>NC_081835.1:11517500-12952500 GCF_030867095.1 Alligator mississippiensis | reverse complement strand
GCCCTGGCCCTGGCTCGAAGTGGCAGGGGCAGGTGGGAAACTTCCAAGACCCCAGCCTCGGCCCCAGCATGAAGCGGCAGGGGGAGGAGGGGAATGGCCCAGGCCCCAGGCCGAAACAGCAGGGGGAGACAGGTAGCAGCCCCAGGCCAAAGTGGCAGGTAGGGGGAGGGGCAGAACTCCCCTGGCCCAGGCCCGAAGCAGTGGGAGGGGGAAAGGGAATGGCCCAGCCCCAGCCTGAAGCGGTGTTGGGGTGGGAAATGGGGAACAGCCCAGGCCCCAGCCGCGGCCCAAAGCAGCAACAGTGGGCAGCACTGGCCCCAGCCCCAGCTTGATGGGCATTTTGCTAGTTCTTTAAAACTTTTTGAAAGAAAGGAAGAATATAAAAATTCTCAAGTTAACTTAAAAATGGTTCTGGGTTGTCAGACAAAACTTTCCAACATTAAAAAAAAGGAGTGGCTGTTTTCCTGGTTTGAACTGACTTATTTTTTTCCTAGTTCAAATTTAAAAAATTATTTGTGAAAATGGTCAGAATCTGAATGATTTTTTAAAACTATCTATATTCAAATGTCTTCATTGACCCACCCTGATTTTTTTTAAACTTTCCTTTTGACTTATAAAAAAAGTTGCGAGATTTTGACTTTTTCTTTAAAACCTGAGATAGTAGAATCACCCATTTCTAATCAGAGCAAGGCACTGAATATAGGTATAGGGTTATTTTACTTTACAGATTGAAATAAGCCATATCGGTATCATAGCATCCACGCTGGACAGACATCCTTTCCTGGTTCTCCAAAAATTTTGCTGGATTTTCCAGTCAATCTCAGGTCACAGGTTTAAAGGCATTCATTCTTGCCTATGACATTAAGTTCATTCCTTTTTCTTCTTTCCCACCTGCATGATCCTTTGAAAGAGAGTGTGTGTATGTCTGTGTGTGCATGTACATATATTTCCCCTCATTTGTGTATATATACATTCCAAGGCACTTCTACCAGTTTTCCATGGGAAGCCACAGTATGGCATCTCCCCCACTCCTCCCTTCTCTCCATCCAAAAATAAAAGTATGAAAATATGGAGAATATGAAGATATTTTTTAATATATCAATTCCTGGTACAAAGAATGATTTGCAGAGCCTTGTTTGAACAGCGTCACACTTTCTAACTGAGAAATCTTTCTAGATTTTGCATTTATTCATCTTCCTTGCAAGAGAAATTTTTTCGGCATTTTTTCAGACCATGCAAAGCATGCCCCCCTCAAAGTCACATCTATACACGTCCCACTGGTTTGAAAGCCATCCAAGCCTTTAAAAGGAAGAGATCAATCAATTACACAGGAGAAAGAGAAACTTTAAAATTGTTCCTTTGAGATTTCAAATATTTCAAGTAGGCAGATATATTGGATGAGTACTTCAGCCAAATCATCAAAATCACTGCAATCCACAAAGAACAATAACTTTTTCCAAACACATACTATTATCTTGGTTCCTGATTTGCTAAGAAGAATATTTGATATAAATGCTATTATTCACTTCATGTTTGAAGCCCCTTCACTGCTAAAGAAAATGAAAGAAGAAAAATATTCTTATATAAATATTCTGTACCTCAAATGACATTTCATGTCATTCATGTAATCCCCCAACAAGAGAGCAACTATTGGATCCTCATCTAGCAGATCATGTGTTCATACTTTTTTGTCTGCATGATTTAGCTCCCGATCTTGCTATCCATTCATGTCCCAAATTACCTTTAAGTTAACTGAGAGTATGCAAAAAAGGGGCCCTTAGAGTCTGAGTCTACAAGCACAAGTGACTAATTCATATCCATGCGAACAGACAGAACTAGGAGAGGTGTCAATCAAACTAAGTCATCAGAGCACACACTGCTTGCACAGGACTATGTTCATGGGTGTGAGAGTTTGCACAACTGGACAAGCTGTTCCATGTGCAAATCTTTAGGCCTGTACGAAACGCAGATGAAACAGATGGGTACAGGACTGCATCCACACAGCTTAGCCTGCATAATTAGAGTCTTAATCAGAATCAGCCTGTAAACTCAAGGCTCTGAGTCTGAGACCATGTTCACTGATATGCATTATGCACTCAAAAAATAGTACATATGGGCTCCTATACACATTCAGGGAGGTTGTTTCAACATGCTGTAATTACAGCGTGTTGGAGTGTGGGAATTACCGTGCTCCAGCAGACTCCAGTGTCACATGTATCACTGTTTCAGTGCTCAAAAAAATGGCAGGGCACTTTAAAGTAAAGCTTGTTTGATGAGCTTTAGTTCAAAGCAGTCCGCCACCATTTTTCAGCACAGCTGATACATGTGACACTCTGGGTGCTTTTAAGTAGTGCAGCACTTCGAGCTGTGCTAATTAAAGCACCCCTCACCCCCTGCTTCCCAGAGCACATCTATTCTGCCACAAAAAAAAAAATGCTTCTCACTACAGTCATTAGAGAGGTCACAGTAACTTCGATATCATGGGCAGCATGATATGATAGTACTGTCTGCTATTAAGCTTATCTACTATAATACTTTCCAATTTAAGAACTGTTTTTATTTGCTTATATTTTTGCCACACTTCATCTATTCAAGCAGAAACTCTCCATGGTCCATATTAGCTTCTGGCTGAAAATTGTGTGTGAATTTTTTTTTTCTTCATTTCAGTCAAATTGGTTTAGCCACTTCTGAGAACAAGCTTTCAAAAGCAATGTATTTTTGTCAAAAATGGCATCTTTTCTCTGGAAAGCTATATTAGCACATGCCGATGAGTATGAAGAGGTTGATCAGGACTCAGAGTAGGAGACTGGGTCAGAAGTCTTAGAAATGGAAACTAGGACTGTATTGGTGAGGCGAATGGGACTAGAATGAGGAAACAAAAGAGGTACAGACATGTTTGGGACAGTCTGAATCAGCAGGGAGGAAGGAATGAAGCTTGGGGAGAAAGGAATTGAGCAGGGAGTTCTTTCCCCTCACCTTCCAGACCCTGACATGAACCTCAAAATTCCCCAAGTCTCATTATTTCTCTGGGGTCAGCAAATATGCATGTAATCCACTAGCAAAAGTATTCATCTCCATCTCATCCTAGCCCAAACTGTTTATCATTTATACCATGAATTCAGGTGGCAAATGCCTGCAGTGGAGCAAAGGGTCCCACAATCCTGGGGACCCTTTCAAATGAGTTTCCTTTTTCTTTTTCTGTTTTTTTAAAAATAAAAACAGACAAAAAGTCTTAAGAAATGTATATATATACACAAGTCAAACATTATTTTAAAAGAACATTGTTAATGTTTCAGAGACAAGCTCTCAGGAATTATGAAATACAACAATTAAAGTTGCCTTTGTAACCTTAATTGAGCCTCTCTTTGTACATGCATTATAATACAATTTTTAATTACAGCATCCTATTTGTTTCTACATGGCCCCCATCTCATTTAGCGTACAGATTGGATGGGGCTCACTTAATGAGATGTTATTCAATATTCTGTTGTATCTTTATTGCTCACTGTCTCTCCATGTCTTATTTACTTCACACAATTTAAACCTTCCTCTGAAAACAGAATCAGTAATTTCCTCATAGGCTTTATATGGCACTCATCCCTGTAATATCTGCATGCTTCACCAATATTAATTCATTTTCACAACACCCTTGTGAGCTTAGGAGCATTATCATCCATTTACAGGTGGGCAACTGAGATTCAGAAAGATTAAGTCAAAAAATATCCAAGGATTTTAGGTACCAAATTTGAGGTGCCCACAACCTGACTGGGCATCTCAGATGCTCCAAGACCAGCTCCCATTGACTTCAGTTACACCTATGAGGGCTCAGCACTTCCACAAATTGGATCTCAAATTCTAAAGTCAGGCACCCAGAAAATGGCAAACACAATTCCCCTGAGAAGTCTGGTTTAAATCATGTGTTCAGTATCCCATAGTTAATACATAGCAAAGATCCAACTCCAGGGCAGTATTTAATAGTTTTAAGCATGAGGCCATCCTTTCTCTTTCTGCAATCCCTACAGGGAAGATATCATGATTAGGAAGATAGTTTTGCCAAGGGTGAGGGTCACCTTTGCATTTCAGGTGTGCAACAGACCCCTGCAATTTTTTGACAAAAGCAAGAAACTCAGCTGCATGATTTGTGATAATGAGGGACTACCCTGTTGCACAGTCAAACAAAAGATGACCTGCAACATGTTGCTCCCAATACGCTTTCCCCTTCCCTTCCCCTTGTTTCTACACACCTTTTGAATTCTACATCCAATAAGACAGGAATCTCATGGCCAGCAGTCTCTTTTCCTACAAAACCCTGATTCACCTCCAGAAACTCCATTTTGCACACTGACTGGGAGAGGAATCCTGTGGAAGAGATAGTAAATGATCATGTCATGAAAGATGGCCATGTATACTACACAATATGGCTGAATTAAGGCTCCATAGGCCTCTTTGATTATGCCACTTCACTCCTTGAAACACGTGATTAAGGAAGCTCATCCTTCAAAGAAGCTGAAAGAATGTGTAAGCGGATAGAGTTCTTTACCTTTACATCAGCTGTTCAAATCTAGTTGAAGTTGGCCAGAGTGTAAAAGTTAGTGCTATGTAATGGTTTCTGTGCAGTGGGTTGGTGGTCTAAGCTGAGATTCTAGTCACAAAACACCAACATGACTGGCTATTTTATCAGACTAAGCAGAGATCCCAAGCCGTGTTAGAACACAGAAGTGAACTTTATTGTTGTGGCAGGGCACATTTGGTTCCCTGTGGAGCAGCCGGTAGGTGTGATTGTGGCCTAATGAAGTGGTCACATGACTGTGGGAGGTCTCCTGGATTGGAGGATGGGGTTGAGCAGCCTCAGTATAAACCGACACCCCCAGAGCTGAGCTGGCACTTGCTGCAGGGAGCCAGAGAGACAATATTGCCAGCTGGAGCTGCAGCTCCCAAAACACCTGGTGCTGGAGGTAGGAACTAGGGGGATGGAGGAAGGTCCTGGTCCTGGGGAATGACCTAAATCTACACCCTGCTGGGAGGATGGTGTGGTGGGGCTGCCTGTGGCAGGGCAGTCTCCAGGAAATGCCATACCTGTGCCTTCCCAGTGAAAGGTGAGTATGGGGTGCCAGAAAGCCTCAGCCCCCACTGCCTTGTGGGTACCCTGTGGAGGGGAAAGTCTAGAGGAGCACACCCTGACAGGAAAGCACAGGGCCCAGGCCCATTGCGTGGGGTCTGAGGCATGTTCCAGGCATGTTGACAGACACCTGAGGCCCGAGTGGTAGGGTTGTGTGAAGCTTTGGGTGTTGATTCGATTCGGAGGAGATTTGGCCTGATTTGGTGGCTAAATCTTAAAATCCAAATCTAATCAGGAGGCCAATAAAAAAGTCTGAATCAATTTGAAGATCTCTGAATCTTTTCCAAAGATTCAGAGAGCTTCAATGATTCAGACAGTCTCCGCCTGCTGCAGCAGGAACCTAGAGCAGGACTCCATGCCAGTAAGTAGGGAGCAGGAGGAGGGGGCCATGGGGGGACCCCTGCCAGGCCCCATCCCCTGCCTGCCCCCCAACCCCCCTCATGGCTGCCCCACCCACCTCAGCTCCCAGTTAAAAAAAAAAAAAGCCCCAATTCATGGCAGGGCAGCCATGGGGGGAGGGGCTGGGACAGCAGGAGGCTCGTGGCAGAGCCCCCCATGCAGTGGGGGGCAGCAGGGATTGCCCCCCTGCCTGACAGTACCCAGTGAGTCGGGGCCTTTTTGCCCCCAAAGAGCCAGCAGCTGGGGTGGGCAGGGCAGCCATTGCCGGGGTTAGGAGAGCGGGCAGGGGATGGGCCGGGTGAGTCCGAGACTTGGCAGAATTGATTCAGGACAGTAATTCAAATCACTGTTCTCCAAAATGGCCGAATCCGAAGCGAATACTAGCCTCTTCACACAGGCCTGCTGAGTGGGCCCTAGACCAAGTTAGGGGGCCAGGCATGTCAACAGATGCCTGAGGCCCAAGGGGAGTAAGGCATGGAAGCCCCAGTGAGGGGGCAGAGAAGTGGCCCCAGTGATAGGGGGAATGGGAGCTGGTGGCCGTGTACAGTAGGGCCTTTGGGGTCCTGAAGGACCGCACATGGGGTTAGCCGGAGTTGAGGCTCCAGTAAGGGGACATGAGGCATGAGCGGAGGCCCTGGTGAGAGGGCATTCAGCGCAGGACACGTCTAACGATACCTGAGGCTAAGCTGAGCCAGAGGCCAAGGGTGGCTCAGTTAAGGGACTGGGGGAGCAATAGTGGATTTTGAATGCCATCTGAGAGGCATGGGGACACAGTAGAAGGGAGGTTTAGAGCTGTGTATTAAACGCTTGGCATCAGGCAGTAAAATGGGCAGCCTCCTGCCTTATTAACAATTAATTAGGTACATGAAAGGTGTGGCAGGGGAGGCAGGTGGGCGGACTGCCCTAGCTAGGTTGGTGGGCCAATTATTTGACCAGCCACAAGATGGCCCCCTGTCTCAATTGTCATCAGAATGTGAATGAATCAGGTTCTTTAGGGAAACTTATAGTGCTGCTGTCCATGCCACATCTGTTCTGTGGATATAGACACTCAATCTCCCAGGGTATTCAAAAATATTTCATGACAAAATAAAAAAAAAAATCCTTTAAAAAAATTTAAAAGGTAATTTCCACAAACATGGTATTATATTCCTTATAATTAAAAAACCCCAGCTATTTTCTCAAAATGCAGGCAAAATCTATTTATTCCCACCTCAATATTTATTTCCATTTCATTTTATAAATAAATACCTACTTGGTAAGATTTCTTATTTTTCTAATGTTCCTGTTATTAAACATATAGACTGAAATTCAGAAGAACGTTCCTTTATCCTCCACTAGCAATATCAGTCTAATTTCCAACTGAAAAGATTTAAAAGAGAATTATGGATTTTTGCCTTTACCCCTATGTATTGATAGACCTAATATTAGTGACTACATTTTATTCCGTTTTTATTTAAAAAGAGCTGTTTTGTTTTATATTATCATATTCAGAGTCCCAAGCTAAATATTTTTCTTAGCTTCACCCCTGTCAATATTCACCTTGTAGGTCAATAAATCTTAATGTTAATCTCAATAGAAGTTAGTATCTGGGTTATTCCATGCCATGCTAAATCATCTAGTGCCTGCAGCTTATCCACCTTAAACTTGCTCTTGTATAGAGTGCATTATGCACGTTTAGTCATCAGAGGTATTCTTAATTCCATTAGGATCACTCTGCAGAGAAATAAACACTGGGGAGCAAACAGAAACCAGCCTTGTTGTGGAGGGTGAGGTTAGTGTCCAAATACAATTCCATGCAGTCAGAATTTGAATATAGGCACAAAGGGTGTGGTCCTAGTTGTATTGCAGCCCACACACTTTACATCGAGCCAGAAGGAAGAACAAGGTTAGTGATCCACTCCCTTGCTGTGAGGATCCTTTAACTATGCACTTTTCCACATGCTCGGAGGTGTGGGGGGCAGTGCTTTAGTTAGAGCAGCTCCAAGAGCTTTAGTTCAAGCATCCTTGCTGCCATTTTTAAGCACAGGAACACTGATAAATGAGATGCAGGAGGCAGCTGGAGCAAGGCAATCAATTAATCAAGTCTGCTCCAACGCGCTGGAATTCCAGCACATTGGAACAGCCTCAATGCTCATGTATAGGCACCCATCATGTTACTGGTCACTGGTTACACATATGAGGTGTCCTGGCAGGGAGGGATTGGAAAATGTTTTTGCAATGATACTTACACCATCAGGAAAGAAATGTAGATACAGAGTGGCCATACTACAGGTACATACCGCCAAGTAGTAGGGAAAGAATTTCTCACTTATGTTCTCATGAAAATATCATTTTTATTACAATTACTATGAAACTCCAAAGTTTCACAATGTAATTTCCTCTGCTGATATGTTAGAGATCCATTGTAAAGAAATACTGTTAGACTACTCAGAAAACTCCCTTCTCCACTTTACTTGCAATTATCTATGACACTCATTTTCCAAAAAGAAGACGCACTACAGCTATGCTCAGAGCAGGTCCTCAAATATTGAAATTTCCACAACACCAATGAACTCCTAGCAATTTTAGTAGACTTCACACCCCTATGCTGCATGTTCCATACAAGAAACATTTCATACTAATTGGAAATGCCTCTTTAACCTGATTTATCAATTTTTATTTTATTTTCTTGGTTGGAATGTTTTTCTCTTCCTTTTCTTATTATTGGAGTAAAACTGATCAAACTTTATTTGAGGGCTGGAGGCCCAAAAGCAAGTTTTTGTTTTCAGGAAACTTGCACTGAGAACTTTCTGTTTGTGCTGCTCATGATAAAATACTATGAAGGGGAATTTGAAATAACTTGGGCTGAACGTACTATTGAACAAAAACATTAATTATCGACACTCTTCCCATCAAGTGTAGCAGGATGGGTACAGTTGATATAATGTGATTAGGTAACATCACTTCTGTTCACTGAAAAGGGGTACTATTTTTAAAGTAAGTGCTAACTGCAATGAGTAGATGGAGTGAGGAAGTAGAGACCAATGCAGCTCATGCTGAAACTCTCTCATTATTTTCAGTGGGAGAAAAACCCAGCCCTTAATTTTAGGGTGAGCTGGGAATAAGCCTGTTAAATAATAAGATAAACCACCCCTCAAAAAAAATCCCACCTTACTCTCCTCTTAAGTCTGTTGCAAACCACAGGATAAAATTTGAATCCTTAGTAAAATGAGATTGGGTTAAAATCCCTAAAATGACCAGGGGTGGTGGTGGTGGTGTTATTATTATATCTGTCTATAATTTTATCTACTCCAGTATAATAATAATAATAATAAGAAGAAGAAGAAGAAGAAGAAAACTTTCACATGCAGAAGATGGCAGGTATAATCCTCAGTTACTTTAAATCAATAGAGCTCTACTGAAATTAGTGCCATTTTGCAGGTCTGCACCAGCTGAGGATTTTGTCACAACCCAAGGGTGTGATTTTGTGTGTGCGCGCTTCGGCACTGCTGAATTATTTCCCGCCACGAGGAGCTTTCTTTGCAAGGTGCATTTCTCAGTTGCAAGGAGAAAACCCCGGAGTTCCCGCCACCCGCATGCAAATTTGTGTCCCACTATTGGCTAGTTCTAAATTATTCCCACATGGTGGCTAGTGATTGGCTTGCTAGCCGTATAAGAGGCTTGAGCGGTTTCCGCCCAAGTTGGAGGACTCCACAACCATCTGGAGGAGGAGGACTTCACGTTTCGTGAAGAACTCTAAGCACTGTGGAGCCTAACGGACCCAGAGTGTGCCTTAAGAAGGCTATAGGGGTCTGATCAATATCTGGCCTCTCCCCGTCGCTGAGCAATCCCTCGACGAACCCCTTCCCTGCGCGCAAGTTCCACGGAGCCTAGCAAACTTCGTGTGAGTGTATCCAGAGCTCTTCTCCGAGTTGTTTTCTTCGGTTGACATGACGGGCTCACGTTTTTAGAGCCTTCAGCCGGATTGGGCTAGAGTTCGCGAGTTTAGAACTCTTGTCCGCTCTTCTTTCTATCTGTAACTGCAACTCAAGCAAGTTTTCCTGCCTGCACCTCGACCATCTACGGCGTAAGTAAAATAATCTTTAATCAACCGCTACGTGTCCGTGCCTAATTCTAGTCCGCCGGCCTGCATTCCCCGACCCGCGTGCCAGGGCTGCTGGCCACAGCCCGCCGCGCGCCCCCGAGGGCCTCAGACCACTCCCGGCCCGCACAGATTTCACAGCACATCTTAACGTCAAGTTGCAGTTCTGGCTCAGTACTGACTAACAAGGAAGAAAGCCACCAAGTGAATTACTAACCTAACCTTCAGCAGCATGTTGCTAATTTTTCGGACAAGATAATTATTGGTCTGGACAACCCAGAAAATGAAACCCATACATATTATTGAAAGACTGCTGCAACTTTTGTTCTCTTTTTCGTTTTTTAACACTGAATAAAACATAGATTCAGAGGGGAGCTGCAAAGTAGCTAACACTGTTGTCTGAAAGTATCTACCTGGAAGAGCAGGTCCCGTGCAATTACCGAAAAATTGCTCTGAAGGCCTAGCCTAACCTAACCTAGTAGAACTTTGCTAAATCAGTCCAGGATTATAGTAGGTGAATAGTGTTAGCTTGCTGACAATACCAGGGGCATTGGGGAAAATTGTGTTGGGTCAAAACATATATTATTTGACCCAAAACAAGATGTTTTTGTTTCCAACTTGAGAATTACTAATAATATCACTTTTCTTATATAAAATTCAATAAAATCTCTAGATAAAAGTTGCTTCCAACTAGAGCTGGCAAGCTGGTCAATTGAAAAGTCAAATATTGTCAATTGACTGCATATTTTTGACCAGTCAAATATTGTAGCAATTAAAAAAAAAAAAAAACAACCTACATTTTTGGTAGATAAGGTTCTTTTGGTAAATCTAATATCTTTTATTAGACCAACTAAACAGTTGGAAAAATTGTTCTTTGCAAGCTTGTAGACACAAACACCCTTCTTCAGGCATATGGATGGTCTGCTGGTGTTTTACATGGTTTTTTAGGTAGTTTTCTTGCCAGAAATATTATTTTAAATTGTTTTTTGACACATTTCTTATTGGAAAAATTTATGCTTTTTCTGTGTATTATCTAGCAATTTTTTACAATTTTTGACCAATATTTGATCTGTCAATTGACTCAACTTTACTTGACTGGTCAAATACCCAACCCTGCTTCAAATCAAAAGGGCAATTTGCTACAAATACCAAAAACCGTTCAACATTCTTTTGAACAATTTGGTGAAACCAAGATACATGTGTGAAAATGTAAAATGTGTGAACACTTAAAAATAAATGTAAAATGTGTGAAAATGTAAAAATAAATGTATTAATTTGTTTTAGCGTTGCCTAGTTTTCCTGTAACCAAAGCACGTTTCAGGTGAAAAGTTTTACCTGGCAGAGTCCAAGTTCAGGACTGGGGTATCCCTACTACCTCCCTCACATTTTATCTATTGAAAATGTAAGCAGAAGCTACCACTTTCTGCATCATACTTAAGTGATCTCTCATCCTACAGCATAAAAATACAAATCCAAAGCAATGCAGAAAACTGCAGCTGCCCAGCATCTACACTCCACCTCCATAATCCTGCCCTCAACTGCATCAAGTCATGACTATTACCATCAAAGTCCCCCCTCCCTCCCTCCCTCCCACCCACATAAAGCTAATCCTCTTAGATGACCCAAGGAAGGTGCAAACTCCGCACTACATTCTGGCAGATCCGAGTTGGGGCATTTGTAGAAGGCAGAGCAGAACAAGCTGCCCAAGTTGGAAACAAACCATAGCGACAAGCAAAAAACCCCCAAACCCACTCGGAAGTGGGAGGAGGAAGAAAATCTGGAAACTGCATGCCCTACACCTGGGAGAAACTTCTCAAGGCTGCTTTGCTTTTCTCCACATTGCAGTAAGGTAGTTAGCTCCTAAGGTCGTAAAATGGGCTAATCAAGACTGTGGGGGGAGTTATGGCAAATCCTTTCACACCCAGAAAGCCCTGCCTTAAGATGGTTGTTAGGAAGGAACACCACAAGCCCTAACAAGCAGGACCCTAGCTAGTGTCCAGAAAAACCCTTGTAGGGACTATATCTAAGGCTGCTGCGTGCTGATCAGAACTGATGCAAACACTCTGAAACATGGCTTTGTTTATATTGGCAACATCTAACCTGCATTTATTCCTTCCCTGACTTAATTCTTATTTTGCCTACTACATTCAAAAAAATCTTGTCATCCTGGCTTGATTGCCTTTATATTACTTTAGATGCCAAATATAGCTATGTCTGAAGCTTCAATTTTTCACTGCACAAAATCTGGAACATTTATCAATTTTGGCAGGAATTTAGTTTAATCCTGTCAAACTCCACACAGGGTCCATCTCCACATGCAGTTACCACGTAGCAATAATCTCTGGCATAGTTTTCATTGGAGTTTATTTACATGTGCACTTGGCACCGCAGCACATTGAGCAACGGTGGAGCAGCCAATCAAGTTGTTCGATTCCCCGCTTTGGCGGAGAATTTAAAAGCTCTGCCCAGAGCAGAGCAGGTAAGTACCCCCTGCTAAAATGGGTTGTGGGCATGGGCATGCCAGGTGCCTGCCACCACAGCTGGGTATAGGGTGTAAGGTGACCCCACCACAGGGGCTTCCCCTGACCTGGCACATGATGACTTGAACATTTTGCTTAAAGTTTTGATTTTGGGATGAATTGGCTTATAGGTATAAATATCTAGATCTAGATCGAACAATATATGCATTAGAATGGTTCAGGATGGGCAGCAGTGGTTAATTGATTTCTAAAAGCCTGTGTCTCATGCGCACAGTTTTCTCAGTCTTCAGAAACAGACAGGCTGTCTAACACAGCAAGGCCAATGGATACACACAGGGGTCTGGGACAGACATTGCATAAACCAGTTAAAGTCAAATAAGTTAAATCTGATACTACATTCAACCAGGTTTATCTGAAACCAGTTTGGGCCATTTTGAAACTGCTTTGTATGCACTGAAGTCTGTTCTGTTACAGGTTGAAACCAGTTTCTGATCACTCAAATTGGTTTATGTGTTATGTCATAGTATGAGAAACTGGGGGCATGTACCACACTGTTCCATAACATGAGATAAGGTGGCACCAGCTCGCAAAGTCAAAAAGGGAGGCCTGAAATTCTTGTTTTGGGAGGGGTGTGCATGTGATGAGTTTGGAGTGTACTGCAAGAACAGGATGTAGACAGTGTGATGACCACAGAGAGACCAACCAGCGATAGCCACGGATGACGAGTCATTAGGAGTCATCGGGGGGAATATAAAAGAGACTTGAGAATAACAAAGGATCCTCCTCCCCATCCTTCTCCACATCCTCCTCCCAAAGAAGGTCCCTGACAGGGGTCCTTGAGGCCACCATGGACAAAGGACACACCACTAGCCTATCTCATCCACCCCACTGGGGTTGGGGTGGACCTCGACATCTCACCTCCAGACTGTTAACATACTGACATCTGATATCTAAGAGAAAGCCTTGAGTGAAGCCTGCATCCCGGCCAGACATTTTGTGACTCTGGTAACAGTCTTAGTATTGCTAGATATATAGAATCGCTTGATTGTTTCTTTTCTGTTATCACTGTGTATCAATAAATTTGCCTATTATTGAATGGAAAAGTTGTGATCGGTCTGAGGGTGGGTGGTTCAGTCCCCCCCTATACCCCTTGGGAACAAGGCATCTGGGTCCTAAACCCAGAGCTAACAGCATGGCTCTCCTGAACCTTATTTTGCTGCCACACAGGAGTGAAGGGGAAACTCGCCCTCCTCTTCTCTGCACCAGGGGGCGTTTTTCTTAGTTTAAGTAAAAACAAATTATTATTTTTGTTTAATAAGTGGTGAGCTTTACTTCCTTAAAACAACTGAAAAAAAGCTTCTGTACTGCTGTTCAATGGTAATCAGCCCCATGGCTGGCTCCCTCAGCATATCAGAGGCATGGGAGAGCCACCCTGAGAAATGCTTGAAATTGGCCCTGGTAAGCCTGCAGGGAGCCTGCTTTTACCCCCACTGGACCCTGAAGTACAGTGGTCCCTACCAATGATATAATGAAGACTCACACAGTTTACTATGAGTAGCACATAGGGGTAAACTGATTTGTGACAATACTTTTTTTTCCTGCCTAATGCACTTGTTCAGTGAACTTGCAATCCACTTTCCAATTTCACAGTTTTTATGTATGATTATATTTTTTGTAATAATGGTTTTGACTGTGAAACAAGAGGAATTTCAAATATAACCATCAACAAATGTAGTATTTACTATTAGTGAAAATGCTTTATGATTTCATGAGCATAAGTATTTCTCTTAGCCTCTCTGCAACAAAATCTAGATTTCCTTCATTTTTTCTCCTTAAATTAACTTTTTGGGTTTAGGTTTACACAATAACATCAGGCTTGTAGTATTGTGGGAGTTGATACAGCATGTAATCCCATGGAATATATCAAACAAAGCCTCTGTTCAAATACATCAATTATGCAAAACAAGTTGGCAAAAAGATCCTTTCATTTGCATTATTTGAAAGTACAGAAGTGCATATCTGTGGGATGAAAAACTTCCTAATTAGGTCAATGTAAGTTCCATAATGGAAGACTGACAAGGTGGGCCCCAGAATGTATGGCATAGGAGACGCATTTATTATTTTACTTTGGAAGTGTATCTGGAGACCATTCCTCCTCTGACTGAAGTCAACAGTAAGCCTCCCAAAGAATCCATAAAGGACAGGACAGAACTTTAGAGTTAGCATATTTAAGCGTAAGTCTTCATTTTCTGCAAAACGAATATGAGCCTGTAACCAGAAAGAAAGCTAAAAAAAATGCCTTACATCATCCAACACTGACATAAGTTTTCTGGGTCTTGGAATGGCTTATCATGCCATGGCTAAGAACGGACTGGCAAAAAGCTCAAGGCTGAATTGATTCAGTTTCTGCAGGTTAGTCTAAGCTGCAAAAGATTCAACCAATAAGCAAATGAATAGATGTTCAGTTTTGATTCAGGAAATGCAGCCACATGCCTGTAGTGGCTCTAGCCAGAAGCTGGGGGGTGGCATGCAGCCAGCATGGCCTGTGAGTTTGCTTCTCCTTCCTGCTGTTCCCAAGGTCTATGGGATTTGCAGTCCACCATTACAACATCAAGATTGTGCAGGGTTGCTCATCACTTCCTTTTCCTGCTTTCAGTTGTCTCTGGGATTTCTAGTCCACAGTCACAGCCATCAGGGCAGGTAGCTCTGTACTCGGGGAAGGTGAGTTTAACCCCACCCCGCTCTGCCGCCTCCAGACCCCAGCCGGGGTTTACCTGGGGGAGGCAGTGAGCCAGCCCTCACTGCTCCAGCTAGGGCGCAGAGGGGCAAGGCCAAGCCTGCTCTTTGGAGCAGACAGCACAGCCCAGCCCAGGGATGCCAAGCATGCTGGGATGCTGGGGGACTAATTTAACATGAACCAGGGACAGAAGTTTCATAAACTGGTTTGACCAAAATCAGTTAAGTCTGATTCAACCAGTTTTATCTACATTCAGCCAGGGTTTTATGTTAAACTAGTTTCAGCCATTTTGAAACTAGTTTGTGTGTACTAAACTTCTGTTCTGTTACAGGCTTAAACCAGTTTCTGATAACTTAAACCGGTTTGTGTGTCACTTCTGTCTCTAGCCCATATGTTTTGCCTGTTTTTCTGTCACAGTGAGGTTAGAAGAGAAAGCACCATTTTCTATCTTTGAGTGCATCTAAACGAAATGTTTACTGTGCAGTAGATTAAATAGCTGCATAGTAAAAGTTGCACGTCTACATGTGTGGGCCTATTAGGCTGGAGTAAACTAATTTACTCTGCAGCAGGATAGTACTTGTAAATACTATCTTGCTGCAGAATTTTTTACTCCACAGCTGTGCTGTCCTAGCTGGTTGGGGCATGAGGGTGCTTCAGTGTGGGGGCTGCCTGTCATCTAGCCCTGCACTGAAGCACCCTCATGCTCCAGCCAGCCCCTCCACAGCACACTGAACTGAGGGGAAACAGCTCCAGGCTGGCAGGCTGACCCCCTGGGTCCTCCAGCAGCTGGAGCTGCTCTGCCCTGGCTTAATGTGCTGTGGTCCTGTGTGTATGTGCAAACAGCGCACCTGAGAGCAATAAACTCCAGGGTTTATTGCCTCACGTGAACTGTACGCACCCTTTTTTGTTCTTTTTGCTGTCCTTTTATCTGTTTGTCTCGGTTTGTCTCCAAAGAAAACAAGACAGATTTCACCAATATCTCCAGCCCATCTCAATTAATTTTTTCTGTTCCCCAAAAAGAAGGTACCATGTAAACATTATTAGCCAGGAGGTTTTCCCCTATAAGCTCTCTCTGCAGCAAAGAGGATATTGTTGAAATGAAAGTCTTAAGTAACACTTTAGACTTCAAATGCTTTAATTATATGGTGTCCATATCTTTAACAAAATGTTTCTTAATGGTGAGTGGTGGGATTCATCAGGTCAAGGTCTCTGTTTTCAGAAACCTAAACCTGGTATATTTTGTTTTATACAGGAACAGGGTCTTCATAATGTCTTTGCCTCTCTAGGCCCTATCATACCTTCTAACTAAACACAAGACCTCCATTAAAAAGTCAACATTTATCCAGACTATACAACACACCTTCATTGCAACAAACCCATGTGGGACCAAGAGAAAAATTGATTAGAAGACGGTGTTCACTATAACAGGGTTAGTCAATTTGCTGCATCATAACGGGGGGGGGGGGAGGGGAGAGGAACCCAGTTTTTATTGTTGGGATTGTTAAAAGTGGGGATTTGTTCTAAACAAGTTTTGTTATAATGAGCCTGTAGGGTTGACGTACACATTACATTTTCTCTCTCTGTCCTGCCTCTCAGTGTATTGATTTATATTCACAGAAATTAAAATAAGTTTTAAAAAAACCTAAACTCATGACAAATTATATTTATACATCTTTATATAGACTCAACATATTTTATGACATCTCATGCAGAATTTCCTTATGCTTGAAGATCTTTAGAAAGTATCACTTCATCCTGACTTGTGGGCTGCAGAAAATCAAGTTAGATATAGACACTGGATCAACCCTCACACTCTGTGGCAACCTAATTTTACCCTGACATGTTGCATAGTGATTGCTTGCTCTTAATCTGCAGCTGCCAGTCCAACTGGTGCTAAATGAGAGAGGAACTGTATTTCTTCCTGAGGAAGAGGACATATGGAGAATACATTCTTAGGGGAAATATATATATAAAGGCCATGAATTCTTTACTTTCAAAACTCCCATTTTGGGAATGGCACAAGCCAGAACTAAAATAAACATTCAATGGTGTTATTTGGCTTAAGGCTGTTATGAAAACAGGATTTGAACAAAATCATGGTGACTTTCTTGGACTTTGCATTTTTTCCCCTACTAGTATTGTGTTATTACTGTACTGGGGGGCTGTGTCTTTAAGGCCAGGGTACTGTGAAGCTCTTGTTACAAACTTTTGGTTGAAAACATTCACAGGATAAAGCATATCTTTTTAAAGTACTACCACAAAAAAAAAAAAAAAAGCAACCTTGGACAGAGAAGTCAAAGCAAAAAAAGATCAATATGATTTTGGGACAAAAAAAGTATGCTGTGTATTGCTCTGAAGGAAAACCAATAGTCCCAAAGATCACTTATATAATGAGATGCTACCACCACTGTAGATGCTACATGCTACTGACACTCTAGAGGAACCAGTGAAACTAAATACCAGAAGGAAAGGAGATAAAAGGCATTTGACAATCACTGAATAGCAGAATGATAAAAGAAGACATGTTAACATACATGATAACAAACCTGGAAGATTAGTACTCTAAATAAACAACACTTGCTAACTGTAAGAAAAAAAGTAGTATTTTTTTTGTAATAAATGTATCAATTTGGGAACACTATATCTGAATAATTGCCAGAATGTTTGGGACAGAGTTAAAATAACTATGCTTATTTTATATTTCCTTCCACAAATTTGTTTCTTTTTATTTAGAGTTAAATTTTTGAAGAAAGTGATTTAGACATTTAAGTCCCATTGAAAGTAAATACTTAATTTACTTTCTGAAAACAGAATTTAGTTTATGTAAGAGATTAAGCCTAGGCCTATAGAGAACTCAGGTACCAAATGGGATTGTCAAACATGAAGAGGTATCCTAATTCCATTGGGAATAAAAGATAGCTAAGGCATCTCGCAAAAATGACAGCAGGGATTTGGAGCTGATCAGTTGCTCTTTGGGTAACTGCCTGTGTGCATTAAATGAAAATTAACTCAGAGTAACTTTCATTTTAATGAAAGAGGGGTGAGCTCCTGTGGGTAAGGCTTTCATTTCTCCTGGAGTAGTATCGCATACGTGGACAGTTCTTGCACAGCATCTGAGACCCTGTAGATTCCTGCTCTCATTTAGTTCCTGACAACTTGTTCATGGACTCACACCCTGAAGAAATACATAAGCATCTTTAAAAGCAGGGGCCTTAGAAACCAGACTCAGGGACTATCAATAAGACTTAAGTTCCATTTTCAAATGTGACTTGGATATGCAGGACCTTACTCACCAATTTTACATTCTTCAGGGAAGGGATTCTTGTGAAGTATAGGTACAAAACTTGTGCCTGGTGACCACCTCTAACTACTACTTTGAAAACAGATAAGATAGTTCACAAACACCATAAAACTTGTGACTTCATTTTAAGCAGGACCCCTTTCCACATCAGTAGGGACTTGTCAAATCCATGATTTTGCAGTTTTTGTAGAAAGTGCAAATTTGGTCAGTCCCTGAGAAAAGGCACAAAATTGGAAACGAGCAAGAAGAGAAAATTTAAAAAGCTGCAAAAACGGAAAAGGGCAGAAAGGCCTGGCATCCTGAAATACGGGGGGAGGGAAATGGAGGGAGATTTTTGTGGTGGAGTGCAGCACCCCCCCCCCCATGCCTCTGATTGGCTGATGATCCCTGGAAGGCAATGTGGGGAGGGGAAGGACTTCTGGGGCTCTTTGGCCACAGGCATGCATGGGGAGGCCTGTCATGCTCCACTGCAAAAATGGCTCCTGGTGCTGCATAGGTCTGTGCGAAGCAGCAAGTATTCGCTTTGGATTCGGCTGATTTGGAGGGACAGTGATTCAATTCAGAGGTTCTAATCACTGTCCTGATTCAATTCAGCCAAATCAGGTCCGAATATTCAATGCTGCTTCAGAGATTTCGCCATAGACTAAACAGGCAGCAGTCCACACCATGGTGGACACAGATGCTTCCAGTTGGTAAGTCTGTTGTGGGTAGAGGGGAGAAAGAAGGGGCATGGGGGAGGGAAGGAGTGGGACTGGGACAAGCTGCCCAGCTGGGGCAGAGGGCATGGGACTCGGGGGGGGGGGGGGGGACTTGGGATGTGGGTGTGGCAGCACTGGGAGTGGGGGCTATGCCCTGCTGCCACTCAGCCAGCTGGGATAGGGGGAAGGGTGGGATGTGGGCATAGCTTGCTCAGGGTGGAAGGGAGCAAGCAGCACCAGGGCATAGTCCCTGCTTCCAGCGCTGTTGCACCCGCATTACCCCACAGGGGGAGGTGGGCACCGCTACCACTTGCCCAGCCAGCGTGGGGGGGACATGGGAGGGCAGGCACTTGAAAGAGAAGCTAACCATGTAAAACATCCATCACCTGTCATTTGAATGTTATTATATCCTAGAGATTAAAGCTGGTTGGGAATTTTCTAATGAAATAGAGTCACTTTTTGTTTGCTTGCTTGTTTTCAGAAAATGATGATTCGTAGAAAACAGCTCACACAAATGTATCACTTTCAACAGGCTTCCAAGATGGAAGCTCCCAGTGGAACTTTTTTCCCCACCCAAAGACTTACAGAATTTCACCCAGAACAAAAATTCCATTTTTCAATGACCACTACTAGGGAGCTGTGTCCTTGCTGCCCATGACTCAATACATAATTCTGATTTTTTAATCTCTTCTGAAAACTAATGAAAAGGTTCAGAATTCCAAAGTTTAAAATTTCTCACATGGATCCAGTAATCAGCTGCATGGAAGTAATGCAGTCCCTCAGCTCTGCTTAGAGAGATCCCATTGTCAGTGCAGGCAATTCTGTCTTTTGGGGAGATCCTGAGGTAGCATAAACCTGTACAGCTTCACTGCACTCACCAAAGTCAGGCTGCTTTACATCACCTTAAACACATGACACTTGATGCTTATTTTATCCCTGGCTTTGCAGCTGAGAAAAGGGCAGCCAGTTAGTTCCAACTGTGATCATGATTTTTTTTTTAAGTGAGGGGATTTCTCCACTAGGAGTTGGGATGAAACTAGCAGCACAGACTTCCTAATAAATTGATTTATGTCCAATTTCAAGACATCTAGCATAAATTTAACTATGTAAATATAACTACACTACATTACAGTACATGGTACAGCTCCCTCAAAAATCATCATATACTCAGACATGCTTTAAGGATTCTATATGCATATCTCTCAAAAATATTAAAGTGTTTAAACAATCCTTAAATACTAGAAACTCAGGAGAGGTAGAGTGAAAGTTGTGCTTCTGAAAAAGTATCCTAGACAATCCTAACTTTTCTCTCAAAGACCAATTTCTCTTCTTTGCGCACAGAATGCTAGTGATGTCCACTGTAGGATGTTGGAAACAATCTGATTTGGATACAGAAATGACTTGATGCTAAGTGTGATAATTTGCTTCAGTAGCATAACTGAAGGAGAAGGAAGGGGGTTACCAAGACAGTAGCCCTGGATGCCTTTAGTCAGGGGAGGGGAGGGGAGGGGAGGGGTGGGACACAAAAGTATCTATTACCGCACTCCATATGCCACCACTGCCCAGGAATGCGAAGCTGCTTTGTGACACCTCCAAAATGTTGCTACTTAAGCTTTTACTGTTTCCATACATTTATTCTAACAGCATGATCTGGACACATGGCATTTATAAGTGAAAACATATTATCTCTATAAATAACTTCCATGTGTCAAGTACCCAGGTTGTAGCCATATTGGTCTAGAGGCAAAAGGAATCAGAACTTGTGGTAGAGGTAATATCTTTTATTAGACCGACTATTATTGCAAAAAAAAAAAAAAAAAAAATCCTGTTTCTTAACAAAAAAATAATTTTTTTTTGTTTAAATCTAGTTGATCTAACAAAAGATATCACCTCTACCATGAGTTCTCATTCCTCTATAAATAACAGCACTTGAACCGTGAACATACAATCAACATGAACAACATGTTCTATCCCAGGGCTTAGCAAATCTTCTCTGAGGTGTCTGTCCTATTGAAGACAATGGGAATCTGCCAAATGATTGGGATCGATCCTTTGCAGGAGAAGCAGGACGACACTTTGTCCCACTGGCAATTTATGGAATTCTTGCATGTGTTCTGTGAACCACTATAAAATGGCCTGAAAACAACATCATTCAGCCTGAGGAAAACTGAGTTTTGTAGACACCAAGAAAAATGAAGTTGGAGGATACAGAAGAATCTCTTTGCCAGTCGCTCCCCAGTCTCGTATTCGTGCATCCAGTTATTCTCCCTTAAGTGCAGCACTACATTTGCCCTTGTGGAGGATGGAGGTCCCATGAAAGATCCACAGTTCCTCATGACTGTCTTTCTGGCAGAATTGTTGCAAGGTTACTGGAGGGATATTGTGCATCTCTGCCTCTTGGGCCTGCTCAATTCCTTTGCCAGGAAAATTCCCATAATTTCCCACAAGGCCCAGTGAGAAACACTGCCACAGAGACAGTTCTCTCCTTTTCCATCCAGGAAGGATAGATCCACACGTGGACATAGGAAAAGTGTATTATTTGTATTACAAAGTAGTCAGAGATGCCAACAACTACAGCCTTATCCAACCAGGTGCTGTTCACAGGAACTATGGGACTTCATATGCTTTTGGGGTAGGACAGCCTATGAAATAGAAATGCTAGAATATTACCCCTGATTTAACTGTGGGGAATTCCCACTTTTAAAAGTGTCTTACCCAGTGTTACATGCAGGAAGACTGTGGCAGAACTTGGATGTGAATCCAGATTTCCTGAAATGCTTAGGTACAAGCATTCAAAAATCCCAAAGCGGAATCGATCTAAGTCATGTGGTTTTCTATAAACAGCGTAGTTTAGATTCGGAGTGAACTGAACACACATTCGCCCTTCAGGACTGGGGTGGGGTGTGAAAATTTTAGACTGGGTTCCACCATTTTTAAACCAGTCTCTGTGCATTGAACTTCTGTTCTGTTATGGGTATAGACTGGTTTTGTGCACTGAACTTCTGTTCTGTTATGTGTATAGACCAGTTTCTGATCACCTAAATTGGTAAAACTGTAATGTCTGTACCTGGCCCTTCCATCCCAAGACAATACTATCAAAATTAGGCTTTTTTTAAAACAATTTTCAGCAGTCCATCCAGTTGAATTACCTGATTTGAATTGCCATACTTTTCAGGCCTTTCATTTTAATTTCATTTTATTTTTTTCTGATCTGAATAACCCATACTAAATCTCCTTCTATAAGCTTTTAATTACTGCCTACAAGTGGCAATCCCAAGTCTCCATGTAAACTTGTTTTAAGCATTTTCAATAACATTTTACCTCATGTTGGACCTTAATTTAACAGAGAGAGAGAGCAGAGAAATACAATGCAAGAGAATTTATGAACATGGAGATAACACTTCAACATTATTAGTTTGGTTAATTAAAAAGGAAGAAGGAACAAACCTCTCTTGTTTAATTCAAAAAAAATAAATGATGGGTACTGGTACAGCTTCTATGAAAAATGTATTTGTTCATTATTACTGATAAATATATGAGTGTGAAATAGGAAAAAATGTCACTGAAATTGAACAGTACTTTATAAACAGCTTTGATTTATCATAAATAGAATCTGACTAGTCTTGATAAAAGTGAGATAGCCATGCCTGTTATTTTGAGGCCAGTGACATGCTAAAAAGAAGGTGCAATGGGCTCTGATGTGCAATTGGATTAAGAGCTCCAAGCACACGATGGGGCTCCCAACCATGGCGGTGCACAGTATGCCCCCACCCTGCGCCGTGCGCCCCCATGACTAGGAGCCCCGTCAGTGTTCAGAGATCCCAGCTGCAGGGGTGAGGCAGTATGAGCTCTGGGGCTGGGAGCTCTATCACCTGATCAGGGCTCCCAGCAAGCAGGGAGCTCACTGCGCTCCCCCAGCTTGGATCGTCATCAACTGACCAGTGGTCCCAGCTTCTGGAGCATATGGGAGGCTGGGAGCACTGGCCACACATACAGTTAAAGGCATGAGAGCAACCAGTGACAAAGTTATTACACAAAATACACTTATTCCTGGTGTTATCATGCCATTAAGTGAATGAATTTGGCCAGGTCATAAGGTGGTGATGAGTTTCCAGTTGATTTTTTTTTTCAAAATACATAAGTGAAACCTCTATGCTCTGGTCCAGCAATATTACGGCAATTAGCCACATCATTCTTCTCTGTACATTTCTGTAGCTTCTCACTGCAAGACAGATTTTCATGACCTCAGATCATTCTCATAAATGATTCCAATTTGTCAACTTTGTTTTTAAATATCTACCTCTTCCTGGTGTTTAGATTGCATAAAATAGACAGCTTTGCTGATAAGATTGTGAACTTTCAATTTTTTTTCCTGATGAAAAATTTACTTGTTTGGAAAGCATATGTAAAATCCCTTATTTTTTCCTTGGAAAAAAAATATTTTGGTATATTTGAACTTTTTCCTCTGAGGTCTTTTCTTTCCCTTCTCCCCCTCCTTGTTCAGTAACAATATGTGAGAAGTAAAAACAGAACAAGAGATGAGAAAGGGAAGAGAGGAACACAAATGAAGAGGGAAAATAGTGGAAGGAAAAGAATAAAAAATGACCTTCTTGCTCCAAAATCAATTTTTGGTTTTCATTCTTAATCTAAAACAGAAAATTCTGAGAAAATATCAAAATTTTGTATGCACCATAATTCCCAATGTTGACCCAAACTAGGCATCATCACAGGCAGATAGAGCTTTCTCCATGTTACAGTCCATCTCTGTTCATACAGCAGCAAATCATTTTTTCGATTTTTATTCCCTAACACAAAGAAACTATACTACTGTTATTGTAAAAGACCTCAGGGATCTGTAGATCCAATATATTGCAAGATGAAGATTAAAAATATATATGGTTTCAGTACATGTATCTCATATTGAGCAATATGATCCCAATTAAGATTTCAAAGGGTTTTAAAAATTATTTTCCTCCTTTCTTATAAACTTCCAATAATATCAGATCTTTTGAAATGTCAGTGTAAGTACCACACATATCATACTTCCATTAAAAACAGAGTGAAACAGAAGAAATAGACTACACCAACATTAAGGGGTACTGAAATGTATAGGTACAGTACAGCAATAAGAATAAATAATATCCTGGGGAGTATATTCATTCTGATTGCAATTACCCCATAGACTCAGTTTTCATTATTCCCATTTGCCAAAGCCTAATTGTTTTTTATGCATTATTGGATCTAAATTTAATTTAACAGATACATTTTTGAAGAGGAGGTGGAAATTCAACTGTGCGCTTCCTTTAGCAGGAATTGTGTGATAGCTTATGAACTAAAACCCACTAAATCAGAGTCTTCAACAGGGTAGAGACCAATCCTAGTCTATTGAAAATACCCCCATTATTGTATAGTAACAAAAGCAAGACAAATCAGAGTTAAATTTATCCATCATCCTTAATTTATATTTTGGGCTCAAATATTTAAAAAATATATTGTATATTGAAGTAGGATGAATTATGAAAGGTGAATACCATTCAGATATACCAGTGATTTCATTAGGGCCAGGATTTATAAGCTTGGTTTTGCTCCATGAAGAAAACAGAGTCTCTCCAATGGAATAATAAACCTACATAGCACATACTTAGGTAGGCGCATGTTTTAACTCACACAAGACTTAATGCAAGAATTCAGCAACACCTTCTCTGATTGGGATAGTTCTTACACTTATAGAAAAATGCAGAAGTTTGCATGAGCTTATCTTTGCCATGGCATTTTAATTCTAAACATGAATTCTGCTTCAAAACCATGGCACAATGGTTATGATCAAAGGTATGTTTTATAGAAGACAAGATTAAGATGTGCTGAGCATTAAAAGTATATCATTTGGAATCAGAGTAACTACTAGCAAGTCTTTTGAAACGGAGAAAATTACCTTTGCTTTTTATT
Source organism: Alligator mississippiensis (assembly GCF_030867095.1). Classification (NCBI taxonomy): domain Eukaryota; kingdom Metazoa; phylum Chordata; order Crocodylia; family Alligatoridae; genus Alligator; species Alligator mississippiensis. Next base: position 12,927,739 of record NC_081835.1, on the reverse strand, counting down.
CCCAAAAAGGAAAATGTCCATTTCTAAACTATAAAATCATTAAAAAAAATGCATCTCCCACAGGTTTTTTTTTAATGAGGCAAGTGTCATGAATGCATTCCAAATATAAATTACTCTAAATCTCTTCTTTTTAATTCCCAGTAGAAACAGACTCAAACTGTCTAGATCAAAGTATTTTGGAGCTCATTTTTCATGTCTGTATCCAAAAAAAACTGAGATTTTTCCTCCTGTAGTTAAAACTTTTCGACTTTTAAGGCATTCATTCAAATAACCAAGAGAAGGAAAAGATTCCCATTGCTGGAATATTTCAACCTCTCTTGGGAATAAATAGGGTGCACATCATAAACCTTTGGCCTTTGAACATGAAAAGTTTGCAATATATGAAAAACACCTATTGTTTTTGAACAACTACTCTATTTTACCATTTTCTATTCTGACAACGTGTTTAGTCTCCATCCCCTGCAGCCAGCAATTTAGGAGCCCTGTGGGAGGAACCATAGGACCAGATCTCTGCTTTGCTCCCATGCAACACTTGGCTGCCTGCCCATCTTTAGTTTAATTGTGTGCAGTCTACCGTAAAATGGAGTCAGAACTATTCCAGATCTCAAAACATACCAGGTCACATGAAACTGGAGTTTGGAGAGATGAAAAGGTGAGACGCTGCACATTTTGAAACAAGAGAAACAAAGTAGGTTGCACGCCTCCCTGTGATGGGCATCAAATTTAGCATGAAGGTGGTCATGGGAGTAAGCACTGTCTGCTGTCAGAATGAGGTTACTCTACTGCCACCTACACAAAGACATATTCATAAAGCCATTTGCCAATGAGATGCACTAGTCACAGTTACTGTATTGACAATTACTGGCTGTAGCCATTTCAGTCTCTATCTTGTTGGGTCTTTGTAGCAGTAAAATGCCTCTTGCTAATACATTATACAAGGCTTACATTATGCTTTTTAAAAAAATATACAGACAGACAGACAAAGCTTACTTACAAGAAGGCTTACATTTCCTATTTGAGTTTGCCCTGGGAAGGCTGCTTACCTTGTTTAAAACAGACATTGAAATATAATTCAGGAAGACAAGATAACCTACAATGAAAATACGCACTCCCAAAGAAGGTCCAATTTTAAGTGTTCCCAACAATCCAACTCTTGCTGAAGCTCCCAGTCTATTTCTTTACATGTCAAAATGATTTGATATTTTCATGATCAATAAATTTGAAGCTTCAGAAGGCCTGGGATTTAACAACAGTTTGAAATAGCAGAGAAAACTCAATGGCTCTTGGGCTTACAAAACCCATTTTACCTAGAACTGGTCTTACTCAGCAAAGTTTGAGATAATTTAGCTTTACAAACCTAGGCTGAAAAGGCAGACACCTTACTCACTGTTAAGGGTAGAGAAATGACTGTCCAGTGTTAAGGGCAAGCCACTTGAGTAATTTATGCCTCAGTTCCTTCTATATTACAGGGGGTGATGAGTACTACTGTATCTCACGGGGATAATGTAAGGATAACTGAATTAAGGATTCCGGGGTACTTTGATGCTGTAATTATGGGGACCACATAAACGCCAAAGATAAAAAACACATATAGAAATGGTTCAACAACACACCAAGTTTTTCCTTACATTCCTTTTTTTGAGCTTCACAGAATTCAGCCTTTATGAACAGGTCTCATATTGTCCCTGTCTTTGTTGCCCCAATTAGTATCATACATGCTTCCCCACAAGCTATTCTTATATTATATTATATATATATATAAAGTAGTTACAACCTCAGACCACTCAATCAATTTCTACTCAGTAAGTTATATTTGACTATCTAATCTATACAAGACAGTCCACACTAGTAACACACACATGCACAGATGCTTGTAAAAGGGCCACATTCACAAAACTGATAGCAATTGTGTGTCAAATCAGTGGGAAGAAAGAATTTGAAGGTACAAAATGATTGATAACTAAGAATACTTTGAGAATATTTTACCCAAATTACACAAATTCACAATTGGGAAAAAAAAAGATTAGGTTAAATTAAAAAAAAACCCAAAGAACAAAAAAATATTTCTCACAGGGGATCCCTAAAGCATTAAAAGTGCCTTGAATTTGGGGTAGAGTTAAACCAGGAAAAATCTGTAGTAAAAATAGAGAAGGGTAACTGAAGCCAGTGTAAATTATGTCAGTATTAATGCTGTCTCTCTACTCTGATTAGTTGTCTGCTGAAGGGAAATAGGCTCATCCACATTCCTACACTGCTCAGTGACAAGGTGTTACAGGGCTTACTTCAAGCAACTACTCCCAGATACTGCTCATCTATCCACTGGGGATCCTAGTGTAAAGCCAATGTAAATTACACCAGTAATTTACCAGCCAGTGTAAATTACACCAGCATGTTCCGTGTCTAGCCCTTCGGTGATAAAGTTTATAGTGAGAAGATAAGACTTCTGTAATGATTTCATTTGGGGCTAACTTGACATTTTGATTCAGAAGCCAGTACAACAATCTTGACCCACATTTTACAAAGTACGCTCGGTACTCAACACTGGTTTGATTATGCCAGTGTACTTTACAAATGTGAACAATGGTTCTGATTTCCAGAAGCAGGTCCCTATAACATGAATGCAATTTTGGCAATGCAAAGTGCAGACCAAAAGTACAGCCACACAATAGGATGCTGCGTGGGGGGCCGCTTTCAGAAACAGGTGTAGTATTCATATTTAGGAATACCATCTGCTAGTGCCTTTATTAACTGAATGCAGGTCTTTGAGATTAGCATGCTCCTCCACTGTACATTTGATTCTACAGCATTCAGATAGAAAACTGGACAAGCACAAATGGTCTTATGCAGTATTTCTGGAATAGTTTCTAGAGGTTTGTGACATAACATACATTCCCTAACCTGTACTGTAAGAAATAATTATCCCATTAATCTGATCTCAGTAATAATTCATGACATTTGAATTATGTTGCTGATGGGATGTCTTTTATATCAGCTTTATTTCTGCTGGTAAATAACAATTCACTTAATTACAGAAATAAATCTGGTGAGGTATGAATGTATGGTTGAAAGTGATGAAAATGTTTAATAAAATATGTCCCAGAAATAGAGAACACAATTAGATGTTAACAGTTTTGCTATAAAATTTGGGGGTTTTTTCTTTTCTTCTTTTTTTTTTTTTGGATCTGCTGATAGGGCATCTCCAATGACCCTAAAAACTGCACTGCAGGATGGCAACAAAATCATTGCTCAAGTGATAAAAAGTAAGTGTCCCCCCCCCCCCCCTTCCTTTAATGATTATTGTTGATCTCAGCCTTTCTATACAATCAGTGTTGCTTTTTACGTTCTTTAGCTATAAAATTCCTTATGGCTTCTACAAACAGGAAGCAAAATAAATTTGATATGCTACCATCATTGAAACAGCAGGCCTTTTTAATTTTTTTCCCCCAAGGACAGCTTTCACAGACATGATTATCTTTTGTTCCCCTAAGTTTGGCATCATCTTGATGTGGTTTAATATTGCAGACCTATAAAATTTAAATATCAATACACAGAGCAAAATTGCAGATTATACCTAAAAAAAAATGCTTAATAATGGGAAAGATTACTGTTCAGTCTTAATTCCAATACCATGTCTTTTGTAGAAGCCAGGTATCTATATCTGAAAAGGCATTTCTTTTGCCACTTTGTTTTTCAAGCTTGTTATCTGTTTTTCATGTGTTAGTAACCTGTGCAGAATTAACTTGTGGTTCTTAACTGCAGGCTCTATTTCACTAGAAATCAGAAGGCACAACTGGCAATAATCAGCACCTCCTCCGAGTGTCAGCTTGAACCAAAATCTGTTGAAACTAGTGATATGACTCCCTTTGACTTCAATGGTCTTTCAGTTGAGACTTGTGTGGGCGAGAAGGGTACAGAGATCACACACTAATTTTTTGACTTCTACAGAAGGCCAGGCCAACTTCACCAGACATATAGGCCAGGTTTTACATCAGATACCTTACAAGGGGTGCACAATGATATAATTTCAATTCAAAACACATATGAGTTTTGCCCTCTTTTGGATGTTGAAAGTCTCAGCTATTGACAAGACATCATGGTGGTGAACATTCTCTTGGCCCTCATACGTGGAATAAGCAGAGGAATTTCTTATGTAGGAAACGTTCTTCACCACTATTACATTTATGTAATGATGCAGCAGAATGCTGAAGTCACTGGGGTAGAGGTCTTAAAAAAATTCACGTTAAGTGAGGGTGGATATGGAAGCAGTTTAAAAAAAATACTTTAGGATGATTTGTATTATTTAAAAAAGCCCAATTTGTTCAGCCTCTTTTGATCAGTGTTTTTATTGCTTTCAAGTTCCCAAAATAGTAACCACATATTATAAACACTGCTTGATCTCAATTGAAAGATATCTGCCATTTTTTTTCCTACTAAAAAGATTCTACGACTACACCAGTAATAATGAGGGATCTACCCCTTTTCCAAAAATAGACTAATCACATATCTGGATGCTGGCACTAATTTTGTTATCACTGAATCAATAGCCTACTTTGAACCATGACTTAAAAGAACCATTACAGATTCTAAGAATAGCTTATTAATAGTTGTCTTGGGAAAAAAAAAAAAATTTTATGGCAAGTCACTTAAGGCATGCAAAAAGATTCCTGTTCTTTCACCTCCCCCTCTAGCACTTAAAGAATAAGTGCATTTAGATCTTTTCATGTGTTTTGGATGAAGTTACACTCGACACTTACACCATACTAAGGGCACTTTAAATGTGCACATCTACATATTAAAGCTCGTTAATTTGTCTTACGTGTCCTCTAAGCATCTCAAAGTTATGTCACTTCAGGCAAGGGTTAACTCTGGGCCATGTTACCTCGTTCATGTTAGGATAACATCAGTTTGCAACATGGAGATAAAATGAGCAATTTGTAGTGCTCCAGCATCCCAAGATGTACCTCTCCCAGCATCTTCCCTCAAAGCAGGGATAGAGCCTAGGTGTCCTGGCCCCTGGCTATGCCTCTGGTCACCAGTCCTCTAGTGGTAAGTCAGAGTTGTGCAAGCAAGAAATGGTATTAACACTTAGTGTGCAACTGCTCACAACACATTTTAACTTTATCACTGTTTAACAGGGCTGTCAAACAATTAAAAAATTTAATTGTGATTAGTTGCATGATTAAAAAAATTAGTCACACTTAATCACGATAGTCCTTTCAGACCTGGTGGCCTTCTATGACCAGGTCACAAAATCCTTAGACGCAGGGGTAGCAGTGGATGTAGTCTTTCTGGACTTTAGGAAGGCCTTTGACACTGTCTCTCACCCCATTCTCATTAAAAAACTAGAGGACTGTGGCATCAACACCTACACAGTCAAATGGGTCACTAACTGGCTGGAGGGCCGCACCCAGAGAGTGGTGGTGGACGGGTCATTTTTGACTTGGAGGGATGTGGGCAGCGGGGTTCTGCAGGGCTCGGTCCTCAGGCCTGCACTGTTCAACATCTTCATCAGCGACTTGGACGAGGGGGTAAAAAGCACCCTGTTCAAATTTGCAGACGGCACTAAGATGTTGGGGGATGTGGGCATGCTAGAAGGGAGGAATAGGCTGCAATTGGACCTAGACAACTTACAGGGGTGGACGGATGAGAACAGGATGGGTTTCAACACTGACAAGTGCAAAGTGCTGCACCTGGGGACGAATTACCGGCAGCATACCTACAGGCTGAGGAACTCCCTTCTCATCAGTGCGGAGGCAGAAAAGGATCTTGGAGTCATTATTGATGCCAAAAAAAACATGGGCCGACAGTGTGGGGACACCGTCAGGAAGGCCAACCATACCTTGTCATGCATCCACAGATGCATCTCAAGCAGGTCCAAGGAGGTGATCCTCCCCCTCTATGCGACACTGGTCAGGCCGCAGTTAGAATACTGCATCCAGTCCTGGGCACCGCACTTCAGGAGGGATGTGGACAACATGGAGAGGGTCCAGCGGAGGGCCACCTGCATGGTCAGGGGGCAGCAGGGCAGGCCCTACAAGGAAAGGCTAAGGGACCTGAACCTGTTCAGCCTCCACAAAAGAAGGCTGAGGGGGGATCTAGTGGCTGTTTACAAACTAGTCAGAGGGGACAAGCAGGCATTGGGGGAGTCCCTGTTCCCCCAAGCACTCCCAGGAGTGACAAGCAATAACGATCACAACTTGGCAGAGGGTAGATTTAGACTATATATCAGGAGCCGCTACTTCACTGCCAGGGCGACTAGGATCTGGAACCAACTTCCAAGAGAAATGGTGCTGGCTCCTACCCTGGGGGTCTTTAAGAGGAGGCTGGATGAACACCTTGCTGGGGTCATTTGACCCCAGTACTCTTTCCTGCCACGGCAGGAGGTCGGACTTGATGATCTGCTCAGGTCCCTTCTGACCCTAAAAACTATGAAACTATGATTTTTATTGCATAGCTAAAAACTCAAAATTATGTGCAAAAACCCCTCAGAATTATGCAAAATTATGCAGGTACTTTGTATAGTTGGGGGTAGGTGTGGGGAGTGTGTGTGTGTGGAGAATTTGTGAAGGTGTGGGGGGCTGTGGGTGTGTGGTTTCGAATCCAGGGAAAGGGGGTCCCCACACACCCTGGCAGGATGCTGGGTACTGTGGGTCAGGAGTGACGGGCAGCAGCAGGGCTGGGGGGGAGGGGGCTATGGCTTGAGAGTGAGGGAAAGGGGCAGGAATGGGCATATCACTGCCCCCACTGGCACAATCAAACACCCCCCACCCACCAGAGTCCTATTTCTGAAACTGGAAATATGGTAACTGTATAGGAACGCTGTCCAGGGGTGCACAGAGAAGTGCCCAGCAGGTAAGTCTGTGGAGATCAAGGCCCCCACAGTGAGGGAGGGAGTGGGGCAGGAGTAGGGGAGGGTCTGGGTTGAATGGGGCTTTGGGGCTGGTGCGGACCATGGGACGGAACTTGGACGGAGCTCATGCAGGGATGCGGGGGGCCGTCTCACTGCTGCTGCGTGTCCCCCCAGGGTAGGCATGAGGGGCATGTGTCCTCCAAATTTGCATGTGGAGTGGAGGAAGGCTGCCCACTGCAGGCTGGGGCTCTGTGCCCTGCTGCCTTTGCCCTGGGAATTGCACAAGGCCATGTTGTACCTCCTGCCACCAGGTGGCTAGGGAACAGGTGGTCAACTCACAGCTCCTGGGCCAAAGAAAGCAGGGCACAGAGGCACAGCAGGCAGCCTGCCTCTGCCCTGTGCACAAATCTAGGGGGACACGTGCCCCTTATGCCTCGCCCAGGGGTGCACACAGCAGTGGGGAGCCATGCCTCCCTGTGCCCCTGGACAAGCCTCCAGCGTCTCTGTCCCATGACCCACCCCTGCCCTGGGGCCCCATTTACTCCACCCCCTCCCTCACCATGGTGGCCTTGATCTTCCCCACTTTCCTCTCCCCCCGCCCCTTCTCCACCACAGACTTATTGGTTGGGCACTGCTTTACATGCTGTAGGGCTGTGTTCTGGCTGCATGCATGCTGTGGCTGCTCATGTGTGTGTGTCTGTGAGCATGCCCCTGCCCACCTTCTTGCTGCAGCAGCCTGGAGCCCATGCATGGGCTGCCCTGTGGCTCCTCTGCACTGCTACCACCACCTTACTGGGTGGTCTGGCAGTGGCGGTGATGGTGGCAGAGCAGAGCCCAGGCATAGGCTCCAAAAACATGTGTGTGATTAATGTGCTAAAAAAATTAATGTAAGAACTAAATAATACATAAAATTAAGCATGCTAATGGTGATTAATTGACAACCTTACTGTTTAACATTCCACAGATTTAGTATGATCTAAGTGTAACATGTAACTTTACCATTTTTTTCTTAATTTAAAGGGAATGAGGTACCTCTGGTGAAGTATTTGTAATAACTTTCCGTAATGGTTATTCTATCAGACTTATCATTGATATTTTCACACTGTAGTAATGCTGAATTCAAAATTAATCTTCCAATAGATACTCATCTGCTGGCTCTGGCTCAGTCTGGTTTAATTCCTCTCTCTTTTCCTACATGCATCTCCAAAGGTTAAAACATCACTATTAAGGTCTAACTACTTGAGTATCCTCTTCTGAGGGGTTCTCTTTTTTAAGTCTGTACCTGTGGTATTCTAACTGGAAGCATTATTTTCATTTTTATTAATATCAGTGTCCTAAGAATGTAACTGATGAGACTTTTTTCTGCATTTACTGTCAAATGAACCATAACTCTTTCAGTGTTACTTGCTTGGCTTTTTTGACATCCTATTTTGGAGATTAGCCAATTTTTCCCTCCCCCTCCTCCCAGCCACCTCCCACCCAAAGCTGCACTGTAACTCATCAAGTCAGTTCAATGTTGTGACTATTTCTTTTAATGACCACAGTATGTTTCTCCTGTTACCATGGTTTATAACCTTGGGGTCAGTTTTGACTTAGAGCTTGCCTTTGAGGTTCATGTTGGTCAGATTGTTACAGCTCCATATTACTACCTCATAAATGTGTTTAGGCAGAGACATGCAATAAATTATTCCATAGAGATGCAGACATTCTCATATAGGCTTTGTGAAATTTTGCTCATATTATTGTAACCATTACATTAGTTTTACTTCCTTTTCACAACCCCTTTTAAGATGAATTAATTTATGTTCAGAGGAACCAAGATCCAAGCATATCATTATTTTACAGGCTCTCAATTAGCATTATTTTAACATGGGAAGGGGCAGTAAATTCTCACCTACTGTAATAAAGCAAGCACAGAGGCAATGAAGAAAATAGTGCTGCCCCACAGAAGTGAGAAATACTGTGCAAAATAGACAACTAATACCATGAACCAACCACACTGTCAAGTGAAGTGATTGATCTTCATAAAGTAGCCTCAGGAGAAGTTGACTCAATGCCACTGGGAAACTGCCAAGACATTATGCAAGCTCAACAGGAATCTAGAGGTGAAGCACTAGAAAAAGACTTATAATTAGCAATGGCTTCCTAGAAACTAGAAAAAGCACTACTTAGGGCCAGAAGCATTCTTTTAAATTGGGCATTAGTGGCTTTCTTGCTTGTAAAATAATTTCTACCCTCTGGAATATTAGAGGAAAGTAAGGTTGTGGTACCCACCTTAAGTTTTGCAGGCAGAAATGAGAGTGATATCTTTCTGATAAAAATTCAGGTAGAAAATGCTTCACTTTCCCTGGACTCCCATAGATAGCAGGCTACGTTTGTTTTACTATTAAGCATTTTCTCATATTGTTGATGTTGGAATCCAACTCTTCATGATTCAGACTATTCTAAAGCACAAGTCTGTGGCATCATTAAAAATAAAAAGAAAGACAAAAGAAAAATAGGCTCAACAGGCCGAGGGAGCTAGATTTTATTGGTGTCAGTTTAGTTTTTGTGGACACAAAAAACTGACTTTAAATTGACTAGCAGAAAGAAATCACAAAAAAATCTTAGTTCTCATTTAAGATCAGCCAGAAGTGAGTTACATAATCTTAAATACCTAGGGAAGGATCTGTCCCCCAAAATAGAAGCATCCTTTGCATCACTAGAAAACCGTCCATCACTGATAGATCCTTTTTTTTTATCAGAAAGTCAGTAATAAACAAGCAAACAAACAAGCTAAGTGCAGGCACTGCAATTTTAAAATCAATTCTCTGGACTGGGTACCACTGAAGATTAGACCAATAAAAGGATTTTATGAGGAAACTTGTGTGCAAGTGTAACAAACATGCCGAAGAATTTTGAGCTGGCTTGCAGTCTTGAAATAATAGCTTAATGTAATTCAGTTCTTATAGGTTGCCTAGAAACTAACTTCGAAAAAAGTAAAAGCACAAACCATAATGGGTGCAGAGGGCTTAATAAGAGAATTATTGATGCCATCAACATGTTAGGCAGTCTGATGTATTTCCAACAAAATTGCCCAAAAATGCTTCCTTGGCATTCCAAAGAGCAAGGTTAAAGGCCAAACAAGGTTAAATATTACATAATGCTAGCAGTTAACACTAGTGGAAGAGCTTTCAGCATTCAAATGCTTACCCTTATTGCTGTCATAGATAATCTAAGGGCTTCTTCTTCAATGTGAGAAAAGCTGTAGTTTTTACCTTGTTGTAACTAACTTGTCAGCTATCTCAGGGTAAAACCATGGTAAAGACAGGGCACTTCGGGCACTTGTACATATGATGGGGGTTTAGTCCTTGGGGTTGCATTCTATGCCCCCTAAATTGAAATGGTGGGTTTTTAATTGAAACCCACCATTTCAACTTAGGGGTTTCCATTAGGCCTGTGCAAAGCGGCAAGTATTTGCTTCGGATTCATATTCGGCCAATTTGGAGGGACAGTGATTCAATTCAGAGATTCGAATCACTGGCCTGATACGATTTGGCCGAATCAGATCCAAAGATTTGGTGCTGCTTAGGAGATTTGGCCATAAACTAAACGGGCAGCAGTCCTCACCACACTGGGCACAGTTGCTTCCAGCTGGTAAGTCTGTTATGGTGGGCGGAGGGGGCATGGGGGAGGGAGGGATTGAGGCTGGGGCTGGGACAAGCTACCCAGCTGGGGCAGAGGGCATGGGACTTGGGGAGGGGGCAGAGGGGGGCGGGATGCAGATGTGGTAGCGCTCAGAGCAGGTTCTATGCCCTGCTGCTGCTTGCCCAGCCGGGGGTGAGGGCAGGATGTGGGCACAGCTCACTCCAGGTAGAAGGAGGCAAGCAGCAGCAGGGCATAGCCCCCACTCCCAGCGGTGCTGTGCCTGAATACTGCACTCCTCTGGCCTGGCTGGGCAAGCGGCAGCAGTGCCTGGCCCCCCATGCCAGCTGGGCAAACAGTGGCAGTGCCCACTCCCCCATGCCAGCTGGGCAAGCAGAGGCAATGCCTACATCCTGTGCTCACCCCATGCCAGCTGACCAAGTGGCGGCAGCATCTGCCCCACTGTACCCCCATGCTGGCTGGGCAAATGGTGGCAGCACCTGCCCCCTCCCCCCCACCCCATGTTGGCTGGGCAAGCAGTATCAGGCCCCGACCCCTGCGCCCCCCTAACACTGGCTGGGTAAATCGTGGCAGTCCCCACCCCGGCTGGGCAAGTGGCAGCAGCGCCCACTCCCCCATAGTGGCTGGGCAAGCAACGGCAGTGTCCGCCCCCCTGTGCTCCCCTGCACCAGCTGGGCAAGCAGTGGCAGCACCCACTCCCCACACAGTGCTATGCAGGTGTGGCAGCACTGGGAGTGGGGATTATGCCCTGCTGCCCCTCCCCTGCCCCAGCTGGGCAAGCAGCAGCAAGGCATAGCCCCTGCTCCCAGTGCTGCCGCACCTGCATCCCAACCTCCCTCCTCCCCCCCCTGCCAAGTCCTGTGTGCCCCACCCCGGCTAGGCAGCTTGTCCCAGCCCTAGCCCCAATCCCTCCCACCCCCATGCCCCTTCTTTCCCCCCTCCGCCCACCACTACTGACTTACCACCTGGAGGCAGCTGTGTCCACCGTGGTGAGGACTGCTGCCTGTTTAGTCTATGGCCAAATCTCCAAATTGGCTGAATCTTTTCTGAATTGATTCAGAGGCTTCTGATTCAATTCACAGCTTTTAATTGATCTCCCAATTTGATTCAGATTTAAAGATTTGGTCACCAAATTGGGCCAATTCTCCTCTGAATCAAAATGGCTACTAAAGCAGACCTATTTTCCATCCATGTTATGGTGAGGGGGCCCAATCCCTTGGTTATTTTTTGGCAGAACCTGCCTGCGGCTGGGGGGCAAGCTGCTGGTGGGACAAGCAGCCCCTGAGCTGCAGGGGCCCTGGTCCTTCCCTTTGTGGTGCTGGCATCCCCCTAAGGTTTCCTGGGTGGGCTGCTGGTGGGTAGGTGCTGCCCCAGGTTGGAGGCAGCACCCAGCCTGATCCAACTTTTCCCTGACCCTGAACTGGGGCAGCACCCGGCCTGCTAGCAGGTGGCCCTAGGGGGATGCTGCCACCACAGAGGGAAAGAACAGGGCCCCCTGCAGCTCAGGGATCACTCAGCCCACCAGCAGCTTGTCCCCCGGCTGTGGGATAGGCAGGAAGGCTCCACTGAGAAAAAAAAAAAAGGATTGGGCCCTTCACCACTTCTACCATCAGCAGACACCAACTGAAGGCAGAAGCAGCAAGGGGCCCGATCCTTGTTTTCGCAAGAGCTTGCTCACGTTTCCCGCAGCTGGGGGACAAGCTGACTAATATCTGCAATGCATCGTTGCAAACTAAACTACATCAGAACACAAACAACATGCCCCTATTCATCTGGACGCCATTTTATCAGCACCAGAACGGAGGTCAGTGATGAAGGCATAAGGACTTGGACTTTACCACTGTTTCCTATGTTGGGGCAGCTGACATGCAATAGGTAAAATAAAGAAATAAATAAGCAGCAGTTTCATCCAATGAAGATAAGCCCAGAACTTATTCATCAAGTGCTATCTTAGCTAAAGCTTTTGCAGCAGGATATAGCTGCCATCATAGCCATTGCAATACATGTTTTTTATTATGGAGAGGTGGTTAGCTGTGTTAGTATCACGTTCGGTAGAAGGCAGGGCTGGGTGACACCTTAGAGACATGTGAGCTTTCCTAGGCAGCAACCTGCTGTCTTGGAGATTACATCATGTATTTATTATAGTCATTAAAGCTGATAAGGCCATTCTGTGGGCAAATGAATCCTTGAAATGGTACTAAAATGGTTTGCATTAAGCAAATGAAATGGGCTAGAAAAGTAGAAAAGCAGAACTTTTCAAAGGTTTAGAGTCTACATGCAAACAGCATTTTCCACAGAATGTGAGCACAAGAGCATAGCTTTTGTTATGACTGATTTAAACTGAAAACAAACATTTCTGGAGACTTTTCTGCAAGAAATAGCCAATTCAGTGGTTATGAATATCTGCTACATTAAAACATGAAAAGGGCCTGATGCTATGAACATCTAATCATGTCCATAGCTTTATCTACCACTATACTTGTTCCAATAGTTTTGGAGTCATTGGAAAGACTTCATGCTCACAAAGTTGTTGACGGGGATAAAGCTGTAAATTTTACTTACTCACTGGTGTGTGACTGGCTGGATTGTGGAGTCTTGGCACAAATACTAGGTAAGTACAGATTTTATGTAAATGGTTAACTAAGTAGTTCAAAGCTCTCCAACATAGAATAATCCGAGAATTGGAAACTATGGTTTGCCCAGTTTTCCAGCTTGAAAGAATTGCTTGGGGAGTACAGTTTGTATCCTAATTATTTTTGACAGGAATTAGGTCAGTTTAATTAGTTGAAAATTCAGTTGAACAGCCACCTCTCTGCTAATTACTTTTGGATGTATACATAATTCATTTACAACAGCAAAAGAAAATACCATAAAGAACTGGTTGCAACCCTGGGAGAGTCAGTTCACAAATGTAGTAACACACATATGCTGAGCCTGAAAGACAAACATTGCCAGTTTTAATTTGGGCAAAAATTATAATGTTAAAAATGGCCTCAAAATATGTGATTTGATTAGAAGATTTCCCCCCCTTTAACATACTGCTGTGTGTGTAACCATATGCTGTACAATATAAGACGCTGCTGAGCTCTGAAATGGTAAGTGTGAGACTGATTCATTTTCATTACATCTACTAGCCAAGTGCACACATAAAGGTCTCAGTAGTCACTAAATATAAGAAGTCATTTATTTTTATAAACTATTTAACAATTTATAGAACTCTTAATACCAATGTAAGGTGCTATATGATAATGAAGATATAAATATATACAAATCAAAAATCATGAAGTAAATGTCTAACATAACTGATGAAAGGCACTATTAAGACCAAAAAGCCAGAGGAGGCTCATCAGAGATAATGACAGAAATAACTCCATTCAACCCACCTGTCCTCAACATTCCATCCCAACCTCAGATGCACTGATGAGGGGAAACCAGCACGGGTACGTGGCAGGCAGATCGTGCCTGACCAATCTAGTCTCCTTCTATGACCAGGTTACGAAACGCCTGGACACAGGAGGAGGGGTGGATGTCATATACTTAGACTTCAGGAAGGCCTTCGATACGGTATCCCACCCCATACTGGTGAACAAGTTAAGAGGCTGTGATGTGGATGACTACACAGTCCGGTGGGTGGCGAATTGGCTAGAGGGTCGCACCCAAAGAGTTGTGGTGGTTGGGTCAGTCTCGACTTGGAAGGGTGTGGGCAGTGGGGTCCCGCAGGGCTCGGTCCTTGGACCGATACTCTTTAATGTCTTCATCAGTGACTTGGACGAGGGAGTCAAATGTACTCTGTCCAAGTCTGCAGATGACACAAAGCTATGGGGAGAAGTGGACACGCCGGAGGGCAGGGAACAGCTGCAGGCAGACCTGGATAGGTTGGACAAGTGGGCAGAAAACAACAGGATGCAGTTCAACAAGGAGAAATGCAAAGTGCTGCACCTAGGGAGGAAAAATGTCCAGCACACCTACAGCCTAGGGAATGACCTGCTGGGTGGCACAGAGGTGGAAAGGGATCTTGGAGTCCTAGTGGACTCCAAGATGAACATGAGCCGGCAGTGTGACGAAGCCATCAGAAAAGCTAATGGCACTTTATCGTGCATCAGGAGATGCATGACGAATAGGTCCAGGGAGGTGATACTTCCCCTCTATAGGGTGCTGGTCAGACCGCAGTTGGAGTACTGCGTGCAATTCTGGGCGCCACACTTCAAGAAGGATGCGGATAACCTGGAGAGGGTCCAGAGAAGGGCAACTCATATGGTCAAGGGCCTGCAGACCAGGCCCTATGAGGAGAGACTAGAGAAACTGGACCTTTTCAGCCTCCACAAGAGAAGGTTGAGAGGCGACCTTGTGGCTGCCTTTAAGTTCATCACGGGGGCACAGAAGGGAATTGGTGAGTATTTATTCACCAAGGCGCCCCCGGGGGTTACAAGAAATAATGGCCACAAGCTAGCAGAGAGCAGATTTAGATTGGACATTAGGAAGAACTTCTTCACAGTTCGAGTGGCCAAGGTCTGGAATGGGCTCCCAAGGGAGGTGGTGCTCTCCCCTACCCTGGGGGTCTTCAAGAGGAGGTTAGATGAGTATCTAGCTGGGGTCATCTAGACCCAGCACTCTTTCCTGCTTATGCAGGGGGTCGGACTCGATGATCTATTGAGGTCCCTTCCGACCCTAACATCTATGAATCTATGATGGGCTTTGCTCTTTTCCCAAATGGTGAACAATTGATGGGTCTTCCACAGGGAATGTCAAGTACCAATGGAGATTAAGCCAACAGAAAGCTTTTTATGAAGATTTTAGCTCTTTCCAATTTAAGGTCCTGGATCTGGAATAAAGTAAGCCCAGGGCTTACTTTAAGCATTAAAGTTATAGGATTTAAGTATTGTTCCTGAGAAGGAACATTTTCTTAAATCAAAGCCTAACAGTCTGATCCTGAGCTTGCTGGAGATCACAGCAACAGTTCCACTGACTTCAGCAGGCTGTGGACCGGGGCTTGATGCTGTGTGTATTAAATTCAAAGGGGAAGCAACTTCTGACTTAAAGTGGACCAGATCACTCATCTGAGCCCTTAGTCATGGGAGTTCAAGGGCAGGGCTTTAGTTAATCACAAGTGACATCTTATATTTCAAATGTCTATTATTCCAAAGAAAGCCCAAGGAATACCCTAAGACTGCCTGGCCTTATACCAGGCTCCAGACCAGTCCCAGGCTCAAGGAAGGACAAAGATGACTCGAAGCCAGGGGTGGGCAAAATACATCCCGCAGGCCGGATTTGGCCCACAAGGCCATTCTATCTGGCCTGTGGGGCCCCTAAAAAAATGTAGAAAATTAATATTTCTCTGCCCTTGGTTCCTGTCAAAAATGGCAGGAACCAGGGGCGGTAGGACCCAGGGGAAGCCCAGTGGGCTCCCACAACAGCAGGGCCTGCCCAGCTCTGCCCCTCAGCCAGAAGCCCCAGCCACAGTTGTTGGGCTTGGAGCACGTGGCTGCCTAGCAGCGTGGGAAGCTCAGGTAAGGGGGGGGGGACAGATCCCAGGCAAGGAAGGAGTGCAGTGGGGGGAAGCGGCCCCTCCCTGCCCTACACCCGGTGCCTCACGCTGCAGCTGCTTGCATCCTGCGTGGGTCTGCCTGTGCCCGCTCCGGACAGCCCCACATGGGCTGCAAGTGCCTGCAACTTGGGGCACTGTGCGTGGGGCTGCTTCCCCCCCGCCCCTGCGCTCAGCTTTTCCCTGGGCTCCTTCCCTGCACAGAGAAAAGTGGCCCCTTGCCTGCCCCATGGCTGGCACCCCACGCTGCAGGTGCTTGCAGCCCGTGTGGGGCTGTCCAGAGCAAGCACTGGCAGCCCCAGGCAGGCTGCAAGCAGCTGCAGCGCGGGGCACCAGGCATGGGGCAGGGAGGAGCTGCTTTCTCCTCCCCCCATGCTCAGCACCACTTTGTAACTCGGCCCCACTGCCAGGCTGGCAGTTGGGCGGGTTACAAGCTGGTGCTGCGCACGGGGGAAAGTGGCCCCTCGCCCATCCCATGGTCAGTGCCCTGTTCTGCAGCCACTTGCAGTCTGCCTGGAGCTGCCTGTGCCTGCTCCAGGCAGCCCTACGTGGGCTGGGAGCACCTGCAGGAGGGAGCACCGGCCATGGTGTGGGGGAGGGGCCACATTTCCCCACACTCAGCACCTGCTTCTTCCCTGCTGGCAAGGAGGGGGTCAGGGCTGAGTGCTGCCCCCCACCTGTACTGCAGGAGTGTGGTGGGGGGAAGCGGCCCCTCCCTGCCCCACACCCAGTGCCTCACGCTGCAGCTGCTTGCAGCCTGCGTGGGGCTGCCTGTGCCTGCTCCGAACAGCCCCATATGGGCTGCAAGTGCCTGCAGTGTGGGGCACTGTGCGTGGGGTCACTTTCCCCCTCACCACCACCGCGCTCAGCTTTTCCCTGGGCTCCTTCCCTGCACAGAGAAAAGTGGCCCCTTGCCTGCCCCATGGTTGGCACCCCACGCTGAAGGTGCTTGCAGCCTGCGTGGGGCTGTCCAGAGCAAGCACAGGCAACCCCAGGCAAGCTGCAAGCAGCTGCAGCGTGGGGCACCAGGCATGGGGCAGGGAGGAACTGCTTTCTCCCCCCCCCATGCTCAGCACCACCTTGTAACTCGGCCCCACTGCCAGGCTGGCAGTGGGGCGGGTTACAAGCTGGTGCTGCGCATGGGGGAAAGTGGCCCCTCACCCACCCCATGTCCAGTGCCCTGCTCTGCAGCCACTTGCAGCCTGCCTGGAGCTGCCTGTGCCTGCTCCAGGCAGCCCTACGTGGGCTGAGAGCACTTGTAGCAGGGAGCGCCGGCCATGGGATGTGGGAGGGGACACTTTTCCCCACACAGCACCAGCTTCTTCCCTGCTGGCAAGCAGAGGATCAGGGCTGAGCGCTGACCCCCGCCTGTACTGCAGGGCTGGGGGACACTGGGTATGAGTGGGCGGGGAGCCAGTGGGAGAACAGGGCCCGCACCAGTGTCCCAGGGCCAGTGCCAGTGGGACCCAGAGCAGGGTGGCAGGAGTGCAGGGTCCCAGCTGGCAGGGGCTCTATGGAGCCAGGCCAGCTCCCCCCTCCCTGCTGGTGCAGCCCAGCTTGGCTCCACAGACCCTTGCCAGCCTGTGCCCTGCTCTGGGCCCCACTGGTGCTGGCCCTGGGACATTGGTCCCAAGATATTGGGACGTTGGTCCCAAGATGGTGACCAGGGGGCGGGGCACCTGTCAAGGGGTGGGGCTACCCATACGGCCTTTGACAGCCTGCCAAAACTGGGTAAGCAGTTCTCCGCCCAAAATAATTGCCCATCCCTGCTCTAAGCCACCTTTGCTGTGTGCCACCCCCATTCCCATTAGGTTTCTCATTGCACCCAAAAAAGCCAAATGCAAGAAATACAGCTCAGGATTTAAGGCCTAGTCCTGCCTTCTCTCTCCGACTTCACTATAGCAATCACTAGAAGGAGCAGCTCTGTTTTATACATGCCTTTCTTTTTCTCCTTAATGGCTCATTCACAGCTCTTCTGGATACTAACAGGAATTGTGGACATAGGCAGAATTTAATCCATGATGTTTATTGTTTTCTGCTATTATCCCATCGCCCTTGATTTGCACATTCCTATTCTTTATTCTGGCCACTTCCTTGAGAATCGTGTGAACAATTCAGCACCTGACCTACTTCACTCTTATTAAGACTCCATCCCCTGAGCTTGCCTACTGGAAGACCCTAACGTATTTTAGCAAGGACCTTTAGCACAAGTTAAAAATTCAGTGGAAACCTCTGCCCACAAGTTCTTACATATCACTAGCTTTTATGTGCCAATCTGCACATGTTAATGTGTATTATTAATTCTGTTGTTCAGTCTATCTTTTGGATCTGTTACAGTGTTTGAGGTAAAAATGCATTTAAGGCTTTTTACATGGTTTGTTATGGTCCAAATCATAATTGATTACACCCGATGACAGCTTAAAATACCTGATAGGCTGTAGTGAATTTTGCATAGCTGTCTTCTGCTGATATGCAAATATGTATTCAGGGTCTTTTATAAATAGTTAAGCTATTTTCCCGTAAGAGGTATTTTGGAGTTGTTAGAACCTACCATAAATCCACACAAAGAGATATTTTGTAAAGCTGATTGGCCATAATGGTTCATGTCTATGAATTCTTTGGAACATTTAACACCAGAGATTATACTGATACATTTAACTTCTGTCATGTCCACACTGAGCAATACAGACATGCAAATCAGCATCTATCTGTAAACTTTGGATTAGCATGTGATACTGGCAACAAACTTATAAGACACTGATTTGCAGGTATAAACAATATTTTGTGGAAGGAAGCAAAACCACAGGTATTTTAAATCTTTATACCTCCAATACCAGAGGTTTAAGTCAGTTTATTTACAGGAGCATACAGCATCTTCCTGAAAGTATGCTTCAGAAAATTAAATATACAAAAATAGCCCCTTGAAAGAAATTATCTTCTTGCACATATTCAAAATTGCTTACCTATTTTACTGAGAAGATGAGGTTCTTTTACAATGCCACACTGGAATCAGTCCGCTCAAAAATGTCAAATTTTTCTATTCGTACTTCACAACATGTTTCCAAGTTAGCGAAGGTGTTGTAAGGGACAGAAGAACTGACCTGATTTTCCTATCTGCGGTCAAGCTGCGAGAGGTCAAGTCAGACTCAGCTTGTGAACCTACATTGAGCAGAAAGGACCGGGAAGTGCTCTCAAATCCACAACAAATATGGAGGCTCAAAACACCATTTTTATACATTCATTTTCCTGACTGCACAATCCTTTAAACTATTTGCACAATATGCTTGAAAAGAACCCTTAGCTTGAGGTGATCATGCCACATTTTGCCAGAAAAGCTATAGTTTAAACTAACTTTCACCAGAACCTTAATTGGTGTAAGCTGCCATCTATCTAGGTTTATCAGGGGAGCCACACTGATTTAAAACAGCTGAAGTTGCAATCCTTAGTTTTTAACTCACTATAGCAAGCATTATAAAAGGCATTTGTAAACCTGGAAGACTTCTTCTGGAAAGAGAAAGATGTCTTTTTGGAGTTGAAAAACAACCAAATAAATATTTTATTTTTTAGTGCTTTTTGAATATATAATCACTCTTAGGTTGACACTTTGAATATTAATCATTAAACCAGAATTATTAATGTTTACAGTCAAGATGGAAACTCCAAAAATCTACTGTTTTTAATAGGGAAGCTGACAGGTCTTTTATTACAGCAAAGTGAGCGGCATTATTATGATTCAAGTACCAAAGTATGAACACATGATAAATGAATGGTGAGCCTCTCAGATCATGTCACTTCCTTATGCTTTGTCATGTAAATTAATTTATTGCAGAAGACCAGTCCCCGCTTCTACTTCCTTCTCTTTTCATTTTCTTTAGCAGATTTTTTTTTATTCCTTGAGGAAATTAAAGGTCTCTCTCTCTCTCTCTCTCTCTCTCTCACACACACACACACACACACACACTTAAAAATATTACCTTTTGCTGCCTTGACAAAGCATTACAAGAAATATTCCTATGAATGAATAATCCTAGAAAGAGAAAATGTAAGAATGATATTGATTAGGCCATAACAGTGTTGTCCAAATATATTAAAGGGAAATGCCCTGGACTCTTTCTTTAGGTGCTGATGTATGGTTGAGATTCAGGTTTTGCACTGGAAAGGTCCTTCAGTTTGTCAGCAGGAGGAGAACAGCCACTGAGGACCCGCTTGGTCTATTCAGATACTATTAAAGATTCTGTTTGTTTGTTTTATTTTGTTTTCCGTGAGCTGAATGGGACACCAGACATGAAGCAAACATCATAAAAACGGTACATGTGTATTGTAGTGACAGGAAACTGGTAAAGCAGAGTGTACTCGCTTATTCTGGCTCTTCTGTTCTCTCCACTGGGAGTGGGACAGAAGTCAAGCTCTACCCCACAGTGGATCAAATACATGAAAGAGTCATCTTGGATCTCTGGCAAGAATATGTAAAGCCTCTCCTCTGGGCTCTAAACCCTGACAACAGGGTAAACAGCACAGATAGAGTAACACATAGTAGTTTTAGACAGTTTCTAAAACTCAGTGAATTTCTGAGGAAGCAACCTGATGGAATGCTCTCCACTGCAACAACTAAACTATTTCTCATTTTAAAATATATATTCATTTGAATTATGTTTTAAATCTAAACATACCTGCATCCCCTGACTCCTTTAAAACAAGCACAGTGCCTCCAAATAAGATTCTTCCAAGAGTTACAATACAGCTGTTGGTGGGGAAAAGGGGGAAGTGTCATAATTTATTTATAAAACAGTGGTTATTTTATTAGGCAATAAATGTTAAATATTACCCTACCATAGGAAAATTACCACTGCTGTGAAAATTGAAACTTCAGTGTTAGATTTGTTAGCATTATATCATCAACTCAGTTTTCTTTCTATGATCAAAGCAATACTATTCTACTTAAATTTTTTTAAATATTCTCTCACTCTTTGGATCAAGTATGTTTCTAATACTGCAGATGAACCACTGGCCCTATTATGAATACAGGCAGTCCTCAGACTTACAACACAATTGGTTCCTGAAAACCATATTGTAAGTCGAAACATCGTAACTCAGAAATGGTTTTCCTATAGGAACAATGTTATAAATGGGGGATTGGTTCCTCTACAACACTTGAAACTGAGGGTGTCTAGCTGCAGGAGCTGCTGTTCCACTATTGGCACCGACAGTACCAATACAAAAGGTGTTTCCAGCTGGTAAGTCTGTTGTGGTGGAAGAAGATGGAGGAAGGAAGGGCCGGGGGGCAGGGGGGGTAGATCAATGCCCCTACAGTGAGGGAAGGAGTGAGGCTGGGGATGGGACAGGGGCTGGGGCAAGCACTGTTGAGCCAGAGTAAGGCAGGTGTGGGATGGAGCTACGGCTCATCAGGAAGGTGCAGGGAGGGGGTACAGCTCCTGCCGCTGTGTGCTGCTGGTGCAGGAGCTGCTTGTCTGGTGGCTTCTGACACTGCTCCCACCGCTCATCTGGGAGGGCATGAGTGGGTGGGACATGTGCCCCTGGATCTGCACGGGGCAGGCAGGACTGGGGCTGCACCAGCCTACGCTCTGGGTGGGCAGCGAAGGCTATGGTGAATTTTCGGGTGGCTGCAGCCTCCCCGTAGCCCTGCTCTGCTGCCCGCCCCAAGTGCATCCCATCTCAGGCCATTCTGGGGCTACATGCCCTCTCATGCCCTCCCACTGCTTGCCCAGCCAGGGCGGGGTAGGGTGGGTGTGGGACGGAGCTGCTTCTCCAGGTGGTGTGGGGAGAGGGGGGATGGCTCCCACTGCTGCATGCCACTTGTCCTGAGGCAGCGCAGCAGCTCCATCCTGCACCCACCCCACCCTGACTGGACGAGTGGTGGGAGGGCATAGCCCCCGCTCCCAGTGTCCCCAGCACTCACCTGGAAAACATCCCGGAGCAGCCCGTCCCCACGTGCTCTGCCCCACACAGATCCAGGGGTGCATGCCCCCCACGCCCTCCGGGAGAAGTGGTGGGAGCAGCGGTGGGAGCCACCAGATAAGCAGCTCCTGGACCAGTGGCATGGCGCAGCGGGAGCCAACCCCCCCTCCCTGCACCCCTTGTATGAGCCGCAGCTCAGTCCCATGCTCACCCCACCCTGGCTTGGCAGCATTTGCCCCAGCCCCTGCCCCTGCCCCAGCCCCAGCCTCACTCCCTCCCTTACAGTGGGGGGATTGATCTGCCCCTCTCCCCCATGCCCATTCCCTTTCCATCCCCTTCTACCACAAAAGACTTACCAGTGGGATGCAGCTGTATTGAGCATTGTAAATTTGAAACCCGTGTAGGAACGTTGAAACAGGGTGTCAATTTAGAAATGTCGTAAGTGCCGTTCATCATAATTCAAAAAGTCACAAGTCGAGGACTGCCTGTGCTCAAATGTGGAGTACTAGAAATGCTGGAAATAACTTTTTCTCCATTGTACAGAATCTAGGTTCAGTCTGGAGACCAAGGGTAGTACAACATCAAGAGTATGACTTATTTTGTGGTCCTTCCTGCTAGAACAACAGCATCTCTAGACAGTCAGTTCTGGTACCAGTAATAAGAGTCTACCGAGGTATAACTAAGTTTCAAGTCTAATGGAATGAAGGGGTAAGTACATCTGACATTTTTAGATATTTTCTTGTATAACTATGTTTTCATTAGTAAAGATATAATGAATATCAGTAAAGATTTATCACCTATGGCCATACCAGAGTGAATGCCCATGCACATTCATAACATCCAACAGTAAACAGTTTGGGACCCGGTTAGTACTTGGATGGGAGACCACCTGGAAATCCCAGCTGCAGTTGGCAACCTTCAACTATGTTGTAAAAAAGGCCAATAGTACACTGGACTGTATTAACAGAAACATAACTTGCAGATCAAGGGAAGTGACTCTCCTGCTTTATTTGACACTGTTGAAACCCAATCTGGAGTCCAGTTTTGGACCCCTCGCTTCAAGAAAAATATGGACAGAGTCCAGCAGAGAGTGACAAAAATTCTTAGTGGCCTGGGAAACTTGATAAGGACAGGCTGAAAGAACTAGGATTATTTGGTCTGGAGAAGATAAGATTGAGGAGAGATTTGATAACAGTCTTCAAATAGCTAAAGAGTGGAGGATGGAGACCAGCTATTCTCTGTAGTCACAGGGGACAGGACAGGAAGGGTGCAGCAAAGGAAGATTAGGTTGGATATCAGGAAGGACTTTCTCAATGAGGTTAGGAAAGCATTGGACCACACTGCTGAGAGAGGCTGTGGAATTTCTGTCTTCAGACATTTTTAATAGCAGGTTAGACAAACATTTCACTGGGATGATTTAATCATGGATGATGCTGCCTTGAAAAGGACCAGATGACCGCTTGAGGTCCCTCCCAACCTAAAGATTTTAAAAATCAAGCTTAAAAAACAAACAAAAACAAACCCTCCCCTCTAACATCAGCCCATCACCCACACCCATACTGACAACTAACAGGACTCGTGCTTCAGTCAAAAGCCTGCATTGCAAATGTACAGTGAAAATTAGTGATGCACTTACAATGGACATTGATTTCTCTTCTTTATATTTTTGCTTTTGGGGGAGTTCTTTTAGTTATTCATTCTCTAAAATACAGCACCTGCACATTGGTAGCACTTTTCTATATAACTAGAAACAGGAGGTAGCTATTTAGCACAATGCAATATACAAACTGCTAAAAAAAGTCACTTCTACAGCACTCATAAAACTTGGGTTTATTGGGAGTATGTAGGTACTAAGAGCCAGCAAAAACAAGTACATTATTTTAAGATCTGTATTTTTCAGTTGGCCCTGACATCCACACGATTTTTATTGTGGGGGTGAGAGCTAAGATGAGACAAAAGGTAGATAAGAGCCTTATAAACTTCAACAGAGTTTCTCAGAGTCCTTTGCCATGTGCAGGTTGTGGAATGTCTGACCTTAACCTGGGGCATGCAGCATCCTCATTTCTGTTTTCTATAACCAAATAGATCATTAGCACCGAATTTAAACAAATAAAGTTAATACTTTATGGATAAAAGAAAGAAGACATATTTATATTGTAGATATCATTATAAAAGACACACCAATCATCAGGAAAGCAGCATTAGACAGACAGTCTGTAGACTTCTGGTTCAAATTCTAGCTCTGCCACTGATTTTGATGGCTGTCTGCCAGCCTCTTAACCTCTCCTACTTGCTTTCCCTACACACAGAATCCAGATCAAATATTTACTTGCCTTTGATGGGTGATAAAAAGATTAATTGATTACTGCATGGAAAGCACTTTGAGCATAAGTAGTACTGCAGAAACATGGAGTCTCAATACTGTATTTTCTGGGAGAAGGAAGGAATTTCTTCATTGAATCATAAAACCCTATTTTGTTAAATAAAACAGATTCATTTCTTTAGGGTAGAAATAATTTCACTTCCTAAATACATATATTAATTTTGATCCTGAAGTGTAAAATAAACAAAGAAACTAAGTTTCTCCAGAATAAGTCATAAAAGAGACTTGCAAACAGATTTACAGCACATGCTCCATGTTTATAGTCTTCTCTACAAAAGGGTAATTGTAGAAACAACATATATTTAGCCCTAAGTGTTATACCAAATATTTATACAAACTAGTAGTATTTTTGAAATAGCTTTGAAACTATGTAGCATGTCTGATTTATTTGAAACTGCCAATAGTTAATAAGCTAAATATGCAAATATTATGTGCTTTGAAAGTGATCAGTGAATGGACACATTATTAATATCAGCTAACGTCTCTATGTATGTTTCACATACAAGTAGATCTGAATGTCTTTCCTAGTAAAAGCACAAGTATGCCCCCTTCTGAAGAAATCAAATAGTGGCATAGATATCTCTGCTTCCCTTAAAGAAACGTTTCTTTCCACAAATAATGAATGTGGAAGCCAAGTAAATTTTGGATCTAGTTTTAGTCAACATGTTTCTGTGCCATACATGCCTTAAAACATAATTTGTTTATTACTATTACGCTTGTATTTATTTCCACTATTGGAACCCGGTATAAGAAAGCTCAGTTGTAGAAAGATTTCTTTTCCTTGTTGTCTTTCAGAACATTGGGTGAATAGAAGCAAATGATGTATGTCTGAGTAAAAAAATAATGTAATTTGACATAAAGTATATTGCTAAGTCTTTACAAAGGGTCTTCCATTCTTCTAGCCAAATTCTTATTCAGTTTTACCCAGGACTTAGCTAAGGTAGAATTCAGATCACTTCATCAAGAAGTCCATGGTGGATTCCATGAGAAAAGAATTTGGGATCTGGCCTTGTAAAAGTATAAAAGATGCTAGCAGGTGAAGAAATGTGAAAACATGCTATTCGAATGCTAGAAGAGAGTAAAGCAAAATTAATATTTAATATTTTAATAAAGGAGGAGCACATCTGGGCAATCAGGAAACAGAATTACAATGCATATTATTCCACAAAAATTGCAATGAGCTATTTACTCTCCAATTTAGAATAAATGTATGCTACAAACAGAAGTCTGATTTAATTTAACAGGTTACACCCTGTTACACCTGGGTCCTTGGATGTTTAGTCAGGTTACTGGCCTGTCAGGAAATCTATGCTGCTGTGACTTCCCTACTAGTGTTGTGTGAGCTAGCTAGGTTAAAGCTAGTTCTGGTATAGCTGGGGTGGATCTGGGTAGGTACAGCGGTGCAGTTGCATACCTGTCCTTGATTCCTGCTCCACCTAAATTTTAAAAACAACTGCCTGGGAGGGACAACAAAAGTGCTGAGAGTTAATTGAGTTCATGGCTCATTATCGTCTCCCTGGTTCTTGCTAATCTCTTCCCACTCCACAGGTGTTAATGACCCTCTATCCTTTTTTAATGGTCTTGATGTTCCACTATTTCAACTATTCATTCTTGTGCAACTTTGCTGTCTGCAACGTCTCTCTTCTATTTCATAGCCAGGTAGACTGTTTTTAGCTCTAGCTAAAATCCTTAAATGTGGTAATATATTAACTTAGATGTAGAAATGACTAACAGTCGAGCACTGGAGGCACTGTAAAGACAGCTAAGAAGGCTAGATTTTGTTATATGAATCTGAATAAGAAATGACTAGAGATTTGACTAAAATGACTATAGGACTAACAACATAATATGTTTTGACTATTTTACCTGGTTTGTTGTGATTTTAAAACTGTATGTGTAATTTTGCAAATCAGTGTATATTCCAGTAGTTATATTTGTTTTTGCTTTGATCTTAAACTGAATAGTATATCCTCTTGCATACTAGAAAAGCATCTAGTTTCTCTTTAACAGAAGAAAAATGCATATCTGTTATGTGCCAAACCATCTGCACCCCCCTTTTGAAAATCCTAGATCCACTCATGGCTATAGGGTGCTGTTATCACACCTCCAGTCGCAATGTAGACATACCTTGGGTTGTGCAGAGCTAGTTATAGCTGTGTGTGGGAGGGGAGGTGGGAGGTGGGAAGAGAGAAACCAAACCTAATTACTTATATTTTTTGTGAGATTAAGGGCCTTTCAGTCTTCTCTGTACCAAAAAATGAGATAAAATATGGCCCTAGGTTAATAGAATAGGCATGACTGATTTTCTTCTTTTGGCTAATCTTTACAGATGTTTTGCTTAAACATAATCAGAAGGGGCTACTTGATAATGGATGAATGCCATGAAGTTTAAATCAAAAGCAATGATAAAGTAGGACACTAAAACAATGGTTTGTCAGGGAAAGTGATAAGGTTTTTTTTGGGGGGGGGTTTAATCGATTGATTGGGTTCATGGGTTTTATTTGTAGCACTTTTCTATATAACTAGAAACAGTAGGTAGCTATTTATCAAAATGCAATATACAATGCTTCCTAAATATATTAGAATTAGGATTAAGATACTTTGCAGTTCAGATATTCCAACCTCTATATACATATAAAGAAAAAGTTCATGTTTCCCTCTAAACAACAAAAGCTTCAAAGTATGGTGATAATGTGACCATGCACCCCCACATCCCCTAAATTACTGCCATCTAATCTAATTTCCCTTAGACTCGAAGACAGACTCATTCAGCTTACAAGAGAAAGGAGAACTATTTTTCCCTGGCTACATATCCCACAAACTCATGGGATCTGAAAAGTCAAGTTGCATCCTTTTTGCAGATTCTTACTGCATTGTTAATAATAATGAGTCTCAATTCAGAATTCATATGATAAATTTTATATAGGATTCCGGAAAGAAACAATTTAATTCATTTTTCTATAGCAATGCTACGCCAGTAAAATGATTTTGTTTAATGGAGTAATAAGCTGAGATGAAGGCACCCAAGGAATTGCCATTTTAGTAGTCAATTGTTTAGGCATAACTACATTAAAAAATAAAATAAAATCCTACCTTCCATAAAATCCTAGAAAACTAACTTTCAAGAAGCTTTACATTTCCACATTTCTGCATTTGACCTGGCCTGCTTTAACTGCTTCATTTGCTAAAACTCACACTTCTTCCTCTCCCACAGTTCATGTCTCCCAAATTAGTAATCAGACCCTTAACACCCTTATCCTATAGAGAAATACTTGTCAGTAAGGCCTAAACCAAACATAAGCACAGGGTTAGAATGGAATCAGGAACTATGAATCCTAGTTCTGGCACTGACTTGTGGCATAGTCTGAATAACACTTCCTCATTTCAATTCAAATTCTCTGTCTTTAACAGTGAGGGAGGAAAAAAAAAAAATCAAACAAACCCCATGTGGTTAGAAGTGAGACATAAATTCTAGGTATTACCACCCTTCTTCCCCCACCAGGCCTCTCCAAATCATATCTTCCTAATCTTACATTAAAAACATTGCTGAAACACAACTACCCATATATATGAGAAGAAAATAATTCATGGAAGAAATGAGGGACATAACTTATTTGTGACAGGACTACTGAGATTGGAATCTTTCTCCCTATTTTGGGACTTTAACAGGAATGACTTGAGTCTTGTATTTAGAGCAATGACAATTCTCTCATGTTAAGTCCAAGTGAAACTCCCTGAGCCATCCTCAGTCTCAGAGGGCCCCTCTAGATGCTCAGGTAAAGGCCTGTGTGGCAGGGCAGACGGTACTGCCATGCCCCAGAACTAACAGGAGACTCAGCTGTGTCCCAAGCCACAGCTGGTGGCAACAAGAATGTCCAAAACCAGGGAGTGAACACCTCTGGTGTGGGCATGCTTTATGTATGCATGCCAGTGCCAATTCACTGGCCAGAATGCCCAGGGAAATTTAAAGCAGCAGCGAGACTGCTCTGGGCCAGAACCAGAAGTGGTTTCCCAGCAGCGGCCAGAACGCAGCAGAGAGGTTGAGTGCTGCAGGAGGAGTAACTGGTGGCAGCCTCAGGCAGAGAGGTTGATGCCAATATATGACTCTGAGGAGTTAGACAACTTACCTGATCGAGGTCGGTGGGAGCTGAGCATCAGGGAGCCAAGCTGGAGTACCGACAGACCAGAAAAACAAGAAGAGATAAGTAACCGGTAGAAAAACTCTAACTGAAGGATGTGAGTCATGGCCGCCACATCTCCTGCTCTCCCTCAGGAGTAGATTAATTTCATTTAGGCTGTGTTATACACTGAGATTATAAACTGAAAAGTGATAACCTTCTGACTGCGCCCGAGAGGGACTGAGAAAGCCAAACCAGGCACCTTCCATGTTTAACATCCGTGCACCAATGGGTTGATGTTAGGTTGGGTGTAGGGGAGGCAGAGCCCCATATTCTCAAGCTAAGATCCAGGACTGTCAAATACCACTGAATCTGGAAGCTGACAGCACCCTATAAAATTTTAATCTTCACCAAAGTCATGGCAGGTGAGAAATTTCAGTGGTCCTGGTAGTTCTGACTGCAGATAAACTGTTGGCCTGTAAGGCAGAAGGCAGCTCTGGCCATGATGGAAAACCTAAGTGAGGAGATAAAGAAAGGCATGGGAAGTTACAGTGTGATAGGATCTGACGCACAATCTCTACAGTCACACCTACTGCCACACCACACATGCATGCCAGGAGGAGTGACTATGAGATTGTGCATCAGAACCTATCATGCCTTATTGCCAGTGTGGGGAAAGCCTGGGATCACAATTTCAGGTCCCCCCACACTGGCTCCAATGGCTGCAAACTCTGCAGCTGACAGGGCTCACAAGGGAGGCAGTGTTCCTTGTGCTGCTCCCATTGCATACTTTTACCAATGGAGGGGCTCACAGCCACAGGGTGCACCACCCACTGCAAGCCCCTCAACTGATGCGGCTCACATTGGCAGCAGCATTCACCAGGCTGCTCTGCTGAGAACAAGGCTTGCAGTAGGGCAACAAGCCCAGCTGTGAGCCTCATCAGCTGTGGTGCTTGCAGCAGGTGGTGCAGCCCTGTGGCTGGAAGCCCCTCAGGTGATGGGGCTCCCAGCCACAGGGGAGCACCTGGCCACAGGTTCAATTAATGGTGTGATAAGAACAAGTCACAAAGTTATTCCACAGTTTTTGTGGAATAACTTTGTGATTTATTGCTTGTTTTATGATGTCATTAATTGATTGAACATATGGCTGGGTAACCAGTCAATCACACCTTCAGTGTAACATGTAGATGGGGTTTTGGATGTGGTGCTTAGCACCATTAAAAATCTAACATAAAAATGCGGTAAGTAGAAAATGAAAAATCCTCTGTCCCTCACTGTTTTCCCTTTCTAGCAGACTGAGGTTTGCTGAGGTTATTACAGTACCATAATCTGCAATAAACTTTTCTTTCAGTTCACATAAACACATATATTTGTAATCTGAGAGTTTTGCTGTTCAGGCTACATTTAGGATGGGTGTCCTATTCTACTGTAAGGTTGTCATGAACATAGGCAACGCATAGGAGGGGCAAGGAGGGGCATGTGCCCTCCGGGCATGGAGAGCACTTGGGCCCCCCCCTAAATTTGGCTCCTCCACCGTTGCTGTGCTGCACGTGGAAGTGCCAGAACTTCCGCTGCCGCCGTGCTTGGCGACTGGCCACTGGGGGACTCCCAGTCATGCTCCACTGGTGCCCCCCCAGACTCAGGAGGCATCAGTCAGCCATGGTCATGTAATACATTACTGAATAAGGCAAAGCATGCAGGACATGCATTTTATTTGCCATTAGTACAATATCGCACTTATTCTGTCTGTTTTCTCCATATTCTTGTTGTAGTTAACTGGTGACTATCTCAGTACACATCAAAAGGTATTTTCAACAGCCCTAGACAGAAAGTTTTACCCCTATTTAACAGTGGTGCTGGGAGAAGAACACAAATCTCCTTAGCCTTAGTCAGTACTGTTGCAACTACTTAGCTGTCCTCCCTTCCTCCCAACTTTGTTGCAGTTTCTTCGCACAGAATTTATTTTTGAAATGTTGATACAAGGGAAACTTCACTTAAAATATGGCAAACGTGGGGAAATTGGATCCTCTCCATCTACAGAGAAGTGTAGTCCCTGGCCAATTCTTTATCTTTCCAATTCTATCAAAAACAGAAACAAATTGAGTCCTGTCCCACAGAAATAAGAGATTCCCCAGCTCTCCAAGGAATGGAAAAGGGATTAACTCAAAACCACTCTTGTTCTATTCTCCCTCAACTGGTACTGAGTCCTGGAGGGACTGATTCCCTATCAAGAGACGGACCCTCAGGCTTAACTCTTTGACCGCTGGCGATACTATCCCTTTCTGCATAACAGACTATGATCAGCATGTTGACTAGAGCCTGAGTGAAGTGAAAAGAGAAGGGAGACAAAATTTCATCTTCTACTGCTTTATGAAGTGCTTTTTTTCCTGTGGAAGAACAAAAACATTGAAAGGAATGAGTGGTCTCACAACAGAAACATATTAAGCATCAAATTTTCTACAACCCTCTTAAGTATATCCACAACATTTTCAGGCACATTCCTTTGCCTCTGAAGACTGTCATACCTGTTTAAGTCGTGGATGCACAACAGTTGTGCAAATAGTGGCTGCACAATTATAATGTGAAGAGTCACCCAATTTGTTTAAGCAAATGTGGCCTGGGATTGGGGGGGAGAGGGGAAAGAAGGGGGAGGCATTAAAAAGTTGTTTCTGCAAGCATTGCAATTTATTACAGGGAAAGCTAAATAAATTTGGTCCTTAATAACTCTAGCCAAGGGTGTAACAATAGCATTGCTTCTGTTGTCACAGAAGAGGGCCAAAAATAGATGCAGAACTGAACTGTGAAAAATCTCCAGCATACAATCAAATCTCAGTCTCAGATCACTGTTATATAAGTGTGTGAATGAGCTTTGCTTATCTACTAATGATTTTTATGTAACAGATATTGAAAATAATTCTCTTAAATGGGTGCTTGCTCTCTCCCCTAAACTACAGTTTAACAAGGGGGGGAGAGCTTCTGTGTCCTGAAAACACACTGAAGGAAGATGATACAGGGGACTGATGGTATTTTGAAGATGTCTTTTCAAACCCTGAAGTTCAGTCCTGGTTCCCTCATTTTCTAAAGCAGTTTCTCCTTGTGCACTCTCAAGACTCTTATAAAAACATTGCTAGCAGCTTTTATAATTGAAGCCCAATGCAGCTGTGGTTGCTGATGACAACAAAAAGCAGCACAGAGTATGGGCTCTGTGTGCACAGGATGACTCAGGTGCTCTCTCTGGAACGTATCATACATGCCATGTTCAAGCTACCAGACTGTGTATTGGAATCACAAGCCTCTGATCTCTAAGATGTAGGTCAGCTCCAGTTCCAAATTTCCTCAGCCCCTTGACAATGGGGGTTGAGAAGCTATTAAGTCACAAAAGTAATATTGTTTTAAGTTAAAGCATCTTTTGAACAGCTTCTACATGTGGTAAAGCACGTTACAATAAAGCATTCAGCTCCAATTTATACTTGTTAGCATGCAGCTCAGGGGCTCACATCAGCTCATCTCCTGGAAAACTGCCCCAGAGGCAGAGGTGCAGTACCTGCCTTACATACTGAGGTACAGAAACATTTTCCGCTTGGGCTATAATTTTAGATCCTGACCTTCACTGAGACTTTCTCTAGCCTTTGAATTGAGTAGGATTAACACAGCGGTGCATTTATGTGATTACCTGCTCTGTCAGTTTACAGGAACTTTTTTCTTTTTTTGTTTTATTTCTCCCCATCGTCTTCAGCTGCAGCCACACACATAGTGCCTGTGTTTAAGAATAAATGTGTAGCAGCCACTAGAGACTATTTATAATTGTCTTCAATCCTGATGCTTGATTAACAGCCTCCATTTCCTAGCCAGCACCATTATTTGTTTTGACTGAGGTCTTATGTAAGTTTTAGTTATAGATTTTTTATCTTCCCTTACCTCCTACTCTTTACTGTATTTTATGGCGGGAGCTGTACTTGCTGATTCTGTTTACTGGACCAGTGGCCTAGGTAGTGCATATGAAAAGCAATGAAAGATGTGGGCTGGTGCTTAGTAGATTTCCTTCTGATACTGCAAAGAGGGCAAATCAGATAGAGGGAAATGAATGGGTCTGGCTGCAGCTCCTGAAGTGGAAGATCCTGAGTACCCAAAGATGTGCCCAGGTAAAGGGTAAGCTGCCCCATTTCCTCTATCCTGCTTGCTTCTTGAACATTGACGTTTAACCCACAACAAAAGGAGCTGTGCATCACAGAACACATTCAAAGCATTGGGATTATTGGCCAAATGTCATTTGCTGACCTCTTGAAAAATGCCCATCACAAGTTTTGACGCTGTTTGTGTAAAGCTTACTTACTTTCTGAGGTTTATTTAGATAGTGCAACTGTTAACATTTTGTCTCGAAGTTACACAATAAGACCAATGTATTGCCTAATGCTCGGCGTGTCCTCATTAATAAGCATGCTGTGCATGGATCACATGTGGAATTTACATAGGAACCAGGCCTTTCATTCTAGAGCCTCCCCATGATGTTTTCTAGAGAAACTCATCTATTTTTTCAGTTATAAAAGAACCCCAAGGAAATTCTTCTGCTCCTGGCCTCTGAATTTTGAGTCAGTAGATTTTGCTAACAAAGGCAACAAATGAGTCAACCACAAATCAAAGTTTGGGAGCCTCTATTTTTCACTTAAAGTCCCGTGCAGAGCTATAGCACACATTTTCCTAAAACACACATTAGGATAAATCACAAGTTTGCAGTCTATATGAAAGGGAATTTTATTGCATTCCACTACTATTGATATATATATTCCTGAGAAATATCACAATGCTCATTTATTCAATTTTATTTTATTAACAGAAATTAACTGTTCATGCTTCCGTCTTGTCGTGTCTTTAATATGATTTTTTTCTTGAACAGCAAAACACACCTGTCATTCTTGTAATTACAGTGAAACAAAATGATTTGCGGATTCTGTTGGAGACAACTAATGCTAGAACGTCTCCACATAAACGTTGTATCAGTTCTACCGAAACGATTAAAATAATATACAGTTTGCTTTTCTCAGTTATACTGGGTATCAAATCCATCACATTTGAGCACAGTCAACAAATCTTATAGCACACAACAGGAGTGAAATGGGATAAAATGGGATACTTGGTGGAGATGGTTCTAAGAAATGCTGGGAATTAAGGACCTAATTCTGTGATAACTTACACCTGTGCCCTCTTTGAAGCACATGCATAAGCGTTTTGTGTAAGACACTATTTGGTGTTGCTAATGACTGCAAATCATGTTTGAAAGTTTTTCCCTATATGTCAAATCCAAACACACCAAAGGAATTTACAGTTTCACCAGGTGCAATCATCTGCAATCTTTTTTTTGTTTGTTTTTTGAGGGTTTTTTTTGAAAAAATGATTTTAAACTTCATAATGTCAAGAAATTTGGAAGAAGCTTATGAAAAATCTGCTAACAAAAAAATGCTGATGTCTATGTGGTTTCTTTCCCCACACTTGGAGTAATTTATTCCTTCAATTGTAGCCTCTGGAGAATTCTTGAAAATGACATTGAAGTATTAAGCATGCTCACAAAATATAAAGTACTAGTTCAGAGGGCTTCTTTTTCTAAGACTTTGTGAGTAATTTTATGTATGTCAGATGCAAACAAGAAACAAAACTGAGATTCCTTTCCTCCTATATTTCAGAATTTCAGAAGTCCCCGAATTTTCCAACCAGCTCTGATGAATTATGCAGCAATTTATTTTTCCTCCCTTGTTATGACCCTTGCCGATGTTTTACTACATGCCATCTCCAAGTCCAAGCCAAAAATGGATCGAGGGTTGTGGCTGATTCTTCTTCTACTGCCTCACACTTCCTAAGGCAGATTGTAGAATTTTTCCACTTTACCACTACTGAACTATAAACTGCAAGACACACTTCATTTCTCACATTACAATTAAAAATACTAAGTCGTCATATATTGTTCTCATCACTGAATTCCACTTTCATCTGTAGGAGCTACATTTGCTTAGCTCAGATCATGTTCACTGTCAAAGCCTTCAGTTTACACTATATATTTTTTCCTATTTTAGGCTTTCAGTACATGCTGAATGAAGAAGTTGGAAAATCATTGTGTTTAGAACCAGCTCCATCAATACATCATATTTTCTGCATCTCAATTGTCCTACGTGATATTACTAGGATTGTTTGCATGAACACATGATCTTTCTTGTTTCACAGTTCATCAACTCCTTCCTCTCAGTCCTCATTGAAAGGCACAATTCCCTGTTTGTGGCATCACAAGTAACTGCTGTTGGGGGGACTATCATATAGTAAACACAGTCAGTTAGAAAATGAAATGCTGGGTAAGAAGTAGTAGCAGCTGAGCTCTACCAATGGAATCCCTCTCATCATGCAAATGCTTTAAGTAATAAAGTATCAGAAGGAAGAAACTGAATACATATTACATCAAATTCTGGCTCAAAATCTATGAAGGCATATCTTCAGAGCTTTCTGTGCTTTGGTAAAACAACATGCCCAACTCCTAAGGAGCTGAGTGAAAATAAAGAGTAGAGAAAAAGAGCACTATGTGGGCATTGTAACAGCAAACCTCCCAAAGCAACAGAAACACAAAGGGGCAGAGTATATTCAACTGCTATTCAAGTCTAGGTCATGCTGTGGTTATACTACAGTTCTACTGTAATTACCATGGAGATTTGGCCTTCAAAATTTAATTAACAACATTTCTAAGTAGAAGGTTAAATGCATGACTGATTTACTTATATCCCCACCATTTGTGTTCTTCTGGCAGATGCGTTATTCGAATCTGAGTATATTACTACCATAGGTTAGTTTTACGTGGCATAAAATGGCAGAGATCATTTGAAGAAGTGAACGGTTTGCATCACCTGAGTATCTTACACCTGGTATTTGCATTGTAATTATACATAGCTATACAACCTCAATTCATCAGAACAGCCTGCATAAGTCTATCCCTATTCAGGGAAGTATTTAAGTATGCTCCTAAAATCACAGATATATGATTTTCTTTTAATTGAAGGAAGATGGGTTGTAGTAACAGAGCAAAAGGGAAACTTGAAATCAGAGAACAAATAATGCACAAAAGACAATAATCAACTCTCTCAATATTGATTTTCAGTAGAACAATTGTTATCGCTATAATAGTTCTTATGAATGTCCCACAGTTTTTCAAATGCATACCAATAACAGGATCATAGAATTGGCAACAGCCTGCATTTAGTGCTTTTATTTGCAGAAGTGTTTGTTGTTTTTCAACTAGCAGTTTATATAATATTACTAGCACTTGTCAACATTGTATTGGGGTATGAAAAGTTGAGGAGAGGAAATACTACCCACTTTTATAAAAACATCCATATTCAATTTTTTTTTTTAATCTAGCACTAGTAAACATAAATGCTGAATGTCATCTCTGCTAATCAGACACTAATTCAGCCACAAACACCCAACAAGCCATTTCCTGCTGTCACAGAGGAACTTTTTTTTGTCACTCCTCTCCTCTGAAACACTTAATGATACAAGTGGCATGCTGCTTAAAGGGGTAGGCTAAAAAATAGCTACCCCTTGGCAATCTCCACTGGTGCGGGATTTTTTCAAAAAGCATTAACTAGTAATAACACGTAGCACAGCCTGGCTGCTGCTTTAATTCCTGCTGGGGCCTTAGGCACCCAGGACACACTTTCTCCTGCAGGTTGATACTCCTAAGTGCACATATTAGTTCTATTTTCATTCCATCCAGGAAGAGCATACACCAACTGCTGCAGCTTCCTTAGCCTGACGAAGGGTTTTTGAACCCGAAAGCTTGCTTAATAACTATTCTCCAACCATTTGGGTTGGTCTAATAAAAGATATCAAATTCACTCAAGGAACCTTGTCTGCCCATATTAGTTCTATGGCACAAGAGAGAATATAGCCGTGAGAAAAGACATGGATTCAGGTCAGACACGAGAGGATTTTGCTACTGTCAGTTCCTGCTTCCTGGAAAAGAAATAATTCTCATTATCCTATCTATATTATAGACAATTACTTGAGGTATTAAGATTTGCTAGCCATGCTTCCATAGATATATGGAAAGAGTTCACCTGGGGTCACCCAAGCACTGGTTACTGCAACGTAATGCATATGGGAACACACCTACTTTTCAATGCTTCAGACATTTTCTTGTTTGACAACAGCGTTTGCAATCTGTGGGTCAACTGGAGAACAATCCTAAATCATCCTTGAGGTATCATAGGTTTTTTTTAAATTCATTAGTTCTTTGACTTGTTATTTGATCATGTTCTTATATAATTAGATAAGTTGGGAGGTTGATAAGGCATTATGTTCTATATGCAACAGAATTACATACATTATCTATCTTAGGTATTTTTAATATTTGAGGACAATTGGCATTGATAGGAAATTCTAGATAACCTTACATTAGAAGAAATATTTTAGAATTTTAGAATTT
Source organism: Alligator mississippiensis (assembly GCF_030867095.1). Lineage (NCBI taxonomy): Eukaryota > Metazoa > Chordata > Crocodylia > Alligatoridae > Alligator > Alligator mississippiensis. The sequence continues at coordinate 12,890,824 of NC_081835.1, read as the reverse complement.
TTAGAATTAATTTTAATGAATAAAATTATGTAATTAACCCATTTTACAAGTGTTCATTCCACTACAGTAAGTCCCTTTCCTAATGAGGAGCTTTGGCATTCAACCTAGTTTTGTGCCAAGGTCATTGCAAAGTTATAAGAAATGTTAACTCACAGAGACTGAACACTAGGATGTTTAGGTATTTATATACTTTATGCATCTCTTGGTTACCATGACACCAAGACTCTCAGATCTATCTTTTCCATATGTACTGTATCTTGATTTTTATTATCTTCTCAGCATCTTATGATCAATTAATTCATTATCTACTAAATATCTTTCCATGGTTTTATAAGCCATGCACATTGAATTTTTTCTGGCATCAATACATTATCTAATCTAGCTCTATTCCTTGTCCATCTATGCTGATCTCAGTGTAGTATTTTGCTTGACTCTTAATTGTTCAATAATGCAGATTTTTATTTAAAAATACAGCATTCATTTAGAAGCACTGAAAATTACAATACAATGATAGAATCATCACCACTGTAAGGGTTATCCATTAGGTTTAAGGTCCTCCCACTAGATGATAACTTTTATGTTATACTAGTAGAACATGAAAAATGAGTGGTACTGCTATTTTAGCAAAAGTTGAGTAAAACTGATGGCTAAAAAATGCTATTTAGAGGTTTGCTTTTGGGAATTGGCTTATAGGTAAAGTACATATCCTATTATCAAATGGAAAGGTCATAGTCGGTTTGAGGGTTTGGGTCTGCCCAGAACAAGGTATCTGGGTCATAAATTCAGTGCCAACCAGCAACTTTCTTTAGGCTCCCCTTGTTGGCAAAGAAACACAACAAAGTATATTGCTTTTGTGGATAAAGATAGAGTCAGTGAATTTACAGGCGCTGTATAAAGATATAATTGTGAGATATTTTCCTTGAAACCAAATATACTATTTTGCTCATTCTCCTGGGAGTCTGACTTGTGGCCCATGGAAAAAGAGGCCATTGTTTTGGTGCTCTCTAATTGTTGCAAGCCTCTGAAAGCTCCTGCCAGGTAGCACAGCTTAGAGCACCCCTTTTTTAGCTCAGGTTGGGAGAGTGGGAAATACAGCACGACCCAGGATAAGGACAGCACAAAATGTGATCAGTGATAACTTTTAAACAGACATGTTATTCCTTACTAGTGCTCTATATTCCTCAGACTTGATCTCTAACTAGCCTCATCAGTAAGAAGGCCCAGGTGGATTCCAGATTCAGAACCCCTGAAATAAAGAGCATTTTTGATAAATTTTGAAGAAAAATTGACCCATTTGCAATAGTTTCAGAAAGGTAATCTATAGGGACCCAGCTGATGCCTATGCAAAACAGATTATCCTCCTCTTATAACTTGTTCTTTCTATAGAAAAAGTAAAATATCATTAATAAAAGTATAATACTCACCTGCACCCTAGCCACTTGCGCTCTTTCAGAATCTTCTTTGCACCTCCCTGCTGCAGGTGTTTGTGAAAACTTAATGGATGACAGCACATTTTTCCAAGTCCTGACTACCACGACCAGAACTTCTTCTGCTTCAATCTCTCTCTCTTCAAGAGGCTTCTCATGTCTTTTGATGCAGTCTGTCTGAAATTACCCCAGACAAACATCTTAGAACTAATTAAAAACAAAACAAACATTTCCCATAACAAGCCTCATCTGAATACTTTGCAAAGCCCAGTGTGTCTTGCTCCTCTTGCCATAGCTATAGAGAAAGAAAAATGAGAACTGTATACCGGTCTAGAAATCAAGTTCCTCTGGGATAAAGCCACGAAGGAAATGAATGCAGAGCATGGAGTTAGGTGGGTTGGCTCTCCACACGATTTATGGGAAGAGTTAAACAACTAAGAAGGGTATTCTTTGGAGAAAGGACACTGAGCAAACACTGCTTGTCCCAGCCAGGGGAAAATGCAAAAAAAAAGGAGTGGTGACTAAGTTTCATCCCTCTCAGTTAGGCAGTTTTTTCTGTTCAAGATTTTCAGCTGGGTAACTTATCCTAAAATATGCCCTCCTCTTCTGTCTGTCTGATCTCTTACCTTTTGAGAGCTCTAAACATTAGGCAATAGAGTCATTGTGGGGATAGTTCTTTTCCAGTCTTTTCTGCTGAGGCTGCTATACTTTCTCCATAAGTAACAGGTCTCTCAAGTGAGTCCTAATCACCAAGCTATAGGATCATTTTCATCATCTCTCTGGCCCATTGACCATTTAAGTATTTTGTTTAAAAAAACAGAAACAGTTTTAATACAAGAGATATCCAGAATGTCCTTCTTGACCACTGGCTAGGCCACTCCCTAAGGAGATGGGAAATGTGAGTTTAAATCAGTATCAGTTAGAGATGGGATTGGAACCTGGGTCAGCCGTATCTCAGTTATGGTCTCCAACCTAGTGGACTGGGAGCTGGTAGGAGGAGGACCTGTCTTTAGTACAGATTAGACATGTTCTGAAACCCCCTCCAGAGCTGAGATCCACAGGGGAGTGTCTGGTTTGGGAATTCTGGGTGGAGGGGGTTAGGCATGAACTTGACTTAAGCAATTTGGCACTGTCAGATCTTAGGTGACTCTGCATAAACCCAGTGGCAGATACTGAGAAACCTAAGAATTTTAGGCAGCAGCTAAGCAGGGATTATGAGACTACCACTGACATTTGAAAATTGATTTGGCCCTTGCTGACAGCTTCTTTTACTATCTAGAGAAGAGCCATCTTACCCTCACCTGATCTGCTCACATATCCAAGATGTCAGAGTAGACTGAATAATTCATAGATTCATAGATGTTAGGGTCGGAAGGGACCTCAATAGATCATCAAGTCCGACCCCGTGCATAGGCAGAAAAGAGTGCTGGGTCTAGATGACCCCAGCTAGATGCCTATCTAACCTCCTCTTGAAGACCCCCAGGGTAGGGGAGAGCACCACCTCCCTTGGGAGCCCGTTCCAGACCTTGGCTACTCTAACTGTGAAGAAATTCTTCCTAATGTCCAGTCTAAACCTGCTCTCTGCTAGCTTGTGGCCATTATTTCTTGTAACCCCTGGGGGCGCCTTGGTGAATAAATCCTCACCAATTCCCTTCTGTGCCCCCGTGATGAACTTATAGGCAGCCACAAGGTCGCCTCTCAACCTTCTCTTGCGGAGGCTGAAAAGGTCCAGGTTCTCTAGTCTCTCCTCATAGGGCTTGGTCTGCAAGCCCTTAACCATACGAGTGGCCCTTCTCTGGGCTCTCTCCAGGTTATCCGCATCCCTCTTGAAGTGCGGCGCCCAGAATTGCACGCAGTACTCCAACTGCGGTCTGACCAGCACCCGATAGAGAGGAAGTATCACCTCCTTGGATCTATTTGTTATGCATCTGCTGATGCATGATAAAGTGCCATTGGCTTTTCTGATGGCTTCGTCACACTGCCGATTCATGTTCATCTTGGAGTCCACTAGGACTCCAAGGTCCCTTTCCACTTCCGTGCTACCCAGCAGGTCATTCCCTAGGCTGTAGGTGTGCTGGATATTTTTCCTCCCTAGGTGCAGCACTTTGCATTTCTCCTTGTTGAACTGCATTCTGTTGTTTTCTGCCCACTTGTCCAACCTGTCCAGGTCTGCCTGCAGCTGTTCCCTGCCCTCCGGCGTGTCCACTTCTCCCCATAGCTTTGTGTCATCTGCAGACTTGGACAGAGTACATTTGACTCCCTCGTCCAAGTCACTGATGAAGACATTAAAGAGTATCGGTCCAAGGACCGAGCCCTGCGGGACACCACTGCCCACATGCTTCCAGGTCGAGACCAACCCATCCACCATGACTCTCTGGGTGCGACCCTCCAGCCAATTCGCCACCCACCGGACTGTGTAGTCATCCAAGTCACAGTCTCTTAACTTGTTCACCAGTATGGGGTGGGATACAGTATCGAAGGCCTTCCTGAAGTCTAAGTACACGACATCCACCCCTCCTCCTGTATCCAGGCGTTTCGTAACCTGGTCATAAAAAGAGACTAGGTTAGTCAGGCACGATCTGCCTGCTACGAACCCGTGCTGGTTTCCCCTCAGCATAATTTGTCCTGTCGGGCTCTTGCAAATGTGAGCCTTGATAATTTTTTCAAGGATTTTGCCAAGGATGGAGGTGAGACTGACTGGCCTATAGTTGCCCGGGTCCTCCCTCCTCCCCTTCATGAAAATGGGGACCACATTGGCCCTTTTCCAGTCCTCCGGGACTTGGCCCGTGCGCCACGAGCGTTCAAATATTCCCGAAATATTTCTTATTCCAAAATATAAGTACATTTGGTTTCACAAAGGACCGTATTATCTGCAGCAAATACCACAGTTTCTTTCCCCGTAGAGGGGTAGTGGTCACCAATTACTTTACAGATGTTTCCACGCTCATAAGTCCAGCTCAAATGTTTCTGCGGCCTATTTCGATCTCTATTTTTAATTGGCTTTCCCTTCCATGAAGTAGAAGATACTGGCAGACCCTAGGCCCTCTGTCACAGTACTTATTCAGTGCTTTGAGTAAGATTAGCAAAAAATTACTTCAAGTATAGCAGATAGACATAACATTTGGGGCATGGATTTTCTTAGATGCAGACACAGCAGGTTCGTTGCATGGTCACTATTCTATTGGAGAGACTCCCTATATTTGAAATGCAAAATGCCAAGAAAGCTGTGGGTATTACTAGAACCAGAATTAATTTTTGTCCCCTAAAGGTGACTTTGCTACATGATTTCCTGATTTCCAACTTTGCATTTCATTCACGGGTTTCTAAGTTTTGCTTGCATCAGATCTGTCCAACTGGCAGCATGCAGGCCTGTGATGGGTTAAGATGTGACCCCTTGGGCTCCTCCCTATCCTGCAACAGTTGGTAAATCCTCTGGGCTCTTCCTCCATCTTCTTGCTGCTGCTTTCTGCTTCTGCCCCAGGAGACTTACATAATTATAACTGCTCTCACCCTGCAATATGTGCAAGCTAACCTATGGTCATTCAGCCCTGTTTCATAGAAAGCCAAGCTGCATCTACTTGCTTATTTTTTTACTGCAGGGACTAAGCAGGCACATCAGCTGTTCCCATGCAGCTGATCCCCGCTTCTATCACTTGTCCCTATCTCTAAGCCCTCAGGCCCTAGCCCAGCTAAACATAATACTATGCAAAATGCGAAAGTAAACCAGTTCCTCTGCATAGCCTGGGATCCAGCCCCTAGAGGTTCTCCTCTCATCTCTCTCAGCCGGGGCTCACTCACAAACTCCCACAGGAGCCCTCCTGCTCTCTGTCATTTCCTCTCCCTCACAGCCAACTTAGTTTCTGCAGCCTTTAGCTCAGGAGACACTTTGCTGGGCTCCCTGAGGGCTAGCTGAGCTGCAGGCACTCACCTGCCTTCCTAAAGCCTGAGGTGGGAAGCAGCTGATGAGGCACAGGTGCAGCATAGCTCTTCTCTCTTTAAAGCCAGTTATAGTTCTGTGACACCTCATATGTGGTCACTGGCACTATGCACAGACAGTTAAAAAGCCTGAGGCTGAATTGATTCACTCTTTGCAGGTTAGTCTAAGCTGCATGTACTGAACCGATAAGGAAGTGAACAGACATTCACTTTTGATTCTGGAAATGCAGCCACATGCCTGCAGTGGCCCAGGCCAGAAGCCAGGGGCTGCTAAAGCATGCCTCCCTGCTCAGCTGAAGCAGACAGCTTGGGACAAGGCTAGCCCATCCACCCTGTGGGTGGGGTGGGGGGGATTGCAGGAAAGGTACAAAGCATCCTGGGATCCTGGAAGACTGAGAGTTAACTTTAATCTAGAGGGGATCTGGGGCAGAAGTTCAATAAACTGATTTGACCTAAATCAGTTAAGTCTGATACTACATCCATCCATGTTTATCTTAAACTGGTTTAAGCCATCTTGAAAGCAGTTTATGTGCACCGAATTTCTGTTGTGTTACAGATTTGAACCGGTTTCTGACCACTTATACCTGTTAATGTGTAATTTCTGTCCCTGGCCTGGGGGGTAGGGGGACGGTCTTTGGATGTTGAGTGTCTGTGGTTTACTATTTGAACTAAAGAGTGGCACACCTCCTAGGTTCTGTCACACACTGCATAGTGTCACCCAGCGTTCCTCCGCTCATCCCAGATAAGCCTTCTGTACCACCCTACAACTCCTTGTATTTAGGAGTTCCTGGTAAATCCCCTTGCCTCCCCCCACAGTGCCTCTCTTGTCAGGGATTCTGTTATACCCCCATTTTCTCTTTCCCATATTAAGATCAACCCTTCTGCAGCTCAGGGGCTCTGCGTACCCTTATTCCATCTATGCTCTACATCCCCTTTCCCTTCACGTCAGGAGCTGTCTGTCCCTTTCTCCCCTTACTCTCTGGACAGGAGTTCTGAAAGCCCCTTTTCCTCTATGCCAGGGGGCTCCAATGTGTCCCACACAAGGTTCTGGGCTCCCTTATTTCCTTTCTCCCATTCCTATCCCCATGTCACTAACTCTGTGTGCTTCTTCACCTGTATCCACTTTTTCCCCATACCAGGAAATTAGACAAGATGACCTCAAGATGACCTCTTGAGGTCACACTATCTCTATATTTCACTGTTTTGCTGGGAGACATTAATACAACCTATTTCTACACTCTACAAAGGTGTTTGAAGCTTTGGCTCTGGTAACCAGATGACTGAGGTACCAAGTGTGCCTAATTTTTCCCTTTTCCGTGTTCCAGTTTTCCCCCAAATCATTCTGTTCCTTGCTTACAGACCGTTCCTTGGAAGTCTGGAATTGGCTAGATGTGGTGCTCAGAAGTTACAACAATATATATAGTTATTTAAACAAGCAGAGAAATGTTGCTGAGTTGACTACAGGGCCTCCTAAACTCAGCCAGCTAGAATATATCTTGCCTTGCCACGATCAATAACAACAAGCTTAACCTTGCAGGTTATCCACACAAAATAACCTTAAGTGGAATCTAGTCTTTCAAAAACAGAATACAAACTACTCTGAATGAAGAGTACTGTAGTCCAAGCAACAAACTGTCATGTTTGATTTTTGTATCTTGCACTTTCTAAAAGTTAAATTGGCAAAATGCGCAACTCTGATGGGCATTGGTGGACTGAGATATTGATAGTGATGTAATTTTGTCTGTGAATTCATAAAATGAATAGCTTCAGGGGTAAAAACATATGACAGAGAGAAAAAATATTGGTATAAAAATGCAATATTTTATGGATCTGTTCTGATTTAGACGTATTTTAAATTGCCTAAGACAATAACACTGTCTAATATGGAACAAATATTAAGCCAACTGGTTTTTTTGCTGAACACTGTCATATATTTTAGGGTCAATAAGGACATTTGCATGTAAAAAATCAGAAATAGATTTAAGTTGTTTTTTTAACTGTTTTTTTCCTCCCCACAATAGTTTTGTTCTGTCTCTAGCATTCATTTCTTCAAGGTCAATACTTTTCTCTTTTTTTTAACATCTAACTGGTGAGCAAAGAAAGGAAAGGTCCCCTAATTAGACCTCTTAGAACAATTACCAAGATCAGCAGTTATATTATGTACTGTTACATAATTAAACCCTATTAACCTTTCTTCCAAGTCCCACTTCAACAGAGTTGAGATTCCAAATGGGAAAATTTCTCTCTCATTCTCATACACATAAACAAAGCATAATACAAAATATAAAAAGGAGGCTCAACAATTCTTTAACATATGGAGTTAAACGTATGTTAGTTGAAAAATTAAAAATCCCCCGGTTATATAGTTCCTTGCCTATCAGACTGAGTGATAAGGAAATCTTTCAAGAAATACTTACAGAAGAAATTAATCACTCTGCTTTTTACACAGAAGCCAGCAAAGTACAAAAAGTACAAAATCTCAAGTTTCCCAGCCAATGCTCTGAGATCCTCAATTTCTGATTGAGGAGAAATAACCCAATTATTCTCGAAGTAGGGAAATATGCAAAAATTAAATCCTGTATACTCGCAGCAATATTTTTAGATATGAATGAATTAGTAATTTTATTGAAGTTAGCCATTATAGGCTACAGCCTGATAGTTTTGAAAAACAGCAGTCCTTCACTCATAGAAGATAGAGGAGTAGAGAAAGTATCCCAGTACTGACAAAACAATACAGTTGGACGAGGCCTGGAATTTTTTTTTTCATGGGACATCTCACGATTTGAAACAAAAAGATTCCCAGTTCACAAATAAGGAATGGAAAAGTAAAGAATTCCATTTAATTATTTCTTAAACAAAATTTCAATTAATGAGGATTCAATTCATTTCTGCTGTTTCACTTCGGATGATCTGGCATTTTCTGACTGAGAAAGTATTCAGTCAGGAAGCCTTCAACCAGCGTGGCCAAACAATCTGGAAACTGGGGTAGAGCATGAAAAAGATAGGCAGTACAAGAGAAAACAATATTAGGAGCCTCACAGTTTTAAAATGTGGTCAGCAACTAGGAGCTTTCTCTCCAATTCTTGTTAAAAACCAAAAAATAAAGCTGTTTGCTGGAAGTGCTGGACTAATGTCCTTCCAATAGCGTGGGATAATCAAAATACAATTTAAAATGTTAAGAAAAATCTAGGATAGCATTTCATTAGTTTTGTTCTCTGAAGGTGAAAAATTGGGCTATAGGAGTATTATCCAATCTGAATAGGACAGAACTCTGTATTAGTTTTTAATGACAGAAAATTGGACACATCCTTAGTACTTTCCTTAGTGTTGTAAGAGATTTGGCAAATTTAGAGGTTACATTACAGACAAAGCTGAAATAAAGATCAAAGATATGTACTGCATATATAAAAATGAAATTGAACAAGTCATTCTCACATTAAAGCACACAGAGGAAAAATTTAGACAATAAAATTGGTTCCAAAATGAAACATGAAGAAAGGATAAAAACCTCCTACCCACAAAGGATTAGAAATACTGATGCCCCATGAAAGGAATTAACAAGTCTGAAACAGAGCCCACAGGTTTGTGTATACTATTGGCACATGAATTAATCATCTTACAGAATTGAATGCCACTTAAAATGTATATAAAATGATTCTGATCCTTTTTGTAATTTCTTAACTGCGGATAGTGGGGGCAAAAAAAAAAAAGATTATGTAGGAAATGTGTTTCTGCTAAGTCAGGTGCATGCAAATCATTGTATAAATCTGCACAGATCATATACAGAAATGTAAGACACTCCTGATATGCCCAAGGCTGTGAGTAGCTGAAGCACATTCCACCCAAAAAAGTGTTCAATATACTGCAAGTTGTTGGGGCCTCCCCCAACCTGTGCCCTGCCCCACAGCCATGGGCTCAGTCCCTGGCTGGCACAGCGGGAGCAGCAGCCAGAGCGGGATGCACTGCCCCACAGGACTGGGGGAGGAGCTGTGGCCATCCTCACCTGCAGGTCCTTGCAGGAGCGGGTGCCAGGGGTGTGGAGCTGCTGCCTGCTGGGTGCATGCAGCACAGACCGAGCTGCAGGGGCAGCCCCTCACCCCACTAGAGCTCAGTACAGCTGCAGTGGTGTCTGGTCAATACACAGGATCGTGGGCGGGCTGGGCCAGGACTTGGCTGTGCTGGGGCCACCCTGCCACAAGCAGGTTTTGGCCACACAGTGCACCTGGCTCTGCTCCCTGCCACTGGTGGCTCTGGCCACTCCCAGGGCTCTGGCAAGGTCATGCCCTGTCCGGTACCCAGCAGCCAAAGCCCGCCACATCATGCACCCCTGGCCTGGCCTGGCCTGGCTTCCAGTTTCATCCATGCTGAGGCAGGGGCCCCTGGGCCCAGGCCCAGGTGGCCTGTGCATTAATCCACCTATGGAAGGAGGAACAGAAACAGAAGTAAAGCACCCTGGAGGTGCTGGAAGACTGTGCTGTGACTTTTCTCAGAAGAAAAAGTGTACAGACATTTGCCCTCCCAGGAAAAACTCCTGAAAGTGATTTCACTCTGGCTGTTTCCAAGTTATTTTTCTCCTAAAATGGCCATTTCTATGTTAGCCTAGGTATACCCATGGTATGTACTCCCTTTTCTGATTGAAGGGGAGTTCAAGGGTGCTGTGGGAGAGAACTGCAAGCTGAGCACAGTCTGCCCGCTCCCTATAAAGCCAGGCCAGTACAATATTGAACTATATGCAAATGTATTAATATTTACAGGGAACCTTAAACGATAACTGTTAATATAAAACTGATATAACAGTTTTATAACAGATATTTACATATAATATAGGACTAATAATCTTGCTTCTCTACAATAGATGACCATGCCCGGGGTTCAAGTTACAAGTACACACTGGTAAGTAATGTGGAGGGGTCTTAGTAGGATCTCAATATAGATTTTACACTCTAATGTTAGTTTTCTTACTGATATGGGAGCACACAATTCACAGGATACAATATCACAAAATATAAGGTGCAATATCACAAATTATAAGGCACATAAGCACAGAAGTAACCTTAAACCATTAAAAGGGTCCCCAAAGGCCTTGCCATGTTCAAGGGGCCTGGATTTTGCTCTAGTGACCCGTGAGGGAAGATCGTATTGCCCTTTGGGCCTCACACCAAGCCCTAGGCAACTCACAAACTGAGAAGGGACCCTCCCTGGACCCTCCTCTCCAGGAACCCCTTTCTAGCCAAGAAGAATACTCCCTCCCCTGTGGGAACACTATTGCCCAGCAACTCATGAATCTGATGCCCAGGTGGGGGTCCTTGTCCCCTCAGGCAACTGGCTCCTTGTTCAGAGAAGCCTCCAGAGCCTCTGGCTCCTCCTGGACCACTGCCTGTTCAGGGCCTCAAGCACCATCGTGTACTCTTGGGGGCTTTAGTCTTTGCTCAGGGTTGGAGGCCCGGACCACCTTGCATGGCTCTGGGGCTCAGACCTGAGCCTCTTGCTCTCAGGGTCTGGATCTGTGCACCATGCTGTGCACCGGGAGCCCTGGTCACATGCCAGGGATTGTAGATCTGAGCCTCTTGCTCCCAGGGTCTGGCTCCATGAACTGTGCTGTGTGCACTGAGTAGCTGGAGACCCAAGCTGTCTTGCACAGCTCCCAGAGTCTCACCCCATGTGCTGCACTGAACACCAACTGGGGCTGAAACCATCTGCCACTCTTGTCCGGTGAGAGGCATCCACAGGGGCTCTCCAGGGCAGCAGCATCCGCCCTCTGGGCACCTCTTTCCCAGCTCTTCTTAGCCCTGCTTGTCTCTATCCCTCAACTAGTCTGCCGCGTGCTGGGCTCGCAGCTCCTTTTATTCTCTCCAGAGGCTCTACCCCCTGAAGTGCTGCAGGACCTGCAGAGTGCAGGCTTCAACCAGGTCTGGGGTTGTCTGCCTGGCCCCGGGTAGGGGCGGGGCAAGCCCCTCCTTGCTGTTACCTGATTGGTGGATGGACTCCACCAATCATACTGGAGATTCTCTGAGCCCAGACGTGCTGGGCTGTATTGGTAAGTCTGCCACTTTACTCTGGGAGAAAAATCCTGAACATGTATACACTCATGGTGTCTTCTGGGACAGCAGTGACTCTCACAGGAGAAAATGAATATCTGTACATGGCCACAATCAAGCTGACAAACAAAATGGAAATGGATTGTTTCAGTTCTGGGTAGCTAGAGGACAATGATGCCTACTATAAAAAAGTAGTATAACAAATGTATTCATTCTCACTGTAACAAGAAAGATGTGAAGCCAACGAATTAGAAACTAGAAATCAATGTTACCATCTCAGGAATAAACTAGCAAGTCCCTTATAATGGAGGGATAAATCAATCAAAAGTTTTTAAATTACTTACTTTTAGTTGAATCTAGAAGTGGGAGAAGCTAAGAATCAGCTGTTCTACATATCAAATTCTTTCTAATGTAACACTTTTATTTTATGTTGAATAATAGACTACTTCAAAGCAAGGGAGGGAGGAATCTTTCACTTCTGAAATAGGAAATATAAATGGAATTTTGTCTTTTTCAATGGTGCAAGGCAGAGGGCAGAGGCTGTGCTGGATCTGGAGCTACCATGCGAACCACCAATTCTGTAATGTAAAAAAGCACAGCATTACCAAAGACCTTCCCATCTGGCCTCCATTCATGATGGGGAAGCCCATGACAGTATAATCTATCAACCTTCATGCAGTGTTGCTGGGAAAAACATGGCCACCAATTCCCACAGCTTAATATTAACATTTTTTACTTTAAATAAAGTCTAATTATTCTGGTGTGGCAATGCTTTGAAAAAGTATGAATCAACATACTTGATCTAAGACTGTGGAGAATCAGAGCTCAAATGCCAGGAGGCTTGGGTGGGGTTTCTGTATATTATCCAGAGATCCTCAAGACTTTGCTCAGCTAACAGACCACATCACCCTGGGCCGTATGTGTCATATAAGGGTCTGATACTGAGTGTTTGGGTCCTAAGGACAACTCACAGTCATTTCCATTTTACGTGTTTCTTCCACATAAAACAATGTTCTAATTAAAATTAGAGTTCTGCATTCCCTGGACTTGGCTAAACAACATTACAACAAACCAGATTTCATGATTTTAAATATGTTATAATCTAGAGGATTAAATATGAAATATCACCTCTAGATATATGTCATGTTTAATGCTGATTTTTTTTCTCAGGACTCTCTTTTGCTCAGGTTTTGTCTGTTCATTGTTCACAAAGGAGAAGAAAGTAAAAAAGAGATGGATTTATAGAAGAAAACCTGACAGCAGTTTCATACCCTATATATGGCCAAATATGGCACACCTGGGAAGGATATACAATGTGCTCATTACATCAATCGGCTCACAGATCAGAAACATCAGTGTGGATTTCAACAGCAGATACCTTGAAGAAATCTATATCAAATCCAAATGTACAAAAGTATAGCTTGAATAGTCATGTGTCCCTAACAAGAACCTGCTACCTGAACAGGATGATGATAATATTTACTCGTACACCCCTAAGCAGCCGAGATACCAACCTACCTTCTAGAAGTAGCCCTTACAGAATTGAGAAAGCAGTCTGTTGGTGAGAAAACTTGCACAAAAGAAGCTGGCATTTTCCCTGCCCTATGGATAAACAGAGGAATTTGGTTTTTAGTGCTGCCCCCAGCCTTTGACCTTTAGAATTTAAAAAATGTGGCAAAATTCAATGGGGCCCTAGTCACCATTTAGTTATATAAAATATACCCTGGCTGTAATGGACCAGATGCTGCTGTGTTTACTAACAATGAGCAACCTTTTGATTTCCAGTTGGGCCACTAATGGAATAAGGAAATAGCAAGAGGAAGAGTAGCAGATTCTGACCCTATGTTATTAGAGCACAACAACAACATTCATTTTTGCAGATTGGAAACCGTTTTTATTGAAAGTGTGAAATACAATTAGCTTATGACTGGTATTGAGAGAAACATCAATTTGAGATGTGTAGCAAAAAATGAGCACTGTTATTTTGTGGAATTACGCAATGTCCACATTAATATTTCTTGCTCCAAGGCTTGAGGTGTTGGAACCAAACACATAATTACATTGTATATAATGCACTCATTGCAGTGTGGCAAATGTATAAGTCCTTGTCACCACATACTAACTTCAGGAGCTTTATATGGCATATAAACAGCCTTCCTAATGACCTTTGTATGTTTCCTGATACCATCCAGGAGACATACACATCCAGGATACCATAATCCTCTATTAGTAAAAGACAGACCTTAGTGAATAATTTTGCCATTTGGAACTTACTGCATACAGCATGCGGAGGAATTCCTGACAAGCATTTGGCACTGCACAATTCCCACTGCACTTTAAAGATGCAATACACACATGCCTGAGATGAGATGCTGGTCTTTAGTGATGGCAATCTTAGCACTGCCACCCCACCCCACTCAAAAACCTTCTTCACCCCCAAAAATGCATAATGACGTTGACCAAAACATTTGGTGGACATGGATCAACTGAACAATTTGTTTAGTCAAAAACTACCCTACACATTTCTGGGAAAAGAAATAAGCAGTTCATTTTTAACATGAAGTATTTTAAGCTTCCCAATAAAAGAAAAAGAAAGAGTGTTGCAAGAATAAATAGATTCCCAACAGGTTCAGAGGAAGTAAAGCACAACCATATTTTCTAAGATGACTTTCACACTGATCCCTCTGTACACTATGAGGAAAGATTAAAACTAGGGTCACCATCTAGCAAGCTAAAATGTGGAGATATGGGAAGCATGTACATTATCACCCTTTTAGGCAGAGGAGAGAATCTTATGTGGATTATTCTTTTGGTGGGGCCCTTAGTGGGAATTATGGTAGCAGTTCCATACTTTCCATCACAAATGCACTCAGTGGTTGTGGACTAGCCAGAGACAAAGCTATAGATAGATAGCTTTACCTGGGGTTACAGTGGACAATAACATGAATATGAGCCAGCAGTATGCCCTTGTTGCCAAGAAGGCTAATGGCATCCTGGGCTGCATTTATAGGAGTGTAGCCAGCAGGTCAAGGGAAGTTATTTTTCCCTCTATTCAGCACTGGTGAGGCCACATCTGGAAAACTGTGTCCACTTTTGGGCCCCCCACTATGGAAAGGATATGGACAAGTTGGAGAGAGCCCAATGGAGGGCAACAAAAATGATTAAGGGTAAGGGCACATGACTTATGAGGAGAAGTGGTGGGAACTGGGCTTATTTACTTTGCAGAAGAGAAGACTGAGGGGGGATTTAAGACCAGCCTTCAACTCACTGAAGTGGGGTTCCAAAAAGGACAGAGCTGGACTGTTCTCAGTGGTGGCAGATGACAGGAGAAGGAGCAAAGGTCTCAAGTTTCAGCAAGGGAAGTTTAGATTAGATGTTACGAAAAAGTGTCTCAGTAAGAGGGTAGTAAAGCACTAAAACAGGTTACCCAGAGAATTGTGCACTCACCATCCTTGGAGGTTTTTAAAACTCAGTTAGACAAAGCTTTGACTGGCACGATCTAGTTGGGGATGGTCCTGCTTTGACCAGGGGGTTGGATTAGATGACTTCCTGTGATTCATTACAACCCTAATTTTCTATAATTGTAAGATTTTTCTATAATTCTGTAGATAATAGGAAATCTACTAAATTTTTGGTCCGGCCTGATTGTCACCTTTGGGGGTTGACATATTACAATCAATAATAGTGCAATGATAGTATATCATTTAAATGTATAGCTTAAAATTATCTTGCAAGTGACAAGACAAAGGGTATAGGCCATGTAAAACAAGTATAACTGAAATAATTCCTGGAATCCTTTTTTAAAGATATTTTTTCATAATGTTTGCTCATAATTCCATGAAATTTTTAAGTAGATTTACTGCACAATTATAAGAGTACCTAATTAAAATAAGTCACTGTAATCAGTTAGGTTTTATTAGATATATATTAGCCATCTTTCCCAGCCAGTATTTTTGTGGACAATATTATAAAAGAAAATGAAATTATGCATAAGAAACAGATGCAGTAAATATATTAAAGCATGAGAGAGACACTAACTGAAGAGTTCATAGGTTTATGGAAAAAAACCCCACACAATATATAGTAAGAAAGAGCTTTAAAGAACAGCTTGTATATCAAGAAATAACTTTATACTTATTCTTCCCCTTATCTTTTAATATGATATGCTTAAAATCTGAAGATTAGGAAAAAAAACAGATCAATGTTGTCTATCTTTCATTTTCAAATATGAAACAGGTACCTCAACCTTCTTCAACTTGTAAACATTGAATTAATTTCCCTAATAGCATATCTTCTTAGGTGATAGGGTAGTGTGTGTGAGTGAATATGTATGTGAAAGAGAGACAAGGCATTCATCTCAATATCTAAGGAATCTGTATTTTGTTTTATTTTCTCTGGAAATATTTCATTTGATTTTGTTACTCTTTATGTAAATTGACAGATCAGATTCAAATTGGCTGTCAACACAGCTATATGCACCTTTATAAATGATATTCAAGCTTCAGTACTAGAAATTTATAACTGCACATCACAAAGTAGAGCTTTCTTAATAGTCCTAGGGCTGACTGTAAAGAACACCACTGGTGATGTATATAGCTTTGTCGCTGATAAAAATGAAAGCGGGGTTGTGATCTTACTGATATCAAATATTTCAGATGCAGTAAGTGATTTGACATCAGCTATGCATTAATAATAAATATTACATTTCTGAAATACTTTTTATACCACAATACTTGATCTCAATTCCCAATTACATTAATAGGAAAAGGTAGAGTCCTTTCCATCCAGCTTCTAAATTGTCTTATGCGCGTCTTCCATGCCACTGCAGGGATTTCATGGAAGAGGTTCCCATACATGCTGTGAGTGCAACAAACATGGAAATTCAGGCCACTCATCAGTATCTGAACACATTGCCAACTTGTGCAGGCACAATGTGAATATCCAGCACCCAAATTCAACACTGAAATTGAGATGCAGGCCAAATGCCAAAAAATATTTTGGGTCCAAGGCCTTTTTTGATCAAATACTTACCATCACAGTCATACTCAATGGCTTTGTTCTTAAAAGAAAAAAAGGAGTTGGGTCACACACGTACAGCATCCAATTCACTCACTCAAGAAATATAGCTGTAGTCACAGTGGAATCAAGGGAACATTTACAAGGCACAGCAATCCTGCAGGATCGTTCAGGCAGAACGCCCTCCATTCTACCCAGTAGAAATTTTTCAGGATTCTGGGAATAACAGCTACACACTTGCCAAAAGGATTGTTAGATTCTCTCGTAGCTTTATGATTCACTTCTTCACCATGCAGCAGTCAAAGAATGGGCATAATTCATCTCTTACTATGCTTCCAGCTATATTTATTTGTAAAATGAGAGAAAAGCATGAACCCATCACATTTCAGAGTGAGATTTTATAGGAATTTTAGTGCTCACGAAAGGTATCAGAGGATAGCATACAAGCCCAAACACATATAATATAGCACATAGCAATTCAAGTTCCCATACTCTGCTTTAAATCTTGAGCTAGTAGGATCATCCTTAAGCATTTATTTCCCTTAAATAACAGGGAACCCCCGCCCCTGTTACTAGGACTCTGACAAGTAACGAGTTCATTGACGACACTAGAACCAGGGAGGGAAGGGCCAATCGGGAGACCAGACGAATCGTGCTGAGTCATATAAGCTCCCTCCCATGCAGGAAGAAGAGGGGAGGGGAGGTAGCCTGACTCGGAGGGTTGTGGGGGAGGGAGCTCCAGGACGAGGCAGTTGTAGGAGGTAAGCTGCTTGGTGCCTAGGGAGGACTGGAGAGTGATAAGGACACAGCCAGGGAAACCCCCTAGCTAAAGGGGAATATAATAATCTGCGGGTTAAAAAGGATTTATTTTCACAGCCAGCAGGCTGCTGTTGTTTTGTGGACAACCAAAGGTTTGGGTTGTGGCTGTGATGGGACAGAGGAGCCACAGACGGGGGTGCTTGACAGCGTCCTTCAATAGTAAGTGCCGCGGTTAATCCCTTAAGGGAGAGGGATGGGAATTGTGACTATGCAGGTGTGCCCCAGCCCCTAACAGAGCAACTGTTCGGAAGGATGGAGAAGCCCCAAAGACTGAGGTTTGCATAGTAGACCCAGTCAGAGGGCCAAAGAGTAAAAGGGGGTCAAGCTGTGGTCAAGTGAGACCCCAACAAGACCCTGAAACTTCACAAGGGCATCTCCTTAGAGAAGCAGTAGCATGAAGGGGAAAGCACTCCCTGGAATAACAGGGCAGATGGAATAACAGGCCCCGCACCCAGCTAGGATCGCCTCTGCCAACATCATATATGCCGTCCACTTCAGACAGATGGGGCAATCCCTACTTGAAAAGATAAATGGACACTGATTTGACATCAATTCCAGAAAAACACAAAAGCCTGTGGCAGAATGCTTTCGCCTCCCTCGCCAGTCTAGCACTGACCTCAGAGTAGCTGCTCTTAAACAGCAGCACTTTAAAAAAACAACTTGAACATGAAATTGCAGAACAAGACTGGATTATGTTAAGCATGGTCTCAAGAGAGACTCTGGATTCGTATCCATACATAGACTAGGTTTTATTAGATCTTCTTACCTTAAGATCTTCAAAGCATAAACATTTTCTCCCTTTGTTCATGACATGCTGAGGCAGTCAAAACCAATTAAACTGCCTTCATTCTAATATCTGACAAAGTAGGCTGTTGCCTACAAAAGCTTATACCTCTCTGAACAAATTAGTCTATAAGGTGCCACCCTGCCCTGCCTTCTGCCTGACTTCAGCCTAACCCAGCTAACTATCTTTCCCAAATTAAGTGTAAAGACAAATCCAGAAAATGTTGCAGTATTGAGTAAAAAGAGCTTTTCAGGACAGCAAATAATAGATAAAAATGATGTTGATCATGAGTACACCACTTGCACATAACTGTAACATCTTAAATGGAGTTATCCCTGATTTCCATTGCCACAAAAGTGAGAAAAAAAATCAAAGCAAATAAGCGCCGCATATATGGAAGTTTTCAGCCCCTGCCACAATATTACTTGACAAGAATTTTGCAGCTAAAATACAATACAATACATTTTTTCCATTATTGCAGAGAACCAAGATGAAAAGGTGGCTTTTTTATTGACCTCAGGAAAAAAAAAATATTGCTGATCACTGTCTAAGGCAGCTGAAGCACAAGCCATTCTAGTTCCTTAGTTATTAAGAAAACCACCTTTTCCTTACTATTTTTCTGCTTCAAGCAATGGCTCAGTACAATGTAATAGTTTCCAGTTCCATAAATGAAAAAGTTCAGCGTGCTTTATTTTTCTGGGGTGGGAACTGCAAACTCCAAAGCAGAAATGCTCCCGTTGTCAGGGCATCATAACATTTGTCTGGTATGTGAAATGAAATACACACCTTTAAATGGCATTGCTAGGACATCCAGGGGCAGGAAACAAAGGTGCCCACTACTTAAGTATGACATAATGATAACATGTACAATGCAGCTCTTATAAATTAATAATTATAAAGCTTTTTGTTACAAATGGAATGAATTATATATGATCACTAGCCATGGACCAGACGTACAGCTCTGGATTATTGCACAAGTCTCAGGAACTCCTGGAGGGGAGAAAAGACAGCTCCAAGCTGCCTTCCTATCCAGGTGATTTTGGCCTGACTAGAGACTAATCCAGCTGTGTTAAATAACAGCATGTAGAGTGGACCTCTAGTGATGATTACTGGACCACACTATGCACTGACTTTGTAATTTCTGCCACCCCTCCACCCAGAAGAATCCCTCAGCACATCTTTCAGATGCTTCAACCATCCAGAAATTCCCTCTATATCAAGAAACCATTCCTGACTTGAAAAATAGCTTTCCACCACCTTTCAGCCAACAGAGTGGGACCCAGCATCTGGCCTGTGATTCTATTAGACCACAGATTTAGGGTGATTCTCCTTATTCAGTGATTAATACCACCAACTAAATCTGAGTTTCCCTTTTAATTTGAAAGTTGATGTGGATTAAATGCTCTCAGGAAAATATGTAGCAAGGAAAAGGAAGGGAAAATGCTTCCCCTGATCTCAAAGAAATGACAAGCCACATCCAGATGAGCATGGACATGCGGTATGTGGCATTCCAGACCTGTCTGCAATGCCGCACACTGCACATGCAGGCGTTCTCCATGCTGCTACTTTGCCGTGTGGAGAGATGTGGAGGGTGTTTAACCCCAGGAGATCCTGGGGTCAAAAAAACCCTTGCCAAAAAGCAGGGCAGTACACATAGTGGCAGCACACGCCACCCAAAACTGGAGCCTGGCTGGCTGAAGCCAGGCGCCGGCTGCCGGCCAGGCTCCCTGCTGTGGAAGCGCTATGGCTGCAGCTTCCTGAGGCCCTCGGGGCTCAAGGTAAGGCTGCTGGGGCAAACACAGTTGCTGGTCCCAGCCTCCTCTCCCCCACCTGGGGTAACCAGCTCCGTACCAGAGGGCGTGTGGCATGGGCATTCCCTGGGGACAAGTAATGGTGGCACAAGGTTTTGCTGCTGCTACATGTCCCCAGGGAAACAAACATCCACGCTTGTGTGGACATGGTCCAATATCCAAGTTCTGTGCCAAGACATTTACAGAAACATTGTGCTTAGCTACATCATACTGACCTACTAATGCACATTCTACAATGCATCAGTCTCAAAGGGCCTAATCCAGAGTTTGTTAGTCAGCAGGAGTTTGGTCATTGTTGCCGATGGGCTTTGGATCATGCACTTACAGTAAACAAAGTGAGCTGCTTGTGAAAACGGAGTATGATTCATTATACCCTATTATAAATTCTACTGTTTGGCCTCAACTGATCATTGGGCTCGTCTCAGAATGTTACTGCTTACATGAGTGCTATAACAAGCAGAGTTGGGCCCCGGACAAGTCCTGCAGGACAGCGGGGGGGCACACGGTTCCCAGAGAGGGGGTGAGGGGTTCATGATGCCAAGAGTCAGGTCAGACAGGGCACACCTGGTTCTAAGAGTTGCACGGGGGGGGGGGGGGGGGCGAGGAGCGGGGGGAAGAGGGTGCAGCATCAGGAGTCTTACCCATGCCAGGAACTTCTAAACAGACCCTGACTGAGCTGCTGCTGCCACTGCCATGTGTTCTGCTCTCTCGCCCACCCCAACCTATTCCCCCTGGCTATTGATCTTCAGCAGCATCAGCGTGGACTGTTTTGGAGTTCTTGGCATGGGGATGCTACTGGGATGCAAACTCTGTGGGGTGAGAGGTGATTCCAGCACCCATCCTACCTTAGCACCTGGGGCAGGTGCCCCTCTTCCCAACCCCTCATTAAACTATTGGTTTATACGATTTTGATTTGTAACCCTGCAGAAAAGCACCTGACGGCTACAGTGAACAATAAGCTGAAGATGAGCCAACAGTGTGCCCTTGTTGCCAAGAAGGCTAATGGCATACTGGGCTGCATTAGTAGGGAGGTATTGCCAACAGATTGACAGAAGTGATTATTCCCCTCTCTTCAACACTGGTTAGGGGGTTGGGGTACATAACTTTTGAGGATAGACTGAGAGAACTGGGCTTATTTAGTTTGGAGAAGAGAAGACTGGAGGGTGGGGAGGGGGTTATAGCAGCCTTCATCTACCTTATTCTCAGTGGTGGAAGATGACAGAAGGGAAGTTTAGGTTAGATATTGGAAAAAAACTCTCTCATGAGGAGGGTAGTAATGCACTGGTTGTGGAATCTCCATCCTTGGAGGTTTTTAAGACCTGGCTAGACAAAGCCTTGGATGATCTAGTTGGGGATGATCCTGCTTTGAGCAAGGGGGTTGGACCAGATGACCTCCTGAGGTCCCTTCGACTCCTAACTTTCTATGCTTTACAATCCTCACACCCCTCCTTCACTCAGGCTATTGTCTGTAGCTTTTTTCCAAATATCCTTCTTAATTATCACCTCCTGGTCCTTTCCTGTGGTATGCATAGGGCTGTTTTGAAAGCTACTGGCTATTGTTTTTGCATTGCTGAATTCAGTAAAAATGTTGCCACTGACTTCTAGGGACATAGAGGCTATCCCTTGGAGCTACTACGACTTACTAGACTAGAGCTTTTAATAACTTTGTGTTATAAAAAAAAAAAAAAAAAAATCTATAGGTCAGGTTATCCACAAATGAGAAGGGGAAACTTTTACCTCTAAATGAGTTGTCTAATTCAGTTTAGGTAACAGTGGGTGCATCTACATGTGTGCATTTACTGCACAGAAACTGAAATTACTGTGCAGTACGGGCATGTGTCTACATGTGCACACCCATACTGCACAGTAAATATGGTGACTTATACCAACTCGAGAGTAAATTTGATACCTGCATCGTGCAGGTATCAAATTTATGCCTGATTAGTTACTTCACAGTAATGCACATGTAGACACCTTACTGTGTAGTAACATTATGTGTGTGGACTGACTAGGGACTACCTTCAGTCCCAGGTCAGTCCACGCACAGTGTTAATGCTCTTTAATGCCTGAACGTGTAGAGACTGGCCTATTCCTGCTTCCTACGCAGTAACTTACTGCACAGTGAATTTAAACTGGCACATATAGACACACCCAGTGATATGAGACTAAACTGGCAAATTCATTCCTGACTCACACTGTAGAAAGCTCCCATAAAGACTGCTGCTGGTTGGTGCCTTTCCTGAATCACTTCAGCATGAGCTGATCTAGGTCAAGGCCAATGAACCATATATACCTTGTACTTCAGAAGGAAAAGAAGATGCCAGTCTCCAGGGCAACCTTCCACCAACAATGATACAATCTGAAGCAAAAAATAGCAAAGATTTGCTATTGCATTAGGTTTAATTTTAAATATATTAGAACTCTTTGCTGGGGGAGTTCAATGAGAGTAACACATTTTTTTCTTTTAGTTTCTCTAACAAAAGGAGAGATTCCCCCCACAGGTTATCATTTATGATCATATTGTGGGGTTTTTTATGATCTCATTAATTAACAATTCCTACTGTTTCAGACTGTAGCTATACATAGATTCTCAAGACCAACATAATGAGAATTCCCATAGTAATATTGCTAATTAAAACTTGATTTCCTGAAATATAATGTCAACAAACTTCAGAAAGACTTTCTGAATTGCATTTTATTTATGGAAACTGCCTATTGCTCTTTTAGTCCACAGGGATTATTTACAGTACTTGCCCACCCTCAGACAGAGGTTGAAACTTCCTTATTCTGGAGCTTCCACTGTTTCTCCCAGAGATGTGGTTAGTAGTAATGTGTGAAATGGACCCTATTTGGTTTGGACTTGGATTCGGCCCAAATCAGGGATAGTGATTCGATTAATTGATTTGGATCACTGTCCTGATTCGATTTGGCTGAATCTGAAGATTTGATGCTGATTCACAGAATCAGCGATTTGGACATAGGCATAACTTTAGAAGTTTTTTCTACATACCTTGAGGTAGCAGGCGTGGCTCATGATCGCTGCGATGCTAGGGTGCATGGAGCATGCTCGGCGGCAAACCTAGAAGTGGGCTGGAAGTACTTCCAGTCCACTTCTGGGTCTGCCAGTGAGCACTCTAGAGGGCCCCCCTGTGCCCTGCTGGCTCAGCGATCAGCCACAGGGGGACCCCAGGTGCCCCCCCAGACCCAGGAGGCACCAGTCACTGAGCTGAAGGGGTGTGGGGGGGGGCCCTCTGCGTGCTCTCTGGTGGACCCAGAAGTGCTTCTGGTCCACTTCTGGGTCTGCTGATGAGTTTTCTGGGGAGCCCCCTGTGCTTCTGTGGGACACTCTGTGTGCCCCAGCACTGCAGCGTTCACAAGCCCCTGCTACCTAGCGGTATGTAGAAAAAATATTTAAAGCTGTCTCTATGTCCAAATCTCCAAATCTTTCCAAATCTCTTCGAATTGATTTGGAGGGTTCCGATTCAATTTGGAGAGATTAAAGCGTCCTCCGATTCGATTCAGATTTGAAGATTCAGCCGCTGAATCAGGCTGAATCTCTGCTGAATCAAATCAGGGACCAAAGCTTCACACAGCCTTAGTGGTTAGCTGTGTTAGTCTGAAGGCAGGCAGAAAGCAGAGCAGGGCAGCATTCACTTCACCTGTTGTGGCAAGCTGTTGTCTACAAGCTCATGTCTCTCTGAACCAGTTAGTTGCTAAGTTGCTACCCTGCCATACTTTCCTCATGGTCTCTCCTAGTACTGGATCAACAAAGACTGTGAAAAGTGAACTTGCAGAGATTTAGAGACTGAACCTGTAGTGTGCCTAGCCATTGATTATAAAATGAATGAATTACTAGCCTTCAATAAGGCTGAGCCAGAATTCAAGTTGTACTTTTAGATCATGGGGGGTTGTGAATATTTCTGCCTTATTTTACCTTTTGACTCCTGTTTTGCACTTTGGGTTTCAATGAAAATTAAAATGTAAAGCAAGACTCAGATGAAATCAATAAAATGAAGTCCACCTTAAATTATACATTTGGTCAGGATCACTTGACACAGATTAGCAGCAGAGCTGAACAGAAACCCCCTAGAACTAGTCTCTCATGAGAAATTCTAATATTTCAATATTTATGTCCAGAATCAGAAAAAAAAATGTTGAAATATCAACTTTTAATTGGTCCCCTGATTCAGATTCAGAGATTTGGCCACCAAATCAGGCCGAATCTCCTCCAAATCGAATCACCACCCAAAGCTTCGCACAGCCCTAACGAATACCATTATTGTGGCAATGCTAGTGTTCGATTTTGCTCTTAAAATCTTGTTATGTCGGTCTCAATATTCAACCTGCAACAGATTAATCAATGAATAATAACAGATACTGTGAGAAGCAGTGTATTTTAGCTTAGAT
This sequence comes from Alligator mississippiensis, assembly GCF_030867095.1. Classification (NCBI taxonomy): domain Eukaryota; kingdom Metazoa; phylum Chordata; order Crocodylia; family Alligatoridae; genus Alligator; species Alligator mississippiensis. Next base: position 12,866,586 of record NC_081835.1, on the reverse strand, counting down.
GCAACTACTACACTAATCCAGATACGCAGTGGGCATGTCTACATGTGCTTTTAAGTGTGACTAAATTTAATGTACATTTAGCCAATGCACATTAAGTGCTTTTTGGCAGGTTTCTACCCATGCAGAGACTTGGCACTAAAATCCAAGTCCCTGCAGCCCTACCATGAGCCTCTAGTGGGTGGGCAGATGCAGCACTAGAGTGAGTTCTGGGTTGCGTCACCCATGCATTAAGGCGCTTGAACTAATAATACCTAAATTTGATACCTTCATTTGCATATCAAATTTAGGTGCAGTTAGCCTAATTCTGCCCTTTTTGAGTATTCATTAAGGGTCTGCATGTGTAGACATGTGCCAGTAACATGCATTAAATTAGGCTAATGTGTATTAACATGTCTCATGTAGACACACCCTATCTCCAGTATGCAAGCTAGCTCAGGGAGGTTTGTAGAGCACTGTCTGGCAATGCTGAGCCCATGTGTACCTTCAAGATATATGTTCTGCCTCCTTGGTCCTGTTTTGCATAAGCCAAGTTCTAAGCTTTAGGGTAGCTGTGAGTACATACCCAGACCCACTCTTGCTATCAGGTCTGCTAACTGGCACATGCTCAAGGATGCTTTAAATCAAGTTCCTGAGACATGTTTCTCTTTGATTTCCAGACCATGCCTTTGTAGCCTATTATGCAAATAGTCTGCAGCCTTAGGGAAGCTGAACTGCATAGTCCTTTCTGCTTTGATGGTTGAAGTCTGCTCATCCCTCTCCTTAGCCTCTTGGTGCTCTCTTTCTCTCACTTTACCAAGGACAAAGCAGCAGCATCTGGGACATATAAGGGAAGTAAAAAAAGATATCCTTGGAAAAGGAGATAGCTAAGATATTACAGGCATAGTATAACCTCACTACAATTAAAGTTCCTAATTCATCTAAAATCAAATCTTTTAAGCGTGATAGCCAACAGAGGCCCGTCACATACCTATAATGGGAACTAGGGGATCAGTTCTCATTTCTGCTTATACTTGCTGGGCCCACAGATGTCTCAGAAACTACGATGAAGGTCGCATCACCCTGTATAGGTATCTGCTGTTCCCTGAAAAGTTCTGGAATGCTTAATGACCCTAGAATTCAAGGGAGATGCTCAGGATTTCTCATCAATCCTGGAGGATGGTTTGGTTTTATACAAGTTTTCTATTACATACTCAGCTCCTACAGTTGAAGGGAATGTTCTGGATCTAACACATTTAAATGCAATTGATTCATAACGAGGCAGCATTCTCGCAGGCAACACAACTCTGGAAGCAAAGTTCAGGTGCATGCACATGTCTGTATTAGTCAGTATTAATGTCTGCATAAGCTTAGAGCGTTTTTTCTTAAATAGCTCCTGAAACCAAGAATTACAGTCTTACCCACCAGCAGATATTTAATTCTCACTAAATATCATGCCATGCCCTAGATTGTGATCACTTTGCTGGGACCATCTGGCCTTCCAGATTCTCTGGCAATCTCACATGGGCACATGCAAAATCATCTGACGTACACGAGTGAATTGAGGAAAAGGGTATGTTCTAACCACAAAATGTGATTTTGGTCTTTGGAGCTAGCTGAAGGGTTTTTTTTAAACAATACTTTTTTAGTAGGAAAAAAAGTAAGTTTTTTCCATGCAAACCTGCCAACACTGTAGAGATGTCTCATATTTATCATTTTCCCCAATCCTTCCCTCCAAAATGTATTTTAAATATTTTAAATGTTTATTGAGCTTTGTTTACTCAATTAATTGATTAGACTTAAACAAAAAGACATATTATATGCTATGTAAATCCAACCAAATTTAAATAAAATTGCTATTATGAAATTTCTATTGCCAGACACGCAAAGTACTTCCAATCTATTTACCAAAATTATCTGAAAGGTAACTAAAAAGTCACATAAACTGTGGATATTCATGGATATTTATGAAGACAGACAAAAATCAAATAAATTATTTTCTGCATATTATTCATTCAACTCTATTTCCACTTCATTGCTGACGTGGGTTAATGAATGCTAGGAGTTATTAACCTCATATGAATATTCACTCTATGCTAGTCCATTGTAAGTTTTCAGATGGAAAAGCCAACATATTACCGGATGGTGAGCAGTTTCAAGGGAGACAAATATATGACAAAATGTGTTCTGTGGTACACCTGCCATTTAAAGACATCACATGTATATGCAAGGTTGTAAAAAGAGTTCCCTGCTGAAAATTTTAAGCAACAGGAAGTTATTAGTCCAATGAAATCTCCTAGAATAGTCAATCACGTGTGGAGCATGATCTGTGGAGATGCGTATGCCTCTCCATGGAGTTCATCACACTTCTGCTGTTTGTAAGTTATAAATAGTAATGCCTGTGAGAAAAAAAAACCCCTAAAAAAGTCCATGTTTGGTAGGCTTGTTTTGTTCATTTTCACCTTCAGTGAGGAGTTGCTTGCCAGGGAAAATGCTTCTACGCTTAGCAAAAATAAAATGTGTGAATCACTGGGGAGGCGGGGTGCTGAAGGTCACCAAACATCCTCTGAATGCTATCATACATTTTATTTTATAGTCCTGGGTACTGAATTCATGTCCACATTCAGCAGCTTTTATCCTCACAATAGGTAGAGATTTTGGTGAAGGTGAGACTTTATGCTTCTCAGAGGAACATCAAGAAGAAATGATAAAAATGATGCTCGGTGCCAAAAAATGACTATAAACAAAGGACTTGCCAGAGCCTACATCAGTTATCCCATTGCCTTATCTCTCGACAGTAAATATTGTCTTGGAAGATTCAAGGATCCCCAAATGGGTAAACACGGAGAAAAATATCTGTGCAGGAAATTGATTCTGATTAGTCATTTAGAGGCTGTCTTATATCCTTTATTGATTTAACTGAACCAGAAGATCAGGGCAGCCTTTTTATAGTATATCCCACTTTCCAGTGCGTCTACACACACGAAGGCCTCTTTTCAGCCAGTTTGATCCTACAAATGAGTCCACAGCAAAATTAAAGTGAGATACCCTGGTAAACAGGCACACGTGAGAGTCATTATTATGCCAACAGGTCTTTCAGGGGTTCTAAAAGACCCATGTTTAAAGAAGGGGAAATAATCATTCAAAACGTAGTTTAATATTACTTTGAGCTTTAACCTTTGTACCTTTACAAAAAATAATGACTCTTTTTCTTACTGGACAATGTAGCTAAGGACACATCCAGGGTCTAGGGTTTTATTACTGGAATAGGAAACCAAACTAGAGGCAGTAGGATTAACTTTTTAACTGTTTTTTCAGTGAACATTGTTAAAACAGTTTCAGTGCTATAGGAGTAAACCACTTCTCTAGGCTCCCTTGAAAACTGTAGCCATATCTAGTTAGGGACAGCTACCGTGCAGCATGTTTATGGCTCCATAATGGAAAGCATCCTGTATACAAAATAAAAGGAAGGCCTTCAAGTACTGCATTCATAAAAGCAAACCGTTAACAAGAGTCGCATAAAATTCAGAACTTCCTCCCTCAAAATATCATAAAGGAAGATGGAGTGAATCACTTCAAAAGCCAGCTGAGCAATCAGTGTAACAGTGACCAGAAATGCCATCCTATATTATATAGCAGAATTTCTTATCTGTGTGCTTGTTCCCCAAGACTAGAACTGCTGTTCTCAGAAAGAGCCTCTGTAATATGATGATATTTAAATGGCATGGTGTTTTTACATTATGAATAAAATATTTGGTGATAGTTACAGAAGCTTGTCCTGATCCATTCTTTCTACAAAACAGGTAGAAAGAGTATCAAAGGCATCTGATTCTGCCCTCTCCCACCCTCCACCCCTAAAAGGATCCCAGAACCATTTGGTTTTACCTTAACATCCACAATGGATCAGTCTCAGCAACCTGTGGCACTATTGTCTGTTCCTGACCATGTACTAGCTGTTGGAAATGTTGGTGCTTTGACCTGATGATGCCCACTTCTCACACAAGCCTTCATCAAAACAGGCAAATTTTCTTGTGTGTGACACCACTGAGTTCACTTGTTTGTGCTCAGTTTATTCAGCACCCACGCTTGCAAGCTGTCTTGCACCTGCATACAAAGTAAGTGCCAAATATTAAGGGGTTTTCATAAGAGGAAACATGGACAACTTATGCACATCAAAAGAAAAGTTTCAACAGCTTCCACCTGCACTGTTTACACTGCATAGGCAACAGCAAATTGCAAAATAAAGTTACCAAGGCAGAGGTTCTTCAAAGGGCAAATTTACCAAGTGTGACAGCCCTACTCAGATAGAGATGACTGCATTGGTTAGGTCATCTGAGTATACTGAAAGATGGAAGTATACACAAGAATATGCTATACGGGAAATTATTGGAGGGAAGAAGAACACCAGGACTCCACAAGATTTGCTATACACATGCAAGTGAGATATCAGGACATTTCGAATTGATCCTGGCCAATGGGAAACCTTGGCAAGCAATCAGAACAAGTGGCATCATCATCTCCACCAGGGCATTAAAGTCCATGACAGGAATTGGCTCCAACAGGTTGAAGAGAAAAGAGTCCATAGGAGGCAAGCAGCTCCAGAAACACCCAGCTGTGACACGTACATTTGCAACCACTGCCACAGATCATGCAAATCTTGGATTGGATTATTCAGTAACGAGACATTGCAAATCATCTACACCATAAGCTGCAATTTCCACCATCTCTCACAGATGAAAGGATACCATAAATGTCTAAAATAATCATGGCTCTATGCCATCATAGGGATTCTAGTTGATCACACCTATTTAGCTCATAATAGTGAACAAATTCGGAGGCCAAAAGTGTCTGCTACACTGTTTCACTGTTGCCTAGATCTCTCCAATGCAACCAGTCTGGAAAAAAATGTGTTGTTTTTTTCCTTTGGGAAATGGGGAGAAGAAGGAACAGGGCTTACATATATGAGGAGGTACTGGATAATGCAAATAAGTTTGATTGGGATTTTATCTATAGCAGTGGTCACCAAGAAGTCAATTGCAATTGACTGATCACAGAGCCTCTTTCAGTGGATCTGAGGCTGGGGGAGCTGAGCACACATGCATATATGCACACGTACCCCACCCAGCCCAGCAGGTCAGTCTGTGGGGGAGGGAAGGGGTGGGGCCAGATCAAGTCCCTCACGGAGAGGGATGGAGTGCGGCACAGGCAGGAGCAGGGGTAAGGTGAATGGGGTCCTGGCCAGGCCAGGTGGTGGGAGGACCGAAGCCCTGGGAACTTTTCCAGAGGTGTGTGTGGTGTGTGGGGGTGGGGTGGGGCTCCCACCACTGTGCACACCGCGGTGGAGGCCCAGGGGGCATGTGCCCCCATGATCTGAATGCAGGAGAGAGGCAGCTGCCACTGCACACTTGGCTCTGTACCCCAAGCCCTGCTGCAGCTGGCCCAGGAACGGCATGAAGACATGTGTGTGCCACCACTCTCAAGCCAGCTGCTGTGCAGTGCAAAGCCCAGTGCACAGCAGCAGCTGCTTCTATCCCATGCACAGATCAGGGGATCACGTGTCCCCCGCCAAATGTGGGGCACCACAGGCAGCTGCAGCAGGGGTGGGGAAGGGTGTGCATGCAGCAGTGACAAAAGGAGTGGGGCTGCGGGAGGTGCTGCGCAGCTGGGGTGGGGCACAGGATGCAGCCATGAGTGGCTCATCCAGGGGGCATGGGGAGGGGATGGCATGAACCCCGGGAGGGCATGGGGGTCATGTGCCTAGGATCTGCATGTGGGGAGGGCCGGATGCCACTGTGGGCTGGGGTAAGGGTGGTGCCAGACTTTTCCCAGCAGGGGGGTTGGGCCAGGCTGCACTCAGGGTGGGCAGCGGTGACAGCACTAGGAGTGAGGCTATGGGGGCGGCTGCCACTGCCAAAAAAATTGCCATAGCCCCCCCCAACTCCCCTTCCCAGCACCAAAAGTACAGCGTGGTTCAACCCCACCACCAGGAAAAGCCTGGTGCACCCCCTGCCCATGCCAGATGCCCCCCAGACAAGCCACTCGCAGCTCCATCCTGCACCCTTCCCCAGCTGTGCAGGGCCTACCCCTGCCCCAGGCCCCACTCCTTCCCTCACTGCCATGGGGGATGGGGCAGAACGGGGCCCCAGTGGTGAGGGAGGGAGTGGGGCACAGGCAAAAACAGGGGATGGGGTAAGTGGGGCCCTGGCTGGGCTGATGGTGGGAAAAGTGGAGGCCTGGGGCCCCACTCACTCCAGCCCCTCCTCCTTCCTGTGTCCTGTTCCCTCCCTTACTGCAAGAGTCTCAATCTGCGCCCCCCAACAGCCCTTTCCTGTCACCCCACTCTTTCCCCCACAGACTTACCTGCTGGGGGGGCACCCCCCCAAATAATTTTTTCTCCCTCCATCTTGATCTACCCCCCTCCCTCCCCACAGACTGACTTGCTGGCAGAGGGGGGAGGGGTGGTGCACGGTAGATCCTGGGTTGATTTTTAATTCCAAAAGTGATCTCCTAGTTAAAAAGGTTGAAGACCACTGATCTACAGCAACTAGTCCTTCCTCTTGTACAGGTAGTGACAAAGTAATCTGAGTGCTGGATAAGTCACTGCATCCTCTAGGCTTACTCTGAACTGTGCTGTATGGCTGGGAATGCCATCATCTAGTTTATACTTGTGCTCTCACAAGGTCTTCCAAGAAAGGTAGATGAGGATGATGGAAGCCTCAGAAGAGAAAGAATATTGAGTCTTAATTTATCCTAAGGAGCAACAAAGGTAAGTACAAGTAGACATGCTTGTGCTATTCAATTCATTTTCATTAGACAGCTTCAGAGATTTCCCTCTCCTCCTTCTCTCATGGGAATTGCTGTTCAGTCAGTATGTGCTCAATTGAGTTCATTTAAGGAAATATCTGTGGACTGTCTCTCACACCTGGACAGATCTAAGCAAGAGGTTATTTTCAGAAACATAATAGCTATGTTTTCATAGCCCAGATCTGGAGACTAGTTGAAGCCATGCCAAGCAGTTTGAAGGAGGGTGGGCGGGGGGGGGGGGGTGGCAGGAGGGAGAATCAGAGTATCCCTTATCCAGATATAACCAAAGAAGCATTAAAAAGAGTCTAGATCCAGAACCACAGAACAGTTGTGACTACTTCTTCTTATGCTGCTCTCAAAGCAGCTATCAGTTTAAATATTTCAAAAAGGACATTGAATAATTCTTGGGTGAAGTGGTTACTTACTAATAATGGCTGGACTGGGAACCCAAATACTTCAGGACACATCTCTACTTAAGAATGCAAAATGGACCCAATTTACCAGCTATTTGTGACCTTAATTGTGACTAACGGAGATAACAGGCTTACAAAAGAGTAGTTTTCAAAGTGCTTCTTGTTGAACTTTGAGGTCAGACACGTAAACCTCAAAGAATCATTCAAGGGGATTTTAAACAGATTACTTCTCTTCTTAACAAGAGTGAAAACAAGACAGACAAAGCACAAAAACAATGACATCAAATGCCATGCTGGGAGTTAGAGCTCTCTCTCTGTCACATACACACACATGCATGGTTTTACCAAGGAACTTTAAAATACATGAGAGTTTTCCTGTAATATAATGCTAGGTTTGTAATAGGTAATGAAATGAGATAATGAAATGAGAGTACAAACTGCTGTTATTTTAGACTAATAGTGCTAGAAATTGTCTGCTAAATTCTAGTTACAGTTTTCAACACAGCTGATGTTTTGTACTTACTAACATTGAAAAGACTCAGCTAATAGCATATCTGAAATTTTAACTATTATAAATTATTACTAAGTTGTTATGTAATATCAATTGGTAAGACAACAATCTAAAACTATACATTGTACATATCACTTGAGAAAATGAGACAAAATTCAGTGTTCAGCTCTGAGACTACTCAGGAACTAAAATTTCATCTAAGCAAACTGTTGCTTTATTCACTGTCATTATGCTTTTTCAAATTCCATTTCATGTAAACTGCACCAGAATTGTACAAAGCTATGCCATGGCCACATCGTGAGAAACACAAATGTGAAATGTGACCATGCTGAGAAATATCAATATATTATTATGCACACAATACAGTTATGATCACTACTCCCATTCTCAAATTGCTTGTGTACGCAATATAGAAAATGAGATCAGATGCAAGGATGTTCATCAAGAGCACGCATTTTGAGTGACGATAGCACAAACTGTGATTTTTTTTCAGTAGAAGTATTCATGCTGAAAACTACGTTTTTAAGTTAATTCTTATCCAATCAGGGTGGAGAAATGCACATAGATCTAATCACATGATTTTGAAGAGAAAATGGCTGAAGCAAATTGCTCATTCAGTCAGCATGTGCATAATTGGCAAGCTATGCGATAGCATCCTCAGTGGCCATGTGCTGTTCTTGTAGTCCACTGCTGAGCTCAGTCAGCGGGCAGTCATCGACAATATGTGACACGGTATGTGTTTTGCCACAGTTACAGTCTGGATTGTCACAAAGATACCAATAGTGGAGGTTGGCAGCACACAGACCTTGCCTAGTCCAGAACCTATTCAAGCAAGGCCCACTGACAGCATGGCAGGTTGAAGCCAGGTGGGCAGACTGTAGGATCTGTGATAAGGAACTTGTTTGGTGCTAATGTCAACCTCCGTCCCTCACACCAGAGGGTCTCTGCTGTATGGTCGTGGTGCGACAGTCTGGACCACAGTGGGTGTCATGATGGTAGATGTGTAGCAGGGGGATTTAAGAGATTGTCATAATGCAGCAGGCTTGGATTGGTATAGTTCTTCTCCAGTAGCTTGCTAGTTGCAACTTCCCATGGATATGAGGGGAACAATGCTGCTTAGGACTGGGAGCCATGATAGACGGTTTGGTCGAGGAGTTCCCAAGATGATGTGCATTATTGAATGTGGCTGTACATCAATGAGGTTGGTGTGTAATGACTGGTTCCAGACTGGTGCACAGTACTCGGTCACAGAATACAAGATGGCAAGAGCCAACATCCTTAGGGTTGAGGCTCTTGCACCCCATGATGACCCAGCCAGCTTGTTAAGGAGGTTGTTGCATGTCTTAACTTTCATTGCTATCTTTTTCAAGTGTTCATGGAAGTTCAATGTCTGGTCTAGCTTTACACCCAGGTAGGCAGGTTGTGCTTCATGCCCCAGCTTCTGACCATTCATGTTGAGCTCCTGGGCAGCATTGGCATTATGTAGGTGGAAAATGCTGGAAACTGTCCTACTGATCCATGGCTGGAGGTGCCAAGTCTTGCAGTAGTCAGCCACTTTTGCAATTTCACTGTTCAGAGTACGTTCAAACTCAGAAAAAGTCTGGGCCTGGAATCCACAACAGACGTCATCCGCATAAAAAAATTTCCGTAACTGGGTTTGTGCTAGGTCACTGGTGTAGAGGTTGTACAAGGTTGGAGCAAGCACAGATCCCTGAGGCAGTCCATTGGTCTGTCTTCTCCAAGTACTTGTCTTTTTACCCATGTGCACCCTGAACCATCTATTGCAAAGAAGCAGTTCAACAACATTAGTCACCCATACATGTAGGACTCTTGCTATTTTTATGAGCAGACCAGTGCGCCAAACAATATTGTATGCTGCTGTGAGGTCAAGCAAAACAGTGCCTGTCTTGAGGTTCCTTTGAAAACCATTTTCAATGAATGTTGTAAGTGCAAGTACTTGGTCACATGTACTTCAATCTTGTTGGAAACCTGCTTGATTGATGCTCAGGATCAATACCTCCCCACGCCCCTGGCCAAATTGCTCATTGTAGAAGCCCCACTCATATCCACAATAAATGTATCTTTACCCTACTTCTTTGTCTATTCTTCCTTGCTCACCTGTCATGCCTTTGATATTAAGAAAAACAAAGAAAGAAAGTAGATATTGGGAGGCAAGACTTTCTGCTTAATTAATATTCAGGTAATGAACATGGGTCTCTTCATGGGGCTCCTCTGTTCCTACACCTTGTCCTTACCACACCACAGATGTTCTGGGAATATGACCTCTCTGGGCTTTCTCTCATGACCCATGAGAGTCAGGAGTGCAGTCCTTTTCCTTCTTCTATATTCACTTATTTTCCCAATCTCTCTTCAACAACTTCTCCCAAACTCAGGCCTTAGAGTCTCACTCGAGTCTCCTTATCTTTTCAGCAGTTTGCTCCCACAATCTTTTGTTACCACTGGTGACTCATCCAGCTGCTCTTGCTTTTTATCAGTTAATACTTGTCACTGGCTCTTATCTTCACAAGGTGGCCAGCTTATCCATCAGCCCCGCATGGCAGTTTTGATGACCCACTGTCTCATTTAGATTAAGTTCCCTGGATCCTTCCTTCTCTCCAGGGGACCCCACTAGTCAAGGGGACGTCTGCCTTCAAGTTTCCCCATTCAACAATCCCTTTTTGTTTTTTCTTTTCCTTCTCTCTCTTAGGCAGTGTAGGCAATGTAAACTGCATTAACTGAAGTGTTGCTCTCACCCTGCATTAGAGATGTCCACATTGCCTCTTCATTCAAAGTACGTATTTTCCTCCTTCTCAATTACCTCTCTTTCCAAGTAGCCTGGGATCCTGGGTGTAATCCCGCACCTCTGTGCAGTATGCACAAGCTGTTGCTCTTCTGTGCTCCCCTCTCCATGGCAGCTTGTCCTCTAGACCCACTCAGCTTTTAACTTCTGGGTTCCCTTTCCGAGCTATTGAGTGCTGATACTGCTCTTACCTGTTCCTCTGCTGCTGCCAGCATGAAACACCTGTACTCCAGACAGCACATGCCATTTCATTCCTTTAATTGCTTCACCCAGTGCAGGTAAGTTTCCCTGCTCCGGCACGTGACAGATACAGCTTTCTTAATTGTAACAGGCACTGAGGTATGTGCCATGTTACACTCATTAAACAAGCAAACTCAAGTTTATTCACAGAGATCATTGTGCACATTATTTTAAATTGGGGTGGCCAACCTGTGGCACATGTGCAGCCTCTGTGAGATACACAGATCAGGGAGGGGGCGGGCAACATGGCAGCAGATAGGGCAGGAAGCAGAAAGTACAACAGCAGATTGGCCAGAAAGTACAGGGCAGAAAGCAGAGCAGTAGATCAGGTAGAGGAAGGTATGGGGCTAATTTGTGGCACACCTACCAAAAATACATAATTTCCAGAGAATGATGGTATTTTTGTGAGCAGTTAATGAACAGGAAGAGACAAAATTAATTGAATGAGTTATTAGGAATTATTGGCTGACGTAGAAGGCAGGACAGTCCTGTCCCAGTGGTTAGGATACTAGCTTAGGACCTTGAAGACATGAATTTAAGTTCCTGCCTTGCCTATCTGTGACTTTTATCAAGTCACTTGGGGCATGTCAACAAAGCATAACAAAGTACTGTGCTGGGAAACCCAAGCTAGTTTGGGTTTTAGAAGGAGTTCAAACATATTCGTGTGGCACTCTAGTCAGGATAATTTACTCTGCTGAGAACCTTAATGGACCCAAATTTAGCAGAACCCTGTAACTTACCTGTTAGTAAAGATGACTGGATTAATTATGTAGCAGTGGTTTTAAAAGCTAGACCAGAAAAGTAGGACCTATTAGCTGGGGCAGAGTACCATACAGTAGTACAAACTGCTTCTGGTACCTGAACTACTTTATTCAGAGCTGGCTTAAGCATGTATGGACAGCATGGCTCTGTGCCACGTAGGCACAACTACCTCCTCTCTCTTCCTCATTGGAGAAACTGATGATAAATAATACTGCTCTACCTCACTGGGGCACTGTAGAGATAAAAGCATTAAAAGCTGTGAAGCACTCAGACACTGTTAACAGGGACCATAAAGTAACTAGATAGCTATCTACTTCTATTTTATTTATTTATTTTTATGAAAGTGAGGATCAGCAGCAAGCCTCAGAGACCAAGATAGAGCACTTGGCTTGCTCTCTTCCTGGAACAAGATGTTTTATATACTTGTTTGCTTCTTTAGGGAATGAAGCTTCCTGACTCCGGTCAGGAGGACCAGTTCCATGGCATTTCACTCTAGAGGCCAGTGTTCAGAGGCAAGATTAGCTGCCTAGTGCATGCCACACATCAGCCAGAAAAACACCGTATCTGTCCTTAGACAAATGTACCTGTTTGATCACAGTGAGTGAAACTAGTACTTTTTTTAGTTTCCCTTCCCAGCAAAAATGTAGAAGGCCACTTTCCACAATTTTGCTCTCTAGGCCTTTATTTTTTTTATGTTCTCATAAAATTAAATAAGATTTAAAGAGAAAAAATGCACTTACACTCCCTGGTTGCTCTTCTCCAGACACTTTAAATTCTTTTAAGACTCTGTGAGACTATATTGTTTCAGTCTCTAGGGTTTTTAAATAACATCTAAGTAGATGTTCCCTATTAGTTTGCGAAATGCTGAGTCAAACAGTAAAGGTAATTTAGTCCAACGGAGTTTTTAAGTTATAAAGTCAGCCACCTTAGGCTCTTATTAGGCCTGCCAGAGACACACACGTACATGCACACACAAAAAGCAATTACACCAAAAAAATCTTTTAAATTGTGCCTGCACATACATACACAAAATGTACGTCATGGAGCAACTGCATAACAAGAGCTCTGTGATAATTATACACTGCACAGAATTTTTCTGGAATTGGTCTGTACTGTATATTATTTACACATATTGCATACAGACATTCGGGAAGATTGGGTCAGGTTAAAAATGGTCACCAATCTAAGGTAAGTCAGGATAGGTGAGGGCTAGTGGGAAGCTCGGGAGAGTAGGTGGGACAAACAGGGTCTGTAGGTGTGGGGCTTGGTGGGATCAGAGGGGCTATCAGGTTCTGTAGGGGGGTTGGTGGGGTTTGACAGGATCAGAGGGGCTAGTGGGATCCATGGGTGGGCTTGCAGAAGGGTTTGGGGGGCGTGGCAGGATAAGAGAAGCTGTCTAATCCTGCCAACCCCCCTCACCCTTCCACCCCTCTGCAATGCTGCCAAATTGCCCTTGATCCCGAAAACTGCTCCTGGGACCAGTTTTACCAGTGTTCATTAGTCCCAGGAGCCTAATTCAAGTAAGACAGGTTGGGGGGGAGGGGTGGGCAGATCGGGGGGCTGGGAGCTTGGCAGGAGGGTTGGAGGGATGGGGAGGTTCTCCCCCCACTGGGAACAACCGCCCTCAATCCTGCCCATCCCTCCCCCTTCCCTGACCTACTTCCATTGGCTACCAGCACTAGCAAATGCTGTTAACACTGCACCAGGAATGGTTTGTAGGACTGGGGGGTATTTGATGCGCTCAAGAGGGAGCTGGCTGGTTTATTAGGGAGGGGGTTATCCATCTTGGGGTGTGAGGGAGGGACCAAGGGGCTAAAATAGACCAGCACCAGGGGGAAGTAGGAAAAACGTAGCCCAAGGGCTAGGGCCAACAACTGGGCTTTTCCAGCCTCAGGGCTGTGCTGGGAACTGTACAGAAGTTCAGTCGGATCTGGCTTGCTGGACCTGATCCAAGTTTGACTACCTCCAAAACACAGTTAACTTAGATCAGGTCAGCCATTTTTAGATTAATCTAACCTTCCTGAACTTCTATACAGCTCATACTTAGATCAATCTATCTAGGGATCCAGGTGTAAGATCTGTACCTGGGCAGACTAAATTTGATTGGGTGGCCTTTTGTAATCCAACGTAACCTCTCCTTAACCTCTCTGAATATCTACCTAGCCATAAAGATGTTCTCTTTGCCTTTTACTTTTCTACTACAGCAATACTGTCCATCACTAGCATGAAGAAATCTGTAGTACCCTGTTCACCCCAGATTCTGCATTTCTTCTACAGTTTACAAATTAGTTAAACCCTCTGGCCACAGGCTCCCTCAGCATTGTAGTGCCTCATCTACAGCCATGTCCAACAGTAACCTTTCAGTTATGGTAGCTCAGATGCTTGCTTCTCTCAGTATAACAGAAAGTTTGGTTTTACATCTCAAACTACAGAGAGCTCCACATCCAGCTTTGAGCATCTTTGAGGTCATCACCCTGATTGGATGATTGGGCCTCATCCAATCAGGGCATCTTCAAGGTCACCATTTTCCCTTTTTGCAGGGACGGAAGGTAGGAACCCAAGCCCTCAGTCTCTTCTGGGTTCCATGGCCAGACAACTGCAGTTAAGCAACAGAGGAGCATTTTTTCCTATCCCTCAGTAGTTCTTTAAATTACTTCCTACCTTCCCAGCTTTCCAGTCTCTCTCTCTCTCCCCCCACCATGTTGCTTCTTCCACAACTTTGCCCAACCTGTATCTCTTAAAGTACTCAAGACCTCCCTCTAGCTTCTCTACCTTCTTCCTCCCATTGTTTCTGGCCACAGTTACTTACAGTCACTGCTTTCTAAGTTGCTGCTTGATCACAGCTGAAGGAAGTAACTGGGTCATTCATTAATCACTTTAGGTCTGCTGCTAGATAGCCTGCATATATACAAACACTATCAGAGCTCCCATTTTCTTTACAGTTTTGTTGCTTTGAATTTTGTAAAGTGTAAACTAACAACGAATGCAAGGGGACTGCCCCCTTACTATATCCTTCCATTCTCCAACATTGCTACAGCTTCAGGCTCTCGCTAAATAGGCCCGGTCAGCCACATAGGTATGTCTAAATTTCATGTGCTGTGGCTGCACCCTATGGCCTGGAAAGTAATGTACATTGTTGGAAGGATCAGGAGCATGTAGAAGTTAGAAAGAGGAAACTAGGACTGACTGCATGTTTGCTGACTATTCACAGAGCTGAGAAAGCAGCAGGGAGATTCAGGTATGAAATGAGTACTTGAAGAAGAATGCCAAGCATGAACATCAATGCGTACACAAAGGTCTCATGCCATTCTTACTGCCTCTGCATGCTATTAATCTCAGCAGGACTACAATAAAATCTTGTCTTTGAGATACTTTAGTCAGAAGACTTTTTCTTATTGTCTATGTAGTTTACTCTCTCCTCAGACACACTTGCTTTGTTCCTAAACTTGTTTTCCTGATTAGTGATTATAGTAGCTTCCCTACAGGTGAAGTGCAGTTTAGAGCTCTGAAGCTCTCAACTTTTCATAAACAAAAAATATTTTTTTAAATCTTGCATCAGTGGTATCTCACCCCACTCAAAATTAAATGCATTTATGGCAGGGGTTTTCAACCTTTTTAAAGGAGTGTACCCCTTCTGGTGGGTAACCCCCCTGGACTGTACCCCTTGGACAAGCAGGGGGGAGGGTCTGCCAGTGGCCGGTCAACTAGTGGGGGAGAGGGGTATTGGGATGGCAGCAGGTGGCAGCGCGTGGTGGCAGCAGGAGAAGCGGGGGTTCTTAGGAAGTGTCCCACCGGCCACCACCACACTTCCCAAGTATCCCTGCTTATTTGTGGCACCACTGCATACCCCCTGTGGCCTTCCCAAGTACCCCCAGAGGTACACATACCCCCAGTTAACAACCCCCAGTTTATGGTATAGGCAACAGGCAAGTGTTGGAGACAGTGTGATCATTTGGGAGAATTCTACCACATGTGGTAGACATGTCCCAGAATTAAACTGTTCTGGAAGAAGGTTGGAGGTGAGGGATATAAAAGGATGACAACTATCACATAACCTTTAGTTTTCCTACTAAACCTTCCTGAGAAATCTGCAGTATAAGTGTCATGGGGAATTAAGCACTCCTCTTCTAGTATGTATGCTACTTCAGCTGTATGCATTTATGAAACTGTGCCAGGGATCTAAAACCTAAGTCTGGAATAAAATTCTGCATAGCTATGAAATATGTTTGGGAGGTCACCTGACCTTCCTCCTACCACTCCCCACTTTCAGAAATACATCTGAGTGGATTTTTTTCTTTATACTAAGGATTGGGTGCCAGTAAAGTGGGCAATTTGTCATCAGTAGCCATGATTATTATTAGTTAGTAGTTCTTTTAACTTTCTTCCCTGTCTACCAGATCCTCTGATCTCAAGACTATCGAGCCAGCATAAATTAGCCATTTACTTAAATTACTTGGGCTAGAAAAGTCAAATAATTGGAATATATAATATTCTATAGCTTAGCTGAAGAGTGAAAGCAAAAACACCCAGGCTTCATACTTGGTGACTCCGGGCCTTGTTACATGTTGCAATTTAACCTTCGCAAAAGTTCACTGGTGTTAGTGTTGTTTTGGGTTTGGCATAGTTATACATTCAGGCTAAAAACCTTCTTTGATTGTTCCCAACCGATACAGCTGTGACTTGTCAGTAGGGGGCTGAAGAGCAGGGGCCTGACTAGGAGCTACAGGTGCGAGCTATCCACACAGAACAGGAAGGTAGGAGAGGGGACATTGCATCCTGGGATGCTGAAAGACTGAAACTTGGACAGCTTATCTCTGGGGAGTGGCCACACATTCATGGGGCATGAGCTGTGTAACACAGATTAGAGATAAACCTGCCCTGCAGTGGCATAATTTTAAGATGCCAAAAGGGTGCTTAAAACTAATTTACACATCTTCATGTGTGGACAATCCAGGGCTTAAGCCTGAGCCACCTAAACGAATGTGTAACAAAGCCCTGAGGAACAAATTCTTTTCTGGTGTAAATGGGTAGGATTCTAGAGCAAAGGGGCTGTCTCTGTTTCTTTAAAAACCTCCCTGGTGCACTTCACATGGTGCACAGTCACGGGAGATTATCTATGCATCCTCCATAAAGCCCTCAAATAAATGTCCAAAGTCAAGCACTTGTGACATAGACAGGAAGAAGGTGACTTGCTTGAAGATGCATTTAAAAACTGCTGAAAGATCAGATATTTTTCCATTTTCACTGAATTTTCCAGGTTTAGTTTAGCTCTCAGTACTTTAGTAGGAAAACAAGAGAGAGTCTATTTCTTATACACAGCTCATCGCTCTCTACATCCTGGTTTTCCATTATTTACAGCACATCTGTTGTTCTTAATTATTGTTTAAACTTTCTTCTGTGGAGAAGCAGCATGCTTCAGCAGTTAAAGCATAAGAGATAAGTGGTCAGAAACTCTTGTATGCAGGCTTGAGCAAGACTTTTTCAATGTTTCTTTCTAAAATACAGATGATACTGTTTGGCAATCATGTTTGGAAGATCAGTGTTTATAAAACACTGGAATACATTTACCACTCTTTTTGGACTCATTTAAACTCCTCAGAAGGTATGAAATAAATCATTTTTCACAGCTCCATAGGTACATTATGCCGCACTCATAATAACAGGTTCCTTATCAACTGCATTATTTAAATCCTTTCGGACTCGTGTTGTAATGCAGCATCTGTCCCTCTATATAACTCATATAGTAGTGGGTGATGCATTATTTGTTTAATATAAAATTCCCTTGTCTTTTAAATTACAAATCATGGCAATGAGGTGTGCTTAGGGAAATTTTCCTATAGTCCCTGCGATCTTTCAGCCCAAGCAAAAAGCTCTATTTGTTATTAACATAAAATGGAGGGCTTAAAAAACCTTTCTCTGGGTGAACAAACATTCTCTCCAACTGAGAGTTTCCCTCCAGCAGCTCTGGTGACATTGGAACAGGCATTACTGAAAGGTCTAAATGGGGAAAGAAAACCAAGTGATCTACAGGAAAAAACCTATTGTGCACTAATGGGGTTTGAGCCTACTCCCCATTAAGTCAATGAAGTGGTATCACCTACTGCAAGTATTTAAAAGACATGAATCAAGCTCTCCAAAAAGAGTTGGGTGTGCTTAAAGATCAAAAATGGAATATTTTAACAGTGATAGACTTAAGTTTATTTTAGTTTCTTTGTGAGTTGTATGCTTTTAGAGTTCTGAGCTCCTAGGGTTCAGGGATTCAATTGTTTAGCTACAACTATAAATTCTTGAAGTGTTCCTGAAAGGAGAGAGAGAGATTTATGCAATAACTTGCCTCTAAAAGTTGGAGCTTTCTATAACAAATGCTAAATACCATGAGAAGCAGGATAAAAACATGAGAAAAGACAAGACGGTCAATGACAAAATCCTCTTCACATTTCAGCTGGTATAGAATCAGGACTTGGCTCCTTATCACCGTAAAACCTACAGGGGAGGAGGACATTTTTATACCACGCTGTTTCCTAGGCAAGGTTTTTCTTAGGAATATCATCTTTCAAATAAAAGACACTGCTTTCCAATGGTAGCAATTGTATTCTGTCACACATTTTATATGAGCAAAGATATCTGTCTAAATGGAAAGGCTATGGATACTTGGGTGAACATTCATTTGCATGAGTACGGAACAGCTCACAAGGTCATCTGGAAATATGTTTGTGGGCTTTGCTAGTCAAAGCAAATAAAGAAAAAATATCCTATCCCCAGGGAGACCTGATCAAACTGGAAGATTTCTCCCACAGGATCTCTTTACCCCTTTCTCAGTCCTAGCACAAGGGATTCTCACAGATGCTGTTGTGACAAAAGTTTAAAAAAAATGAACTTTGCCTTCCAAGATTTCCTTTCCTCAGCTTTTCCTCTGGCCCTTCCTTCTGGAAGTTTTGCCATAAGCTTGAACTGAATGAGAGAAAAACTGATCATGTGACATCCCAACCCAGTAGTAATGAATGGGAAGTTTTGCCACTGATGTCACCTGGCAGGATGTCAAATCTGGCTTACAAAAAATACATGTTCTTGATTCCCCCCCCACCAGTAACACTCAGCTCAGGGCATCAACTTCAACTCCACATGCTGAAAAACAGAGGCAAAATTTTAAGGCCAAAGTCCTCCTGGATGCCAATTCATGGCTATGCAGTGAGAGTCAAGACATCTACTGTCTCCCATTACCTGTTCTCTCTCATTTGTTTCCACATATCCATCTACTATCTTGTTCTCTGGCACTCCCTAGATCTATTTCTATTTCCATTAAACTGCTTTTCTCTTCTTAGTATGTCTTTTTTCCTGCTCATCATATTGTATATTTATCAAGAAAAAAGGGTAGTGGACGAATCTCTCCTCTCCCCCACGCTTCCCTTCTCAGAAATGTCTACCTTTTAGAAAAAGCCATTCGATGTTTAACTAATGGTTATTAAATCGCAAAACAAGCATTTACCTTATTTTGAACAACTCATCCAAGTGAAAAGGCAGTTAGTGAGCATGCCAATGAGGGGCTATATAAAAATAATGCATTTTCACCAAACACAGCCTCTCTCAAGACAAATTCACCTTGAATGGAATGGATCATATTAAATGCTCACAACGGGAAACATCTGCTAATTCTTCATGAACCACATCTGAATGAAAGGCAATAGGATGCCAGTTTGCATCAAAATTTTAGATGAAGGTCAATACTGAGCTTATTCTTGCATGATTTGGAAGGTCACATTTTTCAGAGATAAAAGAGTGGTTTACATTTGTTTTTCTCCACACAGATTAATGATCATTTCACCCATGTATGCATTAAGCTCTCAGCTACCTAGCAACAGTCCAGTAAGATACAAGAGTCTGAATTTATTTCATTGCATGAAAGAATGGAAAAATGTAGTTTGGAAACCCCTGAAAAATATGAGCCAGAATAGAAACCAAGTCAGAGATAAGAGAACTCAAATTCTAATGTATGTCACAATCAGTTATAGCTATACTAATGTATGGATGTTTTGGTAAGTTGGCAGATACAATAAAATTAATTGATGAATCACCAATATTTTAAGCAAGGGCTCTGGTGAATATTTTCACCCTCAGCCTGTGATATATCCCTTGTCCCGCAGATATGTTAAGTGTCTGAGGAAAAGCTAGAGGGATTTAGGGACCTATTAATTTATAATCTATTTTAAACAATATCTTCTCCCTAAGCACAACCGAGGGGAAAGGAAGCAATTAAAAGGATAACAGTTTGAAGTATAGTGTAATCTTACAATGTGCTGACAAGTAGGCATCAGTCTTACACTAAGTGTGTATCAGTGAAATTCCTCCCTTTTCCCCTCCCATGTACACTCACTCTCTTCCTGTCTGTTTAGCTCCTAAAAATTAACTTGAGTATGGTAATAAATTAGCACAGAGTTCTACTTATACAATCTGAAGAAGATTAGTGTAAGACTTATAACCAGGTCTTGCCATTTCCATTGCTGAAAAACTTTAATAATACCTGCCATTCTCTAGAGCTTTCCAGAGTTCTGCGGGGGCAGGCAGGGAGATTTACTTCTTAGGAATATTTATATGAAACCTAGGGGAAAATTCATTTTTAAGTAAAGATGGTTTAGCAAAATCCAGAGTGTAGGCAACTGTCAGAAACAAAGAAGTTGCTCCAAACTTTCCCTTTGATTATCATAGAATTATAGAGAAATAGGACTAGAAAGCACTGCAAGAGAGCAACTAATCTAACCTATTGTTCAAGTCAGGGTCATTGTACCATAAACCACCACAGACAAATATTGTCGAAGTTGCAGCTAACTTCCAGTGACAAAGATTATACAATCTAAGTGATCTGTTCAAGTGTTTAACAAATATGTTAGTGTCTTCCTAATATGCAACTTAAGCTTGCTACTTTTTGCCTTGTCTTGTCATGACTTGCCATATACATATTGACTGCTTTTATCACCTTGTTAGTTTCTAGGTCCTTGAAAACAGATTGTTTGATGATACCTGGTAGGGCTGTGTGAAATTTCGCTGCCTGTTTCGATTCGATACTGTTTTGAC
The DNA here is from genome assembly GCF_030867095.1 of Alligator mississippiensis. Lineage (NCBI taxonomy): Eukaryota > Metazoa > Chordata > Crocodylia > Alligatoridae > Alligator > Alligator mississippiensis. The sequence continues at coordinate 12,846,011 of NC_081835.1, read as the reverse complement.
TCATTTTGAGCTCAAAACAGCAAAATTGAATTGAAATGAAGGGCTTTGAAACAGCCTTGAAACAAAACGAGGCTAGTTGAAATGTTTCGAAAGTTTTGAAACATTTTGAGTTTTGGAACAGCCAGCAGCCAGGTGGTGGGAGACGGGGGAGACCAAGGACTGCACTTGCAGCGGCTCTGCAGCCCCATGTAGCTCAGCCGGGAGCGCAGCCTTGGCTCTCCCTGCCTCCCACGGCTGGGCCGCGGGAAGCCAATCACAGCGCAGGGGAAAAGCACGCAGCCCAGCTGGGGATGGGAACCTAGTGCTAGGGTTGGGAACTCAGCTCCTCTGGGCTGAGTTCCTTTCCCCAGCCCAAACAATTGTAGTGCTGGGGACGGGAACTGAGCAATCGGGCTCAGTTCCCTTCCCCAGCTCCCCAGTCCCGGGCGGCAGCACCTGGCTTCCCTCCCTCATCTGGCAGGCAGATGGGGGCCCATACCCCAGGAGGACTGGCACAGCCCCTGCAGCCCTCCCGGGGTTATGGGCCCCTGATCTGCCTGCTGGTTGAGAGAGGCTGTTTTGAGCTTCTCCATTATAGTGTATGGGTGAAATGTCAAAACAGCATCGAAACAGCATCACTGTTTCAACGAAACAAAACGGAACAGCGGTTTCGAATCAAAAGGAAATTCAAAACAAAATGCTGTCCATTCAAAACCTCAAAACTCAAGTCAAACTGGAACAGTGCTGTTTTGCACAGCTCTAATATCTGGAAAGATACTGGAGTATATCAAAGACTAGACTGATGGGCCTGTGATTCCCTGGGTCCTCCTTTTCCTATTTTATAAAGATGGGTATCATGCTTACCCTTTTCTAGTCACTTTGGACCTCCCTACTTCCATGACTTCTGAGTACATCAGACCCTGATGATCTGAAACCTTATGTTATCCATGTAGTATCTAACTTGATGTAATCTTGAGCAAGTGTCTACCTTCAGTTCCTGATGCTAACTAGACTCATCCTCTGAGAGCTTTCTCCACCCCTTTTAAGTGTTAAGTAAAATAGGGCATTAAACATGTCAGTCTCCCCTACAGTATTCATTACTAGCTTCCCTTCCATAGTCACAAGGCTAGGTATATATGTTACACTTACTATGCAATAAGCATACAGAAAGTGCTCTGCAGCCATAACTGAACAGATGTTCACATCACATAGAAGACTTAAAAATGGCAAAAGCCATTCTAAGTTAACCCTGAATGGATGTGATATCAGAATAAAGCACCTTAGGTTAGTGTGCTTTATCAAACATCTGTTCCAGATTCCATCATGACTCAAGGTAGGTTGCATTTTGCTGGCATCCCAGGGGCCCCTAGCTGGGTGGCCTGCTAGCCTCAGCAAGTGCTCATCTGCTCTGGGTGAGCACTGGCCCAGCTCTGCCCCTCGGCTGCCACAGAGAGGAGACAGAACAGTCTCTGTTTCCTCTCTGCATAGTTGAGCATAGAATGAGGGAAATGACTCCCCTCCCCTGCCTTTCATGTGAGCCCTCTCCCCCCCAGCTTGCTGGTTTGGGTCTTAGGGGGGGCAGACCAGGTCCTCATGGTCCCCCTGCCACATGGACCCACCCCAGACTCCCAAGATCCAAGCCAGCAAGCTGGGAGAGGGGGCTGTGTGGCAAAGGGGCTCCATACCCTTCCTTTCCCCTCCCCTCACCCCCCAGCCACCAGCACTGACAGTAGCCAGCTGGCAGGGGAGCTGGGATGAGGAGAGGGACTCCGCTGACCAATCAGGGCTGGCCAGTTGCTTGGCTGGGCTTAGCATTCTCTGACAGCCTCCTGGGAAGTATACGGGAGTGCCCCCAGCCTGCTGGCCTCAGTCAGTGCAGGCAGGCTCTGAGACTCCACCCCCCCCACCCGCATACATGAAAAGTGAACATCTGTTCTGTTCGCTCCTGACCTAACCTAGAGCGCTTTGAGTAAAACTATTCAGAGAATTCTGGGTCTCAATTATGGCTTTATTGCCTTGTATGGACGTTGTCTTAAATAGTTATTCAATTGCCTTTGTAATGAAACAACATCAGTATTATGTCCTCCCGCTATAGTGGCAGCCATTGTAGTGTTTGGAAGAATCCCCCCCCCCAAAAAAATTAAGTATAGGTATAACACTATAGCAGTGTAGGTAAAACACTATAGCAGAGAAGAATCACAAAACCACTACCAGAAGTTTACACAGTGGCAGTTGGGTGCCTAAAAGCTTTTGGGTGCCTTATTATTATTGATTTCTATTGCCTTTGCACAATGGAAAAATACAATACAGAGTGTATACTTAATTTTTTTTTATCGGTAGTCAAATAGTCTGTACTTTTAGGAATTTGATAGCTATAAAGTAGGCTCATAGCACAAAAAAACAAAGCAAATTATTAGCATATAAAATTGATTTGATATATTCAGGTACACTACTTTAAAATATGATATACAATATAGTGGAGCTATCTTGAGTCATAAAACTTGTCAAGGATACCAAAAGTTTATTACCCTGGAAGATTCATATAGCAACACTGGGAACGCTTGATTTAAGTCTGAGCAGCCTTTTCTAATTCTTACTGGAATACAAACACTTCAGAAGATTTATTTTAAAAGTACAATAAGTATGATTTAAGGAGACAAAGTGTCTCTCTTTCCTTATCAAATGAGATTGAAAAATTTTGTCCTTGGAGTAGTTTAAAACATTTTTTTTCTTCTTTCTTTAATTGCAAACTACAGCAAGTTTTTCTGCATGAGTTAAGTTCCTAAGCATAAAAAGTTATTTATTACCACCATGAACCTGTTTCCACAGTGATGATACCAGGTAACTTGTACAATATACTTAAGTGACATAATAACATTTATATCTGATCAACTGTATATCTGATAAATTTGTCAAAATACATCATCCTCTATTTTTACACTGCAGTATACAAAGATTTTGCTATGTTATTGCTATTAAAGTCAATATGCCTAGTCCTGCTGCTGCACTGATATCAGTGGGATAGCCTTACATCATATGTGTGATGTGTGTACACTGTGATGTAGTGTCAGCTGGCAAAAACCATGATGCTGTAGCTATGTTGCTGTAACAACATGCTCCCTCGGTATAGCGCTTTGCTATGGCAATGTAGCGGCTAAAAATAACCCCCAAAATAACCGTGCACAATGTGGACAGTGTAATATGGGCTGTTACTGTGCCAAAAGGAAGTCCTAAATGATGGCACAGCAACAATGGTACTGTAGGGGCACATGTAGATGTGCCCACTGACTACAGTGCTCAACTTAGCAGGCATCTAAAACCTGAGATTTCATATACTTCGCTGGCATAGTTTTTGGTTTAGGCCCATCTCTAACTGAACTCTGAAATGGGGACATATATTATATTAATAGAGAGTGGTGGTGGACGGGTCTTTTTTGACCTCGAGGGATGTGGGCAGTGGGGTCCCCCAGGGCTTGGTCCTTGGGTCCTCACTGTTCAACATCTTCATCAGTGACTTGGACGAGGGGGTGAAAAGCACCTGGTTCAAATTCGCGGATGACACTAAGATGTGGGGAGAAGTGGGCACACTGGAGGAGAGGGACAGGCTACAACTAGATCTGGACAGGTTACAGGGGTGGGCGGATGAGAACAGGATGAGATTCAATACTGACAAGTGCAAGGTGCTGCACCTGGGGAGGAAGAACCAGCAGCATACTTACAGGCTGGGGAACTCCCTTCTCATCAGCACAGAGACAGAAAAGGGTCTTGGAATCATTATTGATTCCAAAATGAACATGGGCCGACAGTGTGGGGACGTGATCAGGAAGGCTAACCACACCTTGTCATGCATCCACAGATGCATCACGAGCAGGTCCAAGGAGGTGATCCTCCCCCTCTATATGACAGTGATCAGGCTGCAGTTGGAGTACCGTGTCCAGTTCTGGGCGCCGCACTTCAGGAGGGATGTGGACAGCATTGAGAGGGTTCAGAGGAGGGCCACTCACATGATCAGGGGGCAGCAGGGCAGGCCCTACAAGGAAAGGCTAAGGGACCTGAACCTGTTCAGCCTCCACAAGAGAAGGGTGAGGGGGGATCTAGTGGCCTGTTACAAACTAGTCAGAGGGGACCAGCAGGCATTGGGGGAGTCCCTGCTCCCCCAAGCACTCCCAGGAGTGACAAGAAATAACGGTCACAACCTGGCAGAGGGTAGATTTAGACTAGATATCAGGAGGTGCTACTTCACAGTCAGGGCAGCTAGGATCTAGAACCAACTTCCAAGGGAAGTGGTGCTCGCTCCTACCCTGGGAGTCTTCAAAAAGAGGTTGGATAATCACCCAGCCAGGGTTGTTTGACCCCAGCATTCTTTCCTGCCATGGCAGGGGGTTGGACGTGATGATCTACTTAGGTCCCTTCCGAGCCTACCAACTATGAAACCATGAAACTATTAATAGGTTACCTATATCTGTAGGCTTGGCAGGATTAGATTTGATAAAGATCAACTCCATCTGACATGCACAGACTGATGGAAAAATATTTCTGTCAGTAATCATCAAAATTTACATAAAGGAGATGTAAAAAAAAAAATAAAAAAAAATCTGGCCAATGCAGGAGCTGGGGAGTCAGGGCTGGTACCCAGTGCTGGGGAACCCAGTGCTGCCAGCCACTCGCTCTGCCCAGGTCCTGACCAGGGCAGGCGTCAAACAAACGAAACTCCTGCAGAGCCTGGCAGGGGCCAAACTCCCAGCACAGCCTTACTAGCATGGCCCCCAGTTCCTGCAATGGCTGCTGCATGTCTGTACATATGTGTGTGTGTGCGTGTGTGTGTGTGTGTGTGTGTGCGCGCGCACATACACATATGCACTAAGTAGATAAAAATTGAAAAACACTCCCAATTTTGTGCAATCCTGGAAATTTCAATCAATAAAAATAGAAATAAATGCTTAAACATAAACTTTGATTTTATCCGTCAAAATAAGAAAATTTAAAAAAATCGAATTCTGTCAAGCCTATATGTCTGTCAGCTTGCTGTGTCATAACAAACCTTGTGTTTAGGTAGTTATATTTGCTTTGAAAAGTTATCATTCTGGCATTAAAAAAAAAATATTATAGCTACTGAGCTTTGCTTCCCAAAGCAAAGATAGAACCAAAAAACAGAATTCCTTGGGGAATGTATTTATTTGACTACCCACTAAATTTAGAGATTGGATGGCTAGAGCTGAATTCTTGTACTGCTTTACAAAAGATAAAACATTTAGTTGTATAGACAACTATGCGACATCCTTAAGCTCCACTTCGACAAATATCAGTCCAACCCCCTCCATTTTGGGAAATGTATAACCTCATCATTTATATAATGAATGTATTGTGCAAGTTTGTACCCTGCACATACAAATCCAGAAAGAGCTTAGGCATTGCCTACACTGGTATCATGTAAGGAGACTGGTGGCAGTATATTTTCAACTCAGAGGTTTTCCACCTACTATAATGTCAAATAATTTTTGATGCTCTGAAGTTTTTTGGGTTTTGTTTTGTATTTTTAGGTTTTTTGTTTGTTTGTTTGTTTGTTTTTTGCAATGCAGTCAGCAGAGATTGCAGACTGTACTGGAAGGATTGTAGTTCTCTGTTCTAGTAGGATAGTAGGCTGCTCTCTGCCCCGCTCCCAAATTTTTGTGTTTATGTTGTTGTTTTGGTGCTGAATAGTAGGACTGTGTGAAGCTTTGGGTGCTGATTCGATTTGGAGGAGATTCAGCTTGATTTGGGGGCTGAATCTCCGAATCTGAATTGAATCAGGAGAGCAATAAAAAGGTCCAAATCAATCCAAAGTTCTCTGAATCAATTCAGAAAAGATTTGGAGAGCTTTGGAGATTTGGGCAGTCCCCACTCACCACCGCAGGCAGCTGGACCTGGACTCTGTGCTGGTAAGTTGGGGGGTGGGGCTGGAGGAAGGGGGAAGGAGCCATGGGGGGGACCTCCACCAGGCCCCATCTTCTGCCTGCTCCCCCAGCCTTTATGAGTGCCTCCCAATCCCTGCCTACTCTCCTATCCCTATCAATGGCTGCCCCACCCAGCCCCAGTGTCCCAGCACTTAAAAAAAACCCGAAAGCCCCGCAACTCACTGGCTCTTGCCAGACAGGGGACTTCCCTGTGCTGCATGGGGGGCTCTGCCATGAGCCCCCATCCTCTGCCCGCTCTTCCAGCCCCGTCAATAGCTGCCCCGGCCAGCTCCAGTTCCCAGTTCTTTTAAAAAAAAAAAAGCCCCGCACTCACCAGCTGCTGCAGCAGCTGTCAGGGCTTCTAGGGGCTCATGGCAGAGCCCCCCATGCAGCACAAGGCTGTGGGAGGCAGTGGGGATTGCCCCCTGCCTGGCAGCAGCTGGTGACTGCAGGGCTTTTTTTTTGTAGAGAGCCAGGATGCTGGGACTGGGAGAGCAGGCAGGGGATGGGGGCTCATGGCTGAGCCCCCCCACACAGTGCAGGGCAGTGGGGTGCAGAGGGGATTGCGCTCCCCCCGCTCCGCTCCTGGCCTGGCAGGAGATGGTTAGTGCAGGGGTTTTTTTTTGTTTTTTTTTTAAAGAGCCAGGACACTGGGGTGGGCGGGGCAGTTATTGACAGGGCTGGGAGAGAGGACAGGGAATGGGGCCTGTTTGCTTTGGAGATTCGTCCGATTCAGTGGTGGCCGAATCTCTGAATCACATTCGGTCGAATCAATTCGGGACAGTGATTTGAATCACCGAATCGAATCACTGTCCCCCAAATTGGCCAAATCTGAATCTGAAGCAAATACTAGCCACTTTGCACAGGCCTACTGAAAAGGAAGGGCTTGTGATCATGTATTTTGGGTGAACATATGATTAATGGCAGCTTTCACTGCTTGCACTTTTAAAAGGGGTGACTTGTTTAGGTGCAATGGTTGATCTTACAGTCCTTGGATACGAGCAAAATACTCTGTTTACAATAGCTTTACTTCAGAAAGGTTTACAGGCAACTCTACTAATTTTCTAATTGGAAAAGCAGTAATCTACCTCAAGGAATGCTGTTCTCTTAATAAAAAAGTCCCAGAGGGTATTATTTGACCTGAAAACTGTTCTTAAAAACAAATTTTCCCCTTTTTATCTCCTGGAAAAAAACCCCGAACTGACCACATCGCAACAAAACCAAAACTCCCCCACAAACTCCTTAGAACTTTGAGGGGATTTTTTTTTCAGTTAAAGCAAGATTGTGCAGCTACTAAAACAATTTCAAGATTAGGGTTTGTTACTAAGAGCCTCAACTATACTGCTCAGGGCCACCCCACTATAAAGTGAAGTCAAGCTAAATGGTGCCAGTTGCTCCAGTGCAACACAGTCGGTTCAAGAAAAAGACTTCAGAAAAAAACAGTGGCAGAATCAGTCTGCAATTAGCTTAGACCAGATAACATCATCTCACTATCATCAAAAAGAAGGGTCTTTGGGTACCAGAAAATTAACACAAAGGCTATTCTGTAAAACATTCCAGATCTGTCATTATTTGGAGATACTAGGAAGAAGGGATGTACCCAGGAAACTCCTAATTCTGCCCTCACCTTGGGCAGAAATTTTTACCTTTTTGACCATTTTGTAAACACCATAAATTGGAGCATCCCTCACTATAATACTGGAGTCTCATAAGACTGAAGAATGTATCTGCACCTCATCTCACCAGATCTGGAAGGAGTACTGCAATTTCAATTTTACAGATCATAATACCAGGCACCATAGAGAGATTAAAATGATTTATTAAAGTCAAACGAGAGGTATGTAGCAGAAATAATACCAAGCTCTCCTGAGTGCTGGTCAACTACCGTAATCTTAAAACCATTTTTTTTTCCCTTTTCCAGAAGTCGCCTGTCATTACCATTCTGAATGAACGATTGATATCAGGCTCAGTCATGGCATCCAGTATAGTTACTGCAGGTAAATAGCTAGCATGTTCTAGAACCCAGATCAGTTTTTTAATCTTTTACATATTTTTTAACCATCCTAATTTCTACAGTGACTGGGGAAGGGATCTAGAGGGGAGAGGAAATGGGAAGTGATCTTTATGAAGCCAAAGGAGTAAAATGCTGAAGAAGCAATAAAGAAAGAACTGAAATAACCTTTTATGATATAGGCTTTGACAAACTTAGTTATTACACAGGCAGCCTATTACAACACCACCATCTGAACAATAAAAGTCTTAATCTGGGAATTACCCTATCCTCCCACTGATTTCAAAGCATTATTTGTCCAAAATACAGAACAAAACTTTTCTTTGTTGTATGTATCATTTTAAAATTATTGTCTTTCAAGTACACAGGTCCACAGTACTTTAAAGTACATTCTATTTTATGGGGTTTTATTTTTTTTAATTTATTACAGATTTTTTCTACAATAAGGAAATTAGCTTCAATTGTTAGTAATTGCCATGGAGAAGTATTGGAAGCTTAGCTCTTAATTATAATGGGAAACATAAAATTGTGGCAATTAACCTTTCTGCATGTTAACAGGAAAAAGTTATGGCTGAAAGGTACTCTGTTTATTATTACAAAGGAAAGTCTCTGGTAATTGCGGTGAATTTTTCTCATAATCTGTAGTTCAGAAGCTGAACTATATAATGTTTATTTTGTTATTAAATGAAATGCATTTCACAAAATGGACCACTTTAAGATACAGCTTATAACAAAGTTGGAATCTTGAAGTGGGGAAACACACACACACACACACACACACACACACACACAAATAAAAATATATTATAGCTTTACCAAATATACACATAAAGAATAAATTGAGAGACAAAGGACCGCTTGTCAATTTTGCTGCTATGCAGATGAATCTGGCCCTCACACTTTGACTGAGATTTTTCAAAAATAAATGCACAATAGCAATAAATGCTTATTGCATTACTTATGTTTTTAAAGGTATTTAAAAAGCTGAAGGTAGTAGGGCTGTGCGAAATGGCATTGTTCTGTTTCAACTTTAGTTTCAAGGTTTGGACGGAACAGTGTTTTGTTTCGAATTTCATTTTGAGTGGAAACAGCTGTTCCATTTCACTTTGTCAAAACAGTGAGGATGTTTTGACATTTTCCCTGACCATCGTGCTGGGGAAAGGAACTCAGCCCACCTGGGCTGAATTCCCAACCCCAGCCCCATAATTGGGCTGGGGAAACAAACTCAGCCCAGCTGGGCTGAGTTTCTTTCTCCAGGGGGATGGTTGGGTTGGGGTTGGGAAGTCAGCCCAGCTGGGCTGACTTCCTTTTCCCAGCCCGATCATAGGGATGGCGAGGGGAACTGAGTGATCGGGCTCAGTTCCTTTCCCCAGCCTGATTGCAGCACTTGAGATTAGTCTTCCCTTCCCCTGTGCTGTGATCAGCTTCCCGCAGCCTGGAAGTGGGAGATGGAAAGAGCCAGGGTTGTGCTCCCCCTGTCTCCCACCACCTCACTGCTGGCATCTTCGAAACTCGCAATATTTTAACTAGCCTTGTTTTGTTTCAAGGCTGTTTCAAAGCCCTTTGTTTCTATTTGATTTTGCTGTTTTGAGCTCGAAATGAGTCAAAACACTGGTGAATTGAAACAGCCGGCCAAATTTTGTGCAGCCCTAGAAGGTAGATAGAAGTATGAAAATGCCCATATGCATCTCCTAGCAGCTAAACACCTTCAAAATCTTGGCCATAATTCATGCTGAATTTGCCACTGGCTTTATCTAGATCTTTATATCAGCTGATCCCAAAGTGTTTTATGAAGGATGTTAGCATCCTTAAGAATATATTTTCACAGAGGGGAAACTGGGGCCCAGTGGTTGAAGCAACCTGTCCAAGGTCAGTGAAAAATCTTTGAAAAAAATTAGGCTTCTTGACTCCTAAGTTCAGTGCTCAAATAAATAGGTAACACATATTTTTCAATTAGAACAAAATACACGTCTTCACAACACTGAAGTAATAGATGCAATGCTGGTTGCTGATGAATACGCTGCACCACTGCCAAGATTAGAAACACATATCTGTTACTCTTAAAGGATGTGTTGAAATATTCAAAAATGTAGGAGGTATGCAATATTTCAAAGTATTAATCTTTGCCACCATATATGAGGAGGCCAAGTTACAGCAAGATACTAGCTCCCACAATTCTTTGTTCAAATTATTAAAATCAATTGAAATAGTTTCATAGTTGATAGGGTTGGAAGGGAACTGAGCAGATCATCAAGTCTGATCCACAAAAATTCCTGAATGTGAATGCTTAGCCAGGTGCCTGGGCACACTCCCAGGCTTAAACTCACAACTCTTTGGCCCTAGAGTTAGCACCCACACCCCTAGGCCACACAGGCAGGGAATAGAACAAGACTAGCATATTCATAATTTAGGAAGTAGGTAATTCACCTCCCCAAGCTGCAAACATGACCTGCCTGGAGATGCTAGTTCAGTTTATGTAGAAGCACAAAACCAATAGACCTTTCTACAGCATGCAGCAGTATAGAAACCTCTGTAGTAACCAGCCCAACCCAAGACCTTAGTGTCACAGAAGATCTTGCAAGTTTTCTCCACAACCAAGTGAATCTATTATAATATATACAGCCAAAAGCAGCTTTATACATTTCTGTATCTGAGTACTACAATGCCCATGTACTATATTTTAGTATTGCTGTCTTAGTATCCTACATTGTGAAACAGAGCACATTACAATGTATAAAATAACCTTCAAGGCAATGTGTTTCACAAGACAAACTAACAGGAGTACACTGTTCTATTACTAAAAACAAACGTGTGACTCCACAGAAGACATCACTTCAGTTTATGACTAATGACTGAAATTTGTCATGGATTCCCCACGTGAAATGAAAAAATATGATAGGAACGTAAGAGTTGTAAGAATTTAACATCTCTCTCTCAGTGAACATTTGGGCATGGATCCTGATCCTTCATAAGTTGTCATGAGTCCACAGACGTGAGAGAGACAACACCTTATGCCAACTAAAAATCTGCTCTCATGTTTCAACTGGACATGAACATGATCTAGCAAATTAGAATGAAAGTCTCCCCAAAATTCAAGGGACATTTGAACCTAGAGCCTGAATTTTTTGAGGCAAGAAGCTTCAGCACGACTGGGTGTGTCTTTGCATTAGATTAGTCTACTGCACAGTAAAGCATCACCATGTAACTGTGCTAATAAGCCACTGCACAGTAAATTAGTCTACTGTGCAGTTAGCTCGTACCTGAAAATACAGGTACTAAACTAACTATGCAGTAGATACTGTGCAGTAGGGCATATGTAGACATTGGCCAGGAACAAATTTGCTCCTGGTCTGCCACATCAGCAGGGGGCCTGGCCTTGGCACTGCTCAGCTCCTGGCTCCCCCCAGGACCTAGGAGCTGATCAGCACAGGGACCAAGTCCCTCTCTGTCCCCATGCTGGCACGGTGCTGTTGGGCTCCCAGAAGCTGAGCAGTGCTGGGACTGGGGAGCTATCAGTGGGGCAGCTAGCAGTGAGCCCCTGGCTGGACAGGGATCCCCACTCAGTCAGGGGTGACTGGGAGCTGTCCTGCCAGTGGGGCAGATAACAGTAAGCCCCTAGCTAGATTCCCCACCCAGCTGGAGGTTTGCTGCTAGTTACCCTACTGGTGGGACAGTTCCCAGCTGCCCCTGGCTAAGCAGAGATTCCCCACCCAGTCAGAAGCTTGCTGCTAGCTGCCCCAGTGGTGGATTGGGGCAGGGATCTGTCCCTCACCTAAAGCTCTTTCTTAGCCCAGTATCTTGATTGCCCAATCAGGGCGGGGGACTGGGAAAGAGTCCCTCCCACAGAGGGATTGGCCATTCAGGGCACAGGGTTGGGAAAGAGCTGTGGGGAGGAGCAGGTCCCGGCCAGGCCTGGGCTGCACAGGGCACTCTCCGTGCAGCCTAGAGCTGGGCACAGGGCTTGTTCCCATGTACACAGGGCAGGAGAGCTCTGCAGCAGCAGCTGTTTCCCAACCCTGTGCAAATCAGGACCCATTCTGAAGAGTGGCCAGAATCTGACATGGGCTTCCAAGGGAGGTGGTGCTCTCCCCTAACTTGGGGGTCTTTAAGAGGAGACTAGATATGCACCTGGCTAGGGTTGTCTAGTGCTGACCCCAGCACTCTTTCCTGCCCAGGGCAGGGCATCAGCCTCGATGATCTGCTGAGTTCTCTTCCAACCCAAACATCTATGTATCTATATGGGGCAAGGAGAGAGCTGCTGCTGCAGCTGGCAGAGCTCTCCTGGCCCCATGCACATGAGGACCAGCCCCATGCTCCCTGCCAGCCTCCAGACAAGCACCCAGGGGAAGCCTGGATCTCTTCTTGGCTACTGCAGGGGGGCAGAGCAGTGCAGGAACAGCTCTGTACCATGCTGCTCCCATTGGGAGCAAATCTACCCTCAAGAGGGAGCATGTGTAGATGTGCTCCCAGGTAGGCTTACTGCATAGTATTTTAATGTGCAGTAAGTCTGCTTCCAATTAATAGCATGTGTAGATGCACCTCCTGTGTAGCAAGGACTGGGTCTCCTTCTTGGGATCAAATTATAACCCAAAGTAGCATAAATGTATTAGCATAGGGCCAGTGGTAGCTAATTAGCACTGCTGAGTGACAGCAGCCACCACTGGATATGGTTATTCTGCCTTGAGTTGGGTAGGAAACCCATACAAAGCAGCATGGTGAGTTTGAGGGCACTGCTGCCAAGCACAGTATATTTGTGGTTTTGAAATGTCCTAAGAGTAAAACTAGTCAAAACCTGTCTTCTCATTGACAATTTACTTTGCTTTGCACTCTGCTACCATCAATCGTTCTATACTTGAACACATGTTTACTGTAATATACTGAAGGTGCAGAAACATAGATTTAAAACAATGTTATAGATCATTTAATATATGTATAGTTCAATAGGCATTAAGAAACAGATCAATATGGTATTTGGTTTTGGCTTATTTTTCTTTGGTCCATTTGCTGTACTGCAAGATCTTACTTTAGAAACGTGCTTACGTCAGTCAAGGTCTTTGGCAATCTCTGAACAAAAGGACATGTCCTTGTGTCTTTGTCTTGTGTAAAACTACGTGTATGAAAGTACTGCACATGCGGGGGGGGGGGGGGAATCATTGTATGTTCATGGCAAGATAGCTAGACAGCTGTTCAGGAAAGCATTGTCTCAAGAAAGCGAATACGGTATTCACTTTTCAAACTTCTCTTTCAGAATATCCACTGAACTAGTGTCTTGAAAGACAAATATTGATGTTCTAACAGCTTCAGGTTTAGTCACCTAAACTGATCATCCGCTTATGTCCTTTCCATGACAGCAATTGAGAGCTGCTATTTACCAAATACTGAATAAAAATTCAATTTATGTGCATCTTGATAGGAGAAATGACAACTTTCCATGACAACAATCAAGAGCTGCTATTTACCAAAAACTAAATAAAAACTCAATATACATCAATCTTGACAGGAGCAATAAGAACTTTGGAGAGAAATGACAAGACTGAAAGCAAGAAGCCTGGACAGTAGAACTGGATCCAATGCAGATTCCCTGTCTGACTGTCAGTAAGTCACTAGGACCCAAACTACTATGCATAACTATGCATGTATAAGGGTAGATCATAGTTACAGGATGGAAGACTTAAGAAAAAAAATGCTCTAACCACTAGACAACTAGGCAAAAGCTAGGTATCATCATTAATATGAACTGAATTTAAAGCTGGCAATATGATTTCTGGGTTTTGTCTACCCCTTGGCTGGGGTCTCCCAAATTGCAACCAGAAAATTGAATTCGGAAGGAATTGAGGCAGAAGCAAAATGCAGAAGTAACTGGCTCAGGTTGGTTCTGAGCATACATGCAAACCTGAGAGGATATACTGAATTCCAAAATGGAGATGTCTACTGGATATAGGCGTTCATTGAGTTTTTTAGGACGCTGGTGCCAGGCAAATCGGAAACCACTCAAGTAACAGTTATGCAGGTACTGATGCAATTTGAATTTGGCTACGCTATTTCAATTACAGCTACGAGAAACAGGGAGGTCACCATTGGCACCGCTTAGGGAGTGCACGTGGGTGCACATGCACCCCTGAGCATGCCAGTGCACCCCCTATGAAAAGGTGTCACCGACACTGCCAGCAGTGCCTGTGGGCAGTCACCGCTTGCCCCCCTCCTTTGCCACCAACACCGCCAGCAGCATCTACGGGTGGTCCGCTATTGTTGTTGGCCACTGCTGCTACTGCCGACAGTGTCTGTGGGTAGTTGCCGACCACTGGTCGGCGCTCACCCCCACCCCCCAGCCACCGCTAGTGCTGCGGCCAACTGTGGGAGCTCCATGCTTACTCCCGCCTTGCTCCCACCACTGCCAGCACTACCACTACCTGCTGCAGGTCACCATGCTCCCCCAGATGCTGGGGGCATGCAGCGTTCATGGAGGTCACAGTGCTGGGTTATCACAGTGCTTCCGTCTAGCTTCAACATCTATGAATCAAATCTGCATGTGAGTTACTGCTATTGAGGCAAGCAATTTGCACCTGTAACTCTAGAAACTGTACAAGTAATTGCTACCACCTTTTACACATGCAGTTACATACTATAGAACAGTAGGCCCTTGATATCATGTTTACCTACTCATCAGAGAGGGATAACAACTTATTTACTTAAAGGTTCTGGGACTCTAAATTAATTTAATCCTTGCAAAACTCTTTGAGATCATGAAATGCAATGTTCTAAATACAGCAAGTGCAGAGAATTGTATTTATTAATAATGAGTAGGTTTTGTATCACTGTCTCTTTTTCCCTTTTTCTGTTCTTCTTGGTGGCATTTCCTTTGGAAAATGTAAATGTTCCTTTTCTTTTGGTGCTTAATCTCCATATGTTTATCAGCTGTAATTGCAGCCTGGTCGTGGTAATTAAAATACATGATACCTACATGTTAATGTAGACAAAGAAAAGTAATTTTCTCTGTCATCATTTCAAAACATTTGCTCAAATTGTAGCCACAGAGAATCCACCCATGCTAATGTATTATGTGCCAAAATATAACCTCCTTCAGTATGAATCAAAAGGAGAAAGTGCCCACTTAAACCAGCAATGGAACTGGCCTATTAAATCCTAAAGCAAAAAATCAATCATATTAATAAAAGGTCAGTTCTTTCCCAATATACAAAACTTGTTAGCCCTACATCACCGAGGTTCATCATGTGCATGCAGCACTGGCAGTAAGAAGTTTGCTATGCTGGGGGCCTAAATTTTAAGGCAACTCAAAATCCATAAATCAAAACAGAGTAACGCTTGTTCCCTAAAGAAAAAAAATGGCTAGATTATATTTGAATATCTTTATTGCCCTTATAATTAAGTGTTTAAAGCCTTAAAAATGGGTAATATCCAACAAATAGGGGTCTCTTTCTTTTGTTTTTAAACAAAAATATCCCAGAATTCCCTTTCATTCTACATCTCAAGGGCTAAGACGACAGGTCAGACCCAAAAATAATTATACATGAAAGTCCAAAACTGCAGTTCAACCTCCACCCAGGCCCAGTGGTCACTTAACCCTGCAGGCAGCTAAACTCACAAGGAACCTCTTTTAATCTGAATGTTCCAGCAGCAACTTCAATCCTGCCCATGCCCAGAAACACCCTGGCATGAGCAGCAAGACACCTATCTTCTATCTAAGCCTATGGTATCCCAACCCTAGGTAACAGGAGTGCCAAAGTCCAATGACACACCAAATCCAGTAGGCTTTAACATATACTGAGGATCAGGCCCCTCATAGTACATGGCTGTGGTACTTTATTTAAAGTGCAATAGCTGGTGTTAGAGCTCATCTTCTTTTAATATACTATCTAGTAGTCATAGCACTGGCCCAAGAAGCATTCTAAGTCCTTCTCAACTAGAAAGGATTTGTACCTATGTCTCCTACATCCCACAAAAGTGCCCTAAGTACCACTGGGTAGGTGGGGCTGAACACCATTTTCTCTATGCCTCTTATTTAAACGGAGCTATTCTGTAGAAAGGAATGTGAGATTCATGAGACTAGAGAGAGGAGACCAGAGACACTGCTTTCAGCACCCCTTTATTGTATACCCCCGTGGTAAGAGCACTCAGGAAGAAGGGGCTCTAGGTTCTGATCAGTGCTAATCAGATTATTTTTGTTTTATCTAGTAGCTGTTTAATACAAAACACATTAGCCATTTTAGATACCTGTTTCCCCAGGGAGGTTTCTGAGCTCTAAAACATGATGAACTCAGATACCTTGCTCAGGTAGGCATCTAAACTCTGAAAAGGCTGGGCAGTGGGTTTTAGATCCACCCTAAATGTAGTGTTTCCCACTGGTGGCTCTCTGCGCAATATCTTTTTTCTCCTTCTGATTGCTGTGCTGAGACACGCAATTCTTGCCATTCAATGTATGGGTAAATCAAATCTCAAGGGCTCATGTCTAAAAGTACTGTGGTACCCAAGTCCTTTACTGGAGCTAGACCTCAGATGAATGGAGTGAACCATACATGACATATATTACATAGGATTATATACAGTTGTCAGGTAAGTGGGATAGCACATATAGTATCAATTCAATCATTTTAAGTTAATCTACATAATTTAAGAAAAAAAAATCCTTGCAATATCAGCTGTATGTGGAGTATACAAACAAAGTAATATTGCTTAATAACAGAAGAACTGAAGAATTTGCTGGAAAGTAGGCTTGTGCGAAGCGGCTAGTATTCGCTTCAGATTTGAATTCGGCCAATTCAGGGGGCAGTGATTCGATTCAGTGATTCAAATCACTGTCCCAAATCAATTTGGCTGAATCTGATTCGGAGATTCAGCCACCACTGAATCAGCTGAATCTCTGAATCGGCTCCATCCCCCACCCGCTGTCAATGGCTGTCCCGGCTGCTTTCCCAGCTCCAGGCTCTTAAAAAAAATAAATAAATAAAGTCCCGAGTCATGGGCTGCTGCCAGGTGGGGTGCTGCCCCTACTGCCTCATGCTGTGTGGGGGGCTCATGGCAGAGTCCTCCACACAGCGTGGGGCAGTGGGGGGCAGCGGGGTCAACCCCTCACCCACTGTCCTAGCCCCACCCATGGCTACCCCACCCAGCCCCAGCTCTCAGCCCTTTAAAAAAAACCAACAAAAAGCCTGCAGTCACCAGCAACTGCCAGGTGGGGGGGCAATCCCCACTGCCCCATGCTGCCATGGGGCTCTGCCATGAGCTGCCAGAAGCCCCAAGGCCGCTGCAGCATCCGGTGAGTTGAGGTTTTTTTGGGTTTTTTTAAAGGTCCAGGAGCTGGGGCGGGCAGGGCAGCCGTGGGGGTGGGGCTGGGAGAGCAGGCAGGGGTTGGGGGGCTCGTGGCAGAGCTCCCCATGTAGTGTGAGCAGTGGGGATTGCCTCCCCACCTGGTAGCAGCCGGTGAGTGGGGGCATTTTTTTTAAAGACTAGGGAGCTGGGGCCAGGCGGGGCAGCCATGGGGGGGCTGGAAGAGTGGGCAGGGGTCGGGGGGCACTCAGTGGGGCTGGGGGAGTAGGCAGGGGATGAGGCCTGGCAGGAGTCCCCCCATGGTCCCCTGGCCCCTCCTCCAGCCTCCCCTCCTCTGCCCCCTACTTACCAGCATGAAGTCCGGGTCCAGCTTCCTGCTGCAGTGAGTGGGCCCAAATCGCTGAAGCTCTCCAAATCTTTTCCGAATTGATTCAGAGAGCTTTGAATAGATTCAGACCTTTTAATTGGTCTCCTGATTCGATTCAGATTCGGAGATTGGGCCACCAAATCGGGCCAAATCTCTCCAAATCGAATCAGGGACTGTCGCACAGTCCTACTGGAAAGGTGTCCATTCTGCAAAATACTTTGGAGTATCCTTAATTTTTAAACTGAGTCAAATGTTTATTGTAAATAAGGTATGAAGTCAGTGAGACTGTTTTATGCTTAAAAATCATGATCTTACAGACATTATTGAAATAGGGCCAAAATAAACATGGTGAAAGTAGTTTGAATAAATAAATGACATCTATGAATAATAACTGGTAGATGAAATGAAACTAGCCATCATTTTATATAGGTATTAAATACAACACTAAATCAAATACTTGAATATAAGTCATCATGGCACAAGATGATATTTACTAGAGAGTGATGAGAAAAAAAGGGTCAGCTTTAAAAAGCAGAGTAAACACACAAAATAAAGGGATCTTAATAATTTGGTTGAACTCTGAAGATGTTATCACTGACAACAAATGTAGCCTAGTCATTTTGCTGAACATAACAATCATTACTCATCTACTAGGTCACATCACATTTTCCATCCTTTTAGGCACAGCCTTAGAATTATTGATTCCATGAATCATACTGACTTGGAAGTGTTGGCTGCTGCTAAGACACTGCTGGGTATACTAGACCGCTGGATACAAATGAGACAAATAGATTTGTTTTCAGTATACTCCTAAGGGGGGAGGAGGAACCTGGGAAATTGGTGAATGTTAAGTATTTTTCTAAATGGCTGTCAAGTTGCTTCCAAAGGGCAAGTAATAAAGGACAAGATCCAAAGGGAGGGAAAAGCCACTGGCAGAATTTAGGTGCTGAAGTTGCAGAGAGAGAGAGAGAGAAAAAAAAAGAAAGAAAAAGAGAGAGAGAGTTACATACGCACACAAAGAGCTTAGCTAACCATTTAGGCACCTGAGAATTTGCAGCCATGTAAGAATTCACTTGTTAAGTGATTCAGGAGCCTAAAATTCTCCTACCATGCATGCTCAGAGGTGTCATCATCTCAGCTGGCCTGATTAGCTCAGCACTAAAATGAATAAAACTCACAAAACTAGGCCTACCTTTGCTTATGCCCCCTTAGGCATATTCAGAGCACACTTACTGGACTGGACCCCCTACACAAATGAACAGTAGGGGTGTGTGAAGTTTCAGTCTGCAATTCAATTTGGAGACGATTTGGCCTGATTCGGAGGCTGAATCACTGAATCTGAATCAAATCAGAACAAAAAAAAACTCCGAATTGATTCAGAGCCTCTGAATGGATTTGGAAAAGATTCAGAGAAGATTCGGAAAGCAGTCTTTCAGGGGAACAGAAACTGAGAAGAGGGAGGGGGAGTGGGCAAGAAAAGACTGACGTGTAGCTGGCCAGTGACTGTGATCTTTCCTTGAGTCCCCTTCCAATCACAGTGCCCTTGGGGAGGGATGTAGAAACAGCATATAAGCCTCTGTCTGCAGGCTTTCTGGGCCTTTTGTGAGCTGTTTCTGCTTGAGCAACAGCATCTGAAAGGTACTGGACTGGCTTGGCTTCCTACCTAGTAAGTCTCCTGCTACTTTCTGTTCTTAGAAAGGATTGGATATAGATTGCTAACTAGATTCCCTCTACTTATCCCTATCCAATCCATTTCTTTCAATTTATATTTGTTCTTGGTTTTCCCCCCCCTCCCCCCAAGACTTTTTAAAAAGAAAGCTGTGGTTTCCCAGGCAGTGTGATCCATCACTGTGCAGGGAAGCATATACATTACACACACTCACATCATAGAAAAAGAAGTCAGATATTAAACAGAACACAGAAGAAGTCAGACAGTCATAGAAGAAGAAGAGGTTATATATAGTTATTATTAGTTATAGTTACATACAGACTAAAGGCAACACAGAAGAAATCAGATAGAGATTCAGATTATTAACAAAACACACGTGCCAAACAGTCATAGAAGAAGAGATTGTTTTAGTTACACACACAACAGTAAACATAACACAGAAGAAGTCAGTTTGAGATTCAGATTATTAACACAACACAGAAGTCAGACAGTCATAGAAGAAGAGATTATATATGTAGCAGAAACCCTCCTTTGTACATTTTCCTTCTGGACATTGATAGAACAGAAGCCCCTTCTTGCCTGCACCCCCCCCCCAACATTTTGTGCTTACCTGTCCCTCCACCTGCACTCTCCCCCACTTGCTCCAAAGCCCCCGTTCCCCCAAAGCAGAGGCAGGCCACCCTGGAGCGGTGGGGGAAAGCCGCAGACAAAGTAGGGCGCATTGTGAGGGTGAGTGAGGTCACCCAGAGCACTGGGGAGATGCTTGCTTTGGATGGCCAGTCCTTCTTCTTAGTTGAGCAGCCAGGGTTTAGGTGTCTCATGGAGCTCATGACCCCATCCTACCAAGTGTCCGCATGAATCACCTTTAGCAGAATGGTGATGCCCTCCCTGTATGAGGCATGAAGGGAGTACTTGAGGGAGGAGCTGTGCAAGGCAGGGCCGCAGGTAGCCTTGAACTTCATTCGGATATCTGGAGCAGCCGGAGTGGAAATCATGCCTAACTCTCCCTCACAGGGCACTGGCGTGATCAGTCAGGCTGTCAGTGGACTCTCCTTCAAGACGAGGTGATGGATGAGCCCCACACAGCAAGGGAGATTATGGTGGCCATGAACCGCATGGTGCAGGGGTGGCTAATTGGGCAGGGTGAGCTCACCCATGGGTACATGGTCACTGAAAATGGGACCAATTTGGTCAAGGCCATCCATGATGCTCACTCTGTTGGTATCTGCTGTGTGGCACACAAGCTGTACCTTATAGTCAGGGATGCCTTGGAGCGGGACAGGAGTGCCAGTGATGACACCGTCACTACCACCCAGCTGATTTCAAAGTGCAGGAAGGTGGTGGGCTACTTCCACCGCAGCAACAAGGGGGGCAAGATGCTGTGGGAGAAATAGGCAGAGCTGAGCATCCCACAGCACAAAATCATGCAGGATGCGGAGACTTGGTGGAACTTCTTGAGGCCACTGAGACCCTCGGTGCTGGCGATGCCCTCCTTAGCAAGGTGGTCTCCGTAGTAAGGGAACTTGAGAACCAAATGAAGAAGTTCCAGGGGATCGATGCTCCTGGCTGGGGCAAGCCGCTGTCACCCGCTGCGTCTTAACACACACACACACACACACACACACACACACACACACACACACACACACACGACACATATTTTGCTTTTCAGCAGCTTGAGGTGCAGTTTCCCAGAAACCTCTGCACCTACCTCCTTGAAGCTTGGCAGGCTTCATGCTCTCAGAAGGGGCTGCCATCCTTGATGTTTTCATCCAAATCTGCCTTAACACACACACAACATGAGTTTAGCTTTCAGCAGTTTGAGGTGCAGTTTCCCAGAACTCCCTCCATCTATGTCCTTGAAACTTGGCAGAATTCATGGCCTCAGATGGGGCTACCATCTCTGCAAATTTTATCCAAATCAGCCAAAAAATGACAAAGTTATAGGTATTTCAGTGATTCCCCATTATAGTCTAGGGCCAAATCTCCGAATCTCTCCGAACCGGTACTGAATGTTCCGAAGCCGATTCATCTGAATTGATTCAAGACAGTGATCTGGATCTCTGAATAGAATCACTGTCCTCTGAATAGGCCGAATCCAAGTCAAATACTTCCCTATTTGCAGAGGCCTAATGGACAGCATTGATTTCAGCATGAAGTAGAGCAGGCTTAGCCATGCTTATTCAAAAAACAAAGTGGGAAGAGGAAAGAGTTGCTGCTTTTTGCAGAACTGACTAATGGCTAGGGCCCAGGAAGTAGGAGACTGAGATTCTAGTCCTTCCTCAGCCTAAATGAGTTCAAACAACATTTCCCACTGCATCACAATTGCCAGGCCATCAAGCAAGGCTGGAATGGGCTCCTTCTCCTCTCTTTTTGCAGCTGTGCAGAAAGACGTGGCAGATTCATGTAAGGGAAGTACTGGATGTGGGGCAGGGGGAAGGGGTAGAAGAAGTTCTGAGTTCCAAGTCCTGTTCCTAAGTGCTTAATCCATTTCATACAACGTGTTTTTAAATGGAACATATATGAAGGAGCTGCTGATGGAGGGCCAGGTCTCCTCAGGGACTACTCTCATCACTCGACTACACAGGCTGTCAGCTCCATGGGAAGATCTAAGATTTTGAAAAGGGGCATGCAGATAATTTTGTACAATCATCACATATAACACAATGCATCCTTTTATCAGGTTAAAAAGAAACTAGAAATTTTACTAAGAAGCTTGTGGCCTAGGGCTATGTTATTCAGTTTAAGATAGGAGCAAAAGCAAATATAAATTTGCTATATATTAAAAAAGCACAGCCAAATAAATAAAAAATAATCACAAGACTTTGTTTCATTAGTCCTGTAGTCATTAGAATTAAATAGACATGTATTTTTCAGATTCATAAAACAAAATCTAGCCTTCTTGAGCATCTTGATAGTGCATCCAATGCTTCACTGAAAGTTATTTCCATGCCTGAGTTAATGTTTTTAAGCTAGAGTTAAAAACAGTGTGCAAAGCTGTGAAATAGGAGCTACTTTACCAGGAGCAGCTAACGGACAGCAGAACTGTAGAAGAAAGAATAACTTGATTAGTGCAACATCAAGACCCATAAAAATACCTATGTAATGAAGAGTTTAGAAAGAATCAGCTAGAGTAATGAGCCATGAAGTCAGTTGTCTCTGCCATTGCTTTCTGACTAGAAATGCTGCTGCCAGGCTGTTGGTTTTAAATTCTGGTTGGAGCAGGAATCAAAGGGGTGGGTGGGTGGGTGGGGGTGCGTGTGCGCGCGCGCAACCGCAATGCTGCACTCCCCTCCCCCGCTTACTCCCCTGACCCCTGGATCCCATATCTACCTCTGGCCAGAGGCTACTGCAACATGGTTCAAATACAAAAACCCAGGGAGTATAACAATATTAACTTTCATTCATCACGGTCAGCCATATGATTAGGATGGCCATGAGATGGATAGGGTCAAGGGTGCAGAAGCTCCCCCAGGCCCTGATGTACGCCCCTAATATACTTATAGGCTGCCAACAAGTCCCCTCTGAGTCTTCTCTTTTCCAGTCTGAACAGTCCCTAGTCTGTCAGCCTCTCCTCATACAACCTGCCCTCCAGACCTGTACTCATGTGCATGGCCCTCCTTTGGACTCTCTCGAGCTTCTCCACATCCTTCTTGAAGTGCAGTACTCCAGCTGCGGTCTCACCAAGGCCAAGTAGAGTGAGAGGATGACATCCTTGGTTTTGCTTGGGATGCCTCGGTAGATGCATGCCAGTGTTTGATTCACTTTGCCAGCTATGGCATCACATTGGTGGCTAATGTTCATTCTGTGGTCAATCACGACCCACAGGTCTCTTTCAGTTGTGGTTCTGGCAAGCGTAGCACTGCCAAGCCTGCAAGTGTGTTGTGGATTATTTCTCACCAGATGGAGCACTTTACATTTCTCTGTGTTAAACATCATCAGGTTAAGATTCGCCCACTCACAAACCTGTCCAGGTCAGCCTGTATCGCCAGCCTGTCCTTGAGCGTGACCATACTCCCCCATAATTTGGTGCCGTCCATGTACTTTGCCAATTCACTTTTAGTACCTGAATCTAAATCATTGATGAACATGTTGAAAAGCATAGGTCTGAGTACTGACCCCTGTGGGAAGCCACTGGTCACCTTCCACTATGTTGACTCAGTTCTGTCTGTTAATACTCTCTGGGTCCTACCTTGGAGCCAGTTACCTAGCCACCAGACTGTAAAGTAGTTAAGGCTGCATTTTCCCAATTTTACTGAGGACAACATCACAGGAGACTAAGTCAAAGGCCTTTTTGAAGTCCAAGTATATGACATCAACCTCATTTCCCTTATCCAGGTGGTGAGTTACCTAATCATAGAAGGACATGAGGTTGGTTAGGCATCACCTGCCAACAGCAAAGCCATGCTGGTTGTCCTTTAGAATACTGCCTTATGTTAGCCTATCAATAATGGATTTTTGATACGTTTTCCAGGATTTTACCAGGGATTCAGGTCAAACTGATTGACCTGTAATTCCCTGGGTCCTCCTTCCCCCCACTTTTGAAGATAGGCACCCCATTGGCCCTCTTCCAGTCTTCTGGAACCTCCCCTAAGTGCCATGAATTTTGAAATAGCTTTGCTGTAGGTTGTGCGATGATGTTGGCCAGTTCTTTCAGCACTCTCACGGGTAGTTCATCCGGTTATGCTGACATGTATATATTTAGCCTCTCTAGGTGTTCCCCCCACAATATCTTCACCAACTATGGGAGGGTGATCAACCCCACCTTGATCATCCTGTATCCTGTCAAACAGGCTAGCATTCTTGGACTGGTGGAATATCAACACAAAGTATTTGTTTAGGAGTTTGGTTTTGTCCTGAGTGTCAGTTATCAGCTGTCCCATTTCATTCAGAGGCCCTATGTCTCCCTTATTTTTTCTCTGACTTCCTACATATCTAAAGGAGGACTTTTTGTTGCCCTTGATTCTGGTTGCCAATTTGTATTTGGTTTCTGCCTTTGCTTTCCTGATCTGCTCCCTACAGGCGTGGGCTATTGTTGAGTACTCCTCTTTGGTGGTAATTTCTGACTTCCTTCCCTTATAAGCTTCTCTCTTAAATTTCAGGAGGTCCATGACTTCCCTATTGAGTCAAGGGGGTCTCTCAGCCCTTTTGCTGCCTTTCTTACAACTAGGAATGGACTTCCTTTGTGCTCCTCAGATCGCTTCCTTGAGGAAGAACCACTCTTCTTGTACTCTCTTCCCCCTTGGACCATAGTCCCGCAGGATATTCTTAGTGTAATCATCTGCTGATACACAGTTAGTTGCATGGGTCCATTCCCTGCCCCCACATTAACTAGCTAATCATAATATTAATCACACCCTAAGCATATTTATATAAATAGTTGGTATTTGGTACCTACACCATCTCTACCCCATAAATCTCAGAAAAGCATCATTTTAACTTGTTTGTTATGGTTCTGTTTTCCTGTCTGGAACTGAAAAATTATGCTGATAGGGCTTGTTACTGGTCCTAGCTTCCCTAATTCTTCCCAGCCATACATCAGGCCTCCCTAGTTATTTCTAGCAGTTGCTCTTGCTTATGCAGAGGCAGCTACCACTGAATAAATCAGTCTCACATATCTCTTCATGGGGCTGCTCTAATTTAATCCTGGTAGGTCTGCCCAGCAAGGCCTAGACCTCTTACTCTATTGGATTTATGCATTTTGCATTCCCTTCTACACACAATGCCATTGCCTCAAAAGGAGGGGAAAACAGTACCTGCACGCAGCCTTCCCTTTAAGCTTGGTGGTTAGGGTATACTCCTAAGGGGTAGGGCATGAGGGGGAGAGGGCCTAGAATCCAGGTCTTGGATTTTTTCAGTAAATATTCTAACTGTTTTTCTCACATGTGATTAACTCACGGCTTCCATGAGGCTGCTCTTAGGTGCCAAAATCCAGGAAAGAGGCAGCATTTCAGATACAGCACTGTCTTCAGTGTTTCCTATTGATTACATTGGGTGTCTCCTTGCTTACAAAATTGGCTATAGTGAATCTCATTCCAATACATCTAATTGTCCCCATGGACTGTAAGAAACTTAGCTATGTAACTTAGATTTGTGAATAACCTTCAGCTCTTGGAGCATTCTGAACATTTTAAGATAGATATAGGCCAAAACCAGCTCCCTATAGTTCTAAGCTGAATAGAAGTGCATTTTTGCTTGATTTTTAAAAGCTCAGCAAACCCTGTGCATGTGGGCAATTCAGTGCTTAAAAATTCCCTCACAATAGAAAAATTTAGTGCTTACTACATGCCATATCCTGTCCTTATTATGCCTCAGAACTCAAATCTGTATACATTTTAACCAAGAAAACAAAGTATTGTGGCATCCATTAACTTGCTTGCTGCAATTCTGAAATATTTATGTAAGAAAGTGCTTGTCATTTAAATGCCTCAAAAAAAGTGCAAAAGCAAAAAGCATATGCAAAAAGCAAGTTATATATGGTTTATTTTGGGGGAAGCAAATTCAAAGCAAAGAGAGAAAAATAGAAATTAAATGGAATACACCCCAATCATCCAAGTTAAATATAATCATATTAGCACCAGGTAGACATTCTTCTCTATCAGCTTAAAAAAGTAGTAAGGCAGTTACATACATCCTATATGTACACATCTCACGGTGAATTTCTACATGTGTTTATAATACTCAGTACCGGTCACCAAACTGTTTAATCAGTAGGAGAAAGGAGACTGCCAATTTGTTGAGAAAAAGGAAAGCCATTGTAATGGGTTCCCTATATGATTAAAAGAATGAGCATCAACAAGAAAATCATAGCTAAAACATGCTGCATTTTCTGATCAGTGCAGAATCATGCATAATGTAACAATGCCAGGGCTAGTAATAGCAGGCTCCCAAGAAATCATTTAAAACTTGTTTTAGATGGACACAAGCAACCCTCTCTCTTCTTTCTGTCACACAGGAAAATGATCATTCCGGTTACACATTCTCCTTTCCCTGTCAGAAGTCTTTATTTTGTTCAGCAATGAGAAGAGACTCCATAGATTAGCCTCAAGGACATGTAATGATGGGAGACATGCCACAGATGCTTTACAGAAGCATTACCTGCTTCTGGCCAGTGCCCCATCTCTGGAAGTCTGCTACAACCAGTTTCCTCAACCACAAGTTGGACCCCATCATCTGGTTGGTGCACCTTCTCCTTCTGCCTCAATGGACCCAGTAGAGTGTGACTACTGGGCAGACTCGCTTGTATAATTTCTATTAGCATGCAAACATGTCTTGTATATTTATCCAAATTAGGGGGGGGAAAGGAATTCCCCTGCTATTCAGATCCCAGAGAGAGGCATAGATGAATCTGAATACAAAAAACAGATGGCTATCAAGTGTGCCACACAAAGCACATTGGCAGTGAACTTAAGAAAGACAATACATTTTGACAGCTCTCACAAATTTGTACCCTGAGGAGTTTAGGAAAGATTGGCTGTCTTTCTTTACAACAGAAGCATTGTATCTATGTGAGAAGATGTTACATGCTAAAATCCCATTAGGCAATGAAATATACTTCATTTGGGTGGTAAAAGTTGGCTGCTTTATCTTTTGGGGATTTTCTTCTTTTAACTTTGCTCTCCATTCTTTGGAGACTTCCACAAAAGTAGTGAAACTTGAAATTCCCTAAACATTTGAATTAAGCAAGATGATATAAAATGAATAAGCATTAGGGTCACAAGGGATTACCAACAAAGTTTGGTACCCTTATGTATGAGCACCGTTGTTAGACTGACTGTAATTAACTTAAATAAATTGGCAAATACCTGCTGCTAAGAGGTTATTTGAATTGGTAGCCTTATCCAAAGTCCACTGAAGTCAGTGGAATGACTCTCCTTGATTCTACTGGGTTTTTAACCATGCTTTTGAGTATATGTACCTAGAAAAGAAAGACTAAAAGGCCTAGAAATTTCAGCCAGGTACTCTGCATAGATTGCCTTCCTAATTCTCACCTCAGAATTCTTTAGATACATATAAATACAAGAGACATAGATCTTTAGGTCTATAAGGTTGAACAATTTGTGAGAAGTTGTGACTTGAGCAACATGTGTTTTCTTGCTAGTCCTATTGTGTATACCATAGCTTTCCTAGAAGACGTATTTGACATTGGATACTCCACAGGTGCAGAAAAGTTAGTGACAAAGTTAACTTTCACTTGAGAGCATGTACCCTGCAGAGATGCCAAGAATCACAGTCACTTCCTTAGAGCCTCATCCACCTAGTACTTCTATCAGCATAACAATGCAGCATGAGGCAGTGATGACTTCTGATTACTATTGCCGCCGCAACTGCAATTGTAGAGCAACTGCAAAAGCTGTGTATTTTGCCCCTCACTTCTGTTGGTACCCAGGGCAGTGGTCCCTATTGCCCTGCCCAAGTTTTGCTACTGCATAGGAGTGCAACACTTCAAAAAGCAAACAGTTCATCAGTTCTGTAGTCCAAAGAAATGACTCCCCTGAAGAGTTGTTTCCAAGGGAAAGAGAATTTGGGGAGTATTCTGTTTAAGGCGAGTGGTCCTGATGCCTTAGGGCTCCTACAGACATATGGGGAGCCTGCTGTGATGTGCTGGAAGTCCAGCGCATTGGAGCAGACTCGAATCGAGTCTGCTGGAGCACAGAAATTGATGCACTCCGGCACCCTTCTCTGTCATGTGTACCAGTGTCCCTGGGTGTTCCTGCACTGAAAAGACGGCAGTGAGACACTGAAATAAAACATGTTTGATGAGCTTTAGTTCAAAGTGCTCCGTTGCCATTTTTTCAGTGCAGGAACATGTGGGGATCATGATAACACGTGACACATGGGCGCTTTTAATTAGTGCAGCTTCATAATTAAACCACCCAGTGCCACGTCCCAAAACACAAGCAAAAATGCCCTTAAATTGTGACTTCATGGGCACATCTACACAAGCGATGCTACCTCACTGTAATAATGCAGTACGATGATGTAGTGTTCACAGGTGTCTACATGTGACCAGCAGCTACTTCATTGTAGTGCAGTGTGAAGTAACTGCTAGAAATAACTATGCACCACATGTACAGAGCAGTATGGGCAGTTATTGTGCCATGCTTCAGTACTTCCAGAAGAAATTACAGACTATTAAAGGCTAATTACGGACCCCAAGTAAGGAGGTGGCTAGTTCGTACTGACCTTCATTTTGCTACAATCACAGATGCTATTAGTACCCAAATTAATAAGATTTGAGACTACACAAACAGCAAACATTACACTGTAGGCCTAACCTTAAAAAAGAAAAGAAGTACTAGTTTGTCCATTTTATAAAGGGGGAGCTGAGGCACAGAAAAGCTAAGTAACTCACCCAAGGTTACACAGGAAGCCTGTGGTGGGACCAGGACTTGAACCTGGATCTTGTAACACCTAAAAGATTAGGTCCATTAGCCACAGGACCTAAGTATACAGAAAGCAGGTCCAATGGCTGCATTTTCAAATATATTACTTTTTTCAGTCCCACATCAGCTTCAAACTCTTTCAGTAGTTGTGCAAATTTTAACACTATTCCAACTGATCTAGGTTCATAAGATACTCAGGTTTTTGTTTGTTTTTAATTTAGTTATTTTAAACAAAACATTAGGGCTTTATGATCCAGATATTATTACCAAACTGTATGATTTGTATAAATCTATTGGAAGTTCCAGTTACTATGAAGCATTTTTCTCTCAAGAGATTCTTGAAGATAAAATTGTTCGTCTAAGGAGGTTAATTTCTAGCTAAATAACTTTTATTAGCCTTGCTTCCCACAAGCCTTGTCATTTAGATTCTTAATGATACTAATACTTTACTTGGTCAGCTTCCCTGAAAATATACAATCTTGGTTTGAGTAGACACATCGTTAGCAGACAAATGTACTTAATCTCATTATTTCTAATCAGCTATGATCAATAATCATAGTTGATATGTGAAACTGGGATTAGCTTTCTCCTCTGAACTCCCAAAGAAGTGAGCGGTGTGACAACTGTATTACTTGTGTCAAGAATTGTATAACAGTGGAGGCCAAATTTGACCTAAGTCACAGAGGTATCCTTCTTGGACCTAAGGTTCCTAATTTCTTATGGAATAAATGTCCATTTTGCCTTGGAAGCAGTTTACAGGTTACACACATACGATAAACAGCAGAATCAGGATCTGACACAAATTTTGTTTTGTTACAAAATACGGGTAATTCCCACTGAAGTCACTGGGAGTTTTTTCATTGACTTCACTGAGAACAGTTTACCACATGTAAAAAAAAAAAAAATTAAATATGGCTAAGAATTAAGTTTCATTATCTGAAGTTAGCATTCCATTTAAATGTTATAATTCACTCTTAAACCTTGTGATCTTAAGCCCTAAAGGAATATCCCAGCAGGTCTTATGATATTTGAGAGTACATTCTAGCACTGGAATCACTATGCGACCAATTTTTCAATAAATGGGGTTTTCATGCTACACTAACACACAGCAGGGTCAGAAAAATAACCCTCATTCATTTTACCAAGGGAAAAAACAAAAACAAAAAACAAACCACCACAGACTAGGACTCCTCTTAGCCTTATCATATTTAGTAAATGTATTTGAAATGCTAAGCAAGTTCTTTACTCAGGAAACAGCATGGAAGTCTCTCTCTCTGATGGCTATGCAGCATCTCGCTGCAGGTTCCACACCCAGCATATTAGGCCCTCAGTTCCATGGGCTGCCTACCTAATTACTTCGTTTTGTCCCTTCTGCTCACTTCTTAGACTTAAAAATGTACAGAAAGAAGGAAGAGGATCCAAGTCCAGAGGACTGCTTCATTCTGCAACAAGGTGCAAGGAATTGCATTACCTAAGATTTAACCAATTCCATGGCCTGGAATTAGTCAGCCTAATGCTGTAGAGAACACGGGAAACTTTCTACCGCTAGGCATTTTTTTCTTCTCAATTATATCTCCCCTCTGTTTTATTTTACTTTAGGTCTTTCACTGAAAGTAATGAAAAACCTTACCATTTCTCAGCATTACATTTGCACTACTATGTGTTTAGCAAAGCTTGTCAGATTAAAATAAAAATCAATGATTTTTTTCCCTTCTGATACAGAGGAAATAAAAACAAGCAGTAGCACCAGTGGTATTAGTATTTGAACAAAAAAATCCATCTGATAAAGTGCTGCACGTTTGACTATGTATCTTAAGTTTTGATTGATAATTGAGGTGTGATCTCCTAGGAGTGGTTCAACAGCCAGCCTTGTTTAGGAAAAATGAATGTTATGCAGCTGAAAATTACACCAGTGACTTGATTCTTCAGAGGGCCTTAAATCCAGTCTCCAATGGTTCTGGTGCAATTTTGTAATTTCAAGCAGTTATTCTTACAAGTATTTTCAGGCTAAAATAACTAAATGTGTATGTTCATATGTTTGTACGCACAAGGGTTTAAACAGGAGAGTTGAGTGAACTATGACATTAATAATGTTAACTTGATATGGAGTAACTGTATTGATCTGTGTCATAGAAGGTATACATGCTATGTAAAATTCAAACCTATAATTTCTTGCACATGCTACCCTTTACACACAGAAAACCAGGTTTAAGCTCTGCATATTAGCATCTGATCAATTCACATAGGTCATAGCTACTGCACATATATTTACAAGACAAATCAAGACATGAAATTAGGACTAGATGCCCTTTTGGAAGATATGCACCACCACTACTCACAAGGCAGAAGAAACTAGATGAATTATACAGAAGATCAAATTGTTTCATTTAATAGGAACTCCCAGGCTTAAATAACTAACTCTATGGACACCTGATTAAAATGAAAGATTTTTTGTAGGCTTTAAGAGACAGGTTTTACTTTGACCACTCAAAGCACAAAGTCAATATTTTGTATAGGAAACCTAAGTTTGTAATAGGCCAAAACCTGAGATGCAAGGTGGTTCCACACCTTGCTGTATCCTTTCCCAACCCTCTACCTTACGAACAAAACACAATGGGTACATCTACACATGTAATTAATAAATCAATTTGAGCCACAGTAAACTAATCCCAACATCACCATCTACACGTGTGTTTAAGTGCAGTAATTTATTGCACTGTTGGATATCACTTGTATCTGATGGGACTATCCAGAAGTGTAATAAATTAAGTCTACTGTGCCCTACTTGCTGTGCATGTGTAGACAGTGATGCTTTACTGTGCAGCAAATTAATCTGCTGTGCAGTAAAGCATCACATGTAAATGCCCTAAATTTAATCTGGTCCCGCTGTAGTTGCATGAACTGACATTACTTTGGCTTGCTACTGGAGCATCTGTGTGGAGGACCCAGCCTCTGGTTGCCTCAGGGCATGGTCTGGGACTGTGCCCTGCCCCAGTTTTTTTCTGTGCATTTTTTTTGACTCATGGATATCCAGGGATCTTATTTTGTCCTGGCGCTGCAAATCTGTGCACAGGGAATATTTTCTCGTTCCTGCATGTGCCTCTTGCAACATCTCAAAGGGCTTTGAGACACTGCAAGATGCACGTGCACGCTCATCTGGACGTACCCTACCGGTCTAATTGTACCATGTATTATTATTTTAGTAAATATAGCTAGCTGCAACTTTTTCTTTTTATTAAATTACCTGGTGGATATATATATATAAATATTTTTGTAATCTGAAAGACAACAGAGCAAGTGCTTGTTCCACAAAATAACCAGTCATGACTGGTATTAGTGTATAGCCAGATCAAATAATTACCAGTGAATAAAAATCCATATCTTCCATTCTGCTTTGTCTTTAAGGAGATTTAGGTAAGAGCAGAAATTCTGAAAACTGTCTCTTCTGACCAGGCAGATACTGTAAACATTCAGTTAAAATATAATTTGGCACATTAGTGTCAGCACTAACTTGGCAACAGCACTCCAGCTACTAGTGTTCAATATGCACTTCCATGCATTTCTACGCTGTCTGCTCAAGCATCACTGCCAGTACCAATGGACAAAAACAAGCCTGGTTTGGCAGCTGCAGGAAATGTTTGCACTTAGGTCAGTGTTTCATAGACTGGTAGCTTAACTGTTATTTCAGATTACGGCTGAAAAGTTATGTGCTTGCTACATTTGCACTACTCTTTCAGCTTAGAAACCTTAGAAATCTCCAACTGTCCAGATGAAATATTCATCCAGCACCTCTGAACATACATACAGAACTAGGATCATCACACAAAGGGCTACTATAGAGGAAGCTTGCATAGAACTGCCTTTATCTCACTCAAAAAGACAATCAAAACTTTGTAATTTATCACATGAACCAATCAGGCAAGGCATCTTTGGGGCACAAGTGGCAGCCATTAAATTATTCTCTAGACGCAGGTAAATTGTGGACACTAATATAATGGCTTCAATCTCTATTTTTCTGACAGGAGGCATAAATGGAGATTATTAGTATCAGTACTCAGTCTATACAAGACATCTTCATTGGCCTGGATATTCCCTCTGAGACGATTCTCACTATGCAGATGGGGGCTGGAAACAGGAGAAAGATTTAAGCCTAAGGAGCAGGGCTGTATAAATAACTGCTCCTCTTTTATTTTTTATTTTTTTTGCTTTTAAAACAAAATGAAGAATATTTTAAAATCTCATTTCTTCAACCAAAATCATTTGTTTTTGTTTTTTTTCTTGCCAAAGTAGCAATATAAATTATGTTAATTCAACACAAAACATTTCATTCCATCAAATATGAAACATTTTGTTTTTAGGCACATGTAAGAAGAGAAAAGGAAATAAAAGGTCATGCTTCACAATAGGATGATGGTGGTAGTCAAGGTAGTCAAGGCAATGTGCTTTTATTCCACAATGTATCTTCTAGGAGGGGATTTAAAACACTTCCTCCCACCTTGTAGAAAAGTGTCCGGCCCACAGGATATTCTGAGGTGGGTTATCCTCAGTTTCCTGTTGGATCTGCCCACTTTGTATAAAATACTTGCATGTGAATTAAGCCAAAGAGTACAAAACATTTACTCTGGTCCTGAGCACAGATTTTGTGGTTTTAGTACCTTCCTGGGAGTAGGGAAAATACGGTTTCAGATCTCCTTAAGTGAGGGAGGGAACTGAATCTACACATCCCACATTCTGGACAACTTCCCAAACAGAGGGCTATTGAATTTAAAAGGGCATTGCCACCATTTCTGTAGCTTTATACATTGTGTTCTGCTTTTCATTTTTTTACCCCCATCAAATCCATTTAGGGAATTTCAACTAAGTTTGAGAATTTCAGGAAAATAAAAATGACCTTTTTTGGCAAATTTATTTTACACCAAAAAAACGAACAAACCCCCAAACAAACAAACCAGAACAGATCTACCAAAGATTGTGCTCTTATATAGATCTAATACCTACTTGAGCCACGAAAGCCCTGGCACAATTGTTCTATGGCCTGAAAGATGAGGATGGAGAGACTCATAATATTAGTTTCTTTCTAGCCATTACACAGGGCCCCAAGGCTTGAGCCAAGCTTAGCCACTCTGCTTTTGACATCATTTTATATAGAGGAAAGGAGACAATAAAATCAGGAATCGATTATATAGATATCATGAACAAAGATGACAGAGCAGGTAATAGTAAAAAGAATGAGACAAAGGTGGGGTGTACAATGAACAGTAACAAGAAGCCTTAGTCTAACATAGAGGAATTTACTTGTATTTTATGTTCTTCCTTTGAATGTGTTTCAGAATAAGCGTATAAAGATCCATTTTAACAGAGGGAGGAAAATCTTCCTTTCTATGCACACAGCATGAGATTTTGCTTAAAGGTGTACTATTGGACAATTAAAATAATAATGCTGGTAGCAGTTGATGCACTGATTTAAGATAATGATAAGCAACACAAAAACATTTATGCCATATATTAAACCACAGGTTCTGATTTTATGATGCCAAAAAAATGGAAAAGAACTATACAGAAATACAAATCATGTGTTAGGAAAAGTATTTAAATAAAGGGCCTCCTGTGATCTAACTATACAGTTACTAGGACAAAAAAACCCATAGTAGCAAATAATGCTCCCATGATTTCTATTAGTTCCGGCAACTTTAATCACAAGTATGACATGTCAATTACCAAAAACAACATGCTATGATACATGTATGCTATTACAACAAATTTGTTATTAATACTGATGATTTTACGGTTTGATTTTTTTAAAAGGGAAATGCAAGTTTAAATTGGATCCCTGCCATGCTCACTCCTTCAAAGTTGGAAACATCTTTTTTAAAATTTTCATAGTTTCATAGTTGTTAGGGGCTGGAAGGGACCTTACAGAGCATTGGGTCCAGCCCCCTGCACTCGGGCAGGAAAGACTGCTGGGGTCAGATGACCTCAGCAAGGTGGGTGTCAAGATACTTTTTCAAGATTGCCAGGGTGGATAACAGTACCACCTTTGGGGGGAACACCAACCCCTCAGCACTCAACTTGTAAAGAAGTTTTTCCTTATGCCTACCTTGAAGAGATCTTCAATTGGTTTGTGCCCATTATTTCTTGTCCTCCCCCAGGGGGCCTTGGTGAAAAGATGCTCCCCAGGCCCTGATGTACACCCCGATGTACTTATAGGCTTCCACCAAGTCCCCTCTGAGTCTTCTCTTCTCCAGGCTGAACAATTGGTCTGGCCTTTAGAAATGCATGTGGAGGATGCATGCATGCGGCCAGGAGCTGTTAACTATTTAGACTTGTTCCTGCTATAAATTTGTCACTAGTGCAATTAGTAACTCCTTACTTATTATTTCCTGTTAAATAACACTGTAATTCCTCCCCGCTCCTTCAGTACACTAAAATAGTCATTTCATGAAAATAATGTAGAAACCAACTTCTACGTGCAAATCTGGACCTAAGTCTAATACTACTCATATTATTTCCCTATTTTTAGAGATTATCAAAAAAGATTATTAAAAGTTCTTTACACCTGACATAAAAGGCTCTTTATATTTTTCTTTATTGTTGGCCATTTTTTTTTTTGCATTCCTGTTCTTATTTGATGGGCCTGGCTCTATTTTCATTTGTATTAATGAAAAATCAATAGTAATTCCATTTCATTCTATGGAATTACCCTGGCATGCGGGCAGAATCACACTCCATGGTTTGAAAGAACTCTTTAGGAATCCACATCAAATTCTTGTCTCTGTTCTCCATCTATTTATGAAGGATACAAGTCTGAGCAATAAAAAACATGATCATTTCTTGAATTTAAAGATTTATTTTCAGAAATAACGACATCACCTGCCCATCATATGGGGCTCTAAGTAGAATATTTTAAGTGGTACTTCCATTGTCTTAAATGCAAACTACCATATCAACCAATGTACAATTGTCCCCTTCCTACACACATGTCTCTCCAGGTAATCAGGGTGCACAGAAGGATATTGTAATTATATTTCAAAAGAAAGACCATTATCCCTATCCATAGGTTCTAGCAAGCATATGCCATCTATATTGGCAAATAATGATGGACAGGGAAAGTTGTCGATTTTAAAGGAAAACTATTCTATATGAAACAATGAGAGACAGTAAGCAATGGGATGTTGCTGAGATGACTCTTTTTTAATGATGTTATTCAAAAGGATATGAACCAAATTAGATGAGAGTGGTCAAATTCTAATTCGTGTTTTTATATAATATAAGTCTTCTACTTTTTCTCCCCCAGCAACAAGATTTTTGCAAGTTGATCATAATTTTCACTGTGTGAATGAAGACAGCAAGGTGTTCCTCTGGTTTTATATTTTCTAAATGAAATTTTGCCCAGTAAAAGTACTTGCTATCATGGTGCAATAGGTTTGCTACAACTTGACATTTGTAATAATGGAATAGTGGATAAAGTCTCTTGCTTTGAGTCATCAAAATACAAGCCTACTATCACTAAGAAGATTCACTGGAACAAGAAGCTAGCAGCCGTGAACTATCCTGAAAACTGAAAATGAATTAACAAAATTCAATCTTCCAACTGAAATCTTATATTCATGGGCAGAGTAAGAAGTGAAAATAAATATAAATATTTCTGATCATCATCATGGCTAGACTATGACTCAATTCCCAAAGGCACCTGCCATTAATGTCCATACAACATTTCCCGCTCCAAAAATTAACTGACAGAATAAAGCATGCTTATCAGATTGCTTTTATATTTTTTGTGTTTGTGCTTGTTAAAACAGCACTAAGAACTGCAAATGTGGAGTCAGTATCACAGTATCTTGAACACTCGGACAATTTGGGACCTGTATGAATCTCTCCAAATTTTAATTCATGCTTCTTTTCAATATTTACATTTGGGTTTTGTGACTTGTGAATTCATGAATAGGAACGTAGTTACCTAACAAGGGAAGAGAGGAGGGAAGAAAGGTTTATCAGAGTGAGTGCTACATGTTTACTGAGTAAATGTCCAACAGGCTTGGTAAAATGGGAGCTATATGAACTATACTGGATGTTGGGCAGTATTTAAAAAAAAAAAAAAAAAAAGCAAAGGTCAACAAGAGACTGAGGTGGGGGGGGGCATGTGGGCCTTGCAAGAGGGTGGTAGCCCCTGTGGGGGCCATTTGCCCCCTGTTGGCCCATACCCCTTGTGTGGGGGTTGAACCCCCTGCTGGGGGGCTGAACCCCTTTTTTGGGGTTGAATCCCGTGTTGGGGGGCTGTACCCCTTGTTTGGGAGTTGACCCCCATGTTGGGGGGCCGTACCCCTTGTGAGAGTGCCGAACCCCCTGTTGGGGGGCTGTACCCCTTGTTTGGGAGTTGAACCCCCTGTTGGGGGGGCATGCCCCTTGTATGGGGGCCATTGCCCTGTGGGAGTGCAGCAAAACATGTATTCATGAACTCATGAAACATGGATTACAGTTCACTTTATTATTATGATAAGAGACTTGCTTTAACACTGTAAGATATATCAATAAAACATTGTCCAACTGATCACTGTCTCTTTCTTGCTCTCTGTCTTTATAGTGGTCTTTTGTTTTACTTGTGGAGGAACATGGATTTTGGGGTAGTTTACAGAGTGACTTTGGGAATTTTTTTATCAGGTATTTTTCAGTTTTCCAATAGGGAATACCAGAATTCCTGCTAGGGAGGCCAGTGTCAGGACCCTGCTTGCTCAGAGCTGGTGCCTCGGACCCATCTGGCTGTGGCTGACCCCCTGGCCAAATGGGGCCAGGAGGACATGCTTTGACAGTTCAAAGCAGGCCACCACACCCAGAACTTCTTCCAGGTAATAGCTGCCCAGATGGCCGGGCAGGGGGCACAAATGGCAGTAGTGCCGCACAAAGACCAACCCTGCAACCCAGCTGTCCACTGGCAGCTGGCCCAGAGGGGCAGATGCCTCTACTGGCTCTGCAGTCCCCATCCGAGTCTGGCAGGTGCACAGCAGGTCACAGCCAGGCAGCAGCCCCCACTGCCAGACTGCTGCATTGGGTAGAGGGTGCAGGGAACTCTCAGGGCTGCTTTAGCAGTCCAGCTGGCACAAGGGGCAGTGTCCCCAGGTATCAGTTGTCTGGGCCCCAGAAGCTCCTGTGAGCTAGTAGCCCTGAGCTACTTGCCAGGCCGGCTTTTTATACTGCTGGGGACAGCACAGGTGCTAGCCCCAGGCTCTAGCTCCCCCTGGCTGAAGGTCTGGGAGGAGCCAAGCAGAGTTATTTTGCCCCAAGTGGCACAATTTGCTCCACAACAAAGTGCAGGTCTGAGCACGTGCGCTGAAGCAAAAAGCCCCGGCTCAAATTTGCACCGCTTCTATTTGAGCTGCTGCAAGTGCACATGCTTGCATGTGTGGACGTGCCCCATGAGTCCAGCTGCAGGCTGATGGTGGGTGTTTGCAGTCACTAGTTAAAAGCAGGATCAGACCAGATGTCACCGGATTTGTTAGAAGGCAGACTCACTGGCTAGTCCTGACCTGGTAGACAATACATAACCTTTTGAAATTTAGAGACCCAATGGCCTGAACAACTGGATAAATAAAAATTACGATGCAAAAATCAGCATTAATAAAAATAGTGAGGTTTTACTGGGTGTCATATATGTATAAGTTAATGCCAATCATTTAATTGTTACTAGAAACATAAACCATTGTGGGTCTAAGTATCTACTTTCCATACCTAGTAAGTAGGTACAGCCAGGAAATCCTGAAGATCCTTTGCAGAGCCTATAAAAATGAGTGCCCAATATAGTCAAATAAAGTGCATGAACATTACCTGAATCATCTTACAAAGGTAACGGAAAGTACATAGAGAGATGGAGAGCTTGCGCTGCACGGTACAATGTTAATTATTACACAGATTTCTCCAGAGAAATCTATTAAAACTTAGGAAAGACCTATCTAGTTCAATGTTTTTTCAACAAGCATCTTACAATATGGACAACAGAAGGCTGTGGCTTTTTTAAAAAGCTGGAAGCAGCTGTTTTGTACAGCATGAACAAAATTACACAAATCTCCAACAAGAAGGTTAATAAAGTAAAATTTAAAAATTAAGTCTTGACAAGCCACCACAGATAATGGTGGCCCAGGCATAGCACCGATGTATCTCCTGTGATGTCACCTACACCCCTCTATTGCAAATGAAACATTGCATAGCAAAATCTTCAGTTTTACAAGCAGCAGGAACCTGCACAGTAGAATAACAGAGGTTTTATTTCATCCATGGGATATGCTTTTGGTAACCATGGCTATGGAAAGCAAAAGTTAACAAACCAAGAACACACACACACACACACACACACACACACACACACACACACATGGATGTAGGGCCATTTCAAGTTAGTTAATCGTAAGTGACAGAATGTGAGCATTTTACCGCAGGGTAAGTTTAAATGTCAGCTGTTAGTAAACCTTAGGCCAGCCAGAGGCACCAACGCTCTGCAGCACTACCACTGACGAGTACCGTTCCAAGAAGCTGAAATTCTAAGAATACAAGAGGAAGAGGGCAACCGTACGGGGTAGTCCCTGAAGTAAATCCTTTCCTGATTGGCTGGCTTTTAGAGCCAAAGGAAACAATGCCAGAGCTCCATGAAAACAAAATTGTACATACAAGCTGCCATCCTTGCTGGAATGGTATTCCACAGGCTAAAATGTGTCCTTGGAACAAACAGCTCTGGTCTGTACCAAATTTGAATTGCATGCTTCTCTGCAAGAGGAATATGAAAACTGCTGTCTACTGGCATTTGAACTGTATGGGGGGGAGGGAGGCATCTCAGATAAGAGGAGCCAAAAATTAAAAGCTGGACTAGAAAAGCCCATTCAGTCAGGATTTGGAATAGCTGAACTTTTTTCTGATTTCTATATACTCGACTTGTTTACAGAGAGCTCTGGGGGCATCTCCATGTGAAACTGATCTGCTAAAATAAAAACAATCACGTGCTAATAATAGCTGTTAATAACAGTATCTTTCTAGCATTTCAGCCAGTTTTGTTTCACACAATCCAGCTTTCAGCATGCCCCTTTAAGGCCCAATTCTTTTGGGTACTATCAAGTTGCTGAGGTCAATGCCAATTGATGATGCCAAGCACGTCCTGAGAACTCGGCCGATATTTAGACAAAAAGAAATTGGAAACTAAGAGGCTTATACTTCCAAGATTACTAGAGCTTTTGAGCATAAATTGTATCACTGAAAGGCAAGACATAGTAGCTGTGAAAGACAGGGCACCTTTAAATGAATTATAGATCTTGTTTACACATGTGTGCTTTCCAGAGAGAAGGTAACCACCAGTCACGAACAAAATGGTATGAGCTACGCTACCCATTCACCACCGAAGAGAGTTCACTTGCTTACTACAAAACATTCAGCATTAAGTACCCTGAGGCTCGCTCTCTTCAGTCTATTCACAATTCTTCCAACTGAAAATATTTGCCAGTTTCAAATATATTTCGTGGGACACATTTGTATTATTTTCATCAAGCAGAACAGAAGATGTTTGCTTGAAGTCTAGTTTATTTCAAGTGATGTGCAGCTTTGTGGGGGTGGGTTTTAAGTGAATGTAAATGCTCAGCCAGTGATGCTGATGCCATTCCAGTTATTATACGAATGCCATATGCTAATTATAATATATGAGTCCATATGTATGAAATATGAAGTGCAGACACAAATGCCTTTTAAATCATGATGCTTAATAATTTCCAACACAGAAGTGACCCAGCCCAACTACCTAGTGCCTCACTCCTACCTATACTGTGTAGTGA
The DNA here is from genome assembly GCF_030867095.1 of Alligator mississippiensis. Classification (NCBI taxonomy): domain Eukaryota; kingdom Metazoa; phylum Chordata; order Crocodylia; family Alligatoridae; genus Alligator; species Alligator mississippiensis. The sequence goes on along the minus strand of NC_081835.1, from coordinate 12,805,577 downwards.
TACAAATCAGTCTGGGGCCAGAACCCTTCCTCCTAGAGGTATGCAGTCTGCATTGAACCATGGAGACATTTGCATGCTTTTCTTTTCCCTCCATCAAGCTTGCTATCTTAGGAAGCCAGCATCAGCAAAAAGGGACTCACCTATAATCTGGCAATTAGGACCGTTTCCTGGGAAATGGGGTTTGAATCCCCTTGGGGATCAAGAGAGGGGTCCCACTTCCTGGGCAATAGCTCTTGCTTCAAGCCCATCAGACAAGGGTAGAAGTCATAGCCAGGGGGTGCTGTGCTTTATGTCTAACTCTATATGTCCCCAGTCAGTTAGGGTGCCGAGCAATCTGGATCTCAGCATGATGGAAGTGCATAACTTTAAGGCTTGTGTTGGATTCCTCAGTTTTCATAGAATCCTAGAAAGTTAGGGTTGGAAGGGACCTCAGGAGATCATCTAGTCCAATCCCCTCCTCAAAGCAGGACCACCCCCAACTTGAACATCCCAACCAAAGCTTTGTCTAGCCGGGTCTTAAAAACCTCCAAGGATGGAGAGTCCACAATCTCTCTGGGTAACTTGTTCAAGTGTTTTATTACCCCAATAGTGAGAAAATTCTTCTTAATATCTAACCTAAACTTCCCTTTTTGCAACTTTGAGTAGGAGTTTGAGTAGGACTCTAGCATACACCTGTGCCTAGTGTTCCTATTGGCTAACTCCCATGAGCCAGTCCACAGAAGCTTTCAAAGATTGGATTGTCATCATACTTAACCTATTGGCAAGCTATTTTACAGAAGATAAACCATGACCCCACTGCAGACCAGAGGTTATCTCCTCTTAAAATAAAGTCTTATATGGTTTATTTCAAGTTTCCTAAACACCTGTGTTTATTATAGCCATTTTTCTTTGTAAATACAGTTTTTTAGGGTCGGAAGGGACCTTTGTAGATCATTGAGTCCAAGCCCCTGCTCTAGGTTGAATCCTTTCTGTAAAGGCCCTCCTCTGTACCAAGAGGGATTGAACAAAACTACTAATATTTCTTGTCTCACAATACTCTGGCTTAATTACACTAAGGTGGTGGGGAGGAGAGGGGTGGAAATCTAACCTTAGAAATTCTGACTGCTCCATATCAAAAAACAGTGTTTTCCCTTAGGGCCATCTTAATCATTCACTCAAGTAATGATCTAAAGTTTCTTGTGTGGCAAAGTGGGTTGCGCTAAGGCTAGTGGTCGCTGGCCCCCCACCTGCCTCTGGGCACGCTGCCTGTCGGTCTCGCCCACCATGCCTTGTTGGAAATTAATGAGTTGGTAAATAAGGTGGGAGGCTGCCCATTTTCCGTCACACCCCAATATTAGGGGGGTGCCTGTGGCTCCGTACCACCCCTACACCGTGACCCAAGCCTCACAGATGGCATCCAGATGTTACTAGCACACCAGCCCCACACTGGGCTCCAGAATCTTCCTGGCGGGACCCTCCTTTGAACCCTCCGCTCAGGCAGCCTACGCCGCCTTCATCCGGGCTACCGAGCTCCTCATAGCTGGCTCTATCTCAGGTGTGGTCCCCCGCTCAGGACCTTTGGCTATACACAGGTCCTGGCCTCACCTCCAAGGCCAGGTGGGGTCCTGGGCCCATGACCCGGGATGCCCCTTGCGGTGGGCCCCTGGCCCTTTTGACCATCTTGGCCTTGGCCCCATCTTAGACCAGTCGAGGGGCACTCTACCGCCAGCCTCACTAGCCCGACACTCTCCCCAGGTCCCCTTTCACCAGATGTGGGGAGCTGGGGTACCTCACACCACGACTGGTGCCCCAGGGTCTCACAGGGGACTCTCACTCCCCCCCCAGGGCAGTAAGCCGTGGTGCTACTACCGATGCTATTTCTACCCACCCAGAAGTGAGGGCTGGGATTAAGGCACCCCTACTCGCCTTTCATTGGGGCAGTAACTGGCCTGGCATTTCCTGGGGGCTCCCGCGCAACTGAGAGCCTCACCAGGCCACCCACTCCCAGCAGGGTGCAGTTTTAGGTCATGCCCAGGACCAGGAGCCTCCAAAACCATCCCCTACAGCTCCTCCTTTATCTCTAGATGATATTAGCAGCCCTGCTGCCCAGCAATGTTGGTGCCCAGCCTCCAGCAGCAAAACTGCCCTGTTTATATGGGCAGCCTACGGTTCAAAATGGCTGCCCTCATCAAGCACCTGGCAGCTGCCAATCCCAGGCTCTTAAAGTGGCAGGCACCCGCAGTGCCCTGCCACACACTGGCCATCTTAAAAAAAGCCAAAGTTCTAAGCATTTCCTCATTTATCAACTCCAACCCTCCTCCACCTCATACTACAATGAGACCTATAGTGTAATGTTAAATAAACAGAGGCCCATTTGTGCACTACTGGGACAACTACTGGCATCACTACCAGAAAATATCAAGTCTGTAATGAGGACATCCGATTCCTGCAACACGTGCAGATTTTTACTTCAATCATCAAGATGGAATAAATTCAAATTCCTAGAAAAGCCAGCTTCATTTCCACATGCCAGAGAGGGGATTGATTCATTTATCCAACACTTATTCAGAACTGAATTACCAGAATTACTTTGGCAACAGAGCTAAACAAAACCTCAAAAATTCAGATTTTAATCCTAATTGCAATTTGGACCAATTACTGCTCAGAAAATAATCTTATGTCATTACAAATTTATATTTGCATGGTTTATACCTGGAATAGTGAACTGCAAGTTAGGCATTTGCCTTCAGTTAATGGTAAGGTCAAAAATCTGCATCTTTGCAATTGTCCCAAATGACAGAACAATCTTTATTCGTTGTCATCACCAACTGTTTTGTCCCATCTTTTTAAAATAAATGTTGACGTCATACCACATTTGTTAGTGATATTCTAATTCTTCCTTCCACTTTTAAAAACAAAATGAATGTGAATGAATTGACAATACTGGTAAATATGCCAGCAAAATATTTTTCTGCAAAATGAGTCAGACAACTTTTTCTTTTTGAACTTCACAGAGAGCAACTCTAAGAGAGCTGTCACAATATGTTGTTTGTCTTAAGTTCAGCGCCAATGTGTTTTGTGTGGTAAACTTGATCACCATCTGCTTTTTGTGATCCTAGTTCCATGTTGGGAGATGCTAAGTTTGTGAATTATGCATTTGTTCTGTAAACAGAACACAAGGCATAAACTGCATGCTTACAAGACTTGTTTTTTAACAGATACTTACAATTCATAGTTGTATTATTTTGGGAATACACTTGTGTTCTTATTTACTTATAATGTTGTAGAAAATACTGGATGGTGCGAGGAATTGGGAATGCAAGAATTCACGTGCGGCTCTTAAATAAGCATCAATCATTCATTTTATGGCAGAAAAATCCAAAGTGAAACATTCAAGAGATTAAGAAAGGTCTTGGGGTTCAGAGACAGGATGAGAACTCAAGAAATCTTACTGCAACTTTCCACTCTGCCCCAGATTTCCTGTATAATCTTGAGGAAATTGTTACTGTTCATAATATGAACATTTAAGGTAATACCGCCATCTTTATCTATCTTGTCCATTTAGGTTTTGTACATTGATCATGAACTGTAATTTACTAGATATTTATACAAACTTCCAAGTACTTGTGCAATGTATATAAGAATAACAAATTTTCCCCAGGGATAAGCCTACAGAGAAAATAAAAGGGGAGAACAGCAAGAACACTTAATGACTAAATTCTCTTCACCAAATTTGCATTAAATGGATTAAGTCTAAGATGGTTCAAATTCTGCTGGTCCTATAAAATTGTGTTTCATACACTGCCATTTTACCCTAAAGAAATCTGGATCCAACTTTGAAATGTACACACAAGTGCTGATATGCTAAGATTAAGTTACTCAAGTATGAGACTTCTTAGAAACTGGCTATGTGCCTTAACATTTCTCAAATTTTACACCTACAGATTAGTAGTTTTATAGTTAAGATATTATTGTGCCTTCTCATCGAAGCTCATTAGTGATTATTGACATCTCTATGTAATAGGCTATCACTATAAAAAACTGCAGTATCATCATTTCGTATATCCCTGCCTGGATTAGATTGCTCCATTAATTTTGCAGTTTCCTCTGTGAAAGATCTAATCTTGATCCTTTATTGCCCATGTTCTATAGCTATTTAATAATGCAGTTTGGGAGTGAAAACTACAGTGGATTGGAGTTTTTTTCTTCTCGAGATTGAAGTAATAAAAGTACGTTGGGTAAATGGTATGCCCAGTTCTCAATAAGATCCTGATTAGAACATGAGAATTAAAAACGCAACATGCAATACACAACCGTAATGCTGTTACAGAGGAGATCATGTTGATAGGTATATTCTTTGTAGTTCATTCAAAAGGGTATCTCATACACCAAGAAAATAATTCAGTCACAATAAGATAATAGCTCTAGAGAAAAATGACTAAAGTTAGGTTTACAAGCAGATACTATTGAGGTAGCTTTTAGAACCAAACTGGTCCTCAAGTTGCAGGTATCAAGCTTGTATTTCCTGTTTCTGAGGCATTTACTAGCTGTGGTTACTCTTATTGCCAATTAAATAGAGAAAACTTGAGATATTCTTCTGGAATACATTCTCTAAATCTCTCACCAGGAAATCCAACTGGTGATTTGTCTGAGCAGTCTTCATCTATATGCCAGCAGCAAACAAGGCCACCTCAAATTTCAGAGCTTTTTTATGTAAGAGCTTGCTTTTTCACCCCTTGGATACAGTGTGATCTTTACCCTAAGTATTTCAGCTGAATTACATTTACCAGCAAGGAAGCTCAGTTGGGCAATGCAATGAATGCTTGTATATGTTCTGCTGACTGGGAGAATCTGGGGAACTTTCTGGCATTATATATATTGTTTTTTACTGACAGTAACCACAATTAGAGCTGGGCAAAATTCTGAGAGTGGCACAATTGTGCCTCCCTCACCCTCTCCAAATATGTACACTTGTGTCAACCTAGATTATTTCCAAATGAAGCAGTACATGCATTCAAACTCCGGTCCCACCCTTTCCCTTGCTTTTTGTGATTTCACCAGAACAAGGTAACACCGGACTGGGGAAATCACGGTGAAGCAGCCACTGCTCCACTCTTCCTGGTCCCTGGGGGATGTGAAGTGGCAGGAAAAGACTACCCGAGTCTTCCCAGACTGGGGCCCCCTGGTTCGGAGAATGGGCAAGAAGCATCTTCCTCTGTTCCAACTCCCGGTATCTGGATGCAGAGTGGAGGGAGCACCAGCCCGCCTTACAGGCCAGGTAGTCTCCACTGCTCCCCTCCTTTCTCAGACTGGCCAGAAGAGGAAGGCTGATGGGAGTCAATCCTCCAGTCTGTTCCCCAGGCTGGGGAAGATGTATGGAGCACTGACCTAGAGCTCCCCTCCCTTCCTGGACCAGACCAGAAGGAAAGCGTCCAGACGTTCATTCTTGTGGGAGAGTTTCTCTTGCAAGGGAGACCTTCCAGGGTGTCAACCTGCAACACCTTTCTCCTCGAGGGGGTGTTTCTCCAAGGAGACACTGAAAACACTTGTACACTCCTAGTTTCTAACATGAGAGCAGCTATAATCCTGGCAGAAACTGTACATGGCCATTGTCATCAGATGCTCCAAGCACCAAGGAGCATAGAGATTCAGCAAGGAGTTGATTGAGCAAAGAGATTCAGAGGGTGCTAACTTCTGCCTGCAGAGGGAAAGTAACTTGAAAACCATTTAGAAGCATATTTGCTCTTTGCCTACTTTCGGGTTCTTCCTCCTCCCTTAAGGAGTACAGTGAAAACAAATCTATTTGTCTGATACTTAGCCAATGCTCTGCTTTTTCCAGAAGTGCTTTAGCAGCAACCAACACCCAAGTCAGTATGATTCATTGGATCAATAATTCTAAGGTCTCTACCTAAAAGGTTGAAAAATGTGATATACCCTGGCAGAAGAGTAATGATTGTAATGTTCAGCAAAATGGTTAATGAGCCTTGGAGAAGGCACACTTTGAGGGAGAGAAATATGTACAGATTTAACCTTGCACACTAGCTTCAGCAGAGCAGTCTGTCTTTGATGTTAACCCTCAAGTTCCTGTGGTATAAATCCATTAGAAAGACATTTTTATTTTCTCTTCTGTTTTTATTCCTTTACTAACTGGCACTTCTTGTTGCCCCATTTTCAACCGCTGATGAGTGTACAAGAGGCCCCTGGTGCCTGGAGTAAAGAGTTCTAATTGTGCCTTTGCTAAGTGGCTAATTGATTTAGGCGGCACATTTATCATTCGAACGCACAAGAAAAACTACATTTCCCTCTCCCCTCACCTGAGTCTTTCTGCCTCCTCCTTTCTTCTGAGACAACAACATTCTCTCTGCTTCCCCGTTGCCCTCTGTGCAAATTGTATTGAAGCTAAATCACAAAAAGGAAGCTTATAAGAAGTGGAAACTTGGACAAATAACTAGGGAAGAATGTAAGAGCACTCCTCGGGCACGCAGGGATGAAGTCAGGAAGGGCAAAGTACACTTGGAGTTGCAGCTAGCAAAGGACGTGAAGGGTAACAAGAAGGGTTTCTACAAGTATGTCAGTAGGAAGAGGAGGATCGGGGAAAGTGTGGATTCTGTACTGAATGGGGGAAGCAACCTAGTGACAGAGGATGCAAAAAAGGCCTGAGTGCTCAATGCCTTTTTTTGCCTCAGTCTTCACAAGCAAGGTCAGCTCCCAGACTACTATACCAGGCAGCACAGTTTGGGGAGAAGGTGAACAGACAAAAGTAGTGAAAAAACAGGTTAGGGACTATTTAGAAAAGCTGGACATGTACAAGTCCATGGGGCTGGATGGGATGCATCTGAGGGAGTTGGCTGTTGAAATTGCAGAGCTATTAGCCATCATCTTTGAAAACTCATGGTGATCAGGACAGGTCCCGGATGATTGAAAAAGGGCAACCATGGTGCCCATATGTAAGAAAGGGAAAAAGGAGGATCCAGGGAACTACAGACCAGTCAGCCTCACCTCAGTCCCTGGAAAAACCATGCAGCAGCTCCTCAAGGAATCCAGTGGCAGCCAGTGGTCTTGTTGCTGGGAGGGGAAGGTGCCGGCTGGTGGGGTGGTATGAAGGACAGCTGACAAGATGGTGGCTGCCCTCTCATCCCTCCTCCCCACAACAGGGCCTCTTCACCAATCGGCACTGAGAGGAAGGAGAGCACAAAGGACAGCCAGCAATCAAGATGGCAATTGGCCCTGCATACCTCCTCCATCCCAAGGCCCCTCCACCAATCAGCACCAAGAAGTAGGGCCAACCTAAAATGCCTGAGAAATTGGCTCTGCTTGCTGTGAGCAGGCCGCAAAAACCTTCTGCCTCACTGCAACTTAAGTAGGTCTCTACTTGTAAACTCTTCAAATAGGTTAATATTCTGCTTTTAAACGAGTTATTTTTTCTACGCACCGAGCAAGACAAATATGCCCTCTAACAATCTTGAGTCATTCTCCAAACCCCTCCTCAATTCCTCGGCCTGGTTTAGCAGGAAGTCCATTAGCAGCATATGACTACCCCTGCCACTAGCCAGCACTACTGCAAACTCTATATTTATCTACATTTTTAAAACCTCACGTCTGTGATGAAAATAACTACATGTGTCCAATCTCCTTTGCATAGCACAATCTTATCTAGCCAACAGTTTTCCATAATGAACTTCTGTCTCCTAGTTAAAGTATAGTGCTTCTTTCCTGTCTAGTGCAAGACAGAATAGGATTAGCCAGTAGCAAATGGTAAACAGGGTTGGTTTTTTTTAATGAACTGGCTTCTGAACAACCATACTTTAATTTTAAAGCTGTTTAATAGCCATAGCAAATAGCAGACAAAAGTAGTGAAGTGGAGACTATGATCTATAGATTCATTTGAAAAAATCCTTTATTATACAGAGTACCCTCTATCACATTGATATATAAATCATGAAATAAAAATCAGGGTAAAATGGTAAAGCAATTAGATGTTATGCTTTTAAGACATTTGGGAGATAATTATGGTGAAGGAAAAAAATATTCTGTCTGGGCTGGAACTATAGCTAAGATATAAAGAGATTTGTGAGCTGGTCCCCCTTCAACTTGGTTTCTATTGAGACCAGGGAGCAAAGCAGTTCCTGTGTATGTGCTACGTGTACATGCCAAGGTCAACCAGTTGTACATGCTATGTGTACATGCCAAAGTCAAGCTACTCCAGTTTCCCCCAGGAAGCTTTAGGATCATTGAAAAAGCATCATAAAGGCTCCTTTGGGAAGCTTTGTACCAGGGAAGGAGTCCAGCTGGACAGAGAGAGAAGGTTGACATTTTCCCAGCTTTGCTACTGATCTCAGCTTAGATTTGCTGAATGTTCATGAATGCACCTAATCTCCCAGCCAAGGAGCAGTTCAGTCAGCTTGAATTTTTGTAACTGTGAACACCTGTGGTTCTTGACCCTTTTTGTTTTCAGGTAGCCGGTTTGTAAGTAAAATAACAAAACTCAGAGCTAATTGTGTGCATAGAAAATAGAGCTGTCCCTAGTTAGATTATCTTAAATTGAGCTTTTTGTATATATCAACTGTCATTAAAAAGTTCCCAACAGCTTTTCTGCTGCATCATAAGGGAAAACTGTATTTGTCATAAAGAAAGAGTATATTTGTTCTTTTTACAATCTGTCAGAAGTGTGCTGGGCAGTGTGCTTATCTCTTTGGAATAAAGCTGCATCTATTCATAAGAGCATGCATCAATTTTCTATAAGCAAATCAAAGAAAGCAAGTCATAGAAACAGAGACATCAATGACTGGTCCTCTATGGAACAAATAATTATGCACTTTTGCTAACAGCTTCTGTTAGAAGCCCAACAAGAAAAGCAACGGACACTCAAGAGACCTCTGAACGAAGAAGCAGCTGCAGGTATTCACCCCTTTTGATGATGGAATCCTAGGTCTTTTCCAACTTATTGCTTTATTGCTTGTTTTACCCTAAAAATTATAAGTTCCTGGCTAAATATCACATTACCTGGAGATGTCCTGTTCCTTAAAGCATTATCCATATTGTACCACCCTTAAACAAAACAAATCGCATTAACTTCACAACTATACATGGCAAAATAATTCTGTTCAAAACCATTTTGATCCATGTCACAGGCATTGAATTTAGATATAGGGCCCAATTCTCCCTTCACTAGTATTAATGTAAAGGAAGAATAACTTGTGAAGTCAATGGAGACACACAAGAAGAGATTTAGCCCCTCTTTATGGCCCACAGCCAGGTGGAAATTTTTCTTCCTAACAAACATTTATATTGTCAAATGCAAAAAAAATAAAAAAATAAAAAAAAAATTTGAAAACTGTTTGTGGTTTGTCAAATTCACAGGCCCAGTCTTTGAACCTTGGTTACATGGATTCTCAAATATAAAAATAACACTGAGTTTAAACAGGGGTGTATGAAGTCTTGCAACCCAGAAAACTGGCTTTCTAAAAAACTATTTCTGAGGTTCACAAAGAAAGTTTGGTTAAATTTTTTTTTTTTTCTGGAGTAGTGGTAGCAAAGGACTAATGCACTTCTAGTTGACTGAAACACTGAGGATCCTGTGAGTGTCGTATATACTTATTTGAAAATAATTCTTCCTTAGCATTAAGACCACGATCACTTTGAACATCTAATATAAAACCTACCATTTTAGCTAGAAGTTATTCTCAGAAATGGGAGATTTCATTTTTTCTAAGTTGAAGGACCAGAGAAGACTCTCAACAGCAGAAGCCTGAATCCAGTCTCTAAAGAGCACAAGGCTGGGATGGGTAAGCTGTGCTCATCTCATAAACCAAGGCATAGCTCCAAACCCTGCTTAGTCCTAAGTCTCAACCTAGCAGGTAATAGATTCAGCCTTTATCCCTGCTTAAGCTGTTTGGATGGGGACTGTTCAAGTAGCATTCACTATACATTTGTTCCTTACTCATACTTGGGACCCTCCTGGGAATACCTCTGTAATAGTAAGAGCTTTGCTAATGCTAATAGCAAGAGTTCTGCATGCTGATTCCATAGGAGGCTGGCGAAACGGCACGTAGCCTCCTGTTCTGTGAGCGTGACCGAACCATGAACCTAGATAGTAGAACGCTGTAATACAGTGGCATGTGGTAAACACCAGGTGTGTTGGATCATGACTCATCCCCAAATTCTTAGCTTGAGATAACCATATCCCTAGCTCAAGATAACATTATTTACTCCAGACTATATAAGCTGTACGTTCTTGAGTTACGATGGGTTCCTCAGCTCTGGCAAAAGTTCCGACTTGCGCGGAGCCCCGGTGCAGGCTATCGCATCCCTGGGATCGGGACACTCCGGGGCCAGGGGAACTATGCGGGGTGGCGGCTGCTGCCTAGGGTTGATGTGAAGTGACCGTCCTCTCTGCCCTATCCTACTGCCTGCCTCTGCGAGGATCCTTAAATAAAATTTTGCAAGGGTGAGAACAACCGTGAGTGCGTCCTTCGTTCAACCGCGGGGAATCTTCTAAACCCAGGAGTTCATTCTAAGACAACCTCCTACACCTGGGAGAACAACTGTCTTTGTATCAAGCTGGGGATTTTCCTTTGACATCACTTTGTGCAGGGATAGAGCCATGTGCCACACCAGAATGAAGAGGAAAATGATACTTCATTTCCAGAGTAAAAAGGAAATGGTCAATACCTTAGAGAGAAATGCCTGGGGGAGGACTGGGGTTCTGGTAAGCCACAAAAACCGAGGACAGCAGCACTATCCAACAGCAAAAAGTCACACTGGCAGAGTTAATCAGGCAAGCCTAGCAACAGAATGAATGTAAACACAATCCCGGGCAGTGCCAGCCGCAGTGGGAACAAAATCTTGACTATTGCTTGATTGCCATAGCTCGCTGGGTGTCATTGCAAAAAAACAAACATCTGTCTCAGCCAGTGGCATCAGCTTTGAAAACACAGATGTTTCTGTCTCTCGGTCTCACAAGCTCACATCACAGCTGACATGTTATCAAAGCTTCAAGAACAAATCAATGTGTGATTTACCTCCCAAGGACTTCCCTCTGTTTTTCATCATTATCACAAACAAGACAGCCAAATTTATAAAGGAACAGGGCAGTCTGAATAGCTCCCACCCTGCTGATCAATGATATTTTATTAAACAATAAAAGGGATGAGTCATTTGGCTGGATATTACCTCAAGGCTGATTGTTCTCCAAAGTGGAGCAGGATGAAGGATCCCTCCTTCTCTGGTACTTCTGATTCCTGCTTCTAAAGATGCTAAGAGTTCTCATTAGGAAGTGGTAGGCAAGACAAAAGAGAGAAGACGAGTCAGTGCTTAAAAGCTGAACCAGTTACATGCAGCAGATGGAACTAACATACTTCATTCTTCAATCCCTTTGATAGAACATACGCTTGCAGGTACTTCATGAGCTGAACAGATGCTGCTGAGGCATATGCAGTCCACCCTAAGTCTTCCCACCCAGCTCACTACCCCAGCAGATTAGATGCCTTCAGGTGACCAGGGCTTGCCCTTGTTTTTCTTCTTTGATGGGGTCCTAAAGTAGCAGTTTCATTCCCAACCATAGATCATCAGGAACTGACCTAATCAATCTCATAAAAATCCCCTCTCTCCCCCACCTTCCACTTCCCCTTACACACACACACACACACACACACATACACACTGTGGGACAATCCCACTAGCACTTCAGGAAAGCAATTTACCTAACTTACCTGCTTTAAAACAAGGGATTTCTCGGTATTCCCTACTTATCACACGCCAGGAGAAACAAGGGATATCAGTTTAACACGGCTTGTGGATCGATTTTCCCTTTGGTTAACAATTTTTGTGGTTTTGGCTGAGGTGCAGTCCTGGTTCATTAATGCATCATACAAACAAGAAAGCTTACACCAAAAATCCCGACTACTGGAGAAGTGGTTCTAAAAAATCATTAACCTATTTATTCTTGCAGGCTGCTGTCCGACTGATCATTGCCTGTAGCCAATTCATTTTGTTTTAATTAACTGTCTAAAAACATGTGACATGTTTTCCTATAGTCTCTAGAAACTTTCCCTGGGTGCATCAAATGACAACAGGTACGGCAGCCCTTTCTTTGTTTAAGATTGTGGAGGCATCCTTCAGCAGGTTTGACTAATCTTTTCTAGAAGATTAATGAGACAGAAATTCTCTCTCAGGCAATGCATCTCAGTGAAATGGAAGTTTTGCGTGAGTGAGGACTGTAGCATTCAGCAGATCATTAATAGCTGAACTTCTTTTCTCCATCCCTACACAATCTGCTAAAAGCCGAGGAACAGCAACTAAACTACTGTGAAATGCTATGTTTAAGGGGAAAATGGAAGCTTTAGGAGTAGGCATGGATAAGGCTTTAAGGTGAGAGAAAGTAATCCTCCCAAAATGTATGTGTACTCATATGTTAAGGAGACTTTCAAAAATATTACTCACTAAGTTAATCTTTGGTTTGTTTGGGTTTTTTAAATATTTCCAATGTCCAAAATCAAATAACTGTGTCTATCACCATTCGTGGGCCATATAACTTCAACTGGGCCAGTATCCTACCCCCAAGACCCATAGGCCTTGGAGTTTAGATACTCCCCATATCCAGGCAGGCATCCTATGTGCAAATCCTAGACCCAGTGGCCTGGAAGTTCAGATGCCTCCAGTCACACTTGATCTTAGCTAAAAGGACAAGATGCACAAGCTCCTTAATGAAAGGCAAGCACTCTCCCAGACTTTCTGTTTGGACTAAGGTGCTGCACTGCCCTGACTTCTGCCTGACTTCAGACAAATACCACTAATTACCATTCTCCTTTCTCTTTGGAGCGATAAGAAATGTAATCCCTGCCTCAAATTTTAAAAGAATACAGATTATCCAGACTCACCCTTATTCCAGGCTTCTAGCTGTAACAAATACATTGCAGCTGCTCCTAAGAGCCCTCTCTTTTCCTTCACATCTATTCCCACCTGCTTCTTATCCATATTGAGAGTCAGAACTGCCACAGGTTTCCCTGCTGGCAAAGGGAGCTGACGGAACAGCCCTCTGCTAGCTTCAAGAATTAAAGAAGTTATGTGGCAGCCCCATTTTCCCCTCAAAATCATGACCTGGGACATTTTCCCAGGTCATTGAGCCCATTTCCTGCTGAGAATGAATGTATTCTTCCCCTCTTAATCCCCTACCTTGCTGAGCTACTGTGAAGGGTGTCCCAGTTTGCTGGAGGTGTCTGCCAACAGCTAACTACTACCTGAGTGTCCAGGTACAAACATTACACTTTTACCAGTATGAGTGATTGGAAACCAGTCTATATCCATGACAGAACAGAAGCTCATCACACATAGACAGGCATAAAAATGGCAGAACCCGGTCTCAGATTTGCCCCAACCATCAAAGGGCAAACGCGTGTTCTGGTCACTACCGATCTAAACTACACCACTTAGAGAAAACTGCAACTTAGATCGATTCCACCTCAGGCTTTTTGAATGTCTGTAGTTTGCCACTGAGACAAGGAAGAAGCTAGGGAGGATGTATGGCTTGGAGGGGGAGTTGCAAAGTTTCCTTCCCTGTACTCCTAGTTGCTCTTCTTAACAGAGGCAATGAACCATATGCATTGCTCCTTGCAGAGAGCTCTGCCTGTAGTCATCATGTAGCCTAGAGCCTGCTGAGTTTAAAAAAAAAAAATACTTGGCTCCCAATCAGGGTGTGAAAGCAGTGCACCTGATAATAAACCTTTGGAGAACCATTATAATGTAGCTAAAAAAGATTCCCTTTTCCTGCCCCATGCCTCTGTCTCCCCTCCAAGCCAGGCACACAGCTACCCACAGAACTAAAGAATCTCAGGCTAACTAGAAATCAGTGCATTTTCTTTCACACCATTAAAATGGTTGAGGTATTGTACAATTTTTCTTTTTGAAGAATTTCTTCCATTTTGGCAGGTAAATAAATGTCCAACTTTCCTGCTTCTTTTATTACTAGAAACAAAAGGAAAAACTGGGCGGGGGGGAAGAAAGAAGAGGAGAAGAACTACAACAGGTTTGTTGTATATTACTTATTCTTCTTATGAAACCAAGCAAGGATACTTAATAAACTAATCCTGCTTTTCAGTGACTGGAATGCTGCCTCTGGTTTGTGTTATTGGATAATTTGTCAGTTTGGGCATTTTGGCAAGTAATAAAGTAAAAAATCCGCTACGAGAGGTATAAGAAAATTATTGAATCTGATTCCCTCTCTTGTTCTTTATTGGACTTCATGCATAAACTGATTTTAAATAAATTGATTTTGGAGAAGCAAAATGGTTTTTAGTACTGTGAAAGATACTGTAATAAAATATGTTGACTTGGTTGGCTTTAAAAAAAAAAAGAAAAGAAAAGAAAATCCCAAAGAGTTCTCTCTTTTACATGCCTTCACCTGAAGCAAAAAAGATGGCACTAAAAATCCTAATTCTTCAGTCTTTATTTAGATAAATCATCTGTTGCCCCACAGGGAGCTTTGAATGAGGAAGGACTGAGAGATAAATACTTCTCAGATACGAGGCACTGAGCACAACAATACAGATATGACCATAGTTTTGTATATAATGACATTTTTGTATTTTAAGTTATATCCACTTTTTGAAATCTCCAAGCATGCTGTTTGTCTACCTTTGTTTTCCCCAGTTGATGTGCAACAGGCAGAGATCATCAATGAGTAATACATGATGACCCCCCTTGTTATATTTTAATCCCCAGGCCATAAATGGTTCAGCCTCGGATATGCTGAAAACATCGGGCAATGTATAGAATGGTTCCAGCTCCCCTTGTAGCCAATGGAAGTTGGAAACAAATGAGTAATTCCTACTGTACAACGTGCTTATGGTGCCTGAGAGCATACAGAATACAGTAAACTGTTTAATGTGCCAATCCAAGGGGAATCCTAATAATTTTGAATTATCCAGTAATGACCAATTATCAGGTGTTTGTAATTGGAGCAGGAGAGAAGAGAGAAGAGGAAGCACTTGAAGGGGAAACAGAGCAACAGCAAATCAGACAATAGTGCAGAATTATCCCATAGGCAAATTAATCAGGGTTTACTGTATTATTTGGGGTCAAAGTCTTTTGGTCCAGAATGAATTTACTGCTTTTTCATACTGTTAATTCTTAGTGCTTAGAGTCAGAGTTATTCTTCAGTTGATGTCCTGCCCTAGAGATAAGACAGGCCACAAGTGCTGGAGCCAACTAACTAAATGATCTTAAAAGACTAAGAATTAAAAATTAGTTCCAGAAGAACAAGGAAATCAGCAGAGTATAAAATTGCATCTTCATCATTACACAGTAAAGTACATATTTCAGTGCTTGTGTGGTCTGGATGACAACACATTGCTATTGGCAAAAAAAGGAAACCAAAAACATATTAGAAATGTATAGTGTGAACACCAAAATATGTTACTGAACAAACTAGATTAAAAACTAATTACTGGACTGTTTGAAATGTATTAAGGCTTATAAACAAGCAGCTGTTTAAATGCTTTAGGTTTTGTTTAGCTGCTGAATTGATATGCAAATGCACTCGCATTCATTAATATCTCTTCTTTTAAGGCTTTCATTGGAAGTGCTGAGCAGATAGTAGGAAAACAGTCTATGAATATTTGGTTGATTTGTAAAACTGATTTCAATTTAACCATGTTTGTGATCCAATTAGGGAAGAGGAACAATAGAATATGATTTGTGTAGCCAGCTACGACTGGGTACATTTTGAATGTTTGAAGTTAGCTGTTTGAGCTAGCTAAGAGCTGACCCACCTCCCAGTGAAATCAATAATTTCAATGGCACTTGGATTCAAAGCTGATTCCACAGTCCATAGGCATAAATGAAAATGCTCTTACTTGTCCTTTGGATAAAGCCCAAATACATTGGTCCTTCAGTGGGTTGAGTCCCTTCTGGAAGTTATCCTGCCTCCTCACTCACCATTTGCCTTATCAAGAGCTAAGGTTGATCCATAGGACTGAGGTTTTTTCCACAGAAAGGCAAAAGGAAATTTAAAATACTGGAAGAAGGCCAATGTGGTGCCTATCTCAGACTCAGCCTGGAAGTGTGGGGTAGACGGGAAGAGAAAATAATGACAAAATTTGACATATTATTCACTATCTGCTCAATAGATAACATTTGGAGCAAGTCTACAACCTTTATGGTGATATTATAATATACCAGCTGAAGTACCCATTCTTCTTCCACGTTATCTTTGTAATTGCAGTGTTGGTTTATTTTTGAAAGAACTTAGTACAACATATTTAGGTCAAAAATACTGTTTATTTTTAAAGAACATAGTATAATATATTTAACATTTAATATTTAACATGGAGTGAAAAAAAAAGGCAAGCATCAATATAATAGCAACAGTTGAACTGAATTCACTGCATCCAACATGGAGTGGTACCAATTTGTTATCTGAGAAGCAAAGTAATCCCAGTTACTGGAAGCCCCAAAAAGGGTCAAGTGAAAAATAACTTGCCTATAATTTTCTTCATGTGGTATTCAGTGATTTTGGAAGGCTTAAAGTAGATAGGACCAGCCATTCTTGAACATACAGACAGACATACAGTTCATTTTATATATCTAGATATTCTTCTCAATGTGTCCCACCCTGTAGATGAATAACAGGACTCTGAAATGTCTGTTGACAATCTCATGGGGTAAGCCAAATTGAACAAAGCTTAAATTCATGCAGTGATTTGTGGTTCATTCACTTAGTGTTAAGTTTTATATAACTACTGTCCTGTGATTCATGCTTTTCTAATCTCACTAAATCGTAGTAATATGATGTAAAATAAGAGCTGATTTGTATAAGATGGAGAAAAATTTAGATCTCACATGAGTGACAGCCAGACAACTTGCACAGGAGGTGAGGTAGTAAGAGACAGAGTAGAAGAAACATTAAAGGCCTGATTCTCCAGGAAGCCAGGCATGGGGCTGGAGGGCAGACAGCACTCATCAGGAGGCACAAAGCACCCATTGCAATCAGGTCCCCAAAACCGCTCATTAACAGTATGTTAATGTTGTTCTCTAAAGTTTCTGAAGATACTGAATTACTGGCACACAGGCAGCATACCATACCAGTATGCAAATTCCTATTTGCTTCTTGGGGAAGGGATAAAGTAAATGAAAACACTATGGCTAGATCAAATCACTGGTAACTTTGGGTCCGTCCCCCATCCTGCCACCCCCGGGGCATCATTTCCCACCTGTAATAACTGATATAACATGTCTCTGTCACAGGAATATTGGGACACTAGGGCCCATCTACCTCACACTTCCAGGCTGAGTCTGGGAGTGAGGATGACAAGCATGCTCCATCCATCTCCTCCCGCTCCACACACATCAAATCCCAGAAATGACAAAGAGCTCATGCTCTTGGTCTTGGGCATGGTTTATGGGCTCATATTCTGGGCCTTCAGAAGTGGACCCATTGTCTCATTTCCAGGATTTGGCAGGTACAAAGCAAAGCAACCTTCACAGTAGCACAGAGGCTTGGTAGAGAGGTGGTATATAGACAAGCCTGTAATCAGTTAGGACTCCATTGTTATCTTGCCTTCTTCCTGGAGTCAAGGAGTGTGCATGGTTGGGCTACCCCAGGGCTTGCATGGGGACTCAAGGTGCTTTCCTGAACTCAGATGAGTTAGTGAGGTGGGCCACTCATTTTCCTGATGCAGCTCAGTTATCCTGCTATGGCATTTTAAGTACGCAGGCCAGTGTATTACGAAAATGGAGCCCAGTGATGGCGTCTCAGGGAGTGGGGGGAGGTTCTTATACTCCTTAACTATCTCTATTATAACATCACAAGGAATACCATTATCACCTGAACTGACTTGGAAATGTTATTCAGGTTTGGTTTTAACTACTTGTCTACTTGTTGATGATTCCCCTCCCCCTGCCTTTCTGTTCCCACTATGCTGAATCTATGCTGGAGAGTCATTTTCTTTTAATGAGACTGCAGATCTTACACACAAAATTCCCAGGCAGGACTTGTAGATGTTTAAAACAGGAACTGTGGAAGTGAAGAATCAGTACTCTGCAAGCAGATGGTTCTTGCTTTCATGTTAATTAAAATCTACTAGCTGAGAGGCTCAGGAAAAGACCCTATAACCAAGCAGGACAGTCAGGAAGCCAATTACACACCCAGATAACATACATTGTCAGGAAATTATATTCCACAGCTTGGCACCTGCCAATGCCAAACAGTCTCTATAGAAACATGACCAAAAATGTCAAGGTCACTGCTGATCTATGTGGAGGTAGAAATGGACTCGAATCAACGTTGCCAGAATTATGGCTATGTTCTGACAATTTCCTAACAGAATGGCGCCAACACGAGGACACTATTTTTTGTTTTCATTTCAAATGCACTCTAGAGAGAAAAAAGAGAGAGTCTAGAAATAGTTTAGGGATGGTGTGTTAAGACAAAAGCTTCTACCTTTGAATGTGCATCAGGTAAAAACAAACAAACAAAAATGGATCGTTGTTTTAGTTTAATTGTCCAGAAAATTGCGGGGAAAAAATCGGTTGTCTTCCAGTTCAGTTTCCACATGAGGATACGCTTCAAGGCAACAGTGAGAAAGGAGGGGAACTGGCAACAGTGTTTAAATGCAGTCTTACTACTATCATTTTCCCTTGGCCACAGGTGCTCCAGGATAGTTTTAAAACTGGATTCCATACCAGGGAGGAAGTTTGACCTGAACTTTTTATAGGGAATATCTCTCTGGCTGAAGGCTAGACATTGTATGGTTCCATTCCCATGTGCTGTCTACCCCTAAACTCCCATCACCCTTCTCACACAGATTGCAGATTCCCTCAGGAAAGGGAATAGTGATACCAAGGTATGTGACTACCTCTTTTGTGAAGCAGGAAAAAAATTCTGACTTGGAGAATTTTCCTCATGTAGAACTGGCAGGATACAATCTTGTCCCCTGTTGAAGACTTATGTTTAAACATGGATTGTCTGTTATCTATTAAATCCTGCAGCACCCACATTGGTATTGGTCCAAAAATTCCATTGAAAGTCCAGGGGGAAACTTCCCATGACTAATATTTTGCTAAACATCAAATTACTACTTGGCCCCGATGGGGTAAACTAACCTAATCTTAGAGAAAGGCTCTCTCGTTATGCATCATGAAACAACTGGGCAAATCGTGACCATAAAAAGGTGCCTGGTACAATTAAGTTACGAGTCAGTCATCCTAATTAAATGGAAAACATTTTCAATTTTTCATTGTGGAAGAAGAGACATAATCCCTGGCCCCTCTGTAAAAACAAACCCATATTGTAATTAAATGCATCTGAACATGAAATGCCACAGTGACACAAACAATTTGTGAATGATTTCCTGCAGGGACAAAAAAGTAAACTATTTGGTGCCTGGATGAAGTGCTGGAATAAGTCACATAGCATTATGTCTTCTGGTTTGAGGAGGTGGCAGAACCTGGGCAAACAGCTATCCAGATAACAGTAAATTCTTCAGAACCTTAGGGTTTAGGTCTCAGTTACGCTGGCAGCATACAGGTATTTAAATGGGAAAGAAATGGTCCCCATTTGTGTAAGAAGCCTCCTTTTGTAAAATGGTTGATGAAGACCTGCCAGTGGTATTGAGGATACATCAGGAGAGTGATCAGATTAGATCATACAATAGCTGGTCTCTGCTTTCTAAGATCCCAAGGGATCTTAGTTCACATCAGTCCCATACGCAATCCCCAGACAGGACATAAAGCAGGGGTGGGCAAAATGCGGCCCGCAGGCCAGATGCAGCCTGCCAGGCCATTCTATCTGGCCTGTGGGGCCCCTAAAAAATTTAGAAACTTAATACTTATCTGCCCCTGGCTGCCTGTCATGCAGCCCTCGATGGCTTGCCAAAACTCAGTAAGCGGCCCTCCGCCCGAAATAATTGCCCGCCCCCGACACAAAGCAACCTTTATTTCCAAAGAAGCCCTTTGATTTATTTTACATGGTTGGGAGAGGGTAGTTGTTAGGATGCTGGCATGTGATTCAGGAGACCAGTGCTCAGTTTTTAGCCCCTCCACTAACCTGCTTGGTGGGTAAGTAACTTCCCTCCCTATGTTTTCTTTTCCAGCTATAGAGCAAAGATAATGATACTGATTTCCTTGGTAAAACACTTTGAGATCTACAGATGAAAAATGCTATGGAAGTACTAGGTCTTATTATAAATAAATAAATCAATATAAATACTAGCTATTTAAATTGCAATGGCATGAAGACTTCTGGTAAAAGACAGGGAGAAGCAGTGGAGCAGCACAGTATACAATTATTTTGTGTATATTATTAGTATTGCTACATACTTAAAGTATAATAGGATTTAAACAACACAGATTAACATTATTAGGAAAATGCTAATGACCAGCTACCTTCCCCCTACAAAATTAAAATTATGAATCAGTAAGTCTGTTAGAGAAGAATCTCTGTCACAGAGTTTACAGTTAGGATCAGCTATATAGTTTAAAGAGTTTCTGTCAAAAATGGTAAGCCCCCAAAATCTGACCTACCTTTCTTTCAGTTGTGGGCTCCCTGGGAGTTATTAAAAATTAAACATTCCTTTGAGGAAACCCGAGGAAAAAATGTTAAAATATAGGACATAGTGTACCAGCAAGATAAAAAACCCCAACATGTTTGTGCAATATAGTGCTACTAAGCAATTTTATTCTAGGTATTACAGGCATTTTTTAAAAGTAAAAGTTCTTGATTTATTAAAAGAATAGAGAATAAACAGCATTCTGGTAGCACAGAACTATATATCTATACTGCATCTCTACTAAAGTTATACTAGCAGTTATGTTCCTTCAAGGTGTCTATTACATTTATTTTTATTAAACTTTATTACAGAGGGTCCATTTTTTATGCACCACAACTCCCTTTCTAAGGAATGCATTTCAACATCCCATTAAATGTAACTGTGGAATTGCCATTTTCACATGTTATTAAACATGTGCTTAAGTCAGGCACGTGAATCTCGCCTCACCCTCGGGCTGGATTTCGGTGGCAGGGCCCACCCTAGCTTACCTCATCCATTTCTGAGCAGCTCCACGAGTCCTACAGGCCACACACCAGCACCATGAGCCAGATCTGGCTCACAAGCCATAAGTTTAACACCTCTGGCTTAAGGGGATTGAGGCCCGAGTTAGCGAAGGTTTTGTGTACTGCAGGACTTTTAAAATAAGCAAATGCACAAAGCTTAAATTACATAGGGTCCTGGAACCAATGGTCAATACACAGTCCCCATTTCATCCCTGTACTGGATTTAAGCTTAACCCCTGAAGTTAAAACAATGAATGCATCTGCTTGAGGCTAATGGTTGGGTTTGTCTCCGGCTGAAATTAGAGCAGAATTTGATCTTTAACCCTGCCTGGGAAGGGCCTATGTTGCATTACACCACCAAAGTATAATTGAAGAGTAACTTACATGTGAGCCCATCCCAGTTGGTCTGTTTTGTTTCCAACATGACCCACATATGGAGGACTCTTGAAAAAGGTTTTCACCGTGAAGCTGCTCAGTGTGTGCATACAAAGGAGCTACAAGCTAGGGGTGAATTCATACAACTAAGCCCATTTCCACACTATACAGGTATTGATAGGGCTACGCAAAGCTTCGATTGCTGATTCAATTCAGTGGAGATTCGGTCCAATTTGGTGGCCGAAACTCCGAATCTGAATTGAATCAGGAGACCCTTTAATCTCTCTGAATTGAATCGGAACCCTCCAAATAGATTTGGAGAGATTTGGAAAGATTCAACGATTCAGACAGAGAGACAGCTTTAAATGTTTTTTCTACGTACCTCAAGGCACTGTAGCAAAACCCCCAGTTTTTCTTTTTTTTTAAATTTATTTTAAAAGGCATTCCCTCCCCTTTCCCCAACCATTTCTGACTTTTTCTCTCCCTCTCTATTCCCTATAGATAAGCATAAGTTTGCTCAGCCTTAGGATAAGCTTTAAATATTTTTATTTTGGTAGCAAGTTTTTGGTTTTGGATATTCACCGTTTTATATTGTATAATTATTAGGTTTGTATTGATTCTTACTGTTGTATATTGTATTATTATTATTTTCATATTGATTTTTATTGTTTCATATGGATATTGTATGCTTTAGGCCTGTGTTTGTAAGTGAACCAAAGTCACGTCAAGTTTCCATTTTATATGTCAAGCCTCCATCTTCTGTCCTCTGCCTGGGCATCCCCTGTATCACAACAGTATGAGTCATGTATCCCTCCCATGTAAATTGTTTACTGGATGAATGAGAATGATTAGGAATGATTGAAATACAATGGTAGCAGGCCTCTACTGAATGGCCTGTAATGACTGGGCCATCACCTCGCATTAATTCACCCAGGAACCACAGACCTCGCCCCGGGAACGGAGACAAGACCAGCATTTGAAAGACAACAGACGCCGCAAAACCAGCAACTCTCACCATTACAGACACCCACAACTGCACATCCCTGCATGGAGCACGCATGCTCAATACGCCAGGGGCTGACCCTTGCCTGGGCATGCCTCCCGTCAGTAGGGTCACACAAGGTCTGCCCCTATAAAAAGGGGCAGTGAAGAGAGACCCAGTGGGATGCCCTCTCCATCTGGACCAGCACCATGCCACACCACCTATCTATCCAGAGGCCCTGCCGGTGACCCCCCTCTGGACAACACCTACCGGACAAGGACCCCTTCTAGCCTGGATAGGTACATATTACCTGCACACCTCCTCCTACAATTTGGACTCTCTCTCTCTCATTCTCTCTCTCTCTCCTCCTGGACTTCAGTGAACTTCAGCCCCTGCACCAAGCCTCTCTAACCCCTGCTGCCTCTGTGTGTGTGTGTGTGTGTGTGTGTGTGTGTGTGTGTGTGTGTGTGCGTGCGTACATGCACGTGTGTGCGGGGGGGTGTGGGCGTGGGTGCAAGGGAACCAATTTGACATTGTGTCACCATCTCCCCTGTTCAATAAAACCACTGTCATTTGCAACCCTGAGTTGGGTCATGTTTTACTGAATCCCCGTCCCTTCCTTACCTTAAATTCCAGTCTCATTTTCTTTCTCTCTCTCTCTCTCAGCTGTAGCCCCACCCCTCTCCACTAGTTTCCCAATCTCCTCTCAATTCCTACTACCTTTTCCCTGTGACCTTCTGCTACCCTTCTCTGCTTTCCTGCTGCTCTGACACCTGCTGCTTTTCCTGTGATTTTCTGCTGTCCGTCTCTCTGTTTTCAGGCTTCCCCCACACCTTCCCCCCCACTCCTGCAGCTTTCCAGCTCCTCTTAGCTGCCCTGCAGTTTTCTCCAGCTTCCAGCACCTACTGCCGCCCCCTGCAACTTCTCTAGCTGGCCCGGAGCCATCCTTTGGCTCCTCACACCCAGAGCTCCTCTTTCACACCCACACTTTCCCTTAGTTCCATTTTTCTCTCTCCCCATCTACCTTTTCAGCTCCCCCATAGTTCTGGCTCCAGACCCAGCCTCTGTGCCGGCATGCTTCCCTGTTCTGCAGGCTTTGGGCATTGTCTTTTAATCAATTAAGATCAATTAACCTAAAGTTACCCCTGAGCCTCAGTTCTTCAGTCCAGGACCCTGTAGTCTACTGGTTCTAATCCCGGTTCTGGTAACTTTAACTCCCTACACTTCTACTTTCTTACCTTAGCCTTTCCCCAGGTATCCCAAATACACCAAGCACATACATACTTACATACACATCACAACACCCAACTTAGGAACTCACCTATGTGTATGTGTGGGCGGGTGGTATGCGTGTAAATTAGTGAATACCCATATATATACGTATATAGATATCATTGTGTGTGTGGTATATGAATTAGTAATCCACATATGTATATTGGATGTGCAGGTGTTGGTAACTCTTAACTGATTCTGTCTAAATTTGGTGTGTAGCATGTATGGGCTTAAACTGGTGATAGGTGTGCATGAACCTAGACTGGTTATTTTGAATGTGTGTGTATCTGAGTTGCTAGTGTGAGAGAGTGTGTGTATGTGTACACACACACACACACACACACATATATATATATGGTATTGTGTGCATGATATACGAATTAGTGATCTGGTCTAACTTTTGGGGTGTATAGTGTAGGTATGCATGTGCATAGGCTGGTTTGAATGTGTATGTGCCTGAGCTGGTAGTGTGTGTTTGTATATGTGCAATTGTGTCACACCCTCCTGTCTAACAGTGCAATATTGAGATCCTGAGAGTTAGCCTGACCCCACAGGGCAACAGTACTAGGTCGCTCATGAATGCGGAGATGGTGGGGCAGATGGAGCTTCCCACAGGAGTGTGTGTGTGGGGGGGTCCCCAACGAGCTTGGCAGCAGACCCAGAAGTGGACCAGAAGCACTTCCAGGTCCACTGGGGGGAAAATGTGTGGGGGGGGCGGGGAGATCCTGCAGCTCCCTGGCTCAGTGACTGGTGCCTCCTGCATCTGGGGCGGGGGGGGCACCAGGGGTCTCCCTGTAGCTGATCACCAAATCAGAGTGGCATGGGAGGGGCCCCCAATGTGCTCAGTAAATACTTCTGGTCCACTTCCGGGTTTGCTGTTGAGCACGTGGGGAGGTCCCTGCACTCCTGTGGGATGCTCCATCTGCCCCACCATCGCAGCATTCACAAGCCGCACCTGGTACCTCGAGGTATGTAGAAAAAACATTTAAAGCTGTGTCTATGGATGAATCACTGATTTTCCGAATCAGTATCGAATCTTCAGATTTGGATTTGGCCGAATTGAATTGGGGACGGCAATCCGAATCAAGAAATTGGATCACTGTCCCCGATTCGGGCCAAATCTGAATCGAATATGGCCCGTTTTGCACACCCCTAGTATTGATCCTGTAAATCTCAATGGGTACTGTAGCAGCATGCCTGAGGGCAGGATTAGACCCAGTGATGCTGAAGAAGAGATTATTTAGAAAGTAAAGTGATGAAGAAGAATGAACAAGCCTGGGAGTCCTATTATGTAACAGCTGTGGGGAGTCATCAAAAGCATGCTGTACTGTACACAAAAATCTATAGCAGAATTGTAGCCCTTTTATCATAATAGGTTGAGTTTACTTACAAAGAGCATTTGGAATTTGGAGATTGTACACTCATTGTCAAGTGTCCAGGGAAAAACCTTACTAATTTGACAGAATGGCTCAAACTCTTTTTAAAAAAATAATTACCTTCTCTCTTCCCTTCCCTCCCCCTACAAGTAGCAAACTGCATCTCAACTGGTGACCATTATCGATGAGCAGATATGTTCTGCAGACAATGGGCCTTAATGTATTCATTTATCAATTTCTGGTATGCAGACACTGCTTCTTTACAGCCATGTTGCAGCAGTTAAAAAAAAAATTGATATTTTAACTCCATAAAACATACAAAATCAAATGGAAGAGCAGCAGCAGCAGCCACAGCTGTTGCTTTCCTATCACTTTTGGCATGTAAATTTTCCTTAACCATTTGATATCACTTGAGAAACTATTGCTGAAATCAGCAGGCATTTTTTCCATGCATAATTAGAACTGAGTGGGGAAACTTTTGAATCCTAACATTGTTCATCCTAATTTCTGCATTCTTCCAGGTAGATTTTGTGGGGAATGGCAGGCACAAATTCGAAAAAGCGGCAATGGGATTTATGTATGTAATTCCTTCATATGGCCTTGACAATGTAACTAAGAGTACAGAAACTTTTTCATTTCTTGGCATCTTGTCCGAGTCATCCCTTCTGTCCCTGACCTTGGACTATCACAGAGATTATCTGGAAAGTTTTCACAGTCAAGAGCATCCTCCTTATCTGGACAGTAGCTTCCTAGCACTTCCCACAACAAATGTTTGTAGGACTAGGACCTGGGCTTAGCATGCTAAGTACCTTATGTAAGGTATGGATGCAGCTGAAAAAAATTTGGAGCTGGTAAATAGAATGTACATCAATCTGTTCTCCACCACATCATCCTGTTCTGCTCTGTACCCATCCCTTACTCTCAACCCTTCATAAACATTCATTGTTTAAATAACTTTCTCCTTAAACACTCTTTAATGAAGCAATCTTTCACGATGGATTTGTATATGCACACACTATTTATTCTATGCCCAACCAGACTCCACTCTTTGCAAATGTAGTCCTATGGGAGAAAAATTACCATCAGACAGAAATATTCTTTTCATGCAGTGAAGCCATGTTGTAGAAGAATGTGATTTTTTATTGCATTCAGAAACATGTAATGTGATATCTATGAAAAGTACCTGATTACTTTGAGCGTCAAAACATAAGGACATGCTTGGATTTTAAAGTGAAGGACTTAGATAGGCAGGTAACATTATATATAAAATACGCTCTCTGTCTCTCTGCGTATACCAAATGGAAACTCGTTGAATGACTACTTTGAGGCATTTCATTGGGGTCAAGCAGACAAGTGATGGCACTTAAAGACATTATTCCCTGGTTTTCAAAAGAAAACCTTTGTGATTTTAGGAATATTACTCAGCCTTTCTATGCTTTAGATCTCCCCTAGGATAAAATGAGGATAATGTACTTGCCTTAATTTGTGAAGTACCTTGTTTTTTATGAATAAAAATGTACTATAAATGGTACATAATGCTAGCACTGTATTTTTTTATTAATGGCTGGAAATATTTGTTATGGATCTCTCAGGAATTAAATAGTTTCTATTAGTTTTCCAACCACACAGGTCTTGGGCATGTGGTCTTTTGGACATATAATCCACAAAACTAAAAGGAGTATGAAATGAAACTCATTATTGTCTAGCACAGGGTTTGGCAGCCTATAGCCTGCAGCCTAATCTGGCCCAGGGAGGCATCTGATCCAGTCTCCAGCCTTGGGCTTCATCTGCAGGCAGTCTCCTTGTACTATGGCAGGGAACATAGTGTCAGCTACAGCTGAATCATAGTGCCCACCTTCAGGGCTCTGACCCTGAGTCAGTCTGGAGCATGGCCTAGAAAGGTTGCTGACCACTGCTTTAGCACCTAGACAGTGGCTCTCAATCTTTTTAAACTCAAAGCATCCCTCAACAAATGCTAGCGCTTAGCTTTAATTTGTTTTTTGACTACAGAAAAAATAAGAGAGCAATTTTGCTGTTGCAAAGAGCTCAGAAAGTTCACAACAGGGCAGAGTGTTTGTCCCAGCGTGTATTCCTATTTGGAATCACTGGGTTTATCTCCTGAATCATTTGTAGGTATTCGCCCACCAAGCAGTGCTAACAGTGCGGCACCTTTAAAAAGATCTCATTGCACCCTGGGTGCTGTCTAGTGTTTCTTTTTGTCCTCATTCATCCTAATATGACTAAACTGGGTTTCGCCCTTATTCCCTTAGAATGCACTCTTGCTAATGCAGTGGTTTTGTGTTTATGTGTGCGGGAAAACAATATCTCCACTTGAGCCAACCAACAAAATGCACATACTCAATGAACTTTAATGAATTACAGAATTTCATAACCAGATCCTCAGCTGGTGTAACCTGGAATATCTCCAACACCTTCATTGCAATAACATCACTTTCCACCGGATGACAATCTGGCCTTGTTAATTTAAAATTAGCATCCAATAAATCCATGTGCTATAATTCATTTAGCTATCAACAAGACATTATAAGAATGCCAAAGATATGGGAGGTTGTAACAAGAGTAGTAGGTAAAATGGATTAGCTATCGGTAGAGTGTAGGAGGCAAAGGGAACATAGCATTTCCAAGCCCACGAATCATGACTGTTTGTCTGTTGCAAAACAAGCAGTCAATTTGATGTATGACTGAAACGAGGATGGGAGACCTTTTGAGTCATTTGTTTCACCAGTCTCTCTCAGATGAATGAGAGATGGGCAAAGAACTGTGGTTGAGTGTCTGTTTTCAGATGACTTACAGATTTAATAAAATAGAGAGAAATCAATTACACTCTTTATCTCTATGCCAAAGTACGTATAAACCTAAACAGAAGTGTGATAAAATAGTCATTCCATACTCCTGTACTATCTTAATTTATTTTAATTGCTTTTAGGAGGTTCATTTATTTGCATCATTTTTCAAGGTCCTTTGTCTCAACTATATTTTCTGTGTTTGAGGAATTTTCTTCAAATACGACACACAACTGAGGATATTATAGCCCATCCTATAGCACAAAGACAATTGCATTGAACATGCTCCATGTTAAGAGACTATACTGCAATCGACCGCTTCTTGTAGCTTCCCACATAATCCTACATAACTAAAGAGATATTGAAAAGCTGGAATATGAGAAAACCACATCCAGGGAACCAACGTATAGGGAAGCTGTTAATATTGTTCATTGCTGCCAGGAAAGGGAATAGATTACAGGATGCCAGGCAGATTTTCAAGTTTAATTACCTGATTTAGAAGTTTTCCAGATGTGTTTAAACACAACCTCTACCCATTTTAGTTTAGTGAATACTTCAGCTCCTGTGAAGGGGGATAGTTCCAAGAAAGTCAATACTTCCAACAAAATAAGGATCAGGCCCTAGATCTCTAATTGCTTTAATGTACGTGTTAAACGTATGTTGTATGCATGTCATTTAATGTAAGGCCAGAAGTTTTCTGACTTCGGTTTGCTCAACCCAGTGATCATGAGGTTGGTGGCCACTGGTCTGCAGCCAAGACCTTTCCATAAGAAATATTTCACCCTGTATTTCAGAAGGCAGAACACAGGATCTACTGGGAGAGACGTGAACACTCAGCCCTGCAGCTACTGACTAGCCACTGCTAAAGGAAGAAGGAGAGATGGCTAGCTGACATAAGAAGCTGGGAGCTATGTGGTTCAGAGAGAAACTGGAGATTATTTCATACTTCCCGCAATTAGCATTTCCTCAGATCTATAAATGATGCCAGCAGGTGGACAGGGGAAGAATGAATAGATTCATAGAATAAATATATTGATCTCTCTCCAGCTCCTGTGACCAGGACTCGTCTAGTCTACACAATGCATCCAATACACAGCTTCCTACCTGCATCACACACAGGGGTCTTTCCCTTCAACACCGCATTATTTAGGACATGCTTGGGCAGCTCACCTTCAGCCCAACCTGGCCTCTGCCCTCTCCCCACAACACACTCAGCACTCACTTGACATCAGTGCCTGATTTGGGGGCCACAAAGTAATAGGACATTGCAAGCAACTGCAACTGGTTTGGGAGCCAAAGCAGGGAGGAAGAAGAGACCTCCTGGTGCAGTCATTTACCATTCATCACGTGTCTTAACAATAGTAAGATGTTGAGACCAGATGGCTGCCCTTCTGAACTTCAAAGGGGTATAACATAAAATATTCTTCTTTTGTATAGCTGACCTGGAACAACAATTATAAGCCCAGTTTAGGATTAATCAGTCTAATGTTCTTGAGGAAAGGGGATACATTTTTGTAATGTCACCATCAAATTTGTATAAAGGGCAGAGTGTTATGTGGTCCATAATTTGATCAGGGTTGCCACAGTCAACTCCACCTGTGCAT
This sequence comes from Alligator mississippiensis, assembly GCF_030867095.1. Classification (NCBI taxonomy): domain Eukaryota; kingdom Metazoa; phylum Chordata; order Crocodylia; family Alligatoridae; genus Alligator; species Alligator mississippiensis. Next base: position 12,776,139 of record NC_081835.1, on the reverse strand, counting down.
CAAGTGGCCACAGCAGCCATGCCCAGTTCACGTCCATGTTTTTTTGTGGAAGCTCAAAATCAGGAGGCTTTATTGTTGGGTCAGAAACGAGGTGTTTATTCCAAATGGTGGTTTTATTCCACACTTTCCTCCAAGCTGCTGCACTGTCATGTCCACAAAGGTTTCCAGGAGACCAAGTGGTGAAGTGGGAGGTTCTTTAAATCTCTATGGATGGGGAGATCTGGATTGTCTTCCATGCAGACAACCTCTCTATATATAGCTTCATGGTGCCGAATGTCTGGAGGGGCAATATTGGCCAGCACTGGTAACCACTGAATTGGAGTAGATTTCAGGGTCACAGTGATAGCACACATTGCTATATGATTGTATTTATTGCTATCTCGTGCCTGCACCCCCACATAGACACAGATGAGAAAGGCGGTGCAGTCTGTCTCTCCTCCCGAGGCACAAATCTAATGGAGGCTCTGTAGAGCTCTACAGAGTGACTGTTGCAGCTACCTCTTCAAAAGGAACAAGTCCTTTCTACTTAGCTACCTGGCGCTAGTCAGTAGGGCAGGCCCTGTGCCTTTCTGGGGATGGTGCAGCTGCTGTGCTTCCTGGAGCTCTTGGGCATGTAATTCCAGTGAGCAATTTCATCTGTTCCCACTCTGGATGTGCAAGGCACAGCTCTCACAACTGAGCCCTAGTTATTAAATGGTAATAACAATAATGTCACAATATTTTTCAGCACCTTCCATCCTAAGATCCTAAACAGTTCTTTACATCTCAGAATTTCCCTGTAGATCTCACAGGGGCTGAAGAAATCTTATGCTCACTGTACAGTTAGGAGCAGAGGGAAGAAAACGGCAAGTGGGGCATCTTCTAACTGAGCACTGAAATAATATATTACTTAGGCAAAGGATGTAATAGGATATCTTATTTTAAACACTAGTTTTTGGGATCCTAGCATTTAAAGTTGTATAAATAGGGGTGGTTACAACATCAAGGTGTCAGAATTAAGTGCTTTCCATCAGGCAGAGTAATAGCCTTTGGTTATTGAAAGAGACTAAAGCCTGAATGAGAAAAAAAGCTTGGCAAAGCTCGTTTATCGTATTCACATGATCTGCAGTAGATCCCAACATCACAAGTGTTGATATATGAGTAACAGTGGATAATACAGTGTAATTATAGGGATTATGAGACCCCTGAGACAAAAAGTAAAAATCAAGCTTCCTTTAATCTTGCTGGCACAGAATGAAGTCAGTGATAACCATATTTTGTTTGAAAGAATTATCTGCACTAATGGAAAGATGATGGTGGCAGTTCTGAATCCATTCCTGGCTGTCATTTCAGATGTCACATCAATCTCTTCCATTTAGAAATCACAATCAAAATGCTCTCTCTGTTTCAGGAAGTCAATTTATACTATAAAACCACTCTTACACAGATCATTACTACAGTTTTCCTTTATGCCCCCTGGTAAACCAAGCTTGCAAAGTTTATATTTGGTACTTTCAACAAAATGAAAAATGTACCGATAATCTGAATAGTTCTGTATGGATACTGCCAGTCACATAAAATCACAGTGCTTTGCAGAGGTGCTCTTCTTTCCTTGCTTTAAAGTGGTCAATGTCCAGATTTTAAAACATACCTAGATGCTCAAAGTTACAGATGGGCATCTTATGGGGTTTTTAGAAGTATCTATGCAGATAATGTACCTACAAATTAGACTTCCAAATAATTCAGCGTGAAGGAGCTCTCTTTACTAGTAGATACAATGTCTCTTTACTCCTAACAGATAAATTACTGGATTCTGGCAATGCTGTTTTTTGGAGAAAAAACACCTCATCATTACTATAGTAATCAGGGTGATAGGACCGTAAAGGCAAGAGCCAAATCCTAAATCTACCTTAGGCAAAAAGCCAGCATGATCCTATTCCTTCCTGCCAGAGTTTCTGAAAAATGCCAAGGTGGATAGGACCTGCTTTTTGCAGCTTCGTTATAGGCTTAAAATGATGGTAAAGTGCAAAGGTGGACATGGTAAGGACATTTCAGGGATTTCAGCAAAATGCAATCCTGTTCCATCCAAGCTCCTCAGTACCACTTAGGTGATATAGGATCTGGCCCTAAAATGCTATATTTTACAGTATATGAATAAAGGTTAAACTGAAAGTATAACCTTTCTTGTTAAATCTAAAGAAGACAATAGAATAAATGAAATTCAACAAGTACAAGTGCAAAGTCCTGCACTTAGGATAGAATAACTGCAAGAACAAAGACAGACTGGAGAACATCTCGCTAGGCTACAGTACCAAGAGAAGGACCTGGGGATTACAGTGGATCATAAACTGAATATGAGCTTACAGTGTGGTCTTTTTAAAAATAAAATAAAATAAATGCAACAGCATAGTGTGTTGTATTAACAGGAGTGTCAAAAAACAAGGGAAGTGATCCTTTTGCTCTATTCAACACTGGTTAGGTCTCATGGAGTACTGTGTCCAGTTTTGGGCCCCACAGTTAAAGAAAGATATGGACAGGTTGGAAAGAGTCCTGTGGAGAGCAAGATAAATTATTAGAGGTCTGGGACACAAGATTTACGAGGAAAGGCTGAAAGAACTAGGGTTATTTAGTTTGAAGAAGAGAAGACTAAGGGTGGATTTGATAATAGTCTTCAAATGCCTTGAGGGTGATGATAAAGAGGATGGAGACAGGTTTTTCTCTGTGGTTGGAGGAGACAGGACTCAGAGCAATGGCATCTAATTGCATCATAGAATATTTAGGATGGAAATTAGGAAGACGTCTCTGACGATGAGGATGGTCAGGCCTTGGAACAGGCTGCCTAAAGAAGTTGTGGAATCTCCATTCCTAAAAGTTTTCAAGAGCAAGTTAGACAGACACAGGGATAAGCCTTAAAGCCTGCCTTCAGCAAAGAGCTGGACTAGATGACCTCAAGAGGTCCTTTCCAGCCCTACTTACTTATGATTCTAATACTAAGAGGCCTACCCAGAAGTTGTTAAAAATATTAGATAACCAACAGTAAAGCACAAGCATTTAAGTTCTTAGCATCCCTACTGGACTGAAAGGTTCTGATGTGGTACTTCTGATAAAGAAAAATATTATCTAAAGTTTTGATTGCAGGTTCAAAAGAAGAATCCATGCACACTGTTAAATACAACAGTATTCTTACAAGAAGGCTATAAGACATATGTGAGCCTGCTGGAACCTTAATCTCGACTGTGACAGTGACAGAGACAAAATCCTCCAAGCTGTCGAGAAAAACAAGACTATCACCTCTTGTGGGCTAAACTGTATGCGAATGGCGTGGAGCCAGGGTAGACATAGACATTTGGATTTTTTTTTTTTCGCCAAGTGGCAGCCACTTCATTACACCTTTAATTTCAAATGAGATAACTCCCCCAAAGTTATGCTGGCAGCCATGAAAAGAGAGAAAACAGCAGCAGCTTTAAGTCACTGTTTTTCTCCCCTTCTTTGTTCACAACAGAAATGTTCGTCTTTTCTGAGCTATGGCATGAAGCTAATTAGGGCGTGTACTCTTTTCAGAGTCCAAGTCTTATATTTGTGTCGTTTTATAGGAAGATTTTGAATTATAAAGAAATCTACTTCTATTTTGTCAAAGAAATGATTTCACAATAGCATCCATGGGTGGAATATGGGGGTTTTCCAGCTGGCTCTGGAGAGCGGGGGTAGGTGAGCCGCAGACCCCACCTTGGGATGGGGCTCCAAAACACCCGCCCCACCCTCCAGTAGGGCCTGGAAAACCCCCAGACCAAACCCCCTCTGCTCCCTTTCCCACCTCCCATTTTGAAAACAGCTCGAGGCCAGCTGGAAGTGCAGATAGTACAAAAGACGTTCTGTTTTGAAACGTCTACGTCCAACCCCTCATGCAGCAATGGGTCAGATTTTCACTCAATCAGCCATTTTTTAACCTGTCTGCAGCTGTGCACTTGTTTGGTCATGGCTATAAACTGCTTTCTGTGGCCTGATGGGGCAAGAACTGTCACTTCTGTCTGCATCCATAATTACTGAAAGACGTTGTGCATACTGGATTACATAATCCCATTTTTATAAATCATTCTAAGCACTGGGAGCAGTTTCTGGGATCATATTGCCCATTCCATCTTCTTGAGGTCAGTGGAGCAAAGCACGTCTAACAGCCTCAGAGAATTTCAATCCACTTTTTCATTGCAGCTTTTCTTACGCTGAAAGCACTGCTCATGAGTGGCTAAAGGGACTTGCTGAGAACTTCCAATCCCCTTTATTAAACTCTTTAAACACTAAAATTGATGCGAGGAGAAGCCAACAAAATCAGTGTAATGAAATCAGTCTTTCCCAAGATTGCATTCTGACACCCATACTCACATTGAGTACTATGCTGCCTTAAGGCCAGTACCTCTGAACTGACAAAAGTGTTACTCTCACTCATGAAGTAAAATATACGTGTGCCAGAATCTGTCCCTTTGTGATTAGCAGCCTGCTGCTGCTGCTCTCAATGATACAAATAGAAAAGCTGCCACTGTTCTGGCAACTACTCATAAACATTGGTATTGTGGTTCACCCGAGTCATTATGACAGGGAGCAGGAGGACTCTATTGTGGCTGATCCTTCTAGATGATGTAGGCCTTTTGCCAGCTTAGATCACCTGTAGGATTTCTGAGTGGGTCCCATGGTATAATCCCCAGTAGGCATGTCTACACATGCATTAATGCACTGTTTTTACTGTGCATTAAGTTTAGTACCTCTAATATGAAGTACTATATAAATGTGCAGTAGCTGGCACTAATGCACAGTAGCAATGGTGCCCAGTCTTTTTGTGATGCTTAATATGCAGTAGACTAATTCTACTGTGCCTTAGCGCATTAGCTCAGTTTTTTGCCATGACGTGCTAATACTAGTCTACTGCACATTAGTGCGTCATGGTAAAAACCGAGCTAACGCGCTAATGCACAGTAGAATTAGTCTACTGCATATTAAGCATCACAAAAAAGACTATGCACCATTACTACTGTGCATTAATTACTGTGCTACTGTGCATTAAGCCCATCCCCCCGTCAGGAGGAATATCTCTTATTCCAACAAAATGATTAGGGAATCATTGAGTGAAGGGACCCACACGGTTCCCTTACATAGGCTTTTCTGTGGGTGGCAATCCAGCCACTTATATTCTCCGATCCTGACATTCTCTACAGAAATATTATCTCCATGTTATACTGCAACCCCCTACGGAAACTGATTGGCTGTATACATAAACTAGAATGTATTACACTTTGAATTTAAGTTCCATTTATATTTTACCTTCACTGGAGAGCAGACAAAATTCTGGCCTGGGTGAAGAAACAGCGTTTAAGTCCTCAGCATAGGGGGCATGCTGATACATTGCACACGTGATGGTAATGAGCTATGTATAAAATTGGGCCATAGCCACCTTACCTGGTGGGGCATTCCACTTCAAATATAATGGTGGCAGTTGTTGTGCAGGGCAGTGTTTCTATGATGCTTACTCAAAAGACAGTTACTGTGCCCAGCTTTGTACTTTCAGTTTAGTCCTGTTGTTTGCTGACATGTGCATTCCCAGTCATGAATTTAATGCAAGGGTCGTGCACACATAATTTTAAGTAACTAAGAATTTTTAATCTAAATTTCAAATGGAGTGCCAAACATTCATTATGAATCTCTATGCCTTATGCAGGAGCTCAGGAAAGCTTGCAATTTATAATTTAGCTTGGGCAACAGAAGGAATTTATGTAAGCAAATAAAAACATATGCATGTGTTTGGTTTTAAATGAAATTAAATTCTTCCCTCTATTTCCCTTTCATCTGATGTTTTCTTGATTTAAATTAGCTGTGGTGAAATGTCTTTTGAATGCAGTTCTTCTCTATTATTTATGTTCTGTATTGTACTCTTTCTTCTTTGTGAAAAAATGTTCCATTATTTGACTATTCTTCTCTATATTAATACAATGTTACCTAATTAACTCTATTCTCATTAGTAGTTTTCCACACAGTACAATTGATTTACCCAATTAGCTTTTTTATTTTTACATTGTTATCATTAATTTCATTTTTCTTTTTAACACACTTGTATCTTCTCTCCAGGAGATGCAGCACTTTTCACAAAATAAACTCTTTTAGTGATTTACCTTTCTGACAGGAAAGGAGGTCCAGGGACTAGGTAACTGGATTTTTTAATGTGTATGTGTTCATTCAACTCTGGAAAAAGCTCATTAGTAGCATTTTCAGGCACCTGTGGAAATGAAGCCATGGCTTCATTTGTAGGTGTTAGGCCAGTAAACCACATCATGAACTAAAAAACCACATGCACGTAATGTAACTGGGTTAAAAATAAAAGTCCAAGATAATTACTATACAAGAAAATGAAAGAGGTGGGAGAAAGGGAGAGAAAGGTTGTGGAGGGTGGGTACAGGCATGCACCTATGTATGTATGAGAAAAATAGAGGAGAGAACAGGTGAGGCTCTGAAAAAGGAAGGAGGCAGGGGAAGAAGTAAGAAAAAAGAACAGAAGAGGAAAATGAGAAAAGCCATTCCACAGTGAGTGGACTTCTATACCACCTAGATTAGAGCCTCACTGCATTTGATGTCTACATCTCAATCTTTCCCCTTTCCAAAATTAAAAAAACCCCCCAAACCTAAAATTTCATGACGTGCACAGGAAGGAGACAGCATAGTACAGCAATTTTCAAGAATGAAGTTTGCAATAAGTTTGCAGCCTAGAATATTCAAACCTAATTGTTTCAAACACATTATAGTTGTGCATTAGGGACATAGTAGGTGCCCAGCTGAACATGAGCTCTTATTTTAATGCCTTAACCAAAAATTCTGATATGATCCTCGAAGACAAGGGAATATAAGAGTTGGAATGTGATATTACATTTGTGTATGGCATTAGTGAGGCTGTTATTGGGTATCATGTCTCATTTTTTGTGTCCAGATCACATAAAGGATTTTGAAAAAATTAGAGATGATACAGAAAAGAACCATAGGACTACATGTCTAGAAAACATGCCTTGCCACTAGAGGCTCAATCTATTCATTTTATCCAAAATAACTTCATCACAACACAGGCAGAAGATACCAAACACTAGAGGGCTCTCCAGCCAGTCAGAATCTCCAGACAAACAATCTTATCCCTTACCCATTGGCTATATGCATTCCCTGTTCAGCCTTTTCCTGAATTCAGGCCATAAAGGTAAAATAAAAAAATCTTTGTGAATCACAGTGTAATGTAATGAAGCATTATCTGTGAGTCATATTGTCAAGGCATTCAAACTAGAAATCTAAACAGCTCTCTGCCAAAAATTAAAATAAAAGTAAAAATAAAAGTCAGTATTGTTTATGACTAATGATTGCAATTCTTCATATGTAGATCAGTTTGCCAAAGTAGTTTTCTAAATATGGGAGAAATTCCAATAGGCAGGTGAATCATTCAGAATAAATTATCAGAGCCCACTCAGCCATTATGGATAATAATTTCCTCTGATCTTCATAGCAACTCTTTGCTCCAGCGGTTTATTTTCTCTGTACTAAGATCCCATTGGTGTTAGTGGGAGAACTATGCACAATGAACAAGTAGAATATTAGGCATGTTTGCATACATGGTTAGGGTCTACCTTAAAGTTACCTTAAAACCCATGCTTGATGACTGCTGATGTTTTATATAACAGGAGTTTAGGCCGTGAAACTCTGTTTAACTCTCAGGCACTAAGCAAAATTCCTGATGCTTGCCTCCCAACCAACTGTGGTTACTAGGCTTCAGCGCAGAAGGTACCAGGCAGCAGTTCCACAATTCCCTGTTCCCAAATCCTGCTCTTCTTTCTGTTCTTTCCTTTTTCTACTACCCATAAGGACAGACAAGTAGTCCACTAATTCCCAGAAGGGCTATGCTTTGCAAATAAGAACAATGTGTACAGTTTTTGTATGAACTAAAAGGCGTGAGATAGGGACATCAAGACTGACTCTAAATACTGATGTAGACATACATTTATGTGATCACTATAGAATTTGTTGCAGTATAAATGTAACTAGAATGTAGATATGCATAAATTGTACATCTATCTAAATTGTTCCAGTTTATGAAAGTCTACTGGGCAATTAACACCACATAATACTTTCCATCAACTTGAATTTATTGTGTGTGGAACCTTAATAGTTACGAGATTTCTGCTACATAGTTTTACTGTTTATTTAAAAGCAAATAAGTATTTGTGTAAAACTGTCACAGCATAGGTAAAGCTTTTCCCATGGTAAATACTGAGTAAATGTAAACACTAGATTTTGAAAGGAGAAAATAGTGAGATAATTACAATATTGAAAGCACACACAGTGATTTATTATTATATCTATGTCTGTGACAGAACCTCTTTTAGATTTTAATTAATTCCACTTAGCATTTGAGTGTCCTATATATCTGTGAACATGAGTTTAATTCCTACTTGCTGTTTATTAGCAAGAGAATTGTGCTTATTACTTAAGCATAGTGTCTATCTGGCACTCGGCCCAGATGGAATTTTTATCTATATTGTATCTGCAAAAAGAGTTGGATTAATTTCAACAAAAGCAGATGTTTTACATTAGAAAAAACTTTGCAAAATTGTACAGCCACAAAATGAGTCTTCAGTACTCAACACGCAGGCTGAGACGGAAGCAGTGTGCAAAGAAATGGGAAAACCAATAAAACGTAACCACAGCTACAACCTAACACAATGAATTTTCTTCTCTCTGATTTTAAAGTCATGATACTTACAGCCCTGTGCAAGGCATTAGTGATTCTGTTGAAGCTAAGCGAACATGGAAATGTAGGACTAGAATGGGATTCTAGGGTCATGGGGTCTCCTGCTAGAGTCCATCTTATAAGCAACCATGTTAAATAATCCTTTTCATGAAGTAAAATGGGGTTCTGCTAGTGTGAGGTTAGGAAGAAAAAGTCCCTGGATGTAATGTTTTATTTTAATGTGTGTTTGCACATGGGACAAGAAGGAAGGGTAGTGGTTAGTTGGACTGTATTGGAGACTGACAACACTATAAACTTAACTCCTCTCTTTGAGTCTTATCCAAAGTCCATCCATGTCGTCACTTGAACTTCAATGATAAATAGATAAAGCATTTTTATTCTCAAAACTGACTCCAAGCCCATCCCTCTGCCCATTAGCGTGCCTCTGTCTAGACGTGAATGGCCACTTCCAAGGATGAATCAGAGAAGTTCTTGGCCATATAGGTCAGTCCTACTTTAATTCTTTGGAAATTTGCCATGCATTTAAAGCTAAGCACACCCTGAAGTACTTGGCTATACAGGGATAGAAACTAACTTGCAAAGTGCCAGGAACACACACCAACTGCTGAAGCTTCCTTAGCCTGACGAAGGGTTTTTGAACCTGAAAGCTTGTTTAATAACTATTCTCCAACCATTTGGGTTGGTCTAATAAAAGATATCAAATTCACCCAAGGAACCTTGTCTGCCTATGTCCTTAGACCAACACGGCTACAACCCAAACCCCTGCAACAAGGGAACACATTTTTTTTTTTATTCAAAAAAGGGATAGTTTTTTTTAGGATTGAGGATAACAGCATAAGATGTAAGGCAGAGAGAGAGAAGGGGGCAAATTATGTTTCCATTGAAGATATTTCACAATGCAACCTGCTTCACCAAAAGAACAGATCTCTAAGATAAGCAAAGAAGATAAAAACATTTGCTTTTATCCTTATGTCCATTTCCCCTCCCAGTTACATGGAAAGTGCTAAAGATCAACCTCTGAAAGCAGGTTGGCAAGTGGTCTCCCTAAAAGTTGTACAGCATTTCCTTCGGATCAAACATAAATAATTTCAGTGCTGGCCTTACACATGTCTTATCTACATCACCCTTCTTAAGACATTGGATCTTTATAGACCAGATTTACATCATCTTGATTTCTTAAAAAAAGGTCATTACCATCTTTTCCATGTGACTGAAAATCTAAAACAGTTCCTTTCTCTGGAATAAAACCTTTCCTAAAATAATGCAGTGTTTTCCTTTATTTTTTCTGCCTGTACATTTAATCATGCATCTGTAAGTATTTTTAATGGGATTTCATATTTTAGTTAACTGATTAATGCATGTATGTGTGTGTACTACTACCATCTCCTAGACAGCATCATAGCTGCTCAACTATGCATCATATAAGAGCTAATGAAGATCCACCTTTCATCTAGCTCTAATTATAAGGAAAAAGACATCTGACTACTAGCCTATTGTGAATGTTCATATAGCTATGGAATGAAGCAATCAAGTCAACAATCAAGTCCTAGATGGTCAAATATTTTGTACAATATTATTAATTACACTTTAATTTAATATTATTCCCCATCTTTGTTAAATACCTAATCTTCTATTTACTTAAGTGACTGTTCATGTGCACATACTCTGAAAGAATCAATAGCAGAAAAGTACAGTTCTATATGAACTATAAAAATGACATCATGGCCATCCATAATTTTTGGCTTCATGATTTCTACATCAACCAAGGCCTGTTAACAAATAGCAGATATAATAAGATAAAATAATACTTCCCTCCCCACTTCAGTAAAAAAAAAAAAAAAAAAAAAATTATAACTGATTTCCAATGCTTGAATCTCAAACTAAGATTGATAATGGTAATGGCAACAGGACTGTATCTTCTAAAAAAATAATACTTTCTCTTAAAGTGGACAAAATGAATGTGTATTTAAATCAGGGCCTTTAAATTAGAGGATTCTTTAACATACTTGCTTACATTATTTCTTTTAAAATTATTACAAGAATTCTAGCTGAATACCTGCCATCACATCTGTGAAGAGAGAGGTTCTATATGTAAAATTAAAAGGACAATGAAAACATAGATTAAATTGTTCCAATCCATATAGACCAGATGCATTTATTCCTGAATACCTGGAAATCATACAGGAAGGGTAATTAATTGCCCAGGATTGACAGCCAACTCTTAGAAGGTTTGTAGTTGGGCAATGTATTCCTAATTTTAAGAGCAAAACAGTATATGGGATTTTCAAAGATCAGTTTTGTCTTCCCTCTATTCTTATTGGCATCAATGTTCAGAGTTAAGCCCATATTGAGTGCCTTTGAAAACCCCATGCTAAACTAAAACAAAATTCTCCTGCAGGGCAAGTATCACAGGCTTAAGCTTGCACAGAAATCCTATCATCTTGTTGTTCCTTCTCATTTTGAAGGGGCTGGAATGTTTTCAGCACTTTGCAATTTCCAACCTTTTTAGCCAACCTTTTTAGCAGTCTACCCTTTTGGAAACAAGTCTATTCAGTGACACATTAGTTTAAAATTAAAGATCTATGTCTTTACTCTGGTGATTCATCTTTCCCAGGCTCTTATAATGATAACATTTAGGTCTTTTTAAGACTTCTTTTAGCATTGTAATGGATGGGTTTCATTGGAAAAACAACTTGAGATGCCACATTGTGAAATCATACTTCTCTTTGTGGCTGTAATTCTTATAATTGGTGATCGCTCAAAAATGAAAGTATACAGTGACATCAGCTTCCTGTGTTTTTACATCTCAAAATAAGTTATGTACCCAATAACACACCTTTGTAGAAGAAATAAAAGCATCAAATAACCTTTATGCAGAGGATTCTTTACCTTACCAAAATGAATATGTTTATATTACAAACTGTATCATTGTATCTTCTTAAATGTGATCCATTACCCTAATAAAATTATAAGACAACTGTGAAGTCAAATTCTACTACAAATCCCATAAGCTAACAGGTCTTCTATTAATGTTTTTGTCTTACCTACATTTCCATTCTGGAAATGACAAACACTATAGAGTGCATCATTAGTTCTGTGCTGTTATGCCCACATTTCCAAATAGTGAGCACCACTGAAGGGAAAGGCTGATACTTTCAAAGGATTAAGGAGGGGTTTGCCCTACTTCCACTAAATTTAAATAGGAATTTAAATCATCCCTTAGACACCTTTAAAAATAAGAGTCTCACTGTTTGCCACTAGATGTAATAAAGTGTCACTGAAGCAAAGATCTGAAATTTATTTTAATTGAAATTGACATTAACATCCCCACATATTTTTTCAGCATCAAACCTCTTTTCAGAAGCGGGGGAAGGTTCTTGCTTTGGTGCGCAGGTGAAGATTGAAAATACAAAGAAGTCTGCATAATACCAACTCCTGAGAAGGCAAAGTGTCAGCTGATAGGAACTTTGCTTAGAATTGTTACTTCCTATTGAATCCCTAAGGGATGGTCTCAAAATAGACTTTCACAAATCACGCATCTAATCTTGAATCTTAAAAAAAAAATCTATCAGAGACAATGGACTTAGGATGAAGCCCTAGACTGGACAATGAGTACCATACTTATGTGGACCTGACATTACTTTCCTTTATACCGACAATGATTTCCATGATTACCAATACATTAGATTGCCATGCCCTGTATATTCATTATTTATTCATATTTTGTACCCTGCAGTACTACATTTTTCCTTGGACAAAATGATGGTTCTATTACAATTTGCTATATTGAAAGATAACAGAAAAAAGACTTTTTTAGTTTCCATTATTTCCTGCATTAGTAGATTTTAGTTATGAAGAGTATGTGCCATATGGCATTTAAATTAGTAAGACATACTGATCCAGAAATGTATCTCAACTGCACTTAACCTTCATGTGGAGGACTCTTTCTTTTCTCAAATGGTATATTTATGCAGGACTTTGCTCCTACTTTAAGTTATATGTTGCTGCACTACAGTAACCTTTTCATCTTGAAATACTGTAAAATAATACAATGGATGAAAACTGGTTGAGATTTGGGGGGGGGGGGTTGCTGGGGAAAAAGAACAATATTTTTTGACTGCTGATAGAAATATAATTCCTGCATAATTCTGAAACAGTCAGGGAACGGCATTACTCTGTCCATCCCTTATCTGCTTCTAGGTAACGTTTTGAAATCTCAAGGTCTGAACGCTTAAGCTACTCCAATATAAGCCCTCAAAAGACATGGTACTGCATATTCTTGTTCCTAAGACTAGTTTTATACATATGTTCTGCAAGAAACAGCTTAGTTCTCCTCAGTTTTGAGCGCCACCGTCTCCTGGGCTGACTCTGGATTTCCCTGATGTGCCTCATTTTCCCACCAAGCAGACCAAAAACAGGAGGAAATTCACCAAGTTCCTCATCTTACTAATAAGACCCACAGATGCAGAAATTCAGGAAGCAATCTGTTCCTCTCTTTCTGCCCATTTGGAGTCATTAAAAAACACAAGACATGCCCTTCTTCAAATCTCATGTGCAAACGGCATCATTGTTATTGATGTTTCCATTTACTTAGGGCCTCATCTTCCTTTCAGGAGAACAAACGGAAAGCTTTCCATGTACTGTAATGGGAGCTGGAGGATTGTAGGACGCTGGATTGGTCGTTTGAAAGCTTTTTTTTTTTAAAAAAAAGCCCCAAGTGACGATACTATTTTGAACCATACCCTCGTTAAGTGCAGATATGGTAGATTTTGTTTCTTATTAATCCACACTAAAGGAATCGAATTGTGCCCAATCTGACCCCCAGATTCCACTTAATGAACAAAACTATGACCCTCTGAAAGTACAACTTATTCAAAGTTTTAGCTGATTATGAGGGAAAATGTTCAATTGCCAGGCTGGCCATGATGAAGTTTCATTTCTATAGAATATTACCATTCTGACTATAAAAGCCTGAGTTCATCATCCTCCTTGGTTTTTCAGAAAGCCATTTATTTTAGCTTCCGTTACCAGTGGCAGTTTAAATTTCAGTGACATCTGAAAAATTGCTCACAGAAGGGAAAAAAAACAAAACTAAAATAGATGAAAAAGTGTAAGTCATTTTTTTTTCCTACTGACATTTGATTTATTTTACTCATACTTTGTTACTGGGAGCTCAGTACAAGTAACAATTTGATTGCCCACCGCATCATGTAAATGCTCCATTGTCTCTAAAAAGTTTATTAAGCATTCTGAAGTATAGCAAGGCTAGTGACTGAACACACGGAGCCGAGAAAATATCCAGCTTTGAGAATATATGCTGAAAATGGGAGTGCTGGTTACAACATTAGGTATTTTAAAGGTCTGTGTTCATTTTCCCCAAAATTGCTATGAGAAGAGAAAAAAAAAGCAAATTGGTTATTGGAAGAGCCAAGAAGATAGGAAATGTGTACTCCTGGCATGGAATTTAAGAGCAGTTAATCTGACTGGGTTCTGCAGAAATTGGTCTGAAGGCTTTAGGAGCTGATTTGCAGAACCTTGTCATGTTACATTTAGGATATGTTAAGGACACTTAAAATGCAAGCATCCAAGCAGTAAAATATGTGCTAAATACGCTTTAGAGTAGCAAAGCTAGCCCTTTTTGCAGGAGGAGCATCTCCAGACACATTAAGTAACATACGCTCTGCTACCATCCAACAGTTGCACAGCGAAAATACGAGTACTCTACAATCTCAGGGCTGGGCCCCCACAGCCCAATGCTTGTCGGTCCCAACCTGGGGATCGCACCAGAGTCTCAGCCAACTCTGGTCCTGGCGTACCAGCAGGATCTTTCAGCAAAGGCGGCACCCTCTCCCAGGCTTGGCTCCCTGTGCCTCCCTCCATCAGCAGCAGAGATCAACTTCCCAGAGGTCCATATGAAGCATGCAGGCTGGGAGATGGTAGTAAGCATTACTGTGTGACTGCTCAGAACTGGTTCTAACTTTTCGTAATGCCTACTATGATCTAAATACAACATGTGCTAAGTGGCCTGTGTGACAAAAGCCTCACTTATACTAAAGCCCTCTTTATGCCCCTATCCCAATGTAAATGAGCTCTACATTCACGCCTCCTTTAAGGCTTCTTTAAACTGCCAGAGTGCACTAACCTGAATGCAGGAAGGATGAGAGAAAGACACCAGAATTGTGTTAAAAATAGAGGCCTCACCTCTACATAAAGCTCAACATAATACATTCAGAAGGAAAGAGGAAAGGGGTGAGAAGGACAGAAATGAAGTAGCCCCTGCAAGGTTACTGTAACAACATTAGGTAAAAAGACAAAGGAAAAGAGAGGGAGCATATGGAACGAAGCCTCTTGTCTCCAGACCTCCCGACCCCTTAAACCCGCATCCCTGGCTGGCAACGGTAGCAGTTATGTCTACATAAAGATCTAGAGCTCTGTAAATATGCCTCAGTGCATATGAAAATCAAGCCTCTATGATTTATGACAGAGTGAGAAATTGCTTTCTGATTGTCTTTTCAGCATCCTGAGTACTTATTTAAAAGCAAACACCTTCCTCTTCCTTAACATTAACTCCAGGTGACCGAAGCGCAGGATTCTGCCAGGTCTTTAAAGAGAAAAAGAAACATTGGCCCAAGGAACAACTAATGCACTAAGACCTGTTCTGCTGCAATTCATTAGTGCTCCCAGGGTGTCTACAACTGATACTATGTCACCGTCGCAACGTGCTATGGTGACATAGCGTCTGGGCAAAACCTGTGACGCCACAGCTACGTTGTAGTAGTGATGCACTCCCTGTTCTAGCGTGTTGCTACGGCAATGTAGTACCTAAAAATAACTGTGCATGGCACACACGGCGCAGTACCAGTTGTTACTATAACTGCAAAAGGAAGTACTAAAAGACGGCGTGGTAACATGTGGACGCACCCCCGTAGTAGCACTGTGACAAGTTAATGAACAGATGTGCGACAAATATGTCTCATGCCACAGATTGCTTTGGGACATGGCTTAGTATCATGTGTTTTTATAAATAAGTCATTTACCCAACTGGCTCATGTAAATATTTAACAGAGTTCATTATAAATACTGACCTGCAGTCCGAATGTCAAATGAAAGACCAACTGTGTTTTGCCAAAGAACTGACCTCTGTTCAAGAAAGCTCTCATAATTGCAGTGATAATTCCATAAGTCGGTGCTGGTTTTTCATTCCTCTGTGACCTTTCGATCTCACTCCATCTCCTACAGAAGAGATGTCAACATTACAAATGCACCCTCCCTGCTCTTTTTTCCGGTAAGGTCAAAGCTTAAATGGCCCTTGGAATTGGAAAGATTCTCTCGCCCTGGAAAGGCGGTCCTCGCAGATCAGGATAAAAGCACATCAGGGTGATAGGAGTAGAAACTGTCTGTTTGCTAACTGAATGAGTAAATTTGTCAGACCTATCAGCCTGGCACTTCTGGAAGAAAAACAGAAGAAGATTTATTTGAGCTTTTTACATAATAGAAGACAAAAATTGAGAATGAGGTATAAAAATCAGTTTGTTTGAACTGCTGATATTTATTACATGTACCTCTTTGTGGCAAAAGTTGGCAGTATGAATTCAGGATGATTGGAACAGGCACAAATGTAGAAGCAACAAAATGCTGAAACCCATTTCATTTTACTTACTTACGTGGCAGTTATCCAGCCACGTACATGCCATTTTTGGCAGTTATGTACGACTTCAGAATCTATTTTACCCTCTGGTGCCATTCAGGTGTGTAAAGCTAAAAAAAAAAAAAAAAAAAAAAAATTTTAGCCCTAAATCTTTCCTACATCTTTTTTGCAAGGCTTTGTATTATAGATATTGTATAGCTATCTACTCTGTTGTAGATACTACCTAGGATCCTGTTCTTTCCCACTTCCCCAGTAAAAAACTGTTCTTTACAGCAAACCAAATATTTGTTTTCCTACAATATGCCAGCTATGATTATTGAGACAGGATGCTGGGCTAAGAAAAGAGTATTGCAAGGTGCAGTGCACACACACAAAGATGATCAGAAAATGGAGTCCTTTCCATAGAAGTTCTTGGCTTTTTTGTCAAAAAAAAAAAAAAAAAAGACAAAATAAATTAGCCGAACACAGGTTTAATTTTTGGTTTTCAGGGAAAACTTTTGATATTCTGTTTTCTGATGAAAAAGGATAAAGGTTAAAAAAAAAAATTAGCATTTTTTTAATGTAAATGTTTATCCAGAGCTGATATAAATATATGCAAAAAGAGAGCAAAGGCCATCAAAATACAGCTATGACTCTCCCTTCTCAAAGGAATCCAGTTCATTTGTTTGGAATTTAATTCCTATTGCATGTGTGCACTGAATTTTCTTCATGTCAGTTTTCCCATATACTGAAAGGTTTTCAGGATCAGGTTTGAAATAAATATTGCCTCCTTTAGGTCCAAATAAATAAACCAGCAAGGTGCCTATTAGAACATCCTAAAGCTCTGTGGGTGCCTAATTTTCACTTATATCAATGGGAGTTTGCTGGATCAAGGTCTTAATGAATGATTTCATTTACTATTCATTCTTTTTAAATCTGATCAAGTACTGGACTACACAATATTTATTCAAACTTTTTTTCACACTGGTACATGTACGAAGAACATTCTAAACTTTTTTCATCAAGCTTTTCTTCAGCGAATAATGAGCAACTCTTGTACTGCAACCATTTTAAAAGGTAAAAATTGTAATCGAATATACAATTGGCACTCTCATTTATTTTAAAGAACTGTAAGCTATAACTTGCCAAGTTAATTTACCTACATTATTTACTACAAAAATGAAATTATATTAGCATATCAAATGAGCATATTTGTCACTTACGTAGCATTTGTTAGTTGGCTAAATCACCCAATCAGGGGAAAGATTAAAAACCACGCGACTTCCAGAGCTAACTACAGCTATGATCCATTTTGAAATTTGCTTTCAGGGATTATTGAAGCACAAGTAATGCTTCAACTGTGAGGTATTTTTGGGTAATGGTTTTGAGAAGGATTATGAAGAAACTCAAAATGAAATTCACCTACAAATTGCAATGAATATTCTCAGAAAAGTCATTCTACTGCTGATTCTAGCCAGTATGCCCTCTTCTAGAAATGTTACCACCTTGTTTATTATTTCTATTAAATATTCCTATTGTCACTACTTTGTACCTTTTAAAGAACCGGTGCAACACCTGCAGCCTTTTGTCATTTTGGAATCACAACCTTTACAATCATTCCCACGACAGCCACAATTATGTGTCAAGTTTCAGAGACAGCTGAATGGCAATTTTATAACATTCAGCTTTTCACGCTGCTAACAGGCATGAGCAAATGCTGCGTAAAGTCGTTAATCTGACCCCCTTGGAGAGTGTTGTGATAAGAATTTATGGATACATTACCTACACAATTCAACACAATATAATGTTATTCCTCATAATGTAATTCATAGAAATTATTTCCCAGAATGATTTACAGAGTTATATAATACAGTGATAAAGTTAAAATAATAGCAGAGGGACAGAGAAATCAGGAGATATAACCACTGAAGAAGAAATACGTTTTCAAATATGATTTGCAAATAGATGGTGAATCAATGAGGCAGAGAGATTGAAGAAGGATACATCTAGGGGAAAAGATGGCTAAGGAATAAAAAGGTGGGTATTTGACAAGGTTTGTATGCTCAGTTAAACTGCTATTTCGATGTGCCTGTCTGCAATTATTTATCTGTAAATGATTCAGAATTGGATCCAAACATTGCTCAGGAAGCCTAACAGTACTAGAATTTTTGCTTCTTCTAGTTACTGTGGAAATCCAGTCATGTGGTGGTCATAAAAGGAAATGCCAGCCAGTGCAGAAGTGACTTGTATCAGTGGAAGTGTCTGAGGATGATGCAAGGTAGACCTGAAAAGCCTGGTTCAAAAAGCAGCTTGCACACACACATGCTAGATAGTAGTTTTCCTTTGTCATGGCAGTGATTCTCAACCAATTATGATGTCATAGGGATCACGGAGACCTGGAGGGACTCCACCCATGACTGGACCACGGGGATAGATGGCTATACCCTGTACAGGAGGGATCGTGTAGAGAAAAGGGGCGGGGGTGTAGCTCTCTATGTTAAGGAAAGCTACGCGTCCCTGCAAGCAAATATTGGTGACCAGGGTGGACGGCTGGAGACCCTCTGGGTTAAAATCCGTGGGGAACACAGCACAGGGGACACAATGGTGGGAGTCTATTACAGACCTCCCACCCAAAGTCCTGAGCTAGACCAGGAGTTTGCCCAGGAACTGGCTGAGGCAGCTTGCTCCAGGACCATGGTTGTCATGGGTGACTTCAATTACCCCGACATCTCGTGGGAGGATCGCTCAGCAAAATCTGAGCGGTCACAGAGCTTCCTCTCGTGCGTGGATGACCTCTACCTGACTCAAGAAGTCTATGGGCCAACGAGAGGCAAAGCGCTGCTCGACCTGGTGCTGGCTACTGGGGAGGACCTAGTCGGCGACCTAGTGATCGATGGGAAGCTGGGTGACAGCGACCACGAGCTGATCACCTTCACCATCCGCCGAAAAGCTGGCAAGTCGGTCAGCAACACGCAAGTCCTTGACTTCAGGAAAGCCGACTTTGACAAGCTCAGGAGGCTTGTCATTGAGGCCCTAAGGGACTGTGACCGCAGGGAGAGCGGAGTTCAAGAAGAGTGGTTGCTCCTCAAGGGCGCGATCCTCAATGCACAAACTAAGTCTATTCCATCTCGGAGGAAAGGCAGCAAGAGGGC
The DNA here is from genome assembly GCF_030867095.1 of Alligator mississippiensis. Taxonomy (NCBI): domain Eukaryota; kingdom Metazoa; phylum Chordata; order Crocodylia; family Alligatoridae; genus Alligator; species Alligator mississippiensis. The sequence goes on along the minus strand of NC_081835.1, from coordinate 12,756,614 downwards.
ACAGCAGCCCCCCTGGCTCTCCAGGGACCTAGCAGACCTCCTGAGGCTAAAAAGAAAGGCCTACAAAGGATGGAGGATGGGAGTCACCTCCAAGGAGGATTATTCTGCACTGGTCCGGTCCTGTAGGGAGCAGACCAGGAAAGCCAAGGCTGCAACTGAACTCCAGCTAGCTTTGAGCATCAAGGACAATAAAAAGTCCTTTTTCAGATATGTGGGGAGCCGGAGGAAAAGCAGGGGCAACATTGGACCCCTGCTGAACCAGATGGGGCAACTGACAACTGACGCCCAGGAAAAAGCCAACCTATTAAATAGGTACTTTGCATCAGTCTTTCATCAGCCCCGTGGGACGCCCATCCCCGGTACAGGGCCGGGAAGTCCGGGTGAGGGTGATCCTCTGCCCTCCATAAATGTTGACTTTGTGAAGGAACATCTTGAGAAGCTGGATACCTTCAAGTCAGCTGGCCCTGACAATCTTCACCCCAGGGTACTCAAGGAGCTGGCGAGCACCATAGCCCAGCCTCTAGCGCGGATCTTTGAAAACTCTTGGCGCTCTGCTGTAGTGCCCAAAGACTGGAAGAAGGCCAACGTGGTGCCTATCTTCAAGAAAGGGAGGAAAGTGGATCCGGCTAACTATAGGCCCATCAGCCTGACTTCTATCCCGGGGAAGATCTTAGAAAAGTTTATTAAGGAGGCCATCCTTAATGGACTGGCCGACGCCAATATCTTAAGGGATAGCCAGCATGGGTTTGTTGCGGGTAGGTCTTGCTTGACCAATCTCATTTCCTTCTACAACCAGGTGACCTATCACCTGGACAAGGGAGATGAGATTGATGTCATATATCTTGACTTCAAAAAAGACTTCGATCTGGTGTCCCATGATCGTCTCTTGGAGAAACTGGCCAATTGTCGCCTTGGGTCCCCCACGATCCACTGGCTGGAAAATTGGCTCCGGGGTCGGACCCAGAGGGTAATAATTGATGGAAGTCACTCATCGTGGTGTCCTGTGACCAGTGGGGTCCCCCAGGGCTCTGTCCTTGGACCCATACTGTTCAACATCTTCATTAACGATGTGGACACTGGAGTCAGAAGCGGACTGGCCAAGTTCGCCGATGACACCAAACTTTGGGGCAAAGCATCCATGCCAGAAGACAGGCGGGTGATCCAGGCTGACCTGGACAGGCTCAGCAAGTGGGCGGATGAGAATCTGATGGTGTTCAACGCCGATAAATGCAAGGTTCTCCACCTTGGGAAGAAAAACCCGCAGCATCCTTATAGGCTCGGCAGTGCTATGTTGGTTAGCACTATGGAAGAAAGAGACTTGGGGGTCATCATTGACCACAAGACGAACATGAGCCTGCAATGCGATGCTGCGGCTAGTAAAGCGACCAAAACGCTGGCTTGCATCCATAGATGCTTCTCAAGCAAATTCCGGGATGTCATTCTCCCCCTGTACTCGGCCTTAGTGTGGCCGCAGCTGGAGTACTGTGTCCAGTTTTGGGCTCTACAATTCAAAAAGGATGTGGAGAAGCTTGAGAGAGTCCAGAGAAGAGCCACGCGCATGATCAGGGGTCAGGGAAGCAGACCCTACGATGACAGGCTGAGAGCCCTGGGGCTCTTTAGCCTGGAAAAGCACAGGCTCAGGGGTGATCTGATGGCCACCTACAAGTTTATCAGGGGTGATCACCAGTATCTAGGGGAACGTTTGTTCACCAGAGCGCCCCAAGGGATGATGAGGACGAATGGTCACAAACTACTACAAGATCATTTCAGGCTGGACATAAGGAAGAATTTCTTTACTGTCTGAGTCCCCAAGGTCTGGAACAGCGTGCCGCCGGAGGTTGTTCAAGCGCCTTCATTGAACACCTTCAAGATGAAACTGGATGCTTATCTTGCTGGGATCCTATGACCCCAGCTGACGTCCTGCCCGTTGGGCGGGGGGCTGGACTCGATGATCTTCCGAGGTCCCTTCCAGCCCTAATGTCTATGAAATCTATGAAAACCAGGGTGCCATGACACCCTGGGGTACCTTGAGATCCTTTCAAGGGTGTCATGGAGTGCTATACATTGTTAGCTGTGCAAACAAGAGTCACAAAATAAACCCAAAGATTTCAAATAGGAATCCATTGTTTTAAAAACATTCTGACCTGTTGTGGGCCGAGTGCTTTGCAACACAAAAAGTGCTCTATTGTTTTTCCATAGTCAAAAAACAAGTGAAAACTAAGAGTTAGCATTTTCTGAGGGGTGCCTTGAGTCCAAAAGGGTGCTTCAAGTCTAAGACGGAGTGCCTTGAGCTCAAAAATATTTAGAACCACAGTGTTATGCAAATATAAGTATTAGGGGCTACTTCTGTGTACAGGACTGCACTGCTAAATTGCATTTAGATGTTACTTGTATTTGCAATATCCCTTAAAGGCCATGAGAAGCCTAAGATGGAATATACCCATCACATGTTAAGAAGAGGAAGATAGACAATAATGTGCACAAATATTATCAGGAAACAGAGACTTAATAGTACGGATAAAGGGAGTTATATAGATAATGGGATGAATCTCAATGATTCATGTGTGCTTTACAAAATAGCTTCATTGGTGTTGCTGAAAAGAATGACACCAGTTACAGAACACGCATTTAAGCCCTATTTGAATTCCATGGGTGGTATATTGAATGTTACTGGAATGATGAAGAATAAGGGTACATAGCTCTATGTTGTGCTGCCTGCAGTTAAATATTAAAAATACATTCACTGTCTGCATTGCATTTACTGTCGGACAGTACCGTACTAGGAACAGTCATGCTACTTCCATGCTGTAAAATACTTTCTGATATGCACTCATTAGAGTAACTTAAATATCTACTCTCATTTGAGTAACTTAAATATCCACTTTACAAACATATAGTTGAAAATAGTTTCCTAATCTGCTGCTCTTGCAATCTGTGTGACAAGGTGTTCCCCAGTCAGGGACACTAAAGAGTCAAATCCTGATACTTCTGAAGTTAATGGCACAATGACTGCTGATTTTACCCCTCGCATGTTATACAGCTGCAAGCTGATGAAAATGTTCAGTAGAGGTTAGCTTGAACCAACCTTCCAGATGTGTAAATTGTATAATGGGCTGCCCAGATTGTAACAGCCCCGCATTTAGGGGTAATTTTAGGGGTAATCAAAATCCATGTCTGATGCAAAATGACAGCACCCCCGCCAACATAGCCACAGACACTAAATCATCTGAATGTTCTTCATGAACCTTGTTGTCCAAGGGGGTTAGAGGGTAAAAGCAGAGTTAAAGTGTCCCCATTATCCCCCTCTCAAGTAAATAATCTTAGCCTTAGCTCTGCTGCCTTTAAAGTACCATCCAGTCCAGATGAAGCATTACAGATAATGAGTAACCTGGTAATTGGAAAGGTCAGAAGCAGACTACTTTACCTCAAACCAAGTGGGGAGCCAGAAAGGCAATCATGTTCTATGTAGTTTAGGATTGTCTAAAATAAATGAATGTGTATGTGCATTCCAGCCTTAACTGAAATGCAATTCAATAATGATAATGCTTTTAGAGGTAACTGCATCTGTGGTGTAACATCAGTGATTCAAGAGAGTTTTAACCAGGATATTGTCTTTTAGGCTAGGGACAGGCATTCAAAAAACCTGAGCCTGAACCAATTCAATTTTTGCAGGTTAGTCTAACCTGCCTAGGTTGAACCGATTTGCAAGTGTACAGACATTCCCTCTGGACTGAAGAAATGTAGGCACATGCCTGCAATAGCTCAGGCTAGAAGTTGGGGGGTGCTAGACCAGCCCTCCCTTCCCTTCCATCATCTGAGCTGAGAGGGGGCAGGGGTGGCCAGGCCCCAGAAGAGGGCTCTGATTAGGGAAGGCCCATGCCTGCACAGTTCCAGACTTTTCCCCGGTCACTGCTCAAGGGGTGAGAGTGTTGCTAGCCCCCAGCCCCTGGCTAGCAGTCTGAGACAAAGTGGGGTGTGTTCAGTGTACGTATCTGTTGATAATACTAAGCTTTTCAATCTTCCTCTCCCTGTTTCTTCATACTGCCTGCAAACCTGACAGGTGAGGGAGCCAGCACAAAGCTGATAACCCAGAGTTTAGCAGCCCATCAAGAAAACAGAAGCCTCTCTCATGAGTACAAGCTCTTCTTAAACATCTTTTTCCAAGGAAGGAATGGAGGGACATTGCCAGCTGACCTGTTGATTAGCTCCAAAAGCCTTGAGAAGACACTGTCCTGTCTAGCTTTGTCCTGCCCAGTGAAATTGGAGACGCACACACAGATATCTCTCAGGATTAGCTATCACACCACATGCCAGCTAGGGTCTGTGGGGCTGGGGTCCATGCTGTGGGAGATGGGAGGGAGCGGGGATTTATGCTTAAGCAGTGAGGGGGGGGCAGGGAGGTAGGGCAGGGGGAAGCTGCTGTCTTCTGGATACAGTCTCCACCTCCTTCACAGTCAGCCAGAGCTCTGGGTAGAGAGGAGAGAGGTGGGAGCAGACAGACCAGCCCAGGCCTAAAAAGCAGGCTGAGATGCTGGGGAACTCTGATTTAACTTAAACCAGGAAGGGGTCTGGGACAGAAGTTCCATAAAACACTTTGACCCAAATCAGTTAAGTCTGATACTACATTCACCCAGGTTTATCATAGTTCAGTTTCAGCCATTTTGAAACTAGTTTATATGCACTGAACTTGTGTTCTCTTATAGGTTTAAACCAGTTTCTGATCACTTAAACCAGTTTATGTGCAGTATCTGTCCCTAGCCTTAGGAATAGACAGCTCCTACATTTACTCATATATCATGGCATGCAAGGAGCAAGCAGCACTAAAAAGTCATACGGTGGTAATCTACAGGAATCTGGGGTAGAGCTGTCCCAGAAAAAAAAAAAGAGTGATATTACACTGTTTTTAAGTTACACCAGTGCAACTGTTGTGTATCTGCTTCAAGCCTGGAGTAGCCATATACAGGATGTAAACAGACTATTATTGAGTCCCCTGCCACCTAGGGCAATATGTGATAGTGATCACTGGTTTCCATGGGTACTTGCTCCAATCATCTTTTCACTTCAGGTGCTGGTGTAACTGACATAGTGGTTCACGTGACAGTCCTATTTTGAATCTTCCAGATCATACCTCTTCCTATTTACTAGCCAAAGTAAGTTTACAGACAGTAATTGGTCAATACTGGGCATGTCTACATGTTCAGTAATGCACTGTAGTTACTGCATATTAAGTTTAGTTCTTGTATAATCAAGTACTAAATCAATGTGCACTAACTGGTGTTACTGTGCAGTATCACTGGTGCACACCTTTCTTGTTATGCTACCACATAGTAGCATAACAATAATGTGCAGTAGCATATTAGCACTGTTTGTGTTGTGACACACTACTGCACAGTATTATTAGGCTATTGCACAGTTAGTGTCTCATGTAGATGCACCCACTGTCTTTAACTCCTCAGCAATGGCACTGAGAATACATGGCAGCAACTGAACCCACGTGGAAGCCTTTAGATTAGCATTCATAGAAAGACTTGAAGCGAGCAGACTTGCATTTGTCAGTCTCTTTCACTTCTGATAGTATCACTCTTCCAGGACATAATTTCACTTCAAACAATATTAGACTCTCTCAATGTGTTACATAATAATTTTCCCATGCACTGAGCTGAAAATGTGCCATGCATTTAATACTGACATCAGAAAGTTTGTGAATAATATTTTACAATAAAGATATCCTATTTAAATCTTATAAATGGGATTGGCAGGAAAGAATAAACCAAGAGAGAAAGATACTTTTTCTCTTTTGGCTGATCACGCTAAAGCTGTAATTGAGCAATTCTTAGTTCACTAATACCCTGGGTGCGTGAGCAATCATAAAAGATGAGTCAACATTAACATCTTTTATGTGAGAGATCCTGGTCTTTTCAATTACCATTGTTTCCAGGGCTAGGGACAGAAATTACACATAAACTAGTATAAGTGATCAGAAACCAGTTCAAATCTGTAACACAGCAGAAATTCAGTGCACATAAACCACTTTAAAAAACGGCGAAAACTTGTTTAAGATAAACCTGGATGGATGTAGTATTAGACATAACTGAAGGCTTGAAAGTCTCTGGGCTAAGGTTAGAGGGGAGAGCAGCAAGGGTTATGTCATGGTGGGTATGTGCTATCAACCACTAGACCAGGAGGATGAGGTAGATGAGGCTTTCCTCAGACAACTAGTGGAAGTTTTCAGATCACACGCCCTGGTTCTCATCGGGGACTTCAATTATCCTGACATTTGTTGGGAGGGCAATATAGCAGTGCACAGGCATTCTATGAAGTTTTTGGAGAGTGATGGAGACAACTTCCTGGTACGAGTGCTGGAGAAACCAATAAGGGGCCATGCTCTTCTCGACCTGCTCCTCACATACAGGGAAAAATTGGAGGGAGATGTGGAAGTGGCTGGCAACTTGGGCAGCCGTGACCATGAGATGATCAAGTTCAGGATCCTGACAAAAGGAAGTAAGGAGAGCAGTTGAATATGGACCCTGGGCTTCAAGAAAGCAGACTTTGACTCCCACAGGGAACTGATAAGCAGGATCCCCTGGGAGGCCAGCAGCACCATACCTAAAGTCCTGGTGGCCCCGGCTGAACTTTTAGTATTAGGCTCCCCTTCACTAAAGATAATGATAATAACAATTTAAAAATTACTATTTTTGGGCCCCCTTTCTGTCTAGGCCCTGGGCCAGCCGCCCAGTTCGCCCATGCCTGTGTTCAGCCCTGGAGGCCAGTCTGAGGTGGAAAGGAGTCCAGGACAGCTGGCTGTATTTTAAAGAAACCTTACTGAGGGTTCATAAACAGACCATCCTGATGTGTAAGAAGAATAGCAAATATGCCAGGTGACCAATTTGGCTTAGTAGAGAACTCTTTGGTGAGCTTAAACACAAAAAGGAAGCTTATAAGAAGTAGAAGCTTGGCCAGATGACTAGGGAGAAGTATAAGAATATTGCTGGGGCATGCAGGGATGAAAGCAGGAAGGCCAAAGTGCAACTGGAGTTGCAAGGGATGTGAAGGGTAATAAGAAGGGTTTCTACAAGCCAGCTAAGGGAATATGGGTTGCGTGAATGGATTGTAAGGTGGATAGAAAGCTGGCTGGATTGTTGGGCTCAATGGGTAGTGATCAATGGCTTGACATCTAGATGGCAGCCAATATCAGGTGGAGTGGCTCAGGGGTTGCTCCTGGGGCCAATTTTGTTCAATATCTTCATTAATGATCTGGAAGATGGGATGGCTTACACCCTATGCAAGTTCATGGATGACACCAAGGTGGACGGTGTAGTAGATACACTGGAGGGTACAGCTAGGATTCAGAGTGACCTAGACAAACTGGAGGATTGGGCCAAAAGAAATCTCATGAGGTTCAACGAGGACAAGTGCAAAGTCTTGCACTTAGGACAGAGGAATCTCATGCATCAGTACAGGCTAGGGACCGCCTGGCTAAACAGCAGCTCTGTGGAAAAAGACCTGGGGGCTTACAGCAGACAATAAGCTGGATATGAGTCAACAATGTGCCCTTGTTGCCAAGAAGGTTAATGGCATACTGGTCTGCATTGGTAGGAATGTTGTCAGCAGATCAAGGGGAGCAATTATTCCCCTCTATTCAGCACTGGCAAAGCCACATCTGGAGTACTGTGTCCAGTTTTGGGCTCCACACTATAGAAAAGATATGGACAAGTTGGAGAGAGTCCAGTGAAGGGCAATGAAAATGGTTTGGGGGCTGGGGCACATGATTTATGAGGAGAGGCTGAGAGCACTGGATTTAGTTTGGAGCAGAGAAGACTGAGAGGGGATTAATAGCAGCTGAAGGGCGATTTCAAAGAGTTCTCAGTGATGGCACATGACAGAACAAGGGACAATGATCTCAAGATGCAGAAAGGGAAGTTTAGGTTGGATATTAGGAAAAACTCTCTCACTAGGAGAGTAGTGAAGCATGGGAACGGGTTACCTAGAGAGATGGTGGAATCTCCATCCCTGGAGGTTTTTAAGGCCCGGCTTGGCAATGCCCTGGCTGGGATGATCTGGTTGGTGATGGTCTTGCTTTGAGCAGGAGGTTGGACTAGATGTGACCTCCTAAGGTCCCTTCCAACTCTAGTTTCATATGATTCTATGATTTATGTTAAATCATTTATTAAACTTCTGTCCCAGGATCCCCTCCAGATTCAAGTTAAGTCACAATCCCCCAACATGCCAAGATTCTTTGCACTTCCCCTGCAAATCCCCCCTCACAGGCAAGGTGGGCTAGCCTTGGCCCAAGCTGTCTGCTTCAGCCCAGCAGGGAGATGTGCTCTAGCACCCCCAAGCTTCTGGCCTGGGCCACCGCAGGCATGTGGTTGCATTTCCTGAATCAAAAGTGAATGTCTGTTCATTTGCTTATTGGTTCAGTCTACGCAGCTTAGACTACCTCATGAAGATTGAATTAATTCAGCCTTGGGCTTTTCGATTGTCTGTACTTAGCGCAGAAATAATGGGGGTTGGGGGTATGCAAAATTACGCCTTAGCCTATGATCTTTTTGTAATCCCCTCAACTACTGAAGTTAAAACTCTCAAGAACTTAATAAAAAAACTTAATATTCCTCTGAAATTACACTGAGAACAGAGGCTATTGTTTAAATGTGCTTTTTTAACCTCCCCAAACAATAAGGGTGCAGACATTCACAAGTAAAGACGCTTAAACATGGCGAAGTGCTACAAAAATGACCCTAGAAAAAAAGAGGGACCTGCCAAAAGTGCTTCTTGAAGCACCTGCATGGTATTCCTCAGTGCTCCAAGGGGCAGACCACCACTGAGCACTGTGCTGGGCACCCAGCTGTCCACAGGAACTCTGGAGGCCAACGCGCACACCACTTCTTGCCTTTGCAGCCATTCAAAAGCACTTGAGGAGCAGAGGGCACATCTATACAGTGCTGAAACATACCAAATTTGAGATCCCCTAGGATTCTGAGTGCTTCAAATGAAAGTATCCATATCCTGAACTTCTCCTATTAAGATATATCCTTATCTTGATTATTTCACGTTAGATTTTCTAGTTTGCAACTATTGTTCTCTTTGACTTGGAAGCTGAAACGAAAAGCAAAACTGAAACAACACCATTGACTTCTGATGTACATCCTTGCAAATTGCGAGGAAGCAATGAGTTGTTTTAGATCAGGCCTAGAATTTTCTGCAATCAGGAAGGAGGGGTTTACAATTACTAAAGCTTAGTATAGTCTTAGTCATGATTTATTCACTTTGAAGCCACATACCATGCACTTTAGCTAAATGTGGAAAAAAACATTAAGTAGCGAGCATCACAATGTGAAGCATCAAAACTTTTTCCTATCTCAGGAGCACTCAGCTGTCAATAGCAAAAAATAACAAAGACAGATCTCAGCTTCTGTCAAATCAAACTGACACAAAAGAGTTGAGTATTGGTGCAAGAGAAAAAAATGTCAATCCATTCCTCCCCTCAAAAATCACAATATAACAAAATAACTCAAGGTTTAAAACAGGAAATCATTTATATAACGTTTTGTTTAAATCTCTTCTGAGAGAAAATGTATCAAATGGCTTATATTCTTAAAGCCAGTATTAAATATGTGAAATTTCCCCAATTCCTCTGTCTTCTAAGACAACAGTGAGCATAGAATCCTGGTGATTTTTACATTGAAAATAAGAATATCACTGGAATAAATATCAACTGAAAAGAGATTCTCCAAAAAACACCATGACTTGAACTATTATATATCCATAAGTTCATTTTTCTTCTAACTAAATGTTCAAAAATATCATAGACATGGAACAGAGAATAAGAGCCTGATACTATTAGTATATCATTTTAAGCAATAAGAAGTTTCAAAGAAAAACAGTCAAAAGCAGATGAAGGTTTAACCTCTATCCCATGAAGGTAACAAAGACTCTCATTAACTTTCATGGATTTTGGAAGAAGTCATGATTCAATAAATACTTCACTGTTCAGCAACACATCGAGCTCATGCTTAAACCCCATTGTTTTCAAAGGGACTTAAGCAATTCTGATGTGCAAGCACCACAACATAACTGAACAGTCTCTTATGAACTGCTAGTATCAGTCTTGGCATCCATCTGGCAAAGGAAAGTGGAGTTCTAATTAGAACAGGCTACAACATACTCCTTGTGTATAGTATATCCTTTAGATTACTACTTAAAAACAGAGTTTTCTGATTGTCTGGACCTTAATGATCCTGTGACACTAAATAAAGGCAAGTGGTTGATAAAATTTCTATGGACAAAATTTTCCTTCTACCCAACTCTGGTACTGGCAGCATTTTATTTGTTAAATAACACATTTGTAAGGCCCATTCCTCTTGCTCAATGAAATGAGCTAACTTCCAAGTAAGGAACAGTGAGCATAAAACAATGGATGTTTCTACAGCTTGATTTGGGGACAGCTTATTACGGTCGGTACTAGTCAATGTGTTGATAATAGATTTTTGGTATTCAGTGTAGCAGTGCCTACAACCCTAGGGATAAGTGCATTGAGATGATTGAGATGATGCTATTGAATACTGAAATAGTTCTATAATTTTCTGACCATGCTATTAGAAGGTAGAAAGGAATGTTTGGTAAATAATGCCTCTCAAAGCTCAGATCTGACTTCTAATCTGAACTGTCCTTAATTACAGTATATGAGATTCTGGGTACTCAGCTGGACTCATCAATTAATATTATTGCACTGTAACTTATTTAGAACTTTTCCCCACTTTTTGCACAGGGAAAAACTATAGGTTTGATTAAATGAATCTTTAAGAGGTGAACCATAACTTCAAAATGGTGTCATTATGACTAAACTGGCCAACTGCAGCCTCGGCTTCACAACGGTCCACTGGCTGGGGAATTGGCTCCGTGGTCGGATGCAGAGGGCGTTGGTTGATGGCAGTCAATCGTCGTGGTGCCCTGTGACCAGTGGGGTCCCTCAAGGCTCTGTCCTTGGGCCTATATTATTTAACATCTTCATTAATGACATGGACATTAGCATCAGAAGCGGACTGGCCAAGTTTGACGACAACACCAAACTTTGGGGTAAAACCTCCACACCCGAGGACAGGAAGGCTATACAGGCTGACCTTGACAGGCTCAGTAAATGGGCAGACAAGAACCTGATGGTGTTTAACACCAAAAAATGCAAGGTTCTCCACCTTGGGAAGAAAAACCCGCAGCATGCTTATAGGCTCGGCAGGGATGAAAGGGACTTGGGGGTCATGACTGACCAGAAGATAAACATGAGCCTTCAATGTGATGCTGTGGCTAGTAAAGCGAGCAAAACACTGGCTTGCATCCATAGATGCTTCTCAAGCAAATCCCAGGATGTCATTCTCCTGTTGTACTCGGCCTTGGTGAGGCCACAGCTGGAGTACTGTGTCCAGTTTTGAGCTCCACAATTCAAAAAGGATGTGGAGAAGCTTGAGCGGGTGCAGAGGAGAGCCATGTGCATGATCAGAGGTCAGGAAAACAGGCCTTATGATGAGAGGCTGAGAGCCATGGGACTCTTCAGCCTGGAAAAGCGCAGGCTCAGGGGTGATCTGGTGGCCGCCTATAAGTTATCAGGGGTGTACATCAGGATCTGGTGGGAATGCCTGTACACCAGAGCGCCCCAAGGGAGGACAAGATCGAACTCCTCAAACTCCTCAATGACCGTTTCAGGCTGGCCCTAAGGAAGAACTTCTTTATTGTCCGAGTCCCCAAGGTTTGGAATAGACTGCCGCCTGAGGTGGTTCAAGCACCTACTTTGAACGCCTTCAAGAAACATTTGGATGTTTATCTTGCTGGGATGCTATGACCCCTGCTGACTTCCAGCCCTAAAGTCTATGAAATCTATGAATCTATACTTAGGACATGAGAAATTTCTGTGGCATTAAAAGTAAATTCCAATTGAATAAAGCTAAAGAGAAAAAATAGGTTTTTGTTTTTAATTGGACAAGCTGACACCTTTGAAACCAAATGCATTTTTACACATATATGGTTAAAATTAGCATTAGCTGCTCATAGCATATCCATTCTTCAACCACCCTCTTCAGCAAGCCTGTGGTTGTTCAGCATGAATCACTTCCATGCTGATTCACACAATAGCTCACACTTGGAGGTGGCCAATAATTCAATTAGCTTGACTGAATTCAGAGTTGTGTTTTATCTCAATAATACAGCATTTGGAGCGACAATAATTTCCTTTGACTGTTGAAAAAGGAGCTTCTCCATAATAAAAGCACAAGTGGTCAAAATAAAAAGGGTGGCATTTATTAATTGGATTACACAGAATGCTCTGAAAGAGTTATTATCAAAGCCATAAAAAACACAGAGAGTAATCTGAAGAGTAGAAAAGCCTTAGTTGGGCAGAAAACGATTTTTAACTTGACCTTTATGAAACTTACACATTTTAAGATGCAAATGAACATGCAAAACTTGGGCCCAATCCAGGAACTTCAAAAGCAGCATGGGGCTTCTTCTTTTTTAAAGTCCATCCTGATTAAAATGTCTTTGAAGATCTCTTATTGCCACCAACAAAAATCTTTGAGACACCAGTTAAGATTTTTTTTTAGGACACCAAAGTGATTTTATGGCCTAAGTCCAAAAATGCAACCTACCATATTTACTCAATTATAATATGATGTTTCCCTCCCACCCACCCCCATTCAACATGGGGAAGACCAAACCTCATCTTATGATCACATACAACTTATCTGAAACCAGAAAATGCACGTGGCCACCCAGCAGACAGTGCATGAGTTCCCAATGCATGATGAGGCTCCAGGTAATTGTAGGGGGGGATACAGCATGCAGTGAGACTCCTAGTAGTGGCAGCAAGAGATCCAACACATGGTAAGGCTCACAGTAGTGGTGGAAAGGGACCCAGCATGAGGCGAGACAGCTAGCACGCGGTGGCGAGGGACCTGGCAGCAGCAACAAGGGACCTAGAACACCCATGGTGATGAGGGCTGTAGCATGTGAAAAGGGATCCAGAAGTGGTGAAGAGCATGCCAGGGAGGGATCTAGCACTCAGCAAGGCTCCAGTCTGCAGCAGCATTGGAACTGGCATACAACGACGCACCCAACAGCAGTGAGGCAAGTGGCAGCAAGGCACCAAGCAGAGGGGCAAGTGGCAGGGGAGCACCCAGCAGAGTAGTAGGGAAAGCAGAAGATCACAGGGCCTCATCATCACTGACTGGCAAATTTTAAAACAATAGAAACCCATGATAAATTCTGTGGGAGGCGGAAAACCCTCCTGACGGACCATATACAAAAAAGAGGAAGTAGCAGTACAAATATGAAGATACCAAAAGCAATGAGGTGCAGGTATGTTACAAACTTTAAAATGAAGGTTGTAAATTATGCAGAAAAAAACAACACAATATAGATTAAGTTAATGTTTGAACTGAATTGAAGCTAATGTTGAATTTATGACTTACTGGTATTGCTATAGCTTTTGTCAGTAGGTCAGCTTATAAAAATACAACCAAATTAAAATTTTTCCTTGTATGGAATCTAATTATTGGAGAAGGGGGTCAACTTAAGTTTGGGCCCATTAGTAGTTTAGATTTCAATGAGACTTCGATTCTGATGGGACAGAATTTACAATGCTATTTAGACACCTAACTCCATCTGACTTTCTGTTTTCATGAGGACAAGGGCCCAAACTCAAACAGGTTCTGAATGCATGAACACTGCTCAAAACAAGCAAGTGGGAATATGTCTCTGCAGCCTTGTGACTATGGAAATCCCCACTGAGAGGCAAGTCTTGGCTTCTAGCTCCTATTGCCAGGACTTTTAAAGTAGTTTATAAGAGATAGTTACTGAAAGGACTGGAACACAGGCAACAGAGGCTTGCTTCCTCTTGCTGCTATCCTCCTAGCCCCGTGACTCTTGCACTCTTGAATGCCCCATGGCAATTCTCTTGCTTTCTAAGCACTCTAACCACTTGGACACTGGGCAGACAGTGGGCACCATCACTATCACTACCAGCGTTGCTTTGTTTGGGACTCAGACAGAGCTCAGGTGCTTTGCTGCAGCAAACTGAATCGTGACATAGCTTTGGCAGGAGCTAGGGGACTAAATGCTCCATGTGAATCACTTCTGTTAGGAAGCTCTGAGATAAAGGTCTAAGAAATGTTTCAGTCTAAAATACAAACACTTCACAAGTTTTGTGGCTACTGGAGAAGGGCAGTTTGAATCTCTTTTGGGATCACAGGTGGCTAAATTCTATTTAGGTTCCTAAGGTACCAACTAGAATCTACACCACGGTAGCTAACCTTGCTTTGGCATCTTCGTAAACACCACTAGGTATTTTTCTGCATCTCTAGGGACTGAAATGCCTTTGTAAATCTGGCTCTGACTTAGGGCTCCAAAGTCACTTAGATGTTTTTAAAAACTCTATTCACTAACTGTCTGAACGCATGACACTTCAGCTGTACCCATCCAATAATGTACCCCAGCACTGCATGTTGTTCTACATTCCAGAGTTCTGATCAACATAAGGCACACTGAATATGACTGTGCTGTAACTATGGAAATGGAAACATGCAAAATGCTGAGAGAACTGGAATACTGATGGCCTTTAATTGGGCTGTTTCTTACAGTCACACTGGGTACTAGAATGGGTTCTTATTAATCACTCTGGGCATGTCTACACATTCATTAATGCACCATAATTACAGCGCATTAAGTTTAGCATCTGGAATGACAGGTTCTAAATACACCATAGTCTGTGCTAGTGAGCATAAGCACAACTAGTTTTTGGTGGATGCTACTGTGCCTTACACTAAATTTACTGCACATCATCATGGGCTTTGCCCGCCATGCTACAGTAGATCTAGTCTTCTGTACATTAAGCATCTTCTGTAAAGGTGCCCTCTGTGCAGTAAAACGAAGGAGAGAACAAGCACAATGTCACTACAACTAACAACGTTCACAGACTTAACTGATGAATGACACCCTTAAGCACATTCTTCTCTTTACCAGGGATCCTAGTTTTCTGGGATAAAAATAAAAATTCTCCAATTAGAAAAAACATAAATCCACATTTTTCCATAGAGAGCCCCCCCCCCCCCAACAGTGATTGGCCGAGGGGCCTTGGTTTTGGCTCCGCCCCTCACTGCTGACTGGTCGGGAGAGTTGCCATTCATGCGGCCCCACCCCTCACCGCTGATTGGTGGAGAAGGGTGGCACCACATGCTGGGCAGTCCTCTTGGCCAATTAGCAGAAAATGGGGGAAGGGTGCCATCTTGGCTGCTTTCCTATGTGCCAGAAGCTTTTCCCCTTGTTGGGCTGCTGCAGCTGTGAGAACTTCCAGCTCCCACTGGAGAGCCAGAATTTTATTTTCAGTAAGGTTTTTTTTCCCCTGGCGATTCCAAAGAATCTCTGTAAAAATGCAAATTACGCATTTTTCCATGGCGCACAGATGTCTACGATCCCTGCTCATTACATAGAATCTTTCTATGCTATATAATGCAATAGCATTGCTCATTATTCTTTGTATCCAGGGCCATGGTTTCAAATATTTCCTTTAATTCAGTTGCACTTTGCCAACTGTTAGGGGAAAAAGAACTGCAGTCTACATTACAATGTTTCTGCCAAGTGGCAAGGTTATTGTAATGGAGCAGCAGCTTCAGTATAGTTAAGAATCCTTTTCTGTTTTAAAAGACCAACTCTGCGTTGTGCTCTATAACTCACAATATTATAGGAATTGTCCTGAAATGTGGCGTGCCTCACAGAGAGAGCATTCCAAATCTGGGAACATTCAAATCCCAGGGTTCCAAGATTCAACCCTGCAAAAACCAGCTTTTCTTCATATTGATGGACTCTACCCGTGTTTTTTTTTACAACTGACCTAGGTGATTTAACAACGGTTCACATCATGTTCAAAATGTTCTCTGTTGCTTGACATTTATCCCATCTAGAACACACGTAGCAACCAACTATCCTTTTGAGCAGCAAAATGTAAAATGGTATTTGAGAAAGAGCTGGGCTCTTAGGAGAAGTAAAAATTATATGACAGATAACACAGATAGATTTCTTTTCCTTTACCTGTGTTAATAATACTAGATGATCACGCCTGTAAATCATACAAAACCCCAAATTTCCTTGTTTGCTAAAGCTGTTGCTCTTTTTAATTTCTGCCTTTGAATCTAAATGGAACTAAAAATCATACATTTGAATCTCTAAATGTGAAATCAAGTTCTGGATTCAGGCCCTGAGTGGGCAAGAAACCAAAAACACATGCTTAACTTTAAAAAGATACAACTATAACTACAACTAGTATGGTAAGTACAACCCTAAGCACTACTGGAAGCATTCCAAAAACTCACTTACTTAAAGTTAAGCACGGGCTTACATCCGCTAGTGAATTGGGTTCTAACAATCTTTAAAGCAAAAGTCCTGTTTTGTGGCCAATATACTATTATCCATCCATACACATACATAAGTATATACACACATTATTACTGAAATTCCTAATGATTTAGACCATCACATTCATAGACAAACTTTGCAGGGAGCTCTCTCTGTTTAGTCTTCTTATAAAGCAAGGCCGGGCTCATGAAGACACAAAAGTCATGATACTGTGGTGAGCGAGCACTAGAAGATAGGATATTGCAGACATATCACTCCTGACAGGGCTAAGCAATAGGTGAGAGAGATAAGTGGGGTTGGAATAAAATATGATTAAACCAGTCTTTTCCATTCTGTTTTGATTTAAAAGTACACAGTACAAACTATTCATCTTCTGTTTGGAAGCAGTAAATCAACCGATAAAGAAGAGTGAAATGTAAGTAGGGTGCCAGAAAAGCCAAATCAGCATGCGTTGGCAAACTGCTTATGAAAAGGATGAAAATGGAATTAAATAACAATGCAGAAGTGCTGCCCTATCTTAGTGATCATCAGAATTTATGCAGGATTAGCACATGCACAAAAAGTAATGATAATAGAAAAGACAAGGTGGAGGAAGCAAAGAAAATTTGCATCCTGGAACAGCCTAGGTATTGTGCTGCTGAAGAATTAATGTTGGCTCTGGGTCTAGTGTAGGCTGGCTGTTTATTTTTCTTTTTTATTTCACTGGGCTGATTACAGAAGTGCTGCAATTTAAAGAGTGCTTAGAAAGCTCTTCAAAACTTTCAAAGAATTCAGTATCACTCAGGTGACTGCTGAGAGAGCGCTCCGGATTGTGACCTGAATAACGGGCTATATCCAGGGAACATCCTAACAGTGTCCATTTCCCATTCTAGGGAGAACCTGCTAACATAAGCTCCCATTTGATTCTTGAGTGCATTATAACAACTGCATTGGAGCTGATTGCAAATACAGAGGGAAAATTTCAAGCATGGGTTTTCACCCTTGGTGTACAGACCCACTCTGAACGCTGTCATGAAGCCATGGTGGTTATTGCCTAGGTAGCCTCCTAAGCAAGCCCAGGAACACTACTGAAAAATAAGCCCAAGCCACTCGCATCCAGTCAGAGCATTCTCAAACAGGCAAATTAGACAGCATGGATGGGCTGGAAGGAGCTCCGAGATGTACTGTCCCAAAATAATGATTTCATGAAAACATGCCCGTTCTCAATAGGAATGCCCCTGACTCCATACTGTTTAAAGCAGGGTTTACTCAAATCCCGCATGAAGACAACAGCTGAGCAAGAGGTAGCATATTTCATAATGATGGGATGAAAAATCTTAAATGAAGTCATTGTTTTGAGGCTGGAATACAGAACGAGGGAGTGACGCTCCTTAGAGCGACAGCGAGGTGAAATGAGAAGAAACAAACAGAACAGATGAAATAAGATAAGCCTGCACCTGTCATGCAACTTTACACCTATTAGGGAAGGTACCAGTAATACAGGTCTCTCTGAGGTCAAAGGCACTCAAAATGAAGGGTCAAATTAAATCAACTCCAAATGAAGGGGCTGGCAAATAAATCCAGGTGTGTTTTGACAAATTATACTAAATTAACTTGGTGAGAGCAGATTCTTTGAGTCATGTCATTCCTTTGTGCTGCTCAGGCAATAGGCAGGAAGTGTGGCCTCCAGTGAAGGGGATGTATCAGGCAAAATCATTTGTCATCATGCTGCAGCAAACGCTTGATGCTGCAAAATCTAAACCTACTCATGGACCAGGCAGAGAAAGGATTGGGAAACTATAGCCAGTCTTCCTTCTAATCTTCCCTTGCTGTTACATGTGTCATATTTGGATTATTTGAGCTTCGGTGAATTTTTTTTCTGAAGATTCAGACTGGCCAGGTAAGCAAGCCCCCCCCCCCCCCCCCCTCAGGCTAATGACCTCGATACCATTCACCCATTACATCTGTCAAAGAGATTGCTTCTTTCTGTTACAATTGATGTGCAGGGAGGTAGAGAAGGGCTTGGGAGAGATGTGTTAGCTTAACAGAAGTCTGCATTTCTGAGAGAGGAAATAAAATTAGGGTAGGGGTAAAAATGGGTCTATATCATTATACTGGCAGTAAACTAGCTACCTGTACTGCAAACATGTAGGCGCTTCAAACATCATGCAAACAGTCCCCCAAAATCAAACACATATGAAGCTCTACTTTTTATGTCCAAATTGCATTGCAAATGTTGTGATAGATGGTAGTGATTTTGCAGTCATGATGGTCTGGCAAATACGAGAGGCAAGGATATTTTTAAGCAATATCTTTTATTAGGCCAACTGCATAGTAGGGTAAGATGTTAGACAAGCTGTAAGTCACAAAACTGCCCTGCTTCAAGTCTTGTATTGACATACAAGGACCACCCTCCCATCACTTTAATTCAGCGGTACTTATTATTCTTACACTGTAATCTCTTTGGGATTGGGACCAGATCCAGTACCATGATGCCTCAGTTGCCTCACATACATAAGGGTAGAAGTAAGCTATAGCCAGGCATTTGTAGACAAAGGGGACATCTGACTGGAAAGGGACAAAAAAGAATAAAACAGTCATAGTATCATCCTGTTTCACCAGCAGCTTTTGTGCTCCCTGGGCAGCCCACAGCTCTCAAAACCATCTCTGAAGCACAATTACCCTCCTGAGCATCCTGAAAAAAACAGCCCTTCTCCTTCTCTAAACGCAGGATGCACCATGACTGATTAGTGACAAACTATAGCTAATGCAAACCAATGTGCCAAATGTGCAGTTGCATGCATCTGCTTGGAAACACAAGATGCATGGCTCAGAAGGACAAGCACAGAGGCAGAGAAGCTCAACCCAGAAGGTATTGCCACCAATTCCAGAGTTTTACTTCAAAAACCAGAAAAAAGAACATGCCAGCAGCTCTCCACTAGTTGGGGAAGGAGATGGATATTAGGCCTGTGTGAAGCAGCTAGTATTCGCTTTGGATTTGGATTCGGCCAATTCGGGGGACAGTGATTCGATTCAGTGATTCGAATCACTGTCCCGAATCAATTCGCCCGAATCTCCAAATCAGACAAGCACCACCCCCTGTCTGCTCTCCTATCCCTGGCAAGGCTGCCCTGCCTGCCCCAGCTCCCAGCGCTTTGGAAAAAAAAGCCTCACTCACCAGCTGCTGCCAGGCAGGGGGGAGGGGCAGGGGCGGGGGTGATTTCCACTGCCCCCCACTACCCCATGCTGCACGGGGAGCTCTGCATAAGCTCCCCCAACCCCTGTCTGCTCCTCCAGCCCCCACATGGCTGCCCCGCCTGCCCCAGCTTCAGCCCTTTATGAACCCCCCCCCAGCTCACTGGTTCTTGCCAGGCGGGGGGCAATCCTTGCTGCCCGCCACTGCTGCACGCCACATAGGGGGCTCTGCACAAGCCTCCCAAAGCCCCGAGGCTGCTGCCCCACCCCCCACTGGGCAGAAGCCTATGAGTGGGGGCTTTTTTTTAAAGGGCCAGGAGCTGGGGTGGGCAGGGCAGCCATGGGAAAGCTTCGAATCAATTCGGACCTTTTTATTGGTCCCTTGGTTCAATTCAGATTTGGAGATTTGGCCACTTAATCAGGCTGTATCTCCTCCAAATCGATTAAGCACCCGAAGCTTCGCACAGCCCTCAAGGATATGGAACGAATGTTGCATATAACCGCCAGTACCTTGTATACACATTTAAAAGAATAAAATCAAGGGAGTAAAAGAGAGAGTCTGCATGGACAAGAGCTCATGTTTCCTAACAGTATTAATCAAAGCAAGTATGAAGTAGGCTGGGGTATTTTTAGCTGTTAAATTAGGATTTTTGGACAGTGAACAGAGAATTGGGGATTTTTCCCCCCTTTGTAGATCAAGAAACTTCTGGTTGAATAATCATATCCTAAAGCACAGTTTGTAGCATACTTGGTTGGCATTAATTCTAGAGGCACATTGCCATGAGTATTCAATCAGACTGTTCAATTACATAGTAACTGAATGCTGACACCTACTGACATACAAAACCATCAGACTATAACAACGTTGTTGAAAACTGATTGACGTACATCATGCATATTATCTGGTCTTCCCCCAGCAACTTTCGCTGCAAAAATAGCAGGATATATGCTTAGGTGTGATATGTTAAAAACTTTAGACACAGGTACGTGACATAATTTAAAAAAAATAAGTATTTACTTAAGGGGAAAGATAATCCCTCACAGCAGTGGTAAGTGTGTGCAATATAGGACTAGGTCAATAAGACAGCTTGAGGAAAGAGAGAAGTCCAACCACACTGATGCTCAAAACAGTGATTTAATTTGAACACTAACACCTTTTTCACATCGAGTCTTTAAAATATGCTTTCCCTGAGATGCTGTCTCCATGCAGTGTTGGAGTAAGAGCCTACCACACACCACGTTAAACTGGGAGTATTTGTATTATAAAGGGATATGTTTAAATAAAGCTATCCTTTTGAAGACAAAACATAATACTGAGGTATTCTGCAAAATCCATTCCCATAATCTCCCATATTCTATAGATCTAGAAAGCAAGCATGATAGAAATTTCAGGGGAAATCTTTAAGTATACTCTGTTTTTATCTAGTTTGTATTTAGGCTCAGCATGCACTGGCTTCAGTCCAACATGCCACTGCTACCCTGGCTTCAGATGGTATTTTGCAAGGATACCATTAGCAAAACAAACAAACAAACAAAAAAATTAAGGAGACATCAGAATCTGAACCAGTATAACTGTATTACAGTAAAAGCTGTGTTAACCAGCATTTTACTAACTGAAATACTCTATTAACCAGAATTTCCAATATCCCCCAATACAAATCCTCCCTTTAGCAACTGGAATCTTTGCCGAGTGTATCCGGCATGCAGGCAGGAAAGTCTGTGGGGGGGGAGGGAAAGGGATCTGCGTGGGGCAGGGCGGGCTGCCGCTGTGGGCTGGGGCAGTGCTGGGCTGCTCCTGGCTGGGGTGGCTGCACTATTCTCTTGCCTTCCTTGATAGGTATAACTCTCAGATAATCAGAATTTTTAGATAACTGGCACCCCCTTACCCCACTCATGCTGGATAACAAAGCTTTTACTGTATATGTAACTATACCCTGTCTGGTGTCATTTGGGTTATAATTACACAAAAAGATCATTTATTTCTGTATTTCACCTCCACACAAACACAGGAAATACAGGGATATATATAAAAATGACTACTGATAATAACAACTCTCCCCCCTTTTGATAGGTCTTGATCTCTAGTAATCAAGCTTCTTTTCTTCTGCTAATTGTTTGTCAGCTACCCCTGCAAATTTCTCCCTCCCTCTCAAATTTCACAGCTCTACCCACTGTTTTTAAAAATCTCTACATTTGCTCTTCTCCTCAGACCTGAGGAAGAATGCTTTTGCATTCAAAAGCTTGTCTAACTTTATCCCAGCTATATAGTTGGTTCAATAAAAGATATTATCCAAAAAATCCTTGCTTCTCACATAAAAGTTTTAAAAAAATTTAGCCAGAAGTCTTCATAGACTCTGGTTCTTTTTTTTTGGAAGTGGTTTGCCAACATGAACAATGATGAACTCTTCTGAGCTAGATACAGACATTCAAATGGCCTGAGGCAGAATTGCTTAAACCTACACGGGTTTCTGTAAGTGCCCTAGTTTAGGTCAGGAGCTAACAGAACAGAAGTTTGCTCTTTGGTGAAGGAGGGTGGGGGTAAAAGCAGCACTGCACCTAGACTCCTGGCAGCCCCAGACAAACTTTTAGTATTGGGCCCCCCTTTGCCAGAGATAATGATAACAATAATTTTAAAATTACCATTTTCAGGCCTCCTTTCTGTCTGGGCCCTGGGCAGCTGCCCAGTTTGCCCATGCCTGTGTCTGGCCCTGGATGTGAGATTGCCTGCACTGGCCAAGGCTACCAGGTTGGGGTGCTTGAGTATACCTCCTAGTGTGACCACAGTCTTCCCAGCACAGTGCCAGGGAGCCGGGCACAGCCGAGCCTCCATTCCCTCACCCCATCTGCAGCCCGCATGGCTCCCTACAAGTGGGGGCTAGCAGGGGTCCACAAAGGCATCTGGCATGCTGGTGGACAGCAACCTACCTTGATTTGTGAGTGAACCTGGTATTGAAGTTCAATTCACCCGTCTAACCTACATCAATTAAGTCTGATACCACATTGATCCAGGTCTATCTTAGACTCAGATCCATCATTTTGAAACCAGTCTGTGTGCTCTGAACTTCTGTTCTGTTATGGTTACAGACCAGTTTTAAGAGCACCTAAACTGGAAAAAATGTAATGTCTGTACCTGGCCCTGATTGCGAATAACACAGTAATGCTTCTGCTGTAATATTATCGTACTGATATCAAAAGGTTTATTTTATTTATGAGTCAAGAGACCTCATGCCTTTTCAAGATGCACCCAAATATTTTCTGGGATATGCATTATCATGTATCACGTAATTACAGAAGGCATGAAAAAACCCATGTTTGGATCACCTAACCGAGCTTAATGTTCTTTACTTTAGATTATTTACTCATGCATACGTTATTTTTAATTCACACTGTGATTGAATTCCCACTTCTTTTGTCCAACAAGTATTGGGTCACTTTCCCAACGAGAATTTTTTTCCCTTGACAAATTTAGAACTAAAATTGCCTCTTCCTCTTCCTAATTTTGTTATTCATGTTTATTCACCATTGGTCACCATGGAAATTGTCTCAGCTGCATGGGTTTGTGGAGCATTTGAAGGTTTGTGAACCTCTAGAATTATTTTGAATTCACTCTATGCTCCATGTTCCTCCCCTTTCCTAATTTTTTGTCATGCATAATCACTACTGGTTTTAGACAAACAACTCTGAATTACTAAAATCCTTGAAGGAATAGTTGGGATGTTTAAAAACCACAAGAGCTGAAATTTATTATTCCTCCTGAGTCTGTAAACTAAAATATTTACTAATTTTAGAAAAAGGACCTATCAATCAAAAGCAAGTTTAAAATAGAAATCATGGCACAATCTTACCAAGTTAGCTTACTGCAAAATATTCACTTCTGGATGCTACTTCAATTCCTATATGGAATCCCAATGATTTCAGTAGGACTCTATGTAGCAGAAAATGTTTGCAGAAATAGACTTGCAGATGGCACAATGCAAACATAAGTGTTGTGGGAAAATTATGAACAGCTCTTTGGTTACGATATGTTATTGGGCTAGTTTTAAAATGCATTTAGTTAGAGGCTTTTCTGAACATTATTAAATATGGCTGACTATTCCTTTTTTGTTCCATATCAGCATCTGAAGCCAGAGCAATGAAGCAGTGCAAATAAATCTAAATGTATTAGCAACACTCTTCTGTGACCTAAATTATCTCTTTTAGTCAATGGGATGCTAGAAGCCTTTGACTTTGCTGTGTTTGAAAAAAATCAAGCATGTCAACCTTTACCTTATAATCACTGATTGATTGCTTCTGAATTACCTTTGCAGGGTTGTTGTTTGAAAGTCATTAAAATAATAATAAATGGTTATTATCAGGAACAAAGAATTGATCACCAACTCCTTACCCATTTGCTGCAATTGCTTATTGTTCTGTGACAAAAGGTATTTGCTACAACAGTATATATTGAAAAGAAGTGACTGCATTAATTATCCCAAGGTTTCCCTATAAGCATAGCATGAAAATTTGAAACTGTACCTCTGTTGGTATAGGTATGTGATATTATGCTTTTAAGTATCAGATTCTGACATGAGTAAGTATAAGATATTAGTTTATGATCCTTCTTTTTAAAAAAGGGAGGGAAAGGGAGTAGAATGGGAAACTCCTCTGTATATCTCCAGGCAAATTAAGACATTATGAGGCCTGAGCAAGAACAGGATTGGGGGCCCCATTGGGCTCCTCCTCTCCCCCTATGGAAGCTGGGCTCCAGCAGGGGAAGGAATTTCTTCCCCTTTTGGTGGTGTTGCTGCGGAGATGTGTGACCTGCTTCTCACTCACTCACTGAAGATTTACAGTGACCAATATGGAGTAAGTGAGGAGGGGACTTATTTGCATATTTATTCTGCATATTGCCACTATATGAACAATGGGTACGCAAATTACTTTTTTGTTTGCTTTGTATAGCTCACTGTGGCTGGCTACTGAGTGAATGAGAACTGGGTTTAAATTGAAGAATCATTATTGTATACCTGGCAAAACCATCCACCTAGGTATCTGAAGGGTTGGCCCATGCATTAATCCCCCTGTGGCAGCAGTGGGCAAAATATGACCAGAGGTAGGACCTGGCCCACCAGGCACTTTCATCTGGCCTGTGATTCCCCCCCAACAAATTGTGCCCCAGCCCTTCCCCCATGAGATTCATAGATGTTAGGGTCGGAAGGGACCTCAACAGGTCATCGAGTCCGACCCCCTGCATAGGCAGGAAAGAGTGCTGGGTCTAGATGACCCCAGCTAGATGCATATCCAACCTCCTCTTGAAGACCCCCAGGGTAGGGGAGAGCACCACCTCCCTTGGGAGCCCGTTCCAGACCTTGGCCACTCGAACTGTGAAGAAGTTCTTCCTAATGTCCAGTCTAAATCTGCTCTCTGCTAGCTTGTGGCCAATATTTCTTGTAACCCCGGGGGTGCCTTGGTGAATAAAGCCTCACCAATTCCCTTCTGTGCCCCCGTGATGAACTTATAGGCAGCCACAAGGTCTCCTCTCAACCTTCTCTTGCAGAGGCTGAAAAGGTCCAGGTTCTCTAGTCTCTCCTCGTAGGGCTTGGTCTGCAAGCCCTTAACCATACGAGTGGCCCTTCTCTGGACCCTCTCCAGGTTATCCGCATCCCTCTTGAAGTGCGGTGCCCAGAATTGCATGCAGTACTCCAACTGCGGTCTGACCAGCGCCCGAGAGAGTGGAAGTATCACCTCTTTGGATCTATTCGTCATGCATCTGCTGATGCACGATAAAGTGCCATTGGCTTTTCTGATGGCTTCGTCACACTGCTGACTCATGTTCATCTTGGAGTCCACTAGGACTCCAAGATCCCTTTCCGCTTCCATTCCACCCAGCAGGTCATTCCCTAGGCTGTAGGTGTGCTGGACATTTTTCCTCCCTAGGTGCAGCACTTTGCATTTCTCCTTGTTGAACTGCATTCTGTTGTTTTCTGCCCACTTGTCCAACCTGTCCAGATCTGCTTGCAGCTGTTCCCTGCCCTCCGGCATGTCCACTTCTCCCCATAGCTTTGTGTCATCTGCAAACTTGGACAGAGTACACTTCACTCCCTCGTCCAAGTCGCTGATGAAGACATTAAAGAGTATCGGTCCAAGGACCGAGCCCTGCGGGACCCCACTGCCTACACCCTTCCAGGTCAAAACCGACCCATCCACCATGACTCTCTGGGTGTGACCCTCTAGCCAATTCGCACCAATGAGGCACCCATGTGTACACCCCGCCCCCCCCCCAACATATCCTATTGTGCCTTACTCCTACCCTCTTGGGCAGAAGGGCCTTGCCCAGCCAGCAGCAGCTTCTGGGTGAAGCTTCTGCTGCAGCTGCCCCATGGCTTGGGGCTGCAGGTCAGGAAGTGACGGGGCTGGTGGGGGGTGGTATTGCAGCTGGGCAGAAATGCAGAGTGCAGTACAGATCCTGCACCCAGGGGAGCAGCAGGAGCGTGGAGCTCAGCTGGGCAGGGTGTGAAGGTGGGGTATAGTGACCCCTCCCACGTATTCCCCCACATGGTGTGCAGCCCCCACTGCCAGCAGCAGCAGCAAGTGGGGAGATCAGGGTGCTTGTGTCTGGCACAGGTGCCCAATGGGATGCGACTCTGGCATTACTGTGGCAATAATTCTGCATTGTTAATGATAAATGAATCAAATCACTAAACAAACAGCTGTTTAACTAAGTGTATTGAGTAAATGCATACAGCCTGCCCCTACATTATTAATAAAATATGTATGTATATAAAGATAGCATAGTAAGAGCACTGGGATTTGGGCCTTTAAAATCACAGTGGTAAATATGAAAGAAATCATATTGCATAATGAGTAGCTTGTAAACAACTAACAATGCACATTATTACTCATAAATAACACACATTTCTATTTTAATTGGTTTGAATAAGTCATTAAGTTCTATACATTTGTTTGTCTGTATTTCGACAGTAATAGTTTTACACATCCCCAGAGAAGGCTTATTATGTAAGGGTTTCTGGTTTTAATATGTAAAAAGAAATAAAACTATACTATAATTTCAATATATATAAATATAATTTCAGGTCTAATCTCACACTCCTGACTAATTTTTGCAAAGAATTCCTCTTTTCAAATTCAAATATACAATGTTCATATTTCCTGTAAGTTATTCAGTCTTGGTAGCATTAGAGTCTCTTGAGACTATTTTACATGTCAGCTGAGCACACTTTCAGCATCTTTTTAAAAATATGACAACCAAATAACAAAGGCTATGCAAAATCACTGGCAGTTCTAAATGCAAACAGAAGATAGGAAAACCACTGAATATATATAAATCCATTAACCTTTCAAGCAGCCTTACCTATGAGCTGTGATGAGTATGTCATTTTAGTGCTGATTTATAGTTCCTAAATAATATTTTCCCTAAGTATTGCTAAGACAAACAATAAAGTGATATTTAAATGCCCACCTGGCTTCTGGTAATAGCCTTTAGAGAAATATTAGAGCATATAATACATGGGAAGAAGGTATAGTTTAAATATGATGGATTTCTATTGTACTCTTGACTTCAGTGATGATACTTGAACAGAGAATACGGCCTTCGATCATTGCGCGTGTGTGTGTGAGCTTCTGTGGCAGTTGGATTTTTCCCATAACATACATTCAGATAATTTTGTGCAGACACACACCCGCACCCCCCCCCCCCCGAGTATATATATTGTGTTACTAGCAATACCTAACATCTAGGCAAACTCAAGGCCCCATTGCAATTGTGGAGAATATTACCTCTTGCAGGGTAGCATGCAAACCCTGCAGTGTATTCAGATAGCACAGACTGGCATGCTGAGGTTAAATGTTCAGACTCTGAAGTTAGTGAGAGTTTTGCCATTTACTTCAATGGGGTCAGAATTTCATCCTCAGAGTTTTGCCTCGAGTATCAGGTTAGAAGTATGGCTGGCAAGAAGATAAGAATTCTGTTTTGTTAAATAGCAGAACCTTTGTATTTTTGTTTCTGTTCTGCTATGGAATGAAAACAGGATCTTTTAAAAACATTTAAGGGGAGAAAACAGGATAAGGGGAAAGAATAGCTACAGTGTGATTATGGAAGTCACCTTGGAGCTAGGAGACCCAGGTCATAATCTCTGATCAAAACTCTAAAAGGCATTGATTGCAGGGCCAGGTACAGGCATTACACATGAACCAGTGTAAGTGATCAGAAACCGGTGTAAACCTGTAATAGAACAGAAATTTGGGGCATGCAGACCTGTTTAAAAATGGTGGAACCCAAATAGACTTGGATGGATATCCCATTAGACTTAATTGGTTTAAGTTAGACCAGCCTCCTGAATTTCTGCACCAGATCTCCTATTGATTCATGTTAGGTCACTCTCCACTAGCATCCCAGGGGCCTTTGTGGACCCCCAAACCCTCTCACACAGAGGCAGGGAACTCAGCTTGGCTGCTTTGGCCAAGTGCCTAGCCATTCCCGCCCCCAGGCACCTAGCCATTCCCACCCCTGGGGTCCCAGATCTGAGGCAGTAAACCTCTGCTCCCCAGCCCCGTGTCCTGCTTGCACCTGATAGTGCTGGTGCTCATGGGGGATGAGGGAGAAAAGGCTCCCCTGCCATGTAGCACCTCCCCAGCTGTGCTTGCTTGTATCAAGGGGGGCCTGGCCTGGCCAGGCTGCCGGGTGGGGTTGTGCACTCTTCAATATGCCCCTGGGTCTGCCATGCTCAGTTGACAGCTGCATGCAGCTCTCACCCCAGCTCCTGGCTGCCCATGTCAGCTGAGCCATGCAGTGGAGGCAGGGGGGAGCAGAGACCCCTGCCCCATAGGCCTGGCTCCAGCCCTGAGCAAGCACAGCTGGGGGGGGCCTCCAGTTTCGCACTTGCCCCTACCATTGCACAGCTCTTGACATGGGTAGACAGAAGCTGGGCTAGTACAGCACGTGGCTATCAGCCAAGCCAGGCAGTGCTGGGGGCAGGAGGAATGCAGACCCCTGTTCTGTGGCCCTTTTCCAACCCCAGACCTGAGCGGGGGGCACCAACCCTGCTGCCACTGACAGCCGCTGCTGGGGGGGGGGGTAGGGGGGAGAGGTGGGGCTAAGGAGAGAGGCTGCATCGGGAGGCATGTGAGAGCATCCCCACCTTCTGGCCTTGGCCAGTGCAGGCATTCGCATGCCCCTCCCACCCCACACAAGAGCAAATGTGTGTTCTGTTTGTTCCTGATCTAATCTATGCAGTTTAGAAAAAAACCCACACAGGTTGGACCGATTCTCCTTTGGGCTTGTTGAAAATCTGTAAATAGCCTAGGTGCCTTCGTCCCCAACCACATAAGCATCTAACTTCATCCCAGTTTGAGCAGCAATTCCATCCTGGACCTGGAAAACCTTTCCTAACAAACCTTTCATCAAAATCAAAACATTACTACTACAAAAAAATTAAATTGGTTTTGATGAATCAGAATTTTCTAATGAAAAATATTTTCATCAAAATAATTCTGACTTGCTTAGGAATAGTTGGGACAATCATAACATGAAAGTCATCTGAAGATAGAAACATTAAGCCTTGTTTCTTGCAATGCAGCTCATGATTTCAGAGTAAACCAGCATGGGTTCATAGCAGGCAGATCCTGCCTGACTAACCTGGTTTCTTTTTATGACCAGGTCACAAAATGCTTGGATGAAGGAATAGAAGTAGATGTTATTTACTTAGATTTTAAAAAGGCTGAGGGAGTGGGAGGTCAGGGGGCTCGAGGCAGAGCCCCCCATGCAGTGTGGGGCACTGGGGATTGCCCCCCAACCCAGCAGCACCCGGTAAGCACCAGGGCTTTTTTTTAAAGTACTGAGCTGGGGAAGGCAGGGCAACCAGGGGAGGGCTGAGGGAGCGGGCAGGGGTCAGGCGGACTGGGGGAGTAGGGGAAGGGGGCTGTCAGGGCCCCACCCCCATGGTCCCCTCCTCCAGCCCCCCCTCCCCCACCCCCTACTGACCAGCTCGGAGTCAGATATCTAGGTGGATGCAGCTCCCTGCTGCAGCCAGGGACTGCCTGAATCACTGAAGCTCTCCGAATCTTTTCCGAAGATCCTGAGAGCTTTGAATCAATTCCGACGTTTAAATTGGTCCCCTGATTCGATTCAGATTCAGAGATTCGGCCACCAAATTGGGCCAAATCTCCTCTAAATTGAATCACCACCTGAAGCTTTGCATAGCCCTACCAAGCCCTAGCTGCCACCCATGGCAGGTGACAGCTGCTGTGACTGGAGCAGAGTGCAGAGCCTGGCTTCTGCCCACCTACCACACCCTCTACCCCATGGGCCAGACTGCTAGAGCAGAATCTAATGGCAGGGGGAGGATTCAGGCTGCCTGGTGCAGGCTTGGGGCTCCCTGCCCTGCTGCCCTCCCCACAGGGGCTCCGTGGCCCTGTGGGAAGGACCTTGTGTGGGAGGGAGGAAGCATCATGCTGCACTGCACTGCCATGGCTGCCAAGCTGAAGTGCTTTCTGCTCACTCAGCAGCAGCGTTGGCAAAACTATACACCGCTGCCACTGCTGTGCCTCACTTTGGCATCCGTGGTGGTACGGCACTCCCTCCCACAATGGGTCCCACCCACTGGGCTGCAGTTGCGGCTCCTGCTGTTCTAGCCTGGCGGCAGTCCCATACCCCGCTATGGGCACAGAAATCTCAGGGGGCATGTTTATCATGATCTATTATTATTTAGGTGATAAAGACAATAAGACCATTAATTCACTTTTTTTCTAACGATAGTATCTAACCTCATATAAATTACCTTAACCTCCAATGCTTTGCTGCTTTTGCATACTAAATTCTGTTCTGATCAGTAATTAGACCTAAAGAATTTTTTGGTCAATAGAAAATTATTTCGTTGGCTAATTTAGGTCTTCAGTTCTTAAAGGGACAGTTTCTTCCTACCAATTTAGTTGCTTCTATCATTTTATCACCAACAATAGGGTAGTAATATACCTTAATAATTATTTAAATCATATGCAAATACAAAGGTATGCCAAACCTGATTCAACAGCTACTTAAGCTGCTCTGCTAACTTCTGTGGCAGTTGGGTTTTTCCCATAACACACATTCATATAATTCTCTGTAGATATACTGTGAAACAATCTCATCTCTAAAATGGATAATCCAGTAAATGATATGCATCGATTCAGACTGTAAACATTTTTTTTGTTTGCTTTTCCAGCAAATGATTGACATTTTTTCTTTTACGTGCTGCTAAATATTAGGCCTGTGCAAATAGGGTAGTATTCGATTCAGATTTGGATTCGGCTGATTTGGAGAACAGTGATTTGATTCCGAGATTTGGATCACTGTCCTGAATCAATTGGCTGAATCAGCTTTAGAAGATTCGGCCATAGACTATAATGGGGAATCACTGAAATACCTATAACTTTGTCATTTTTTTTTTGGCTGATTCAGATAAAAAATTGCAGAGATGGTAGGCCCTTCTGACAGCATGAAGCCTGCAAGTTTTAAGGAGATGGGTGCAGGGGTTTATGGGAAACTACACCTCAAGCTGCTGACAAGCAAAACTTGCGTCACATGTGTGTTAAGATGCAGTGGGGTGAGAACTGCAGGCATGCTAGCCCCTGCTGAAGCCATGGAGCCTGCCGGGTTTCAAGGAGATAGGTGCAGGGGTTTCTGGGAAACTGCTGACAAGCAAAACTCGTGACATGGGTGACACTCTGCGTGTGTTAAGGTGTGCCCTCACTGGTGCTAGGGCCTCTACATGACATGGTAGTGTGACCCAATGAGGCCTCCTCCTCCCAGCCCACAACTTTAATAACAAAAGGTAAGCAGTGCACTGTAACACAGTAGCACCTGCAGCATCTCAGGCAGCAAAACTGTCACAGACTAGAGCCTTTCTTTCCTTTCCTGCAGGAGCTTCTTCCCCAGCAGCTGCCAGAGAACTCCCCACCAGAAGACGAGGTTATTTGGGTCAATCTGGTATCCTTCAGTAGACCAACTAAATAGTTAGAGAAATATTTCTTAGCAAGCATTCAGGTAGAAAACCCCTTTGTCAGGCTGAGGAAGCACCTGCAGCTGGTGTGTGTGTATGCTGTTCCTGGATGGAAGGAATAGTAAAGAAGCCAGAGGCCAGCCTGGCATGCAATGTGGGCAAGAAAGCCAGTCAGTGAAAATGGAAATGGAGGTGTCAGAGGGTGAGGGACAGGCGGGCGGGCGGGGGGGGGGGGGAGCATGTAGCAGCCCGGGTAAAAGTGGAGAGGAGAAGTACCTGTGGAGTCAGATGTCCAGCAGGTTGTGGTGTGTCATAAACCCAATGTCTATATTGAGTCCATGAGTTTCTGTACCTAGGAGGCTGATGAAGTGAAGTTCATAGGCCTGGCTGTGAAAAGTGGTTTGTAAATTTAAACAAGCACCAAACCTTGCTAACCTCATCACCAGAAGCCAACTTCCTACAGCTCAAAACAAAACCTTCCAACATATCTCCAGTACCCCACAAACTGTACACCAAGATCTATCAAAGGCAAGAATACCCAACTACCTGTGGGGGCACATTTCTCACAAAAAAACCCACTGTCTCCAGTCTCTCAGGCCTGATCCTGAAAGGGAATTTACAAACCACTTTCACGGCCAGGCCATACACACAGACACATATGTAACTAATAATATATGTCGTCGTCTTCTTTTCTGATATATGACTGTGTCTGACTTCTGTGTTGTGTTTACTGTTGTGTCTGTACCTAAAATAATATTTCCTCTTCCTCTCTCTGACTTCTGTGTTGTGTCAATCTGAATCTCTATTTGACTTCTGTGTTGTCTGTAGCCTGATTGTAACTATAGCTAATGATAACAACTATATATAATCTGATGTTGTCTTCTTCTATGATTCTCTCACTTCTGTAGATTCATAGATTCATAGATGTAGGGTTGAAGGGGACCCGAGCAGATCATCAAGTCCGACCCCACACCCTGGGCAGGAATGAATACTAGGCTTATATGACCCCTACTAAGTTAAGCTCATATGACCCCAGCTAGGTAATTATCAAGCCTCCTTTTAAAAACCCCCAAGTTAGGAGCCAGCACCACTTCCCTTGGAGGCTGGTTCTAGATCCTAGCCACCCTGACTGTGAAGTAGTGCCTCCTGATGTCTAGCCTGAACCTACTCTCAATCAACTTGTGGCTGTTATTCCTTGCTACTCTGGAAGGTGCTTGGGGGAACAGGGTCTCACCCATTCCCCTCTGGTCCCCCCTGGTAAGTTTATAGGCAGCCACTAGATCCCCTCTCAACCTTCTCTTGTGAAGGCTGAACAGGTCCAGGTCCCTAAGCCTCTCTTTATAGGGTCTGCCCTGCTGACCCCTGATCATGTGAGTGGCCCTCCTCTGGACCTTCTCGATGCTGGCCTGATCCCTCCTGAAGTGCAGCACCTAGAACTGGACAAAGTACTCCAGCTGTGGCCTGGCCAGTGTCACATAGAGGGGGAGGATC
The DNA here is from genome assembly GCF_030867095.1 of Alligator mississippiensis. Classification (NCBI taxonomy): domain Eukaryota; kingdom Metazoa; phylum Chordata; order Crocodylia; family Alligatoridae; genus Alligator; species Alligator mississippiensis. Next base: position 12,723,579 of record NC_081835.1, on the reverse strand, counting down.
ACCTCCTTGGACCTGCCTGTGATGCATCTGTGGATACATGACAAGGTGTGGTTAGACTTGCTGACTGCATCCTCACATTGGCAGCCCGTGTTCATTTTAGAATCGATAATGACTCCAAGATCCTTTTCTGCCTTTGTGCTTTCAAGAAGGGAGTTCCCCAGCCTATAGGTATGCTGCTGGTTCTTCCTGCCCAAGTGCAGTACTCTACACTTGTCAGTACTGAATCCCATCCTATTCCAATTTGCCCACCCCTGTAACTGTGTTGTATTAATCTGAATATCTGACTTCTTCTTCTGTGTTGTGTTCACTGTTGTGAGTGTAACTAAAATAATTTCCTCTTCTATGACTGTCTGACTTCTGTGTTGTGTTAATAATTTGAATCTGTATCTGACTTCTTCTGTGTTGTCTTTAGTCTGCATGTACCTATAGCTAATAATGTTAATAACTATATACAATTTCTTCTTCTTTGAATGTCTGACTTCTTCTGTGTTGTAATAATATCTGACAACTTCTTCTATGATGTAAGTGTGTGAGTAATGTATGTGCTTCCCTGCAAAGTGATGGATCACACTGCCAGGGAACACACAGCTCTCTTTTTTAAAAAGTGTTGGAGAAAAACCCTGTCCCAGGGGAGCGGGGGCACGGGGAGACCCCCGCAGTGGCCAAGGAGTCTGCTTACCTCCCACAGGGCCGGAGGAGCCGAGGAAAATCCACGTGCCGGCAGCGCCAGAGCGGGCCGTCAGCCGGGCGTTTATCCGGCTGCAGCTGAGCGGTGGGGGCGGGGCACACCGGCCGGGAGGAACAAAAGGCAGCCCTGCTGAGGCAGCGGGGTGGCTGAAGGGAGAGAGCTGGAGCGTGGAGCCCCAGCGAGCAGAGGATCAGTCGCCACCCGCAGAGTGCGGGACGACGCCGCATAGAGGCGGAGCAGGCTGCGAGGTGGTGTATGGCCGGGGTGTAGGGGAGGACGGAGCCCCGAGAGTACCCGCGAAGAAGCGTGCCGGCACCGGGGGATACCCCAAGGGAAGACCCCCCCACTGAAAGAGTCATCAAAGTCGTGGCAGGTGAGTTCTGGGGTCCCCCTTTATACCAGATGGGGTAAACCCTGGGGCGTACCAACAAAGCCCAGGTGTGCAAGATTTCGGGTCTGGGCGAAGGCGGCGCGCGAACTCCTGGTCGAACGGAGGTGGGTACAAAGTGGTGCATTGGCCGGGAACATGGAGGACCCAGACATGGCGGCCTATGCCAGTGCCCAACCCGTGCTGGTGTCTGCGCTCGAGGCTTTAGGACAAAACCTGCAAGCCCTCACCCAAATTGTGGGCACTCAGCAGCAGATGCTGGGCCAACAGCAGGAATGGTTCAGGCAGAGCCAGGCGTCTTTTAGGATGCCGAAGATGACGAAGGACGATGACCCCGAAGCGTACATAGAGGCCTTCGAGCGTCACACCTTAATGACTAGCCTCCCCCAGGAGCACTGGGCCAGCCAGTTGGGAGCCCTAGTGGTCGGGGTGGCACAGGCAGCCTACCGGGCCATCCTGAGAGAGGAGGCCCGGGATTACGAACGGGTCAAGCAAGCCATACTCTATCGGCTGGAGCTCAGCCCAGATTATTACCGACACCTGTTCCAGGCTAAGAAGAGGCCCGACGAGAGGCGTCCCCGGGTGTTACTACAGTTATTGCGGGACCTCCTTGACAAATGGGTGAGCCCAATGGGGTCCGACCGCCAAGACTTGGCGGATCAGGTCATTTTGGAACAATTCCAGATTGACCTAGATGAGAGGATGCAGCGCTGGGTACGGCAACTCGCCCCGTGGAATTGCGAGGAGGCGTTGAAGCTGGCGGAAGCCTACGTAGCCGCAGAAGCAAGTTACCCGAAGGAGCAGAGAAACCAGAAGCCAGCATCGCTGCTACCAAGAGAGGCTGAACGGCAGCCAGCCCCTATCCGGGGGGCAGGCAAAGATGTAGTGTGTTTCCGCTGTGGGCAGAGGGGGCACCTCTCGCGAGAATGCCCCACGCAACCCGCTGCACGATGGGTCCCAGCTAGTCAACCCAGAGGTTTCCCTGACCGGCGCTGCGGCACGGAAGTGGGAGAGCCTATGGATTGCAGCTATGCTAACTGTGAGGGGAACGCAACGTGGAGCCGCCCAACCGTCAAGGCCTGGGTAGACGGCCGACCTATACGGGCTACTCTGGACTCAGGGTGGTGAGGGCCGAGGTGATCCAGCGCCGAGAAGGAAGGGAGGCCCCTCCAGTGATGGTGGCCTGCCTCCATGGGGAGGCCGAACAAGTGAGGTGACAATGGATACAGTTGCGTGTGATGGAGCACCAAGGGGAGCTACTCGTAGGGGTGGTGCCAAAGCTAGCGTGTGACATGCTACTAGGCCGGGATTGGACACCCCTCTACGATGTACTGGAGTGAGTGAGGGATGTGGAGCTAGCCCGTAAAAAGATGGGGGCCAGCGAAGGGTGGCTACGCGAGGAAGAAGCAGATCTGACCAACAGGGAGGGCTCCATAAGCGTCGACCTAAACCGTATCGCCAGTAGCCGACAGTTCCGGGAGGCACAGAGCGATGACCCGGAACTCGAAACCCACTGGAGACGAGCCCAGGAGGACCGAGGCGAGGCCGCGTCACCCAGAGGAGAGCAACCCCACTACGAGGTAAGGAACCACCTCCTCTATCGAGTACCAGGGCCCAGGCGGGAGGGACCCGCAGAAGCGCAGTTGGTAGTCCCGAAACAGTTCCACCAGGTGGTCTGGCAACTTGCCCATGCAAGCCCAGTGGGGGGCCATTTGGGACGAGATAAAACCTTGGCCAAGGTGGGACGATGGTTCTTTTGGCCTGGGATGGGAGAAGAAGTGGCCTGCCGGTGTGCAGCCTGTCCGGAGTGTCAGAAGACCCGAACTGAGCGCCCTGCTAGGGCCCCTTTGCAGCCAATGCTGGTCATAGATACCCCCTTTGCGAGGATAGCCCTAGACATTGTAGGGCCCCTACCCCACAGTAGTTCCGGCCACCAGTATGTGCTAGTCATGGTGGACTATGCAACACGGTATCCCGAGGCTGTTCCGTTGCGAACCACCACGGCTCCTCGGGTGGCAGAAGAATTGATAAAATGGGTCGCAAGAATGGGTGTCCCTGAAGAGATCCTGACTGACCAGGGCCGAAATTTTATGTCCGGCGTCATGAAGGTGGTGTGCCAGACCCTGCAAATAAGACAGATACGAACCGCGGTATACCACCCCCAAACCAATGGGCTGGTGGAGCACTTAAATGGCATCCTGAAGAGGGTATTGAGGCGGTGTATTCAGGGAGATCCACGGAAGTGGGACTTGTTGTTGCCGTTGGTCCTGTTCTCTCTCAGAGATACCCCTCAGGATTCCATAAAGTTTTCCCCTTTCGAGCTGGTCCTAGGGCACCGCCCGAGGGGATGGCTGCAGGTCCTCCGAGAAGAGTGGGAGTGGGACCCTGGAGGGCTGCAGGACCCGGCAGGATATCGCCAGGCGTTCCAGCAAAGGATAAGAGCAGCCCAGAACATAGCTCGTGAGAACCTAAGAGACGCCCAGGCATGGCAGAAGGAAAGGTACGACAGCAACACCAGAGAACGGGTCTTCGAACCTGGGCAACGGGTACTAGTGCTATTGCCCACATCCACAAGCCGGTTCCTGACGCAATGGCAAGGCCCCTTCGAGATTGTCTGGCGAGTCGGGCCTGTAGACTACAAAGTGCACCGGCCCAGCCATCGCCGAGAGAAGCAAATCTTCCACGTAAATTTACTGTGGGAATGGAAAGAACCAACGAGCTGGGTAACTTTCGTGGAGGCTGAAGGGGAGGATTTGGGGCCCCAAGGGCAGTGACAGGAGGGGACACTCTCCAACGAGATGCAGCAACTAATCGGGGTAGGGGAAGACCTGTCGGAATTACAGAAGCAAGGAACACGGAAGGTAATTCAGGAATTCCGGGACGTGTTTTGCATAGAACCGGGGTGGGTCCATGGCGCCATGCATACCATTAAGACGCCTCCCGGGGCTATAGTGAGGGAGAAATGGAGACCCATACCGCACCACTTGCTAGATGCTGTGCGGGAAGAGGTGAACTCCATGCTACAACTGGGAGTGGTGAGACCTTCCCGAAGCCCTTGGAGAAGCCCACTGGTCCCCATACGAAAACCGGACGGGTCACTGAGGCTGTGCATTGACTACAGAAGGTTAAACACCTTGGCCACCTTCGACGCATTCCCCATGCCCCAGGTAGACGAGTTAATAGAGAAGATCGGAGAGGCCCAATATATATCAACGCTAGATTTGGCCAAAGGATATTGGCAGATCCCAGTGGCACCGGCCGACCGGCCAAAGACGGCCTTCGGCACGCCCTGGTGCCTATATGAGTTTGTGAGAATGCCCTTCGGGCTACATGGGGCGGCGGCAACATTCCAGCAGTTAATGGACCGACTGCTGGCCCCGCACGCAGAATACGCGGCGGCCTACATTGACGACATTATCATATACTCGCCAACCTGGACGCACCACAAGCAAGCTCTCTGGGCTGTATTGTCGGAATTAAGGCGGGCCGGGCTTACAGCAAACCCGCGGAAATGCGCCTTAGCAAAAAGAGAGACCAAATACCTGGGATTCCTGGTGGGTAGAGGCACTATCAGACCCCTGGCCGATAAAGTCGAAACAGTGCGAAATTTCCCAGCCCCTCAAAATTGCCGTCAGCTCCGATCATTCCTGGGGCTGACCAACTATTACCGGAGGTTCGTGCCCCACTTCTCAGAACTGACGGCTCCCTTGACAGAAGCATTAAAGGGGAGGAAAAATGGGGCAGTAAGGTGGACAGAGCACATGGAGCAATGCTTCAGGAAATTAAAACAGGCCCTCTGCGAGGATGTGATAATGCATACTCCTAACTTTGGGAAAACTTTTGTTTTGCAGACGGACGCCTCTGAAACAGCAGTGGGAGCCGTCCTCACGCAGGAGGAAGAAGGAATAGAAAGACCAACAGCATATGCCAGCCGCAACTTGACACCGGCAGAAGAAAGGTACGCCACGATTGAAAGGGAATGCCTGGCCATTCGGTGGGCCGTGGACCATTTCCGATATTATTTAACGGGCCGAGAATTCAAACTAATAACGGACCATGCCCCACTCCAATGGCTGAGCACGGCCAGGACCGATAATGCCCGGATCACCTGGTGGGCATTGGCCCTCCAACCTTACAAGTTTCAAATAGTGTTCAGGCCTGGAAAATCAAACGCCGTGGCGGATTTCCTGTCTAGGTGCAACAGCAGCGACTCGGATGAAACAATAAAACCACAGACGTACAAGGCGGACAACTGCTCCGGTGTACCCCGGAAAGGTAAAATAGGAACGCCCCAAGGCATCTTGAGGGGGGGGTTGTGTCCCAGGGGAGCGGGGGCACGGGGAGACCCCCGCGGCGGCCAAGGAGTCTGCTTACCTCCCACAGGGCCAGAGGAGCCGAGGAAACTCCACGTGCCGGCAGTGCTGGCGCGGGCCGTCAGCCGGGCGTTTATCTGGCTGCGGCTGAGCGGCGGGGGCGGGGCACGCCGACCGGGAGGAACGAAAGGCGGCCCCGCCGAGGCAGCAGGGCGGCTGAAGGGAGAGAGCTGGAGCGCGGACCCCAGCGAGCAGGGGATCAGTCGCCACCCGCAGAGTGCGGGATGCCGCCGCATAGAGGCGGAGCAGGCTGCGAGCAGCGCGGTGGAGCACCCGGGAGTGAGACGACAAGGGGAGCAGTCAACCCAGTAAGTTGGGCAGCAGCCAGCGGGGAACCCAACACCCAAGGCAGCAGGAGGCAAGACAGCTGCGCCGAGAGTGGGGCCAGCTGTATCCTGCACTACGGAGCTGACGGCGTGGGTAACTGCGGCAGGGACTATTGGGGAAGCAGAGAGGACATCTGCATCCCAAGGAAGGAGGGACCAGGTCAGCATTCCCACTGGGAGAGGCATACCCGGTCCGAAGATCGCTGGTAGTGGCTAGGGGGACTGAACCAAGAGAGGACAAGATGAGGACAGGTTAGAGGCCAGGATAGGAAGACCTGAGGTGGCGTATGGCCGGGGTGTAGGGGAGGATGGAGCCCCGAGAGTACCCACGAAGAAGCGTGCCGGCACCGGGGGATACCCCAAGGGAAGACAAGTGGGCAGAAAACAACACTGGACAAGTGGGCAGAAAACAACAGGATGCAGTTCAACAAGGAGAAATGCAAAGTGCTGCACCTAGGGAGGAAAAATGTCCAGCACACCTACAGCCTAGGGAATGACCTGCTGGGTGGCACGGAGGTGGAAAGGGATCTTGGAGTCCTAGTGGACTCCAAGTTGAACATGAGCCGGCAGTGTGACGAAGCCATCAGAAAAGCCAATGGCACTTTATCGTGCATCAGCAGATGCATGACAAATAGGTCCAGGGAGGTGATACTTCCCCTCTATAGGGCGTTGGTCAGACCGCAGTTGGAGTACTGCGTGCAATTCTGGGCGCCACACTTCAAGAAGGATGCGGATAACCTGGAGAGGGTACAGCGAAGGGCAACTCGTATGGTCAAGGGCCTGCAGACCAAGCCCTACGAGGAGAGACTAGAGAAACTGGACCTTTTCAGCCTCCGCAAGAGAAGGTTGAGAGGCGACCTTGTGGCTGCCTATAAGTTCATCACGGGGGCACAGAGGGGAATTGGTGAGGATTTATTCACCAAGGCGCCCCCAGGGGTTACAAGAAACAATGGCCACAAGCTAGCAGAGAGCAGATTCAGACTGGACATTAGGAAGAACTTCTTCACAGTTCGAGTGGCCAAGGTCTGGAACGGGCTCCCAAGGGAGGTGGTGCTCTCCCCTACCCTGGGGGTCTTCAAGAGGAGGTTAGATGAGCATCTAGCTGGGGTCATCTAGACCCAGCACTCTTTCCTGCTTATGCAGGGGGTTGGACTCGATGATCTATTGAGGTCCCTTCCGACCCTAACATCTATGAATCTAAGACCCCCCACTGAAAGAGTCATCAAAGTCGTGGCAGACGAGTTCTGGGGTCCCCCTTTATACCAGACGGGGTAAACCCTGGGGCATACCAACGAAGCCCAGGTGTGCAAGATCTCGGGTCCAGGTGAAGGTGGCACGTGAACTCCTGGTCGAACGGAGGCGGGTACAAACCCCAAGAACAAATATAAATTGAAATAAATGGATTGGATAGGGATAAGTAGATGGATTCTAATTAGTAAGCTATATCCAGTCCTTTCAAGAACAAAAAGTAGCAGGAGACTGTGGAAAAGACTTACCCTCTGAAGCTAGGAGGCGGCGGGACACCACACCAGAGTGCGAGCATGGGAAAAGTGAAACCACGGTGGGCAGAGCCACCACAGCAGTACTTCAAAGGAAAAAAAATGGATGTGCCGGACGGAGCTGGGGGCGGCTCCCATATCAATGTGGGCACGTTTTTTACATGCCTACCAGGGCCAATTGGCCAGCTGGATGCCTGGGGCTAAAATAAAAAGCCCGGCAGAAGAGCAGCGGGGGGTGCTGGGAGAGGAACCCCCAGCCAGTCTGGAGGGGCAGGAGTGTGCCCATGGTCCTAGGAAGAAGACCTGGCGGGCACCCCAGAAGGGGAAACCCAGGGATCCGCAACCAGCTTAAGCCAGTGGAGGCACCCACAGAGCCAGAGTGGGCACTGAACAGCACCACTGGAGACTGGGGTCTGCGGGGACCCAACAGCAACTTGATACGAATGCTACCAGTGGGTGGTAAGGACCCTGCCCAATGAAGGGATGATGCGATGGGGAACAAAACAGAGCCAAGCACAGGCGATGCCTAAAGAGAAAAAAGGGAGCCACAGAATTATTAGAATGGATAGGGTGAGTCCAGTATATCTCGATGATTGACATGGCGAAGGGCTACTGGCAAATTCCCATGGCAAAGGGCGACCGGCAGAAACCGGCCTTTGGCACCCCCTGGTGTCTATTTGAATTCACAAGAATGCCATTTGGCCTGCACGGGGTCATGGCCACGTTTCAACGACTGATGGACCACATGCTCACTCCACACACCATATATGTTGCTGCATATATCGACGATGTCATGATTTTCTCGCAAATGTGGGAGCAACACCTGCATCAGGTAGGCACGATTTTATAGGAAATATGCCAGACGGGGATGACAGTCAACCCCAAAAAATGCGCTTTGGAAGTACATGAGACCAATTATCTGGGATTCAGAGTAGGACAAGGTATTATATGCCCCTTTGCTAGTAAAATAGAGATAATAGAAAAATATCCACCTCCTCAGACAAAATGGCAGATGTGAACCTTCCTTGGCCTAGCCAATTATTATAGGAGATTTATCCCCCACTTTGCAGAGAAGGCAGCAACACTGACAGATGCTATAAAAGGAAAAACAGCGTCCCATTTATTGGACTCCTGAGATGGGGAAGAGCTTTGAGGGCATTAAAAGGGCCCTATGCAGTGATGTACTAGTCCTAACACCTGACTTTTCCAAAACTTTTGTCCCGCAGACCAACGCTTCTGAGACGGCTGTAGGTGCAGTCCTCTGTCAGGAGCAAGATATAGAATGTCCAATCTCCTATGCCAGTCAAAAGCTAAACACCACCAAAACCAGCTATTCAATGATCAAAAGCGAGTGTCTGGCCATAAAATGGGCAGTGAATTATTTTAAGTATTACCTGATGGGGCGAGAATTTGACTTGGTTATTGATCATGCTCCCCTGCAATGGTTGGGCAAATTCAAACACGACAATGCCTGGATCATGCGGTGGGCATTGTCATTGCAACCCTTCAAATTTAGGGTCAGGCACCGGCCAGGCACGGTTAACCAAGTGGCTGATTTCCTGTCAATGTGTAATGACACAGGGAAGATACAGACAGACTGACCAGAGAACTCCAGCTAGAAGGGATAAGACATGAATGAACAGACGCCCTGAGGCAACTTAAATGGGGGTGTATGTGGAAAAGACTTACCCTCCGAAGTTGGGAGACAGCGGGAGACCGCCCTGGAGGACGAGCATGGGAAAAGTGAAACCGCAGTGGGTGGAGCCGTTGCAGCAGAACTTTAAAGGAAAAAAGAATGGATGCGCTGGAAGGAGCCGATGACGGCTCCCGCATCAGCATAGGCACGTTTTTTACATGCCTGCCAGGGTCGATTGGCCAGCTGGATGCCTGGGGCTAGAATAAAAAGCCTGGCAGAAGAGCAGTGGGGGGTGCTGGGAAAGGAACCCCTAGACAGTCCAATGGGGAAGGATTGTGCTCACGGTCCCAGGGAGGAGACCTGGTGGGCACCCCAGGAGGGGGAAACCCCAAGGTTCCGCAACCAGCTTGAGCCAGGGGAGGTGACCACAGAGCCAGAGTGGGCTGAACAGCACCACTGAAGCCTCGGGTCTGCGGGGACCCAACAGCAACTTGATATGAATGCTACCAGTGGGCGGTAAGGACCCCATCCAATGAAGGGATGACGCGACGGGGAACAAGACAGAGCCAAACACAGACGATGCCTAAACAGAAAAAAGGGGGCTGCAGAAGACACTCAGGGAAGGAACACCACTGATTGTGGCCATCAGACCCTACAGCCTCGAGCACTGAAGACCACCCGGGACATCATCCTCAGTGATGCAAGCTTTAACATCACGGTTAGTGGTAGGCAGAGTGTAGGGGAGGTGGAGCCCCACAGAAGGGGACCAGGGAAGACTTTGGGGGACAGGACCAAACATCATCCTGCCAATTTAAACCAATTAATCAAAGATGTGGCAGGAGAGGCCCCCTGGGGAACCACCCCGAAGTCACTTGCTGACTAGAACGTCCGGCCCAAGAACCCTTGGCAAAGTCCGAGAAGCATCTCTACCTGTGACTTACCAGGGAGAGGCAGGGGAGGTTACAGGAACTGACTAGGTAGGAAGCCAAGCCAGTCCAGTATCTTTCAGATGCTGTTGCTCAGGCAGAAACAACTCACAAAAGGCACAGAAAGCCTGCAGACAGAGGCTTATATGCTGTTTCTACATCCCTCCCCAAGAGCACTGTGATTGGAAGGGGACTCAAGGAACGATCACAGTCACTGGCCAGCTACAGATGTCAGTCTTTTCTCCCCCCTCTTCTCAGTTTCTGATCCCCTGAAAGATGGCCTTTTGAATCTCTGAATTTTTTCCAAATTGATTTGGAGTCTCTGAATCAATTTGGAGGGGGTTTTTTTTCAATTCAGATTTGGAGATTTGGCCTCCGAATTGGGCCGAAGCTTCTCCAGATCAAATTGCAGACTGAAGCTTCGCACAGCCCTATAAATATCATTATTGTTACCATAAGTTTCAAAGAATGGGGAACTGGTTGACAAGTAATGTTAAAAAAAAATTCTGTAGTAATGGACACTAAGCTCATGGTCTGTTATTTCAGGTTTCAACATTTTCTTCAGGCTAGGACTATTGACCTGTTACTTCTGCAGCATAAATCAACATTTTTCCAGTTCCATGGTCTACTTACCTCCTAATTTATCATTAAAGAAGATTTAGTGGACCTGGACTGCTAGAGCATTAAGTAATATATATTAGCTTCTAGAACTTTTTTTCCCATAGAAACATGTTCTGAGTACAAATATTTGCTGAGGGCTGTTTCTTGCCTCATCTTATCAGCTGTAAAGGTATTAAAACTAGGATGCTGATGGCCTTTTGTCCTATTTCTTCCTTATCTAAATAATTCTTTTTTTCTGACTTGAGAGAACTTAGGGCACCTTCTGATGTTTGTATTTTTACAAATATGAAACGTGTTATAAATCCAGCCAATCTAAAGTCATATTAGATGACTGTGGTATTTGAGATCACATTATTTCATCTATTTCAGATTTGGTCACATTTCCAGCTTTTACCTTACCAGTCATGTCGCAGATGTGAAATAATCGTAAATCAGGAACAGAGGGAAGTTGATCACATTTTGGGACCTGTGAGGAGCCCTATGCCACTATGACTACAGCATTAAAAACTACCCAAGGTCAGCTACCAGAAGTATCTTCGCATGATACTTCACCTTTCATTGAAGCGGGGACATATCCTGCATAAATGAGATTCATTCTATAGCCTATGGTGTGGTCAGGAACTGTTCACTATTCATTATCCATGACACATCATTGGCTCCCTCTCTCACATGGCATTGTTTCTGCTCCCTGACTGGGATTTTTTTCAAATGCATCACAATCATGATTCATCTAATGAAACTGGGAATAATTAATGTTTCCACAGCTACCCGTTCCTGTTTGAATTTTTATGAACGTTCTCATTTGTCCCACCGTTAAAAATAGTGCAGCCTTGCTATGTGCACTTGTAAAGACACTCATAAATCACCCTTCGTATTTAATCAATTAGATTCTTCCATTATAGCCAGCGAAGGGTTGGAAGAATCAGACCCTGTTATTTATATGCAGGGATCAGTTTATGAATCTGCTTCATCAGTTTAAAATGCATAACAATTGTTTGAACAGCTGTAATCAGTTTAATTTTTTTTCTTAAAAATTATAATGAAAATAAAAACTGATCAGCTTTCCTTCAAAATCATTTTAACACCATGACTTATCTATATTGCTTTTGGAAAAAGCTATCTTCTCTCTGCCTTGCTGGAAACTTTATCTATGATAAAACATGATTGAAAGCTTGGGTACGTGAGATTTGTAGTTGTTATCACAGCCTGATTTTGAGCCTGGAATTATACCATATAATATCTTCTCCAAACAAATGATTGTACTTTTAAAATGAATTCATGAATAGCCTTAGCTAGATCTACAGATAAACTAGGGATAAACTTATTATAATAGAAACAAAGCTGTATAAATCCATGAATGTCCCCATCACTGATGAGGGTTAGCCATTTTTACACTGCCTGGGTTTTTCTTGGATCAGGAGAAATCATTTTGAATTTACTAATTAAATATCATAGAAAAATGTACTCCTTCTGAAATAATTCTTCCTTCTTCTCATTCAGGTCTAAACTGGAGGACTTTAACTGATCAAAGCATGTTCTAAATTCATTATTGTATGGGTATAATGGAAGAACTGATAGACAGCACCATCTCTGAACAGTCATGTATTTTTGCCACATGTATTTCTAGCTAACCCCCAGTAAACATCCAGTGTCCTGTACTATAAAGGGCTGCTATTGATCCACATGGAATAACAAAGCCATTTTCAAGGGGTTCCTGATATTCCTGTAAATCCACAGAAAATCTTCCCTCTACATCTTACCCACACAAGTTAGTGACGACGATCATGGTTTTGAGACCAGTTCAATTGCTGGTCAAGTAAACTGATTTGAATACAATAGTATTTGTCAAGTAAATATTTGCTCAACATTTAGACTGATTTGAAGTCAAGATTATTTGGTTTTCTCTTTTAGGCACCTCAGTACTTCCAGTGCCCTGGACTGCTTTTGTAACAATTTTTTTAAAGCAAATAAATATAGCTTTTTCCCTTTCTTTGCTCTGTACATGAGCAGGCAGTCAAGAATTTCAGAAGCAAATTGGCTGGCCTTCCTCAGAAATCATACCATCTCCACTTCCTTGGGGGTAAATCTATTCTTTCAAATCTGAAATGCAATTTCTTTCTTTAGCACTGGAACCAGTTTTCTAATTATAATTCTAAAATGATATAGTTCTTGAGATCGGTTTTCCTAGATTCATCTACAAAAGACACCTGATCTTAATACAGTAATATCAAGTTCTACATGGGTCTTTTTTAATCCCTATTTATTGATTCCAACTCCTATGCAGTGTAATGATGATAATACCTGCAGGTGCACATCAAAGCAAATTAATGTAAAGTATAATCAAATACAGAACTTGAGAACTTCCAAGTGAAATCTGCTTCACTGACACTAGACCATCAGGGACAAGCAAACAACAGCAAAGAACTTTTAGACATTTTGCCTTTGTCTGAAGCTGCTAAGTCAGCACTGTGGCGAGTCAGCATGGTTTGGCGGACCAATAAATGATGCATTGCACCTACATCCCACACTACATGAAATTCTCCCTGTTGTTTAACATTAAAATGTTCTACAGGAAGAGAAAACAGAGAGAGAAAAAGATGAAATATTCATTAACAGCCTTTTTCTAAAATCAAATCCCCTTGCTGTAGGTGCAGAGGTATGACTCTTTAAACATATCTGGTCAAAAAGAAGAAGAAAACTTGCCAAAGCAGGAAGTACAACATGGCAAATGTAAGCATCAAACAGTTCTGAGAAAAAAAAGCTGTCTCAATGTAACATTAGCAAAAATAACTTTGACCTTCTCTTACAGGTGACAAAAAGCTACAGCTTCTCTCACTCTCTGGTGTTTTTAATTTCAACTATTAAAAGCTCTGCAATGCCATATGGCATCTCTTTTGCAAGTAAATAGGAACTTAGATGTATCTTAAGGCACCCACAGCTACCAATGTCCTTATGACATATCCTGCTTAGAAGGATATCAATGTTTTGACGTACAGTAGCTTAAAAGAGTGTGTGAAAAAGAGGGAACTATGTTTAAATTGTGAACCTTTTTATGGACCAACAACAGAAAGACACTTATAAAATTGCAAGCAATGCAAATTCAATTTTATTTCAAATGCATAGTTTTTAGGCTTGTGCCAAGTGGGCCCTATCCAATTCAGATTCTGATTCAGCCTAAATCAGGGACAGTGATTCAATTAATTGATTCGGATCACTGTCCCTGATTTGATTTGGCCGAATCCAAATCTGAAGATTCGATGCTGATTCAGAGAATCAGCTATTCGGACATAGACACAGCTTTAAATGTTTTTTCTACATACCTCGAGGTAGCAGGCATGGCTTATGATCTCTGCGATGCTGGGGAACATGGAGCATCCCACAGGAGTGCAGGGGGGCCCTCCATGTGCTAGGCGGCAAACCTGGAAGTGGATCGGAAGTACTTCTGGTCCATTTCCAGGTCTGCCAGGGAGCGCATGGGGGGGGGGCACACTTCCCTGGCTTGGTGATTGGCTGCAGGGGCACTCCGGGTCCCCACCCAGACCCAGGATGCACCAGTCACTGAGCTGGGAGGGCTGCAGGGGCGGGGAGGCACTCGCTCCCCGGCGGTCCTGGAAGTGGACTCAAAGTGCTTGTGTTCCAGTTCTGGGCCTGCTGCCGAGCACACTGGGGAGCCTCCCGCACTGCTGTGGGACGCTCCATGTGCCCCAGCATTGCAGCATTCATGAGCACCTACTACCTAGAGGTATGTAGAAAAAACATTTAAAGCTGTGTCTATGTTCGAGTCTCCAAATCTCACTGAATTATTTTGGAGGGTTCTGATTCAATTCAGAGAGATGAAAAGGGTCCTATGATTCTATTCGGATTCGGAGATTTGACTACTGAATCAGGCAGAATCTCCACCGAATCGAATCAGAGATGGAAGCTTTGCACAGCCTTAATACTTGCAACTGACTTCAAACTAGGAGATTAAATTGCACAAAAGTGGGATGTCTAATTTCACTAAAGAGTATTTTAATAAAATAAAACAAATGTACCAAACAAAGCAAAATATAGAAGGAATCTCCAGATTGAGCTACACCACAATCAATCTATCAAAAAACTATTAATTGAAGGCTGTGCAACTGCTTAAAAAAGGCATGTTGCTAGCATACCAAGGCCACACTTTGCAGTCAGGATTTTTAGAATCAAGCCTCAAGTTCTTAAAGATATAGGCCGCATCCAGACAAGCAGGGGTGTGTTTGCGGCTCCTCAAACTGCATGCATGGAATGTTAAAACATGCCCTGTGCTGCAAATTTGCAGCATGGGGACAAAATTTGCTACTGGGATTTCCAGTTAAAAAAAAATTTAAAAAGCACAGGGAAAAAAGGCAACTCGGAGCACTCTACAATAGTGTGCACCAGAACAAACAGAAGTTTGCTCCTCCAGTGAGATGCTGAGGTTGCCAGCCAGAGCATCTCTATGCTCTATTTGTGCCCCAGCTGCTCCAGCACGCTGAAAGTCAGGAGGAACTGGGCAAGGGCAGTTTGCCCACAGCAGAACAATTTGTCCCGCAACAAAGCACATGTGCAGGGGTATGTGCTGATGCACAAAGTAGCGGCACAAATTTGTGCTACTGCAAGTGCACGCCCCTGCTGGATGCGGCCATAATGTAAATCATCAGTTATTTCCTGTTTGTGCATTTGAGTAAATTTTATTTACACAGCTTCCTAATGCAAAATTTACACATTCAAGATGAGGATGATGATCTATATATTAGTAACATTTATTACTTACATGCCTAAGTATAATATGAAATAGTAAAGAACAATGCTTGGTATTGCTTTAAAATATTCTCTCTTAAAAACCACTTTCTGAAGCATTCAAATACAATATAGACATGCATGAGCTATGATCTTTGGTAACTATCCAAATCAGTTGTGTCAATGACTATATTTTAAAACTAATTCATTACTTCATTAATTTGGAATTTTCTTTAAAAAAAGATTTAAAGGAAACCAGTAGTGACTTTAGATAATATTTGGTTCTTTAAGGATCTTCTACAAGTTTTAAAATCATTTGCAGTGTTTATTTCAGAGGTCACAGATTTCAAAACGGGATGGCAGGCCAGCTGTGCACTTGCCATGTCCATAGTGCAGTTCCGCAATTTTTTTCGTGCAACACAACTGATGCAAGTGTAATGTGCATCTATCCATTTTAAAGGTTCACACACATTTGACATTGTTTAATTCGATGTCTAAAAATCTGTTTACTATGCCAAACATCATTTATATTCCCTCAGTTTAGGGTCATCAATTTTTATTTCTTAGCAAGAAAATGGATCCAACTTTGCAGTGGCGAAGCCATCAACCACTCTGTCTGACACGGCATTAAAAGGTGTAGGGGTGTGTGTGTGTGTGCATTTCCTCTCATATTTCAGAACTGTTTTCCTGCTGTTTAACATGCAAGCAATTTAAAAAAAACAAAATATCCTGCAAATGCCTATGATGGAAACTTGGCTGTAGTTCAAACTCATAACTTAAGATTCAGAAGCATCTGTGGTCAGCACTGACTATCTGGTTAGAACATGTCTGAATATGCTCAGCCATATGTTTTATCATTCGTGGTGTGTAACCGCTCTACAAGGAAACAAATACATGGTTTTATCCTCTTGGTTTCCTTCCACCTAAGTATGTTTATGATGATGTAACAAGAAAAAGAGTATGCGGACTTTGGAAAAGGACAGCTGGGAATGAGTATGCAAATTCCCCACATGTGCTTTTAGCTTCTTGTATATGTTACAGATCATTAAAGAAGCCCTCATACACTGCAGTGATATGGGAACAAGGAGCTGGCTTATACAAAATGGCACCAAAATCAGGGAAGTGAAAATTTTTAAGCAGTCTTTCTATATGCCCCTCAACATACATTCAGTTTATTGTGACATGTTCTGGGATGTGGTCCATTTTGCTCTGACATTTCTATGAAACATCACAGAAATGTAGGCAGGGAGGGCCTGTATTGAGACAGGATGAAGTAAGTCAAGAGGAGCCCTGACACATTTGCCTAGCCTGCCTTTGTAAACTTCCAGTGAAGGTCTCTCAGCCACCTAACTACAACTAATGTAGGTAATATTTTCATACCTAGGCAGAGTAGAATACAAAGCCTACTTGAAATTTTCCTCTGCTCCTAGATAAAAATGATGGCAAATAATATTTTTTAGGATTTTTCGACAACAAAAGAGTATTTGCAGTTATACAAAAAACGATGATGAGTTCACACAAGTCGTCACAGCTGACTGAACAAAATAACCTCCCATTAGGTATCTAATTAATCCTTTTATTACCTTGTTAAATCAGCTTATTTTACTGGAGGTAAAAGCACCTTCATTGTTACTTGATTCTGCCACACAGATGCCATTATCTGAACAGCACATAAAAAACACAGGTACTAAGTTTTCTTGTTTACGTTATAGAAATTCAGCCAAGATAATTCACAGCCCTTTTTAAAGGAGAGTTTCACAAGATAAGGTTCATGGTCACAGGTTGCTGCCTGTCCTACAATTTTCCAATTTCTTGTACATGTCCCCAGGCTCATGATTGCCAAAACAACACAGGATCCTTGTAGAAGCAGCTGCTCATGAGGATGTGGAATCACACACCTGCCTTACTTAATCTCTACTTTTACATTAGAGGAAAAGGAGAAAAAAACAAGAACTGATCTTAGAATCACTTGTAACACTAAAGAGATCCTATGAAGAATGAATTACACAACAGTTGGAAGATGAGAGAACAGGACAAAACAGAGCATAGTGGGGTGATGAAATGAAGAGTAAACATAGAGCATGTGCTTCCCATTTTTCTTTCCTTCTGCCTTCCCCATTTTTTTTTTATTTTTTTTTTTACTACTGAAAGCAGTAGATGTACACACTTAATCCTACTACCCAGGGTAGCAGTTACTAAAAAAATATTATGTGACCATGAATAAAAGAGAAGCTGGACCACCTCTTTGCTAAAATATTGGAGAACAGAAGCAAAATGCTGAAAGCCTCCCACTTGCAGTAAATCTAATTTTCCGAGATTTCTAAAGCTTTTGCCACTGTATTATCTAAGGACTTTCCAGGTAAATGAAATCTATGTGGACAGTAATAGTTGAATAGTTCCCTCCTCATCACCCTTCCCTGGTTATTAGAGTGACTGCCTGGAGTATTCACACTTGTCTTTTTAATCATTCTGTTTCTGGTGAGAAACCTCTCTTACACAGACGAGTTATAGCACATGTCATTTGGGCTAGGGACAGAAGCTGCACATAAACCAGCTTAAGTGATCAGAAACTGGCTTAAACCTATAACACAACAGAAGCTCAGTGCACGTAAACCAGTTTCAACATGACTGAAACTGGTTTAAGATAAACCTGGTTGAATGTAGTATCAGACTTAACTGATTTGGGTCAAACTGGTTTATGAAACTTCTGTCCCAGACCCCTTCTGGGTTCAAGTTAAATCAAAGTCCCTTAGCATACTTTGCACCCCTAGGCTGGGCTGGACTACCTGCTCCAGAGAGCAGGGCTGACCCCACTCCTCTGCTCCCTAGCTGGAGCAGTAAGAGCTGGCTGCTGAGAGCTGGGGGACAAGCCCTGCTGGGGATGCAAGGGTCAGCCTGTCTCCCCCTCCAGGCAAACCCCGGCTGGGGCCTGGGCCAGGGCCAGGGCTGGGGGTTAAACACTCCTTCCCCCACTCAAACTTACTGCTGGCTGCCACTGTGGACTACATATCCAGAGGCACCTGGAAGCAGAAAGAAGTGGCGAGAAACCCTGCAGAGTCTTGCTGATGTAATTCTGGGCTGCAAATCCCAGAGATCTCAGGGGCAGCAGGAAGAGTGAACACACAGCCAGAGAGCCATGCTCTAGTGCCCCCTAGCATCTGGCCTGAGTCACTGCAGGCATGTGACTGCCTTCCCTTAATCAAAGGTAAATGTCTGTTCACTTCTGTTTCAATTTAATCTGTGCAGTTTAGACTAACCTGCAAAGACTGAATTGATTCAGCCTTGGGCATTTTGACTTTCTGTACCTAGCCATTATGGATTAGCCTAGTCTCCTCTTGAAACATGTTTCACAACTGATAATGCTTCCATCCCTGCCTGCCCACCCATCCCCCTCTCCCTTCTGAAAGTTTAATTCAGCGATTTATTGCCTGCATTGTTGTGGAGAGGGGACAGCTGAGTAAGAGATGGGTCTGCTGAGGTAACTGACTCCTGATACGGTTTATAAGCTAATTAGGTGATATGTAGTATAGTCCACAGTCAGTGCTAAACCTTTGAGGGTTTTGTTTTGTTTTGCTTTTTTTCATGGTCCAATTCTCTAACTCTTTGATAACCAAGCAAAGTGGTTATTGACTCTTTTACCTCTCTTTGTGCTTTAAATGCAGGGAAAGTTGCAGATTACTGAAATGGTAGTTTCATAATTCTCTGTTGAAAGGACGGGCATATTAACTGGGTTTAACAGCCCCCTCTAGTTTGGGAAGCTGCAAATATTGACAACTCACTTTCCCTGGTCAAATACAGATATACTGGGAGAGACAAAAGATAAGATAGAAGAAAGCGATGGATATGGGGAATTTGTTTCCTTTGGAGTTGGAGGTTTGATGATTTGCTATGAGCTGCGAGCCAAAGGAACAACTGTTTCACTGAGTAAGCAGACTCCCTTGCTTATCCGAAGTCAGGGAGAAGGCTCACAACCAAAAAATGGTGATTACCAAACAAATGGCAAATCAAATTTAACCAAAGAAATCAACAGTCTGCTCTTCAATGCCACATGCAAAAGGGGTACATGGCCAGAGACCTGTCATTTTGATTTAAAAATAGAAAAAAGACAAGGACAGACACAGAGTAAACAAAGAAGTGACATAAAATAAAAAGGAAGACCAGTCTCTTGTGAGTTCCTCCGTTTTATGCTTTCTCAGTACTTGGAAAAATACCAGACTATTTCAACAATCTGTTCAGGAATTTTCTAGTGGCCACATCTGACTGAACAACGCAATGAAGCAGCAGTCTCAGAATACATAAAAAAAAAAAAAGGGAAACTGTCTCAAAATACATCAACAAGAGATGAGTTCTTTAGGGACAGTTCCCAGAATGCAGTGAGTTTCTTTTTGGCATGTTTACAGCAAATACAATTGGCTCTGCCAAAGACTTCCAGATACAACCATTCATAGTCCATAAGAATTCAGTCTTTTCCCATCCCTCTGTTAGCTGGCTCTGCTAGCATTAGGGTTCTGACCTACTAATTGCTTTGAAGATATGGACCAAAGATTTTGAATTGGAAATGGAAGTGGACTGGGAGCTACTGGAGAGATCTGTGATCTCAGCCATCTGTCTCACTAAGCTAACAGCCTGCTACAGGGCAAGTTGGGTTGCTGCTTTCTTTTCATCACAAGCAAGTAAGCTGTATTAATCCAATACAGTGTTGGTGGTGAGCAAATGGACTGCCACAAGCAAGAGGAGAACATGAAGTTTCCTAGAAAACCAAAGTGGGAACATGCGTCTATGTACTAATGTTACATATTATCAAGTTCTCTCCTCATCTGAGTTGCAGAATGGACCTGCATGCCCTTTCCTTCTACTAGCAACGGTGGCAGAGATCAGATTCCTAGGTAATGCAGCCAACACAGCCAGAACATTTGTTCTCTTACAGTCCAAGGGCTGGAGGTACGAAGACATCCACATGCACCTTTTCACCAAAAATCAGCCCCCCAAATTGGGGTATATGTTTAAGTGGGAAAGCTAAGTTTTCTTCTCAGAATAGAAGCATGCCACTTTTTTTTTCCTGCAGCAGCAGTGACATTTGTATTCAAGAAGCTGAGGGAGTCAATTGAATTAATGGCTCATTGTTCTTCATTCCAGAAATGTTAAGACTGTCTCTCCTTTTTAATTATCTTGATGTTCCACTAATTAAGCTAACCTTTTGCTGCCTGTTAGCTGCTCCAGGTCTCTTCCTATTTTAACTGCAGGCACTTTTTAGCTTATTCCAAACTTGTAGGCCCACTCAGAGATCAGGTGCTAGTAATACCTAGGGTTTCAGCTTTTGGTTAGTCAGCAAAAGGAGGGTGAGGGAAATGAAGGATCTATCCTTGTGCCATGCAGACATAACTCTGGAAAATTGTTTTTTCTTCATTCTGCCTTCCCTAAAACATGGTGTGTGTCTTATTAGGGGGCATGTGGTATGAGAAAAGGTACAGTATTTTTATTAAAAGAAAAGACAATTCTCAAATAAAGTTAAAATAGTCAAGGGACATACAAAATCTAGCAGCCAATCCAGGATGCAGATGCCTCACAGAAACAGGGAACTCCTCAATTACACTACTTTGACAGTAAATGCCGAGGGGATTGTTGGAACTTTGGCCTGAAGCCCTTTGCTGGACCACTATTTCATACCATTTTACCGACTGCCAGCAGCTGAAGCTACTTGTTCTTTATGAAAGCTCTATAACAATGTTAAAGCTAAACTCTAAACAGTCTATAGTCTTTAAGGAAGATTTATTTTTTCCTACCAACAGGATCTTAATTCTTATAGTGAGAAGCTTACAGTGATAACAAGAATGAAAGAACTACTTGTTGAACTACAACACATTAAAATTACAAGGGCATAAGAGGAATCCCCAGTAATAGGCTGGTGTTATGACTGTTCATAAACACTATGTCTGTTCAACAATTAACTCATTGTGGACACTAACACAACCTAGACTACAATTCAGTGTCCTTAAGTGCAGAATCTAGAGCTGGTATAAAATACCAATTATTTGCCACTGGTACTTACCATCGCAATTAGATGGATGGAAACTTCCTTAACCCGCTAAAAAAATGGATTTTACATTAAACTTCTTTTTCCTCCATATGTTTTGACAAGGGACAAATAATTAGCAGAACAAAGTAAAATGTCTACTAACTACCAAGGCACATACAAATGCATTCCTGAAATTTTTGGCTAAAAGAGTAGAATCTGTTAGGATAAACTTAGTACTTAATTTTATACAAAGCAATACATGTTTTTTAAATTACCACATCAACATCCCAAGAATGCTATAATGTAGTCTGGTGCTTGTTACTATAGTTATGTATATAGCACAGGAAGTCATGCTGTTTATATTTAATAATTGAAATTAAAGGGAAAAAAAGAGTGGATGAATTACAGAAACTGTTCTAAAATTTTAACTAGGGCAATTTATAAATGCTACATGATATTTCTGACATTTAATTCTGCTGTTTGAAGTTTCAAGTTCGAAATGTTACTTTAGTCAGGGAAGACTGGATGGATGGATGGACGGACGGACGGACTAACAGATGGACAGATGAGTCCGTTGAGTGCATTACTGGCTGCCATTCATTGAATGGCAGGCAGCTAATAAAACACTCCAAGGAATTTTCCATCCATCTGTTCTTAATAAAAATAAATGATGATGTTCTGAATCTAGTTGTTTTAATTTTTAGCTGTACTGTTAAATAGGATAACTAAGTTGATCCTGAAGACCCTCTTAAAGATTTGGACAAGCCCACCAAAATTATTGGTATTTGTTTTCCTTGAAAATGTCTGTGCAAAAGTCTTTTCTCTCCTATTTTCTGATTTATTGTGAGACATTATTATGCTCGAATGAACTTAATAGCCTCACAGTTCCATTGTTCTATTGCAAGTAATGAAATTAGATTAGTGTTGCTCAGTTTAGTGGGATGAGTCTTTATGGTTCTCTTATGTTGGGAGAAATACATGTTTATGAAACACTTTGTCCAAGAAAGCACAGCACGTTACAATAATAGAGAACCCCTTTCATTTATTTGAAAACATTTTTAAGTTGATTTTATTCCTATAAAGCAAATAAATGTTTTGTTTAAAAAAATAGATATGCCTCTCTCCTAATGGAAGCAATTAAAAAAAAAACAAACAGACCACCATTTGCTATCCAGTAACATTAAATTGCATATTCTTCCACCTATAATTATATAAGGACAAATTCCCATACCCCTACTCACAATGAGTAATAACTCCCTATGCGAGATAAGCAGGGGGGGTTATTCAACATGAGCTTAGTATAAAAATCTGGCTGACAGTTATTTCCTGTTCCACACCAACCTGTGATCAAAATTTGACTTTTTAAGTGGTAATCACTGTGCAGTCAACAAGAACATATGGTATAGGGCAAACTTAGTAACTACATCTGGTTGTCTCTCAGGAGGTTTTGGAAGGAGCCTTGTCACATGGAACACTCAGCACACGTTTTATCCCTGGAATGCAATTTGGCATTGAGAGTTACAATGTGCTATGAGCAGTCACATGGTAATGTTTACTACAGTCTCATAACATGCACAGCTTGTGCTCTGCAGCACTCAGCGCATGTTGCGTTTTGGGCTTTTTGTCCATTCTGAGCAGGGCTGGAGCTGACTTTAGACCTCTCCTTGCCACTGGCTACCTCCCACCCCCAACAGGTGCTACAAGGAGCTCATCAACGTCTTTTGCTTGCCTGCTTTGCAGAACCCAAAGTTATCCAGCACCTCCTGGCCACTGAAAGGCACCAGCCCTGTGCCAAATGCATTTCTCACTGCCTGCATCATGGTACTGCTCACTGTTGGCTCCTGTTCCTCATTATCTTTCTTTGCAACCCCCACACCCAGAGCCTACACCCTTCCTGACATGCTCAGCATGGTCCAGCCCAGACGTGCCCTCCTTGACACACCAGGGCAGGTCCAGTCTCTGCCACGTGTAGCAGGCAGAGAAGCATGGGGTTCAGAGAAGCCTGGGAGAAATACATGGGGTGCAGAGAAGCCTGGGAGAAGATGCTACTCCTGCACTGGACCCTGCTGGTGCCAGGAGGACTGCAAATTGCTCATAGTATCCCTGTGGATCTGTCTGATGATAGATAAACCCGTGTTTTTCAAAACGAGCCAGAGATGTTTGTCCTGCAAAAAGTCCTAACATTGCTATCCTATGGGTATTCTTAGCATGTGTTTTATTGCTCAAACCTATGGATGCTCATGTTTTACATCCAGTTAACACGTCCAAAGTATAATGTGAAACATGGCCTTAAACTTGAGTAGAGGAGCTTGTTGGAGAAAGAAGCCAAACTTCTAAATGGCTGAACCCATGAGATAATATTGACTCCCCTACAAAACTTTAAGAGAAGAGAGGGAAGCAGTGCTCCTGTTCACAACTCCTTTTCCTTCCCAAAATCCCTAGACAGATCACTCCTGTTGAACACTCCTAATGAATCACAAACACAGACATACTAAAGTGATCCATGCAATCCTGCATTTTTTCTTCTTGAATGCATGATGGTTACTTAACTTTTACGTGACGTCAGTTTTAAACAAGCAAGCCATCCAATGAAAGATTTTTAGTACTAATATTCATATTCATTTTTAGTACTAATATTCATAGCTACTCAAACCAAATAGAAGCTTCTAAAATGTCTTCTCTTAGTTTTCTTGATTCTAGTGTTCTGTGGCTGAGGTAGAACGAACTGTTGTGGGTCTCACAGTTGCACTGCAAATGGGAACTGTCCCCCAGAAGAAAAGGTAAAATACATATTTGAACAAATGCAGATTCATATTAGTTTCCACATTATATTCATCCCAAAGCATAATTATACATTATTTTTTTAAGAAAAAGAAAAAAAACCAGCCAGACATTTGGGCTGACACAGATTCCTCCTTAATGCATATGTAATTTGAAACAGCTGAGATATCAAAGCATGAAAATTGAAAGTTAATACTTGGCAGATTGAGACAGAGGCTTCAATTTGGCACTGATGCCTAGAAAAAAGATTATGAAAAGATGGAACTGCACATGCTCAGGATAGATTTGTGGATTTAAATTTCAGCTATGTCATGACCATTATAAGAAAACAAAGACATAAAAATTAGTCAACATTAAACACATGATCCCTGGAAATATTTCAAATCATTAAAGAAACCCATCATGGATAAGTAAGGCCTTGATTAATTTTCTTGTATAAATATTGCACAAAAATGCAACTGATAACAAGGGAAATTCTGTCACTGATTTTGACAGCAGGCCTGGGTTTTAACAATGATCAGCCAGATTCTGTTCCCTCTATTGGGTGTCTAAATCAACTATTTTTTTCCACCGTATTCAAGTACCTGAACATCCATTAATGCATCTGTTTTTCTAGCACAAGAACATTGACCCTAAAGACACCATCAGAAAATACAGCAAGGAGGAGGTGGAACCACCTGCTTTTTTCATTAATTGTTTTTCAGGGATTTGAGCAGTGTGAAATAGGATTGCATTTGGGCACATACATCCACTTATACACCTAATAGGTGGAACAGAACAGAACATAGACTTCAAATTATAATTTATTTCCTATCTACTACCAACAAGTATTAACTAATAAATGTTATGCAAAAGATTATGCTATAGAAAAGATTCCTACCAATTGCACTAGAAGCACCCACACCTATTAGCAGCATGCATCTAGATAGAGATTTTTAAAAAGTTGTATATATTTTGCTCCAGTAGTCAACCTCCTTCTGTTACATAGACATCTCATTTAAGAACTGACGTTCTTTCATAGATTTCATAGATTTCATAGACATTAGGGCTGGAAGGGACCTCGGAAGATCATTGAGTCCAGCCCCCCGCCCAAAGGGCAGGACGTCAGCTGGGGTCATAGGATCCCAGCAAGATAAGCATCCAGTTTCATCTTGAAGGTGTTCAATGAAGGCGCTTGAACAACCTCCGGCAGCAGGCTGTTCCAGACCTGTTCTTCCTTCTCCTTTAAATAAAAAGCATACTTTTAAATGAATTTGGTGCAAAAAGTGATTGTTTGAGAATTTCTTAGAGAATTTCTCAGCTGAGGAGAAAGATTCTTTTGAGTTCTAGCACTGAATAAAATTTTGCAGTTATACCTTGTTTCAGTGGCAATGCGTTATCTGTTAAATGATTTTTTCTAGCCTATCTTTAATGACCTTAGAATTTCACACCCACAGGATGAAGTAAAAATCAGCATCTTGTCTGATGTTTCTTCTGATGTGTTAAGTCCAAAACTCAAAGCCAACGCAAAATTCTTGGTTTCATTCAACACACCAAGTACCTTACTCTTCTAAGGATAAGTACACTGCAAACTTGGCCAATTGTTATAGCTGAAGTTTTTTCCAGAGGTTTCATCATCACATGTTGCTTTGTGGTTTAACCTGATACAATGATGATCTCATATTCAGGTTCGCTGATGCAGAGTATCTGGATTAAACAACATGGATTTTGAAAATGAAGTGCGTCTGCTGCCGAGCATGCTGGGGAGCCCCTTCCACTCCTGTGGGATGCTCCATCCACCCCACCGTCACAACATTCACGAGCCACCTAGTACCTTGAGGTATGCTGATCTCAACAAACTGGAAAGCTGATCTCAACGAACTCAGGCGATTAGTCAAGGAAGCACTGCAGAGTAGGAGTTTTGAAGGGATGGGAGCCCAAGAAGGGTGGCTGTGCCTTAAGGAAATGATCCTTCGGGCACAAAGAAAGACGATCCCCGAGCGAGGCAAAAGAGGGAAAGGGGCCAGGAGGCTTCCCAGGCTGACCAGAGAAATCCAGGGCAGCCTAAGGGCCAAAAGGGGAGCACATAAAAAGTGGAAACAAGGTGAGATCACTGAAGACGAATATACCTCCTCTGCTCGTGCTTGTAGGGAGGCAGTTAGACGGGCCAAAGCTACCATGGAGCTGAGGATGGCAACCCAAGTAAAAGACAACAAGAAATTGTTTTTTAGATATATAGGGAGTAAAAGGAAGGCCCAGGGAGGAATAGGACCCCTGCTAAATGGGCAGAAACAATTGGTGATGGACAGGGGGGACAAGGCTGAACTCCTCAACGAGTTCTTTGCCTCAGTGTTCCTAAGAGAGGGACACGACAAGTCTCTCACTAGGGTTGTAGAGAGGCAGCAGCAAGGCGCCAGACTTCCATGCGTAGACCCTGAGATGGTGCAGAGTCACTTGGAAGAACTGGATGCCTTTAAGTCGGCAGGCCCAGATAAGCTCCATCCAAGGGTGCTGAAGGCACTGGCCGACGTCATTGCAGAGCCACTGGCAGGAATATTTGAAAGCTCGTGGAGCACGGGCCAAGTCCCGGGGGACTGGAAAAGGGCTAACGTGGTCCCCATTTTCAAAAAGGGGAGGAAGGAGGACCCGGGCAACTATAGGCCGGTCAGTCTCACCTCCATCCTTGGTAAAGTCTTTGAAAAAATTATCAAGGCTCACATTTGTGAGAGGCTGGCAGGATAAATTATGCTGAGGGGAAACCAGCACGGGTTTGTGGCGGGCAGATCGTGCCTGACCAATCTAGTCTCTTTCTATGACCAGGTTACGAAACGCCTGGACACAGGAGGAGGGGTGGATGTCGTATACTCAGACTTCAGGAAGGCCTTCGATATGGTATCCCACCCATACTGGTGAACACGTTAAGAAGCTGTGATGTGGATGACTACACAGTCCGGTGGGTGGCAAATTGGCTGGAGGGTCGCACCCAGAGAGTCATGGTGGATGGGTCGGTCTCGACCTGGAAGGGTGTGGGCAGTGGGGTCCCGCAGGGCTCGGTCCTTGGACCGATACTCTTTAATGTCTTCATCAGTGACTTGGACGAGGGAGTCAAATGTACTCTGTCCAAGTTTGCAGATGACACAAAGCTATGGGGAGATGTGGACATGCCAGAGGGCAGGGAACAGCTGCAGGCAGACCTGGATAGGCTGGACAAGTGGGCAGAAAACAACAGGATGCAGTTCAACAAGGAGAAATGCAAGGTGCTGCACCTAGGGAGGAAAAATGTCCAGCACACCTACAGCCTAGGGAATGACCTGCTGGGTGGCACGGAGGTGGAAAGGGATCTTGGAGTTCTAGTGGACTCCAAGATGAACATGAGTCGGCAGTGTGACGAAGCCATCAAAAAAGCCAATGGCACTTTATCGTGCATCAGCAGATGCATGATGAATAGGTCCAAGGAGGTGATACTTCCCCTCTATCGGGCACTGGTCAGACCGCAGTTGGAGTACTGCGTGCAGTTCTGGGCGCCGCACTTCAAGAGGGATGCGGATAACCTGGAGAGGGTCCAGAGAAGGGCCACTCGTATGGTTAAGGGCCTGCAGACCAAGCCCTACTAGGAGAGACTAGAGAAACTGGACCTTTTCAGCCTCCGCAAGAGAAGGTTGAGAGGTGACCTTGTGACTGCCTATAAGTTCATCATGGGGGCACAGAAGGGAATTGGTGAGTATCTATTCACCAAGGCACCCCCAGGGGTTACAAGAAACAATGGCCACAAGCTAGCAGAGAGCAGATTTAGATTGGACGTTAGGAAGAACTTCTTCACAGTTCGAGTGGCCAAGGTGTAGAACGGGCTCCCAAGGGAGGTGGTGCTCTCCCCTACCCTGGGGGTCTTCAAGAGGAGGTTAGATGAGCATCTAGCTGGGGTCATCTAGACCCAGCACTCTTTCCTGCTTATGCAGGGGGTTGGACTCGATGATCTATTGAGGTCCCTTCCGACCCTAACATCTATGAAT
Source organism: Alligator mississippiensis (assembly GCF_030867095.1). NCBI lineage: Eukaryota > Metazoa > Chordata > Crocodylia > Alligatoridae > Alligator > Alligator mississippiensis. The sequence continues at coordinate 12,695,596 of NC_081835.1, read as the reverse complement.
CTATGTAGAAAAATCATTTAAAGCTGTGTCTATGGCCGAATCACTGATTCTCCAAATCAGGATATCTGAATCATTGCATCTTTCCAAATCCATTTGGAAGGGTCCAATTCGATTTGGAGAGATTAAAGGGTCTCCTGATTTGATTCAGATTCAGAGATTTGGCCACCAAGTTGGGCTGAATCTCTGCCGAACTGAATCAGGGACTGAAGCTTCACACAGCCCTACTAAACAGTCTGAGCTAAGAGGGAATTTTAAAAGTGTTAAACCTATATCTGCTAGGAAAGATTACAGTGCACACATGCATATATACACACACTTGATTTCCATTCCAGACACTCACTTGCACTGACACTTTGGACAAATCACTTTTTCATTTGCCTCTCCCAACTTTTTCCTGCCCTATCTAGTAGCATTACTTCATGGCTACATATTACAGATCCAGGTCTAGTTAACATGCAAATGTCTTCACTTCTGACAAGACCCGATGAATTTATTTGTTCATGGAGCTGTATTTGTACAACCAGCTGCCTCTGTTTGCTATTGTTCTACTAAGTACAATAAATGGCAAGTCGCAGCTCTAAAAGGAGAGAATTTTATGGTGAAAGCCTGCATTACAGTATTTTTATAAGGCCATAACAGTATATTTGGGTTCATTTTGTGGGGAGCAGCATATTATCCAGCTGCCCTAATAATCTGGCATCAAAGCTGAATGTTGGGTTGTGGAGTGCTTTGTCCAGGAATTGTTTCAGTTCTCTCTCACTATGTGTTGCATTGAGGGAATTCCAGTTAGACTATTTACTTGTCTAAAATTGCAGATAAATGACAGGTAACTAGATCAGAGCTCCATCTAACAGAAGAAATCTCCTGGCTTGTTTTAGAAAAGAAGTTAATTTGGTTGAATGAGCTGTCAATTGTGATGGTCTTGAATTGGGAAGCCCAGCCTGCTTCCAGAAAATATCATCATTAGCATGGTAGCAGGATCATAGGTCAACCTCTCAAGTGAAAAATTATTTATGCTAACTGTGAAAAGAAGAACAAATTTAAAATTGGAGGAAAGAGATAGAAGGAGAAAAAATATTTAGATACCCACTTTGATTTACCTTTCTTGGACTAGGTATGAGGAAACAAAAAAGAAACAACACAGTAAGGACTTAAATGTATGTACCTAAAGGTAAACATTCACGTAAGTACAGTGCTAATTCAGGACCCTATACAGTATATGCAAATACACATATACTGATAAAAATATAAAACTGGTAAAAAAGATACAACCTTTAAAAAAATGTAATAAACATTTAAAAATAAAATAAGAAACCCCCAAGGAAGCATTCTTTCCTTACTTGGCTGACTTAGAAATCAAAGTGTGGCGTGAATTACTGTGTAAAGGAAGGTACTGCCTACAATCCTATTACATCGATTGTCTAATACAAAATAAAACAATGATCAGATAGCAGAAGGCAAACTACTGAAATACCTCGAAAATGGAGGAGTTTCCCAATCTGCTGGTAGGATTCATGTGTGTTTTCAGAACACATGTGTACACCAACTGTATATACAAATGTTAAAATCTCAGCTCCTAACGTTTTCTTTTTACAGTAAAAAAACCAAGTCAAACCAATTTTTACTATAACCCAGCTCTGTGACTGATGGGACTGAATGCAGGACTTCTGCGCTGACCATTTCCCCCTTTGAAACCGCTTATCCTTGGTCTGTACACTTCCTTCCACAAGAATAGGCCTTGGTCTGGATCCCTATGGAGCCAATCAGCGCACTTTGAGATTGGCTTGAACAGGTGACTTGAGAGTAATATAAGCCTCTGCACCAGCCGGAGGCCTGAGCTCTTCACTCCACATAGCAGCATGTTTCCACGTCTCCAGATCACTGAGCAAAGAGAGAATAAAATGCAAGGCAATAACTCCAGTACTTCCTGTCTCACCACTGGCTCGTTGACTGATAGTGTTGTTGTTTGCATGTTTTGATGACTCTCAAACATAACCTTGTTGTTGGAATTAACATTCGAGCAGATTCGGAGACTACTTCAATGGCTAAGGTGACAACCAAACACACAGACTTGTATTTGAAGCAGCGAGGTCAAAAAATAAAAAATAAATATGTCTCTAGCATAGCTTTTACATATAAAAATGTGTCAAAGGGTATTGCTTAGCAAACTAGTTTGCTTTGGGGTGGATATTAACACAACCCAATTTTAACCAAATTAAGTCACAAGCAGAAATAAAAAAAAAAGTAAAACTTTGGGAATGAAATGTTTCTTGGCAGTTCATAGGAACAGCTACAAAGGCACTAACAAAGGCACTTGTATGCTATCTCTTTTTGATCTACAATCCTGATCAGCATGGAAAAAAAATCACTTACTTTCCTGCTTTTTTCTATTTAACCTCCTGCACATCCTATCCACCCACATATATTTCACAATAAGTATTTTTAAAGTCTGCATTAATCACAGACCAAAATTATGCCTATAGAAAAGCTCCTTAAAAAAGGAACGCTTGCTGGGTAGCTCTCAAACTGAGAAAATTTAAATAATTCATGGAAAATTCACTGCAGATTTCTAATTAAAACTAATTAGAATAATTCCATTTTATCACACACTATTTGTCTCTGAATGGTTTCATTTCTTTTTTTTTAAAAGAAGTATTTTCTTCTGTATTGACTCTCTCCCCCATTCAACATACATATTAGATATTTGATCAAAGGATATCTTTTTAAATTGCCTGTTGTGCAATGCTATTTTTCAGATAGCACCACAGTTTATGCAGTGCTCCGTGCCACATGGCTAAGATTAAGGAGTGCAATGCTGAATAATTTACTTTGAATATATATATACCCAGTTTGAGAGCTACACATATATATATATATAAGTCTGAAGGCCAGATCCGGAAAATGAATTTAGACAGGACACAAGAAGCATGTGTCCTGAAAGAAGACATAGCTGAACATTAGGCACATTAGACAAAATTTGTGATCCAAGATTGCCCTGCTAAGAGACCCATTAATCCTGGAGACACCAAAGCTCACTAGATTATTCCATTTCTGATCTGAGAGTTTCCTAGGCACCTGCACTACTTCCAAGTGGGCATGCCCAAAGTCACCTTATTTTGAGCAGTTAGGGGCCTAGGCTGATGGCTAGAAAATGATATCTAGAGATTTGCTTTTAGGAATTGGCTTGTAAATGAAGGCGATATTGCATTAGAACAATGGTTCAAGGCAATGGCAAGGGTTAATTGGTTTCTAAAATCCTGTTTGTGACAAAGTTTTACACCCTTCAAGGCAGACACCATGTATGAGGCCAACAGACAAGCGGGCATACCCGCATACTTACCAGCAGGCCTCACAGGTTCCCCAGGCTGCCAGATGTTGCCAAGCACAGCTGAGCAGCCAGGCCGCCCCTGATTGGCTGCTGGGTCTGTGCAGCAGAAGCCTCCATCCCCACCTCTCTCTGCCCTCCACTGCTTGGGTGCAGCTGGCATCTGGTCACAGGCAGGAGGCAGGGCTGAGGCGAGTGCCTGTGCTGGCTTGGCTCTGTGAAAGCCTGAGCTGGGTCTGGGAGGCAGAAGCCTCTGTTTTCCCCCACCCCATGCCCTGGCTGGCTGCAGCTGACAACCGGCTACAGACAGTAAGCAGAGCTAGGGAGAAAGTCTGTGCTGGCTCATCTGTGTGACAGCTGAGCATGGGTCAAGTTCCAGCACACCTCCCAGCAAGGGTAGCCTAGCAAGGTGCACAAAGTAGCCTGGGATGCCAGGGAACAGTGACCTAATTTGATTTGATAGGGGATCTGGTACAGAAGTTTGATGCACTGGACTAACCTAATTCACATAAGTTTGAGTGCACATCAATCCAGAACCATCTTAGATGGGGTTCTGCCATTTTTAATCCAGTCTATGTGCCCCAAACTTCTGTACAGTTATGGGTTCGGTTTGATTTGCGATAACCGACTCCAGATTATACGTAACATCTGTACCTAGCCCTAGTTTCCAAAAAAGCCCCACTGCATTCTAAAAACTAGACAAAGCAGGACCTGAGGCCCTGGAGGAACCAGTCTGGTGGGCATGCTCTGAACAGGAGTCCAGGACAAAACTCAACAGCTGCTACCATCTCTATTCAAAAACACAGTCAAAAGAGTTGGTGGGACCTGGCTGACTTTATTACTTAGAGAGATCACCCAAAAATACTAGGGTAGGAGACAAAAGCATGTCACCACTACCACCACCATCTCCTCAGCCATATTTTAAGAGCAAGCCTTCACCAGCTCATTCAAAGGATTCAGGTATGTACCTTCCCTTATAACTGGGTTCCCATGTGGACACAGGTGCTCCCATTAAAATTTTGACTTATGTCCCTAAACTCCAGAGCGTTAGGGATTCCTCTTTGCTCACAACCCCTAAGTAAGGAATCCCTAGCTCAGTATCTGGCACTGTAGTACCTAAATTGTCGGCACATAGGTCCTTTATTGAATCAGGTCATACAACTCCTGGACACAGGAGGAGGGGTGGATGTCGTATACTTAGACTTCAGGAAGGCCTTCGATACGGTATCCCACCCCATACTGGTGAACAAGTTAAGAGGCTGTGACTTGGATGACTACACAGTCCGGTGGGTGGCGAATTGGCTGGAGGGTCGCACCCAGAGAGTCGTGGTGGATGGGGCAGTTTTGACCTGGAAGGGTGTGGGCAGTAGGGTCCCACAGGGCTCGGTCCTTGGACCGATACTCTTTAATGTCTTCATCAGGGACTTGGACGAGGGAGTGAAATGTACTCTGTCCAAGTTTGCAGATGACACAAAGCTATGGGGAGACGTAGACACGCCAGAGGGCAGGGAACAGCTGCAAGCAGATCTGGACAGGTTGGACAAGTGGGCAGAAAACAACAGAATGCAGTTCAACAAGGAGAAATGCAAAGTGCTGCACCTAGGGAGGAAAAATGTCCAGCACACCTACAGCCTAGGGAATGACCTGCTGGGTGGCACGGAAGTGGAAAGGGATCTTGGAGTCCTAGTGGACTCCAAGATGAACATGAGTCGGCAGTGTGACGAAGCCATCAAAAAAGCCAATGGCACTTTATCGTGCATCAGCAGATGCATGACAAATAGGTCCAAGGAGGTGATACTTCCCCTCTATTGGGCGCTGGTCAGACCGCAGTTGGAGTACTGCATGCAATTCTGGGCGCCGCAATTCAAGAGGGATGCGGATAACCTGGAGAGGGTCCAGAGAAGGGCCACTCGTATGGTTAAGGGCCTGAAGACCAAGCCCTACGAGGAGAGACTAGAGAAACTGGATCTTTTCAGCCTCCGCGAGAGAAGGTTGAGAGGCGACCTTGTGGCCGCCTGTAAATTCATCACAGGGGCACAGAAGGGAATTGGTGAGTATTTATTCACCAAGGCGCCCCTGGGGGTTACAAGAAATAATGGCCACAAGCTAGCAGAGAGCAGATTTAGACTGGACATTAGGAGGAACTTCTTCACAGTTCGAGTGGCCAAGGTCTGGAACGGGCTCCCAAGGGTTAGGTGGTGCTCTCCCCTACCCTGGGGGTCTTCAAGAGGAGGCTAAATGAGCATCTAGCTGGGGTCATCTAGACCCAGCACTCTTTCCTGCTTATGCAGGGGGTCGGACTCGATGATCTGTTGAGGTCCCTTCCGACCCTAACATCTATGAATCTATGAACTCAAAAAGGGAGTATCATGTGAAGCCATAATTCAGACAGGTGCAATCTGATTGTAAAGGGACTGGTGTACAGGGGCCACAGTTAGACCCAGAATCTAGTAATGGGCCCAAACAAAATGGTGTTTCGTAATGAGTACGTCTGCACAGAACTTCCTATTGGTAGCCTGGCAGAGCCAAAAAATGCCTAGCAAGCAAGAATTTTCATAATTCACATTACCCAGGAGTGAATCCTTAAAACTAAGCGTGGACTTGGCAGCTTCTTACATCTAAGAACAATCAGCTCCTCATGATGATTATTTTTAGCATATACTTTGCTTATGTTCATACACCTCAAACCACGACCTAAAGACAAACACGAATGAATCATGCAGAGAAGTGACAACACACATTCAGGGTAGCATTTCATGAAGCATCCAAGGGATTCACTGGGACTTGGGCTCGTATGTCACTTAATAGATTGATCAAAAAGTTCGTTCTTCGGCCTCCGTTTCCAAACTGTGCACCTAATTTATGCAGCCAAGTGATGTGTAGGCAGAAATCAGGTGCAGGCTGGCCAATTCTGTGAAGAAGCACTTGATTTACATATGCAATAGCAGGATGGGTGAAATTTACCCCTGAGCAGAGAGCTAGCACAAGATGTAAATCCCATTTAATTAATGCAGCACTAAAGACTTGCAGGCACCACTGTTTCTGCAGGCATTTTTCATGCCTAGTTTATGCAGCAGGACACAATTTAAAACTTTTGAACCAGGGTGCACTCCTCCACTAAACTTATTATATTGTACATTTTTCATACCAGTCTAACAATATTCCCTCTTTTCATCTGTTCCATTGACATCTCTTTTACCACTACTGTGGCCCTAAAATACATCCTTGTCCTTTCTTCTGACACTTACTTGCATCACTAAAACTGGCATCTCTCTTGTGCTAAGGGGCAGTATATGTGTGGGTGCTTGTGCGTCAGCTTCCTAGTAGAGTAGAAAGTAGTGATAGAGTCTGGGTGTATTACCAACACATGGAAAATGCCCAGTCCTGAAACAGCAGTGGTCAAACAGCATGGTAAAATCTCACAAATAGCTGGTTCTCTAGAAGCTATTCCAATTTAAGAATCCATGGCAGTTAGAGAGATTAAGGAAATCCCAAATATCTTGGTAACTGTCCTAGTGCTCATCACAGCTTCTCTGTACACAGAACTTCGTAATCAAGCAAATAACAATACAAGTATAGGAAAAGGAACTGGGATGCCACCTGTCCTGGGAACATATTCAGACTGGTCTACACATTTGAATAGTCTATCTATTTTATTTCTCTGACTATACAACTCCCTGGAGCAAATACAAAACATTAATGCTTCAAATCAATATACAAATAGCCTGTTTTTGCAGTTAATCAATACAGTAAACCACAGTACCAAGCAACAAATGCTGACTAATAAAACCATGTCAGAATAATTAGATTTCCATGTGCTTCAATAGATCATGCAATTAAACAATATAAATTTCATGGACTGCACTGTTTTTCTGAGTGCCATATGCCCAATGTATCTAGGCACCTTCATTACCACAATAACATTATATTTCCATTATTTTTTGATTGGGTTCAGAATCTAAGGGTGCATCTACACATCTCCGTAAAACAACGTTGTTACAGTGCTGTGCTTCCGTACTTCCTTTTGGAAGTGCTAAAGCACAACGCAGTAACTGCCAGTACTGCACCGTGCCTGTGGCACACGGTTAGTTTTTGCTGCTATTTTGCTGTAGTGGTGTGCCAAAACAGGGGAGTGTGCCACTACAGCAAAGTAGCTGCTGATCACATGTAGACTCATGTGATTGCTATGTCACCATAGCATGTCATACAGTGAAGTAGTGTGTCACTTCAGTGATGTAGGGTGATGTGTAGACATGCCACAAGGGTCTGAGAGGACCTCAAAATAATGCTACAAGAACAGGTAGCTGCTGCTATCATTTTTAACATTTACGGATGTTCAGAGGTTGTAACCAGTCCTTCTAGATAACAAGTTTTTTATTGTCATCTATAACCTTATGATCTCCAGAACAGACTGCTGCTGTGAGCTCTACATTGGATTACATCTTAGAAACATTCAGAAACTGAAAGTAGTTTAAGATGTAGCTACCAAGTTGGTAAGTAAATCATATTGATATAAATAAACATAGTCCATGCTCTATGGATCTGTATTGGCTGCTGGTGGGTTTCCAAATGATTTTCAAGTTGTCAGGTTTGATTTATAAAGCCTTTAGGGCTAAGTACAGACATTCAGGAGGTTAAACTGGGTTCAAAATGGCCACCCGATTTTAACTTAGCTCGTCCCAGTGCCGACTTTGCACTTACAGACCCAGTCTCAGTTACCAGCAATCAGTCTAAACCTGTAACTGAACAGAAATTACATGCATACTAACTAGTCTAAAATCTGCAGAACCTGATTTAAGATAAACCTGGATTTATGTAGTATCAGACTCATTTCATTTAGGCCCAACCGGTGTGAGGAACTTCTGTCCACTTCTCCTATGCAGCCCTGGGGCTGGGAAAACCCAGCCACTGACAAGAACCCCAGGGCTGCTCTTTTTGCTCTCCCCTTCCCCTGCACAGGTCTATTCTTAGCCCCCTACCCCCACCCCAGCCTTGCTCCCCCCCAGTCAGCGCTCTCAACCCACATCCCACAAACCACTCTGGGTGCAGCTGCCTTTATCAGAATTTGCTGCTACCAGAACTGAGCAAGTAAGTCCCACTGGGGGAAGAGCGGGAGGGATGGGGATGTAGGTTGGCTGGGAGGGACTCCACCCCATCCCCCCATCCCTCATGTGTTGTACCTTTCCCCCCACCCCACCTGCAGGTCACATCTGCCTCCCTACTCCACCTGTGGGTTAAACCTACCCCCCATACCCTGTTGGACCCCCAATCCCCTTCAATCTGATGGACCCCCAACCCCCTGGCTAGCCCCCCCCCCCCGTCCTGACTTACCCGATATCTGGCACCCATTTAAAATTGACCTAACCTCCCCCAAATGCTGCCAAATATCTGTATGTCAGGGTTTAGCCTGATTAAAGTTACATACATGGCCACCCAGTACCTTCTTGACCCTGTCGGCCTCGCACTCACTTGCCTGTATTCCATAGTGCTGGTCCTGACTCCTGCCACATCTTGATGATATGAGGATGATATCAATTGGGAGGAGATAATTCTCAACACCACTGGACAACAATAACCTGATGTGGCTCTCTTCTGGGGCTTCAACCTCCCCTATACCCCAGCCTAGTGCCACGCAGATGCTACACCACCGCTCATTTACATTGGTCTTAACAAGCAACTTGTCTTTTCTCTTTTAGGCTGGCATGCATGTTGACAGCCATCTCAACTGAACTAAATTAACATGGACTACTGGAATATTTCCTCAGTCTCAGGCGAGTCACGTGATTAGTCTTGGGAGGGCTTTTTGTCCCCTCTCTCCCCAAAGGTTAAGCCCTCTAGTAATACAACCAAATCAAAGAAAAACAAGTAAAAAAACAAAACAAAACAAAAAGAACCAAAGCCTATCTGGCCTGATACCTCCTTGTCTCGGGGTATATTGGTCTGGCTGGGAATTTCCCCCTTAGGTTGGTCAGGTTGGGGTTTTGCCAACTGGGCTCAGCATCCTGCCGACCTGAGGTGAGGGCATGCCAGGCTAAAAAAGCAAAAAAAAAAGGAAAGAAGAAAGTAACTTAAAAGTGAGTACCTTTGGGATAGGACTCAGCCACTTTTCTTCCGGCTGTCCCTTTCTCAGTCCAGTTTCCCCACCGCTAGCACTGCTCTGCTCCATGGCATCTCTCTTGCCAGTGTCTCCCAGCCTAATCAAGCTCCTCTGAGCTCTTCAGCCAGCTGTCTGCTGGTTCTCAGCTGTTGGGGACATCCTGCCCAACCTCTCAGGTCTTAGGACGTAGATCCCTGTTCCCCGGCTCTCCACACTCTGCATGCTCCTCTCTCCTTAGCTCTCCGTATCCCCCTCTTCTGCCTCTCTGGGGCCGCTGTAACAGCACAGAGCAGCTACTTCAGAACCGCGGCTCCTGGGGTACTCTTCTCCCCTTTGCTGGCTTCTTCAGGCTGTTGATAAGTGTCTTCCCTCTTTCCTTTTCTTCACACTGTACTTAGCCTAGAAGTGTAGGCAGGATCTAAATGTGACTGGCACTCTCAATGTCAACCCACTATGATCAAGGACACCTCAGATTGCTAATCTGAAGATCCGATGACTTACATGGGTTATAAAATGGATATTTTCTGTAAAGGCCCTGTATCTTTGGAATGAAACCCTGCAACCAGGACCTAAAATGGTTTAAAATATGAGGAGCTTCAGGGTTCACAGTAAAGTTCCCTTTATCCCAGACTTTTATATACAAGAGTGAGGGGGAATGGGAAAATACACTGTTTTGCTTAATGCTGTATTTCTGTGTTATACTTGGTATGCCAATAACACACACCTAAGTTCTCCTGTACTTAAACATGTAAATAACATAAATTAACAGATATCGTATTATGTGGCCTCTGTAGAAGAGCATGCAGTAATAGCCCCATTACTACAATATTTTTATTGCTCCATTATAACCAAATGCACAGCACATTTAAAGCAACGGGAGTCCTTCCCTTCATTTCAATGAGTTTGGATTCAGGCCCTTTTTCTCTGTTTAACAGTTTTGCAGTCCTTTGGCTAACTTGTTGGTGGCTTATGACACACAAGCCTCACAGGCTCGCATAAGTGTCCAGCAGAGAGGAAGAGGAGGAGGAGGTGGAGGACTGCTGGCAGCAGCCCCAATGGACACAACATGAGCACAGATAGACAGATAACAGCCAGCTTGAATGTCAAGATATTCCTGTAAGTCCTCCTTTTGAAAGGATGGAGTGTAAACTATGCAGAGTAACATGCTGATATTAAAAACCGCCATTTACTTCAAAGACTTTTTTCATAGGTATGCTGTTATGGCATATAGGTAGAGACATTCCCAACTCAAACTAAAATAAGACACTAGGAAGAAAAGATAATACCCAACAGATAATGCATGCATAAGACTGTTGGCAATTAGATTTAATAGATTCAATAATTACTTGCAACAGGGTAGAGACAGCATTTACCTGCAGAAATAAGCACCAAAGGCACTGCCTGACTACTTTCAGCTAAAGCAAAGAGGTGATAATGCATACAGCTCCACAATAATTTGCAGAAAATGGTAGAATGGTATGTCTGGCCTACAAATATGGAAGGTAGTACATATTGCCTCCTGAAGCCAACACAATGATTCACATGGCTAGATCCACAGATGATCCTTCTTCCATATTCTAAGGAGGATTACAATAAATTTAATCTAAAGCTTGCAAATGAAAAGGTGCACCAGTTTGCATTCTCATTTTTAGGCAGTCTCAAGAGGAAATTAATCAAGTCATTTGCATTATTTTGTCATGCAAATGAGAATGCTGTCCTACTTTACCTTGTGATGTGTGCGTGGGCGGGGGGGGGGGCGGGGGAGCAGGGATACCTACTAGGGATGGGTGGGGGACATCTGCAAGCACATTTCTCAAGCACACCCAGGCCTAATTACTTTGACAATTCATGGGAAAGTATTTGTAAAAAGATAGATCCTTTGTCTTCCTAGTAGTGTCAGTGCTCCAAGTTAATAGTGTCATGCTTAATTGGTATCCTTTAAAATTGTCATAATGGCACACAAACTATCACTTAGTAGGCACTACAGTGGGGATATTGTCACACTAGGGTTCTTAAACAAATGCAGAGAGGCATCATTAATTGGGGGGGGGGCAAATAAAGTGGAACTAGTATTATTGCATCTCAGAAATATGTCCTGGAGATGTGAAGAAACAAATAAGGAGGGAGAGAGAGAGAAAGAGAGCAGGAAATGTGTGGATAGCAGAAAGTCCCTAACATTGAGTTTGAACAGCCACGGAGAACCAGTCTGAAGTACTAGACAGAACCATTAAAATCCACTTAGAGATAAGTATATGTTCAAATGTTTTCCTAAACTGGGACCTGAAAGAAAGAAGGAAGCCTAACAGAAGAGAGGCCTTTGATACAAGTATTAGCAGTACTGGGAGCAAAGGCAGAACAGGAATCTTCCTAGACTGCTTCTGTTCTAGAAAAAGAAGAAATGTGTGCTGAGGCCATGCTGGAAAAGAGACACAAACATAACCAGCCAAGGGATGGCAGACTGTCTTGTTCTATGCCTCAGCACAGAAATCCTGCGGGAGCAGGATGGGGACTTTGTCTTCTCCAAATATTTCTTTATTTTAAAGAGCAGGTTTTCCCCATTCCGTTCCATTTTCAATCAGTGATACAAGGTTCATGAGAGTCAAAGAAGCGAGTCACAGTCTCAGCTGGTATAAACTAGCAGAGTCCCACTGAAAACCAAGGTATCACACTGAATTACACTATCTCCACCTATAAATCCTTCTATTTAAATTAAGAGTATTTTCTGGAAATAACACTCACAAAAAGAAGCGCATAACAATAAATAAGAGCTATATCTTATTATAAACTGGGTTATTAACAGGTATCCTTTGTGGCTGGCTTTGCTATCTAGCTAGTATTAAAGAAATCTATTATGCGTAACGATAGCAACACAGAAGGGGAATAATCCTGGTTCACTGGTAATCAGCGTTAACATTTCCGTAAGAAGGGCAGCAAAATCCAGTTCAACAGATATATCAAGTAGTGATGCCAAGTATCCATTGACACTAATTCTACAGACTAAGTTGGGAAGGAAGAGCAGCCACAAAATTTTGGAGCGTTTTGAATGTGTCTGCAGAGGGAAACAGAACATACAGATTAAAATACACAAATGATACCTAATAGAGCTAAGACATATGGGGGATAAGAAGAGTTTTGGAATAAAATATAGAAGAGTGAAAGTCTGAAGAAGTTCAGCTGAAAGGATAAAAGAACTTGATCAATATGAAAAACTGGGTGATGGTCCAAAGGTGCAGGACTGTTTTTGTTATGATCAGTATTAAATACACTGGAGTGTCAAGCGCACAGAGACAAATAAAGCTAATAGAGAGAATCAAGGACATCGAGCTCAGACAAAGTAATTCATCGCTCAATTCATCAGCAAGAGAGGAAGGAAGGGGTTTCTTGTAACTGCTGAAACACCATACATTTAAAGGCTATATGAAAGCTTTTCGTTCCAGTTACCAAAGCAATATCAGCCAAATGAAGCATTACTATAAAAGCAAATCCCACCTAGAATACTGATGCCAAACTTCCAGAGATCAGCTCCCACCTAAGCTCTAAATTCAGTGGTCAGCTCCAGATGTATAATAGAGTAGCTCCACCCTGGGATAGCTATGAGCCACCCAGAGCAGCACCTGCTGCTGCTGCAATGCTGACCACAACAACATGATCAGCCACCGCTACGGCCATGGCCGTTTTTGCAACCTTTCCCCCACCCCAAAACGTGATGCCTAGGCTACGGCCCCAGTTGCCTCTCCAACATTTACACTACTGCCTGCTCCTGGACTATGGATCTCAGTTCAAGCTGTCATAGGGAGAGCTGTTGGATTCTGAGCCTTTTGGAAATTTGGCCATAATGATGGATGAAAATGTGGCCCCATATCTTCAGACCTTGTCTTCTGTTCATAAAAAGGAGAGCACACAAAATCCAGGGTGATGATAAGACTACCTTTAGTGGTCCCAATAATTCCCAGCATTTTTTTTGCAACCTAAAATGGATGTATAATTATCAAGAGGAAGGGGAGGAACTAGGGGAAACAATTCTCATACAATGAAATTATTGGTAAAACAGGGAATTTGGGTAGTTACACCAAGAGCTTAACTATAAGACTGCAAGCCAACCTGATGAAGTCAGGAGGGTCCCTCACAAGGCTGAAGTGAAACACATGCTTCAGTGTTTGAGGTTTTTTTGCATCTAAGTACACTATGGAATAAATTATAGAGTACTGAAACTACAGGTATGCCTATGTAAAAATGAAGGTGCATTGTAGCACAGGTGGGGACAATCATAACTGCATTAATGTAGCAAGAACAGGCAACAACAGCACTGAAGGCATGGTGACATGGATTTCAACAGAAACTAGCAACCGCTGTGTCCATTGTTCCCCAAAGAGTTTGTATTCTGGTTGTTAGCCTGTTCTGAACCTTGCAACCATTTCATCCTTGTTGTTATTGTTACCTATGCTAGTTTGACTAAAGCTAGCCTAGATATGCTCCACATGGTCATTTTACTGTGTAGATAAACCCTACAAGAATTAAGAGAAGGCAGATAATGGCTTATGGCAAGATTACATCTGGACAGGTGGCTGAGTTGGAGACTCTCAGGGATAAATGTCAGGTGTGATGCAGGTTTGAGAAGATGGTAGTGGGATGATATATCTGGGAGAAAAGTGAAGTGGAATGTGCAATAAAGCTGAATAAAAGTTTGGGGTTGGAAGTAAATCTTCTACTCTACTGATGCATCCCTCAAGGACACATGCTTCAGAGTTTGCTTGTGGAGATTTGCATTGTTTTCTTTGTTTGAGGGATGTGGCACAACTTCATTTAAGTCTCACACGTAATGGAAAAGAGAAACTCCCAGAGGACGCATTTAATAGCTATATTGGCTACTACTCCAGAGTCTGCCAGTAAAGCTGATTTATATTTCACAATACTTTCTGATAACACATCACCTGCTTTTTTCCTTCCTACTATACTGTCCTATCTACTGTCTTCAAGTTAGCTTGGAAACAGCTGAAAATGTACAGTCTGCTTCCAAGAGCAATCTACAAATTAATGATTCTTACTATATGATTCAAGCTCCTAAGGGACATCATCAGGTTAACAACTACTCTTTATTACAGTAGACACTGACCTTCCTTGTCATTTTACTAATTATTTTTTTGAAATAACACTAAATATTTTCCTAATATACCACTAACAACATGAGTTTTATAAGATTAGATGGATAATTGCTTTAAAATATGCAATTAAATTTTCATAATGCGCTCATGACTGTATTAACATAATATTCATGTAAAATAACAATTTTCCAGTGAGGAATTATTATGGGGCTAATTTTCCATGAGAGAAGGCAAGAGGGTGTGTGTGTGTGTGTGTGTGTGTGTACCTATATATATATCTATGTCTGTATGTATTAGTTTATTACATTTTGTACTTACTGTAAAAAAGATCCTTACCCAACAATGATGACTGAAAAGCTTGCAAGGAATTACTTATTTGATGGGTTTGTCTTTATTTATTTATTTATAAATTTTTTGTATTTCCTGACTTTTGATAACCTTTAGAAAATACCATAATGCACATTTAGGGTTCCAGGTAGTTCAACAGTTTTTTTTCTGTCACTTTTGAATAACTAATTATGAATCGTTCAAAATACTCAAACTTCGTGAGCAGCTGATAGCTGTAATTAGCAACATAAGCCACATGGTATTCAGTTTCCTGATGTGCAGGGATGCCTGCAAGATCCCATTAAAGGTCATTTGCACCAGGTACAACATGGGCAGCTTTGCTTTAGAGGGGTTGTTGTTCCTTTTAAAGGCTCTCTCTGTTTTAACTGACATGGACTTACAGCAACTTTTCAAGCCAATTCATCTGTGAAGACATTTTTTTATTTTGTATCATATTTTGGGTTAATCAAATTCATTTTTTATCTAATTAACCTGAATCAAAATAAACTACTCTTAAATAAGAAAGTCTAAAGCAAAACACTTCACTGATTTGGGGTTTTTTTTAATGCAGGTTCATTCAATAAGATGTTAACAACATGGTCAGCATCTCTCACCTCACTGATTAAAACCGGTATCAGTCTGAGTGTGAAAAAAGGCCTTGCATTTCTAAGCTTGGTCTTGTTTATAATTTCAAAATGAGGTTTTTGCACCACTCCACTTCTATATATATGGGTCTATTCAGAGGGGGAGGAACAGACAGATGGACCAGACCGGGGTAATTAGCTATGTTAGTCTGAAGTCAGACAGAGGGAAGAGTAGAAGTGTACCTTACAGACTAACTAAATAGGATTTATATAGAGCACAAGCTTTCATGAACTTGAGTTCACTTCATCAAATACTGTGAAAGGACAAGCACAGAACAGCGTATGAACTGGAGTGAGTGATCTGAATACAAAAGTTGGGGAGAGAGGAGGCAGAGGGACTGGATTGCCCTCCTCTACACACTGAAAGATAAATATAGTTCTAGCCAGTCACTCAGGAGAAGTAACAGGCATTATGGCATAAATTGTTCATAATACAGATAAACTGCTCACAGCATAAATTGCTCATGAACTAAGTAGCAGCCTTTTCAACCTTCCTAATGACCATGCTGTCCAAATATAATAATTTACTAAAACACTCCCTTGTACCCATTGTACAGGGACCTTTAGAAAAAAATTAAGCTCTCGCATCCACAGGCACTGTGTTATTTTTTGTGTCGTGCATGTATGAGTGTTCTTGTGTAGATGCTTAGGTGCATGCAAACACACACACACACACACACACACTCTTTTAACCTGTCTAGTTTCTCTATTAGAGTGGCTTTCTGATTTTTTGGTGTCTGTTTTTTTTCCCTTTGTAGTGCTATCCTTCTTCTAATACTGAACACCACACAGAACAATGTTTCGCAGAGTGGGCACAACATTCCCGCAGGTGTCCCTTTTAATTAATTTGGGAACCAAAAGAAAATTCATACCCACTCCCTGGGATTTCTGTGTCAGCTCCGGGCACTACAGATGATCATTCATTTGGTACTTTTGCTTTCTCTGCATTCTTCCTTATGACATGCTGTTTGTTTTAGTCACTGTTTTTTGCTGTCCACTCTGATTTGCAGTGAGTCTCTCTCCATTTATTTTATTTCTGATTTTTTATTGTTCTCTTTAGTTATGGGCTTTTTCCCCTCATACTCAGCAGTGTAGTGTTCCTTTCCTGGGTATCCTTGCTTTGTGAAGGTTTCTGCTTTTATCAGTTTTCTTCTTTACTTTTCTTTTGTTATTTTTCCTCAACTAAGATTTTAAAAACAGGGGGGGAAGGATTCTCACAAGTACCTAAGGGCAGTGAGGTATTCACTGAAATTCAATAAAAAGGTAAACACTTAACTCTTTTATGAGTTTTTCATAGATTTCATAGACATTAGGGCTGGAAGGGACCTTGGAAGATCATTGAGTCCAGCCCCCCGCCCGAAGGCAGGAAGTCAGCTGGGGTCATAGGATCCCAGCAAGATAAGCATCCAACTTTCTCTTTAAGGTGTTCAATGTAGGTGCCTGAACCATCTCCGGCGGCAGGCTGTTCCAGACCTTGGGGGCTCAAACAGAAAAGAAATTCTTCCTTATGTCCAACTTGAAATGGTCTTGCAGTAGTTTGGTACCATTCGACCTCATCATCCCTTGGGGCGCTCTGGTGAACAAACGTTCCCCCAGATCCTGGTGGTCACCCCTGATAAACTTATAGGTGGCCATCAGATCACCCCTGAGCCTGCGCTTTTCCAGGCTAAAGAGCCCCATAGCTCTCAGCCTGTTGTCAGAAGGTCTGTTTTGCTGACTTCTGATCGTGTGCATGGCTCTTCTCTGGACTCTCTTAAGCTTCTCCACAACCTTTTTGAATCGTGGAGCCCAAAACTGGATGCACTACCCCAGCTGCGGCCTCACCAAGGCCGAGTACAGGGGGAGAATGACGTCCCGGGATTTGCCCGAGAAGCATCTATGGATGCAAGCCAGTGTTTTGGTCACTTTATTAGCCGCAGCATCGCATTGCAGGCTCATGCTCATCTTGTGGTCAATCATGACCCCCAAGTCCCTTTCATCTGTAGTGCTAACCAGCATAGCACTGCCAAGGCTATGAGCATGCTGCAGGTTTTTCCTCCCAAGGTGGAGAACCTTGCATTTTTCAGTGTTAAACACCACCGGGTTCTCATCCACCCATTTCCTGAGCCTGTCCAGGTCAGCTTGGATCGCCCTCCTGTCTTCTGGTGTGGATGCTTTGCCCCAAAGTTTGGTGTCATTGGCGAACTTGGCCAGTCCGCTTCTGATTCTAATGTCCACATCATTAATGAAGATGTTGAACAGTAGAGGTCCAAGGACAGAGCCTTGGGGGACCCCACTGGTCACAGGGCACCATGACGATTGACTTCTGTCAATTACCACCCTCTGGGTCCGACCACGGAGCCAATTTCCCAGCCAGTGGATCGTGCTGGACCCAAGGCCACAATTGGCCAGTTTTGCCAAGAGGTGACCATGGGATACCAGATCAAAGGCTTTTTTGAAGTCAAGATATATGACATCAATCTCTTCTCCCTTGTCCAGGTGATAGGTCACCTGGTCAGAAAAGGAAATGAGATTGGTCAAGCAAGACCTACCTGCAACAAACCCGTGCTGGCTATCTCTCAGGATGTTGGCATCAGCCAGTCCATTAAGGATAGCCTCTTTAATAAACTTTTCTAAGACCTTCCCCAGGATAGAGGTCAGGCTGATGGGCCTGTAGTTTGCCGGATCCACTTTCCTCCCTTTCTTGAAGATAGGCACCACAATTTTGAAATTCTCTCTGACATCACTCAAACCCTTTACTTAGGCAGATAAAATATATGGTCTGATATCCAGAAGGACTGAGCACTGGAAACATCTGTTAACATCAGAGAAGCTGCTTGCTGAGCAAATTAACATAAAGTAGCCTAAATGAGAGTTTGGGATTCTAACATTGATCAAACATTTCTGAAATTCGTGGCCACATCTTCATTTTTCCAATGTACAATCTATTGGTGGATAACACATGGGAGAATGAAGGGGATATGCTTGGTTTGCCTTAGAGGAGGTGGAGAATTGAAGCAAAGTGCATGGGCTAGGTACGGAGGGATTGGTTTCAAGCTCTTGAGCTTTCAAGATTTATTCACAGGTACTCTGCCTCGTTCTCAAGTTTGACTTAAACAATGATGGTGAAACACTGGAGGTAGACAGAGCCAAATCCTTCCTTCTAAGCCCTCAGTGATGTCTCTAAGCTTGACAGCCCATAATTGTTTTCTTTTATAAAAAGGAAGTGGTGCTGTCAGAGAGACTGGCAGATATTTTGTAAAAGACAACAACAATTGCTTAGACAAAGACATAGGACTCGCACTGTATCATAACAGACCATGCCCTTATGCTTCTAGAAAGCAAAATGCACAGTCCTTAATGGAAAAAAATAAAAGGGACCATAAGAACATCTCTAGACCTGATAAGAAAGTGGTAGGCATTTTCTTAAAGGAAAAAAAATGGAAAGACACCAAACATGGGAAGTGAAAATCTTCATGTTTTTGTGGAAAATGTTTGTGTGTCTCAGCCAACAACCAAAACATTATGGCTTTTCAAAATTCAGTCTAGACATTAAGACAGTTAGCTGGAAACACGCTTGCTCCATCTGGGAACCCCCAATTGCTGCAATCATAGCAACTGTGGCATCAGCTATGACTTTAATATAACAAGTTACGCACATTGGGGAAGTCCGTTTGATTGCTAACTCCAGTGATGTCAAGATTTAATCTACTATCCTGAATACAGTTTTGAAACATGCATAGTGCCTGCAACACTGCACCTGATCTAAACAAGCCTTGAGGCAGTGTGTGTGCAGCAAGGCATAAGCACTAAGGTCCATGCATTTTAAAACTTAAGGATATCATTCCAAAATGTACCTGCCTCAGATATTGGCAGGAATCTAGGAGCAGAAACGTGTGAAGGTTTTCAAAATCAGCAGCTAACATACTGCTGTATAGTGAAACCAAAAATAATTTGGGTCTTATCCCAAATATTCTGGCTGTCCCTGAGCTGATTATTTCTTATAAGAAAGAAAAGGATTAGGTTGTTTCAACTGTTGAAGGGATTTGCACAACATCTGCATGTGGCAGTAAAGTCTTTTTTGATCTGATTACGAAATAGATTTTCAAAATCTATATTCTCCAAGCATTCCCAGTAAATCCTTTGAAAATAGTATAGAAAAGCTACTGGTTAGGCTGGTGGAGTCCAAAAAGTCACGTTACACACAGATGCAAACACACATATAGAGCAAAGGATTAACTGAAAATTGCAAAAGGTTTTTTGCAGAAAGTTACACGTGATACAAGTATAATCCATTGGGGATTCCAAGAGGCTTTAAAAATCAGAGATAATTCTGAATCTCAGGTCCCCATCCGAAATGCTCAGTCATTTGGAATTTCAAGCAGGGATCAATTCCGGAGTGGAGAACAGTTATCTGAATGAAGTTTTAAATCAGAAGGCTTGTGTTTATAACTTCAGACTCCATGACTGATGTGGAACAGCAGGTTAGAAACAGGTTAATATGTATGTAAAAACTTTGTATTATATGCATTATAAATACAATCCTGTGTTTTATTGGCAGAAGGCTGATTACAACTTATGGGTTTTATAGTTACAATGGCACAAAATACCATATAACCTCTGCTACTTTGAGGATTTATGTACGGCTAGGGGCAGAAGTTACACATAAACTGGTTTAAGTCATTAGAAATTAGTTTAAACCTATAATGGAACAGAAGCTCAGCGTACATACACCAGTTTCAAAATGGCTGAAACTGGTTTACAATAAACCTGGTTGAATGTAGTATCAGACTTAACTGATTCGGGTCAAACTATTTTATGAAACTTCTGTCCCAGACCCCTTCCTGGCTGAAGTTAAATCACAGTTTCCCCAGTATCCCAGCATGCTTTCCAGCCCTGGGCTGGGCTGTGCTGCCTGGTCCAGCAGAAAAGGGTTTGGGAGCAGGAAGGGGAGAGGGAGGCAGGGACTGCTCCCCCCACCCCTGGCTGAAGTCTGGGGCCTGGGAGGGGGTGCTAAACCCCACTTCCCCCGAGTACAGAGCTGCCCTGCTAAATTTACTTAAAGTTACTGCTGGCTGCAACTGTGGACTATAAATCCTAGAGGCACCTGGAAGCAAGAAGAGGAAGTGATGAGCAACGTTGCAGGGTCCTGCTGCTGTGATGCCGGACTGCAAATCCCAGAGACCTTGGGGGGGGGGGGGAGGCAGGAAGAGGAAGTGCCAGAAAGCCATGCTCTAGCAGCCCTCAGATTCTAGCCTGAGGCACTGCAAGCATTGTGGCTACATTTACTGAATCAAAGGTAAATGTGTGTCCAGTTGTTTCTCTGTTTAATCTTTGCAGCTTAGACTAACCTGCAAAAACTGATTTGATTCAGCCTCAGCCTTTTTGACCATCGGTACTTAGCTTATGAGGATACCACATTTTGTAGCAAACCATTGCTCAGTTGATCATTCTTGATATATTGAAAAAAAAAGAAAGTCATCCTGGAATCAGTGGTTTACTGGACTGTCTATCATTCAGAAGAAAGATGCGTTTGATGCTAGGGGAAACACTTGGGACAAATTTAGGAACCATGGAGTTTTCCTTATCAACAGGCAGAAGTCAAGCATTTATGCATAGCTATTATTTGGTCATATACTGCTTTTCTTTAGCATTTTTGGGGCATTTGTCTTCTCACCATTTTAGATCAAAGATGTTTTGGTTTCTGATGCACAAATGGCACTATTAGCTGTTTCCACACTGCCTGAATCTTTTCTTTTTAACAGTTGGGGTTTTTTGTTGTGGTTTTTTTTTTTTTTTTTAAGTAATAGCAACTTGTCAAGTGGACATGGCACAAATCCTGTTGGTTTTAGCACCTTGTGAATTCCTAGCCACCCTCTCTCCTATCTTTTCCTCTGTGCTGTCATCTCTAGCTCTGAATTGCCTATCTTCTCTGTGCTCAAATGGCTCACTAAGTATAAGCCATGCAGAAATCAACTGCCAGTTCATCCATGACATAGCACATTTCAGGGAAATGATGCATTCTAAGCAGATTCCCACGCTTCTGGAGTTACTAAAACTCTATTCCAGCCTAAAGTTTGAGATGGGGGTGGGGGTTGGAAAGAGAGGAAGAGAAAAAATGACAAAAGAAATGAATGGAGTGTTGTAATTCCCGTAACAGGAATTTAAAGTGAGATGGCTATATTCTACTCTAAGTGGGTATATAATGTGTGACTCAGTCATGCAGCCAGCAGTGCAATGGGTGGAGGCAGAGCAGCAGATGGATTCAGGATATACTCTGAGTCAGCAAAAGCCTTCTAGAGCTCCCAAGGAGCAAAAACCCAACCACATTTGAAGTATAAGATACACTGTGCTTTACTTTTACTCTCTAGCTCCTCCTTTTATCCTAACCCTTCTTAATGTCTGTCTAGTTAAAACAGTTAAGACCTAAATCTCCAACCTTCCCTATTGCAGTTGGGACTGATCTGTGTATATAAGTTAAAGAGATCTGAGGAAGTTTATCTGAGCTGCTCTCCCACCCCACCCCCTTGTGCCACCCCCATAGGGGCCAGACACCATTTAGCATGATGTAACGATTGCTGTTTTTGAGTCCTGAACGGCAGCTTCCCATAGGTAGACTTGGAGCTTCTGCATAACCTCTAGGATTCATGGCTCAGTCAGTAACAAATGTCTGATATTAATCTTGATCTATACAACAATTCATCAAAAATAGCCTCTTCTTACTGGTGTTTCTGAAGATACTGAGTAAATATAAAATCTGCTCAGTGCCTTGGCAGCTAAAATACAACACATATAGAGTTCCCAACATTTTTTTGCCGATAGAGCCTGCGAACATTGGAGAAGTAACATCCCTAGCAGAAGTGCATGAAACTTTTATTACAACCCCATATGCTAGCCAGGAGGATTTTTGCAATTTTTGCTATAGTTCACTGGTCTTCAGTCCATCTACACCTAGTAATGGTATCTTATAGACACTAGGAAATTTCAGTAGTTTACACTACAACTTTAAGGGTGTTTTCTTCCATTTATTTGAGCTTGAAACTTGAAGGAGAACACATTTACATACCACTTGGATAAAACTGGAGAAATCTGCTGACAAAGGGTTTGTACACATGTAGGAGTGTACAAAGTTATGGGTGCACCAGTGGTGTCAGGAGTAACACTGCTATCAAGTTTTGGCTCTGAAGGTGTATATTTTCAAACAGATGCCTTCAACTTTTCACATGTATAAAAAATAAACCAATTTTTCAGGTACTTAGGGTAAAACAAATCTAGTTTGACTTGGAGAATTATGAAACTCTGGAGAAAAATTAATACAAAACATATCTGGAAGGGAGTAAATCTATTGGGTATATAACTAATGTACATAGTATATTAAAACTGTCAGGTCATGATGAATGTAGGGTTTGTAATTGAAATGTATTTTTAAAGTTGAATGTATGGTATTGCTAAATGTCATCAACCTCGGAGACCCTGCCTGACACGTTATTAAAAGGACCTGAGGAACACTTGATAAAGTAGCACAGTACAAAATAAATAAATAAAAGTAAAGTACAATTTCCAAGGTAAAACTGCAAAAATGATGTGTCCTGCAAGATTTTCCCAGTATCAGAAACGTAATAATTTTTCAGAATTTTTCTTTACAGAACTATTCAGGTTTGTTTTTTGCTTATTGTAGTTTGCTATGACTGTACCTTGCAAAACAAGTTCCTTTTGCAATGATGAATGGCAAGCAAAACTTTCACTCCTAAGAACAAATGTCTTGATAGTGGCCTGGAATATGGTAACAGCAAATTCTGTGGTCTCTTTCCCGTTATCTATGGAAAGATTCTTCTTTTTCCCTCCTACAGCCCTGAGTCACCAGAGCACTTAAGTGCATGATTAGCTTTATCCCCTCAAGTCCCCGTCAGTCAGTGAGGTTTAAGTACATACTTAAGTGCTTTGGTGACTCAGGAGCATTGAGCTAACTGTATCCTTCTTTTTATCCCCCAAATCCATCCATTTCTCTCTATTGATGATCCCACTCTTCTTCCTTTCTTTTGCCTACTATAAAATTATAAAATTGTTGCCTTGTCCTTCCTACTTGCACTCAAAAATACACTTAATTCTACTCCTCCTGCTTTTTCCCCACTCTCTTTTCTTTACTCCTAATTTTAATATACCCCTTTACAGCCATGGGTGTGTTAATTGGATCTAACCAATGATAACTGGCCAATCTGAAATGCCACATGGATACAACTACATTGTTTCTGGTTTAGGAGGCAGCACATCCCACACTCCCAAAGCAGCACAGCATACCTGAGGATGCAGTAAATATATCATGTAGATGCATCTTTAATTCCCAATCATTTAATCAATACAGCAAGTTCTACCCAATACAACAAGCGCTGCCTCCCAAACCACTTTTCCCAATATAAAACTCAAGTTTGTCCTAAATGTGGTGATACAGTAAGACCATCAGCAACACAGGCAGCTTCTAATAGGCTTGGAGCAGTTGCTCTTACCAAGTAGAAGCAAACCGTATATGCTGGCACACCTTTGGAAGCCA
Source organism: Alligator mississippiensis (assembly GCF_030867095.1). Taxonomy (NCBI): domain Eukaryota; kingdom Metazoa; phylum Chordata; order Crocodylia; family Alligatoridae; genus Alligator; species Alligator mississippiensis. The sequence goes on along the minus strand of NC_081835.1, from coordinate 12,671,574 downwards.
CAAGGTTTGAGAGCAGGGCCTCCACTAGACTGAGTGGAATAAGACTTGGAAAAGGGGAACCATAAAGTATATATAATCACCGAAGGTTCGATTTCAGGATCAGAATCAGGCACAGGGACCTGTGTTCTCCCATTTCCCACGTGGATAGAATAATTACCAGCCTTTTAGGTATTCTTGGGCAGGGGAAGAGGATATTGCATAAGCTCTCTCTTTCTTACAATCGTTTGCAAGAAAAAAACCCCAAACCTGGATATTTGTCCCATATGGAATGGGAAAAATTTTTAGAAGGCTTGAATATGTTCTCAGGATAGGAAAACTTTATCTCGTCCAGGCCCAAAAGAAAATAAGCTTGCTTTTTTTTCTTGTATTTATAGGGTTAACATTAAATACTTACCTGCATTTATCAGTACAGATTCAATTAGGCATAGCCCAGAAGGTCTCATGATGGTATCCTTGCTATAGATCACACCTGGCTAAAAGGGGTGTTTGTAAACATTAGCTAGAAACCTTTGCTGCAGGCAGCCTTTGATGTAGCCATCTGTCTCTTGTTTCCATTTCACCATAAAATTAGTCTGTTTATTATTTATTTTCTTCTTCTGGGAGCATCACACACCTAATTCTGCTTTATAATCTTCATACTTTCAAGATGAAGGGTGTCTCATATATTAGTTTGTTCTCCTGTTACTTCATATGCAATACTTAGTACGCATCTTACTAAAATCAACTTTTAGTCTTCCTACATTTTGCTCATAGTTTTGCTGTATACATTATGTTGGAGTGTGAAAATGAAATTTCCCATTGTTGGCTTTGGATCAAATGTTATAAGAATGATCAAGACAGGGAAAATAAATTAAACCATCCAGGCAGCTTGAATATCAAGTATTAAAAACTTCGTACTACCAATAAGCTACTTGGGGGGAGGAAGGGAGGAAGGGTTAGTTTAAATAAGTGTCAGTAAAAATCCTTGTAAGAACAGAAACCCAGAGAAATGACTGTCTGTTCAAAAGCTTTCAGTTATCAGAAAAATAAGCCACTTCCATCATGATATTCAAAGAGATCATACTGTTCTTGCTCCTGTTAATATCTCTGGGATTTCCAAGCGCTCTACAAATCTGAAAATCAGAACACAGTTCATTCTCAATTACTCACTGAGGTTAGGTCAGATAATATAATTCTGGAAATGACATAAGAGCACCTTAGAATACATATAAACATGTACATCATAAAAACTCACTCCGAGGTTGCGGCTCCATTTCAATCCCTTCCAAGAATAGCCTCCTCTGAATTTGTGTCTGAAAGAGAAAGAAGCATATTCTTGGCTGTGGATCAGGTGTTGTAAGAATGATCAAGACCAGGAACATTCAGATTTGTATTCAGTGGGTGCATCCAGATGTGCGTGGACATTTGGTTCTCCAGGGACAACTAGCAGCGGTGCAGCTTGCACCACAGCTACTTGTCCCCAGGGAATGCCCAGGCCACGTGCACTTTGGTGCATGGCAAATTACCCAAGTGGTGGTAGGGGGGCTGGGGCCAGCACTATGCTGGCCCCAGCAGCCTTACCCAGGGGTCCTGGGGGACTCCTGGGGCTGCAGCCACAGTGATCCTGCCTGGTGGAGCCTAGCTGGCAGCCACAGCATAGCTCTTGCTGGCCCAGCTCTGCTTTTCAGCAGCACATGCTGCCCAAGCTTGTGCTGCACTGTTTTTTTCCTCCACAATTTTTTTATCCAGGGGCCAAAAAAAAGATATCCGGGGTAAAAAAAAACCCATGGAAAAAAAATCCTTGCTCAGCACATGCTTGGGCAGCATGCCCTTGCAGCTCAGGGAACACCTCAGTGTGTAGTATGTGGCACTACAAACATGTTTGTGGCACCACATACTGCATGACCATGCTCATCTGGACACACCCAGTGGGCACATCTACACCAGATGCTATGGTGCTATAGCGATGAGCTAGGGCAACGTAACTCATTGCTATGGCGACATGGCATTGGTGGGCATGACCTCATTGCTACTGCTCAGTAGGGTTGGAAATACTGTCAGGACTGCACAGGTTGCCAGGACTGGCACAGTTTCCGTGCACTGCCAGGACTGCACAGTTGGGCGCGTGTGTAGACATGCCCGACTGCACAACTGCACGTCAGGCACACCTGTAAACGTGCCCAGTATTAATCACATTTTGGTTATTAAGGAGTCAGCAAATCTAAGAAACAGTTGTCATAGATTATAAATTCCATGTTACTAAGTGTAACCCTGCAATACAACATGTTTGTAAGAATAAAAATAACATGGACAAAAATAATTTGTACAAGAAAAGGCGTAAGGCGCAGAAGGGATAGGGGGAATGTTATGCAACATGCAGTATGATAAAAAGAAACAAATCCAGGGGAAATCTAGTTTGAATATAGACACCCACACTGAAATAACTCTCCAAACCCAGTGCTTTGAAGGCCAAAACACAGACACTCCATCCTCCCATTTTGGAAAGAACAGAGTACAGTGGATTTGGACCATCCTGTTTTTGACTTCTTCTCTTACTTCGGAGTCTAGTAAGTGACTCGACATCCTTATTTTGCAGTTCTAAACAAACAGTTCCCTGTACGCTGTTACATGTCCCTGAGGTAGTAGATATAGGGACAAAGGGATAGCTCATCATTTATTTGTTATGCCTAAGAAATAAAGTACACAAAGAACGTTTTCAGGATAATGAATAGATTCTCTATTTCTTTTTTTTATTAGAGGTACTGAAAAAAACCCTCAAAACTTTGTCTTCACTTTCATACTAAGCCTGTTGGCCAATTCTATTTTAATCCACATTGTTCCCTGGGAATGTTTCCATTTAAATTATACGTTGGTGGTGTCGGTTTTGTTTTATAAATATTTGAGGAGAAATTTAATACTAACATGTCCTACCTTGTGATGGCTATAGTAATTATTTTTCATAGTCAAACAATGAAGCAATTACCATACTGAAGCTCCACATAGCTTGTCAAAAAGCAGAGGGATATCAAAGCTAGGAAAATATTTCTGGCTCGTCTTCCTTTGTTAAACACCAAGATCTTCAGTTTCAGAGCTTGAAACACTTTTAAAATAAATCTTTCATCACCTTCGTTTTTCAATATTCATACTTTTAGATGGTTTAAAGAAAAGGGCTTTTTGGAAATATAAGCTACAAAAGTCACACCTATGTTACTTGGAAAGCAGACTATTTTGTATTAAATAACCGATATATAAAATGTATGAAGTTAATTGATTTTTTTTTTGGACTGGCCGAATTATAACATGAAGAGCGTAACATGAACCAAAGATAAAATTAACATTATTTCCTGATTTGGTAACCATACAGCAGAATTTATCATTAGAAAAAGAAAATGTATTATGAAATGTTTTTATTTAAGTATTTAAGTGTTAGATCTTCTGGTTTGTAGAGAAGTTTGGAGAGGTAGAATGATGAGCCAATTGAAAATTATGTAAAAGTAAAAACATAATTCAGAAGATACACAAGAATTTGATTTCTGAATTTGACAACAATTATAATAAATCAGAATCACTACAAAACAAAGAGAAAATCTGTTCAAGATCCAAAGCTCAAAAATGACTGTGGATGGGGTTTCCAAGGTTTTCAGTGAAGTCAAAACAATTCTCCTACTGAAGTTAACAAAAACATTACCTATGCATCTAGTCCTGTAGTCCTTACTCAGACATAATCACCATTGACTTTATTGAACAAGAATGTCAAGATTTTAAATAATTAAGAGTGTAAAATGAGCATATTTTATTTTATTTATTCACCTCTGTACTAATATCCTCAAAATGTTTGTTTTTTTCCCAGAAGACTGTTTTAAAAGAACAGCCTTTAAAGCAGGTGGGGGCTTGTACTAGGTGTTCTCTAAAACCAAAGATTTCCCTTCTAACTTTCCAGTTGACATACTCTGTATTGCAGTGAATCACTTCAGGTTATGTTAGTGATCAAACATGGCTTTAGCAATCAAACACAGTATGATTGAGATTTCCTGGTATGAAGGGGGCAAAAAAGTTCAATTTGATAGGATCAACTTGACAAGTGACAGTAAACATTTTAATTTAATGCTGCGGAAAAAAAGAGAAGTGACCGTTATTGGCAGATGAAGTGTAGAAACTAAGTAAAAGCTGCTCATGCTGCCCCCCTGTGTGACCCTTACCATAGCAAAAAAATTAAACTCTTCTTACTACTCTTCTGCTTGAATGTAGAAGCATGGCATGAGACAGAGGCAGAGGCCTCTGTTGAATCACTCTCCCATGGACTAGCAGAAGTCATGTGTATGAACTTCACTTTGTAAGTAGAGTGCAGGGTAGCCTATGTTCCTATTCAATAGTTGAAGAGGGACCTAAATGGGGATAGGGCCCTAGCTGTAAATACACTCATTCATCATATACGAGAGTTTGCATGGTGAAACGCAGCAGATACTTGAGCTAGCTCTGCATGCCCTAAGCTCTGAAACTGAGGCTAAGTGCAGACGTTCAAAAAGCCTGAGGTGGAAGTGCTCTAAGTATCACACTGTACCCAAAATACTGTAGATTAGTGTGGGAACGAACAGAACAGGCACTCGCACTTGAGGGGAGGGAAGGGCACGGAAGTGGCCTGCCCTGGCCAGAGCCAGCTGGTGGGGGGTGCTCTCATATGCCTCCCAGGAGGCTGCCAGAGCAGCCCTTCTGCCCAGCCCCGACTCCTGCCAGCTGGCAGCAGGGGCTTGGGGGAAGTGGGGAGGGGAGGACAGAGTTCCCCCTGCCACAAGGGCCTCCCTACAGCTTGCTGGCTTGGGGACCAGGGGGAGCAGACCAGGTCCAGGCAGCAGGGGGGTTCCATTTTTCCCTAGCCATAGTTCTCTGCATGGCAAAAAGCCAGATGGGCAACCCCATGCCACAGCTTCCAGCTGCAGCTGTCAAAAGACCGGGGGTGGGGGGGTGAATGGAACCCCACTTGCTGCGAGGTCCCCTCCCCCAGCTTGATGACTTGGAGTCTGGGGGAGTTGGGCCAGGTCCACATGGCAGGGGGCTTTGTTCACCCCATCCCTGCCCAAGCCTCTTGGCAACTGCAACCAGAAACTGCAGCATGGGGCTGCCCGTCTAGCTTCTCACCATGCTGAGAAATGTAGCTGGGGAGAATGGAGCCTACCTGCTGCACAGACCCAGCCCAGCCCAGCCACCCTAAGCCAGCAACCTGGGGGTTCCCCATTCCCGGTTGCACAGATAGGAGACAGAGCCTTTTGTGTCTCCTCTGCGACAGCCTGGGGCCAGGGCTATGCCTGTTCTTGCTCAGAGCAGATGAGCACTGGCCAAGGCTAGCAAGCCACCCAGCGAGGGGCCCCTGGGATGCTGGGAGACTACAACCTACCTTAACTTGCAATGGATGTGGTACAGATGTTTGATAAAGTGCTCTAACCTAAAGCACTTTAGTCTGATACCACGCCCATCAAGTGTTAAATTAAAGTGAGATCTGCCATTTTTAAAGCACTTTGTGTGCCGTGAGCATCTGTTCTGTTATGGTTGTAAAGCACTTTCTGCACATGTAACATGTGTTAAAAGTAACATCTGTACCTAGCCTGAAGTAATATAGCCACATTACCGTAACACATACATTGGCTAATAAGACCTGATTCTCAGCAAAGTAAATGAGCCTGTTGCACTACGGAAGATCTGTTGCTTCCAGTTCTGGTGCCAGCAAGTATTAGATACTTCTGCATGGCAGTGCCTTGCACTGTATAGACATACCCTAAATGACCTAAAAGAGCCAGATGTGCTAAGGGATTTGGCCATCTAAAGATGCAGATAGTTATTCTACATAAGTGCTGGGGCTTTTTTATCAATGCCTCTAGCCACCTATCTGCATCTTTAGGGTGCTTAAACAACTTTACAAATCTGGCCGCAAGTCCCTTTTTAAAAAGTAATTTTAGCACTTAGGTACATTTCAGTTATTTTTCAGTGGCCATTCTGCAAGAAGAAGCAAGCTCGCTGCCTAGGATGAATACAGGATATATTATTGTTACCGAATGCTGTTATAGACACTTGAAACATTATGTGCTTTCACCTCTAACTAGTTCATTGCTTCCTAATTCAGACACTCCTTATGATTGAAATTTGCTGGTTGGATTACTGTAACTATGACTTCAGGTTCCAGGTATCTTGAGATGGACACCTTGCCATGGAGGGCATACAATCCTAGATGAATGGGCAGAATAACAACAGAAACTGAAGGAGAGATTGGATTTACAAAAATGATTTCAGTTTCCTTTCTTATACGAGAGCTCCAAAAAATGTCAGTGAGAGTTCTGTTCAAAGACAGACACATAATCTGAAATCACACATCCAACTAAGCAGGCAGCATGACTAAACATGTTTAGAAGCTGCCTCAATGCAGAGTTAGTCAGACAGGCTTATCAGCATGAAGCCTGCAGTCTTAATTTCTTCATTAATGGACAAATCCTCTGAAGAGATAATGCAGAAATAACCAGCATTGATAGCAAATTAAATAAGCAGCTGAAGACATGCAATCTATACCTACTAGAAACAAGGAAATCATGTCCAGAATTTAACTAATTCACTTCAAACCCATTTCTCACTCTGGAAAGCATGGGTACTTCATTAAACTAGACTGATAATTTCAGGGCACCATCTTAAGATGTATGGTTTATTACCATTAAAGCTAAGCTCATTTTGAATATAACAAAGGGCATAGTGAAAACAATGGTTTAATTAACTGACAATCCCTAGTTTTGGGTGAGGAAAGTAAGGCACCAAAAGGTTAAATGATCTCCCCAAGGTCAGGCTAGAAAGAAGGGGCAGAGCCAAGAATTAGCCAACTCTACCCACGAGATTATTCTTGTAGACTCTCTAGCACCATATTTCATCACATCTTTTTATAGTTGCAATCATGAAATATGACTACGGCTGAAAATCAGAAATAGATGTTCTTGTTAAATTAACCAAATTGTGCAAGGCTTAACATTTTTGTTACAGTTTGAAACAAAACTTCAGGTTAGTTTTTGCTATTTCCAAACTGGTTTAGTCAATCTAAGCATCCTAATGCACAAGCAAATATTTCTGATAGATAGATATATCTATCTATCTATCAGAAATATATATATATATATATATATATATATATAGACAAGGCAGGGCAGTATATTTAGTTGACTATGCAAGAGGACTGATAAGCAAGTATAAAATTCATTGCATTGGGAGAACTCCTGACCCTAGTTGAGTCAAATGTGAGTTTTGCCAGGGGCCAGAATTTTTACCCTCATCCTTTTAATTCCTTTCTCTCCTGCTGTCTTCAAAGGGGAAAATTTGTAATGAGACAGAACCATGAAGCGGATCCTTTCTGTTAGGATTTTAATATTAACAGATTGAAGTGACTCTGACATTTCCCAAGTGGAAAGCACAGGGGCTGCTCATAACTTCACAGGACCAATCTGTTATTTTCCACACTGTGTGAGAAGATATTGTGCAGTGTCACTATAACAGTGCGTACGGTGCTGGTGCAACCCAGTCCCCCTTCTGCCTCATCACTTAGCTCTGACCTCACCCTTGCTTCCATTCCTGGGTCCTTCCTTACCATGGTTATCTCGCCTGCCATGACTTGATGTTATAGTTTTGTAGGGAGGCTGCCCCCCAGGATGCAGATGCAGAATTTGAAGTAGGTTCTTGTCTGGACTAAGGGCCTTCCTGGCCTTGGCTCATTTAATTTGGCTGGGTCCCATGGCCCAGGGTCCACTGCACCAGAACTCTAGGTTCTCAGGCTCCAGTGCCAGCCCTTCCACAGGTTCTGAGCCTCTCTGCAGGCAAGGGGATAATGCTCCCTCCCATTCTTGTTGCCAGTCCTCTGACATACCACAGTCTTCCTCCTGAAATGTATCTGGGCTCCTGTTCATACCCAACATCCCAGCATTCTGGACCCCAAGAGCGTTCTGAGCTGGGTGCCCCTGCTGCACCCCAGTGATCTCCAATCTGCTCCTTATAGCCACCCCAGCCCTCCAGTTTAAATGGAAATGAAAAACATGAGCAACTGCTCTCAAAACACAAAGCACACCAACACAAAAGGTTAGAGGTACTTAACCCTCACTGCTTCAGGTACAGGGTTTCTTCCGCCCCCCCCACCCCAAGGTGCAGGATCCTTCCTCTGTAGGCATCCTGGGTAGGTTCTTCTCAGGATCTCTGCCTCCTATGACCAGACTTCCCCTTTTAGGCTGGCTCCCGGGCTTATGAGCCTACCAATCACTACAGACATTTTCTTTAAGGCTCTCTTTGCCAGTATGAGTCTGTTCAGATGAGCTGGGCTCCTTCCACCTCTCAGTAATGGAGCAGTAATGGGCCCTGTTACAATCACCCCATTAAAACTGGTATTAAATTTCTAAAGGCAAATACAGTTTCACAGGGAAAGTATAGAACTGAGCAACATTATCTTCCTATAACTACATTTTTGAAAAAAAGTTTCTGTATAGAAAATAAACATATATTACCATGCTAAAAAAAAAAAAATCACATACACCAACTCAACCTTTCTAGTTGTTTAAACGTCTACATACAAGTATTTTTTGATAAAGAACATTTTAATTTCTCATAGTGAGGAAGTGTACTCCATGATTTCTTCACTACATTGCAGTCAGTATAGCCAGATTCATTTTTCCCCCTTGAAAAACATATAATCTATATCATAGCTTCATTTGCAAAGGGAAAAATTCTACAGTACTAACCTAACCCCACTTTAAGATTGCTTTTCTATCCAACAAGGGACAATACAGCAAAACTGATTCAGTCACAGCTTCATATTCTTAGTTCTAAGAAAATCCCCCTACATTCAAAAAAATAGCATAAGGCTTCTGAAACATTGTGGAGCCTCACTTATGCCTTTAAAATAAAGCTTACACAGAACTTACATTGACCCTCTGAACAGAGGTAAAATTTACCCTAGCTGCACTATACTAAGTCCATTATTTTCATACTTAAGATGCCCAGCAGGTGGAATAGGATCTGGCCTTTCCTGTACAAATTCACAATGCAGCTGTCAAAGTACAAGCCCTAGTTGAAAAGATGCATCTAAACAAGAATCTTCCAAATATACAGGTATTTTGTGCAACTCTATATTTGAAAGGATCTTAGAAAATATTAACTGCTTCTGGAATCCCTTTGAATACTTTTATCATTATTATTTATTTTTAAGCACTGAGAAAATCCTCAGTTTATGAAACTGTTTTAAGGTACACAATCTAGCACTTGACCAAAGTAGTAATTAGCACTGAAAACAACCTCAGGCCTGCCTACCTGTGTGGCAGCAAAGTTGGAAAAGACCCAGAAAGAAAAGAAGAAAATAAATTCAAGATCAGATTCTGAAAATAAAATCTAACCTTGACTTTCAAAAGCTGTACATCTTTGGAAATAGTTCTACTTCTGGAAGATGCTTATGGAGAGGCATGAATGCAGAAAAGATGGGGTCTAGGAGCAGGTGTTCTGTCTGTGCTTGTAGCTGCTGTGAGCTCACGTTGTGGGAGTATTGCCCAGGTAAAAAAACTATGGAACCATCAAATCAACTAAATGTGTAACACTAATGTGAGCTAGAGCCAAAAGCTAGTCTCTTTCCTTAAAACTTATTTACTTCAGGGATAGCCTTTAACTTCATAATTCAGTTCACAGTTTGAGTGTAGGTTCTAAAACCCAACTTAGCTCTTATTTACCCATCCACCCACCCCACTCTCCCTTCCACAGTTCAACAATTTGAGGACTTCAGGTTCCAGTACCGGTCACTCTCTACTGCTAAATAACTTGAATAAGTAAATGCGGAGCTGAAAAGACTGCACTAATCTGCTGGCAACTTTTCTGTATCAACTTATTTGTTGTTACTGTTTTTTTTCCCCCAAAGGATCAAGGAAGTCATGCTTAACACAGGTTGAACTCATAATCACTAAGGTTCCTGAAGACAAATTAACCAAAATGTCAGTGCTTCTGTCAATCTTTATTATCGCCCTTAGGCAGGGCAATCACATCCCCAGCATAAGAATCAGAGTCTAGTTTCCATATCTGTGGTTATTTATGCAGTGAACAAAAATATTTGCCCAGAGCATGCAGGATTAAAGAATAATTTACCTGGATGTGCGATGGGGAGGAGAAAAAAGTAAAATGAATCGAGTCACTGAGGAATACAGTTACACATAGCGATATTTCCCAAAGGAGCTCCAGTCACTCTATTTAAGGGGGGGAAAAAATAATTAACAACATATAATTTAGACATTTTTATGATTTGGAATATCCAATTTTATGATTTTTTTTGTTAGCTCCTGGAATAACTTTGGGATTCTTTTTACTCTATGGAATGATATTGTTTGACTTTTAAACTGAGTTGCCTTTGGGCAGGTAAGTCACAGGGTACTGTGTCTGCTGCTTGATCAGACGAAGACAAGCACTTCCGGCATGAATTTTTGCATGAAGAGATTAAAAACGTTCTCATTAATTCTCTTGTACCAAAAGAAACTATTTCCACAGCAATACAATTTAGCAAATCAAATATGTGAAATGTGGCTGAACGTATGAATCAACTTTGTTCCATTCCCCTCCCCCTCATGGCACTGCCCTTACAGAGGCTGAAAAGACAACATGAGGTGTCAAACTGAAGAGAATCTAGCCTCTTAAACTGAGTGCTACATTGAAAGGTAGAGATATAAGCACGTTTCTTTCAGTGCAAATGATATAAATAGGAATAGCTTGATCAAAAGCAATACAATCTCTTGGAAGCTGCAGACACGGGGGACCACATTCTTATACCATGGGGGCATTCTGATTTTCATGAGAGCTGCATGTATTCACTCAAGGAAAGACATCTGACATTGCTGACCCATCACAGCTGCATCAGCTTCGATGACAGTATTTCTTAATTTTAGACTTAAACTATAACAATTCATTAAGTCAGTTTTATGACATGTATTGTTTTGTTTCACGTACAGAGATAGAAGACAATGACAACAGTGTCACCCAGAAATTTTAATTTTACTGATGGATCGAGAAGGCCTAATCTGCATCATCACACAGTTTTTTAGAAATAGCCATTATTTTAGCTGCTGACACCAAAAAAAACCCCCAAACCTCAAAACTAGCCGTTACTTCTACAACATGTTGTTCCTATAACATGTTGTGAATGCTTATCTGCTTAATTATGTGTAAACTTAAACAGGATAAATAAGAAGCTTTGCTTTGTGGTTAATGAACTGCCATGGGACTCGGGAGCTACACTTTTAATTTCCAGTTCTGCCATAAACTTCCTGTGAGCACATGGATAGCTTTATCTTTTGGTTCCCTATTTCTTTTTCTCTAAATTGGGACTATTAACCACTTCCTTTATCTGGTTTTTAGTTTAGATGGTTAACTAAACTGGTTTGCAATTCCTAATACAGCGGGCTTGTCTACACATTAGGGCTGTGCAAAGCTTCGGTCTGATTCGATTCGGCAGAGATTCGGTCTGATTCGTTGACCAAATCTCCAAATCCAAATCGAATCAAAGGACCCTTTAATTTCTCTGAATCGAATCAGACCCTTTGAATCAATCTGGATAGATTTGGAAAGAGTCAGAGATTCAGACATAGACACAGCTTTAAATGTTTTTTCTACATACCTCTAGGTAGCAGGGGCTAGCGAATACAGCAATGCTGGGGTGCATGGAGTGTCCCACAGAAGCACAGGGGGCTCCCCAGCGTACTCCCCCAGAAGCACTTCTGGTCCACTTCCGGGTCCACCAGGGAGTGCACTGGAGGGATCCCCCATGCCCCCCTGGCTTGATGACTAGTGCCCCCTGGGTCTGGGGGTCCCCCCATGGCCAATCCCTGAGCCAGGGGTGTGTGAGGGGGCCCCCCAGTGCACTCCCTGGAGGACCCGGAAGTGGACCAGAAGTACTCCATCCACCCCAGCATTGCAGCATTCACAAGCCATGCCTGCTACCTCAAGGTATGTAGGAAAAACTTTTAAAGCTGTGTCTATGTCTGAATCACTGATTCTCCGAGTCAGCATAAAATCTTCAGATTCAGATTCCAGCAAATCAAATCAGGGACAGTGATCTAAATCAATTAATCGAATCACTGTCCCCAATTCAGGCCAAATCTGAATTGAATAGGGCCTGCTTCACACACCTCTATTACACGTGGTAGCAGCATGTCCAGAGCTGAGCCATTCCTAAGCATACCTCCTGCTCATCCACTTCCACACACTCTAAACCTGGGCACATGCTGGTGAAGATGGTTTGGGCATCACTCTGCAGCCCTTCTGAACACCAGTCTTCAGAATGCTTCAGAACAGCCACTAGGGACAACCCTGGAGTGGCTTTGCTGGTGTACTTCCAAGGTTGGAGAGTACACATGGGAGTAGGTGGTCAGGGCATTCTCAGAGCCACCTCAGTTGGAGAACACTACCTTTGTAGTACAGACATGCCCAAGCAGGCCTTAATCTCATCTGAGGACACTAGACAGTATTGCAGTGCAAATAATAATGAACGGCAGCAGATGACTGTATGCGCTGTTAGCTGCAGGAGCTTCCCTGTATTACCAATAGTTTTATCTTCACAAAAAGCTAAAATGTAAAAACCTAATCTTTTTAATTTCATTGCACAATTAGAAGACAACCTGTAATTACCAGTGAAATATGCCATGATATCTGTTTCACAACTATGCTAAGTAATTAATAATGGGATTATCTATGCAAATTATGACATAGGAAATTGTAGAAACTGGTTGTGAAATCATTATTAAAAATCTCATTCTACAGCTACAAGTAAGGTGGAGACTAGCATAACTTTTAATGATCACTACCTCAGTCTCAAGATGTAGTTGCTATTTAATGAGTATAAAATAGGAACATAAAAATGTAATACAATGAAGGCAGGTTGAAAGGTAGCTGCTATTTATAGACTATAGGATAGGAACACAGTAGCATAATGGAATAAAATTAAGTTGAAGAGACTAGCGAGTTTGACCTCAGTATCAAGCTAATAGTTGTAGTTACTATTTAAGAACATAGCTGGGGGAATAAGACATGCCCGTGTGTGAAGTGTGTCATAGTAATGGAAGACAAGTATGCTGTTCTAGCTGTGCATGTAGGCTGGTATTAATGTTAAACAACATTCCTATCTGAAGTAAGAATACTATATTTTATCAGGAGATCTCAGCTACTATTCTGGTGTATCTATGACGTCCATTATAAAAACAGCACTGAAATTCTCTATTTATATCCATCACAAACATATTCTTATCTTATATTTAAAAGTCCAAGCTTTTGTTTGCCTTTACAGTCCAGGCCTATTTCACTTTTTACAGGTTTTCAGTTCTATTCATCATCCTTCTAGATGAGTTTTAAAGACCATGGGTGCATCTACACGTGCAATTAATGCTATTTGGGTTAACTGCGCTGTATTTTACTGCGCAGTAAACTATCCCTGGACAGGCATCTATACATGCAGCCTCTTGGGATCAGATTTGCTCCTTATGTGAGTAGTCTCTTCTTGCCCTACTCTATCTTCCTGCAGCACCCAGACGGAGCTGGAGGCTCTGGCCATTGCTGCCCAGGTACCAGAGGCACTCTTTAAACAGCAGCCCCACTCCCTGGCCACCTACTTTTGTGGCTATGAGCAATCTGCAGCCAGCTGGTACAGCCCTCTATGACACTGTGTGCAGAGCCTGTGCCCAGCATGATAGCCGCTCCACACCTAGGCCCTGGCAGCAATAACACACATTGTAGGCTTCTGTTTACTGCTGTGCTTGCTGCACTTTACCATCTCCGTGACTGTCGCCTGGCCCAGGTTAGCCTCAACCCTGTCCACCCTACTGTGCTGTGAACTGTGTGGCCCGTCTCAACACCCTGCCTGTGGCTGTTGCCCACCAGCCCCTGGGCTGCTGCCATCCACATGGTGCCACATGGAGCATGGCAGCAAACCAGCCCTTGGGTTGCCACCCGGACCCCAGAAGAGATGCTGAGGATGCCATGGGTGCCATCCACAAACTCCTGGAGCTCCAGTCTTGCTACCTGTGGACCCACCCTGCCAGTCAGGACTGGTGGCTTCATGTTGTCCAGCACACTTGGGATGATGAGCAGTGCGTGGACTCCTTCCAAATGACCTGGGCCACATTCCAGAAGCCACTTGATCAGCTGCACCCACAACTGGAGAAGCAGCCCAGCACTGTGCAGCCACCCCTCCCCATGGAGACTGGCCATCATCCTCCTCATGCTCACCATGTCCACCAGCCAATGGTATGTCAGCCACCTCTTCATCACGGCAGCTGCTGGGGAGGCTGTCCTAGAGGTCTGTGGTGCCCTCCAGAATGTGATGGGCCACACTGTGCTCCAGATGAATGACCCCCTGGAGGTGGTGGTGGGATTACATGCCCTAGGCTTCTGCAGTGCATCAGGGCCATGGATGGGACCTACATCCCTGTCACCTACCCGTCCCAGGGCAACCACCCCTACTACAGCCTGTGGCTTCCATTCAGTCATGCTTCAGGGTGTGGTGGACCACAGGGGCACCTTCACTAACATCAGCACCACCTGGGCTGGCAGTGCCCACAATGCCTGCATCTTCTGGGACTCCACCCTGCCAGTCCTGGTGGACAGTGGGCATTTTGCACCAGGTGTTCCAGACCTCTAGCTGGTGCCTGTAATTGTCCCACACCTCCTCACTGGGGACTCTGCCTATCCTGGCTCATGAGGCCTTAAACCAGTCAGCTTGACCCCTGCCAGGCACATTTCAACAGATGCCTTGGCTGGATCTGCATGCTGGTGGAAGGCGTGTTCAGTCTTCTGAAGAGGTGCTGTTGCACTCTCACTGCCTACCTTGAGATCACTGAGGCAAACATCCTCTGGGTCACCATCACAGCCTGTGTGCTGCATAACATCCATGAAGCCTGGAGGGAGCTCTTTCTCAAGGTGTGGGTGGAGGAGGCACAGAAGGGCAGAGAACTCCTGGCAGTGGGAGTGCCAGCTGGGGCAGCAATGACAGCAACAGGCCCTTGCCAATGAGGCCCTGGGTGAGCTGTACACCTGGCAGCAGGGGCCAAGGTACCATGTATGGGAGGCACTGGTGGACCATCTCCTCCTGAGCCCCGCAATGTAGGGCACCTGGCCAGCCAGCCATGCCCCCCAACACCACATTTGGTGCAGACAGTTATTAGTAAAAGTCCTTATTTCACTCCCCAAACACAGACCCCACTGTCAACCCCACCATCCACCACCAATAAAGCACCCACTTCCCCATGCAAACTATCTACATTGTGCCCTACTGGGGTGGGGGACAGTGAGGTGGAGGTACGGATGGGGCAAATCCTGTGGGATAGGCACCCAGCATCCTGGCCCCTGGCTGTACCACCACAGGTACAGACCCTGTGGTAAGGCCAGCAGACAGGGGGCTCAACTAGGGGTGAGGGTAGCCCTCCATGGGAGCAGGCAGTTTGCTTGGTGCTTGCCTGAGACAGCCTGATTCCCTACCCAGACCAGGCCAGGGCTGACTTCTGGCAGCAGCTGTCATGGATGCTCCAGACCCACTCCTCTACTTCTCCTGCAAGACAGGCAGTCTGCTCCCATGGTACCAGGCCCATGCTGGCTGGGCTTGGGGGGGGGGGGTGAGGGGCTCCCAGCCAGCTGGCATGTGGAGCTGGTGATGCCTCTGCCTTCCCCCTGGTGGGCCTCTCCAGAGAGACGGCCAGAGACGGAGCCCCCACCGTACATGGCCTGCATCCCAAGTGTACCCCTACTGAGAGTCCCTCAAGCACACTGTGATGAGCTGTTTGAGCACACCAAGAGGTGCTCAATCCACTATACCCTGCTGCTGCTGATTGTCATGATGTCCCAAGCGCACCTGAGAACCTGGCGCAGGACCCTGAGCTTTGACAGAGTCTCTGGCAAGCCTACACTTTCCTGCAATGTGCACTGCCACCTGGAGGAGTACCACTGCCTATGCTATGAGTGCCTGACCCCTGCAGCTGAGGAGATGGCCACTAGGATTGATGAGTTTCTTTGCATGTGACAGGCCCATGGCTGCCTAGTTGACAGGGTGCAGGCTGCTCAATAAAGTAATGCACTACCTTCTGCCTCCCTGTGTGCTGTGGTGGGGTGACCCTAGGGGGCAAGGGAGAGCTTGGATAGGCAGGGTGGGGAGAAGAAGGGGGCATGGTCAGGGAGAGGAGTGGAGGACCCTTCCATTCCCGTAGGGTCCCTAGATTCAGGTGTGTAGCCTGGAGGCAGGAGGAAGAGCTGGTTTGGGCCCAGGTGGCCATGTTACCACCTTCCTCCCCATGCTGGGCTTACCGGATGGGCTTGGCAGGCATCCCAGGGGGCCTGAGTCTGTCTCTGCAGGTGGGGATGATATGCAGCTTCCTCTGGTGTCCCAGGGTGCATGGGCACAACACCTGGCTGCTGGGGCAGCAGTCCCCTCTGAGGAGGAGCTGTGGCTCATCATAGAGGCTGGTGCCATCCCTGGGCTATCCTCCTGGGTGGGGCTGCGCACCCAGAGCTGCCATAGCAGTCACTAGCCCGGGCTCCCAGAACTGCAGTCACTAGCCCAGGCTCCCAGAACTGCTGGATGAGGCTAGGAGTGAGGAGCTCACTGGGACCTGTGCCTGGTGTCCTGAGGGGCCCTCCCCCACAGAAGGCTCATGGCTACCCAGCTGTAGCAGAGGTTCCAGCAGGCTGCCGATGCTGGGGAACACTGTGCAGCAAAGTCCAAGGTCCCAGGGAGCGAGCATGCAGTCCAGCCGCTGAATAAAGGGCATGGTCCTGCAGGCAGCCCCGGAGTGGTGGTTGTGGTTGGTGACATGGATCCACTATGCCCGCAGGTCCTGACCTTTATGTGGCGCTGTTGTGCTGACCGCTGGTTGCCGTGCTCCTGCATGCAGCCTGCCAGGGCCTCAGAAATATCGGTGCTGGAGTGCCCACCCCAGGCAAACTAGCTTTGGACCTCCGTATCACCCCACAGGGCAAGCAGGTCCACAGTCTTTCCCTAAGACTAGTTGGAGCCCTGCGGTGCTGTGTGTGGCATCAGGGAGGATGCCAGTGTGGCTCTGATGGCCTTTTGGGGGCACTGCCTCTGACACCAGGTGCTTACAGGCCTCGGCAGGTGCCTGCAGCACAGAGGTACGGCATGTGGGAGGCAGCCAGGTGGTGAGGATGGCCCCAGAAGCCACTGCTAAATTCTAGGAGCCTGCTGCAGCTGGCACAGGGCCAGCACTGTGGGACCAAATGGACAGAGGCAGGCTGCAGGTGGCACAGGCCCCAGAGGCATGCCAGGGATTTAAAGGCCAGGCTGAGACAGGCGAAGAGCTGTCCCATCCCTGGCGCTGGAGAAACCCTAAGCCCTGTGTCCCTGGGGCAAGCCTGAGGGTAGCCTCCCACTGGTGGGGCTGACTTGAAGCAAATTTGCTCCTGGTCAGCATCTACACGTGCTACTGCCCAGTAGATTAATTTACTGTGCAGTAACAGCCTGCATGTGTAGACAGTGACACTTAACTGTACAGTAAATTAGTCTACTGTGCAGGAAAGCATCTTGTGTAGACATGCCCTGTATGTGTAAATTCATATTCACCATAAAGCCAACATTTTGTACTTCACTAAAACTTGGCTGAGACTTATGACCTACTTTCTTGATCTGTACTCAGATACAAACAAACAGACATTTCTTAGAGAATGCAGACAAAAAACATTCAAATTTTGACACCCTGCAAATATCCAATCTGGATCAGAACTGTGACATAACCCCATATTCATCCAAATACTATGAGGCAGTCCCCTATCAGCATTGACTAATTTTGCCCTGCAATACAATGACTTCCATCAACTGATGATCTGAACAAGTGTCTCTAGTTGCCAATAGTTAATAATATTAATATGTTCTGAGATCCTTAACTGGACAGAACTGTAGAAATGAAAAATAAACTGTACTTATTCAAGTATAAGAAGACCCTAATTATAAAACATGCCCCCCAATAATTAGATTGTATATATGGAAAATTTATAAACGTGATATAATTTTCTAAATATAGAATCTAATTATTGAATTTGTCCCCCTCCCACCGCCATAGCACGGAAAATAAACCTGGGGGGTTAGGTGCCCCTTTTGCCCACTGCCTTCACAACTCCTTCACCCTGCAGCTCCTTCTTCCCATCTTTACTATCAGACCCTGCTCTCCTGAGCACATGGAAGCGAGGAGCAAATTTGAAATAGCTGACTTTGAAATAAACATAGCTGTAGTAATTTGCATATAATACTCTTGGACTTAATTAGTCCATAATAGATGTATTTTACCTTTTTTGGAAACTGCTGCAAGTTTTAGTGTGGATATTCCATGAACAATCTTTTAAATATAAATAGGTGCCAAAATGCTATATAATACAAGCTATGCATGATATTAATTCAAAGCCAAAAGGCTCATAATTTACCATACAATTCACTGGGCTGGGCCACAGCAGAGTCAACAGCTTTACAGGCCATGGTGACTCCACAGTTCAGCACTGCTCAATGTGTGTGTATACTCCAGATACACCCCCAAAAGGGTCCATGTGCAAATTAACACCCCCTCCTCCCCCCCTCAAGACTGGAACTGTGTGTGCAGAGACAGTTCAGCCTCTTGACACTTGACAGGACTGAAAACAGTCTGTCAGGCCCGCTAAGCCCTAGTTTTGGCATGAGTGCATTTATGGAGTTAACGGGGGTTTAGGTTGTAGCCATGTTGGTCTAAGGATATAGGCAGACAAGGTTCCTTGGGTGAATTTGATATCTTTTATTAGACCAACCTAAATGGTTGGAAAATAGTTATTAAGCAAGCTTTCGGGTTCAACCCGAAAGCTTGCTTAATAAGATATCAAATTCACCCAAGGAACCTTGTCTGCCTTTATGGAGTTAATACACTTGCGCACAAGTTACATCATTACTTAACTTGTTTTGCTGCAAAGAGTTTGGGAAAATGGCTTATTAGCACCCTTTCCACCCATATCTGAATCAGGACCATTCCTGATACAAGAAAGAGAGGATAGATAGATAAGGGAAGGGCTTAAAATGGTATGTTTATACAAACTAGAAACCTGTTGATGAAAAACAAACTTAGGTGCCTACATGACTAAAGGACTATAAATATCACCACCTTGAAAAGAAAAAAAAATCCTTTTCCTCTTCCCTGATCCTGATGATGTCTGAAGACTGAAAACATCTGATCTCTCTTCAAGGAATCTGCCTGCTCTGCGATGCCTGGCCAGCTGACAGAGGAGTGTATTCATAGGACTGGTAATATACATATATAACCAGCTTGCTTGCTTGAATAGCTTGCTTGCTAAAACTGTATCTATAATGCACATCAGTAACTGATATTCTGTAATGCTCAAAAAATGATTTATTAAGCAACTAAAGGATTCTTGTTTGGAGAAAGGTTAAAGCATATTCTTAAAGCAATAACGAACCTGATTGCTTGCTCTCCATTTAGGAGGAGAACCATTACCCCAGCCTCGTTCTTAAGGCAAGGTGACAGGTGTTCCTGGCATGAGTCCTGGGATCCTCCAAAAATTTATATGCAGATGAGGCATAGGGAAATCAGGCACAGCTTCACCTCATATGGTGGGGCCACACGAATCATATGTGACAGGCTGAGAGAGGCGCCAACACAGGGATCCTGGGTGAAATGTTTGGGCCCTCATTTGATGACATTTACCAGACATTTAAGGCTGGTGAAGAAACAGGAATCATTGGAAATGTGGGAAAGAAATGCACAGCTCAGCTGTGGGAGTGAAGAGGAAGTAAAAATGTATGTAATGTAGTGAATCACTATGACTTTTAAAAGTGTTGGTATTGAGGGGGATTGCATTCAATGGGTACTGCCATATATCTTATTTAGTGGGCTGCACTAATTTATCCTTGAGATAGGGCACACATGTCAATGGGAACCTATGGGGGCCATATGTCTTATAGTCATGCTCAGTGCTGACTGCATTTAATCAACTTCATAGTTGGTTTCTATTCCTGAGCACATGCTGCTTATAATTAAAAGATGGACAACATATTTAGAGAGGTTTCCTTGTATGCAAATACAAGATGAGGGGCTTTCCCCCCCCGCCACGTGACTGGGTTGGGTGTGGGAGGGAACCTAGTCTTGTATTCAAGTAAATACAGTAGGTTTGTATAACCAAACATGAAATGGATTTCATGTTTTATGAAAGGGATTCTCAATTTCTTTAGATCAGCAAACCACTGCTAGCCCTCAACATTTCTTGCAGACTCCATCTACCATTAACATCAAACTTAACTGACATGTCAATGGGGGTGTGACCTGAGGCCATAGCCAGTAGTGGTCTATGAATCGCATTTGGAGAACTGCTTTTTTAGAATAATAAGACACTTCTTTATTACTGTCTTCATCATCATTATGTCCACGTTGATTTCTATTTTATTTCAACTGATTTATTCATTCCTCATCCTAATGAGATAATTAGAGAGATAATTACTTTGGAAAATATTGTATTTTTCATTTAATGTAAAACAAACCCAAGCTTGCTAAAAGACTTTTACAGTTAGAAATACAACTGCAGGCATTTTAATGAGATCAAATGGGAAGGCAAATGGACCCCACAAGATATCTAAATTCCCATAAAGATAACAAATACAGCTATATGAGGAAGGACCAGAAAGGCTAAGATTTTTCTAGTTAAGTTTTCTTTGTTCCTATTAAGGCAGTGACCTGATTTTCAGAGTGCCAAATACTCAGTAGTTCCTACTGGTCCAGATTCAGATACTTAAAGGGCCTGGCTTTCATTGATATAATTTATTAGAAATGCCTAAATGCCAAGCACAGTGTCTATGCAGGAAATAAAGCTCTTATTGAAACTTGGCCCCATTTGAGCATGCTGAACACTTTCTTTCAAAATCAACGCACATATTTAGATGCCTGCATAAGAAATCAGCGGCCTAATTTTAGACACCAAATTCTTGGCTCAGTACTTCTATCTACTACTGTGACTTTCCCCAAACATATGTCTCATGATTAATTAATATTTCTGCATGTTAAACTTATGCTTTATATTGGTTCTTTTTGAGCTGCGATACCTCTTGCATTCAGCAACCAATTATGTAATCAAGCTGCTGCCCAATATTGTGGGTGTAAATCCAGGTTGCTTTTTTTCTTAAATGCTAAGGAGCATCCAGCATTTTGATACCTTTCAAATGGCAAGGGTTGTTTCTTTTTTTAAAAACTGTTATTAGAACTGTAGAGAGAAAATCTTGGTCATATAAAAAAATTAAAGAAAAATGTAAAAGCTCGGGGAGCCATGAAACTAAATACAGTATATATAGCAAGTCTTTAAATATTAGCACCTGGAGAAAACTGCATTGTTGCTAATAGAAACTACTTAAAATGCTAATTGCTTGGAAGTAAGATTCTACCTGTCAAACAATGTGTCAACAACATTATAGGCTTCTAATAATTTTAATTAAAGGTCTTATGTTTGGCTACCTTCATTTAGTCAAACAATTACAACTCTACTGGTTGCCATTAGCTTCAATGTAATGCTTTATGGATTTTCTAACACAATGTTCTTTTTTTTCCCAGCATGTTGTTTTCATGTACAGCCAAGCACTCCTCCATTGCCCTAGCTAATAAATCTTAGTTACTAAGATGCTGTGATTTTAATAAACTGCATGCACTTTTCAAGGAGAGAGAGAGAAAAATAACAACCTTTCTGCCATTGAAAGAAAGGTTGATTGTCAGAGCATGATTTACAGTAATTAGCAAGATTAAGAATCACTATTAAAGGCAATTAGACAACAGAACTTTAAAGGAAAAAAAATGACTGTTCAGCATGTCAGTAAATAAATCTGCAACATGCTATAGATTCATACAGAGGTGAACCAGCCAGATCCAGCCCAGGATGCTTTTCTGTAAATACAGGCCATATCTGTCATGCACGAGCATCATCTGAGTATGTACAAAAAATGTCATTTTAAGGTCTAGTATGACATAAACCACCAAATCTAGATTAAACCGTTATGTACCAATACCGCTGGAAACCTGAAGTCCCTGGCTTTCGCTTATGTTAGGTATGGCTTTATATCCATGATAGCTCATGAAATCAGAGTTACTAGTAGTATCTCAGAGAAAATACAATTGCAAGTCATTTACCAGATGTACAGTAAATAGTGCTGCCCTTTCCACCATGAGTGGCAGGTGGAAGTGAAAATGTAATGTATTACTTGCTGTCAGTTTTTCACTTCACCTTCCTTCCATGCTGTGTTCCCACCTCCACTTGCCTTCTCTCACCTGAAGATCAATTAACGACTAGGATGACCTACCGAAATATCCTCAACTTCTACCCCTCCTCTCTTGCATTCAGTAATATTGTGTAAGATCAGTAAAGTTAAAAGGACACAGAACTAACCGAGACTGAGAGACTGCTATACACGTTAATTCATGATGTGGTGGCTCAGTAATTAGCACAGGTAGAAAACATTTTCCCCCCTCTCTTCAATGAACCATCTTTTAAATAATAGTTTAAATTTAGGTAGTACTGTCTGATTCCGCTCAGATGGGAGAAAGGAAAACCCAGTTTATCTGGGCAGGATTATGCAAAAGTACCACCTCTCTGTCATCACATACTTCTTTTTCTTTCCTAATGGTGTTCCTTCCATATGTGTTCTGTGGGGTTCAAATGGACTGCAGAAGAAACAGGTGGGGCTGAGAAGACAATGGGCCCTCACCCTTGTACCAATTCCTATCTGATTTGTTACTGGCCAGGACTCCTTTAAGTCAGGCTAGTTCTCCCATGTTTGAAGGGGTAGAAATTAAGTGGGGTACTATGCTTTCATGATACAATGTTGTGATGAGGGACTGGTCATAAATAAAATACTTACCGCAGGGAAAGGGACCAAATGGAGCGGAGATGGGACAAAAGCAGGAGAATGACGCCTCCGGAGCTGCTGCTCCTTTAAGATACAGAAACCCTGGGAGGGGTGGTGCAGCACGTGGAGGGACAACAGGGAAGAAAAAGACTGAAAAGGATGGCTGGGAGCAAAGAATCCCTGGAGGCTGACCCAGGTGGAAGAGAGGACTCGACTGAATACCAGTAGGAGGCACCGGTAAAGTAAAGTCATCTTAAAAAACAAACAAAAAAACCAAACAAACAAACAAAAAAAAACTCTGCTGAAAAAGAGGAGCATCAGCCAAAGCTGCGCGAAGAAGAGAACAAGGGCTATCCATCAGGTCCGAGCGAAAGTTGAGCTTGTTGTTTCTTTTTGTGTGTGTTTGGACATTGAGGTAAGCCAATTGGGCTCAAAGGGGTTTGAGGAGAGAAAGAGCCTGAGTGACAGCTACTGCCTCACCCTTTAAAAGAAACAACCAAAAAACAGGAGTGTTCTGCGGGAGTTGGACCAGATCACACCTGGAGATGGAGGGAATTATAAGGAAATGACAGATACGAGAAAGAAAAAGTATCTTGGTCACGTTTAAACTTTTCATTTACCTTTACTCTAAATGGTATATTATCTGAGCCTAGATCCAATTAAACATTCCTAAAGTAAAAGTTAAGAGTTGCATACAATGGTGGGAAATAACCATGATGTGTCTGACTGTGAGCTGTTTATAGATGTAAAAATAAAATAATAATAAAAATAAATAAACAAAATTAAGAAAACTGCATGACTCAAATAAGACTCTGATTCAATTGATGACATGATTTGTGAGTATCATCTAAGAGAGGTACAGGAGAATTGATAACCCAAATAAATCTCTACATAGATTGCCAGTGTCCAACTGCAGAAAAGAAATGTAAGTAACACTTCCCGACTAATAACATGCAAATTAATCAAGATGTGGCAGGCGAGAGTCGGAATATACTGCAGGAGTCACAAGTCTGGGCAATCTGAGAAATAAGGGATAAAATAAGACCTCCGACATAAGCGGTACCACCACAAATGTAAAGGAAATTCCTAGAGTAAACTTGACCTCGGGGATCTCCTGGAATTAATCCACACATTGGGCAGAAGGCCACAACTAGAATTCTCTCCAAATAGTTATTTTTGTTTTTCTCATCATAATTAGATCCTTTACTATGCCATAAACCTGCATATCTGACCAGCAGGATGGCAGGGATGGTACACGTTTTCCTTTTATGTTGCTGCTCAGTTTGTTCATCCCTAATAGGATTATTCAGGTTTGCAGCAGAGAGCAAGATTACCATCTAAAGGACAGTAAACTTCTGAGATTTGTCAACTTGATTTTACCTGACAGGACAAAAAAAATTGTTGAAGACTTTCTTCCTTCTATCCCTGCCAACCTATTCTAAATGATGAAAATGATATCTTGTCCCAGAGAGAGCCTTACAACTATCACGTCTAGTAAAAAAAAAAAATGTTGAGCATTATGAACAGGGTAGACTCTTGTAAGGCCCAACCCAAGAGTAAAGCCAGTGGGGAGATTATATTACTCAGGTCTACTTACACTGTAGCTAAAGGCTGCATCAAATTGGACACTAAATACTTATGAGCATGGAAGGAGACTGTCACACTCAAAGGTCAGAGGGCCACAAAGGGATGCATTTAGATATTTTCAGTTAAACTTTCACTTCTTTTTTATACATTCTCTTTCCTCTTCCTCCCTCTGCTCCTCCATCATGATGCTTATTAGAAATTACCCTATAATCAATTTCAGAATGTCTTAATGTCCCTTCTAACTAGCAAAATGTCCTTGTTTTCCTCTACTTACAATCAACAGGCTAGTAGCAAGAAAAAGGAGTGGTGATATATTATTACTCTGGCTAATTAGAACTTCATAATCATTCTATGTCAGTTTTGCAGGCAAGCTGAGATACTTTATCTCAATAATATATCTTTAACTTTTTCTAAGAATTTTTTTTACATAGTAAGTGACCTTGTGATTCAGAGTGACCAAGATTAATGAAACCAGTTCCCTGAACAAGAGAAAAACACAACAAAATTCATTTTGGTGAATAAGCTTACATTGGGAAATATGAGTGAAATAAACATGATGGTATTTATCATTTCTAACCTCTATAACATTATGATCATGACTGGATCTGAACAATTTAATCTGATCTATCTGGAGTCCTAGGAAATAATAAATTCATGGGAATAAGTAAGAAAAATTTCTCTGGGTAAATCCGATATCTTTTATTAGACCATCTAAAATTGTTGGAAAAATTCTTCTTTGCAAACTTTCAGGTACAACTCCCTTCTTCAGGCTGAGGAAGCATCTACAGTCATTCTGTGCTCTTCCTGGATGGGATAGATTAGAATAGAAGCAGAGGCCAGTATGCAAGAATGCCAGTCAGTGAAAATGGGTTTTTGGTTGTAGCAATGTTGGTCTAAGGACATAGGCAGGCAAGGTTCTTTCAGTAGATGTTATATCTTTTATTAGACCAACTGAGTAGTTGGAAAAAATGTTCTTAGCAAGATTTTGGGCGCAGTCACCCTTCGTCAGACATAGGAAAACTCCCTGTGCCTGATGAAGGGTGACTGTGCCCAAAAGCTTGCTAAGAACTTTTTTCCAACTACTCATTTGGCCTAATAAAACATATTACATTTACCCAAAGAACCTTGACAGTCAGTGAAAATGCAAATTAGGGCAATCAATGGGTGAGAAACAGTTGAGGAGGGGGAAGGGGAATGTAGATCTGGTGATTTTACAAAGGGAATTTACAAAACACCTTTCACAGATGAGCCTATGAACTTCACTTCATTAACCTATACAAAATATCATGGACCAAATATGGACATTGGATTTATGACAAATTATAACCTGCTTAACATCTGATACCACAGATAAGATGTAGCTTGTAAATAGTAGAGAGGTTACCACCAGATCTACGTTCCCCTTCCTGCCCCCTCCCCTCTACCCCCACCTGTTTCTCACCCATTGACTACCTCAATTTGCATTTTCACTGACTGGCTTTCTTGCATACTGGCCTTTGGCTTCTATTCTATTCTATCCCATCCAGGAAGAGTACAGAACAACTGTAGATGTTTCCTCAGCCTAAAGGGTGTTTGTACCCAAAAGCTTTCAAAGAAGAATTTTTCCAACTATTTTAGTTGGTCTAATAAAAGATATCAGATTTACCCAAAGAACCTTGTCTACCTATGTCCTTAGACCACCATGGCTACAACCAATACCCCTGGGAATAAGTAAGAAAACTATAAAGGTGCATGAGGAACTGGCTAAAGAGGTTGTGTTAAAAAAGGAAACATCAGGCTGCAAAAAATAAATTCAAGGGTTTTTTTCCTTCAAGGGTTGACCTTGGATTTGATTTTCTTTTTCAATTTAATGTACAACCTTGCCACAAAGAGTAGGAAATGGCTAGTGGACTTAGCTGATTACATATAGTTGGGAGGCATCACCACACGGAAGAAGACTGGAATATGAAGACAGAGCAGGATAGCTTTGAGGACATAAGTGAGAGAAATGGAAATACATTTAGTAGTGAAGATGCAAAGTGGGACTTAGAGAGCAATAACAGGCCAGGGTGTTTTAGTCAATCCTAGGGTGACTCTGATCCACTTATATGATTCAAAGAAACAATGAAAAAGACAAATATGATTCTAAGATGCACCAAGGAGTAGAGATATTACTAACACTGTACAAAGTACTGGTGAGAACTTCATATGAAATACAATGGACAAGTCTGGTGACAATATTCAAGAAAGATTAATTCAGACTGGAGCAGGTGCAGACAGGGGCCACTGGGAAGATCAAAGGAACAGAGATCCTATTTCAAAAGAGGAAGCAAAATGAGCTTGGCTTAGTTAGCCTTGTAAAACATGGAAGAAGAGGTAGGATTACTCCATTTAAATAGATCAGGGGGGTATAGAACAGAACTGGTTTTAGGATGGAATCTAAGGCTTTTTTGCAGGTAATAACTTTTATTAAACCAGCTACATGGTTAGTATAGACTTAGACAAGCTTTCAGGTATCCCAATACCCTTCCTCAGGTCTCACTTCAATGCTACCTTCCACTGAAATATAACAGCTGATGCAAAATCATGTTAACTCTTCAGCTAACAAACCAGTGACTCATCTGTATGCTACTGATGAATTATAAGGACGTTACAAAGACTCCATTCCCTCAAAACTGCATTTTTAGGATCCAGTTTCATGAAGCACCTTCCTCGTAGGTGATACATTACCAGAATTGCATGTGTTTAGCGTCTCACCTTGCATTTCTTGTATACTTAAAGCTGCCAGTGATTTTGATGCATACAGGTATAAGCCCATGTAGTTGGGATGCTAAAAACAGAACTTGACTTACGAATCATCACAGGCCATTAAACTGACATCTCTGCATGTTTGAAAGAACACTAGCTAAAGGGAGATATCTTATAAAGCTTCATGGAAAAAATGCTATATTAACTGAAAACCTAGAAATGTTAGATTTCCAATGCTGCATGACAGTATTTTCTATTTTTGGGGTGCATGTACTATTGGATGTTAAAATTACATTCTTTAAGTTGCACAATTGCATGCCTTATCTTCTGTACCTATATTTTCTTGGCTTTCAACTCATCTAATTTTTCTGTTTTAAAGAGCGTTTTCAGGTTTATCCTGACATCACGATACACTTTAGACATTGCAACCTCAGTTCAAGATGGCATGTTCCCAAGGTCAGGATCTGACAGGATCTAATAGGTTAGCAGTGTTTATAGACAGATGAACTGATTGTATTCTCATAAAGGGATGACAGGCAGGGCTTACTTCTCCATAGTACCATAAATGTGCCTGGCCTTATCCTTCAGGTTATGAAAGCTAAAGCAGAGCAGCTTACTTCATAATGAAACTCAGGTAAGAAATTGTAGTTTAGCTTCCAGTTGCCGCACGATAGGAGCAAATGAAGGAGCAGCTTCCGCATAATAAACCCCAACCGCAGCTGTCCTCCCTCCTTTGCCCCAGTTAACTCAGGATAATTTGTTCATACTACTAGCAGCTGTTAATTTCTCAGGGCAAGGGATAATGATGTTATGTTGATGTCCTGGATGTAGAAAGCTCATTACTCAACCTAGACATGAGGGAAGTGGGAGTGGCTGTATAGAGCACCGAAGGTATGCACTGAGGAACTTTAGGAGGAGGCAAAACCTAGGGCAAGAACATTGTATTGCATTATTCCTTGTCATTTTGTTTTCTCAAAGCACAGGAGAAGGGGAGTTTGAATTAGGATACCATAGGAAAGTCATCTGCCTATGTACTGACTTAATCCCTGCATCTCCCATAACTTCAGTAAAGTTATTCCGGCAGTATCTGGACAAAATTGTGCATCCCCACACTGATTATATAAGCTGCTATGCATGCTCCCTGATAACTAGCTAATGGTATATGCATTCACTTGTGCAACCTTGAATTTCTTCCCCAAATATTTCAAATTTAAGTATCATATATGAAAAGAGAGTATTTCTGCAAAATGATTTTACTTCTGCATTGAAAAAATGCAAAGCATTAATACAGTAAGTATAGAAAATCAAATAAGTAATTCCATGCTCTAAGCCAGTGATTCTCAACCAGGGTTCCATGATACACTGGCTGCCATGAGATCCTTTTGAGGAATATTGACACTGTTAGGTGTGCAGACACCTACACGTGATTCACAAGTAAACCCAGTGATTTCAAATAGGAATCCATAATGTCAAAAATACTCTAAGCTGGTGGGGTCTTTCTAAGCTCTTTGCAACAGAAGAATTGCTCCATTATTGCAAAAGCTAAAAACTGTCATTTTCTGAAGGGGTCTAACAAGGGGGTACCCTGAATCTAAAAACGTTGAGACCTAAGTACATCACAAAAACTTCAATATTCATAACAATGCTAAGCTAATGAATATTTCCAGTATGATTTCCTTAGTGACCATTTAGTATCCCAAGATCTGCTTCAAATTTGAGATAAAAGATTTTTACTAACCATCTTTTTTTAACTATCTGCGCAGAATTTAGCATTCTAAAGCAAATACATACTCAAATCCAAACCGGGCTGTTTTCTCAAAACTAAAGGGACATGATTCAATTTTGATTTTGTGCGCTACTGTCAGTTCTCAGCAGCCTGACTCAAAATAATTATTTCCCTGGCTGGTACATTTTTTTCCAAGCTGGCAAAAATGACATTTTGCCCCTATTTGGTTATGGCACAAAAGCTAATACTTCTCTGATTTGTGCAAGTCATTGTTGGTGTACCAGCTAGATTCTTATAATGAAATTAAAGTTAGTTAACATGGGACACCTCTGAGAGATGTATGGAGCAGAATGAAAGAATAAATACATAAATTGCAGATTCCATATAAATAATGATTCTTAAAATACTAATAGAGAAAAATCAAAATATGCACACTGAGAAATCAGAAGGTATCATTCACCACATTCCAGAACTTGATGTCATATTATAAGCCTTTATTTTATGCCTTTGCATTAAGGCAGAGCCTTAGGCCCAGGCCTGATATCGCTCCTTCACTCCAGCCACTACACACATGCTCAACAGCACTGCAACAATTTACTCTTCAATCCTTTTTTTGCAATAGACCATAACCTGGGATTTTTAAAGAGAAGGAAAGAAGCAAAGCATCCACCTCCCCTTGAATTTCAGTGTGTTTCTACATTGAGCTCCCTTAGTCTCACTTGAAAATCCCAGCTCATTGCCCAGTCCATTGAGCATAATGCTTTCTTATATTCTACAACTATCAAAGCAGAATAAATTTTTCTTTAGTTAATGGGTATGGAAATGACTGAAGTGTGGCTTTCCATGCATAAACTAATAAACCCTTCATGTCTGTAACACTTTGCTGTCCAAATAGCATCAAAATTATCACTCTGTTGGGTCACACTAATATCTTTTTGAAAAATGCCCGGAAAGGAAATTTGAGGATCAACAAAATATTGCAAGAAAATTTTGCATTGGAAGATTTGCAGTTATTCTACCCAGAAGGAATATAACTTGATTTTAAAATTTATGCTCTTAACAGCTTCAAGAAGTTTGTGATGCACAACTCTCCCAGAATTTAAAAGGTGAGCCCCTTTTCATTTTACCATATACACTTTCATAATGGTTGGATATTCCAAGCTGTGAAAGCTCAGAATAAGCTTCCAGCTAATCTTTTCAATACCATATCCACGCTCAGTGAAATTGCTGTACTTTGAAGAACTGTCAAATTCATTGATTATTCTCTGGAGATATTTCTTACTTTGCTTACAAAAAAATGGTTTGCCTGCATCTTGAATTATAGAAAGACAAACATTAC
Organism: Alligator mississippiensis; assembly: GCF_030867095.1. Classification (NCBI taxonomy): domain Eukaryota; kingdom Metazoa; phylum Chordata; order Crocodylia; family Alligatoridae; genus Alligator; species Alligator mississippiensis. The sequence continues at coordinate 12,641,325 of NC_081835.1, read as the reverse complement.
AGATTTTTGATTGCAAGTCCAGCAGAGAAAATTGTTTCTGAGTCCGTGCCCAATGTAATTCAACAGGGTCCATATAGATCTGCTCAGCTTGATTCCTTCATTAATGCTTCAATGGGAAAGTGTGCAGTGTTTTAATTCCTTTTGAAACATTGAGTTCATTTCTATTTATGTACCCATCTTCCTGTCTAGCCATTTATACTGCTCTCATCACCATGGTACCTGAACAATAACATGCCTGCTACAACATATACTAATATTTTTAATGTGCTGCTAAACTCTGTGGATATGATTCTCTGCTGCCTGCAACTTATGTAGCCATTCACAGCAGTGAAAATGCATGTGTAAAAGTTACTCTTATGTGCCCAGCCCCAGCATGCTTATTTTTTTATAGTACAATGAGAATTAAGCCTCAACGCCAGCAACTTGGCCAACAGCTAAACCTACTGTTGGTTTAAGATGGGTGGGCAATTATTTGGGCAGGAGGGCACTTAATGAGTTTTGGTGAGCTACTGAGGGTCGTGCGCACGCATGCACACACACACACACACACATACACACGCATACAAGCTCCCCGCAGCCAAACCAAGGTTGGCACCAAAGCAAGAATGGGAGCATGAGCCTGCCCAGGGGTGCAGCATCTTATCTCCACTCATCTCCACTTCCATGCTGCCAGTATGGCTGACACCAGCAGGCAGGAAGGGGCTGAGAGCTGTGCTGCATTGGGGGTGAGGCTATGGCATTTGCAGCCCCACAGAGCCAGGCTGCAGGGGGAGAATGCCCCCACCTCTTGGTCTTCCCTTGACCTGCTGTGCAGACCCCAGCTGGGGGAGCCAGCATGGGGGGCTCCACTCCCCTCCCCGCACCACAGTCACTCACCCTCCCTGCTGCATGGTGCTGCGTGGGTGGGTGCGTGGGGCTCCAGCCCCTGCTGGTGCAGCAGGGGATGCTGAGAAGAAGCAGCTCTGCCTACCCACCTGCCTGGCACCACAGGGTCGAACTCCATCTCTCAGGCTGCCACGTGATACTGGGCAGGTGGGCAGGGCTGCTTCTGCCCAGCATCCACCATTGTGCCAACACAGGCCTGCCAATTGATTCTATCTGGCTCACGGGTGGGCAGCAGCTCTGGCTTCACCCTCTGCTGGTGCCACGGGCCAGACAGAATCACTTGGCAGTCTAGACATGGCCCGCAAGCCATAGTTTGCCTACCCCTGGTGTAAGAACTGATCCCTGCTCTATGTTAGAATATATTTGAGTCTTTCTCTATGAGACTGGATTATCCCTATGTATTCTATAGGAGTAGGTATTAAATATGCTTTCAAAAATGTGCTTCATATGTGTTCTGGAGTTCTTCAGTTTTTCAAATTGAAGTTCTTCATTCTTCGAATTCTTATTTGCAATCCCTTTCTTGTCCTGAAATGGTAGATGAGACTAAACATTCAGATGACCGTGTTAGCTGTAGCAGAATGACATGCTTTTAAACTTTCATGAAATGACATCGTGTGAAATGTTTATAGTCTAACAACAAGGCTTAATTAATTGAGCTGTCCCCACATGCTTACCAGATGTTCAGAACCAATATACTTTGCACTTGCAATTGTGAAAGTAAAAGGGAAAGATGTGAAAAACAAGAATTTTTATATCAATGTTTAAAATTCAATTTATTTAAAAAAAATACTTGATTCAGATATGTCATTTGTGGATTTGGTATAAAATAGAAGACCTAATTCTGCTGTTGTAAATCTGGAAAGATTATTAAATTGCCTTTAACAAATATATATAAATTTGAATTGGTTGTAAAATGAGGAAAAATATCCAAAATTTTTCCAAGAAAAAGCTTTCCTTTTCTTCCTAAAAAATATTGACTTTCAGAATGTTTCACCACCATCTAATTTCTTAGCATAGTAAAAAGAACCATAATACATACAGAACAGAGACCTGTAAAAACAATATGCAGCAAATTTTAAATTATATGATCAAAAGTACAGTAAATAGCATGTAGACTTGGACATCAGAGAAACTTTACTGAAATTTTATGAAAAAATTATGCAGTCTTGTGGACTGAGCATAATAGGAAGAGGCAGGAAATTCTGAGTTAAAATCTAGCTGTAGCACAAAATTGCTTTTTAATTTGGGGTAAGTCACTTTAATTCCTTCTTTTTCAGTTTCCTCACTGATACAATGATAAAAAACATCCCATCCCTTTACAACCTAATGCCCAAGTACAGATTTGTTAATGTTTTTAAATGCAAATATTTTTTAGACAGAGAATACTGTTTTTCAGAAGTGTTATGGAATTTTCATTGAAAGACTACTACTATTTGAAGGGGCAATAGCACTTTGATAAAATATCTCACCTGAAGGGAAGAAGAGGTTGTAATCTTAATAAGAGCAAGTAGAAGAGTGGATCTTGATCTTTGTCATGTGACAAAGTTATAATCTTTTAAAACCCCCACCAATACCATGTGACTGAACCTAGAAAATAAACATCACACTTGGATCTTCTGTGACAATTAAATCTCATTTGAAAAACAACAGTAAACTGACCCTGGCATCTCCACATGTGTAGCTGTTATAAGTAGGTTCTGATTTCTCTGGTGTTATGATAAATGGAGAAGAAGGATAGCTTTGTAGATGATTAAGCCAGATGATTAAGAAGTCTCATGAGGTTCAACAAGGAAAAGTGCAAAGTCCTGCACTTAGAACAGAACAATCCCATGCACCGGTAAAGGCTGGAGGCTGACTGGAGCTCTGCAGAAAAGGACCCAGGAGTTATAGTCAACAATAGAATATGAGCCAACAGCATGCCCTTGTTGCGAAGAAGGCTAATGGCATACTGGGTTGCATTAGGTGCCTTGCCATTTGGTCAAGGGAAGTGATTACTCCCCGCTTTTCAGCATTGGTGATGCCACATCTGGAGTCCAGTTTTGGGCCCCCCACTACAGAAAGAATGTGGGCAAATTGGAGAGAGTTCAGTGGAGGGTTACAAAAATGGTTTGGGGGCTGGGGCACATGACTTCTGAGAAGAGGCTGAGGTAACTGGGCTTATGTAATCTGCAGAAGAGAAGACAGGCCAGCGGGAGGGATTTGATAGCAGTCTTCAACTTCCTGAAGGGTGGTTCAAAATAGGATGGAGCTGGATTGTTCTTAGTGGTAGCAAATGACAGAATAAGGAGCAAAGGTGTCCAGTTGCAGCAAGGGAAATTGAGGTTAGATATTAGGAAGAATTTTCTTACTAGGAGGGTAGTGAAACACTGGAACAGGTTACCCAGAGAGGTGGTAGAATCTCCATCCTTGGAGGTTTTCAAGACCCAGCTAGACAAAGCTGTGGCTGGGATGATCTAGTTGGGGATGGTCCTGCTGTGAGCAGGGGATTGGACTAGATGGTCTCCTGAGGTCCCTTCTAACCCCAATTGCCTATGATTCTATGAGTTATTAGACTAATTCACAAAAGATCTGTATTTACCTCCACGCTTTACCACTAACTTTCTCTGTTAGCCTGGGCACTTTACTTAATATTGCTGTGTCTAAATTGCCCAAATGTAAAATAAAAATTAATTAATTTCCTTTCTCACGCCCTTTCATGCCCTGCTACCTGGCTAGCTGGCATGTGCTCTGTAGGATGTTTGCATGGGGTTGCACAATTGGGGGTTGGAAGATCACACCCAGGGGACAAGAGGGGGAGTTGGTTTGGTGCTAGTACCACACCCTAGGTGATTGAGTTCAGGGGGTAAAAAGTGTGTCCACATAGAACAGGAGGGTGTGAGAAAAGACACTGAATCCTGGCATGCTGGAGGACCACAAGTTGAGCAGCTCATCTGTGGGGAGTACCATACATTAATGGATCACAATAGGGTAATATGGATCAGAGATAAACATGCCCTGGAGTAGTGTAACTTTAAGCCACCAAAAGTCTGTGTCACTTATCAGTGTTGTAGGGCTTTGGCCCCTTCTTGGTAGGTGCCTTGTTCCCAAGTGACATCAAGGTAAGATCGGGCTTTGGTGCCACCTAGATGGTTTGGATGCTGCTCCTACTCACCTGCCACATCTTTGATGTTCTTTACTGGGGAGGCAGTTCCCCACAGGCGGCCCCAAAGCGAAGTGGTCTCAACCCTGGTCTTTCTTCATGGTGCTTCAAACCTCCCCTTTACCCCACCCTCACCACATGCACAGCCTTGGGCAAATGCTGCACCCTGCAGTTCTTCACCTGAGTGATCTCGCCTCATCCATACCACCTGCCTCAGAACAGGTTGGATCTTCCCAGCCAACGCAATCTTCCCTGTGGCTGGTCCCTCAACTTTGGGCCGGCTTGGGTAACTAAACCAGCCCCAGATTGGGCCTGCCTGTAACTAAAAATGAACCCAACAGAAAGTGTCCGGCCTCCGCCAGTGGGCCCCTGGGATCCCATCTCCCAGTGCCTGGTTGGTCACTTGGCGGGGGGAAGGGGGAGAAGGGAACTCCTCCGTTCCTCCCCCCTAGTAGTTGTGGGGACGGGCAGCCTCACCCTGATCAGGCTTGTGTGATCACCCCCGGGTCCCGGCTGAGCTGTAGCTTATCTCCTATTCTTCAAGAGCTGGTGGGGCTTGTAATTCCCATGCAGGACTGCACCTTCCCCCTTGCTGAGCTGCCCAAGATGGCTAGCAGCTCCCTGCTGCTGTCCCCAGCCACTGTGCCTCTGTTCCCTAATGGGATGTCAGTGTCCTTCCCAGGCATTCCTTGGTCCCCGAGCCTTGTGCTCCTTATCCCGTCTGCCGGAATCCTCTGGCAGACACTCTGCTCCACTCCCCTGCACTCAGGGCTTGTGTTTCCTGGCTCCACAGCCACTGTCTGCCAGCTGGCGTCCTGCTCTTCCCCGCCCCCAGCCGGCTAGCTGTGTTCTCGGCTGCCTTTTGAGCAGCCTGCACCCCTCCAAAGTCCTGCCCCTGCCGATCACCAATACACAGGATCAGGCAGCTCTGGAATTGCAGAGCCTGCAACAGCATTTCTTCTCAGCCACCGTTCCTTTGGATCTCTGCGGTAATATTGGGGTCCATGGGGTGGGGGCCTGGGACACCTTAGAGGGGCTTTTACATCTCCTCTCACAGTGTGTTTAAGACTAATTTCTGGTGTTAATGTGTGGATAATTCAGGTGTTAAGAGCTCTAGAAGCCAGCTAAAATTAATGTGCAACAAGACCCTAAAGCAAAAAAAGGTATTCTACAATCTCTTGTTGCTTTAAAGGTAGAAAAGTTGGATGAAAACCTTATAAGCCTTTTCTATTAAATAAATGCTGCCAATATGGCAAGAACCATGCTACTCTCTTCATTACAGGGTCCATGACATGTTTTAACAAGGTAGGAAAAGCTCAACATTAAGAATGAAAAGGTCTTGCAGCAGACCCTCTATGGGGTAGACTGAACTTTTTCAGCATACACAATCAAATAAGAAAATTAACTTAGACTTCCCTTGATTTTCATGCCAGAGGCCTTAAAATACGTGGTTTCTTCTCAGTTAATGGTTTATTAGCAGTCATTGTTGGAGTTGAGGTTTGAGAAATAAAATTAAAGATTTTGCATGCAGCAAAATTATCCCTTTCATTATAATCCAATGCTGGTAACTAAAAATAATCTGAACATAAATTGTTACTAGTGATAAGAAATTTGCATAACTCATCTAAGTTAGTGCTGCTATCATGTCTAAGTCATTATATCCTGCTTGCCACTAATAATTTTTTTGGGTAATCAATATTAGTTCGTGTTTTGGATGAATATGTTTCAGTCTGCATAATGAGGTGTTGGCAAAGAAAGACATTTTAGCCCAATAAAAACCGCTTAAGAAAAATGAGTAAATTTGTAAATTCATATGCCCTGTTGCATTGGAGTTGTACCAGGATGGAATCTAGACCAATAATGTTTCTTTTTATGAGGTTAATCTATGTAAAATAAATATTAAATTGGATAGCTGATTTACTGCTACGATCCTATTAGAAATTACCTAGACCACAAAAGAAATGGCAGCAAAACTATAGAACCATAATATGAGCTGTGCACCCTGCAAAGAGACGTATTAATGATTTTGTCCTTTCAAAGTATAACCCATTCCTCTGCTAAACTAACATTAGTGTTACAAATTGAATCAATCTAAGGAATACATAAAACTTTTTTTAGATTGGTGTGGCTAAAAACCGCACGTCAGATTTCTCCTGGGAAAAAGCCTTTTTATCCTGGGATCTTACAGACGTACAAGCCCATTGTCCCATTTTAAGTACCAGTGAAGTAAAGAGATAATATCCACCCCCACAGCTGAGTTATTTGTCATTCAAGCTGCATGTGTAAAAGACTGCCCTGCACCTGTTTTCATGGGAGTCAGAGCATGGGACAATTAGATCATGGATAAAAACAAGGTGTGTTTCTTGCCCATGTCAGTTAAGCCATTTGGGAATGATCAACAAACTCAATTTATGTAGCAGTATTTGATAGCTTACAGACAAGAAGTTCAACACATCAGCTAAATTCTAACTCCATGTGTCTAAAGAGGAGGGGCAACAAATACATAAGCTATTTCTATTGATGCAAAGCATAATACTTGCAACTCACTTCTCTCCCTACTTGATAGCAAACTGGAATAGGGATTTAAGTCTGGATTGCAAAATAAAAATGTATAAAATCATTTGATGTAAAAAAAAAGTAAAAGGAAAAAAGTCATCTAGAACAAGTGTAACTTGTACTCCAATTAATTACAGTATAGGTCAGTTCTACAATGACTTCTATGTGCAAAGCTCCTCTGAACCTATACAGTACCTCATTAGCAGGACTCATTGTGAAATCAGAGACCTAAATTCATTTATTATTTGCTGAGATTTCTGTAAAGAAAACATATCCCTCCTGGCCACCACCCTTTCTTTTTTTTCCCCACCAGGTTACTCTTACAACATACTAGACTCTTGAAATTTGTAAGCTCTTGCAATATTGTGCAAATCACCTGAAGTCAAGTTGCTGCTCAGGTGTTCTTGTCATATTTTGTTCATTGTTAGTTGCACTGGTGACATGAGGCATAACAGAAAATAGAATGTGAAGTGATGCTACCAATTAAAGTGAAATTCAGGCAAATAGGGGTAATGCTTTTTAGAAAGTATGGATCCAGTTGGGAATTAAGTTTGAAAAAATCCTTTCATTTATTTTCTTTGTGCTATACTTGAGTGAGCGAGTACATGGCGAGGTCAAGGGAGAGGGGGGTGGAGAGTATTACCAGTCTAGGGAGATGATAAAATGAAGTTAATATCAAAGAAAGGCTGAACCATGAGAAAACATATTGGGTACTGCATTATTATATGTAATGCCAAAGGTAACATTTTTGAGAAAAAGCCTTAACCAGAATTCCTGATACCATAATTTCATGTACAATATATGGCACTGTAGCAGAACCATGCCCCAGGGGTAGCTGCAACACATTCTGGTGGCCACACGGCTCCTGCCTTCCCTCTCCAAATCCTTGGGGTGCTCTGTCTTTTCCTTTCCTGCCATGCCTTGATGGTACTATTATGATGTTAAGGGAGGCTACCCCAGGGTCCCATAGCAAGCCCTTGTACTTTGGTCAGCTGGCACCCCTCATACCTGGCTGATCCCAGTCTTGTCTCTTGGGCACTAATTTATGGCCTCAAGGCACCAGTTGCCTTTGGCCTATATTCATGGCATCCTTCTGCCCCTGTAGCCACACTCACACTTCACAGTTGTCTCTCCAGATTTTCTCACACCATCTTGTATGGGCATTGGCCCAATTTTCCTTGGCCTACTGCTTACTCTACTTGAAGACTCCTAAGCCTGGGTCCACTTGCACTGGCCTGGCTCTTCAGTCACAGGCTTGTATTTGCACAGCCTGGGCCCTGTCTTCCATGCTCTGGGCCAGGGCCAGAGCCATCCCTCAGCCTTCCTGGTCCCTGACTGTAGGCTAGGCTGCCTACTATTGTGTGCCCCACCAGGCACCCCTCCAGGACCTTCACGCCTCCCCTATATCCACAATCTGGTCTGCTACCGAGTTGAAAATGAACACAAACATAAACATATGCAAGATTCTTCAAAATAAAAGGTCTCCCTCGCTCAGGGTTAATGTTGCCTGCAGGCCATACCTCCCTTGGAGGCCCCTCAGCCCCACTCCCCTGGGTGGCTTGGGTGACTGCCTGACTTGTGTCCAGCAAACCCTGTCTCCTGGGATCTCCCCTCCATATAGCGAGTGGGGCACACTGCCTGCTTGGGCTTAGGCACAGGGCTTGTGTGTCCTGCAGCCCCACCCCTTCCTGTCATGTGGCTGCCCAGCCATGAACAGGGGTTCCCACTCGGAGGCTGATGGCCATCCTGCCATCTTTTGCCACAGCAGCCAGCTGCTGTCCTATCTTAAAGGCCTCTGTTACAGGGACATTGAGAGACTCCCAGAGTATCTACAAACCATTATGCTGTGCCATACAGATATACCAGTGCTAACTGTGAATTACTAGCTAAAGTCCCAGAAACAGTATAGCCACGTGTGTATGGCATTCTACCCTGGCTAGTTAAACCCTGCTGTGAAGTATATGAGTTCAGGTAAACAACTGAACAAATGCAGCTAGACTGCTCCTGATACTTGAGTGAACTCCTTCAGAACCAGCTCAGCTATAATACTGCAGCAAACCTTATAGATATACTATAGCTATTAAATCATGGTGGACTAGGAAAGATCTGCAGTGTTAAACTGCAATGGAGTTACACAAGTCCCAATAGTCATGGGCTGCAAAAAAACATTTGTGGAAGGCACAGAAACTGTTAAGACAGACAATCTAAAAATATTAAAAATTATACTTTAAAAGCTTTTAAAGATGTAAATTGTATTTAATAGTTACAGTAATACAGTGACTTCATGTAAAATATAAAGCAGCAAAGCAAATATGGCCTTCAATGGGAAATACTATATTTGCAGCAAGAATCTGTGTTGGCATAATTCACATTGATTTTAACTTTCTTTTTAATGTTTTAGAAGTAAAGGAAAAGTGGTTGCGTGGGTGGATGTGCAAAAAAAAATGAGGAAAAATTGGAGAGAATTGTGATGACAACCATTTGTTAGTATGATTTTGAACCCATTATCCAGATTTTCCTCAGGGTTTCAGGCAACTGAACATTTTTACAAAGCATAAAGAACTGAAAACTTTGCATGCAAGATGCTATCCACAAGCCACACAGCTCAATAGCAATCACTCACACAGGTAAGTAGTCCCTAGGATCTGTCCCGAGGTCACACACTGACTTACCAAAGAGGACGTATCAAAGGTCCCCCAATGGTCAGTGCAGCCACAGGACTGCCCTTAATTGGTCAGTCAGTTAGTCAGTGCCGAGGCTGCACAGACCATCAGGGCATCTTTGATATAGCAACGACTTTTTTCCATTCTTCCCAGTCTTTTGCAATCCTTGTACAATCAGTCAGTTTCAATCCAACCCCGTCTTTGATGTTCGGGTCCAGCTTGTCCTAGGTCAGGTGTTGACAACACTTTTGGACAGAGTGCCAAAACACCCACAGCCTTGACTCATAAAATGTTGGTGTGCCAGGAGCAGATGTTGAGAGAGCTGTGAGAGGCCTGATCCTTGTTGTGGCAGTGCAGCCACGGCCCCTGCTCTGCCATCTGCCCCAAGGCACATGTGCCAAGGAAACTGTCTTCACATGCCACACTCCTGCACCCATTCCAAGGGTTGCCTATGCCTGTCCGCGGTCTTCCTCTTCTTTGTCTGTCCACTGGACTTGGCTTTCTTGTTACATGTCCAAACCACTGCATCTTTCTTCTTATGATTTCAAGTAAGGGTTTGTATTTGCTGATTTCTTGTCTGATCTGAGCTTGCACAGAGTCATTTGTTCTCTATGCAGTATAGCATATGCAAAAAAGTCTTCTGAAGCGCCATATTTCAAAGATCTCAATTCACTTTTACAGTGCCCTAGTGAGTGTCTAGGTCTTGCAGCCATAGAGAATGGTTAAAATGACAACAGCATATACTAGGTGGAGTTTTGTTTTCAGTGTGATGTTTCTGCTAGTCCAGATTTTCTTCAGCTTTGCTAGATGGCCAACGGCGATGCCTATTTTTGTTTTTACTTCTTTTTCTGATGTAGCATCTTCTGCAATGGGAACAAGAAAATTGACATACTGCACAAAAGCTGCAATATGATATGGAAAAGGAAAACCTGGCCAATGCAGTGGACAAATTCAATAGTAATCCCAAAGAAGGGGACTCTACACCAATGTACCAACTACTACACCATTAGTTGCATCATTCATCCAAGTAAGGTGCTTCTTAGAATAATATTAAACAGGCTCAAGCCACAAATAGAGGCTGCATTAGCAGAAGAACAAGTTGGATTCAGATCTGGAAGAAGCACCACAGAACAGATTTTCAATCTTAGAATCATGTGCAAAAAGTACTGTGATCACCAAAAGACTTTCAAAATAAGCCCAATTCCCCCAGTCTCTGGTCATAAGACATGTGCACAATCCTCTAATTCATCTAGGTTACTCAGAATCCTAGTCCTACCCTCCAGCGTATCTACTACTTCCCCCAGTTTGATGTCATCTACAAACTTGCTGATGGTACACTCTATGCCTTCTTCCAGGTCGTTGATGAAGACATTGAACAAAACTGGCCCCAGGACCACCCTCAAGGGGCATTCCACTTGATACCAGCTGTGAACTAGACATTGAGCCATTGATTACTACCCTCTGAGCCTGATGCTTCAGCCAGTTTTCTAGGGAAACTTTTCAGATTTCCGAAGTCAGTCAAGGGTTTATTTAAAAAAATGGTTTTTGCATCTTTTCTTTGAGGGTGCTTTAAGTATAATGTCAGTAAAACCTGACAGCAGGATTTTTTCTTCTGTTTGCTGCTAGCATTTCTTAGAAAAAGGGTTTAAATTTATCATAGAAGCACAGAAAGGACCAGACCTTGAGCATAGAATTTGAGCTAGAAGGGACCTCCAGAGACCATCTAGTTGAACACCCCACCAGAGACAGGATCATTCCTATCCCAGCTTTCCTATACAATCCATTGTCTAACCTATTAGTAAAACTACACAGACAACTATGACACAACCACAAGACATAAAACCCTAACCTGCCATTGGTAAGGCAGGAGGGACAACAGTGTCCAATGTCTTCTGCCAGGAGGGTTCTTAAAATATACTTGAGAGATCCAAGAAAGAGCCATGCCCCCCACTACAGAAGGTAGCAAAACCCCTCCATCCCCCCTCTACCCCCATCTTCCCCCAGTCTGACCACGGGGTAATTTTTTTTTCCTTACCCCAAAGATTTTGGGAACTTTGGGCCAAGTTATTTGAAGACCCATGGCACTGAGAAGAGGTCTTAGAAGACTGGAAGAAGGCCAATGTGGTGTCTATCTTTAAGAAAGAGAGAAAGGGGGACCTGGGGAATTACAGGCCAATCAGTTTTACCTCAATGCCTGGTAAAATCCTAGATAAAATTATCAAAGATTCCATCACTGACAGGCTAACATAAGGCAATACTCTAAAGGACAGCCAACATGGCTTTGGTATGGGCAGGTCATGCCAAACCAACCTCATCTCCTCCTACGGTCAGGTAACTCACCACCTGGATAGGGGAAATGAGGTTGATGTCATATACTTTGAGTTCAAAAAGGCCTTTGACCTGGTCTCCCATTACGTCCTCATGGTTAAATTGGGACAATGCGGCTTCGACTACTTTACAGTCTGGTGGCTAGGTAACTGGCTCCATGGTAGGACCCAGAGAGTACTGATTGATGTAAGTGAGTCATCACAGTGGGAAGTGACCAGTGACCCTCAAGGCTCAGTACTCAGACCAGTGCTTTTCAACATGTTCATCAACTATTTGGATTTGGGGATTAAAAGCAAACTGGCAAAGTTTGCTGACAACACCAAACTATGGGGGAGTGTGGGCACCTTCCAGGACACACTGGCAATACAGACTGACCTGGACAGGCTTGTAAGGTGGGCAAATCTCAACCTGATGTCGTTTAATACAGAAAGATATAAAGTGCTCCATCTGGGGAGAAATAACCCACAACACACTTACAGGCTCAGCAGTGCTACACTTGCCAGCACCACAACTGAACGAGACCTGGGTGTCATGATAGACAACAAAATTAACATAAGCCACCAATGTGATGCCGTAACTGGCAAAGCTAATCAAACACTGGCATGCATCTACCAAGGCATCTTGAGCAAATCTAAGGATGTCATCCTCCCACACTACTTGGCCTTGGTGAGACCAGAGCTGGAGTACTGTGTCCAGTTTTGGGCACTGCATTTCAGGAAGGATGTGGAGAAGCTCAAGAGAGTCCAAAGGAGGGCCACACACACATGATTAGAGGCCTAGAGACCAGGACATATGAGGAGAGGCTGAAAGACTTGGGACTTTTCAGTCTTGAGAAGAAAAGACTCAGAGGGGACTTGGTGACAGCCTATAAGTATATCAAGGGCATACATCAGGGCCTGGGGTACCAACTATTCACCAAGGTCCCCCAGGGGAGGACAAGAAATAATGGGCACAAACTGATTGAAATCGCTTCAAACCAGATACAAGGAAAAACTTGTTTGCAAGTAGAGTATGTAGGGTGTGGAACAGGCTCCCCCCAGAGGTGTTACAGTCACCCACTCTGGCATTCTTCAAAAAGCATCTTGATGCCTACATTGCTGGGGTCATCTGACCCCAGCAGTCTTTTCTGCACAAGTGCAGGGGGGCTGGACCCGATGATCTGTAAGGTTCCTTCCAGCCGCTAACATCTATCAAACTATGAAAGATAGTGATCGGTCTGACACTGAGCAGAGCGGTAAGACTCTCTAGCCAGGAACATCCAGGTACAAGTCCCAGAAGCATGCCCCAGTCAAAACCTCCAGCCTTGGCCAATGCTGATGAGGAAGGTGAAACTTCCCCGCTCTCCCTTCATTTCCCCTGACAAGTGTAGCAGCAGGTGGGAAAGACATTCCTTCTCAGCCCCATGTGGCAACCAGCAAAGCCCAGAAGCAGGGGGAATACCTTTTCTATTAAGACATTAAAAACTCATCGCAGAGCTTAGTCTGTTTTTGAAAGATGAATGTTATAAGCATCCATAATTAGAATTTTTAATATTAGTCTACAATGATGCGTTAGAACTGCTGACTGAAATGCCAGTTAGCTACAGCCTGACCGCTTTACACAACCTTAACAATTAGAGACAAGCAAAGGCCTACCTTTAAATTTGCAGTTCAAAACTCTCAAAAGGACTTTTTCTTTCTAAGTAAAATAGGCAGACATCCTCAAGTGGAGGTACTCTCAATAACGAAAAATATGGTCTTGCGACCAATCTGCATTTAGCAGCTTGCCCTTCTGCGCATTGAGCAGTAGCGTTGTGCTGGTATTGTAACAGCACATGTGTTCTACGGTATCGCTGCCTACCACTTAAGTGGAGACATCTGGTAATTGTCCTTTTGCAGCCTCAGATTTTAAACTATTTGACCTGCAGCTTTATTAGTTGCAGAAAGACAAAGGGTGTTTTCCTCTAAAACCCTAATGCAAATACTTGCGTATGCCCAAATATTTAACAATGGCAAAGGCCGAGTGGAGATTTAGAACTCTTAAAGCGGTCAGGCAAGGAGCTCAGCTAATATAGGTGCAGTTTTCTGTAGACATGAACTAGCAGGACCATCCAGTTTAGCTGTCTCTGACTACCCTTTTGGAATGCATGTCACCCTGAAGTTTGGATGTGGTAGGTACTTTTGCCACTACAGTAAGCAACAAACCACAACATGTCATATTTGCAACTCTTGAAAGCTCCCTTAGAGCTAAATATGTGGCCCAAATTATGGAAGCATCTCAACATGTCACTATCTTTAAAGGCATTTGTCCCTCCAGCATCCCCTGGAAGTAGAGAAGTTCTGTCACCTTATTTTACAACTAGGGAATGAGGCAAAGAGGAGGTAAGGCTTGGACACCTCAACATATTCAGGTGTCTGACTCCCACTGACGCATCTTACTTAAAATCAGCGAGAGCTGAGGATCTGGGCTAAATTACTTCAGCAAGCGCACAAAAAAATCTATGGGCTCTCCTCATTTTGAAGTCAGTGTTTTAACCCCTCGGCCATCCTTCTTCATTGCACGTACCAGTTTGGCAGGTCTGAAACAAACCTGCCCTTCCATCATTCCTAGTAAATCCAGAATTTGTTTTTCAGTTTCTGCAGATTATAAATACAGGTGCTGATTCTGGAAACATGTGGGCAATTTCATACATGTAAGCTGAAGCTAAAGGGACACATGCATAAAACTGCTTCAGGGAAAAAGTCCTGGAATGACTCCAAAGCTTCAGTATGTGTCTCCCCTCCATATAAGTACTTTGTTCTTAGAATACTTCTCTAGTTTGTAGTCTGTTTAGTGTCACTGTGATAAATATAACACTCCACAAAAGTACAAGCAGGGAACTCATTTTTACTTTCAGGGTCCTGGAATGTATACACCACAAAGGGTTTCAATTTATAAAACCCAGGTTCACATTCTGGTGTGTAAAAGCCTGAAAGTGTAACTTGCAACAAAATCTAATCATTGGAAGCTGTCCTACTTTTAATTAAACATCATCTCTACAGCTGGATATGCAGTATTCACAGCTTAGCTTGTTAATTACATTGTGCAAGGACTAAAACACTGCACTCTTAGTGAATGATTTATTAACTTCAGCAATATAAATTTTTCTCTACAGTTCCAGCATACTAAAGACAAAAGAGATAATTACTGTGCCCAAAGCACTTTTAACTTATTTATACCCTGCACACAGCAAGCAAATCACACCACTCTAAAACACAGACTCCTTGTTTGGTTTATGGCAACCTGATTCTTTGTCAGTAACATACTTTACCATTCTTCACTTGATGGTGTAATGAAGAAAATCCCATTATTATTGAGAAACGTCTTCAGTCACTGCATAGGAATTGCATACAGAGGGAACACATATTAGTGAACTGGTTTTTATATGGGAAACCCAATGTCATCCATTTATCCAGAAGCCAGTGCTCACAATTGGGTATAGTCTCACATTTCTTATAGTCCCTGGTTTCCAGGGTATGACTTTGTTTAGCCTTTGCTTATCCACTCTCTTCACTTCTCCAAAAATTACTTCATTAGTGACACTTCCCAATACAAAAATATCAATATTTTTCTGTTCATAGTGAAAATACCCTCCTTGACATCGCTAAACTGACCCTAGGGACACTACAACAATATATTTCAGGTGAGCTAAATATACATAAAAACTTCTATAGCTAAACTTTCTTTTTCATTATGTTTCATTTGACTATCAGACCTTCTCAAAATTCTTAAAACTTAGCAGGTACGCTTCAAATACTTTCCTGATATTCATATCTCAAGCTAGCTAACAAGATACTACAACCTAGCCACTGATGCTTGAGTATATGCCATAATATATGAAGCCACATCACTTTGGTGTTGGATGACTAGATAGATAACTTACAGACACCATAGAGGCATCCCTTAAAAGCAATCATTTAAATCTTGATTCTACAAATGCTTATAAATGCATTTTGAGTAAGGAATAAGTTCTTTGTGATCAAGCAATAGATCCATCACTTGCCCAGTATCCACAGATCTTCAAAATCTGATATGGAAAGATGGAAGTTAAAGATTCTGAAGTTGCTACTTAAAGGTAAAATTGGGTGAGGTGAAGTGCAAATATTGTCAAACTAGTAGGTGTTGTGTAACTCAGCTTCTTCTTTTCAAGGTCGCCACAATAATTGGCAGAGGTTAGCTGAAATTACATCATATTTGACTTCTTGGCAGAACAAAGTGATCATTTGGCTGTTGCAGAATTTCAAATATTCAACTAAATCTTGAACATACAAAACTTTGTCACCCTTAACAACCATTGTGTTCCACCTTTTGTGCACAGCAGGGTCACTTGATAGAGTGAAGCCTCAGGATGAGAACCATGATGTGATGGGTAATGTACAAACACAGAACAGGTAAGGTAGACTGTACCCGAAAAGCTTACCTTTAACTTCTCTTTCAGGCTACTTCAAGGGAATATTCCTTCTATCTCCCTCCAACCTTGGGCTACTTTCCCACACCTACCTATTTTCCTACCTACCTCAGGAAAAAAAAATACAATTGGATATGTATGTTTCTGAGCTAGACAGCTTTACCAGCATCATGGTATTAGTTGTCTCTATGTAAGTAGAATGGACGACACAATGAATGCAGTTTACAGGAAAAAAAGAAAAAAAAATCTCATGTATATTAAGATGTACACTATACTATCACCTCAGTTGGTCTTTGTTTATTCATCAGTATCAGTCATGTGGGGGCTATTTAATCTGGCACATTTCTGCTCTGGACTCAGCATGCTATTTTACCACAGTGTCTAACATGTTGTAGTGAAGTTAATTGGACATAAGTAGCATATTTGTTGCTAGTGGATATAATTAGCTCCTTGGCCACCTCTGGACATCACTCTGCATGTAATAAACATCTGGACAGGTGTTGAAGTCTGATATAATAACGGAGATAGGTGTGAGGGGGAGAGAGAAACAAGACAGCGATTATAGAATTCAGAGAACAGGTTCCTTACCTGAGATATAGACGGTTTCTTTCCCCCTCATTGTAACAGGGAGGTCAGAGCACACAGACAAAAAAAAAAATTTGGGGCCTCTCCTGTTTGGGCCATCCACCCCACATTCATCTGCAAGGTCTTTGTTGTTATATTACATAGTTGAAATTAAGGGGGAGGGGCTACCACGATCTTTGTGGTGCAGGGTATCTTCGTGGCTCCAACCTTCCCTACACCATGTCCCATGCCTCACAGATGACACTATTACAGTCATGTCTGGTATTGGTTCCTTCACCTGCATTGCCTGAGCTGAGCTCCAACTTAGCTCATGACTCCCTGGACCGCTAAGTCATCCTACTCTGTTATTTCTTACTCTCATTTGATATGGCCTGTGGTCATCCACTCAGGCCCTGCGCAAGCCCTCTCCACGCATGCTGGCCTGTCCTTGTCTGGTCCAATTCATCTTTCTTATAACAGCCTGGCCTTCTCTGTGCAGGCCATCCTTCACAATAGCCTGGCTTCTCTGTGCAGGCCCTGCTCTACTCTCTTCATGACCTGGCTTTGTCTGCTCAGGCCCTTTATATCTTTGTTGACCTGGCTCTGCAAACTCAAGCTTATCCTGTGCCTTAGGCCTGGCTCCAGTAAGCACAGGTCCTTCTTTTAGGTCTGGCTCCAGCCAGCTCAGTCCTCTAGTAGCCTGGCCTCAGCTCACTTAGGCCTTCTTTACAATAGCCTAGCCTCTTTGCTCAGGCTTCCTTCTACTCCCTGGGACCTCTTCACTGTCCTGGACCCCATGGTCTTTCCCAGGACCCTTGCTTTTCTATTAGGGTGTGTTCCCTTAGCCTTTCCCTTCCACAAGGTAACCCACAAGGCAGCAAGGGTTGAGGCTTTCCAGCACCCCATCCTTGCCTTTCACTGGAGAAGCACAAGTTTCCTGGAGGCTTCCCTGCCACAAGCAGTCCCACCATACCATCCATCTCCAGCAGGGTGCAGTTGTTTGTTATACCCAGGACCAATCTGTCAGATAACCCTGCTCTACTACCGAGCCTTGCCTGGGTTTCCGCTAGGGGTGTACCTTTTCCCACTTCAGAGCTGCTCATCCATTCTCTCACCCCCAGTTGTCTCTCAAGCTCATGCTGGTCCCTATCCTACCGTAGGCCCAGTTCCTTAAGTCTCCACCTTCAGATGCCTCTCCTAATCTCCTTCATGTGGGCTAGGATGGCCCTGACCTCTACCTTTCATCCATGGTCCACAATGAGTTTGGACCTTTTGACCCTCTACTGGCCCTGGCTGCAGAAATGGAGCCGCTGGGGTGCTAGACCCTCCATGGCTCTGAGCCACCCCTCTACAGTAAGCATCTGCCCTTTGGCCCCTGGCCTTGTCCAGGCCAGTCAAGGTTTAAGAGGCCCACCTCTATGGCCATCTACCCTCTCTCTCTATGGCACCTCATCTTTAAGCCATCTCACCACCTATATATACTCCTGGTCCTCAAGCCCCACCAGGATCTCAATCATCACGATTCTCAGGTACGCACCCTGGCCTGTTGCTGTTCTCCCCATGCCCCGAGTCTACTCACTTTCAGCCAGTGGCCTGTTGCCCTAACCAAGTGCCTTGCCTAGCTCTCTCAGGGCCCTCATGCTTGGCTTTGGCCAGGCTGGGGATCCTCTCAGGGTTCCTTGGAATCTCCTCCATCCCCAACAGTTCCTATCCTGTCCACCAATTGTTGTGATGACTTCCTTAAGTGATGGTACTCTGCCCCCAAGAGTGCTGCTCCTTTTGCTCCACTGCTGTAACTGCCAACTCATAGCACCCTGCCTGGCTCCATCAGCCAGTTCCCTGCCCCAGCAGTCACATGAGGCCTCTCATTGACTCCACCTGTCAGCCTTTTGTCCAACCAGTTGTCCTAATGAGGAGCAGCCTCACTTGCTGAGCTTCCTCGTCTCACTGGCTTGCCTCAAAGTGTCAGGCACTATCAGTGCCCTGCCACACCCCCCAAATGAAAGAGCACTCACCACTCACAATTAAAGCATACTCTATTCATGCTAACATAATGACATGTGTATCCAGCTATGTTTATGTGAGTTTATATTGCATTTTAGACATGAGATGTGTTTTCAAAATTTTATGGATCATTAAATTATATTTTATGAGGCATTTTACTTTGTCTTTTCATTTTCCTTTTCTTGGAATTGGAATCTTCTATTAAAAAATCCTCCTCCCACACAAGGCTGGTGAGAAAATAGCTTTCCAGGGAGGACACCAACTCCAGAAAAAAGGAAATGAAGTATACTGCAATGTTGTGTTTCCTCCAACCCCTCAACTCAGAACTACTTTGAGCAACTTAATAGGGCAATCCTTAGCCACATAGCCATCCACTTTTCTTTCCTCCATCCCACTTCCTCACTGTTATTGATGTGTTTTCCATATGTTACTAGTATCCCTCAAACATGTTTTGAGTCAACCAATTATGTTACATGCTGTGCAATAAATTGACTAAAGGCAAATGGAATGAGAAAGGTTGAAAAGAGAAGGAAGTAGTTGGGAATAAAGAGCTCAGAAGGACCATCTTAAATTGATATAAATCTGCATGACTTAAATGAAACTACAAAGATTTACATCAGCTGGGCATCTCATCCATGAGGCAAAATGGGTTTAACAATGTTGTATTTCTGTTGAACTTCACATCCATAATTCCATTGTGTTAAAATTTGATGTTAGTTTATTTCACAATATAAACCGAGTCATATGGAGCTACATTGGAATGCTATTGAGGAATAGCAAATTGATTCTATTAATCCTATTTACTGTACTGGTTATGAATTTGAGATCAGAAGAGCTGCAGTGTAAGAAAAACAGGTCACCTTGATCTAATCAATACTAATCATCCACTAAACTTTTTTGAGAATTATATAGCTTGTGAAAGTCTCATTCCTCAGTTGGATAAAGCTATTTTTTCCCTTTTATTTCTAAAAGAAAAAGAATCTGAAAATCTTAGCACTTTGTGTGATAAATTTACAGAGTCTAGTCTGGAACACTAAATTATAAAGAATTATGTTGGAAAAAGCAGCTCAATAATTAGTTTATAGGTTAACAGATGATATTAGGGTTTGTATTAATGAGAAACAGAACTTCTGCTATCCTGATGTTGCATTTATCAAGTAGAGCTGTCCATATAATTACATTTTTCCTCCTCATCAGACTCCAATCTGTTTTCTTCCCCTTTTATTATTTATAGTTGGCATTAAATTGGGGCTGAGCAAATTTCAAGGTGATGGGGTTGCTAATATAACTCACCGCCTTGAACATGATAAGAAGAGAGTATTTTTTTGAGGGTATGTCTTGTTTTATATCTTGAGGCCACTATTCAGTTAAATTCTTTGTCCTGTTTCAATTATAAAATAACTTTTTTTGCCTTTTCTAAATGCAATTCTGTAGTCTTCCTTTATCTAGATGGCTACAGGGTCCATATACCTCTTTGGCAAATAAGTATTATTACTCAAAAGACAGATTCCTGGAATCCTTACAAAATAAAAATGGAAATAGAAACTATTTTAAAATATATCCTCAGCAGACCCCCACCTTCCCAGAAATGTATTCTGCAGGGGATAATGATAACATTTCTTACTCCTTCTCTGCTTCTGCTCCCCCCCCCACAAAGCACTCAGCCAAAAACCTGACGGTAGCTTTGTGCACTGAATGTCAACATTTTGGAAATGTTCACAGCAATGTATGGGAGTGAGCTCCAAAATAGAGCCCTCTGACAAAAAATAAACAGTGCTTCAACAAAAAATAAATTAGTTTTATTGCGTCTCTCCTACTTTCTCTGTCTTTTCACAAAGAATATTGGAAATGTTACCTCTCTGACCTTGACACCTAAAGGCATTAGCTTTCATTTATATTTGCCACCAACATCAAAACAGCAAACTAGATTTCACATTAACTAAAATTCTTCACCTATTATTGACTGTTTAAGAATTGTGGTGGGGAGTGTGTCATCACTGTCATGCTATACAGTGCAAACTTTATTTTGCTACAAGGCTAAGCACATCTGTAGGGTAGATATTAGTATGCTGGCTGATAGCTCTTTGCTTCCAGACTGTGGAACTCGGTTCAATATGGTGCTCATTAATGGAGGCAACTGGAAAACTGTCAAAAGTGATTTAGCAGGAGTGGTTATAAGTATCTGAACCTGTCTGAAAGCAGGTCTTGCATTACACTTTCAATCCTTTAACTAATCCAACATGGAGTCTACCAAATAAGTAAAAAATGATAAATCATTTTCTTCCACATTTGTTGTGAAGCGACTGTTCAGATGAGCAAGAAATATATGTAGGAACTGTATGATTCAAGGAACTAAGAGAAAGATTGTATTGCTAATATGGTTAGGATGACCAAACCATTCTCTTTGCATCCTGTCGACTACCAACTTGTGTCAAGCTCAGAACCTTCTGCCTGTCCATGATGCGTTCAGCTGGCAGGCTCGTATCATTGTATATGGTGAGAAAAAGGGAAGGGAGATGAAATGAAGGATCTCTACACGGACCATGAAGCTCATTATATCAAAGCAGCCAAGTTTCACAGAGAGAAATCCTGATTTCATGGAAGCCATTGATAACTTCTCCATGGACAACTATGAGAGCAGGATTTCATGTATAAACTCATATGTTGCTACCATTTCAAATGAATATGTAATCTTCTTAAATGCTAATGTGTTCCTTGAGGTGATTACCATATACTTTTCCCTTGTGGAACATGCTATTAGTTTTAAAGTAAGAAATCACATTTCTATAGTTTTTGTGAATGGATTGTTCTGGTTATATATGGTTGTGTGCAAGTTCTCAGGGAATATACTGAAACACAAGAAGTTTCAGAAGAAATTTGTTTATACCAAGGAACATTTACTGTTGTTTAACTGGAGATTAAAAGTGAAAAAAAAATGTTATTTAGGCTTGCCACCTGTGCAAATCTGAATAAATGACCCTCAGATCTGGTATATAGCTGAATGCATCTCTTTCTTTCAACTGTATCATTCACTACCTTGGCTAGAAATCACTCTCTATTTTGGAGATTTGGATGTGAGAGAAGTAAAATATCCACTTTTCTTATGAGGCTTTAAACAATCGTTTGAGTTCTGGAAGTACTTACCTAAGCTAAATACACACTGGCTCTTCCCTGCATTCATTTCCTTATAAATCACCCAGGTACAAGAATTGCTAGCATAATAAGCACTGTGACCTGAAGTCGTAAAGCACAGGAGTTTGCTACTACTACAATAAGTATGGGGAAACAGTGGAACGAAGTTCCATAGAGGAGAGAGCTCTCTGTCAGGGGAAGAGAGAAAAAGGGATTGGTGAAGAGGGGAAAAGTATATGTTTCTTTTGCATAAGTGCTCTACTCTGAAATCCCCCATGTGACACTTTGGAGAGGTCAGCAGACTGGGGCAATTAGTCTGACTTAGGAGAAGTTCCAGTCTTGGAGCAAGGAGGGAATACTCAGTGGCAAGGAGTCCACTTAAACGTCTCTTTGATCTTCCTCTGCTGAAGATTTCCAGAAGACAGAAGCAATTTTAAAGTAAGAAAGAATGCCGAGATGATCGTGAAAAGGTACCTCCAGGGCAAAGGGAATATGTGAACAGCTACCCCCTGGAGCTGCTGAGGGCTTTAACTGAGCTGAATAAAATCCAACGAGGGCTGCCCTAGAACTCTCCATAGTTGGGCGAGGTGGTAGGTCCCAGAACTGCACTTGGCTGTACTGCCCTTAAGGATAGAAGGCAGGTCTTCCCGAATGCAATTCTCGACCTGGAACTAACTGCTGTATCAGTTGTCTGGAGCAGACTGCAGCAAAAAGGAAAGGGAAATGACATATTAAGGGGGCATTTGCTCCTCAGATATTCACACTGGTGGGTAGGGAGCTGACTTAAGAGACTATTAATAAATAAACCACGTAGGGGGTTATTTATTCATTTATATATTTTTAATCCTTTTGGCACATGTGGTTAGTCAGAAATCTAGAATTCTTTGTTTGTTTTTTAAGACAGGAAATTGATAATGGAGTTCAGCATTTCTGTTTTAAAATGAATATATGAAGCCATTTTCCCTGGACACAGAAGGAATCAGAACGGGAGACAGTTTTCACAGCTCCAACCTCCTTTCAGCTGGTACTTGCCTCAAAAAGTTCTCCCCCAAGGCTGTTCTCAAAGTCATGCACCCAGTCCTCGCTGTTTCTGGTGTTTCTTAGCTGCCATCACTGGACATTTGTACACAACTTGGGGGTTTAATTCTCCCTAAACTGAAGTGCTGGTTTACACTCATGTAAGAGCCCGATCCTTACCTGCCTCTCCATGGCGGGGAGGGGAGAGTGAGCTGCTGGCAGGCAGAGCGGTCGCTGAGCTTCAGGGGGTGGGCTGGTGCTTTAGCAGCAGTGGCAGCCCCCCCAGGTAGCTGGAGGCACCTGGCTCAGGCAGTCCCAGGAGCACCACAGCCATAGAGGGAAGCACCAGCCCCCTGCACAGCACAGGCAGGCAGGTTCAGGTGGGGGGAAATAAAAGATCAGGCTCGCCACTTTTTTTTCTTCCCCTTCTGTGGAGCCTGCCTTCCCAGGCTGCTGCCAGGCTGCCTGCAGAGCTCATGAGCCTCATGTAGCCCAGTGCTTCCCTCTGCAGTTGTAGGGTAAGAAACTAAAACTCCTTGGAGGTGTTTTACTTTGCAGCACCCCAAAGTCATTTCCTGTATCCCAAAGTCATTTAAGGTGCATTAAGCTACCAAATGTGCTACAGCGTCTGGAATTAATGTGCAATACACCACCAAATGTGCAAACAGCAATGCCATTAAAGTGGTGCAAAAGGCTTTTAACCCGTGTTAAACCCTCTTTAAAGTGTCATCTACAAATGCCCTCTGTCCATTTCTTTAATAATTCTGCCTCTCTCTCACCAATAAACAAGCCTTTACAAGACAACACGCAACAAAACAGTTCTGCTTGCACACGCCATTGTCTTGGGTGTCGATATGCATGAGTTTTGATGTGGAAGTAATTTTATTTTTCAATCATCTGATCCCATGAAGAGATAATTTCTTGTAACTACCTCCAATGGAGAGCAGCTGTTACCTGCTTCAACCAATTTCATGAGATCTAGTCCAAGTCAAAATGATAAAAACTATTGTCTACAGCGGTGCCACATAATTTTGTTCCCCAATGAAACTTGTCCTTGTTGTATACACATACTCGGTGTTTGCAGTCAGGAAAGAGCTACCTAATAAGGGTGACTGGAGAAGTTGCTTAGCTTTCCCACGCTTCTAGGACCTGAGGGAGTGTTATTTGTTATTTTGAGAAACCCCAGGACTTTTAATCCAGCCCTTCTGCTACCAACACCACCTGGAAGAAAGATTACAATATTTAAAAGAACCCAAATGTCACTTAAGCTAGATGCTAGACTAACAACTCTATATTTCTAACACCATACCCTTTGTGTTAATTGCTTGAGTGATTTGCCTGTCTTTGCTGATGACCTGGCCTGAAATCTGTTTTTCCTCTGGGGTGCAGAGGCAGGTCTGGATTCCGACTTGAACGATTCCAAAACTTTGATGAAAGCAGCATGGGATCAAGTCTGAGTCCTTATCTAATGTTCTCATTAGATTCTCTCTCTCCACTTTTGTGCTTGTCTGCTCTAACTGCCCAGTTTCTTCTCCCTTATTTCATAGCTTCTGAAATTCAGGTCATGGCTCTCAAATACAACAACATGTGTGTGTAAAAGTTACATTTCATGGGTGACATTCCAAGAGCTGGACGCTTTGGATTAGCCACTCCTGTGTTCCTACCAAAATCACCTTCCAAGCAACAAGCCACAAAGTGTCAAATTTACCATCAAAAAGAAAGGAGAGCGGTAAGAAGAGCCAGGTCTTCATCTCAGAGGTTGTAGAATCATTTTACATCTTTTACACATACAAGCTGTGAAAAAGAGCAAGGTAACATTGATATATTCTAAATATTTGCCAAGGGAAGATTAGAAAGATTAAGCCAGATCATTTCAGATGAACTCCAGAAAAAAGCCTTAACAGTAGCTGATAATAATTGATATAGGCCTGAAATGGACGGACAAATGGAAATCTCAGAAACATTAGAAAGCTAATATTAATATATAGTTTCTCCTGAAGAAACTGCCAGGATGAAGGCATATGAAAAACAAGCCTACTCATTCACAGCAAGAGGACAGTAGAGACCAAATTTCCAGGGCTGTTAAAGGCTAATCTTAATGTGGTGAAGCAAATTTGTTTTATGGAATATATTTCCCTGAGCTCAATAATGTCATTGTTAGCAAAAGGGAATATTTCACATGGTTTATAAATATTGAAGGTTTTCTGCCTGCTCATATTATTGGTTTCATTTTCAGGTTTATGCTGCAAGAGCACAGAATATGGGGGAAAAAATCCATCTCTGAGCAAGCTGATCCCTGCCAGTGTTATATAATTACCACACTCAGAAAGAAACTTAGGAATAGACCTAGAACTTCCAAGACAAAAGGGAAGACACACTGTGTATACTCCTAGTAGTTATAGATGGACTTTGAGAGCTAAGAAATCACAACAGGTGATTTCTGAAATTAGGGGTGCATGCAACAAAGCCCTCTGAATCACTGCTTTGCATTGTCTCCACTGGAAACAAGGAAGGAATTAACTGAATTGTGAATACCTTTTCCTCACAAAATTAAGTTACAGGGCAGTTTCGTGTCAACTCTAGCTCTCCCAGAGCCAAAGAGATCTCTGGATTAACAGAAAAGACTTGGGAAAGGGGTGCATGTACACAAAGGGAGCTGAGTGGCTAGGGTGGTCCATGTGGGTGAACACTTACAGGGCTTGTGTTGCCATCGGAGTGCAAAAGTGATTGAGACAACAGGGAGATGCAGGACGCTAAGGTTTTGACCATCAAGCTCCTTTGACTCTGCACAGAGGCAGCCTTCCCTAATACACTCTTGAAAAGAAGCATAGAAAAGGAAATTTGTTACCCAGGAATAGCAAAGGAGAAACTTGCCCTGAAAAGAGAAAATGAGAATTCTTTTAACATCACCAAAATGTATCTCAAATTGGGCAATGCAATATCTCACTCTAATGTCATTTCTATGCTATGTTGTTATTTCCCTATTGTCTTTATATAATCTAATATAAATTTAGGGCACCTCAGGTGTACTTCAGCTGTAGCAACAGCAGGGTTGATTTTCTGAAAGGCAGAGATCATTTAGTACTAAGAAAAATAACTTTGAGAACTACTGCAGCTATTGAATCAGTGACTTCCTATCAGACAGAGAAGCTGTACCTACTGTTCTAGCAAATATATTTTTTGAGTTAACAAGAGGTAACCCCAGTACAATGCAGATGTCATTGACATTTCTTTCTTCCTAATTCCTGCTGTTTCACTGGTAAAAAATTGAAGAAGCCTTACTTCCTGCCTCCACACATGCACTGTAAGTCTACTATAAGTAGTTCTCAAATGCGTTTGTAACACATACAGATCCAATTTTTTTTAAATTATGCTTCAGTCCTGAGAAGGAAAAAAGGACACAGGAGTTTCATAGATTTCATAGACGTTAGGGCTGGAAGGGACCTCGAAGATCATCAAGTCCTGCCCCCTGCCCCAGGGGCAGGAAGTCAGCTAGGGTCAAAGGACCCCAGCAAGATAAGCATCCAAGCATTTCTTGAATAAGTCCAGAGTAGGTGCCTGCACCACATCTGGAGGGAGCCTATTCCAAGTCTTGGGGGCTCAGACAGTGAAGACATTTTTCTTATGTCCAGCCTAAAATGGTCTTGTAGGAGTTTACGACCACTGGTCCTTGTTTTTCGTTGGGGTGCTCTAGTGAACAGACTTTCTCCCAGATCCTGATGCACACCCCTTGTGTACTTATAGGTGGCCACCAGGTCCCCCCAAGCCTGCGCTTTTCCAGGCTGAAGAGTCCCATGGCTCTCAACCTCTCATCATAAGGCCTATTCTCTTGCCCTCTGATCATGCGCGTGACTCTCCTCTGGACTCTCTCAAACTTCTCAACATCCTTCTTGAAGAAAGGGAGGAAAGTGGATCCGGCTAACTATAGGCCCATCAGCCTGACTTCTATCCCGGGGAAGATCTTAGAAAAGTTTATTAAGGAGGCCAGCCTTAATGGACTGGCCAATGCCAACATCTTAAGGGATAGCCAGCACGGGTTTGTTGCGGGTAGGTCTTGCTTGACCAATCTCATTTCCTTCTACGACCAGGTGACCTATCACCTGGACAAGGGAGATGAGATTGATGTCATATATCTTGACTTCAAAAAAGCCTTTGATCTGGTGTCCCATGATCGTCTCTTGGAGAAACTGGCCAATTGTCGCCTTGGGTCCCCCACGATCCACTGGCTGGAAAATTGGCTCCGGGGTCGGACCCAGAGGGTAATAATTGATGGAAGTCACTCATCGTGGTGTCCTGTGGCCAGTGGGGTCCCCCAGGGCTCTGTCCTTGGACCCATACTGTTCAACATCTTCATTAATGATGTGGACACTGGAGTCAGAAGCGGACTGGCCAAGTTCGCCGATGACACCAAACTTTGGGGCAAAGCATCCACGCCAGAAGACAGGCGGATGATCCAGGCTGACCTGGACAGGCTCAGCAAGTGGGCGGATGAGAATCTGATGGTGTTCAACGCCGATAAATGCAAGGTTCTCCACCTTGGGAAAAAAAACCTGCAGCATCCTTATAGGCTCGGCAGTGCTATGTTGGTTAGCACTATGGAAGAAAGAGACTTGGGGGTCATCATTGACCACAAGATGAACATGAGCCTGCAATGCGATGCTGCGGCTAGTAAAGCGACCAAAACGCTGGCTTGCATCCATAGATGCTTCTCAAGCAAATCCCGGGACGTCATTCTCCCCCTGTACTTGGCCTTAGTGAGGCCGCAGCTGGAGTGCTGCGTCCAGTTTTGGGCTCCACAATTCAAAAAGGATGTGGAGAAGCTTGAGAGAGTCCAGAGAAGAGCCACGCGCATGATCAGAGGTCAGGGAAGCAGACCCTACGATGACAGGCTGAGAGCCCTGGGGCTCTTTAGCCTGGAAAAGCGCAGGCTCAGGGGTGATCTGATGGCCACCTACAAGTTTATCAGGGGTGACCACCAGTATCTGGGGGAACGTTTGTTCACCAGAGCGCCCCAAGGGATGACGAGGACGAATGGTCACAAACTACTACAAGATCGTTTCAGGCTGGACATAAGGAAGAATTTCTTTACTGTCCGAGCCCCCAAGGTCTGGAACAGCCTGCCACTGGAGGTTGTTCAAGCGCCTTCATTGAACAACTTCAAGATGAAACTGGATGCTTATCTTGCTGGGATCCTATGACCCCAGCTGACGTCCTGCCCTTTGGGCAGGGGGCTGGACTCGATGATCTTCTGAGGTCCCTTCCAGCCCTAATGCCTATGAAACCTATGAAACCTATGAAGTTTATGGAGAAGTTCAATTAATATAAGTCGAGATTCTGTTGTATCATGTGACTACTGTCATCAAACCCAGCAAGGAAACTTTCTGGAACAAAATGAGATGAGTTTGTGGTGTAGGAGTATCTGTTTAGCATTAGCCTGAAATGAGTTTGACAGTAAGTCAGAGTTGAAAATCAAAACTATGGAGGTGAAAGGCTAGTGAGTGAAGTCATCCTTGCCACTTATCCCACTCCCCAGTTTTCTAATGTATCATTACAATGTATCATTATTTTATATTACAGCAAGTTATATGACAGAAGCTCAGGCATTAATTTGCTTTTACCTTCGTTTTAGTAGCAAAATCTCCATTCTCATGTATTGTCATCTGTTATCCAACTCACCATACATTTTTGAAAAATATAAAAGGTGATCGTCTGAAGGCATTTTTTATCTCATATAAAACTACATATGGTTAAGCTGTCACAAACTAACATGCCATATTTTATAAATATCACCTGCTATAGTACTGGGAGTATAAATCCTCCTTTCTATTTTCTAAGAGTATTATTTCTCCCCCCCAAGTTTAAAAGGAAATACACGTCCTCCGCTTAGCAACTCAGAAAGTCTTTCTGCGTTACAAAGATTCCACTTTATTTGATTTGTCTGAGAAGACACTGTTTGGAAGTTACATCTCCAAGGAGAACACAAGTACATATCACATATGAAAACATGTTGCTGAAAACCATTTGTAAATTGACAAGGCATTCCACCCCCCAAAATAAATCCTACTGTAAGCTAGTATTTAGTGTTGACATGCACTACTAAATACCATCTATATTCCAAATGCATTTCCAAGGTAGAAGTGACAGACAACCAAATCTGAATACTTGAATACAATTCTTCAAATGTTCTTCAAATGGGTATACTGGCTCATGAATCATTAGTATTTTTACAATTTTTTCCTAATTTCATCATCAAGGAGGTAGCTGACCTGTTTTTTACTGAAAATTTAAAAAAGAAAAAACCATAAGGCAGCAAATAACATGGAAAATTTTAGTGTGAGCGAAACAGGTTTTGCAAAACTTGTAAAAACTGAAAAAGGTTGTTATCATTCAAAGTGAGTCAGGCGAGTATAGGGCACCTCAAAACCCTATTCCCCGCTGCCTTGTGGGCACTCTTTGGCTGGACAAATGCTCAGGGATTGATATGAGACAGAAACATGCCCTCACTGAAGCATTAGGCAGTTAGCAGTAGTTGTAATCTGTTGTTCTGTGACAGAAACTACAACCATTGAAGCACTTCTGGACTTGGTATGACTTTTGGACTCTGTCTTGATGATAAATGGGGGATGGTACGTCTAGGGAAGACTCCACTCTGCCATACTCTTGCCTAGGCCTATATGCTGAAGGTCTTGGTGTGATGGTTGCATAGGCCTCTTGCATGTACTCCATGATCTAGATGAACAATGATTGCCAAGTCTTTAATGTCACTAAAATTATGGAAGAACCAAGGTAGTAGTATATAAAGGTACATATATTTTCCGATTAGAAAACGTACAGGGAATTTTTACACACATAAGTGCCGCAGCACTAGGCGATCTGAAAAACACTTGGCGCTGCAACGCCTGCAGTTGTGTAAGTGACAAAATGTGCATCAGTGCTGAGAAAAAGGCAGTGGCACACTCTTGAACTAAAACACATCAGAGGTGCTTTAGTTCAAAAGCACACTACCACCATTTTCTGCGTGTTGATATGCATTTCATCACTTATAAAACTGCACGTGGCACAGCTTGCATGAAGAGTAGACTCGATTAGTCTCCAGATCTCCGGTGCATTGTGGGACAGAAAATGATGTGTATAAATGCCCACAGTGACCAATATGGGATGAAGTTTTAAAATACAAATTCACTTATAGTAATTACCAATGCTGATTCTGTCTAGGATTCCTGCAAGTCAACATTGGCTTATCTTCCTTCCAATTGACTCTTTTTGGAAGCCAGTAGATTGGTCATTGATTTCAGTGTGAACAGAGTACAGTCAGTACAATCAAGATAAATCAAGAAAAATCCTAACAGGTTCTTAGATGGGCATCAGAGGGACACCAGCCCACCAACTGTTGATGCTGACCTGGTGCAGCATCACTTGGATGGACGGGATGTGTCTAAGTTGGCAGGCCTGGATGAGCTGCATCCGAGAGTACTAAAGGAATTGGCCAGTCATAGCCGAACCACTGGCATAGCTGTTTGAGCACTTGTAGCACTTGGGTCAGGTACCAGAGGACTGGAAAAGGGCCAATGTGGTCCCTATTTTCAAGAAGGGGAGGAAGGAGGATCTGAGTAATTATAGGTCAGTCAGTTTCACCTCCATCTTTGGAAAAGTCTTTGAAAAGATTATTAAGGATCATATTTGTGGAAGTCCAGCAGGAAAAATAACACAGCAGGGCAACCAGCATGGATTCATAGCAGGTAAATCATGCCTGACTAATCCGGTTTTGTTTTATTACCAGTCACAAAACGCTTAGATGTAGGAGTAGAGGTGGATGTCATTTTTCTGGAATTTAGGAAGGCTTTCGATATGGTATCTCATCCCATTCTCATAAATAAATTAAGAGGCTGTGACTTAGATATTTACACAGTCCAGTGGGTGGAAAATTGGCTTGGGGGTCACACCCAGAAAGTGGTAGTAGATGGGTTGGCATTGACCTGGAAGGATGTAGGTAGCAGGGTCCCACAGGGTTCGGTCCTTGGACCTGTACTCGTCAATGTCTTCATCAGGGACTTGGATGTGGGTGTGAAGTGTACTATGTCCAAGTTTGCAGATGATACTAAATTTGGGGGTGAAGTGCACACTCTGGAGGGTAGGGAACAATTGCAAGTAGACCTGGACAGGTTGGAAAAGTGGGCAGAACACAATAGGATGCAGTACAACAAAGACAAATGCAGTGTGCTGCACCTAGGGTGCAAAAATATCCAGCACACCTACTGGTTAGGAAATGACCCTCTCAGCAACAAAGAAGCAGAAAGGGATCTCAGAGTCATAGTGGACTCCAAGATGAACATGGGTTGTCAGTGTGATGAAATCATCAGCAAAGCTAATCGTACTTTATCGTGCATCAGCAGATGCATGACAAATAGATCCAAGGAGGTGATACTTCCCCTCTATGCAGCATTGGTCAGACCACAGTTGGAGTACTGCATTCAGTTTTGGGCGCCATACTTTAAGAACGATGTGGATAGCCTCAAGAGGGTCCAGAGGAGGGCCATTCATATGGTAAAGGGTTTACAGGCAAAGCCCTATGAGGAGACACTGAGGGACCTGGACCTCTTCAGCCTCCACAAGAGAAGGCTGACAGGCAATCTTGTGACCACCTACAAATTCATTAGTGGGGCGCAGCAAGGGATCGGAGATGCTCTCTTGGGGTAACAAGGAACAATGGCCACAAACCGACAGACAGCAGATTCAGGTTAGACATCAGGAAAAACTTCTTCACGGTAAGGGTGGCCAAAATTTAGAATGGGCTTCCAAGGGAGGTGGTGCTCTCCCCTACCTTGGAGGTCTTCAAAAGAAGGCTGGATAGTCATCTGGCTGGGGTCATGTGACCCCAGCGCTCTTTCCTGCCTAGGCAGGGGGTCGGACTTGATGATATGTTGAGGTCCCTTCCGACCCTAGCATCTATGAATCTTTGAAAAATCCTAACTTGTTTAAAAAAAAATAGTGAAAGCTACAGGAAAAATAAGGGTTAGTTTTGTCATTTACACAAATAAAAGCATTACCAATTAGAAAGAGTGCATTCAGATGAAACTGGCAAGACACCCCCTTTGTATTCATACCTTGTATCTTCTTCTCAAGTGTTTATCGTAAGAAAACAAAGGCTAATCCAACCAAGGGAGTCAAGGGTAAATTGTAACAATGTGACAGAGCCTTGAATCATTTTTGATGTGCGTGATGCATATATATATATATATACACACTGAAGATGTCAATATTTTGAGAGACAGGACCTTAAAATAACGAAGTGAAAAGGAACAGTCAGTCGACTGTTCTCAACCTCTTTCTTTTGGCAGGTTAAACTCCCAGTTAACAAAAAGTTGGCACGCTCATCTACATTTATTATACCTATACAGAAAATGACTCAAGGATTTGGACATAAAAAAACCTGATGCATCACATCTCTACTCTGGTATTTTAATCTTTCATTGAATAAGCAGTTATTATTAATTATGATGTTTATTACAGTACAGCCTAAAGACAAAATAGGATCCTAGTCAGTTCAAATACAAGCGTTTCAGCCAGTCCATTCCCCAAAACATTCAAAACCTAGGGCCTTTGTACATGCCACAAAATTAGCCTTTAAAGTGGCTTAAATGCCCTTTTGCACCACTTCAATGGCGTTGCTGTTTGCACGCTCAGCAGTGTATTCCATTTTAAATGACTTTGGTACATAGCAAGATAAAACACCTCTGAGGTGTTTTAGTTTGCTACTGAACAAAGTGCAACAGTGCACAGGGTGCTGGAAGCCAGTGTGCTTAGGGCTTGGCAGGCCCCGTACAGCTCAGGGGATGTGGGACCCAGTGACAGCCCATGCAGGCATGCTTTACTGAAGGGGAAAAAAAAAAAAGCAGCGAGCCTGATCTTTTTTTTTTCTCTCCAGAGCTCGCCTGCCTGAGCTGTATGGGGTCCTGGTGCTTCCCTCTGTGGCCACAGCACTCCCCCGGACTGCTCAGGCTGGGTGGCAGTGGGTGGGTGCCACCTGGGGAGCCCCCATTCAGCTCAGGGACTGCTGAGCCTGCTGGCAGCTCACCCCCCACCACCAAGGAGGTAGGTAAGAATCGGGTGCCCACCCTTTTGTACATGCCACAAGGGTTTAGTTCGGTTTAATTCTCCCTAAATTGAAGTGGTGTTTTTAAAAACTCACCATTTCAGTTTAGGGAGAATTAAACCAAACTAAACCCCCATGGCGTATACAAGCAGCCCTAGACACAGAGAGTGAAAAGAGGTACAACCTCCATAGATTAAAGTGATAGCAGCAATCAGCCTTCTTAGTTCCACAACATTTTGAGGAGTGTAGCAGGCTTACCTTTTAGAGCTTGGGTTGAGTCCCAGGCTTTAGATCCTGCTGTTTTGATTGGTGGAGCCCATCCACCAATCAGGAGGCAGCAAGACAAATAACATAATGCCCCTTTCCCGAGGGGGGGGGCAGAAGAGCTCCCCTGGACCTGATTGAAGACTGCAAACTGTCAGGTCTGGAAGACTTCAGGGGCGGAGCCCTGGAGCGTATAAAAGGAGCTGCTTGCACAGAACGAGGGGCAGATGCATTGTGGTCAGAGAAGAGAGAAGAGCGGGGCTTAGAAGAGATGAGGAGAGCTTCTAAGCAGGGTGAAGCAGTAGCCCACGAAGAGTCCCTGAAGACTTCTATCAGCAGGGAGTGAGGCATGGCTCCAGTGGTTAGGCTTTTGGTGCACAGCATGGCGCACGGTGTCCAGATGCTGGGAGCTGCGTGAGACAGCTCGGGTCTGCAACCTCTGGCACGAGCCAGAGACACAGCGCACAGGCCAGTGCATGGAGCGGGATCTTTGGAGCCCCTGGGTTGGCTCAGGTCCTCAACCTCCAGAACAAGGCTGGGAGCTCGGAGCAGGAGGCACTGCACAGAGGGTGAAAGACCCTGGGAGCCACTTGAGGTGGCTCGGGTCTACGGCTCCTGACACAGGGCAGCAGCTCAGTCCAGATGATACAGCCCAGAGGGTCTGGGAACAGACCAAGCCCCGGTGCTGCACAAGGCTGTCCAGGCCTCCAACCTGTGCTAGGCTGTCCAGGCCTCCAACCCTTGTGCTAGGGTGCTTCGCCTAGCACAAGGCGAAGCACCCACTACATACAGCGGTGCATGTGGCCCTAACCCAGGATGGTGGCAGGAAAACCCAGCAGGGAACAGAGCTTGACCTGGAGAACAAGAGGCAACCCTCTGGGACTGTGGAGTAATAAGCTACCCTGGAGAGAGGGTCCCTACAGAGAAGGGACCCCCTGAGGGTTACAAAGGGACACCACATGGGCCACTCCTGGGTGACAGTGGGAGAGCTTAGGAGTTTTTGGGGTCTTCCTCTCCTTTTTCTTTCCCCCCACCTCCTTTCCTGTAGTGGTACCTTGGGAGTTAGGCCCCTGCCCTGGAGGGCACCCAGGTAGTCTAAGGATTGCTGATTATTTTTGTGGACTGTGCCTTACAGTTTATGTGAATAATTTGAAGTAATAGTTTGTATATGAATAGAGTTATAAGGTTGCCCAATCAATATCCTTTGGTCTGGTTTGTTCTATTGTTCATCTGTATTTTAAATAACTCTGTGTGTGTGTGTGTGTGTGTGTTATAGAGTTTATTATTTTGTAAATTTGTACATATTATATATAATACACACACACACACACATATATACACATACATATATATATAATCTATGTGCTTACCCTTTAATGGTATTGTTGTAATAATAAATCTGTATATAGTTAAATACTTGATTGGCTGGACCTGACTCTAAAGGGGATGGAGGCTGTTGCTGGGCTGTGTCCCTCCACAACACACTTTCCTGCCAATAATTCCTTCAATTGGAGAGGGAAGTACAAACCCGTGTACACCCGGGCTACAGGAGCATGGTTTTAATTAGAAAAGGCTATGCTAAACAGAAAAGAAAGTGAAAGAAGAACCCATACGAATTTTACTGTGTGAGATCCACACTACAGAATGCCAGTTTGATGGAAAAACACTGGTGCAGTGAGGAGGCACAGTTCATGGGGGTCAAAAGAACTCCACTGACATCTACTAAAAATGCAGCATGTAGGCAAGATGGGGGTGGATTTTTATTTTTAATAGTGCTACTTTACAAATCATTAAACTTTGCAGAAACCTTCTGAAATTTGACATATCCTTTTGCTGTGTAATAGCACAACTATGTAGAGATACAATAATAAAGGCTGAGACTCCAGAGAACAAAAGAACAGAAAACAGCACCTATCTTCAAAACTGGAGAAAAGGAAAACCTTGAGAATTAGAGACCAGTCAGCATAACTTTGATACGTGGAAAGATTCTAGGATGAACAATTAAGCAAGAAATTTATAAGCACCAAGAGGATATTAGGATGGTAAAAATTAGCTGGCATGAATTTGTCAAGAGGAGAGTCTGTTATATCAGTCTAATTTCTCTCTTTGATAGAGTAACTGGCCTTGTGGATAAGGGGAAATCAGTACATATGATATATCTTGACTTTCATAAGGCTTTTGAGGTTAACCCATACTATTGTCTCATAAGCAAATGTGAAGGAATACAGTCTAGAGGAAATCCCTGCAACCTGGATGCAAAGCTAGTAGAAAAACCTCTAGTCAAAATTATTAGCAATGGTTCAGTTTCAAACACAGAATGCATTTCAAATGGGGTCTTCCCTGGGCTCGGTTCCATTCATTTGTTTTTAATTAATGACTTAGATGATAGAATTGAGGGCATGTTTATAAAAGCTGTAAGCTATACCAAGCTGGGAGGGGTTGCGAGCCTTCTGGAGGACATGAGAAGAATTAAAATGCTCTTATTAGATTGGAGAAATTGTCCAAAGTCAACAAGCTGAAGTCCAATAATGATCAGGACAATTCTATGTTACACAAAGGAATGTGAAATCACATGCACAGATACAAAACTGGGAATAACTGTCTGGGCACCAGCACTGAAGAAAAAAATCTGGAGGTTACAATCAATATAATACAAGTCAAATGAGTCAACAATGTAACGCTGTTCTAAAAAAAGGCCTATTCCACTTTTGGATGTAGTAACAGAAGTATTGCATGCAAAATACAGGAAGTAACTATTCTACTTTACTCCATAATAGTGAAGCTTCAAATGGAGTACTGAATTCAGGTTGGGGCATTGTACTTTGAGAGAGTTACCGACAGCCTTGAGAAAGTCCTGAGGAGAGAAACAAGAATGATAAGAGATTCAGAAAACTTGAGCTACGAGGAAAGATTGAAGGAACTGACTTTAGTTTAGAAGAGGCAAAAGGAAGATAATGTAACAGTCTTCCAAGATAAAAGGTTGCTGTAACAGAGGATGACAGAGATCAATTTTTCTCCATGTTCACTGGGAGTAGGATAAAAAGAAACTGACTTTATTTTCAGCAAAGATTGGTTACATATAAGGAAAAACTTTTGAACTGTAAGGGGAGTAAAACACAGAAACAAGTTACCTGGGGAAGGTTTTAGAATATAACCGGAGGGATTTTTTTTTAAAAAAAGATAAATTTATGTCAGGGAGAGGTTAGTTCTGCATGACAACTTCTTAAATGTCTACAGTTACGCAGTTTGATAAATTAATTGTAAAAGCCGGTTACCTTTACGGTTGTTGTAGACCTTGTATAAGAGAGAGAAACAATTCCCAGAAAGAGAAAGTAAAGGTCAGAGAGACAAAAAATGTTTAGAACTGAAATAAATGTAGTTAATCCTTTTTATATTCATAGGGTTTTACAGCTGCCGCATTCACCTATTAATGCTGCATGCTTTTCTTGTATAAGTAATTTAGGCAGAATTCAATATTTATTTTTTAATGATGTTGATGGCTGTAGTTGATGTTTAGTTTTAAGCATTTGTTTCGATTTTTATCAATTTAAATTTTCAAGATTGTGTGAAATTAGGGGTGTGAGGCTGCACGTGCGCAGACGCACACACAATCCCACTTCCTCCTCTAGCCCAGCCCACAGCAGGTGCAGAGCAAGGTGCTTTGGTGCAGGGCTGACAGCCTGCCACCCAGCCCTTGTGCAGTGCTGCCAAGCTCAGTGCCCACTTCACTTTCTCCTCTTCCCCTCTCCTCTGCCTCTCCCCCCACTCCCTGGCAAGGAAACCTCTGCTTGCTGCAGAGGCATCTGCCTCCTGAAGCCAGGGGTACGCTTTGTCCACTGACTCCCACTTTAGTTTGCTAGCACCCTGCAGGCAGCAAACTAGCATGCAGCAGACAGGGGGGAAAGACGCACACACGGAGATGCACAGTGCCTAGTCTGCTCCCCTGCCTCCAGCTGCTACTCAGCAGGAGCTTGCCCATGAGGCAGTACAGCAACAGCCTATGCTTAGGTCCCCTTTCTATACATCTTGATTAACAAAAACAGAAATCCTTTTTCATTGGTTTGTGAGTGAGGTGAAATCGCCGTTTACTGACATTTACCAATAACATCAAATCTTGCCAAGCCTATGTTTAAGTTACATTAAGGCCAGGTACAGACATTGAGCACAAACCAGTATCAATGATCAGAAACCAGTCTAAACCTGTAACAGAACAGAAGTTCAGTGCACATAGATTGGTTTTAAAATGGCAGAACCCAGCCTAAGATAGACCTGTATCGATGTGGTATCAGACTTAACTGATTCAGGTTAGATCAGGCTACCCAATTTCTGTACCAGGTTCCCTCCCAACTCAAAATACGTTGCTGTCCGGTGGCATCCCAGTCTGTTGTGTGGGCCTCTGCTAACCCTCTGGCAGGCAGTGCGCTGGAACTCAGCTTGCTCTGTCCCCAACCCCACCGCCTGCCTCCAGCCAGCTGTCAACAGCTGGAGGTGTGGGGGGCAAATCCTGGTCTCTGTGTCCTGACCATCAGAGCAGCAAGAGGAGTTGGGGGACCACCCATCCCATGCCGGCTACATTGCTATGTCCTGCAGAGACAGAGTCACAGGGACACAGCTGCAGTCGCAGCCGGGCATGGGGGTGGGGAGAATGCTGGCATCTGGGGGGAGGGGCAGGCCTGGGTCCATGCAGTGGGATCCTCTATACCCCTCCCCACTCCCACTCTGGTTGGCATTGACAGCTGGTATAGCCCAAGCCAGCACAGCTAGCTGGGCCATTCTCCCTCCCCTGACACCCCCAACCCCCACCAGCCACTGCCTACCCACCACAGCTTACAGGCAGCCCATGGCAGGAGGTAGGGCTGTGGCGAGGGGCTGCAGTGGCCAGTCAGGGGTGGCTGGCTACTGGCTGTGCTTAGCATTCTCTGGCACCCTGCTGGGAGGCATGCTGGGAGTACCCTCAAACCTGCTGGCCAAGATCTGTTCAGGCAGCCTGCAGGGAGAACTTCTGTTCTTTTAGCTCCCGAACTAAACCAGTCCATTTAGAGGAATCTGTATAAACTGGTTTAAATCTGCCTTGGGTCTCTTGAATGTCTGTACCTAGCCTAAAAGAGGAAAATGAGTTAAAACTGAGGTGCAAGTAGCAGATATTTAACTAGGGCCTCAGACTGTTATTGCCATACAGGATAACAGAGACAAATGTGAACAACAAGCTAAAGACATAGCTGACACACTTCCTCAAACATTTTGACCTTCTTCATCATAGCCTATCACTTTGCTAGAGGAAAGTGGATTTCTTTTGGAATCCTCTGGGGATATTTGTGCAGATTCTCTACTGCATTCATTCATGAGATTTTGTTTTTTGAAGAGAACCATCTGATCAGAAGCAGTCTGTCTTTTAGCTTTGCCGTTTTAATCGTGAATGGGAAATTTGTTAAAGTGCAGAAGCATCCCCATTTGTTTTAATAGGAGCTGTGGGGATAACTGGTAGGTTAAGTATACTGTAAATTCTGTACAAGCTCCTTCTCCTTTAAAATACTCTAATGCCAGGTAATTACAGTAGAGGGTTATTTAGTAACATTTATAGTTTGGAGTATTTGGCACTTGGCACTAAATCTTTTCTTCATTACTATCTATGCATTGTGCTGTTCTTTATTTTATTGTACCCTTACTGTGCGCTCTCTCAATTACACTATAGGCATATAACCTGTCTGGTAAAGCAGTAATTATATCTATATATTAGGGCTGTGCGAAACAGCACCATTCCATTTCAACTTGCATTTTGACATTTCAACGGAACAGCGTTTCATTTCAAATTTCATTTTGATTCAAAAGCACTGCTCCGTTTCGTTTCGTTGAAACAGTTTAGCTGTTTTGATGCTGTTTCGACGTTTCGCCCATAGGCTATAATGGGGAAGCTTGAAACAGCCTATAACTTTTCCATTTCTTGCCTGATTTGAATGAATCTTACAGAAATGGTAGCCCCTTCTGAGGACATGAAGCCTGCCAAGTTTCAAGGAGATAAGTGGAAGGGTTTCAGGGAAACTGCACCTCAAAGTCTTGAAAGCAAAAAACTCATGTCACGTATATGTGTTAAGCCACAGTGGGGTCAAAACTGCAGGGATGCTAGCTCCTGCTGAGGCCACAAAGCCTGCCAGCTGTCAAGGAGATAGGTGCAGGGCTTCTGGGTTCTGGGGCCCTGCACCTCTGGCTGCTGACAGGCAAAACTCATGACATGGGTGGGTGACACTGTGTGTGTTAAGGTGCGCCCTCACTCAACTGACACCAAGGCAGAAAGCAGGGCAGTTCAAACAATGCTGCCTCCTTTGCAGCTTTTCCATCCCTCCCCCACAGCACTGGGATTGGAAGGGACCTCAGGGAAAGATGACAGTCACTGGACAGCTACACAGTCAATAATGAGAGCGTTCTTCCCCCCCCCCCCCCCGGCCCTTCTCTCTCCTTCTCCTTATTTTAGCTCCTGTTTCCCTGAAGGCAAGCCCAGCTTGAGCTTCAAAACTTGAAACATTAAAAAAATGTCAAAACATTTCGA
The DNA here is from genome assembly GCF_030867095.1 of Alligator mississippiensis. Taxonomy (NCBI): domain Eukaryota; kingdom Metazoa; phylum Chordata; order Crocodylia; family Alligatoridae; genus Alligator; species Alligator mississippiensis. The sequence goes on along the minus strand of NC_081835.1, from coordinate 12,601,710 downwards.
CTTGCCTCATTTCGCTTCGAGGCTGTTTCGAAGTTCTCCGTTTCATTTCGATTTTGCTGTTTTGAGCTTGAAACAAGTCAAAACAGCGTCAAAACAAAACTGCCAGTGAAATTTTGCATGGCCCTGCTATAGATAGATAGATAGATAAAGATATATCTACATAGAAGAATGATAATATATTTTATATATATAAAACCATATGTATATGTAACTTATACATACATAAGCATATACACACACACACTTTTATATATATATAAATAAACCAACCTTCTATGCACTTAATTCTTTTAACATTTCCAATCAGCTGACTTTTGCCAAGATTTACTCTTATACCTTTGACTGAAGTGGTAAAAAGACAACAGTTACAGCTAGTCACAGATTTCCATCATGCTTCTGTCAAAATTTAAGTTTGAAGTTGAATTCAAGTTCCATGATCCTCAACCAGATTTATAATAGGTCAAAAGTAGCAACATTTTTTCATTTTGAAATGTAACTTTTTCAAAATGGCTAACTTTGATGCAGTTTTTATTCGAAAATTTCTAATAAGCTCCTGTAATCATCTGACTGGGCTGAGTTCAACACTTATGCAACCCCTATTGCTTTACCACTTTATTTCCTTAAATCAAAATAGTTCAACACTCATGCAGAAAAGAGTTTCATAGATTTTTTTTTTTTTAGTTAGGCAGGAGTCAGTGAAACTTATAGAACACAGCTTTAAATACTGCACTTGACAATGAACAGGAGTATTTGCTTTAAAGTCTTTATGGTTGCTATTCATAAATAATAAGCTTAACCATATTGTTTTTCTACCAAGTAAAAAGAATACCTCAAATGCTGTGGTCATTTTTATTAGGCCAAAAAGTTTTAAAAAAGTATGTGGAACATAATGGTGAACATTTGTTTCAGACAACATAGTTAACGTATCTGGATTTTGTTTAATCCTTGATAAGATTTGGTAAAAAAAATAACAGGCTTGCCTGAAAAAATAAATTGTAATAAAATGTGTTTATTTTGAAATCTTCTATTTTCAAAATATTTTTTTCTCAGTTGACCATTTTCTCAGTTGGCCGTATTCCATCTGCTTGGAATGTGTTAGAAAAAATGGCTAATAAAAAGGTTGTATGCACTGTTTCTTTAAATCTCTAATGGAAAGCCATACAGAACAAGGAAGATTCTGTGCTCTTCATCAGAGCAACTTTAAGGACAACATAGTTTTCTTTTTTCTAATGAAGTCTTTTATTTAGGGTTTGCTAGAACTGTACGTAAGGCAGGGGACTAGTAAATGCCCAGTAGAATGTAACCTTGTTGAATTTATATGTTGAAGAACTCAAATACGTGATTTACATTTAGTCTTACATTTATTAGCCAAACAGTAACTATTTATCACCAGACATTAAATTGGGGTGATGAGAAAACAGCATATAAAAATGCAATCCATTCTGCCCAATCATGTCTACAGGGTATGGTTTTTATTGTTACATAATCGTTTTCACCTTCTTGGCACATACTTTGCAATAACACCCTACTGGGTACATGTACACGTGATGCTACATCGCCATAGCAACATGCTATGGCAATGTAGTATTGGTAGGCCAAAACCATGATGTTGCAGCTATGTCACTGTAGCAATGCACTCCTTCGTTTTAGCGTGTTGCTACGGCGATGTAGCTTCTAAAAACAACCGTGCACCGCCAGCACGACACAGTACAGGCTGCTATTGCTCCATCAGTGCTTCCAAATGGAAGTACTAAATGACAGCACAGTAACAACGGTGCTGTAGGTGAGCATGTAAACACACCCTTGTCACTGAGTACTATATTGGTAACAGTCATGCTGCTTTACGTTTACCCGTTACCTTTTATGCAACATTGAATTTGGCCTGGAATTCTTGTTTTAATTCCTTGTTTGTTGATTTTTGCCCAGCATGATCATATCTCAGAAGTCAGCACACTAATGCAATACTTGATGTTGTACAAAATATTTTTGAGTGGAAAGAATGACAGCAGCTCCTTGCTGCTTTGCAAATTTATCATGTACTAATAGTGCATTTGACATTGCAGAAGAGATCATATGGCTGTGAATAATGGTAATGAACTACAGCTCAGAGACATTACATTGGGAATAAGCGTGCTAGTTCTACTGTTGTGAACTAGAGGCAAAATCTAAGCGAAGAGAAATAAACAATAGTTAACTGGATGTTTACTGCACTTCCTGAATAATTATGCATGGAAAGGCAAGATAAGTGATCTTTTGAGGGTCTGATTTGAATAAATAATACATGATGCAGAAAAATGAAAGGGCTGAAAACATAAACAATTGCTAGAATATACTTTTTATGGATGGCTGTATGTTGATAATACATGGTGGGGATGAGCTGGAGAAAGAATAAAGCCTATTGTGTAACCCAAATCAGTAGAAGTTTCTCAAGTTCCTAATTCTGTCAACTACAGATATTCTTTTATTCTCCAAGTAAACCTTGCCAGTTACCCCCATCCCCTTGAAAGTGGATTACTGCATTATGTGGGCCTATATAATTATAGGATATCACTCAGAAAGTGAAACCACAGCAGAATGTGGCATGCAACCTCACACCATTACATCAGCACCCCAGGACTTGCACTGAACCCCGGCAGGTTTCTAGGTGGAATTCAAGGTCATGGTTTCATAGCTTGCGATCTAGCTGCCTGACACCAAGTCTCCCCCACTGATGAAACCAGTTGAGATATTCGCAATCAGCTGGAGATGAAAGACAGAATTGTGCTGAGAGGGCGTGCTTCGAGATGGGCCCCAAATTGCAAAATTGTCTCAACTCAGCAGAGCACTGGAGCCTGGATTTGGTAACATTTGTATGCTGCAAGACCCATGTTGTCTCTCATTTATTTGGACAGAAACACAGATTAAGAACTATTTGCTATGGTGAGTATTTGAACATTTGCTTTAAACCCACACTTCAGACTTACAATTTCCTTTTTTGGATTGCTGCTAACCCCATGCTTTGTACTGCAGGGGAAAAGCAAGAGACAGGAGAGGGTGGGAAGGTCCAGTTTAAGAATGGGGACAAGCTCCTTTGTGGTATGAACAGAAGAGAGTGGGGAGGTCCAGTTTAAGAATGGGGACAAGCTCCTTTGTGGTATTAACAGCTAAGCTCTAGAAGAGCTAAGCGTTAAGAGCCTGTGAAGAACAGGGAAGGCCATGGTGGGAGGAGGCGGATGCAGCGAGTCTTCACTGCATGCCAAGCTTTCTTCAACTACTAATGCATATTTGAACAGAGAGCTAGTCAATAGCAACATGACTTTTAGGGAGGGAAATTGGGAAAGAAAAGCAGAAACTGATGTAACAGTGTTGCCAGTCTGAAGCATTCATGAGTCAGGTCTTCCTAGACTAAGGCTATTGGCTAAAAAAATCCCCACAAGATTAAACAAAGGGAAAGTTTCTTTTTCATTTTCTTTCTGCTGTCTAAAGATTTTAAGGTATAGTCACACATTTCCTAGATTTTCTAAGTGACAATAAAGATTAGAAACTTTACATATTATTAATTGAGAGAGATTTTCACATGCTCACTTGACTCCAGCAATGTGCCCGGAGTCTTGAATGTCAAGATAGGGTGCCTATAGTTGTGCTTGAGGGTAAGGGTAGGGGGCATTTCAATTAAAGTGGCTCCTGAAGCACTGTCCTAATTAAAACACCTCACTGTCACATGTATTAAGCATCCCATGTTTCAAAATGAACACAGGGGCGCTTTAACTAAAGCTCATTTTGAAATGTGGGATGCTTGAGACATCTAATGGTACCAATAGGGTGCATCCAGATGAGTGCACACATGCAGTCTGAAGCACAGCAGACCCATCTGTGGTGCCACAAACTGCACACACTGCACAAGCAGGAGTTCACTGTGTTGCTAATTTGCAGCACGAGGGGTATTTTTGACACTGGGAGACCCAATCCAGTGGGCAAAAACCAATCAGGTTTGTAATGCTCCCTGGATCAGGGCAGATATGGTGTCCCTTCTGATCTAAAGAATGGAGTTGTGCTTTGCCTGTACAAGCTAATCCATCCAACACAGAGCTTGTAATTCAGCTTTTTCTGAGTAATTGCTGCTTCTAGTTCATAAAGTTTCGTTTCCCTGGCCAATTTGAAATTCACAGAAACAACACATTCAAATTAAGTCAGATGGGGGTTAAGAACAACTGAATGGGATTTTGGAGTTTATTTTTATGTTTGGCTAAAGACTGGAAAGACAGCTAAATTTGAGTAATGAAACAACCATGCTTATTTCATGAACATTGATATATTCAGCCTTAGTATTAGAACTAATGAATAAAACATTCCATTACCCTTTGAGTGAGATATGCATATTTTGGGATGTCTTAATAAAGTTTTTTTTAGGTGGGAAGAAGGCTAAGAATGTGCTACATTTGTGGATTTTAATCTCAAGTAAACTAAATATCTATTTAAAAGAAATTAAGGAGAAGTGTCACTTTTGCTCATACATGACTTGAATTTCATGAATGAATGTGCCTATTACAGCATGCACAAAGAGATGAGCCTTACATAAATGCACTACATCATTCAAGTAGTCACTTTCTGATCTTCAAATTCCAACAGAATTATTTATAGCTTTTTAATTAAATATTCATAGAAAAGTGTCTATTGCCTGCAATTTCTGCTAAAGATTAATTTAACTTGTTTTTGCATTTCTTGCTATCATATTAATTTAGGTCAGGCAAGAGCCAATAATATAATCTGTTTAATAAAAACAATGTGACAGATTTTGGGAGGTGAGCTGGCCTTTCAAATAGGTATTTATAGGCATTGTATGTAGTGTAACTCTGATCCAAGCCCAAGAAATATTTTCATTGACTACAACAAGCTTTGGATCATGCCCCACAAGCCAAATCAAACTTTTAGAAACCCTAAATTAAATATAGACCTCCATGAAATAATTTAATATTTTATCAAATAGCATAATATATAATCTAATAAGGGATTGTGTATGTGGGAGGTCTCAGTGACTTCTCCTACCTACAACATGATCCAGAAGGATCAACGGTCACCAAACTTTCATCAGATTGAAAATTATCAGCACAGAGGTTTCAAAACAAGGGGAAGTAAAACTATTCATTTGTCAACAAACTACCTAGGAGTTTCCATCCCTAAAGGCCTACCAATAAGCACAAGACATGGAGGGTTTAGCATTACATGTTATCAGAAGTCCAGAGATGTTTTTCCACTAAATTAATCTGTAGCAGAACAAGACCCATTAAGTAGACTACCACATTTTGCACTAGCTCCACCTTCCAAACAGGGTCCTAATATATAGCCCTGACTACTGTCAGTTTTAACTGAAAGGACTTTGTATAGTTTGAAGGACAAGTAGTAGGGACCACTCAGTAATTTCACACAAGAGTTGGTCCTCTAGCTACTATGACCGAAATTTTAAAAGACTTGGCATTATATTTTGTTTCTCATATACCTAACGGCATCCTCTCCCCATTCTCCAACTACCACTAGACTTAAATGAAAAATGGTGTTTAAAAGTTTCTTCTTTACAGAAGAGTAATTAGGGACCTGTGTATACAACTTCTATGCTGCACACAGGGGCATTTTGATGAAGCAGTCTCCACCTGCTCTGCACATGTCCAACCCCAGAAATGAAACAGTGGAACTTCCTAAGCATAGCAGTCAGTGGGTGCCAATAAATACACACAAAACACATTTTTTTGCTGGGTGTGTGCTCAACTTTGCTCTAATGTGGCTACATGATCTTATTCTGGGAAGCTTATGTGTGCACAGTAAGCATAGTCAGAGGAGTGGGCTTTACAGTGGTGCTCCCAGAGGTAGCACAAAGGTGATGCAGACATATCCAGGAAGATCAATAAATTAATAGCAACAGATGAGCATGATGACCTTAAATTTAGTGCATAAAACATTCAGTTTTTCCTGGGAGAGTTGCTGCAGAAGAAACCATGAGTGTGCAGATGTTCAGGATTTTTCTCCCATAGTAAAAATGGCCACTCCAAGAGAAAAATAAACTGGGAAAAACCAGGGTTAATTACTCCAGGGAGAGTTTTTCCTGGGAGAGGGAATGTTTGCATGTGCCATGGCTTGTCTCAGAAGACAGCACAGTCCTCCAGCATTCCCCCCTCCCTCCCAGGGAGACAGTGTGTTCCTTGATGGACTCTGCTGCTCCAGCAGAGAGTGCCCCTTTTATAATCCCCACATTGAACTTCAGAGAAATACAGGCTAACCATAGGCAGCCTGGGTCAGCCAATCAGAGCTTCCCTATGTGCTTCTGCCATCTGTTGTCAGGCAGACTAAGGAAGCCTGTAAAGCATGCTGAGATGCCCCTGTGTCTGCACAATATCAGCACTGCAAGATCTCCACTCTTCAGAGCCTCAGCACTTGAATGTCTGTATACTGGGCTCTGGGCAAGTTTCTCTACCAAGAGAACAAACCTGGGAGAATTCTCGTAATTATTTGAATATATTTATGCAGCCTAACTTTTTTGAGACTGCAAATACACAGACACACACACAATTTTAAAGAAGTAATCTGATGACTAATCTAAATCCAATATCGACCTGGAAGGGCGTGGCCAGTGGGGTCCCACAGGGCTCGATCCTTGGACCGATACTCTTCAATGTCTTCATCAGTGACTTGGACAAGGGAGTGAACTGTACTCTGTACAAGTTTGCAGATGATACAAAACTGTGGGGAGAAGTGGACACGCCGGAGGGCAGGGAACAAATACAGGCAGACCTGGACAGGTTGGACAAACGGGCAGAAAACAATAGAATGCAATTTAACAAGGAGAAATGCAAAGTACTACAACTAGGGAGGAAAAATGTCCAGCACACCTACAGCCTAGGGAATGACCTGCTTGGCAGCATGGAAGCAGAACGGGATCTCAGAGTCCTAGTGGACTCCAAGATGAACATGAGTCATCAGTGTGACGAAGTCATCAGAAAAGCTAATGGCACTTTAGCATGCATCAGCAGATGCATGACGAACAGAACCAAGGAGGTGATACTTCCCCTCTATTGGGTGCTGGTCAGACCGCAGTTGGAGTACTGCGTGAAGTTTTGGGCACCGCACTTCAAGAGGGATGTGGATAATCTGGAGAGAGTCCAGAGAAGGGCCACTCTTATGGTTAAGGGCTTGCAGACCAAGCCCTATGGGGAGAGACTAGGGCACCTGAACCTCTTCAGCCTCCACAAGAGAAGGTTGAGAGGTGACCTTGTGGCTGCCTATAAATTCATCATGGGGGTGCAGAAGGGAATGGGTGAGGCTCTACTCACCAAGGCGTCCCTGGGGGTCACAAGAAACAATGGCCACAAGCTAGCAGAGAGAAGATTTAGACTGGACATTAGGAAGAACTTCTTCACAGTTAGAGTGGCCAAGGGCTGGAACGGGCTCCCAAGGGAGGTGGTGCTCTCCCCTACCCTGGGGGTCTTCAGGAGGAGGTTAGATAGGCATCTAGCTGGGGTCAACTGAACCCAGCACTCTTTCCTGCCTATGCAGGAGGTCGGACTCAATGATCTAATGAGGTCCCTTCTGGCCCTAACATCTATGAATCTATGAATCTAAAATGCCAGTGTTTTCAGGATAGTGATAATTCATCTCTAAACTGTACTGAGTACTAAATCAGATTACAAAAACTCATTATTATACATAAAAGCATAGAGGTTTTCATGTTCCTCCTCTCTCCTTGTACATTTCAAGTTGAACATTTTACATATTTTATACATACATATTTATAATTAAAAAGGAACATTTACAACACAGCGAGTCCCAAAAGATTTGTATATCATATACATATGTGGATCTAATAGATTAAAACTATTACATGTTTACTTAATTTTGTGAAAGCTGGTTTCACATGATAAAACAGAATGTAGAACAATATGCCCTAATGTCAAATAATGGAACAAAAAGCATCAGAAATTACCTATTTTTTTTATATCAGGTTGTCATTACCATTTTAAATAATGCATTTCCAAGAAGAATCTTTGCAAATAATTGAAAGGAAGAAATACTCCTAGGAAGCAGGTGTTTTTTTTGCCATTGGTACCAAATAATTCAGAATGGCGCATAATATTTTGACAGCACACACACACCTCTCTCTCAGAAAGAAATCTTAAAAAAGAAAGGTCCAACCACATTCATAATGTTTCTTGACATCAATGTTCAGTCCCTAAACAGGTATCTATCCAAGACCAAAAATGTAATGATCACAATTAAAATGAAAAGGTCATGCATATTATTTATCAACAAAAAGCAGAATTTAATTTCTGATTATCATTTCTTTTCTTTAGTGTAATTACAATACACTATAAGGGGAAAAGAGGTAGTAGGGAGGGTAGATTTGCAGCCTATAGTTAAGCTATATACATAGCATGCATTTTAATGAGCTGAGTCTCACTTTCACTTAATAAGGGTTTGCAAAAAAGTTTCCTTTGTTTTTGATCTGCATAAAACTAGAAATTCCAGGTGTTAGTAAAGCTCTCGCAGTCCAAAACACTGAATTTTGGGGGGTTTTGCACTAAAGTGTTACATACAATGACTGATACAACAATATACTAACTAGAACGTAAAAACTATTTACTGAAAAGATACAGCAGCATCAGTCTGGTATTTTTCTTGTTTTTTGTTTTGTTATGTTTTCCCCCTTCCAACGTGAGCCTAGATTTTAATGGAACCTACTGCCAGTTGACATTCACACTGTAGGGTTTTTTACTCTAGTTAGCATATTTACTCAATTAGAAGACATTTCCCCCCATTTAACGTAGAGGGAAAATTCCTTTGCCTTACAGTCAAGCACAAGGTTGGGGGCAGGGGGGCAGCAGCAGCTCCTGTAGCCCTGGTCCCAACCTGTGATTGGAACTAAAACTGCAGCTACAGCTGCTGCCTGCCCCCACGCAGCCCCCAGTTCCCCCCGCCCATACTGGTTCTCCCTCTTCCACACTCTTGACTTTTGTTCCCTGCCAGTAGACTCTGCCTCTGCTGGCACTTGGGGCACAGAGCATGGCTCCAGCCCAGCCCTGTAGCAGTGGTGGCACCATGGAGACCGCACTGCTGCTACAGGACCAGGCTGGAGCCATACCCCAGGCTACAGCAGGGATGGAATCTGCCAGGATGGAGCAAAGGTAAGTGAGTGGAGGGTCAGGCAGAGGGAACAACTGGGGTGGGGGAGATGGGAGGAAAGGGGGATGGAGACCTGAGGCTGTGGGGAGCAGAAACAGCATGGAGAGGGGAGCAGATGGGGGAATTCAGGCAGCCTGAGGCTGCGGGGAGGGGTGGGGGGCAGGCATAATGGGGAAAGCGAAAGGACAGACAGCAGGGGGCAAGATGCTTGCCTCTCACAATTCTTGCCCCATTACTACCCCCTAACCTGCCCTATCACATGCCCCCTTACTGCCTCCTGCATTGCCTGGTCCCTACCACCTGCCCCATTACTGCCGCTCTCATCACCTCCCCCTACACCATTTTCAGTAAGGGTAGGGGATGATGAATTTAAGATGATCCTCCAAAAATTAGATTCCATACATAGAAAATTATAATAAATTTATAAATTTTCTAGGTGTAGAATCCAGTACTGTAGCAAGCAGGGGGTGAATGGGGTGACTGCCCCAGGCGCTGAAGTGAAGAGGCACCAACAGGCACTGCCCAGGGGGTGGGGCATGGGGCAGAGCCATGAACAGCTCATTTGGGGGGGCATTGGGATGGGGGAAGGGTGGATCCCATGCTGCATGCTCTCCCTGGCAAGCATCGGGGGCCCGGGATCTGTGAATGGGGCGAGGGTGGGCTGCCACTGTGAGCTTTGCCCCGGGCACCAAACTTTGTTGCTACAGCACTGGTAGAATCTAATTATTGCAGGGTTGTCTTACATTAAGGGTTGTCTTGTATTTGGGTAAATATGATATTGCTCATAGATTTAAATTATAGTAATATAAGTATTTTAACTAGTGTACAAAGTTTAACTGGCCTGCTCTCGTCTAACTTACCAATGCAAAATTATACACAGTAATTTAATTACATCAGTCCAATATTCACACAAATTTATGTGAACCTTTGTTCTAATTCCTAAATGAAATTCACTTCAACCACATACATTTCCCACCTACGTCCAATTATCAAGTCTCACTAACATTTTTCAGGAAAAAATTCAGTACAAACCACTACTCTTGAATACAAGAATAAAGTAAAATTTAATTTCCTTTCTTCAGAGGGAACTTTGGGTCCAATTTTATTCCACCTGTAGGTATTTAAGTAGATTTAGCCATCTGTGTGTGATTCTATTCCATCCTGTTCAAGTCCTGACAATGCACTAATGCATCTACTTGCAAAATAAACCATCATCCTACCCAGAGCCATCCCTAGGCGTGTGCTGGGCCCAGGCCATATCAGCCTCTGCGGGGCCTGGGTGGGGGTGGGCGAGTGGCTGGAGCAGGCAGTGCTTGGCAGCAGCAGAGCCAGTGGCTTTCGGCCGTGCATGGTGGCCATGGCAGGGCCTATATGGCACTGACCATGGGGCCCCCCAAAGTGCGGGGCCCAGAGCAGTCGCCCTGATTCACGCCCCCCCCCCCCCCCTCCCCAGGACAGCCCTGATCCTACCCTAAAGATTGAGTCACAAATAAAGCAGTAATGAGAACCATCTACCTTTTGCATTAACTGATTTTCAGTGTTTAGGGACTTGAGCAGGGTAGGACAGAACCATATCTATGTATCTAATAGGCAGAATAGGATCTGGCTCTGTGATCAGAGCTTTGTAAGTTGCATATTTGTTACATTAATCAAATCAAAATAAAAAAAGCAGTGTTATAAGATACAAGTTGCAGGTCAGAAATCTCCATGAACAGCTAGACAGAGAGTAAATCAAATTATGGAAAAAGCCCACCACATTTCAAATAATAAATGTCTTTGCAGGAGTGGCAATACATTCACAAAAACTGAGTACAGACAGAGGTTAGATTTGGATAATTTATTTGCTCAGTTCCAGTACATAGTAAACAACTTGTAATTAGTGAGACGGAATCTTGCAATTAATATACTTTTTTTCCTCCAGTGACATGCCAGAGGAGACCTACATGAAAACAAATGTGAACTGAAGTGCTTTTGCCCAATAACTAATGCACAAGATGGAGCCTTCTTTAGTCAACTATTCAATTCAAGCTAGACACAAAACTTTATACCAACCTTTCACTTACTACATGGAATCTGCTGTCATTTCCTAGGGTTCTTCATCTTGAAGTTCAAAGTCATGGGAGATAGTGAAATACATGCTGTTTTGACCGGAAAACATGCTTGCCATTGTATATTATCTTTACAATATAGCCTCACTAAAGTTCCTCTCTAAGTCTCAGGTGTTCCACAGTGCCTTAGAAGTGAGCCAACAAACTGGCATTACATGCATCAAAAATCATGCAACGAATAAAATGAAATTTAACCAAATGCTTTGCATATACCTATAAAGCATAACTGAGCATAAAGCTTTAAATCTTTTCCTTTCCCCCTTACCCAATCTCCAAAATATGGTTCTCTCCCCTCTTATCACTAAATTCATAACTAAATTTGGACTGTGAACTCTAAAGGGTGGGGATTATGGATTTCTATTTTAGGAGCTATATGAATTAATTTTGGCCAAAAAAAAGGTGTCCAGATACTATCTGGGATAAGTGCTTCAAATATTGTAATAAAAGCATCACTAGATTCATGTTCCAGAAAACAAAATTGGAGGAATGGAAGAAATGAAGGGAATAGAATCATGGAAGATTGGTGGGGAAGGAATAGAACATATACTGAGCTACCATTATACAACCCTGCTTCTGTTGAGGGTTCTTTTAGCCACAGCAAGTAGAGTAATCATTCAGTGACTAAGTTGTAAGTGTGCCTCTCATGCAAAAGATCTCATTCAGGCATTAAAACAATGGACTGTTCAATATCTTCATCAATAACCTGGAAGATAGGATGGTGTACATCCTCAGCAAGTTTATGGATGGTGCTTGTGAAGAGTAGTGGATACGCTGGAGGTTAAGGCTAGGATTCAGAGAGACCGAGACAAATTGCAGGATTGGAGCAAAAGAAATCTCATGTGGTGCAATAAGGACAAGTGCCAAGTCGTGCACTTAGAATGGAACAATCCCATGCACCAGTACAAGCTGGGGACTGACTGGCTAAGAAGCAGCTCTGCAGAAAAGGACCCAGGGGCTACAGTAGAAATAAGCTGTATATGAGCCCACAGTGTGTCCTTGTTGCCAGGAAAGCTAACAGCACACTGGGTTGAGTGTTGGCAGCAGATCAGTGGAAATAATTATTCCCCTCTGTTCAGCACTTGTGAGGCCACATCTGAAGTGTTGTGTCCAGTTTTGGGCCCCACACTATAGAAAGCATGTGGACAAATTGGAGAGAGTCCAGTAGAAGGCAGTGAAAATGGCTAGGAGCTGGGGTACATGACTTCTGAGGACAGGCTGAGGGAACTGGGTTTATTTAATCTGCAGAAGAGAAGACCGGGGGGGGGGGGGGGGGGGGATTTAATAGCAGCCTTCAATTACCTGAAGGGTGGCTCAAAATGGAGCTAGACTGTTTTCAGTGGTGGCAGATGACAGAAAAAGGAGCAATAGTCTCAAGTTGCAGCAAGGGAAGTTTAGGTTGGATATTAGGAAGAACTTTCTCACTAGGAGGGTAGTAAAGCACTGAAATAGGTTATCCAAAAGGTGATGGAACTGCCATTCTTGGAGGTTTTTAACAGCTAGCTAGACAAAGCCTTGGGTGGGGTGATCTAGCTTCGGACATTCCTGCTTTGAGCAAGGGGTTCAACTAGACAGCCTCCTGAGGTCCCTTCCAATGTTAATTTTCTATGGTTCTATGACTGGTGAAATTCCCTTGAAATGGAAGCCTTTGCATCTACTTTAATGGGCTTTGGCTCAGACCCCAATTCCCAAAACCATTTTGGGTACCTAAATTAGGTAGCAAATCTTTTTAAAATGTTCAGTAGCTTATGCTTCCATTGAGAGAGACAAAGTCTCCTGGGTTTTTTTCTCCACTTTTTTTTGGTGAAAATAAAAGTAAGTGCTGGTTGGTTAACACTTCTGAAAATCGAACCATTTCATTCAGCCTGAATGGGATCTAATTCTTCTGAAAGTATAACCATCCATTTTCACTCTAAATTGACTAAAACCAGACCATCTAATGAACCTATGCAATGCATTTTGACACTAGTAGGCAAGTATGTTGATCAGTCAATCACTCTGTCATTATTTGATCACGTTTCAAACTTGAAGGAAGTCAGATAAACATTGCACTACTCAGACAGCGCCATCCCTTAGGTTCTTTTTAGTGATTGCCATTCAGCTCTCCAAGCCACCAGGAGGAGAGCAGATTTCAGATGTAATTTCTAATCTTGTTCAGAAACCTCACTGAGGCTGTGCTTTTTCCAGCACTGTAACAAAGTGCTACACACACAAATGCAAACTGAACAAAACACAAAAACAATCAATACCCCAGCCACATACCAAACTCTGTCTGAGATGGAACCCATTTGTTAGCCTTTGAAATCTGTTCTGTCTTGAGTGAGGTCTGTCTTATTCTGTGTGTGGTAAGGTGTCTGATGTCTGACTGACAGTTTTCTTCAAGGAACCATGCAGTCCAAAGGACGCTATTACTGATTGATTTGTATTATCTCAGGGCAAACTGGGCTAAGATTCTTGTGGATTTCTGAACCGATTTATGACTGTGCATGCAAATCATGAGAAGGCCACTGTCCAGCAATAAGACTAGGTGAAACTTGTCAGTTGCAAACGATTGAAGACCAGTCTCAGAAGCAAAATTTGGTGGAGTGCACAGGGACACAGAGAACCTTTCTCAACACACAAGAAGAATAACTGCTAGGGTTTTGAAAGAATGTGTTATACCTTTGTTTGTCATTCATCCAATGAAGATGAGGTGAATATAAAAAGGTATAAAAGGAGAGTGATAAGATGTTTTTCACTTACAAAAACTTGGAATTGGTCTGTTTGTTCTTCTTGTTCCTTTCCATCAGCATGGAATGCCTGGCAGAAAGGCAAATCTATTTAAAGTCAATTTAACCCAAAAGGAAATTAGTAGGGGTGTGTGAAATGAGCTGTATTTGATTTGGATTCAGCCCAAATCGGGGACAGTGATTCGATTAATTGATTCAGATCACTGTCCCAATTCAATTTGGCTGAATCCGAATGTGAAGATTCAATGCTGATTTGGAGAATCAGCGACTTGGCGATAGACACAGGTTTAAAAGTTTTTTCTACATACCTCGAGGTAGCAGGCATGGATCGTGAATGCTGAGATGGTGGGGTGGATGGAGCATCCCACATGAGCATGAGGGGACCCCCACATGCTCAGCAGTGAACCTGGAAGTGGACCGGAAGTACTTCCAGTCCGCTTCTGGGTCAGCAGCCAAGCACGCAAGAGATGCCCCCCGGCTCGGTGATCAGCCATGGAGGGACGCCGGGTGCCCCCCCAGACCCAGGAGGCACCAGTTGCTGAGCTGTGGGGTGGGGCAGGGTCCCCCGCGCACTCCCCAGTGGACCCAGAAGTGGACCAGAAGTGCTTGTGGTCCACTTCCAGGTCCTCTGCCGAGTGCACTGGGGACCCCCCTGCACTCCCATAGGATGCTCCATCTGCCCCACCATCTCAGCATTCATGAGCCACCTGGTACCTTGAGGTATGTAGAAAAAACATTTAAAGCTGTGTCTATGTTCAAATCATTGAATCTTTCTGAATCTCTCTGAATTGATTCAGAGGATTCTGATTCAATTCAAAAAGTTTAAAGTGTCTCCTGATTCAATCTGGATTCGGAGATTCAGCTGCCTAATCAGGCCAAATCTCTGCCAAATTGAATCAGTGACTGAAGCTTTGTACAGCCCTAGAAGTTAGTGTTAATGGAGAAAAACATGGTAGGTAGCAGGGATCAGCAACCTACGGCTCACAGGCCAAACTTGGACTGCAGAACCCATTTGACCCAACTACAGAAGCAGGCTTTGTTCATGAAATACTATTGCATTGACCATGCATTCTCATTTTGCTATGTTTGTTCTCATTTTGCTCTGTTCTCTTAAACCTGCTTTTTCAAACTATGGTCTGCAGACCCCTGGAGGTCAACAGTCGCAAAAGATGACTATGACCAATCAAAATATGTAAATATTCACACTTACAATTCAAAGGGATCTGCACCTCCATTTGAAATTTTTTAGGGGTCCACAAATGAAAAAGGTTGAAAACTAGTGTCTTAAACAATCATAATGTTTTCCCCTGATAACTGGAGTTATTGTTATAGAAACTGCTATTGTTATAGAAAGTAATTGTTATAGAAAACTAATTATCTAAAAAACTCTACTTCTTTCATGCAAAATTCTTAGCAAAGATAATTGGTATCAATTACCCACACATTTATTGTAAGTCTTGCTATATTAGGTAAAAAATGAGGAAAATCAGAAATTCTCAGTTGGTAAAAAATCTTAAAATGTCATGAACTGTTGCTTATTAGAAGAGAAACCATCATTTAAACTTTTACAATCACTGAAGACCTCAAACACTGTGTGTTTGCCTAAGGTATTAAAAATCAGATTATCTGGTATAGTTGTGTCAAATTATTGCCACTAATTTGTTAGCTGTATCAATATGAGAAGACTACCCAGAAAATAGTTCAGGACTATATTCTCTGCATGGGTACTTTGGTCATCCTCTGGAAAGGCTGAAAATATATATATGACTAACAAAATGAGTTGCTGTACAATTGCTATGGAAATCAATGTCCTGGTGCTTTCTGGCTAGTTTAATTTACACTCCCTTTGATGCTTACTTTGAAAGAGAGAGAGATTTAGACTTCTAATATTAGAAAAGATCAATTGTAAACATGACACTTTTTATCTATGCACGTTAAGGAAAGCAGAAAGGCTGTTCCCTCTGCACAGCAAAAACCCTGCATGTAATAAGGGAGTTATTAAAGTTTAGCACTGAACAGGACTACTGTAGGGGAAGGGCAGTGATTAAACCATGCATGGAAAGTTTGGGAAATGCTTGGCATGGTTTATACAGGGATGTTTCTGCTTTAAGCAGCAGGCTGGGCTAGATGACTGCCTGAGGACCATTCCAGCCCTATATTTCTCTGGTTCTGATAGAGTTGAATGGCTGTTGATCTGCAGGAGCAAATTCTTCAGTAATCCTTCCATGTACAATTTAAGGATGAGAACAAGTGTTTGCTGTAGCTGGTCTAGGTTTAGGTGGCCTTACTTGAAGCCACCTAAACCTAGACTGGAAGCGGAGCATGCAGAAGTTTGCTGCTGCCAGAAGAGGCACAATCAGCCCAAACTAAGGAACCTGGGGCTGGGGGAGAGGGATTACCCAATCAGGGGTAGGAAGGGGTGGGTGGCTAAAATGGTTTGGTCAGGGTCAGGGAGTTTGGAACAGCACAGCTCCAGGACTGGGGCAACTGTCCGGCTTTCCCAGCCCCAGCGCTGTACTTCAAATATGTTTAGGCATTTACTAGATTGGATTACCCTTTCAAAGATCAGGGTGACCTTTTCTTTCTCTATGTTAATTCACCTCCTGAGGCAAACTAACTTAGATCAGGCACACCATTTTTTGGCCAATTTAAACCCTTCAAACACTTGCGTGAGTGGGCAGTTGGACCGATCTAACTGGTTAGTTCAATCTAAGTGTGACACTTGGGCATACTCTAAGAGTTGAGAATTGATGTCACAACCATGCAGGGGTTCACTGGTCCCACAAACCCTGTACTCCGGGGATGCAATCTCACTGAAAGTCCATAGGCAAGACCTGGGCTGACTGACTCACAGTAGAGAAGTTGGAGAGGAATATTCCATACTCCTTTGAAGACCCTCCCCCTTACCCATGCCTAGTCTTCCCTCACTACTAGGAGCAATGCTGATGGTCTCATGGGGGGATCATAGCTATCCATAAACTTAACTGGTTTAAGATATAGAGGCGAGAGGAGAAATGTATCTATTGGTAGTTTAGGGTGTATGGTAGGGGAGAATACCTGAAGGCACAAACCACAAAAAATGAACTTTAAATCCATTTCAATCCCTGCTGACCTTGGCAATTACACCTTGAATACAACCATAACGAATAATTTAATTCTTTTGAACAGCCCCACCTGTCAAGGCAGCAAAGACAAAGTATAACCCTTGAGATTAAATGATTCAGCAGGTTGATAATGGGATTTGCAATGTGTTTGGTACTTCTAATATGTACATGACGATATCTAGGGACTCAGTGTAGTGAACAGGAAGTCCCTCTCTTCTAAGATGCCATTTCAAGTCAAGTTCAGATTGGTAATGACCAAATACATCTGAGTGTACCAAATGGATAGCAGAAATATATCTTTATATCTCAATCCTGTTACTGTTGTGCAAGTTTCAGGGTTACAAAGTCAGCATAACATGTGCTCCTTGGGGCCTTCGACAGCTCACCAAAACTCGTTAAGTGGCCCTCTACCCAAAATAATTGCCCCCCTCCTCCAATCTAGAACAAAACAAGTATGGCAAATGAGTTACTATGCCCATGGATACTCCCTTCCACAGCAACACCACAATACGCTGACTAAACAATATGAAGACATTTTTTCACTGCTGTTTCCTCATAAATATCTTGCTTGGTAATTGTTAAAGCAAATCTCCCCTAGGTGTCAATCCACCATCTCTTGAATCTGTTCTCCTTCTACAGAGAATACACTAAAGTAGGATCAGGCTTCAAATAGAAACTACAATAGACGATAAAATCGTTGCTTGTTATTGGTGGGTACAACACAACACAACCTTTCACCTTATATATGGTCTTTTTTTTCTTAAGATATATATTGCCAGGGCAGGTCCAGAAAATTTAAGCAAAGTCATCACTAAAAGTCAGTTCTCTGGCCTTGATCATATTTTTCCAGACAGCAGCTATAGCAAAATGCAGTTTTAGCTTCAGGAGAAGAATAGTAGTAGAGGACAAAGCTAAGAAACAAAGAATAGAAAAGGCACAAATGCACAAAACTGAGATGCTCATTAACCCAAAGGAAAAGAAACAAAGTGACAAATGAGTTCTCTGTTTCCTGCATATTTTCTATTATACTCTTTAAGCTGAAAGATTGAGCTCCTCAAATAAAATAAATACTCCCAAGAAACACTGAAATGAAACTTCATTTTCAAGTAACAGACAGAAGACTGCCTATAAGTTCACAATCCAAAATTCAAAACTTGAAACAACATAAATGCATAAGAACTGATGTATTTGCTTACATCAGTGATTGTGGGAAGAAAGCTTTGGTGGTTTTTAATGTATAAAAGACAAGATAATGCAAAAATAGGCAGATAAAGTATTCAGCTGTCACTGCCCTGTTGAATCAGTATGATGATACTTAATGAGGGAAAAATAAATGAAAAAAAAGGGAGAGGGATAACTGCCTCCTAAAAGGTCCTCCCTTCTCTCCTCAAATATTCAGGGCAGATAGCATTTGAGGTTTTCTGCTCATTTAGGTAAGGGAAGATCTTATGTTTGGGTTCTTGTCTTAACACTCATTAAATCAGCCTTCATCTCAAAATCCTACATTCCTGAGCAGTAAGGAGGTTTATTCTGAAGAGCAATAAGGACTGTGGAAAAGATTCAACAGCACTAAAGTGCAAAGAAAATTATTTGCATCTCTATGCTGAAAGGTAAACCTGTGCGCTTTTCTCTCTGGTAAAGCAGGCCAGTTACTATATAACTGTTCAATGAGGAAAGTATAGTAACCACTAAATGACAGCTCCCTTTAGAGGCAAATAAGGAGTTAAGACTTCATGAAAAAGATTGGGGAAGTTAAAAATTGGCTGGAGTTTTTAAAGGCAGGGGATGAAGTGATCTCAAGCAAGATAAAATGCATAGACCAACCACTGCAGTCAAAATCATCGTTGATCTACACCTCTGATACAATTCCGTTAATATCAATTGGGATTGAACAGAGTTTAGGTAAATCCCAACCTAGACTCCCTGGGCTGTAGAGGGGACTGAGCAAGAGCCAATTAATAGCCAACACAAGTCCTTGTTCTTCTGATTTGCAGATATGGAAGGTAGCTTTGGTGGGGTAAATATGATGAAGTATGTAGAAATTGCATAACTTAAGTAATGTAAAGTAGACAACAGAATTCAGTGGAAATCCAACTTCATCTTGGAACCATACCAAGGTAGAAGTGACAAGAAGAACTGCAATATACTCTCTAAGTCATGTACTTGTTCTACAGACATCAGTAACACCAGCAAAATACTAATGTAAGGCTATGTACAAGTGGCAAAAATACAGAATTATATTCTTCACAGTAGGGGTAGGCAATTATTTCAGGTGGAAGGCCTGTTAATGAGTTTTGGTGAGCTGTCAAGGGCTGCAAGCCTCATCCCTTGATAGGTTCTCCGCTCCCTGGTCACCATCTTGGGACTGTAAGTCTTGCCCCCTAACCCCCTGACCTTTTCCACTAGAAGTCCTTCCCCTTGCCCCCAGAAGTACTCCTTTTGGGAAGAGGGTTGGCCATCTTGGAACTGGAAAAAAAAGTATCTACTGAAAATCAAGTAATGACAATAACATATTTTAATTTTATTTTTTTAAATGTCCTGATTTGTTTGGGGTATACAGAGGTAATTGTATAATACCTCAAACTGAGGTTTTACTCTTGTATATTGTGGGGGGGTGGGGTGGAGGGGTTATGGGTATGGGTATGGGATTTGTGAGGTGGGTAGTTGTGGGTGGGTATGGGGCTTGTGGGGGTACATGTCTGGATGTGCATGTATGTGGGGTGTGGGGGTGAGTATGGATGTAGGTGGGTGCATTTGGGGGGGGTTGTGTGGGGGGTATTCGTGGGGATGTGTGAGTGTATGCGTGGGTGGGTATGGGTTTGTGGGGGGGGCTATGGGGTGTGTGGAGGGAGAGGGTAGCTGGGTGTGCATGGGGGAATGGAGGTGTGCATGTGTGATGGGGTGTGTGCATGTAGCAGTGAGCAGCAGGGCTCCTCCCAGAGGCACATGGGTGTGGGGGAGGGGTGCATGTGGGGTTTCTGGGAGGGAAGGGTGTGGGTGGGTGTAATATTTGTGGGGTGCAATATTTGTGTGTAGGGGATGGTGTGGCTGTGGGGTTTACACAGGAGGGTTTGTGGGTATGGTGGGGTGTGCATAGGAGCCTCCACACACATCCCTCTTTGCCAGTCAACACCCACCTGGCCCACAACACGCCAGAGCCCGTGCACCCTGTGGCACCTCCCTGCCACTGCCAGCATCATCCAGCCCCAGCCCCACCCCACATCTGCTACAGACTCACCCGCACCAGATCAGTGGAAGCCTGGGCACACCCCTGACTCGGCCCGCCCTGCACCTGCTCCACATCACCCAGCCATGGCATAGTCTGTGGCCCCCAGGCACACAGCGGGGCTGGGGTGGCTCCACAGCTGGACTGCTTTTCTAGGCACCCCAGGTGGCAGTCGCTCCTTCCAGCTGCCACTGCCACTGGCCTCAACCCTGCTGTCCCGTGGGGACCCATGCTGCACAGCCCCGACCCCATGTCCGTTTCAGACTCTCCTGTTCAGGCTCAGCATCAGCAGCATGGGACAGAAGCTGTTGCTCAGTATAGGGGGTGGGGGGCAGTGGCCCATCCCCCTTGCCTAGAGGCTGCAGCAGGAATGGCCTGGCAGAGGCCCATCCCCCTTGCCACTGCCAGGCCATTCCTGCTGCACCTGCCAGGAGCTCATGCTGTGCCAGGCTGCCCTGCATCAGGCTGCCCGGTAGGGCAGCGATGGGAGTGCAGAGCAGACACAGGGCAGCCCAGCATGGCACGGGCTCCAGGTGACTGGAGCAGGAACCACTCAGCAGTGGTGAGGGGGAGGGGCTGATTTTCCCCCCACACTAAGCAACAGCTTCTGTTCTGCGCCACTGCTGCTGAGCCTGGTTGGGCAAGTCTGGAGCAGGCATGGGGCACGCAGGGTCAGGGCTGTGCAGCACGGGTCCTCACTGGTACTGGGGGGGAAGGGGGGTTGGGGCCAGTGGTGGTGGCCACTGGAATGAGCCACCCAAAAAGGCACCCCCACTGTAGAGCCATCCCAGTCCCTCTGCATACCCAGAGGGTGGCAGGACATGCCATAGCTGGACTGTGCCTGGTCAGGTGGGACTGAGGGACCTGCTACAGGCCAAACAAAGACCTGCCATGGGCCAGATCCAGCCCACAGGCCATATTTTGCCCACCCCTGCTTTACAGGTCCAAGTACCCACAACTCGTATTGGTTACAGCTTGTAAAAAAGTTGGTTGAAAAGAGTTTGTTTGAAACCAACATCTTGTTTATCTTGCCAGGTTTTGAGGGATTTTTTTTTTTTATTTTGTCCCCAATTTTTTGTAGAGACATTGCAAGAAACTGCAATAAAATAATTACTGAAATCTTCCATTTGCTAAACACTCCATGGCAACAGAGATGAAAAACTGTTAGCCAAGACAGAGGTCCTTCAATTTATAAGATGTAGCTGAACTGCTCCATGCTCTGGCCACTCGCCCCACCCCCTGCCAACCGCCCCACCCCACCCCACCCCACCCCACCCCCCACTCCCACACAGGCTGACATGCCCTGGATCCCACACACCCCTAGGGTAAGCTCCAGCCAAAATATTAGTTAGGAATGTTTTTTTTTAAATGACGTTCCAATAATGGCAAATGCCCTAGTGTAAATATATCAGCTAAAATGTTATGTCCATCATTTTATTCAGGTAACTAATGCAAAAGCTCCATATATACTATTGCTTGCCAGTACAGCCATACATCTAACCTTTTTCCTTCTAATAGGTAGGCCTCTGACATCTCAACCTGACTGCAGCATGTCTTCTCAGGTGAATAAAGCAAGCAAACTTTTGCCAAAGCTGTTGCCAAAGGGGCACTGGGAAAAAAACAATCTGAAATATATATTACATTTCTAGACAGCTGGCTATGACTCTTGAGGCTAGAGGGAAACTGAAATATTATATTTCACTTAACTCAATAAGCACAATATTTAAAAAAAAAATCATAGAACACATTGTTCTGCTTCTCATTACCCAATATGAGATTTATTCTGGGAAAGCTCCAATAAAAATCAAACTCTTAATAGGCAGTAAAAATTGAAATATTTAAAACCAAGACAGCACAGAAAAGACAAATCGAAAGCATGAGGGAATGACACTGCAACTCATTAGGAATGGTTCACAGAACATTCCTTTTTTAAACATTTTTTAAAAGAATCCATTTAATAAGAGAATTCCATTTTTAAATAAATTAAGCCTGGAGACTTTCTGTGAGGAGGTATCAACATTGTTGGGCGTTTGATTTCCAATTTAGGTTACAGATGAGGCTGTGGAGCACATAACCTTGATTCGCATGCAAAAAAAAAAATCTTATAATTATTTCTCTACCGTGTACTGTGTCTGTTGAAAAGAGATCAGTGTATTTCATCATTACCCAGTCACATAACAAGCTGATTCTTTCAAAATGACAACCTAATATTGTAATTCACCATGTGATGCATAGAGTAGCATTTAGATTCTACATTTATCCTTTATCTGGTGTTCACCTATGAAAAATAAATCTTGCTGTTGTTTTTTGAAAGTTTCATTTGATTAAAAACCATGTAATTTTCTTGGAGGTGCATACCGGTCCCTTAGCCTACCAGCTTCAGCAGCTGGCTTCTTATGAGCATCTTGGCCAGTCTTCCTAAGTAAATGAGATGACAAACAAGCCAAAGAACTAGCCAACAAAACCAAACCCTTCTGCCCTGTCCCTGGCACTTGAGGAAGGACCCTCTGGCTTTGGCACCCTCTTGTAGCAGGCAGTTGCAGGCACTTCTTGCTTTTGTCTTCTCACACCGTTTCTTCACAATCTTCTCTCTCAGCCTTCTCCTCTGGGGTTTTTAAACTACCAACAGGACATGACCTCATTACCAGAAGTCCCACAGCTGAATGCCCTTAACAGGGCTAGGTGCCCCTTCTTAAGGGTCCAGACCATCCTGTTGTAGACCATCCTGTTTTATCAAGTTTCACTGGCAACATTTACAGCTTTCATCTCATGGCATTCAAATGAATGCATTTTAAAAGAGAAGAAAAAAAGTTCCTAAGCAGTTAGCACTTAGGGCATTTTTGCACGTGCAAGCATCACACTGTCTGGCGCTGCACCGCTTGCAGTTGTATAAGCGAAGAAATGCACATCAGCGCTGAGAAAATGGCAATGGCGCACTTTTGAACTAAAACAGCTGAGAGGTGCTTTAGTTCAAATGCGCACCGCTACCATTTTCTGCACACTGACACACATTTCGCCACTCATACAACTGCATGCGGTGCAATGCAGTTTGGCTCATCTCACGTGCGGAGCAGACTCGATGAATTGACTGTTCCAAAGCTGTGGGGAAAAAAGTATGTGTACAAATGCCCTTAAGTACATGGTTCGGTATACAAGTCTGACTGAAGGCACTGACTTAAAGTTAAACATGCTTAAGTTCAGTTAATTTATATAGTATCTTTCATTGGAGGAACCTTTGAAAAATGTCATTTCCCAGCTTCTTAAATAATTAGATAAGAATTGTAAACATTTTAACAATTTTAAAAAAGAATAGAAGAATTAAGCACACAAAAATCACAGCACAAGAACAGAAAGCAGAATGCATGCATGTCATGGCTGTCATTCCTAGATCACATGCTTATCACATGCTCTTTTCACATATCAGTGTGTGTTGTCTTTCAGGCCTCCTCAGAATACCTCTCCAGTAAGCCTCTCTCTTGTAATTTGTATAGGTTTGTGCATTTTCTGAGCAAATTCTCTGGCAAAGCTGATAGGGTTCAAACAACAGTGAAAATCTTTTTATTAAATTCAGCTGGTGTTAGATTCAGCCCCAAGATCCTGCTAACACAGGAAAGTTTGCACCAGCCAAATGGCAGGGTAAATCACTCCCCAGATGCCCAGCACTATGGGAGCTCATAGCCCTCAGCTCTTCTGGTGAAGGGATGCCATGGGTGGTGGCATGGACATCTGGTATGCTAGTCCAAATAAAGTCAAAGTTGCTATTTTCACCATCATCTTTCACCAACATTTTTCATTTCAATGGGTGGCTCTGGAAAAAGCATGAAAGCTGTTTTGAGTAATAGTTGCCCAATCTCATTTTTAGAACTGAAATAACTCAACCCACTTTAATAAAAAGTCAAGTATTTCATTTTATTTCTTGAACACTCCTCCCAGTAGTGACGGGAAAGTCTCTGAAAGGTTTGGAAATTGGATTTCCATTTAGAAAAGACTGCAAAAGTCTGAATGTTTATTTAAAGCTTATCCACACTATCAAAAACTAAGCTCTGCAAAACAGGGCTGGGAATTCTCATCAGACGAGATTTTCTAAGGCTGTGTCAGCAATTCTACTTCTAGTTGGGTGCAGGAAGTATTCAAACATTTCAGGATTTTTAAACAAATAATAATGCCACAGCTGCATTCTGCTTTGATATAATACTTTTCATCAATAGATCTCAAAGTACTCTAAATAGCGTTATCCCATTTTACAGATGAGGTAAGTAGGGCACAGCATGCAGCAACTGGCTAAGCTTTAAAGATCTATGAAACATACACTAAACAAAGACTTCAATAAGCACTGTAAGTTTAGTTCAATAACTGCACAGAGGAACTTTTCTTATAAATATAAGAAGTTCTTGTTCTGTTTTAACTTGCTCAAAAAGGGAAGGGTCTGAGGGTAGTAAGTCTCTTGAATTAATTGAACCATAGCTATCTGTCTACAGAACATCCTACAAAGAAACAGGCTATAAAGAAGACATTCCCCCACATAGTTGAAAGTTGCTTTGCTGGCATTCATCAGGCTCATTGCGAAATGCCCCCTGGAAGAAGCAGTGAACTTTCAAGGGAAGCGCAGGGTGCCCACAATCTCTCAGGACAATTTTTATGTTTCATAGTTTCTAGGGTGGGAAGGGACCTTAACAGATCATCGAGTCCAAGCCCCTGCCCTGGGCAGAAACGAGTGCTGGGATCATAATACCCCAGCCAGATATCTATCCAAGTTCCTCTTGAAGACCCCCCAGCTCCTCTTGAAGGCCCCCAAAATGTTCTGCAGGAGAATTATTATTCCAGGGGGAGTTTGCCTTAGCAAAAAACTGATTTGCCCCAAACTTCAGGTCTCATTAAAACAGACAAAAGACACCAATCTTCATGTTCTACTTGGTGCTTTATGTTATAAAGTGTCTACCATTGTTGTCCTCTCTTTTCAGGAGGGGCAGGAATAGACAACCTTTTTACAGCAATATATGTTGAAGCTTCATCACTAAGAGACATTTTTCCATTTTTTTCATGAATATGCTGGTAAGCGTTGGTCTCAGAGCAGCACAGAGCTGTCAGCCTCTTGTAAAGGTAATTTGAAGGTTTCAGCGAAGCTCCACAGGATGCAAGTGCCTGCCTCTAACACACAGCTTTTCTCTTGGCAGCATGCCTAAGTTACTAGTAGCAGAGACCTGTTGCGCATTACCTGTGTCACTGCTATGGAATAAGTAATGATAGCACCATGTAAGAGGGGAGCATGGAACTAACAGTTGTTCAGATACATTTTACTCTAAAACGTGCAAATATTAAACCAAGAATGCTTAAAAGAGAGAGATTTTACACTGAAAATTATTCAGGGAGCAGATAGGAAATAACTGAATAACTTCTATGGACTCAACTCTTGCCAAGTTCATTAGATGTGGCCTCAGTGAAGTCAAAGAGGCATTTGTCATGAAATCCAGTGGGACTAAGATTTAGCCCATGGAATGAAGCTCTGAAATTCAGAGATTGACACTAGTGATAGAAAAGTACCCTACAAAATGCAGGATTTTTCTTTGTTTTAAATAACATGCCTGAAGAGATTTTATTTCAGAAGGTGAAGTCAAGTTCATGGATAGCAATTTTCACAAAATATTCAGACCTGCCTGGCACCCTTAAAAATAAAATGTGACCAGAATGTCATTTTAGTGACATTTTTATTGCTCTGGGCCCTTCTACACATGCAGGTAAAGGCATGATGGGATCTAATGCACGAGCCACACAATCACACCTCCTGCCACACCACACATGCATGGCAAGAGGTATGATTGTAGGATAGTGTATTAGATTCAATTGCACCTTATTGCTTGCAAAAAGCAAGCTCCCATGGCTGGGAGGCCCCTCAGCTGAGGGGGAGCCAGCCATGGGGGCACCCCATGCATCCCTGTGCCTGGGATTCAGAGATGCAGCTGCTGTAATGTAGCTCTAGCTAAACATGCAAATTAAAGCTCGATAGCAACCAGCTATAAAGTTACTATTCATTTTCAAGGTCTAATGTTATAGCTGGCTGGAGAGATTTTGTCATGATAGCTACTTTGCACATATAGCTGATCTCAAGTTAAGTGCACAACCAGGTAATTGTGCGATACCTGTAACGTGTAGAGGGGGCCTCAGTCTCAAGTTTTCCAGTTCATTCAAAGAATATAGTTTTAAATAGGTGTTGTGTATTTCTAGCTGGATGGGGTTAAGTAAACAGCAGACTTGCAAAAAGTACAAAGACATGCACTTGTGGGAAGACAGATTTCCTAAGATGCAATGAAGATGGCTAAAGGATTGAGACGAGAAAATTGCACCACTGTACACTGTTACCCTGAATGAATGTAAACTCTCTCACACACACACACACACACACACACGCTCTCTCTCTCTCTCGGATTAAGGAATCTGTAATATTTATTAGAGATCTATAATACTTAATAGAGCTGCTTAAGTACTAATGCTGAGAATAATTTAGTTATATTGGCTAGACAAACCCTTCACAATCTATTCTCACTAACATGTGATTATATTCAAAAATATTCTACAGATACCAACAGTTTCTGATGCTGCTTATAAACAAAAAAAAACCTGAGTCAAGATTTTGGTCATTAAGTCAGTTAGCAACATACACTTGATGTGCAAAATCAATCTAACTTGCACGGTTTTCTGCAAGCAACGTAGTTTAGCTTGGTAGTGAACAGAACATACGCCCTTTTGTGGGGGGAAGTGGGGAGCAAATCTTAGACCAAGTTCCACCATTTTTAAAACAGCTTGTGTGTGATGAACTTCTGTTCTGTTATGGGTATAGACCAGTTGCCGATCACTTATACCGGTAAAAGTGTAATGTCTGTACCTGCCTTAAAGAAGAGTTGGATAGGCAAAGTTGTCCATAAGACAGGGCACCAAACTAGAAGCTGGAAGATGTAGGTTCTATTTTCATCTTTACCATTGACCTACGTGCAGCTTCTTACATCACTCAAGTTGGTTTCTCCTCCCATCCTGTATTAAGGGCCACATCATTACTTATATAGGGATCAGTGGTAACTGAGCTCAGAAACCAAGCCTTAGACTCTTAAGTTATCCAGCACTACTTTCAATTCTTTGGCATGCTTTCCAGGTATGGCCCGCAGAGTTTCAAAATAAAAATTCAAATCAATCAAGAGACAAATAAAGAAGCATCAGAATTTTGTTTGAACAAAAATCCTCAATCTGTCACATTATACATATGGCCAATTAATGATGCTGGTCCACTACAAATATGACACATGTAGTGTGAATGCCATTTTATAATTGAGATGGATAATGCCACACTACATTCCTTTCTCCTGAGTATCATTGGTTCATTTTTCACCCAGAACCACTTTGGCATCAAAATGTCTATCTTGGTTCTTTTACTGGGAGCAGCAACAAAAAATAAATCTGGCAGAAGTTGACTCAGTGTAAATATAAATCAGAACAACCCCTCCCCCATTTGCAACTCACCATTTAATTACTTCACTTTATAATCGCTAACCAGGGAGGTAAAAGTCCCAAAACACATCTCGGTGAGCATTAAAAGGAAAGGCGGTGCAGCTTAATTTGTTGATTAGATGTTTAACACCTACCATAGGGCTCTAGCCAACTCTTAAATGTATACCATATGTCTGCCTTCATGGTAATTTATAAAAAGAAACAGCTCAAATTGGCTCTCTGATGTAAATCATTTTGGTAGCAAATTTTGCCATAAGGAAACTTACTCAGTATCCGTACTTACTTTACAAGGAAACTGTTAGCTCTCCCTGAAACAGCAGAAAACCACGGAAGTCCAATTCTTTCTCTAGTCTCATTCTAAAAGATTGGTTAATGCTTACACCAGAAGAGGTGACCATGCCTATTTCATACCCACTTTCACATATCAAATGAAATGCCATGGGGTTTCATTCAGATTGTGTAAACATGGGGCAACCCACTTGAATTAAAGAGAAAAAATGTATACTATGTAGAATTGTCATTACTTTAAAAAAGAAATATAGAAACTTAAAAGTGAAAATGGATTCTAATTGCTCTTTTTCTTTCCTTCCCAGTATACCAAACAATTCCTATATGAAAAAAAAAAAATTCTTCTACTGCCAAGGAAATGTTGGCATTGTTATCTGTATGTTAAATGAGAAATTCATGTGGCATTTAAAGTTCCTAGAAACTAACTTTAATAGTCATGTCATCTTTACCTGTTAAATGAATATCCTCCAGCTAAGACATAATCTGTTTTTTTGGTCTCAGGATTTTGAAAGGTGTGGGCAGGGCTACTTACACCTGGGCTGTGGTCTGTCATCTTGAAAATGGTTTCATCTTTGAGGAGCTGGTGTTATGGCTAAGTCTGGTATTTTAGTAAGCTTGTGTATGAGTGATATGAAAATCTAATATTACATTTATGCATCTTGTATTTCACTTGATTCTCTTTGCAAGTAAAGTAACCTTAGTGGGTTTTTATATAACATGGTATATGTAAAAAGACAGACAAGCACAACATAATTCAGCTGAGGAAAATTAGTTTTGAAAAGACCTGCTTTTGGAAGTTATTCTTTAATGAAGAATTAATGAGAAAGATGTTTTTTAATCATTATTATCTACTATGTGTATTGCTGTAGGGCCTAAGCAGTCTCATTTATATGAGGGTACCATTATGCTGAGCACTCTGGGCACATATAGACGATTCCTGGCCCAAAGGGTTTACAGTTTAATTTAGCACAGACGTGACAAAGCCTGTCAAGCACACACTAGGGTGCAGAACAAAGAAAACATGCATAGAGTCATGGTGCTACGACCGTCAGGTGTATACAGACAATTAGTTTGTTATAAATCACTCAAAAATATAACTGGGGTTTTTGTTTGGTTTTGCATCAGCCTTTTTTAGACTCCCATTTTCTTGTATCATGGTAGAAATGGGTTTGTCCAGAGATGAGAGAAGCAGTCAAGGAACCTGGATGCTTGGGTTCTGCAATCAATTCATTATGTGATTTTAGGGAAGATCACAACTGAGTTTACCACCTGTAATTCTTACCCATGTTACAATAACAAACAGAAAGAATATACTCGGTCCAGGGCTAATGCCAAGCCTTCTTTTTTGGTGGGTGCAAATCTGAGAAGTTGAGCCTTTAGCTAGCTGCTTTCTATTGAGGTACTAAGGTGGTGGAAACCACACAAGTATTAAGAGGTAGACAGAACTGTGACTGTCAATTCTGAGCCAAAGAAGAGTCCACACCTCTGAAAAACAGGCCTTTACTGTTTGTATATACCTGAGATCTTAATGTAAAATGCTAAGTAAATGCATTAGCTTAAACGTTAACATTCTCCAAAAAGAAAGTCTTACTTTGCCTTGCCTAAGGGACAAAGATGGAACTCTAAAGAGTGACAATTGCTGTAGGATTGGAAGTTCTTAAGCAATATTTGATAGCCCTCTAGCTACAGTATATTGATAAATGATGTACTATTTAGCTTTTACTTGTGTACTGAAAATGTCTTGCACTATAACACCCATCTTTCAGAGATGAAAGCATTTTCAAGATAGCAAACTACAGCTTGGGTGCTGGTAGTCTGGCTCATTCCTTTCAAAATCCTGCTAGAGGTCATGAAGAAAAAGGGACTTCAAGTCTATCATTAAAGTAAAGCAAAGGAGCAGTTCCATTATCACGATGTCTGTTTGCTGACAAGCAGCAGTACAGTAAGTGCATGCTTTATGGTGCTTTCAGACATTGCAGTGAAATCCACAGGCCTCTCTTCTGATAGTTAGTGGATCTGGATGCTCCATGCCTTACCGCTTATATAGTCACTTGTACCTGTACCTGCATATAAATGCAGAGTGGATTTCTATTTTGACTTAGCAGCATGTATTTTCCACTGTGCAAAGTGAGAACAATGTTTCCAAATCAAAACAACAGCACTTTGCAGAGGCATAAATGATGTCTACAAATTCCAATCAATTAAGAATCAGTCCCATTATGTACTTTGTGTAGAGTTAAAGCATTTACAAGATGAAAAAGGGAGAGGGTGGAAATCTAGTTGACTATTATTTCTGATGAAAATTCTCACTGACTTCAAATAAGCCATTACTTCACTGAGAATTTTGAATGTGGATATCTCCTATTTGGTGTCTTTAGATTCTTTGCTTTTCTGTGCGTATAAATATTCAACAGTTTTTCAAAAGCAATCAGAACTGGTAGAGCCGATATGTTTTATTAGACCACCTAGATTTTTGCAAATTGAAATTGAAATTTTAATTGAAATTAAAGAATTATTTTTTGCAAAAATCTAGTTGGTCTAATAAGAGATATCACCTCTACCAGGAGTCCTGATAGCTTTTGACACTAGAACAATACAGCTACAACCTGGAAACCCAACAGTTTTTCAGACACTGGTAGATCAAATAAATGAAATATTGTGTAATAACTCCAGTTTCTGGTGGCATTTGGCAACTTTGGATTTAGATAAACATTTGAAATAATGGGGGGCGGGGGAGATAATATGGCTGTGCAAGGCTTCGGACCATGCTTCGAATCTGGAGAAGCTTTGGACACTTCAGTGTCCAAAGCAGCATGTCTGGATCAAAGCACTGGCTTCATTAGACTTTCCAAAGTGCTTCAGAAAAGCTTTGGAGCTACTTCGGAGATCCGGCCATAGGGTATAATGGGGAATTAATGAAATATCTATAATGTTGTTGTTTTATCTCTGATTTGGATTAAATTTCCAGGGCTAGTAACTTATGCTGAGAGAATAAAGCCTGCCAAGTTTCAAGAAGGTCAGTGCAAGGGTTTGGGGGGAACTGCACCCAAAATCCTTGAAAGAAAACTTGCGTCACATCTATGTGTTACAACACAGGGTGGCGAAAATGGCAGGGATGGTGGCCACTGCTGCAGCCACAAAGCCTGCCAGCTATCAAGGAGATTGGGTTCTGAGGCCCTGCACCTCTGGCTGCTGACAGGCAAAACTCGTGACATGGGTCCTTGTGCAACGGGTCTCTCTTGTGGCGGGGTGGGGTGGGGGAAACTACTGCAGGCCTGGCTGCTCAGCTACTGTGTTACCAGTTACCAATCAGTCATGATTCACTCAGGGACCAGCTCAATACACAGTTGCTAGCTAATGTAACAGTTGTTTAGCAATGGTTAACACCTATAAAACCAAAGACTATGGAGAGGGAAGAATCAATACAAACAATCAACTGCCCCAAGACAGAGACAGTCAGTTGCCCAAGCACCCATGTCACGAGTTTTGCCTGTCAGCAGCTAGAGGTGCAGGGCCCAAAACCCAGAACCCCTGCACCGATCTCCCCGACAGCTGGCAAGCTTTGTGGCCGCAGCAGAGGCTACTATCCCTGCAGCTTTCACCCTGCTGTGCCTTAACACACACAGTGTCACCCATGTCATGAGTTTTGCTTGTCCGCAGCTTGAGGTGCAGTTCCCCACAAACCCCTGCACTTGTCTCCTTGAACCTTGGCAGGCGTTGTGGCCCCAGCAGCGGCTAGCATCCCTGTAGTTTTCATCCTGCTGCACCTTAACACACACAGGGTCATCTATGTCACGTGTTTTGCCTGTCAGTAGCTTGAGGTGCAGTTCCCCCCAAACCCGTGCACTTATCTTCTTGAAACTTGTCAAGCTTTGTGGCCTCACCAAGGGCTATCAGCCCTGCAGTGTTCACCACCCTGTGTTGCAACACATAGACATGACATGAGTTTTGCTTTCAAGAATTTGGGGTACAGTTCCCCCAAACCCGTGCACTGACCTTCTTGAAACTTGGCACGCTTCATGCTCTCAGGACAGGCTATGATTCATCCAAATTTCATCCAAATCAGACAAAAAACAACAAAGTTATAGATATTTCATTGATTCCCCATTATACCCTATGGCCGGACCTCCAAGGCAGCTCTGACACTTCAGAGCCGCTTTCGCTGGATCGAGGCAGAAACCCGGTCCAGAGCTCCAGATCAGATCCCTGGCATCCAAAGCGGCTGGATCTGAAGCCAGATTGAATAACTGCCTACTTGCACAGGCCTAGAGAAGAACTATTGGCCACTATGGCCAGGACTGTTTAGACTATTCAGCATTATTTAATTCAAATATCTGGCAATATGAAATTTGTGTAGCTGAAATTCAGAAAAAATAAAAACATGCAACATATTCAAGATGTCACAAATCTTTAAAATTTCTGCTTCTGTACTTTATTGTACTGTGACTGCTCATATCTATGCAGAATCACCTCTGTATAAGGAGCAAAATGTCCCAGGAAGCCTGGAGTGCTCTATGGCAGAGCACTTTTACCTTGACAGCAAATTCTGTGTGGTTAGAGGTAATGTAGATAATGTGGAGAATAAATCTTCATGAATACACACTGAAAAAATGTCAAAACTTGACACTGGGAGTTAGCCAGGAGTCAGATTGTGGAACAGCACTGCAAACTCTCTTCACAGAAACTGGAAATATCTACAAAGCAGATGTATGTTTCTCCCATAGTGTTATCAGCACTCACGTTTATGTTGTCAGCATTAGAAAACTTCATTTCCAGCGAATGGGTACAGTCCATTCTTCTCAAAGAGAATGGGTCAGATTTCCACTTAGAAAAAACCCAAAAGGTTTAATTTATATTTATTTGCTTGTGCCAAACACTTGCAAAAAGACTTGCCTGAAAAGCTCTTCAGCCATGGGACTAGAGAACCATTTGTACAGCCCAGGTCCCAAGTTATTTTCTACCAGAAGAAGTTTCTTCCAGTAGAAATAAAAATTTGTATGCAGCCTACATGCCAGCTTAAGTTCTTCAGACACTGATGGATAGTGGGTATATCCCGACACGGTTTATCACAGATACTGAATTCAGTTCATTGCTGGGTATATCAGGACAATCTCATTATGACACTCGTATTACTCAGACCAAAAGGAGGTAGTATGTTCCATTTGAGGAGCATGAAGGCTGCATTTCATAAAGAAGTATGAACTACATGTGCTATGTGGAACAATGTTTTCTAAGTCAACCTTCGTGATACTTTTGGCCACCCTAATTCAGCAGTGACAGTATAATATTTGGTACAAACATGAGAAATCAGCTATTAAATGAATAATTTACAAATTGTCTAGACAGCTGAAATTTAGAACTCAACCTCATAAATATGCAGCCTCCTGAGTTTCTGGAGCCCTGATTTTGCAGCTCAGATATATAGCATACTTTAAAATTTGGTGTATCTGTGATAGAGTTGAAAATTCCTGAGCTCCCTTGACTGGCAGTTTTATGCTACCTTGTTTTTCTATCATTGGCTGTCCTACCTCCCTTGGTTCTGAACAATGGCTGGAATTTGCAGACCTGTAGTACTAAAATCCATTATCAAATATGCTTCACTAAGACAAATTCAATGCTCAGAGGTAGAAGGTAAAATTAAATATGCAGTCCCCTATTTGGAAAGAAACTGGTGAGGCGTACAATAAATACTTAATAAATCCAAAAGCTGTTTGACAAGCTAGAAGAAAGTAAGTTAATGTTGTGTGAAAAGTATACATTCATTCCTGGATTATCATCAGTCTTCTGGATCATGGTTCAAAGATTAGAAAGAATAAATAGATGTAATTTGGACAGGCACTTGGTATTTCCCTATTTTTTTCATAATGCATTTTATAGCAGCCCTTGCTATTTGGCTAGTTATCAGTGGGCAGCTGGAGCACGTAGACACACTGCATAACTAATGGAGGTGAAATGATGTGATTCATGATTTATGACTACAATATTATCATCTCTTCTAAGAACCTGGAATTTATTAGAAAAAGGGAGTAAATGTAATTCCTTAAATGCCATTTCAATTTTGTATTTGTATCTTAAAGACTCACTGGTCCTTTCTCAGGGGAAAAAAAAATTAAGAAACATTTAATTTAGAAACCTCTTGCACAGATCATCCATACTTTCTCTGCCCCTTTTTTATTCATTAGTGGAGATTTCCTTTTTTACGTAAAAAAGGATTGTTACTGCTTCTGATTCACTGGTTCTTACTGCTAAATTCCTACCTTTACAATATTATGTATGTTTTGTGCATTTTAACTTCACAATCCACATTATTTACTATTGATGGCCTTTGGAAATCGTTTTGGTCCAAACCCGAATCAGACACCTCACCAGTTATAAATAATTCTATGTATTGTTCCAAGCCCGATGTTTGTACAAAGTCCATTGACTCATTCTGGCTCTTTTCATCCACCAAATCAGCTCTTTAATTCAGAGAATCTTAAATGTGTGGCTTATTCCAAGCACAGAGCTGTCCTGTATCATTATTCATGAGACACTGTCCCCCAAAGGTGTCAACGAGGAAAGGTTCTTAAGTTAGGTATTGTATACATAAAGGCACAGTTCCAGCCCTTAAAAATTTATATTCTAGAAAGAGAAAATAGCCAGAGGCATATACCAAGAAAACAAAGGAGAAAAGGGACACATATACTATGGGACCAGAGGAGTGACAATGAATATTCCCTTACTACAAAGATGGAAATAGTAGGATGGAATGAAGAAGGAAGAAAACAAAAAGTCAAAAAGGTGGTGGTAAAGCAAGAGAAGATAGAAGAATGGCTATTAGCAGAGAGATTGTGAGACAAGAGGTCACAATAAGCGACTAAAGCAGCAGAAAATGTGCAAGGCTTGAATTTAAAATCCATGTCCTAAGATCATAGATGCTAGGGTCAGAATGGACCTCAAAGAATCATCAAGTCCGACCCCCTGCCAGCGGCAGGAAAAAGTGCTAGGGTCACGTGACCCCTGCCAGCTGCTTGTCCAGTCTCTTCTTGGAGGCTCCAAAGTAGGGGAGAGCACCACCTCCCTTGGAAGCCTGTTCTAGATTCCAGCAACCGTAACTGTGAAGAAGTTCTTTGTGATGTCCAACCTAAATCTATTCTCTATCAGCTTCTGGCTGTTGTTTCTGGTTATTCCAAGGGGTGCTCTGGTAAACAGAGCATCTCCTATTCCCTGCTGCCACCCTGCCCCCCCACCCGGGTGGTGAATTTGTATACTGCCACAAGATCCCCCCTCAGCCTTCTCTTGCAGAGGCTGAAAAGATCCAGGTCCCTCAGCCTTTCCTCATAAAGCCTTCCCTGCAGGTCTCTAAACATATGAGTGGCCCTCCTCTGGACCCTCTCAAGGTTGTCCACATCCTTTTTGAAGTGTGGCACCCAGAATTGGACACAGTATTCTAGCTGCGGCCTGACCAGTGCCACACAGTGGGGGGGCATCACCACCCTGGACCTCTTCGTGATGTACCTACTAACGCATGACAAAGTGCAGTTAGCTCTGCTAATTACTTCATCACTTTGAGAGTGGAGACAGAAGTCCCCCCAGCATGGCCTGGACCCCTAATCAGAGCAGCACGGCACTCATCGCAGGAGCAGAGATGGACAGCAGCAAGGAAGAGACCGGAGCATAAACGCAGGCACAGGTGCAGGATTGGCAGTTTCACAGCTGCGTGAGCTTGCATGTTGGAGAGAGCTGGAGGCATGACTTCCAAGCAGTGTGGGCTGCTCAAAAGGCGGCTGGAGAAATAGCTGGTGGTGAGCTGGAGAGAGAGGGGTCAAACACCAGCTGGGAGACACCAGCTCCAGAGCTGGGAGGCTCCAGCTCTAGCCCCAGCTTCCCAGAGAAGGAGTCAGCCATCTACCGGGAGACCAGCGAGGCAGGAGCCAAGATAGAGGCAGCAATCAGGTGAGATGCTGCTGGGGAGCAGCAGGGTTCTGACTAGGAGCTCTGGAACCAGGGATGAGGGCAGACCCTCAAGCCCTCAACCATCCTCAGGTGGCTCCAGAGGGGGCAGAGCGCAGGGAACCATGAGCTCCCTGAAGGCAGAGAGGAGTGATGCCAGTGAGAAGGACCAGGGCAACAGGACACCAGGTCAGCCAGGTTCCAGGGCAGGGACACAAGGGCACCCTCAGTACCCCTGCCTGTTAGAAGGGAAGACAAACAAGTCCCCTGGGGAGGAGGGATAGAAAGGAGCCCTGAGAGAGAGAGAGAGAGAGAGAGAGACAAGGCAATTTCAGGAGATCCACTGGCAGGTGCCGGCATTTTCAGTTGAGTTGCAGATGACCCCAGCAGGGGCAAGTTTATTTTCTTGAAGAGGAGAAAAACAGCCCGAGGAACCAGGGGTGGACCCCTGAAGGTTCATGGCCCAGAAGACCCAGCCCTTGCAAGGTGGACAGTGTGGGGAAGATCTGCGGGGAGCACCATCAACCCAGGCTGAAGGTATGGTAAGGGTGGGGTAAAGGGGAGGTTTGGAGCCCCACGAAGGCAACCCCAGGGTCAAGACCCCTCCAGGCCCCCAACAGGGAACTGCCTCCTCAACAAATAACACCAAAGACATGGCAGGAAAGAAAAGGGGCAGCACCTAGACCATCTAGGTGGCACCGGAATAGGGTTTCACCCTGACATCGCTGGGGGGCAAGGCACCGATGAAGAGGTCCCCAAAGCCTTACAACACCTACCAGCAACAATCACAGGCACAGCAAGGTCTGTTGGCTTCCCCATGCCCCCCTCCCCACACCACTCACTGCTTAAGCAGGGATCCCTTCCTCCTCTCTGCCACAGCACAGACCATAGCCAGCAGGCGGTATGCTAGCTAATGCTGTGTAAGGCTCCAGCAGAGACTGAGGACACAGCAGGGCTTCCCCCTGCACTACCCCCCTACTCACTGCTCAAGCAGGAAATCCCTCCCTCCCATCTCCCACAGCATGGACCCCAGCCCCAGGGAACCTAGGCATGAGGTGTGCTAGCTAATGCCAAGAGGTGTCTGTGTGTGTGTCTCTCTCCAGTTTCACTGGGGAAGGCAGACAGAACAGTGGCTGCTTAGGGCTGTTTGGTACTAATCAACAGGTAACTTAGTAAACTGCTTAAGAACTCTGAAGTAATGGAGAGAGGCCATTGTTTTACTAATCAGGTGATAAAGAATGTTATCACTGTCAGCCCTCAGCTGGTTTGCTTGCCTGTCAGTTTGCTGTGGACAGTATGAGGAAGCAGGGAGGGAGATTGAAAAGCTCCAGGTCATCAATGCGTGCACAGCACCCCCCTCCCCACTCCCTTGCCTCAGAGTGCTAGCCTAGGGCTGGGGGCTGGCAACAATCCCACCCCTTGAACAGCCAGCAGGAAAAAGCCAGGGATGGTGCAGGCAGAACTCCCTAATCAGAGGTCCTTCCTGACCACGATCCCCCCTCCCACCTGCCGCTCAGTACCGGGTAAGGGAAGGGAGGGCTGCTCTCGAGCCTCCTGGCTTCTAGCCCGAGCCACTGCAGGCATGTGCCTGAATTTCCTCAGTCCAGAGACAATGTCTGTCCGGTTACAAACCAGTTCAGCCTAGCCAGGTTACACTAACCTGCAAAAGATTGAATCAATTCAGGCTCAGGCATATTGAACATCTGTCCCTAGTCTAAGTGCATGTTAGACAAACATTTGTTTAGGATGATTTAGATAGAGATGATCCAGCCTTGAGCAGGAGGGTTGGATCAAATGACCTCCCTGGGGCCCTTTCAAACTATTTTCTATCTTCTTCTATGAAGTCCCAAAAGACAATAATTAAACCAAAGGTCTCCATAAAATTTAAGCTTTAAAAAGCCTGTTGCATAAATACAAAGCCTGGTGGACCAACTGTGAATACATTAACTTAACTCATTACAGTTGACCTTTTTCATAATGCACATGTAGCTCTGTTTTGCTCTGCTACTTCAGAATAGCATAAGGTCATCAATAGTTGGTAGAAATAACTAATGTAACTAATAATACAAAAAACACTTAGACCTCCTAGTAAGCAAATGGCTTTCACACTACAGAAAGTTTGCGAGATATTTTTTTTTCCCAACAAAACAAATACTTTGACAAGCCTTTTTTCTTCCCCTTTCTATTTCCTTTGTTAAAATTAAAAGGTGTTTGTATCCAGAAATGAACTTCTCTCCTGAACCATTTGACTTCTTCAGTTTGATCCTACAGTAAAATCCCAATCATAGTTACACAATGATTTTTTGCATTGTCTTTGGCAGGAATCCTAGAAATCCGTTTCCCATGGAAAAACGCAGAATTGTGCTTTTTACAGAGGCTCTTTAGAATCGCTCGGAGAAAAATAAACAAACAAACAAACAAACAAAAAGACCTTACTGAAAATACGCTTGCAGAAAAGGACAATTTTCTTGCCAGTTTGTCTAATAAAAGGTATCATTCTGGAACCAAGGGTTCTAGTTTTTTGTATGTCTTACTGAAAATAAAATGCTGGCTCCCCAGTGGAAGCCAGGGGTTCTCATGTCATGGCTGCTGTAGTAGCCTACTGGGGGGAGAAACAGCTGACACACAAGAAAGCAGCCAAAATGGTGGCTGCTCCCTCCTTTCTCTGCCACTGATTGACCAAGAAGATTGCCTGTCATGCAGCCCTGCCCCCTTCCTCCAATCAAGAGCTAGGGGCAGGGCTGCATGAGCAGCAACCCTCTTGGCAGCCCTCTCAGCCAATCAGCCATGAAGGACGGGGGCCACCTGAAGGTCAGGCTTCTCGGCCAATCAGCAGCAAGGCATAGGGCTGCCAGCAGGGCCCCGTCGTCAGTCAGCATTGTGGGGAGCTAGTCACAGAAAAATGCAGATTTTTATGGGGTTTTTTATTGGAGAATTGGGGGGGGGAAGGGGGGTTACCACAGAAAACTAGGATCCCTGGTCTTCAGTACAGGATGGAGTGGTAGAGGTCAGAATTTAAATGAGAGACTTTCTTAAAACCCCAATATGTACATTTAACTGGTTCTATGTATTGCAATGTTATTAATACCTGACAGTCCGTGCCAGCTGCTTGCTTCATTTTGTAAAGTCTCATTTGCATTAAAATGGACTATGTTCCAAAACATTTTAGGATAACTTGTATCTTTATAGATTCTCCGACAGAGATATTAGAGACAGACTAACCCTCTTGCCGTGAATCTTCTCTTACATTCTGATCCAGGAGTTGCTTTTTAAAGTGCTATTTGTGCTTATGAGCCAGGCTATTTTACGTAACATTAATCTCAGTTCATTCCTCTAAGCAGGACCAACTAGACAATTCAGGATGTCCTGATTGTCCTTTTCATAGATTTCATAGACATTAGGGGCTGGAAGGGACCTCGTGAGATCATCGAGTCCAGCCCCCCTGCCATAGGCAGGAAGTCAGTTGGGACCAAGTGATCCCAGCAAGAAAAATATCCAGATGTTTTTTGAAAGAGTCCAGAGTTGTAGTTCTGAATCAAAGTGATGCTCGCTAGATAAGCATTTTATACACTCTCGTGCCGCTACGTACCTCTGGGTGAGAAGTAATGCACACATACATGCATACGCCTACATACTGCCTGAGTTATCGGGCGCTGTGCAAGTAATTCCTTAACCCAGCCTCCATAAGCTGCTATGTCAGTGCCATGCAGCAACTCCTACTCCAGCCAAGGAAATCATCATCTTGGCCATCACTAGAAACTGAATCTTGAGCCTGCAGAGCACAAGCTTCTGGACCTTAAACTACAAGAATATGCCCCAGCTGGAAGCTGTGGCAGACTCATAGCCTCTTTGAATCAGGAGCCAGTTTGGGACCAGGGGAGGTTTGGGATCAGGAGAGGTTTCCATGTGCAGCGTGGTAACATACGGCTCAGAACATATAGGAAGATATTGCTATACATTGGTTTCTGCCAGATTCCAGGTCATAGACATCTATTTCATTATAAGCAAAACAGCAAGGAGTTCAGGACAATTAAATTCGCAAAAAAACTGTGCTGACATTTTCAATGTGATGAATGACGATGTGAGGTGGTGAATGCAGCTCTGTGCTGAAGTGCAGAGGTGACAACCTAGCCTTAATTATAACAGCCTTTCCAACATGTATTTTTACAAGCAGTGGAGGTCATGACTGGATAGTTCAGGAAGTAACTCATCAAAATTTAAGCAGCCTGTAGGTAACTGAATCTCTCTCCGAGGATTAATGTACAGACAACTTTTCAAGAATGCAGATAAGTTATATTTTTGTTTGACTTTTGCTGCTATATGTCTAATTGAAGAACTTTCCAGGCAGGATTTTCATTTTGCTTAAAATGAGGAAATAACAGCTGTTTGTCATTGAGCTGGAGTCCATTTGACAAGAGAGAATCAGCACTGGTTAAACAGAAAAAAACAAATAAGTTATGTCAAAATATGAGAATATCTTGTCATAGTGATAAACTGTCTAAGTCCTCTCTCTGTTAGTCTATAGGTATTCAGATATGGTGATAAGCAACAACACAAAACCCTAAAATTGTATCTGTTGTCCCAAAGAAACATTATTATGTGTATTTTCCCTTAGTTAGATTTTTTTAAGCTAATGGAAATAAAGATGTATATCTGGACTTCAAAAAATTACCTTATTGACGATATTACAGAAGGATATATAGGCTGCTGGATGCCACTTGGAAACAGCAGTACAACAATGGGAGCTATGGCCATTTTAGCATCTTCATAACCTTATACTGGTCATGAATATTCTGTTACTCTGTTTAATGTTACATAGCACTTACATAGCAGTTTCCATCCAGACATCTTAAAGTGCTTCATAAACATGGCCAACCATCATTATTCCTTTTTAATAAACCAGCCAGTGGAGGCAGCATGGTGAAGTACATCATCCAAGGTTGTCCTGCAGGTCAGTACCAGAGACAGGTACAGAAACCACATCTCCGGACTCCTACTAAGTGACTCCTTTGTAAGGCAGACAAGGTTCTTTGGATAGATGTAGTATCTTTTTTATTAGACCAACTAAATAGTTGGAAAAATTGTTCTTTGCAAGCTTTAAGGCATGAACACCCTTCTTTAGGCATAGGGAGCATAGGCATAGTCTGATGGTGTTTGTGTGCTCTCCTGGGTAGAATAGAAGCCAATATGCAAA
The DNA here is from genome assembly GCF_030867095.1 of Alligator mississippiensis. Classification (NCBI taxonomy): domain Eukaryota; kingdom Metazoa; phylum Chordata; order Crocodylia; family Alligatoridae; genus Alligator; species Alligator mississippiensis. The sequence continues at coordinate 12,560,488 of NC_081835.1, read as the reverse complement.
ATTCAGGTTTGTGAAAATGCAAATGGGTGGCAGTGAGGTTGAGAGGGAATGGGAGACAATAGGTGTGAGACAGGTAGGTATGGGGGAGGGGCAATATTGAACTGGTGATAGAAGGTAGCTGGTATAATGCAGACAGGTTACCTGGGGTTAATTGGATGGCAAGCAGGTTATAATGTACCATAAATCCAATGTCTATATTTAGTCCATGATTTTTGTTCCCAGCAGTTTTATGAAATTAATTTCATAGGCTCGTCAATGAAAAGTGTTTTGCAAATTCCCTTTGAGGATTAGAACTGAGAGATTGGAGAGAAAGTGGTTGTCTTGTGAGAAGTGTGCCCCCACAGGTAATTGGGTATTTTTTCTTTGATAGATTTTTGGTGTGCATTCATTATGGGGCGCTGTTGTTGTTTGGTTTCTCCTACACGTTTTCCATCCAGGCATTTAGTGCACTGGATGAGATGTATTACATTTCTGGAGGTGCAGCTGTAAGATCCAGGAATGGTGATGGTTCTGTTGTGGGGTGTAGTTGTTGTGGGGGTGGTGGAGATGTGTTGGCAGGTTTTACATTTTTTGCCCCAGCATGGGCTGTATCCATTCGGTGTGCTTTGGGCCATAGGAAGTTTGTTTCTGGTGATGAGGCTGGCGAGGTTCAGTGCTCGTTTAAAGGCTAGGATGGGTGGTTCTGGAAAGATCTCTTTAAGAATTGGGTCTTCTTCTAGTATGGGTTGCAATTATTTGGAGGAATTTCTGTATAGTTTCCAAGGAAGGATGGTATGCCATAACAAATGGTGTGCGATTTGTGGGGATTTTCTTTTTGTACTGCAGCAATTCTTCATGTGGTATCTGAGTGGCTGTTTCCAGACTCTCTCTCTGTCTCTGGAGAAGTCTTCTTGTTGGGTGAAAGCCCTTTTGAGATTTGTGAGGTGATAATTGGAGGTACTCTCCTCAGTGCAAATTCGGTGGTATTGGAGAGCTTGGCTGTAAATTACAGCTTTCTTGGTGTGTTTCGGCTGATTGGTGGTTTTGTATAGATATGTATGTTGGTCTGTGGGATTTTTGTAGATGGTGGTATTTTACCATTCTGGATATTGATCATAGTGTCTAAGAAGGAAATATTGGTGCTGGAGTATTCAAGAGATAGTCTGAGGGAGGGGTGATGATTATTGAATTTGTGATGGAAGTCAATCAGAGACTGCAGGTTTTTGGTATACATGATTAAGATGTCATGCTATACCTAAGATATATAGAAGGGTTTGATCATGCAGTTCTTGAGGACTTCTTCAATGTGGGCCACAAAAAGGTTGGAGTATTGTGGGGCCATTTTGGTACCTACAGCTGTGCCCATGTTCTGGAGGAAGTGTTGGTTATTGAAACTGAAGTTGTGTGCGAGGATGAAGTATATAAGGTCAGTAATATCTTAAATCTGTCTGTACTCCGAGTTTTAATCTTGCTCTTGTAGATATGCAAGGCTGGCTTGGATGACATCCTGATGTGGGATGTTGGTATATAAGGTGGTAGCATCCATGGTGACTAGAAGGGTATTGCTGGGAAGGTGGTCTATGTTTTTTGGACAAAATTTGGTCTTTGGGTGACAAAAAGTTTTAGCGTGGATTCGATGAAACCTGATATTTCCTCAGCAGGTTGGATATTATAGGTCTTCCTGGGTTTCCTCATTTGTGGATTTTAGGGAGCATGTAAAAAGTCCCTGGATTGAGTAGTGGGGGGGATCACATTTTGTAGGTTTCCTTGTAGTTCAGATGGAAATGATGGTTTTGAGTTTTAAGATGAAAGGGGGATTTGGATCTTCCTACTTTTTCACTGCAGGTGGTGTCAGAGAGTTGTCTGTTGGCTTCTTTTATGTACTCTTCACAATTAAGGATAACTGTGGTGTTGCAGGTGTGCCTGCTCCTTTAAGGGCAAAATCATCCTAGCAAGAGCCCTGCTAATAGGCTAATAAAGTAATTAGCCACCACCTGCAGGTGGTCAGCTAACCAGAAAGAGGTAGAGCCCAGGGAACCTATAAGCTAAGGGCTGGGGCTGGCATGGTTCACACTCTCTGGCAATGGCCAGGGGAAGGAGCTCCTGCGCAAGTGAGCTACCTGAGACGTAGTGCTGCCTGCTTTGCTACCTCCGAGTGCAGTAAGACTCTAGGAGCTCACCCAGGCCTAAGCTATCCTAAGGGTGGATGTTTGCCCTCTTAAAGGGGCAGAGCACTGCCTACATGGTTGTTGTTATGTTATAGCCCAGGGACTCATGTTTGTGTTATTGTTTGTACCGCTGGTTTGGAATGAGGTTATTAGGGAAGGTGGAGGCCTCGTTAGTGCCCAGAGGGGGGCACACAATTGCGTAGAGCCCCAGTACCAGAGGGACACAGCTGCAGGAGGGGGGGAGAGCCCAGCGCCAGAGAGGTGCAGCAGACAAGGGCCAGGGGCCAAGACAAGAGGACAGCGATGAGAGCTAGTGCCTCAAAGCCAGGCCCGATGAAGTGGGTCCAGGCTAGAAGGCCTAGGTATATTAAAGGGCAGGAGACTGAGTAAGCTGAAACCCCCAACAGAGGGAACAGTATTCAAGTAACACCCGCGAGGCACGGGGCGTGGTAAAGGGAAGGTTTGGAGCCATGCAATTGGCCCATAAGGCCTGAGGTGCCCCACGTAGCACAGTACTGAAGAGAGACCTGGCAAAGGGCTCAAAGACAAGCGAGCCCTAGTGGGGTGCAGCAGACCAGGGTCAAGCAAAGGCCCGTGGGCAGCCTCCCAATTTATTTTACCAAGACGTTGCAGATGAGGTGAGAGGGCACCCTTGGGGAGAAGCTTGCGTGGTCATGGAGCCATAAGGGGCATCATGGCCATCCATGGGGATCCTGCTTCATGACATATAGCTACTCCTTTATCTGCCAGTTTTATTACTATTCGGTGGTTGGATCTTAGAGATTCTATGGCCTTTCTCTTGGAGAGGAAGAGGTTGTTATGGTGGCATGTGTTGTTGATTATTTCATTGTCCATTCTTTCCCTGAAGCAGTCACTATAGCGATTGAGGTTTGAATTTTGCCCATTGTGAGGTGTCCAGTCTAATTTTTTTGTGTGGATTTTTTGCTCTTAATCCTTCTCTTGGTGTTGTCACAGGTTGAAGTGCTGTTGAAAGTGGATTTGTTTTAGTTGTGGAAATATTCCTTGAGATGGAGGTGTCAGAAAAATTCTTCTAGTTCTCCATATTGTAGTAGGGTATTTTTCCAGACAGAAATCTTTGTAAGGCAGCATTCTGCAACAGTATTTAGCATCTACCTTACTCTTAACAGTTATTAAATTCCTACAGAACTCATGTGGTAAGTACAGAAAACAGAAACATAGAAACCTAAATGATTTTTTTCCAAGGCCACACAGGGAATAAAAATGATGTTCTAGTTCATGTTCAAACATTGCCTTTCTCCAAGATTGTGGCCCCATCAAACTAAATAACTATAAACAAGTTATCATTTTTCCTGCTACTACATTTCCCACGGATCACTATATTATTTTAATCTGAAAATCATTACTTTCAATGTGGTTCTTTAAAAATTCTTCATTCTAATCCCAACATCTGCCAGACAAAAGAAAGACAGGTTTTCCCTCGGTTCCCCTGAATGCTAACGTTTGCCATTTGTCTCTATTGTAATGACAAGTCTGCCTGCTTTTTGTGCAAGAAGTCTGGCCACTAGGCAAAAGAGTTGCAAGCACAAGACAGAGTGACTCCAAGGGTGGGGGGAGGGGAATGACCTTTTAAAAATATATATATTTTTAATTACATGTCATACCTTAAGAGACTCTGAGGATCTCATCTCCTGGGCTTAATCCTAAAGAACTGTTAGCACTGGACCTTATTTGTACCCCAAAAGATACAAAGAAATACACAAATTTAACCTAACTGGAGCATAAAGTACTGGCATTAGTGAGTTTGGGAATACAGGATGTTTTTTCTTCAAGGCAACTAGATTTGTGTCATCATATACCTCCTCTGAGTTCTCCCCACTGGGTCTCAGATATTAAAAGGAATGTCACTCAATTCTCACTAGAAGTCAAGGCTTCAGAGAGTTGTTTCTTTCTCTTTTCTGATTTTTCTGTGTCACGGATGAAAAATGATCTCTGTCAAAGCTGAAGACTTTCCCAAAATGTTTTTCTTAATAAATAAATAAATAAATAAATAAATAAAAGTCCAAAGTTCTGAAGTTCCAATTTTTCAGATTTTTGACCACTCCCAACCCCTTTGTCACCAAAACTAAACAGGACGACTTACATATATGGTGATCACTCTACACACACTCTGGACTAAGTGTGCTAATGAGCTGCATATCTTGCTACTTAGCTGAAGATTTGTTTTGTAATAGATGTTCCTTGTATATCTAAGACAAACTGGTGGAAGGGGCAGAAGTATTTTTGCAGTACATATTTTTTTATAAAGCGTATAAAACTATATGTGAACTGGATAAGGAAAATAGACCTAAATCCCGTATCTGAGTACCTCATAATTTTGGGGAAGTTTGCATTTCATCCTTCACTCCACAATGCATCAAACCAATCCTAGATTGTGAGAAAAGATTCAGCTATCCTATTTTTGGGTCAATAATAAAACCTAATACTTAGCACTTTTCTTTTGAGCCTCTGGAAGTACCTTATAGAGAAAGTAAATATCTGTTTCCTCATCTGGAAAATAAAGAGGCAAGCCACATTTTGCTCATAGCTCCCTGAGGCTAGCAGCCAAGTGATACAAAGAGTGTTGGTGGCACTGCGTCTGACAGTTGAAAGAACGGATCTATAAATCACTCAAAGTCCTCCTGGTTCCTTCCCAAATTGACACGATGCTTGTATTCCACATTTGAATTTCTCCAACTGAACTACATTGACCTGTTTGCAAATCTGAAACAATTTAAGCTCCTTGCAGTGAGATTCTTCCCTCTTCCTAACTGAAAGGCTCCTGGACCCAGCCAAACCAGCCTTTCTGCTTGTAAATCAGTGTTTAAAACTGTTCTTCCATAAGGAAGGCTTACAAACTTTTATTCACCTTCTCCTTTTCTACTATCGGCAGAAAAGGAAGAAAACATATAACCAAGAAAACAAGTGAACAAATTAAACAAACACACTAAAACCTTTGAAACAGTAAGACATGGTTTATAACGCTCCTGTTTCAACATTTTGTTTTGTGGCTCTGTCTTCTGGATTTAGTTTGCAAACTCTTCAGGAGGGGATATTTGTTTAGAAAGGGCATAGTGTCCTGTTGGAATCCTATACATAACAAAAGTACAATGCAATCACACTGACATTATAACAAGTTGTTCTACCTAAATTTAGCTTAGTGTCATGTACATGGGTTCAGGACACAGTCCAAGAGACAAATACAATCAAAGTGATGCCTATAAACCTGCAAGCGGTATGTGGCACTACTTGTCTTGACCACACTTCGGAGAACCACCCATGTAAAAATCCAGACTTTTTGGGAGAAGACTGCTGGAAACTTAGTGTACCGTTCAGTGAGCCTTTTGCTCTTGTTGCCCTAGTAGTTCTAGTGATTTATTCTAGATTTGTACTGATGCAAATAAGAGAAGGAATTGGTTACAGATTTTGTTTCAGATCACAGACGGCATACTTACGTTAATGTTCAAAAATCTGTCCTCCAGGCGGACAGGTAAAATTTAGCTCAAATGTCAGATACAGGTGGATTCTGTTTTGAGAAGTCATCTTCCTTTCTTCTGCCCTTCTCCCCACCCCTTTTCTTTGAGCTGTCCCCATACGTTTAGTGGTTCCCTTAGTATAATAACAACTTTTTTTTAAACCAAAGCTGGTGCTAGTGCTTGTATTTACCTATGTAATCATGTATAGCTTTCTGAATAGCATACAATATCTTCCAAGAGCCACTCAAGCATATAATAGAGTTCCAATGAGTTGAGTTTCTGGCTTCAGGAAGAGTTTTGACAAATTATTTTCCTATTGCAGCTGGGCCAAAATTTTTGAGCTTTGACAGGGTAATTAAAGCATACACAGATTTTAAGTGACATAGTTTCAATGCTACCAGACAAAATCCAGTGATCAGCAAGTATAAGGGGGATGTGCTATGATGGCTGCCAAAGTCTGAACATCATGTTCTGTTGGCTTGGCACTACTCTCTGGAGCAGTAAACGTAAGACGCAGTGGTTTGGGGATCAAATGCAGCCCAAAACAGTACCAGATTTCTGGCCCTGCCCTATAGGCATATGGTTCTCTGCCTGGTTACTTGTTTTGTAGATAGACTATAGCACAGAGTGACCATCTGGAACTGTGTCTGTTAAGCTACTGATCCATATTTTGTATAGAAGCCACCTTTAGCTTCTGGTTATATTCAGTCAAAATGGAATTACAATACTAGTGATGGTAAAACTGTAAGAGATTTGGAGGTGTATTTCAGATGCTTCTGTAAATTAAGCAATGGGAATTCATTTAGGCCCTATCACCTTCTACTTGCTTAATATCTTCATGGACTTCCCACTCTGTAACCAAACCTGGATTTCTTCCCTACCCTCATTCCCAAATGCTGATCCCAACACTTATGGATTTGATTTAAGGAAGGCAAAGGACTTTTTTGCAGGGCCTCACTATACAGGTTTAGACTACCTTGTCCCACAGATGATGTCTGACACCCATGGCTCTCATCTCTGGATTCCCTGTCTTCACGATATTTTTAATGACAAAATCCTAAAGGTTCAAACTTTCTATTTTCATTTCTTAAAACAGCTTTCTGCTCATATTTCAACATCTTTGATTGGATTACAAAAATGTATTTAGAGCTAGATACAGACATTTAAAGAGGTTATGGGGAGGGTAGTTTGCATAAAAAATGGCCACCTGATCCAACTGAGCTCACTCAGGTGCAGATCTTACACTAGTTAGGTGGATCTAAGGGAGAACTGTACAGATGTTCAGGATACTTAGATCAGTCTAAAAATGGCCGATCCAATATAAGCTAACTCTAGCTCTTAGATTGGGTTGGCTACTTTTAGACACATCTAACTATCCTGAATTTCTGTACTGTTCCCAGCACAGCCCCAGGGCTAAGAAAACCCAGCTGCTGGCCCCAGCTCCAGGGGGGGCCCAACCCCCTCCCTGGCACTGGCCTATTTTTAGCCCCCCAGACCTCCCTCACCACCCTCAGACTGGCAATGCTTCCCTTATGGACCAGCCACCCCCTGTCCCCAAGCCTGGCAACCCCTCCCCCGATCCCACAAGATGCTACTAGTGCCACTTTAACTGGTGTTTCCCAGTGCCAGGAGTCAAGCAAGTAAAAGTCAGGGTAGGAGGAGGGGTGGGGAGAATGCAGGGGTTATTCATTTGGGAGTGGGAGAGATCAGGGGACTAAAAATAGCCTCTGGTCCCGGGGGGGGGGGTGGAGGAGAGAACTCCACATCCCCCCCAATGGAACCTATGAGCCCCCTTGATCTCACCAAACCCCCCCAGCAACCCTCCTGTGGTCTTTGCCTGTCCCCTTTGGCTCCCCTGCAGACGCCACTATCCCCCCCCCCTTCTCCAGTTCCCTGGTCTCCCTTGTGGACCCCACCTACCCCAGATCCCCTGACCTACCCGCAGACACCACTTGCCCCCACCCCCATCCACCCCATGGTCCCAATCCACCCCACAGACTCCTGAATGCCCTCCAACCCCCCAAAACCCCTTCAGACCCTGTCAGCTTCCCTGATCTGCCCAAGCCCACTCCACTAGCTGCCCCCCATCACAAAGTACCTTAGGTGGCCGTTTAAAACTCAATTTAACCTCCCCCTAACCTCCCTGAATGTCTGTGAACACTCCAAGAGTAGACCACAAGTATAAACTGTGCATCTACTTCAGGATTCTCCAGTCTTAACACATATCTAAAAATTAATCATTACCTAATTTCAGGTAATTACATTTAAGGAATATGGATAAACTAGTTACAGAATGGTAATTAATCAACAATTAATTATTTAAAGAATATTCACTACATCCTGAAAGCTCTGTAATCTGTATGCACTCACTTCAGAAAGCTTATTTGAGAATTTAATTTAAGCTATTAGCCATTTTCTGCTTTTCCTGTTTTATGTATTTTACACACTAGAAGGTGAACACGCCCTAAAATATCTATTATGTAACCCATCAGCATAGTTCCCAGGCATAAATTAACTAACTCACCTTTGGGACAGCATGCTGAGGAGGAATATATCATCATTGCCATTTTGCAGGTGGGTAATGAGATGCAGAAATACGAAGGCCCAGATTCTCAAAAGGATTTGGGGCCCAAGTCCTAAGTGTAATCTTCAAAACTTATCATCTAGTCCTTGTAATACTCTCCTGGGAAAGTGTCCTGGTTTCCAGTCCCTCTTTCCCAGCACTTTACAATAAGCAATCATTGGAGAATATACACAGGTAATCCCTGTGACAGGGAAGAGAAGAATCCAGGTCTGCTTCCTTCTAACCAAGTGCTCAGACCACCAGGCTAGAAAGTCATATTTGCTCTACCTCTGGTTCAGTGAATCTTGCCTTTCTTTCTGCAGAGAAACTCAGCTTCACATGGGGAGTGTCGAGTACACCCATCCCAGAGCAAGGCCGTCAACAGTTGCCTAAAGCACTTTCCAGAGTGGGATGTATTTGACTCCCCTCAAAGGCGGGATTAAAAATGGGTGTGCCACAGACTGGGTAAGTGCTGTAACCCTTGAGCTCTTCTAGGAAAAAGGGATCACCAACCATCATTTTAAAAAGAAAGCTGCTGCATCTTGTGAACAGCTCAAGTGTCTTAGGTGTGCCCTGAGAACACCTATCAGACCCAGCCTTTCAGGAGAGAGAACTGGGAAAATGCCTGGTTTCTGGATCCCAATCATACTCATGCATAAGTTACTGAGCCCTCTCAAGTTTGGGTAGTTCTCAGCATATGTAGAATTACCTGGCATTTTTTAATTTAAATTTAGGACACCCCAGGGACAACTGAGCAGGAATTGCCACTTTGGCCTTTGTCTAAATTCCACCTAAGTTCCAAATGAAGAGTTTCAATTATTCTCCAGATTTGTCCTTAGGTGATTTTCTAAAGAATACATAATAGAGAAGGGAAATGAACAGCTGACTCATTTGAGGTATAGGCACGTGGGAGACCTCTTTTTGAATCTGACCAGAAATTCCATTCTGTGCCTGATGGCCATGTCACTGAAACCAGCACATTTCCATGAAAAGTTTTGATGTGCAGGAACTGGCACTTTCCAACTAAACTAATTTCATTTAAAGCCCTTAACATGCCTCTGTATCAATAATCAGTTCCTTACAACTCTGAAAATTCTTCTTCTCTTTTCTAGGTTATCCCCAGTTCATTATTATATCCTGAGATTTACAGGCCACTGTCTGACTACTATCTGCCCTCCTACATAATACAGGCCATATGAATTCCAAGAGCTTTCCCCCTTCCTTATAAACCAGTCCAAATACCTGCACTAATAATAAAAAATGACTGTATCACACACCAAGAAAGAGGCAGACTATAAACTAGAGAAATCCTAGGCTCTTATGGGTTTTCCAAAACTCTTTAAAGCCAGGTATTGTACCTGTAAAACTTGCCTGTATAGCCATTTCTTCTTTATTTCTTCATATTTGTATTTTAGCACCTGTCCTCTGAGCCATTTTATTAAGAAACAAGGTTTTAAAGACACACACGATCACCAAATTAGAAGGCCTTCATAATTAAGATTTTCATGTATACAGTAGTATCAAATGCATTAAAACACTAAAATGTATACAATAGTATGAAGTCTTGCAAGCCAAGTCACTGTTAAACACTGGCTCTGATTCTAAGATATCTATTCAAACAGACATTTGGGTTTAGTCAAGTCCAACAGCAGAATAAAAACCTATATGAATGCAACTAATGAAATTGAAAAGTTAGCTGTTAAGTAAAAACAGACAAGATGATTTGGAAAGAGAGAGTCTCCTAAATTCTGCAAACCATTTTAATAACACCGAACACTTACTAAAACTTTCAGATTTGTGCAGTTTCTTAGACCAAACTTTTGATAAAGTTGTAACTGGTAAAAAGTTGCAACCATTAGGTAGAAGCATAATATTAATGAAAATTAAAGTTTTTATATCTATCCTCACACTGTCCACCTTGTTCAATGGTATTTTCAGAATTTTGCTGCAGAGCAAAGAAACACTGTTTCAGTGGAAGCAGTTTGCTGCAGTAGCAAGAAGCAGCAGATTATTAAACCATTTTTTTTTTTTTGGAGACAGATCTGCAGCTTGTGTGAATCAGTGTAACCTCATAGACATTAATTTGTACCAGATAATAAGCTAGTCATTAACATGATTTAACTAAGGGATGGAGAGTGTTACGTTCGATGGAGTGGGAAGACAGGAAAAAAGGCGTTTCTTCAGTATATCTGTTATTAGGAAAAGTTTGTAGGTATACTATACCTTTTGCAAAGGTGCCTCCATTTCATAAGTACTGCAATGATTTCAACAGATTAACTGCAGCTGATGTTCCTGAAACTCTGATTGATTGATTATCTGTGAGTAGTGAAAGTAATGATCTCACCACATTTGTATGCACTTAGCAAGCATGCTGAAGCAATGCTTCTTTATTTTACTGACCTACATACTCAAGATCTCTTTGAATAAGCAAAACTTCAGAAAAACATCTGAAAAACATAGGGACAGAAAAACAGTGTGATATATTCTCAACAGAAAGTATGTTGTATATGAAATGGAATGAAATGCCATATTAGTTTCAATTATAACCAATGATCAATACTTTAAAATACTTGAAGGCCAACTCTAGCAATCCTTATTTCATAGGGCTTGATCCTGCACTAGTTGAATGGAAGAACTGTTTCTCTTAGTTGAAACTCTTGTAGGACCTGGTCTGTGCAGTTCAAATGACTCCTATCAATTATATTTTGAAAGCACCTTAGAACTCCAATGCTGTGTAAGTGCTACAATGTGCTAGATCAGGGGCGGGCAAAATATGGCCCGCGTGTCAGATCCAGCCTGCGAGGCCATTCTATCCTATTAATATTGATCTGTCCTTGGTTCCTGTCAAACATGACAGAAACCAGGGGCAGTAGGATCCAGGGAAAGCCCAGCAGGCTCCCGCAACAGCAGGGCCCACCTGGCCCCAACCCCCCCAGCCAGAAACCCCAGCAGAGGCTTCTGGCCTGGGACCATGTGAGTGCACCATGCCGGAAACTGAGGTAAGGGGTGGGGGGGGGAACGACCCCAGGCAGGGAAGGAGCCCGGGGAAAAGCTGAGTCCAGGGAAAAGTGACCCCTCACCCACCCTGTGGCCCCCCCTGACTGGACAGTCAGTGACCAGGGGAGCCAATCATGCAGACCCGGGGGGAGGGGGGGTCCCCCACGGCCAATCCTTCCAGGCTTGCACTTCCAAGTCAGTGGGATCAGTCGCGGGGGACCGCTTCTCGTGGCATTCTCCGGGGGGGGCACCAGCGCTCACACCTGCCCCCCCGCCCAGGAACGCTGGATGATAGGGGGTGCAACAGCACTCTACAGGGGTGCACATGCACCCTTGTACAGCCCCTATGCATTGCCACTGCCACTGTCCCCACAGAGTTTAGAGGAATGGCATTCAAGTGGTAGACAGGCTTTGGGATAGAGTTGGCCTCTTATCTGTGTGCCAACATAAATGTTCATTAACACATATAGAGTTGTCACTGGTTTCTAAATGAAAAAAAAAAAAAAGTTAGCCAATGTTTTTAAAGGTCGAAAGGGGAGGGAAAAAAGAGACCCTAGGGGGATGAAGGAAGGAGAGCAGCAGAATAAGGACACTGGACTTCAGAAAAGCAGACTTTAACAAACTTGGGGATCTGGTTGGCACCATCCCTTGGAAAGAAAGTCTGAAGAAAAAGGAGTCCAGAAGAGCTGGCTGTACTTTAAAGAGGCTCTCTTAAGGGTGCAGGAGCAAAAGCCAACAACATGCTCTTCTTGCAAAAAATAAAAAATAAAAAATGCCGACAGCATACTGGGTTGTACTAACAGGAATGCCATTTCCAAGTCACAGGAAGCAATTCTTGTGGGCGTGGGAACAGGCTACCTACAATATGTGTGGAATCTCCACACTTGGAAATTTTGCTATAATTTTCTATGTCTAGAATATACAGTGGGGAAAGTAGGGCAGGGGGGCAGGTGGTAGGGGAGTTAAGTGGCCTGACCCCTGCTTCTTACCACCTGTCCCTCACTAGACTTGCCCCCACTCCATAGTGCCTGCACCCACCTGCACACCTTGCCACCCCTGCCATCTCCCCCCAGACTTACACCGATCTTGCATGCTCCCCTGGTGCCTGCACCACTTGCTTGGTCCCTCCTGATTCCAGCCCTTTCCCACAGTGCCTGCAACCTCTGGCACCTGCCCCCTCCCCGCTTGCCTTACCAGAGTCTGTGCTCTCCACCTCCTGCTGCTGCTGACCTTCTAATTGCAAGTCTAGTTCCAGCTGAGGCCCTGTTCCAGCCCAAGAAGCACAGAACATACTGCCATAGAAAATTAGAGTTGGAAGGGACCTCAGGAGATCATCTAGTGCAATGCCCTGCTCAAAGCAGGACCAGCCCCAGCTAGATCATCCCAGCCAGGGCTTTGTCAAACCAGGCCTTAAAAACCTCCAAGGATGGAAATTCTACACCCTCTCTGCGTAACCTTTGTCAGTGCTTCACCACCCTCCTAGAGAGAGAGTTTTTCTAATAACCAACTTAAACCCCCCTTGCTGCAGGTTGAGCCCATTGCTCCTTGTTCTGTCATCTGCCACCACTGAGAACAGTCCAGCTCCATCCTCTTTGGACCCAACAACCCTGCAGGGAGTTGAAGGCTGCTATCAAATCACCCTCTCAGTCTTCTCTTCTCCAGATTAAACAAGCCCAGTTCCTTCAGCCTCTCCTTGTATGTCATGTGCCCCAGCCAAATCATTTGTGTTACTAATAGGCTACATCTGTCCACCTCATACCCCTGGTCACACAGAGATAACAGTAGCTCTAGCCCTGGTTCTGGGGTCGGGTTGGAAGCTGCTATTGCTGCAACAGCTGCTGCATGGCTGAACATGCGCTGCGCTTCCTGCCTTGAGCCAGAGGAATGTCCCAGCCTGAGCTGGAGCTGCGACTGGTAGGTAAGTGGCAGCAGTGGGGAAAGGCAGGGAGGAGGCAGAGTCTGAGGGCAGTGGTTGTGACTCAGTGAAGGTAACAACCACTACTCACTCAGGTCCCCCCCCCCCCCCGTTGAAAAGGAATTAAAAAAAACCTCATCTTGGATTTTAAACATATAGTAGTACATTTTTGCATTGTTTATTTATCTTCAATGGATCAAACACATTAAAGAGACACTTTCTGTGTTGAACCCTTTTTAAAGGCTTTCAACCTACTGGATACAAGAAATCATGGACCAAATATAGACATTGGATTTATAACACAATATAACCTGCCTAACTTCTGACTCCCCAGGTAACTCTCTACTATTTATCAGCTTCATTCATTCCCCCCCTCCCACCCCCCAACCTGCGTCTCACCCACTTACTCCCCAGTTTACATCTTCACTGGCTGGCTTTCTTGCATGCATACCAGCCTCTGGCTTCCTTACTATTCCTTCCATCCAGGAAGAGCACATACTAACTGCAGATGCTTCCTCAGCCTGACAAAGGGTGTCTGTGCCTGCAAGCTTGCAAAGAAGATTTTTTTTCCAACTCTTTGAGTTGGTCTAATAAAAGATATCAGATTTACCCAAAGAACCCTTTTAGATGAACTTGCTCAGTATGGCTTAGTTCCCGATTGCCTAAATAAAACAGAGAAGGACAAGTTGTTGAGTTAGGAACTCCACCTCAATCATACATTTATACAGCTAACATGAAGGCTGATTGAAAGCAGGTGCATCATCTCAGCAGAGATGCAACCCTGACAAGACTGAAGTCAATGGCAAGATTCCTACGGACTTGCATGCAGGAACAATTTCATCACAAATTCCTGTCCTCCCCACCATTTTTTTCTGTAAAGTGGTGCATTTTTCCACCTTACAGAAAAATGCATCTTTGAAGAAAAATACCTATGCTCAAATCCATAATTATTTGTTTTATCCACCTCTCAAATACATAGCTAATGTTTTATGCCTCAGAATATTACTATAATTATATACGGAAAGAAAATGAATAGTTTCTTTTTGGGGACTTTATCAGCCCACAGCAAATCAAATTCTCCCCTTCTAATTCACTCATCAACTACAGAACACCCAACTGAACTGAAGTAGTTCAGGGAATTACTGAAGGAAGACACAGGCCTTCTGACAATCAATAGATCTGAGTTCTGTCAGCTCAGAGAAATGCCATATACCACATGGTTTAAAAGGGATTAGTTCTGCCATGTGGACTAGAGGGAGAATTTAAGGCAAAGCATCTTATGCTTTCCCCGCAAGCAAAATTATTAGGTTTTATACAAACCCCATAGTAGTCAACAGGAACATGAGAACTATGTCACTGAGTTATTTGGAGGGAGTTGCAGTTAATTTTTCAGCCTCACTGGAAATTTGCAAAACACCAAATTTGGCAATTTTCCATTCCTTCCCAAGCTGTGCCACTCCATTTAGTTGACAGCACTGTTGCTATCAAAATACAGCTCATCTAAAATCCAAAGACAAAGCAACAGCCACAGCTTGTCAAACTATAAAGTATCATAATAGGACAGATCATCAATAAGCCATTATGCTAATTAACTGTGTCAGATGAAAGGACCATCCTCCTCCAGTTAAGTGTCTGGCTACGCATAAAGTATGCGTGACAGGCAAGTAGAATACTAAAGAATTCCTAAGGTAGTTTCCGAGGAACCAAAAACTTAACTGAAAAACAGAGAGCGAAAACTATTCTTGGAAAAATACTGAAAGACTCAAAGTTTGTCTGTTCCTGTTTAAAGCTTCCAAAAGTGGTTTGCAACCCTTGATGCTTAGGATGATGAATGGCATTGAAAGCCACATTTTTAAAAGGTATTTAGGTGCCTAAAGATTAATTGATTTCAAGGAGAATTACACACCAGTATTACACACCAAAATCTCAATAGGTTCCCACTTGCATCATTAGGCACCTAAATAACTTTATAAAAGTCGGACTCTGCCTATTCATACAGACTTTCAAGCAGCTCTCAAGTCTACAGAATGGGCTGAAAATATATTAAGTCTGAGCATTACCATGACACTTCTGAAGTTAGATGGCAACATCATGAGACTGGGGTAAAGAGGTGCAGATCACCCACAGATTCCTCCGTTGACTTCACCTGGAGTTACAAGGCAAGCTTTTTCTTGGGAAGTGTTTCATGGGAAATGTGAGACCCCCTTCCAGAATAGCCAAATGATCTAGAACCCCTTCACCTGGGTTGTAAGTCCCTCTACCTCCCAGACAAGTGCTCCTCTGGGTAGGTCACTCTCCATCTTCCTTGTTGCAGTCCCATTCTGCATAAGTAAATATTTAGTGGAGCAGAGGCCTGAATCCAGGTCCCCCACAACTTTGGGACCAAGCTATTTGCTATTTCAAAGTCTTCTTTTCCTCCCTTTTCTCTCTCTCCAAGTGAAAGTCTGAATAATATCTGTATTTCCAAAAAGAACACTTGTTATGACAAATCAGCATTTCCCAATGGAAAAAGGTTTTATCAAAAATTCTTAGCCAGTAACTCTTAGCCATTTCTTTCCATTGGAAATCTGATGTTGGAAGGAACCGGGGGTTGAGACTGGGAGGACTTTTTAAAGTTATCCAAGCTGATCATAACACCAACATTTATAAAAGTGGCTGAATTTTTCCCAGGGCGTTTAATTCTCCACCGTCTCCCCCTCCCTAAAACAAACACACTTCCCTGAAGATGAGAGAAAAAGAAATCACATATTTGGTGATTAAAAAAAAGTGGAGTTTACACAAGGAATAAAATCACTCTAGAATAAAATAATGTCATGCATCGTGAAGTGATGAGAGAAAAGGAGATCATTTACCAGGGAAATTGAAGAGGGAATGAAAGATATTAAAGCAATGAAAGTGCATTTGCCAGCCAAAACAGAGGCTTTAACCCTTCCACTCACACCAGATGGAGGAAAGATTAAAATACAGATCTGATTCGTAGCTCATGTTGAAAACAAAATGGTTCTTTCTTTTGTTTATATTGTCCAACAAAATGACAACAGCATATGGTAACTGGGTGGTCATGTAATGAATTTGTACTATATTTTATTTATGAAAACAGACATAGGGGGGAAAAAACATTCCCTTATACATTTATATACATAAGAAATTGAACATATTTATTTTTATAATTTAGCCTAATTTCTGTACAGGTCAAACTAATCTTGACCCATTTTTATAAAGGCTTCAGCAACTGTTTTCTCATTTCAGTGAGATGCAACAGTTTTATGAGCAAGTGTAAATCCAAAGATGTTCAAAGTTACTGGTCAATGATGACCTCTGTTTGCATTATAGAAGATGGCAGCAGGGCTACATAAAGACTTTGGTTTATCATATTGGCCATCTGATGAACAGACATTCACTTTTGAGTCAAGAAATGTAGCCACATGCCTGCAGTGGCCCAGGCCAGGAGATGGGGAGAGGAGGGTGACAAGGGGGGTGGGAAGCTAGAACAGACCTCCCTGCTCAACTGGAGCAGACAGCTTGAATCTGGAGGGGATCTGGGACAGGAGTTCGATAAACTAATTTAACCTAAATCAGTTAAACCTAATACTACATCCATCCAGGTTTATTTTAAATCAGTTTCAGCCATTTTGAAAGCGGTTTATGTGCACTGAACTTCTGCTGCCTTACAGATTTGAACTAGTTTCCAATCACTTATACCAGTTTATGTGCAATTTCTGTCCCTAGCCTTGTTGCAGTGATTCTCGAACAATATACCACAGTACCCTCAGGTGCCTTGAGATCCTTTCAAGGATGTCATGGGGTGCCATGTAATGTTAGCACTGCTAAGTGTACAAACAAAGTTTCACAAACAAACAAAATAAATCCAATAATTTCAAATAGGAATTCATAATGTTCCTAATGTCCACTAGGAATCTATAAGTTCTGATCTGCTGTGCTCTTCCTGAGTTATTTGCAATGGAAAGATTGCTCTAATATTTTTCCTTAGTCAAAATAGACCAAGGAAAAACTAAACGCTAGCATTTTCCAAGAGGGACTTGAGTGTAGTGAGGGGTGCTCTGAGTCTAAAAAGGTTGGGAAGCGCTTGCCAGCTGGAAGAAGGCATGACATAAATAAGTGAAACAAATAAATAGTAGAAATATAGTAGTTTGGGCTCACTGTTTTTGTGGTATTAACCAGTGTCACCATATAAACTGTTTGGACAATCTTATTAAACATATACAACCTACAAACAATGGGGCCTTGATCACCAACGTGAGCACTGCAACATAACTGCAGCACTAATTTAGTCAAATTTATGAAAAAGTAAATCATTCAGCATCATTTCATTGAGTTGGAAACTTCCATACTGCGTACTGAGAAGTTAACTAGCATACTGCTATTCCTCTTTTGAAGTTGTTTTTAATAATACTGCCTTTTGTCTGATAAGAAGGAGCCAGAAGGAAGAAACCTAAATGCCAGTTTGCTGTTCCTTATATTGATAGTCTGATTTATTATTTGTTTGTTTTATTTAGGTGCTGGTGAAAGTCCTTTATCTCTATACAGGACTGAAAATAAGATGGTGAGGGCTCCTTAACTACTGCTATCTATGCTATTGATGACCATTACTACTGACTGCAGGGGACCACCTCTTGTACATAAGAATAACCATTCAACAGGAATGGGCCCCAAATTACTGCTAGCAGCAACACTGTCAGTCATTATACCTCTTTTATAGTTCTTTTGTTAAGATGCTCCAAAACTGTAGGATCCTAATAAGACTAACTCACTTCACATGGCCCATCAAATGGCCATTAAAGAACTAGCTCCAGAATTAGCTCCGCCTGTGCTCCCCTAAATTGGGTGAATAGCTTTGTATTGAAAAGCTCAGTGTCTCCACTGACAATTGTTATTTATATTACAGTAGTATGTAATATTACTATCTAAAATCCATGTATATTTGTTCTAGATATCATCAGAGGCAACCTCTGTCCCAAAGAAATTGTTGTCCAACTAGACAAGATAAGGTAATGAAAAGTATCCTTATTTTAAAGATCTAGAATAGAAGCACCTCAATGTCAAGTGACTTGCTCAAGGTTGCACAGGTGGTCTGCGACTCTGGGGAGCTGAACCTCCATTTCCTGTAAACTAATTCAGTTCCTTAAGAAAAAGATAATCATTCCTCTCTCAGTTCTCAGAGCCTCTCCTATCAGGATGATTCATCAAATAGGAATGTTGAATATTCAACTAAAAATACATTATTGTGTTTTCTACTTCATTCCACAGATTTTAGTGGTATTACCTCTGGGCATAAAGCTAATCACATGCATAAGTGTTTGCAGGATTGGACCCAGAATGACACATACCTTTCCCTGGAAGGAGGGAAAAAAAATAACCTAAACTTTCCTTGTTATTATATATCTGTGTCATATCCATGGATCTTAAATATAAGACAAAATGAGTGCAAAACCTCAAGTGAGTTTGGAGCTGAAAATGATCTGTTTTGGTCTGCTGGTTTGAAAATGGTTTTCTTGATGAAACTCATGAGTCCACTGGAGACTGAGACACAGATGGATGAGCCAGGCATATGATAAACCTGCTGGATGAGTTTATAGTTAATTGCCCATCATCTTTTTTGTCTCACCATAAAAAATTTCACGCCCACCTTGCACAGTAAAGGTAACATAAGTGTCATAAACCATTTGTCTCCTGTGCTTTCTTTTTACATTATTCGATTGGTCCTGTTGTTAGAATGCTACTGGGACAAGACAAATTTGCTCAGCTCCTTTGCAGATGAAGCACGCTGCATCTTTTATCCAATAATCTCCTCCATCCTCTAATGAGGAAAACACCTTCCAAAGTCATTTGCATGCTAATATCTTTATTTCTAAAACAATAAGCTCACTGTAACTCACACAGCTATTAGTGAACAGACAGAATAGGAGCAACTTTAATGTGCCTAGGGTGAAATCTAACTCCCTGCAGAAAGCTAGCACAAGCCGTGTGTCCCACTTGCATGGAGCCTGTCCCATTCCTTTGGGCTTTTCCAGTCCTAACCTAGTCAAGCAACAATTATGCTTGTAATGTTCCTTGAATTCCCCTGAAGGTGGGAAGTGTGTGGTTTGCACAGTGCAATAAAGGTGCACAGCAAGAACTAGTACTGACAGGTCCCCCTGCTTCCTTTCCCATGGATCGTGGCACAAACCAGGGGTCGGGGAAATTGTGCCACAGATGCTGCCTTCTGCCAGTCACAAGCTTGGCTAGACAACTCTTAGCTGTTTGGCCCCTTAGCTCACAAAGGCAAAAGGTCTGATTTCGGTACTGTAGATGCCAGGGGGTTAGGTAACAATATAGCGAATGCGAGCTGTGCACCTATGTGGAAAGCCTTATGGATCCTGCCACACGGACAGAAGAGGGGCAAAGGCTGAACCCCAAGACGAGAGGCTCTGATGTGGAAAGCTAGCACAAAAAATCTCTCAGCTACTGCCGCCTGACTTCTTGCTCATTATATGTCTTCCTATAGCTCTTTTTTTAATTCCACTTGGATGCCAGTTTGGCCGTACAAGTTACAAAAGCTGACCACTGCACAGCATTTCCATTCCACCCAATGAGTAATCCAATCTTATCTTATTTTGGATCCCTAAAATGTTCATGGAGGAAGTATGTTAGTGCCATTAGTTTATATGAAGTAACACGATCAGATCTTATGCTGTTTCAGAAGGTAGTGGCTTTATAAAAACACTACAATTCCACTGGTTGGGCACAAGTGTGGATGCCTCCTTGCTACTGCTGGAAAGACAAAAACATATCTCATCATCACTGAACTTCAAATCATGTCTGTTTTCCGCTCAGATGCTGCAATCAAAAAAGGTTATTGTTTTGAAAGGACAGGTCTAAAATAATAATCAAAACCTACTTCACTTTTTTGAGTTTACTTCCTGCCTTCCAAAATCTCTCCTCATCTCACCTACTGTAAGGTCTAGTGAACACCATTTGTAAAAAGAAAATATTGATTCTTCTTTTCACTTCCTCAATTCAGAGCCAACTAAAACCATTTCCTCCTGCTGCTGGTGCTTAACTGACTGCTAAAGAGCCAGGACTCAGCTAAGTGTTTAGTGATGCCAAAGCTTCCCTAGAAAACAGCCTGGCTGAAGCAATCAGATACACTCAGTAGAAATAAGCAAAGTGAATCTAATAGGAAGATAAAGGAGTTAGCTTGAATTCCCCAAGTGTGCTTTGCAGTACATGGCCTCGATTTCCTGAATTTAAATCCCTGGTCAATAAATATTTACAGCTCTTCTCATCCCAACAATTCATTTACCCTTTCAAGTCAACCTTTGCCAACATCAACAATAAAAAGAAATAAAATGGCAAACAAGAAAAACTGTTCTCATTCGGCTCCAAAAGCTTCTGAAAGTAGTGTTTATTGGGCTAATGTTTGCTGAATTCATGCTAAAAGTTTATTAAATGAGGAGTGAATACTTTCTAACATTCAAGTAATAGCACACTCCAAAGGATTAACAGCAAAATTGGTAAATACAAGCCACAATTGACAGAGGAATGTAACCACGTGCCTATGTTAAGCACGTGGATTGGTTGAAGTCAGGGATGTGCTGTAATAACTTACTTAATTTGGGTAATAGGGCTCCATCTTTGTATTGAAGGACATAATAAATGTCTTAGTGGTTTTAGCAGAGGTAGAATCAGGAGCATGGCTTTGAATAGATGGTGATGCTACCAATATGTCTTAAAGCTGTCTGTAACAATTTTGCCCAAATGACTGTCTATCACCCCCTTTTGCTCTCAGTAGCTTCTCTGCAGTCTCTTTTCAAATCACCCATCAGCTAGATATTAAAGATATCAAAATCAAGGGACACATCTACATGTGCATTTAGTGTGCAGCAATGAACTGCAGAGCTTATTGCTTGGGAGTTTATTGCTCTCAGGAAGCTGTTTACATGTGCCCCCAGCCTGCAACACATTGAACCGGGTTGAACCAGCCCGGCTGGCAGATGGCCCCAGGGGTCAGCCTGCCAGCGCAGGGTGCTCTGACCAGGCTCAACATGCAGTGGAGGGGCTAACTGGGGCACAAGGGTGTTTCAGTGTAGGGCTAGCTAGCAGACAGCCCCCACACTGAAGCACCCTCATGCCCCTGCCAGCCGGGTTAGTGTCTACACATGTGCTGCTGTGCACAAAAAGACTCTGCAGCAGAATAGGACAAGTATTACTATGCTGCAAAGTGTATTACTTTCCTGTGCCTTAATAGGGTGCACTTGTAGACACTGAGATGACTTACTGTGCAGTAAACAACTGTGCAGAAAACATCTCCTGTAGACGCACCGAAGACTACATACATCTGAATAAGGACGCCCAACACTGCCCCATTTCCATCAGATGATGAAAACAGTAGGATTAAACTTTTGGCAGTCAGATTTGTCCCAAGGAAAAGCTCACATCGGATGCACATTTCATAACCATTTTTCTAGTACTTTGCAGGAGTAAAATTTTTTTTATTCTCTTTGAGAACCACAAACATTTTTGGTAGAATTGTGAAAGGTTCGGCTTTTTTTTGTGTGTGTGTGAGAATTCAGTAACACTTTTACAAATTATTTGGAATTAAAATCCCAACTTATTTACTTCAATATGTATTTAAACTTGAAATAGGTGGACATCTCAGGAAGATCACTGGCAACAAGGATGGAGCATGAGCTAGGATACGCCCTCTACTTCCCCAGTTAAGATGGCCACATCTGTTAGTCATGGCAGTAGCAGACTTCTCAGTTTTCAGATATGAAGCAGACATCATTGAGGTGAGTCAGGACCACAACGCTTGGGTAGGGATCACCAAAAAATTCCATTCCTGAAATACCTTGAAAAAGATGCTACAAACTCTTATTGAAGCCAGGAGTTTTCTCTGAATGAGCAGTTCAGATGCCCCAGACATACAACCGACTTTCTAAGTGAGCTTCTAACTGGGTACATATATGTAGGCACCAGTTGTAGTGAGACAGGATCACCCTTGGCTTAGCATGGGTGGCATGACTGACTGGTTGGAGGGCTTTACTGAAAAGAGTAGGAGGAAGAGGGAATCTGAGAAAAAGGGGTGGATTAAAAAAGAGTAGTTAGATTAGTTTTTCTTGAAATATGGGCCATTCCCCTATTCTAATTAAGTGGGTTACTCATGCAGAATCTGTGCCTGCAGGCATGAAAACAGTGTGTATTTCTGAATAAAGGGTCATACATGAAGACTGTGCGATTGACTTTGGGTCTAATTTTGACAGTGCAAATGCAGGACAAGGAAGAAAATAACAGCGCTCAATGCAGCTGCCAACCTATTCCTACCTACGTGGAAACTGAGGTCCCGTGGGTGAGATCTTTTTTCCATTGAGAACACTGACTGCTACTGAAGCCAATGGCAAAAAGTCCAGGTCCTAAGAGGCCATTAACACAATAAGGATCACACTCAAGCCCACACCTTCTCAGGTGCTCATACCACCTTCCTTCTGTGGTGCTTTCTGCAACCTTGCAAGTAAAGAAATTGGCACCCTGGAGGTTTGAGATATGTTCAAGGATTATGCCTACCATACCAACTGAATTTTTCCTGGTTACATACAGAAGCAAAGAACTTTATATTCCATGCTGGGCACCTTGCAACAGATTGTGGGGTTAAACTCTATAATTCAATGCGTGACACTGGGCAACGTAAGAGTAAGCAGGTACATGAAAACTGCTTATACAGTAAGCAGGTACATGAAAAGCGAGGAGGTAGAGAGGTGGTTATTTAGTCATGTTATTCTGAAGTCCGGGAAAAAAAAGTATGTCATACCATCTGATGAAGTAAGCTGTCATCTATGACCAGTTAATCTCTAAAGTGCGACCTGGCCCTACCACCACCCTGCGTGATAAAGGGTGTATACGCTTCCCCATTGCAATGTTTTTCTCATCAAAATAACGTGATAATCCACAATAAATACACCTTCCTAACTGCATTTAAAAAGACATCTAAATGGAGTTTGTGTTTCTCCGATCTCTTTCAGAAGACTGCCACCACATGGAAAACTTATTTTAAGACAAGGAATGTTTTGTGGTTGTTGCAAGTGAGAACTGGTAAAGCAAAATTTTCTTACTGACAATCAACTTAATTTCTGAAAGGAAACATCACAGGAGCTCCATGATGTGGGAACAACACTACACAATAAATAATTGCATGTTATTCTGATGAACCCAAGGAAATAGTTCTTCATCCTGGAGTGCTTAGTGCTGCAATTACATAGCTGTTTTTAAAAAACCTTGCATTTATTGTAAAAAGTGAATTTTACACAGTTGAGTTATAAACACTCTGCGTGTTTGAGAACTGAATACTTTTTACTATCACTGCCTCTACATTTCAAAGAGGAAAAAAAGCTTTGTCTCTACTTGAATTGTTTCATTTATCACCTAACCTCTCCCCCACTCTCAATAATAAAATAAAATTGATTCATCCTAGAATTAGAGAAAAATATCATTTACTAACACAGAATCTCATTTGAACATAAATAATGCACCTTCATGTCTGCCAATGGCACTAATTACATATTGTTGAACAAGATGAAGAAATTCTGGCACTCATTTATAAACAGAGAGTAACTACCTGCGTTAGAATGAAGTAAGCTACTGCTGCTTACAAAAGCTTCTGCATCTCTGATTTAATCAGTCTATAAGGTGCCAGTCTACCCTGTGTTTTACTCTTTCTTTTTTTTGTTATTGCCGGGATTGTAACTGTAGTACTTTTGGTGATTAGAGATCAGTGCTAAAGAGGGGGACTTTTATTGCCTTCTGCCGACAGCTCATCATACTTAGGATGCAGCCTAAAGCAGGGGCCAAGACTACTGATCTTGATCCCAGGATGGGTTTGTGCAGTGCAGTTAAACTCCTTCCAAAGACACAGGGCACACCAGAAGTACGCAACCCTATCCAACCTCTCATTTACCCCACAATTGTTTCCTAAGATAATAAGTAACTTTAAGAGGAAAAGAGAAAGAGAGAGTATGCTGTTCTGTGCAGATATTGCATGAGTGAGAATTCAAGCCATATTGGAATCCCTTACAGTAGTCAATTGCATTAGTAGCTGTGAATTTTCCTCTTTTGTGCCATGATAGTCCGGCATGAAATTACTCTTCCAGTTCAGTGCTATACTGTATGCTCCTCTAAAGGAGCTTATGTTTCTGCAGAAGGCTGTCTCTTCGTTGTACACAGAGTTCGACTGTTGTAAAGTTAGCCCTGTACTGAAATATGGACAGCATTAACTGTTCCGGTGTGAACAATATTTCTTCCAAATGAACACAATTATTTTTGCATCCCCTATTCCAACTAAAAGAAAACAAGTACTAAATCAACAGTGCCTTTTGCCAAAGCTACCTTGGCCATATTACATACTTTTAAAAGTTGATTTTCAATGACATCTTATTTTTTCTCTCTTGCCATCTGAGAAGCTTTACAAATCCTTTTTTCACGTATTTACCCACTGTCAAAATTCTTCCTTTTACAACCCCTCTCCCTCCCCTCAATTAGTGCTACTGGGACCGAACCTTCTGCTGTCCCTTCTATTTTTATCCTTGCTATGCACCAGTCACATCAATGTTATCAGAAGAAATCTGCACATCTCTGGAATCAGTGAGTTTCTACAACTGCATATCCAATTTAGCAGCCAATGAAGTAAGTACTGACTTTTGCTTTGTGACTGCGAGTTTTAGCTTTTTGTAAGTCTGAATCATGTCAGGTCATTGGGTCCCAGGAATAAAAAGACTAATCTCCTATCAATTCTTCTGTCTCACCCCTTTCTTAGGTGAAACGTATAATATTAGAGTAGGCCTTACATCACTATCGGACCTGTTCAATCAGTTCATCAACGGTCCCAAAGACTTCAGTCAATTGTATCAGTTTCAAGTTTTGCATATACCTATATGCTTTGCTGAATTATGATGTGCTTATTTGTTTAGGAATGGGGAAAATGTTTTTGTTAAAAAAACACCAACCCAGAGCATCCAGTCTCAGACAAAAGTCAAACCTGAATGCAGACAACCACTTCTAATGACTGAAACAGCTAACTTCATTCTCAGTATGTTCATGTATTTCCTGCTTTCATCAGTGATTAGAAGAAAAGCCAAGCGTCAAGGAAAAAAAGTTGACCTGGCCCAATATTTCTGCACTGAAGGGAGCAAACACATTTTCCATTTCATAAGAAAAGCTTCTTTTGCAAATAAAAAGGTATCCCAGTGTATAGCAGTTAGACAGTGTGAATAAGGTTTCCTTAACCACTGAAGTGAACCCAAGTTATTGAAGGGATCTGTATTTACTGCACTTTTATTTTCCCCACCCATTTTTTTTCAGCATGGAAATTTGGATGCAATGGAACCTGCCTTCTAACTCATTAGCATTATGTAAGAGATCAAATCATGCAGCTCAGCAAGGCGATGCTGTATTATTTCTCCGCCATCCTATTAGGCCAACCACACACAGAAATGTGAAATATGGTAGCAACTCATTGCATCGTTATAAAAAGCATGTGTGGGAAATGGCATCAGATGGCAAGTTTTGCCCGGGTAAATGGTGATGTACTGCCACTAATCAGACACAAAAAGAAAAGTTATTTGCAGACAACTTAATCAGCACTTCTTTGCTATACACATGCAACATTTCATGCTCCTGAATGGGTCAATGTATAGTATGGTGGGTAGTTCCCACATGTGGAGCTCTGCCATTGCTGTCTGCAGCAGCAGTCACAGGTTCTGTTTTCTCTTGATGTCGTACAGAGCAAATCTGCTGTAACTGGGTGTTGGGTAGAACATAATACAAGATGACATAACAAAATGATTATGCTGCATGAGCAACCATCTTTTTGCTTTGTAATAAAAATCTCCTTTTCGGTATTTACTGACCTGTTTTGCTGACATGGAGTAGTATGTGAGTTATCTTTTTAAAGTCTGAAAGCCAGGCTTTAAAAGATACTGTAGGTACATAAAGGAAAAAAAAAGAACTGCTTGCATCCTGTATCAATGCATTCATTCAATGCCAAATTACCCCAAGCTGGCTCAGATGTCCTGAGAAATGGGAAAGAAGTAACCACCAGTATATACACTGCTTAAAATAAAACAAGTGGATGCAGATAGGTGTTAATGTGTCCTCTAACAACAAAACAGGCGTGTGATAAATCAAGACATTCAAATAGCCTAGATGCCTATGCAAACCTTTGGGAACTAATGCAAGTCAATACTACATTTGTGGATTCTTCTATCAGCACTGCAAACCAGGTTAAAAATGGAATTTCAAGATATTAAGTTGACAAAATATAAATATACAGATCACCTGTCCTTGCATAAGGCTTCTTAAATAACATACACTGGAGAAGGTCCAGATTCCAAGATAATGTAAACTGCAGTGGTGTTATTATTAGTAACTGTGTCAGGTTTTATCAGCTGAGGATCTGGATCCATATGTTGTAAGCATATTTGATAAATTAAAGCAGCTCTCTACAGGTCAGTAAGTCACCAAGTTGCCATTAGCAAAGTTGCCAGGATTTTCCAAGGTTTGAGTTCCCATCTCAAATGAGTATTTCTTTAAAAAAAAATACTCTCATAATTGCATACACAGGTTCAGAGAGTAGGAATTTTCAAATAAGCCTCTTGCTAAATTGAATACCTTTGTGGACACATGTTCAAATGACAAATACAGATTAGTGATGTGCTTTAAGCTGGATGTCAAAGTAATCCAACTTAAAAGGCACTTTTCAGCAGCTCACCCTCAAACTTATTTTAAAAAAGTTTCTTGCATCTGACAAGGAGTCAGTTGATACCTTGGCATTAGCACCTTAAGGAATTTGTAGCTTGTTGATTCCACTTCAACTCAAACACTATGATTCACGCGTCAGCTTAGCACTTGCATGACTCAAAGACGTCAGCCCCCCAGGATATGAAATGCTGAAAGGCTAAACACAACAAAGGCACTATGTGAAACAGGTTTAGGGGACAGACTCCATGTGTCAGACAGTGGGCTGGATCCTCAGTTGGCACAAACCAGCATAGTTCAGCTGAAGTCAATGCAGGTGCAACAGTTTGCATGATTGGATAATATGCTCCACATTTCATAATACACTTTCATTTCTGACAATCATAAAGGATCAATATAAATGCTCAAAAATGTGGGGTGGACAGGGAAACAAAAATTCTGGAAAAGCAAAAATCATATTTCAGAGCAAAAAACATTTAAATTAGAGGAGGATACAGGATAGGTAGTACCATCCTGGACCTGACCTAAAGTCCACCTTATCCAGTATACTGTCTCTGATGGTGACCATTCTCTCTCTGCTCCAGAAAATTCCCTGCAGAAGGGTATTCTTGAATAGCCTGTCCATGGGGTACATTGCATGAAAGGTCAGAAAAAATCAAAACGAATGAAAGAAAACACCTTTTTACACATAAAAAACAGCAGCCCTTGTTGTCATTTGAAGCTCTTATGACCAAGACTTGGGAAGATGCAAAAAGAGATTGGATTTATTGACCAAGAACTCCCAGAGTTGTCATAACCAGTGATAACAAAAAATTGGTACGTATGATAACTTTCATGCTGCAACCTCTTAATATTAGCTATCACAAGGAAACCTGTACAATAGGGGAGATTACCCTAGATGTGCCTATTATGTGTATTTTATACCTTCATCCAAAACATCTGATGCCACGCTGTCAGACTCAAGATACGGCACCAACACTTTGGCTGCATCAGTTTGTATGTGCTTCTAATGTTCCTCTTATCCCAACAATTTTAGCCCTTTTCATTGTTTCAGAAATGTGTATGTGTATGTGTGTGTGTGTAAGCTTTTATTTTTATAATGTTATAGTTATGTAGGCTCAAGGCAGGAAGTGAAATTAGTATGACAAGCATTAGAATGATAAAGGGAGTCCATCACGGCTGGCCCCAATTTTTACCTCCTCGTTCCTCCACCCCAGAAGGCAATTATTTCTTAAGGTGATATCTTTTATTGGAGCAACTACATGGTTGAGATAGACAAGCTTTCAAATGCAAGACCTTATTCATCAGCAGTAAAAGCCAGCACAGCATAGTTAGGAAGCAGATTTTTTTCTTTAGATTGAAGATTTTCCATTGTACATGGTGGGTTTCAATATCTTCCATGTTCTGGCAGTGTTAGTGTGATGTTGTCACTGTGACGATCCAGGAATTATGTGAGGCAAGGATTTCTTAGGGTGATTTCTTTAATATAGTTGGCATAGAGTTAGATAATCTTTCTAATGCAAGGCATTCCTCTCCTGCAGGGAGCCTGGTTTTCTCTGTTTAAAAATCACAGATTCTCTGATAAAACTTGCAAAGTCTCTGATTTAAAACCCCAAATCCATGTTTTTCTACAATTAAAATGAAACGCCACTCTATAGATAGGTATCAATTGGACACAATGTTTTATTGATATATTTACAATTTGTAAGCAGTTTTGAAGCCTACCGGTGCCTCAATCGCTATAACAAAATAAATTCTAAATACCTAGGCAGACAAGGTTCTTTAGGTAAATCTGATATCTTTTATTAGACCAACTCAAATAATTGAAAACAATTCTTCTTTGCAAGCTTTCAGGCACAAACACCCTTTGTCAGCAAAGAAGATTTTTTTTCCAACTATTTGAGTTGATCTTAAAAAAAAAATTTAAAAATTAAAAAAATCAAAGAACCTTTTCTGCCTATGTCCTTAGACCAACACGGCTACAACCTATACCTTATAAATACCTATACATTTTGGCATTTGATTTGGGGGGTTTTTATCATGGAAAATAAGAGCTCCGCCGGCTCCCTTTGCTCACCAGGACACAGGTCCAGCTGCAGCTACCTCCCTCCCGCCCACTACTTTTTGGCACTGAGCAGTCTTGATATGCTGGTGCCCTGCCCATGCCATTGCCCCTCACCCCCAAGCTACAGCCCCTGGTGCATGATCACCCTCCTCCTGCTCCCCCCAGCCCCTTGTAGGATGGAACTCTGTCAGCCTGCCGTTTCCTGCATGTTTCTCCTTTAAAGGAGAAAATCCAAGTTTTTCTCCTTAAAAAGAGAAAATCCTAATTTTTTCCACGGCAAATGGAAAACCCAGATCCCTACTCATCAGTCTGAGCAGTAAAAGTCAAGCCTTTCCATTTTAATATGGGCTTCCTTTTGAAAGACTCTGAAATGTATTTAGTCACAGTCTCTAACACAACGAGAAAAATAAGGTAATTCATTGCAGGTGAGCACTGAATAGCCAAATGACACTTCTATTACTGGAAACACATTAAATAAATTGCCTATATTTTGGGTAATGTATGAAGAGATCTCATCCATACTCTTCATGTCTCCTGCTGCTACAGTCAAGTGAGGGTGGTGTGATAAATGTATATAATTTGGGTGATTCCCAGGGGCTGGGGTGATGCGGGTGCTAAGGTTCACGGTTGACAGCCCAGAGGTCACAAGTTTGTGACCATAGCAGAAGTACTCACAACTCAGCCCTGTCAGATTCCAAGTGAATCTGTGAATTCTGCTAAATACCTTGTCTCAAGGAAAAAGGAAAGGAAGGAAGAAAGTCTGACAACTGCTGAGAGTCAAAACTGCCAAGTTCTTTGAGACTATTATGCACCAACATGTATCTAGATATCTGACCAATAGGATTAATATGCTTGGAAGCAATGCAGGTCTGAATTACCGCCTGAACTGCTTAATAAATGTATAGCTTCAACCAGCAAATGTCAGACGTATTTTCAGCAAAACATGAATAAATGAAGCCTGGGTAATATGGCTAAATAAGGTCCCTGAAGAATAAAATAAACAATATTATAATATAATGAAAGATGTCGATGTTCAGACGAAATAGCATATGGTGCTAACAACAGCCCTGTTCTTCACAGGCAAACTAGCTCAAGTGATAGGAAGAATACCCTGAATCTTGCCCATAACTACACAGAGCAGAATTCAGACCAATATATGGATTTACCAGTGGAGATTAAAATGTAAAGGCCCTTTAACATCAACCCTTGATAGAACAATCTGGGCAAAACTCCAGCAAAAGAACTTCAGAGACCTTTTCTGGTCCTTTCACCTCTGCTTTTCTGCTAAGAAGGTCTTCTGATTTCAGTGCAAGCTCTGCTTCTATATGACTGATTCTGATTCTATATGAATAAAATTCCTCTTCAGCTCTATTTTTAATTAACATAAAGTTAACAGAGGTCACTGAAGACAGCTGTATCCAAATACAAGGACTACATGGCCTGACTACCTTGTGCAGCCATTTCCATCACTGTGGAATGCTGATTTCATGTCACTTTGTACTTAGTCCCGGTGTCTTCTCTAGTGCTTTTTATGTGGGGTTCACAGAGCACTTTACCAAGAGGTCACTAATGATACACTAAGGTGCACAGAGAGGCAAAGTGATTTTTTCCATGCTTCTCCATCAGAATAAGACAGAGAAAGTCTTCTGAGTTCCATCCAGTGCTCTCAACAGTGCACTTCAGTGACTATGCAAGACAATAGGGAATCAGGTTTGATTTTTTGGCTGGCTACGCAGTGGTCAAGAACCACCTGACCCTTCTGAAGAGCATTATGAACCCCTTCTGAATCCCCTGAGTCCCAACTTTTCTACCTTGTCAGCGCAGTCTCTCACAGCCAACATGGCAAATCTAGCATACAGCATTTGGACGATTACTTCTACTGATTTCTTCTTTAGCCTTCTACACTACCTATGGGGAGCCCCGCAGACTGGGTGACATGTCCTCACAAGTTGGTTTCTGCCTGCCTGCCAGAGTTTGAGCACCACATTATAAAGACATACTGAAGCTCAGAAAATCACTTGGCCTTTGCAGGTAGGGAGTAGAAAATGTCCTTTCCTTTCCAACTGTACCAAAAGAGCAATGGTAACAATCACCACCAAGCTTATTATTTGTGTTTGAATTTGAGGCATTTGGGATTAAGACTGTGACCAGAGGGTAACTAGGGGTAAAGGAAAAAGCCTCATAGCTATAGTTACAGGTATTTTTAAAGGTCAGTTTTTTGTGCCAGGAATAAGTAAACCCATTTTTCTGCATCTCTTGTTTGCTCAGGATACTGCTGGAAATAAGATGTTTAATTTAATTTGGGAATCTTCCAGCTGAAATATTTTAAATAAACATAGGGCCAGATGTTCTCCCAGCATAAATCAGCATAGTCCCAGAGACTTCACTGGAACTGGATCAATTTACACCAGCCAGGAATCCAGCCTATAGATTTTAAGACAGCCTTCCTTTAGCCCAGGAAATACTAAGTTCTCTATCCTAATAAGCTTTTTTGAAGGGACTGACTTCTCTACCCTCTGGCTTCTTCTCCAGATATTAGAAAAATGATGTTTCCTGAACGTGGTACTGTTTGCAGTCAGGGAAAAGAAAGAACTTTCTTGCCCTTCAGACATTTGAAACAGAGAGCTTGATCCTGCCCCCAGAAATGCAATGAACTGAAGGCAGAATTCAGCCCTCCAGGTGGAAAGTGACCTTGCTGCTGGATTTATAGCTAGAATTGACAAGATAGCATTTGGAGATGGGCTAAATCTTGGTGACATCTTTGAACTGAATATAAAAGGAACCACTTATAACTAAAGGTAAGAGGGTCTGATATGTCAGACCGAAACAGATTATATAAGTATACCTATTGCCAACATTACTGAATCGTATATGACAAACACAGTGATTTTTTTAAGTACAATTTTATAAAAGAAGGTTTTATAAAAGTTTGCTTGATTAACTTCTGTTCATATGACCCACTTTTCAAAACTGGATTGGAGAATTTACTGGCAGCCCCAGCACTGAGTTCAAACAGGCGTAAACATTCAGGCTTGTGACAGAAATTACACATGAACTAGTATAAGTGTTTGGAAACCTGCTCAAATCTGCAACACAACAGAAGTTCAGTGCACATAAACTACTTTCAAAATGGCCAAAACCACTTCAAGATAAACGTGAATCCGTGGATCACTTGAAAACTCAGAACATCTTAGAAACATCAGTTCACTATTAATTCAGAAAATGGCCCATACCCAGAGCCTGGTTCAGATTTGCAAATGTGAATGTCAGACAGAATATACTTCTGCTTCATCTGAAAACAACTGTTGCTTCGCTCTGACTCCGGTGAGTAAAGGACCCTTCCACTTTAAACATTCCATCTGCTTAAATGTATTGAATTCTTGCAGTAAGAAAATTTCATATCAAATTTAAGGAAGGAAAAGTTGCATGAAAACATACAAAAATGGTCACAGTTTAATCTAATAATGGGTAATAAGTAGCAGTGTGCAAAGTGGGCCCTATTCAATTTGGACCAAATCAGGGACAGTGATTTGATTCGTTGATTCGGATCACTGTCCCCAATTTGATTCGGCCAAATCCGAATCTGAAGATTCGATGCCAATTCAGAGAATCAGCGATTTGGACATAGACACAGCTTTAAAAGTTTTTTCTACATACCTCAAGGTACCAGCATGGCTAGGGAACACGATGCTGGGGCAGATGGAGCTTCCCGCAGGAGTGCAGGGAACCCTTCACATGCTCAGTGGTGAACCCAGAAGTGGACCGGAAGTACTTCCAGTCCACTTCCAGGTCTGCCAGGAAATGCGTGGGGGCCCCCCTGTGCCCTCCCAGCTCAGCGATCAGCCACAGAGGAGCCCCAGGTGCCACCTGCCAGACCCAGGAAGCACCAGTTGCTGAGCCGGGGGGGGCAGTGCTGCACACTCACTGGCAGACCTGGAAGTGGACCAGAAGTGCTTCTGATCTACTTCTGGGTCTACTGCTGAGCACGCTGGGGAGCCCCCCACGCTTCTGTGGGACACTCCATGTGTCCCAGCATCACAGCCTTCATGAGCCTCCTGCTATCTAGAGGCAATTTAGAAAAAACATTTAAAGCTGTGTCTATGTCCCAATCTCCGAATCTTTCCAAATCTCTCCAAAAATCCATTCGGAGTGTCCCAATTCGGTTCAGAGAGATTAAAGGGTCCTCTGATTCAATTCCAATTCAGAGATTCAGCCACCAAATTGGGCTGAATCACTGCCAAATCAAATCAGGGACTGAAGCTTCGCATAGCTCTAGTAATAAGCTTACTTTTACAACTATGTCCTGACTCATCATATGCCCATTACCATGGCTTATACACAAAATAATCTTTGTCAGGCAGATGTATCATGTATTATTATTTTACGGCATTCACAATAATATTAACTACAAAACGAGGTGGGAAATAGCCTCAGTAAAACTCTTCTTTCTAATATAATTTTGAATAACTGAGCTATGGACAGAATACAGATTGTTTCTCTAACTGATTCATTGTTAGACTATTTTCTAGCCAAAGAAAATGCAGGATTTTAATAGAATAGTTTCAAATATGAAAAAAATGCCTATACTTTTTCATGCTGCCTCTTTTTGGGAGTATTATCTAACCTATCTAAGTCAAAATTTAAAGAATCATTTAGCAACAACTGCAGTAGAAGACTATGGGAGCTGCATCTGCTGAATCCCTCTAAGAATGAGGCCTTAGATATCTAGATTTTTTTTTCTTTTTTTTTTTTGGTCTGCCAGTCAAAACAAGGAGACAGTCAGGAAAATGTGGCCTTGGATCATTACAAAGACATTAAGGTAAAATCTTCTCTCCCTCTCCACCCCCCCCCCAACAAATATTTGCAACCTAACAAAAATTATACTTCCCTATTTAATTTCCTAATGTCTTTCAAAGACATATGCATATGTCTAATTTTGCATATTGTGCGTAAAATAGAACATATGCATAAATCTGCAGAATAGAGGACTTGATGAATAGGCAGCATTTTATCTCTTATGAATGTAGGGAATGGGGACCAAGGAAGATAATGTTTGCCTCTGGGTGATCAGAATTTTTTTTAACTGGGTCATTACTTGGCAGCCTCATTTTTGTTTCCTGTCTTTGCCTAGAGTTAACATAGCTTGAATTTTGGAAAAGTCAAGTGTTGGAAAACCAAAGAGTAAATCTCTGAATCCTTCTCCCCAAATATTCAATGCCTTATCAGCGATACCTTGCCTTCAGTACTTCCTCAGATATAACCCAACCATCAACACAACACTAAAGCAGAGTATTCTAATGTCACATTCCTTTGATTGCAATGTATTGGTGCCGGGAGTAAAACTCACAGCTTGGTATGCACTGGCTAATTAGGCACAGAGACATGTTAAGCAAGTAGACAGCTTCAACAAAAAGTATAGCAGCCAGCCAGGTGGAGCAATGTCCTTTTGATCTCACAGCCAGCTGAAATGTATGCCCCTGGCCCTGTGTCTCCCTCCCCAGCTGTGGAGAAGCAGTTTCAAACTTCCTCTGCATTTCCTCTTTCAAGCACTGGGAGCTGAACTCTACAGACAGGATATTCACAGCCCCATTTCGTTTTAGGATACGCTTTCAGTTTCCATGGAAATTCTGTCACAAACCTGTACATTTCTGTACTGAGCAGGAGACCTTTCATTTGTCATGTAAACGGGTAACCTGCTTGGCCCCTTCAAATGTTAGGTAGAGTTGTAAGTGCACAGCTGAGAGGCTAATATATTTATTTTATTCCAATAGCGCTCCTGCATTTTAATAACAATGACATTCCGATTTGGCATTTTATTTGCCACATAAATTCTAAAAGTCTCTTTTTATTAGCTGCTATGGGTCTTCTGAGTACTCCTGCTCTGGAACAGCAGAAGTCAATAAAAGTAATAAATTAAATGTACCAGCCTCTCATTTTTCCCTAGTCCAGCTCTACAAATCCCCCTGAAACACTGACAACATTGAAACACTAAGCTAATGGCTTCCATTGGTGCCACTGTGAAAAAAAAGCTAGTATTCTACTATGCAAAACAAAGAGAGTCATCTAAGCACATATACGGCCGTACTGGAACTGTAGGTAGCTCACAACACAGAATATTGCATGTCTTTTTCTTCCAAATTATTATTATGTGCTGCTTAATACATGTCTAGATAGTATACTTGAGCATGAACCATCTCTCTTGATGTTCTAATGAGATCGCACCGTCAAGAAAATGCAACAAATACATTGAAAAGATCATGTCATTAGCCCTAAAGTGTTACTGTTAGTAAAAAAGATAAAAGCTGCATTAAAAATGGCTTAATAAGATCTCTTAACACTGGTTCAGTGGTAAAATGTTCAGTTTATTGCAGACCACTTTGAAACTACTGGAGCATAAATTAGTTTTGTAACCTTATTTAGTGAGTGTTTACTTTCCCCCAACAGTACACTATACCATATTTTAAGTGTGATATATTAGTAGCCCTTCATATTATAGCAAAACCAAGATCTTTACTGCTGATAATGCAGAGAATCATTTGGTACTTTTTGGTAGCATAGCAACATGCTCCTTTCCTGTTTGTACAGTGTCTAGGCACACTAGGGCCCAATGTAAAATATATATAAAATGCAGAATACATAGACAATTGTATGCCAAACTGCCACTGACAATTACCATAACTGTCCATACAATTTGTATAAGCAATCACTTATTTGCATATGCAATCACATTAATTATTCAGGCAATTACACCCACTTTGCACATAAGTTTAAAAAACTTTGCCTGTGAGTTTTACAAAAGAAAAGCCAAAGGCCACATCTCTTAGATTCATGTCTCTGTCCTGCAATAGAAATGCAATTGTTTCCCAAACTGAAATTAATGGAATATAAATAAAGCACTTCTATTTCCTGAGTCAAAAATCATTCTATTTTTCCCCCCTTAATGAAGTACCAATACTTTCACAGAACAGAACATGGAAAACGTGCTCTATGACTTGGAATTTTAGATTTACTGTTTAGGCTTTCTCTTGTGCAGTTGGTACAGAGTATTCAGTTGGCATCCAAAAAATCTCTACAACTAAGTAGTCCTACTCTTGGGACACCCAGATTTTTTCATAGAATTCCTTATTCTGTAAATTTAGTTAGAGCGTTAGAAACCTCATTTGCTACATCTCTCAGAAAATCAAAATATGCAAATAAATAAAACCTCAAACATTCCAAACTGGAATCATAACCAAAGAAATACCCAACATCTGCCATTGATAATACCTCAACAGGTGGTGGAAAATCCCTAAATCTACTCATCATTAATTTAAGTTTGTGTTCTGAGAGCGTCTTAAAGTGCAGGAGTACTCTGAAAAGCGTAAAAATGGTACCCTGGAGTTCTTTCATGTTTGTTGCATCTCTACGATTTCTACATCACATATGTTCAGTTTCCAAGACAAACTTTTTTCTCTTGTGGTGGTCACTACAAATTCAACTCGAAGCCAATTTGCAGCCTTTGTGCATGGTGTAGCATTATTGGTTAAAAGTAATCATAGTATAAATCACAATTATTGTGGTGATGCATCAACTGGAACTGAATCCACTTTTCTCTTTCTGTGTATGTGTATATCCTGAGCTCATCACTATGCAGGTCATTATCCTGGAGAAGTAACTCTCTACACATGGTACTGGACTTAGACACCTCTACTATACTATCATCCCAGAGGTTCCAGTTTTCCTTCAGATTTCCTGCAATACATGACAGTAGTTACAGAGGACTTCAGGAAAATCTGCACTAAGAAGTGCCAGGAACAAAGTTACAAGAGGGCCCCTGAACTGATCGCCTTCCCCTCCCACCCAAACTTCCTCAAAGGTATAGGTGCCTTGGAATCTGCAGTCAGTAGAGAGGAAGAGAAAACACTTACCTCTCACTGGACCATCTAGGGGGCCTTTATAGAGGACCATGAAACTCCTTCTCTCAAACCCAACCAACCTCACTGCCCTATTGAAGATTATTTCTGCAGAAATGTTGGATCTGGGCTAATGCAAGAACAACTATGAAGGCTGCCTTATTGTAAGCTAGGCCCACATCTTTAAAAGTATTTCAGTGCTGGTGTCCTCAGCATTGCAGCCTCACCCCCAACAGATTGTCCACGGCTCAAGCCAGTCAATACGTTTCCTTTACAAGGTGCAGGAGAGTTTGGCACCTAAGGAAGGATCTTCCAAGGAGCCATCCATCTGAGTGGGGAGCCACAAAAGTTAGCCAGAACTGTAATACTAAGGTGAGGATGCATGAAAGGAGAAAAGTTTAGGCACATAAGTGTCTGAGTTGTGCACCTGACTAACGTGCCAGAGGAGGGTGTTTCTCTCCCTTTAGGATCTTCAGCCATGGAGCATCTCTTGGAGTTAGGCTAACCAGGTCATCTCTGTATATAATCCATGCTGTAGCCACCAGAAACCTTTTTTATCCCATCTCTCCCTCTCTGTCTCCTGCTTTATACATCTCACATACCAACCCTATGTTTCCCTGTGCCCCAGCTGTCTTTTGTATGGGCTTATCAGTGGCTTGCCTCCCTACATCCTCGTGATGTAGGGATTACCACGCAACTGCTGTTAGTCATGCTAACCTACAACACTGGGCCCATTAGTGAAATAGGTCTCTCTTCCCAGGGTCTCTGGGGCTGAATTTTTGAGCTAAGGCTCTGAACAAATTGTTAGCTGTGAGGCACAGAAAATACTTAAACAGCTTTTGCAAACATCAACCAGCTGCAACTTAAGCTGCTGACTGGCAGGTGTGAAAATGTCAGTGGAATCTAGATGGATGATGTAAGCACCTCAGGAGGTAGATAGGCACCTAAGTGCTTTTAAAGATCTGGGCCTAGGGCCTCTCCTCCCTGCCCCTCCCCCTGTTTTTGTCTAAACACTCTCCCCCTTGTTGCATCATATCATAGGATACTGTTACACATTACACTTAGCACATGTTATATTACAATTATTGTACACATTAATATAGTGCAGAATGTTTTCGGAGAAGTCATGCTTTAATGCGTATTGCCACCTAAACTTAGATTGCAGTACCTCCCTGTAGCCTCCAGTGCCATCCCAGTTGATTTTTGGTCTTAGCCCTGGTTTTGCACCTCAGCCAGTTCTGGTGTGGTGGTGGGGCTGGGTGAGATGGTGGCACCTCACAGGAGGCAGATCTAGCCTCTTACACCACACCGAAGGGAGTTCATGGCTCCTGTACAGTGCCAGGGTCTCTCTAAGCCCTTGCACCATCCAGCAGCCATGAGTCAGCTCCAAGGTAGTACTGGCTCTGAATATGGCTCCTGTGTGGTACCCGAGTCACTCCTAGACCCCACACTTCACAGGAGCCTTGAACTGGCTCCCTGTGGTGCAGGCTGAGCTGGGAGCCAGTTGGCTCCACTGTGGCTTGGGGGTGTGGGAGCCCAACAACTACTG
Source organism: Alligator mississippiensis (assembly GCF_030867095.1). Lineage (NCBI taxonomy): Eukaryota > Metazoa > Chordata > Crocodylia > Alligatoridae > Alligator > Alligator mississippiensis. Next base: position 12,522,120 of record NC_081835.1, on the reverse strand, counting down.
TCAGGCTCTTTCCTGCTACCACCACACCAGAGTCCCCCGATTAAATTATGTCAGAGATACTCCTTACTGGACCAGGTGTAACTTTATTAAACCAAGATGGCACTTTGCATGCACTTTACTGCTTTAACACTAGGGCACTAGCATTGTAAATGCTGTTACCACATGCTAAGTATAACATGTAACAATACCCATATTTAGTTGGTATACCCTTTGGAGCCCTCACCTCACTAGGTCTAACCTTTTGACCCAATTATTCTCTGTATGTTTTGTAGCAGGGGCCAAAAGCACCTGAAATTATTGCTTTTTGCATAGGCCATAATTAATATATAAATACAAAATATAATCTGGAGATCAGTCCTGAAATGTGGCATATCCAGCAGGCATTTACACCTTTATGATAAATCACATTCCTAAATTTCAAACTGAAATCCTCCAAACTGCTTAAAATTAAGCAGATGCATAAGTGGTATGGCTCATCAGGGCCTTGAATCTTCAGCCTTGCTGGATCAAGCTTTGGAAGAGAATTATCTGTCCTTAGATATGTTTCTGATGTGTGACTCCTTAAACAAATTTAAACACTGTCAGTGCTCAGTGGTGATTCAGAGGGAGGAGGAGAAGGCTATTATTTCAACCTTAGGAAAAACAAAGGCCTGAACAAGCTATGCCAATCACGTAATGAATAAAATATGAAATGGACTCTATGATGAATGAGCACTCGGCAATTCCTTTCATGTCATTTATAAAGCTGATTGCCACTTCTGTATGGCTACAGAGGATTTTACTGTAAACTGGATGTAGAGAGATGTGGGATTTGATTGAGAAATGAACAGTCTGAGAGACCTAAATGAATGTAATATTCCTAAAGACAACAATTACCAGGGAAATCAAATGGCACACACTGTCGTCTCTGTATTTAAGTGCCCTCTACATAAATGTAATTCATAAAACTTTGACCCCCTGGTTGTCCAGCACTGTTAATCAATGCTATGGAAGCTGGCTGCAAACATTCATTTCTGGGACATAGTGCACAATGTTCCTAGTTATGGTATTTTAATTATCATTTATCAAAGAAATAACCCATTATGTCACTATAATAGAGCTAAGGGTTTAATTTGAGCAATGATAAAAGGTATCAGGGTCCATGGAAAATAAACAGTAGCTTTCCATCTGGTGGATGCACAGGGGATGTGGCTTGTTGGTTTTAGTGTTAATTTTTACTACACATTTAAACTGGTTATTAAGTATGTCAGCTAAGGACCATGTGGTCATGGTCTAATGGAGTCAGGAGGTGTGAAAATAGACCTATTTCAATAAAGTATGAGGAAACATGCGCACAAGGTCATGCTATTGCCTCATGAAAACATCATAAAACTATATGCCTTGAAAGACTTCCTGTTACAGAAACTTTGTCCTGATGGCTGCCAAGATTCATATAGTCAGTGTTATCCAGGCCTTTATCTCAGACATAGAATATTACTCCCTGTCCTTTTATCATTCCAAATTAAGAGGGGTCTTTTTTTTAATATCCCATTATACAGACGTGTCAAAAAGAGCCATTTAGAACACTTTGCAATTCTATTATTTTACATTCTATCAAGGTATGTGCTTTTTGCTGCCTGTAGGCTATCTCAAGTATGCTTATTTGTACATATGGATGCACTGAGCAGGAGTGGGTGTACAAGGCATGCTTTATTCAGTGCTTCCAGACAGCGCACAAGTGGTAATATAGAGATGTCTTCTGAAGACGTCAGCGACTGGAGTGGGGAGGGAGGAAGAAGAGGTTATAGAATAAGTCTCCCACAGGAGAGTCCTGGGATCCCCATTACTTATATTTAAGATTGAAATTAGAGACATCACAACACTGCAAAATACACTGTTGATCACCATCCTGTGTTGACAAGGAGATGGGCCAGATGAGCAAGAGGTCTTGTTGGTCTCTTATGATCATGATTGCCTTCTTTGGGAACAATAACAATGTACTTCTGCTCTAAAGCACTGTAGATATTAGTTAATAGACAAATCCTGTGGAAGGTCATGAAAAAAAAATAAAATCTCAACGGTCCTTTTCTTTTTATTTCATAGAAAAGAGCAAACTGGAAAAATCCATCACATTGCCAACATGTCCACTTAAGTTAATTCCATACTAAAGAGATGAGTGGGAAAAATAATAACTATAAGAGAATTTGAAAAGCTTGCCTTATTAACCATCTGTAATGAGAATTTTGCTTCCTTTGTTGCTGGAAAAATTAAGGCAGCCTTTTTATTTATCTATTTATTTGCTATTGTGGAATTTTTTGCTATATGATTGTCAATGCTACCATTACTATGCATCTCAACAATAACACTGCTCTGAATTGAGACAGCAGAGATTCATGTTCTCCAAAAGGAGAATAGTAGCATTTGCTGTGCTGGAATACGCTTAAAAGGTGAGCCTTTATTTTGCTGCGTTCATAAGAATATCAAGGGTTTTTTTTACCATTACTCGCATTTTTAGTAATTTATTCGCCGAGTTGGTCTACTCAATAGTAAGGCTCTATCATTAATGAAGTGGTATTGATTTACAATATTGATCATGAGGTTTACAGCTGTAATGGTAATATTATAGTTCGATATGGTGTGCAGCATGACATACAGTTTGTGGCCAGATTCCCATCCAAATGACATTAAATAGGTCCATCAAAATCATTGGAGCTGAATGTTTTGCACTAGATGGGAATCTGATCCTAGAGGTTCTTTCAAAACCACATGTATGAGATTCATGTATTGTACTGTTAAGACAGACTTTCTGTGATCTCCTAATGCTAAAATAAATCAATTATTTTACAGAAGTATTACAGTATAGACAGCACAATGTAGGTACAATAGGTTTCAGTGATTTATTCCCAAAAAGGGAAGCGAGTCTCTGAGACAGACCATAATAGAGTAATTTTCCCTCCGAGAAGGAGATTCATAGAGTCACTCCAGGTTTTTGTTTGTTCATTTTGTTTTGTTTTTCAAATTTTCAGACGGTACTAAAAATGTTCTTCTCAGTTCACGGGCCACTAAGTTCTGCACGACTTAAAGGCAATGAGATAGATGGATTGGGGGTACCCTGATGATCAACAAAACTGTTTTTCTTGCAGCTTTTTTCCAGAACTGGAGATCCAAAGACCCTTTTCCCCTCTCTACACTCAGAAGTTTTGAATTTCAGAAATCTTCCTTGTTATGGGAAGAGCTAGAAGCAGCTCTCCCTAGCAGGGTAAATCCAGAGTTCTGCATTTTAATATTGGTAAACAGAAAGAAAAATTAGGACCCGAAAATGCTAGTTTTAATGAAAAAAATACCAGCCGATCCATTTCTATAGGAGTATTTATCTTAAGGAACAGTTGTGAATACAGTTCTTTAAACTGTACTAGAATTAATGACAAATTGGAAAATTTGGCTGCCTATACACATGCTTGAGGACCATTTTAATTAGAATGGTTCTCAGACAGCCACTCAAATTAAAATGGCTCACCATCACATGTATTAAGCCCTCGTGCATTTCAAAATGGCTGCAAGATACTTTATCAAGGTTTAGATAAAGGTTTAGATGAGGTTTAGATAAAGTGCCCCTGCAGCCATTTTGAAATGCATGGTGACTTGTTACACATGACAATGAGGGGATGCTGGAGTGTTCTAATTAGAATGTGAATGAACATATCTATAGGCAGCCTTTAACTGTTCCTATATTAGCCAAAGAGAGTGTATCATTGTGAACACTAAGGCCAGGTGTAGACATTACACTTTTACCATGATAATTGATTGGAAACTGGCTTGTACCCACAGCAGAACAGAAGTTTGGTGCACAGACTGGTTTAAAAATGGTGGAACCCGGTCTAAGATTTTCCCACCACCATCAATGGGCAGATGTGTGCTCTGTTTGCTACCGATCTAAACTATGCCACTTACAGAAAACTGTGCAACTTAGATGAATTCTGCCTTGAGCTTTTTGAAGCTCAGTACCTAACCAAGCAATTTAGTGCATCCATCCATACTAGCCAATTTGACTTCTATTCTCAGCATCTACAGTTTCATCCAGAATCCATGCTAAGTGAATTCCAAACTGCTTCAATTGCACAGAATCCATGCTAATTGCACTATGTTATGGCTTCCTACTTTACAGGTCCAGATAAAGCTCCCGGGAACAGATAATGTTGAAAATAGTATTGAAGCACTGTGTAATAGAAGTAGAAGCACTGTGACTCACCTTTTCATGCATGATCCCTGAGCATACACATCAGAGAAGAAAAACTATTGTTTTTTTTTGAATGTGCATTTTCTATTGGCAGGGTGCTACTTATTTTCCCCCAGTGTTTAATCACTCTACCACACTCTACTTGCTCTGCTGTGTCAGTTTGGGAGTGGGAACCTTCTTTTCCTGATTGCTCACAACAGGAGGGTTATTATTAGATACATCTTTGTTCAGGTTGTTTGCTAACAGTCTGCCTGTGAACAGAGTGTTTGTATTCTCTGCAGAAAGCTTAAAAGTTAAAAAGTACTGGTTCAGGGTTTTGGAACACAAGATACAGTTATATATGTACATTTCTAAGCAAATATACTCCCTTCCAAAAGTATAGTTGAGATTTTACTTCTTTTAGTTCAACAGAAAGAAATTGTGGGATATGTAGGCCATAGTCATAATAAGTTAAAATGCCCCTTTCCCCCGTCATTCCTGGCTTCAGAACATAGATTTGGTCCAGGCCTTTGCTGCATATTCAGGACTCCCGAATACAGTAGCTGATTTGGATATTTAGAGGGAAATGACCTGGTCCTTTATGTGCAACTTAAGCTTTCAAATTAAAATCCTTCTGACAGAAATTTCTTTGAAAATCTGATTAAAGAATCCTAGATTTTAAGGCTGGGAGGGACCTTGGAAGATCATTGGGTTCAGCCCCCTGCACCAAGCAGGAAAGACAACTGGGGTCAGGTGACTCTAGCAAGGTGCCCGTCCAGTCTCCTCTTGAAGATTTCCAGGGTAGGTGATTGCACCACCTCTGGAGGGAGCTTATTCCATAGTCTGGACACCCTAGTTATGAAGTAGTTTTTCCTAACATTGAGCCTGAAATGGTCTTCCAGGAGTTTGTGACCATTGCTCCTGGTTTTCCCCAAGGGTGCCCTAGTGAACAGTTGTTCACTGAGTCCTTGATGTATACCTCTGATGTAGCAGTAAGCTGCTACCAGGTCCCCTCTCTACCTTCTCTTTTTCAGGCTGAAGAGTCCCTGATCCCTCAGCCTTTCTTCATATGGCTGGCCATGCCAGTCTCTGATCATACGGGTGGCCCTTCTCTGGACTCTTTCAAGCATTACCACATCCTTGTTAAAGTGTGGCGCCCAGAACTGGACACAGTACTCCAGCTGTGGTCTCACCACTGCTGAGTAGAGTGAGTGAATCACTTCTTTGGTTTTGCTGGAGATGCATCGATTGATGCGTGCCAGGGTACTGTTGTCTCTGCTGGCCACAGCATCACACTGCAGGCTCATGTTCATACTGTGGTCAATTATTACTCCCAGATCCCTTTAATGCATAGTGCAGGTCAGGTTGGTGTTGGCAAGCTTGTAGGTGTGTAGGGGATTGTTCATCTCCAAGTGGAGCACTTTACATTTCCCGATGTTAAACTTCATCTTGTTTTGGTCTGCCCAACTTACAAGCCTTTCTAGGTCCAGCTGTATCCGCAGCCTATCTTCAAGCACAACCATGCTTCCCCATAACTTGGTGTCATCCGTGAACTTGGCCAGTGAGCTCTTCACCCCTACGTCCAAATCACTGATGAAGATGGTGAATAGCACTGGACCAAGCACTGACCCCTGTGGGACACCATTGGCCACTTTCTGCCAAGATGACACAGATCCATTCGTTAGAACTCTCAGGGTTCTGCCCCACAGCCAGTTTCCTACCCACCTGCCTGTCTCATAGTTAATCCCATAGTCTTCCGATTTTCTTGCGAAAACATTGTAGGATATCAGATCAAAAGTTTTTTGAAAGTCGAGGTATATAATGTCAACCTCCTCTCTCTTATCCAGGTGGCGAGTCACCTGATTATAAAAGGAGATGAGGTTAGTAAGACAAGACCCTCCCACAATGAAGCCATGCTGACTGTCATTCAGAATCCTATCTTCTGCAAGCCTATCGCACATAGACTCCTTAATGAATATTTCCAGGATTTTCCCCAGGATAGAAGTTAGGCTAATTTGGCCATAGTTACCCAGGTCCTCCCTCCTCCCCTTCTTGAAAATGGGCACAACATTGGTCCTCTTTCCAGTCCTCAGGGACCTCCCTGGAATGCCACAAGTTTCAGAAGAGCTCTGCCAGGGGTTCCACAATGACTTTGACCAGCTCTTTCAGCACTCTCAGAAGTTTATCCAGACCTGCTGACTTACATAGGTCAAATTTCTTTAACTGATCACACAGCAGTTTTACAGCAATAGTAGGAAGGGGGTCATTTGAACCCTGCTCATTCTGTACCTTAGCTGGCATGATTTTCCCCTTGGCCTGGTGGAAAACTGAAGCAAAGTAGTCATTCAGGAATTCAGTTTTCTCCTGAGTGCCGGTGACTAGCTGTCCTGAGTTGTTAAGCCATGGTACACTCTCATTCATTTTCCTCCCATTCCCTATGTACCTAAAGAAGGACCTGAGTCAGAAAAAGCTCTTTGATGCAGGTCAGGATGGAAAACTGGTCAGGATGGGCAAAACCTTTATCTAGAAACACACCTGAAATCATTCAGACAAAGCACTCCAACTTAGAAGGGGAGGGGGTGGAAGAGAGAGAATGTAAGCACCTAAATCCTAGGCCAAGAATATGACCAATTTATGATTAAACTGATGAATAGGCAGCATGACATCAAAACGGATGGAAAGCAATGTGCTGATACGTAGCCAAGAAACTACACAAATGCAGTTAATTATGAATGTTCAGCAAAGGATTTTTAGTTGGGACAATGAAATAATCATCCATTTTGTGCTTCTATGCTTACAATTAAGGTAATCTGTCCCTTACCTCCTATACCATCTCAAGCTGTGCATCGTTTAAATGTTTAAAAGAAGAAGATGATGACATTATGGTAGAATCAGGTAGTGTGCTAGGTTGTGCTGATAGAAAAAATAAGAAGTCCGCTCCATCTAAAATAGATCCAGACACGTGTATTATTTACAAAAGTCTTAATCATATTTCAGTAACCTGTAGATTACAAAATCCTGTCAATGGGATAGGTACTAATTAGCCAGTCAGAATTAGCTCACTTGTAAAAGTGATATTTTGCTTTAGAACAGCGTTAAGATGAGAAGAGTTTCCATGACCTGGTTACTACAGCTCCACTGCTTGAGTAGTTTAATTAAAGACCTCTTTTCCCTAATTTACTTCAGATTTAAAATAAATAAATAAATGTGGCAGTGGGTAAAACTGTGCCAGGAGTTTCTAAACTGAGAAGGATAAACAACATTTATTATGAAAGCCCAGAAGGACGAGATAGACTATTAGTCTGAGAACTGACTATTTAACATTTGATACTGAAATAACATTTCAAATGTCAGAATGAGCCATGAAGTCAAGTGACTCCCCCTCACTGCTGCCTGAATGGAAATGCTGCTGTTAGTGCCAGGCAGTTGGTTTTAAAATTAGGGTGGACCAGGACTTAAAGAGGGGTGTGACTTCACCATTGTATGCCTCCTGGATCTACCCCGGTTCTATCAATATTCTATACCAATTGACAACTGGAAAAAAAATAAAAATAACTAATACATATTCCTGATGTTAAGTATGGAATGCTTTCAGTTTTGGAGTTCATAGAATCATAGAAAGTTAGGGTTGGAAGGGACATCAGGAGTTCATCTAGTCCAACCCCTGCTCAAAGCAGGACCATCCCCAGGTAGATCATCCCAGCCAAGGTTTTGTCTAGCTGGGCTTTAAATACCTCCAAGGATGGAGATTCCACAGCCTCTCTGGGTAACCTGTTTCCATTCAAAGTTGGATCCAGGAGGAGTGCAATGGTGAAGTCACACCCCTCTTTAATTCCTGATCGTCTCCACATTTAAAACCTACTGCCTGGCACTAGTAGCAGTCTTTCCATTCAGGCAGCAGTGAGGGAGTCGCTTGACTTCATGGCTCAATATAATCCACCTGATTTCTTCTAAACTCTTCATTCCACAGATGTTCACAAACTTCTCTCATTTTTAATGGTCTTCAATGGTTCAACCAATCAAGCTATCCTTTCTTTAGCAATTCTGCTGTCTGCTAGCTGCTCCTGGTAATATATTTCCTTTTTCATAGCCCTGAAGACTGTGTTTAACTCTAGCTAGAAATATTATCTCAGGTATGGAAATTTTAACTCAGGTGAACACTAACTCAGGTGGGGAAATAACTTTCAGTGAAGCATTGGATGCTCTGTCAAGGTGCTCAAGAAGGTTAGATTTTGTTCCATGAATCTGAAAGAGATGTAGTTCTAATGACTATAGACTAATGAAAACACCTATTGTTTATTTTTGCCTAGTTTGTTGTGCTTTTATATATCCTAGATAGTTTCATAGTTGGTCAGGTCAGAAGGGACCAGAGCAGATCATCAAGTCCGACCCCCTGCCATGGCAGGAAAGAATTCTGGGGTCAAATGACCCCGGCTAGGTGATAATCCAGCCTCTTTTGAAGACCCCCGGGGTAGGAGCAAGCACCACTTCCCTTGGAAGTTGCTTCCAGCTCCTAGGTGCCCTGATATATCAACTTAATGCACATTCGAATAAAGCTTTATTTTATTTATTTATTTATAGTCTTTGATCTTAAACTCAATAATACAGCCCTAGCATCCTAGCTTATTGGTAAAGCCTCTAATTTCTTTTTAACTGCAGAAAATTTGTGTTGTGTTATATGTGATGATGCTCTAGCACTGCTCTTCAGTCCCCATTTCAAAATCCTAGATCTGCCCATGGATACAACCCAACTTTTTGAGCAAGAACTATTAATGATTTCACAGTCCTGTTCAAGAAAGAGAGTCAACTACATGGTACAGTACAGGAAGATTTTTTTTAAGTCCTAAAATGGCTTTGAAAGCTGCATACTTTATATGTGAGAACAAGAGTTTTCATTTCAGTATCATAAGGAAATGAGGAAACACCAACTGCGTCACCTTTCAGTCTGTATATTCCTTTTCTTTTTGCCTGTTGGCCTGTAGCTTGTATGTTCCGTTCAATTTTCTTTTCCCTGTTTTCCAATAACCTTCCAGATATAACTATGTACGTCATTATTACTTTGCACTGAAAATTAACTTATGGCAGCATAAAAAAAAAAAGTCATCAGCATGAATTCAGGATATGGGGAGTGAAGATCAAAATCACTCATCTTTTCTCTATCATAATTTCATTGTGATGTACTCATAAATAAAAACATTTATATAAATGTATTCACTGAATAGTAATATACTGTATTAATCTAATATTTCATGGTTTGAAAATAATGTCCCAAATTGTACTTTTCTTAAGATTTTTGTTTCTTTTTTACTGTGAAATAAATTGGAAGTACCATCACCACATAAATGCGATATTAAGTGAAAAGAATAAGGAAATCTCTCAGCTAGAAATAGCAGAGTCCATGAGGCTGGTAAGCACTCGCAAAGAGGTCATTTGGGTACTTCAGCTATGCTAGAAAGGTTTTATCAGAATGGCTTATTAAAAGTGAGTCTTTATGCACCCTCTTTAGATTCTAAGAGTGGTGTTTCAAATATCAACCAATGTGTCACATAGTTTGTAGGCTCTCAGAAAAGAGGGCTGACAGTAGAGAGCTTTAAATTCACCCTGGGAACACGACAATCCAAAGATAGAAAAGGATTAATGGAGGCTTTTTTGTCTCTTAGAAGTGGAGAAGGTGTTGAGAGTGAAAGTGCCATGGGGCTTTTTGCTTCTCTCTCTCTCTCTCTCCCTTTTTTTTTTTTTTTTGTCCTTGAAGCTGTAGTGGAAAAGCAGAATCTTATAAGTTTCCAGAAATCTTCTTCATTCCTTGTAATAAGCTCATGATCCATCTCATTGGCTTTAACGGGACTGCACAGGATTGAGGTTTTCAAGATTAATAGAAGGGATGAAAAGTGGTACAGGTTTGTACTTATTAACTCTTGGAAAATATGACAAAGGGCAGAATCCTGACTCTGTTGATGCCCGTGGGTGTTTTGTTATTGATTTTAGTAGGCCCAGCAATTCACTCTTGGTGTCAAGCACAGACCAGCTAAAGCTAGTTACAGGTTTCATTCATCAGCCATTCTAATTGGAGCTCTTTGCTGACTTACCTGTAAAATACTATGGGCAGTAAAGACTAGACAGTGAAGTACACTCATAAGCGAATGGCTTATGAAAGTGTATGTACTTTTTAGTCTATAATGTGCCTATGCCCTGCCCTGCCTATACCCTAGAAAGCTAAGTGCCATGCCTAGGGGGAAGGGCAGAGGCATGGTACTTCTCCACTATGTTAATAGCTTCTGCGCAAGTAAAAAACAGGGAATCAGGAGGTGCAACTACATATAAACTTTAGATTCATAGGTCTAAAAGACAGTTGTGACCATGTAGTTTGAGCTCTTGGACCCAGCCTTAGAACTGAACTTTCCATAGGAGTAATTTCCAGAATACAGCGCATAAACATCTTGGGTAAATTTTTTTAAATCTACAAAGTTGGATTTTGCTTAAGTGACTTGGGCACTTTGGATGGATTGTTCAAGGTATCTAGGCACCTAAATATACAAATAGGCATTTAGTAAGGTTTCCAAAGTGCACTGAGGGCCAATTCCTATTGATTTCAAAGACAGTTCAACACTTTTCTACATCTTTAGGTGCCAAATTCTTTACAACCATTGTTAAGGGATAGAGTTTTAGAGTGATGTAACCATGATGATCCAGGAATTATGCAAGAAGCAAGGATTTTTTGGAGGGGAAGGTTGATATCTTTTATTGTGTTTGCTCCAACAGAAGATATCAACCAAAAACAATCTTCCCTTAACAATATAATTCTCATAAAAGTCAGTGAGAGTTTATACACATGCTCTGGGAGGTGTGTGGGGGCGGGGAGAGGATGGGGCAGTGGGACACATTCATTAGCACAGCTCCAAAAGCCACGTGTAGCAGTGCCCCCATGCTAAAAAATGGAAGTGGGGTGCTTTGAGCTAATGCTCATCGAACAAGCTTTAGTCTAAAGTACCCTACCACCAGTTTTCAGTGCAGGGATGCTGATACACACGATACTGGGGGCTACTGTTAATTTCCATGCTCCAGCAGATGCAATTAATCGAGTCTGCTCCAATGCAATGGAATTACAGTGTGTTGAAGCAGGCTCCCTGCAAGTGTTAGGAGCCCATTGAGATTTAGACTTGTAAGCATCTTAGTTCCATTTGAAAAAAGGACCAAAAGTAAAATTTTTCAAAAGACCCTAAATTTGAACTAGAACTGAAAGGTTTGAATTGTCATCTTCAACTGAATACAGTTTTATCTAGACTTGGGCTGATGCATTCAAGTGAATCATTCTTGGAACAGCTACAATTAACCAATCAAATCAATAGTAGTTTTCAGCAGATTACAACCTGGACATGCACTATTCAGAATGGTGGGGGCAGGGAGGGTGAGAATCCTTCATTAAAATGTTAGCAGAAGCAATGGGAATATCTAATCAAAGTTGGCAATTGTGTGTAAAACCCTCATTATTTAGATGCTGGTAAAAAAAACCTGTGAAATTGTACCAGGAGAAACATTTTTAATGCTTCCTTTCTCAGTACACAAAATAAAAGGACAGTTAATACAGAACTTATTAGTCATACTCTTCCTACAATGTTGACCAGAACAGATTTTTTAAATGAATTTTTAATACCTTGAAACTTGCTTCAGGACCCCTCCTGCAATATTGACTTATCACAATATTGTCAGGGTCTAGCATGAGAAGGATTCAAACTGAATGGAAAGAACCCTAGAAGGTTTGGATGATAACATAAACAGCCTGCCTCCTCTCATTCTCTCTGTACATATGCAAATGTGTATATATGTAATGAATATACTCTCGTAGATATGTGTTATCTGTAAAGTTAGCTTCCAAGTTTTAAAACTGCCTAAAAATTCTAGGTCACAAAAGTACAAAAGGCAAAATGCTTTATGGCCCATTTTTAAGGTAATCTAATGTCCTTAGATTATAGATATGGACAAAAAACATCTAGAAATTTGCCTTCTGACAGATATTTTGTATTTTTGTTTTAAAAGTATGTGTTTACACTTTGTACATTTAAGAATATAAAAACAAAATACAATTACTACATGGACCTCTTATACATCTAGCACATTAAAATGCATATTATAGAAAGCATAGTATTATAATTGTATTTTCAAGTCCAGGCTAATTTTTAACTTAGGCACCAAGAGGTTATCTAGCCCAAAAGACCTTGTAGCCCAGAACAAGTCATTACCAACTTTTGCCAATTTTTACTCTGCACTTTAAATACATGATCCATTGATATCGGTGTAGAGAGAGCAGTAGTGGTTTGATGTAGTACACTCTTCAGTGACACTGAAGAAAAAAGAAAAATAGTCCCACTAGTGCCATTTTGCTGAAGCAGATACAAAGTAGTGGTGTAGGAAGTTACAGAAAAGCAATTCAGTTGAAATAGTTACTGTATGGAAGATGTTGTGAAACTAAACTATTTTCAATTTCCATCTATAATGTTTACTACCATCCTAAGAAAGGTTAAATAAGAGCCACCATTCTACATCTAGCTGTTTGTGCAAGTGTCCTACCTACACTGGCATACTTGTATTGTGCATTTACTCAAAATAAATGACAACCATGGCTCACAGATTATATTTAGGCCGAGATTCCATCCAGACATCCCACCTCTCTGTCTCAGAATCATCTCTCATCAAGATGGACTGCTACATAAATGTATTACTGTCATCTCAGGAGTGGTATTAGATCTACACAGCTAACTATGCAGAGATACTTAAGTGGTAAAGTCCTGCAATTGTTTGGAGTGAGCAGAAAGACAGTCACCTTGCTGGTGTCACCTGACCCCCAGTTATCTTTCCTGCTTGGTGTGGGGGGCTGGACCCAATGATCCTCTGAGGTCCCTTCCAGCCTTATAATCTATGGTGCACCTGGTATATAATATATTAACAGTCATTGTGGTTTAAGTGGCAAAAATCCTTACCTAACTCCTGTGAATGTTAGGACAACCTGGTTCACTATTACTTGTAAAGGTCTTTGAACATCTTGAATGACAAACAGTATGTCCATGAATATATTACACAGTTTTTGACCTCCCTAGCAATATTTTCAGATCTATTTCTTGAGACTATTATCATTATGGAAACGCACTGGAATCTTAAACCCGAACTGAGCCCCATTTGTAAGAAAGTCCGCTAGTGGCAAAGAGAGCAGTCTGCCTCCAGAGCTGAAATCTCGGGGTCAGCTTGCAACAGAACAAACAGGAAGGAGAAGGTGTTAGAAGTAAGGTAAGGTTTTTACTCTATTTTGAGGGAACTAGCATTCCTATTTCTAAGCAGTTATTAACTCTTGCCCAACCACCTGACTCAAACATGGCCACAACTGAAATCGACTGCTTATATAAACTTCAGTCAAATACCTATGACTATTCCCCGCCCAAAATCTTATAGCTACAAATCTCTGCTATGCGGTAAAGTTGACACAATTAAGATTGGCAGCTGCCACCGGCCTTCTAAGGCAAGGATTGTCTTTGTAAGGCATCTAAAATCCATGCCTGGCAACATAAAAACATGCTCCAAAATTATATTAATAAAACACAGCAAATTATGCCACTCGATCGCTGAACACTGGACACGATGCAATCACAAAAGGAGGCATAATCTTCCTTCTGTAATAATTATTATTTTCTTGTTCCTTCAAGTGAGGTATCATTTAAACCCCAAAACCGCATCTAAATAGAAATCCACATCTAAACCACAAGCTGTGGAGGGATCCTGCTTTAGACCTCCAAGGCTTTAGACTCAGGAGTCAGACAAATGTGACCTGACATGCCACAGTGAAGCCTGTCAGATTTCTTCCTAGTCATTTTTAGTCTGACCTTGACATTTTAATAATGAATGGAATGAACAACCAGTATAAAAGCCAACAGGAAGAAACTAGTATAAATAAGCAGACATTTATACTGTAAAGCTATAAACAGGAAAGTGTGTTAAATTTATAAAAATCACGAACATAATCCAGGGTGTAAACTGTTTAGGTCAGGACCACCTTTTTTGTTCTGTGTTTCTAACATCTATCCAGTCCCAGTCAGTGAGCGAGGCTGATGAGCACAACTCTAGTTCAAATAATAAATAGTGATTTAGTGATAAAATAAAAAAACAAGAATTGCATGATGATTTATGTAGGGCCTGATTTCATGCCTGATATATCTTTTAAATCGACTTCAAGGTACACTCCCATTTAGGCCCATACTTACCCTGATAACTTTGCTTGTTGCTGATGAGCAAAGCATTTCTTCTTTAATGATATAATCTATCCTACAAAACCAGATATAGACCTTTATTTGATTGAGGATGAATGGGGCATGTCATGATAAAGCCAGCTTACTAAAACAGACGATGAATATTAAGCAAGCCCTTATGCAAATAGAGACCAATCTTCAGCTGGTATAAATTTACTTTAATGAAGCTATGACAGTTTATACCTGCTGTGGATCTGCCATTCTAGGCTTATGCTATTGGTCCATTAATGTAAAATATCAAGTGACTGCATTCTTTTATATGTTCATGACAATACAATTAGGAGGGGTTTATTGCGATGATCAGAGCACTGTCCATCTAGAGCACTTACTTGCTGTTAGTCAAGCTCTTCTGATAAGCTGTGATATAACAGAAAATCATGGTTAAAGGGATTAAAAATAGCCAATGCTTTGTTTTTGTAATAAGACCAACTATTAATGTGGTAGAGTTTTTTCTCCCCTTCCAAATCAAATACAAGATAATGTCCTTGGCTACTTTCCAAGCTGGTCCATTGCCCTATCTTGAAGTTTGTGATCTATGGGTTTAAAACAGAGGGAATATTTTTTTTTAATTCTTCAGCCAGATTTTGAAGCATATTTAGTCATTTAAAATCTGCATTCAGGTCATTAGGGAACTGTCCCAATTTTCAAGAGAGATCGGGGTAAGCATCTTTGAATATGAAACCAGTGAAGTAGTGACAACCCAACCCTCTTAAAGTCAGGTCCTATTAAGATGTCTCTAAAATGACTGCAGATTCACTACTGCAAATGCCCAGAATCATAGCCCATTTTGAACATTTAGAGCAGGGTCTTCAAGATGTCCCCGTGCTTCCTGAACTACATGAACAAAGAAGTGAGAATTCAGACTATCATCAAGCTACGGCACTTTTCATAGACAAATATTCATGCAATGCACACTCAATTTAAATTTGCAAAATGCTACACAGAGACTGAGATAGTTATAAATCCCAAATCCCACTGTGCTTTTCTACCATCATTAGAGGTTTTAGTCCAGCTGTGCTAACAACATGGACAGTGTTCTGTTAAGTAACTCTGTAGCAAGGGCAGAAAACGGGAAGTGTCACATACAACATTTTGATTTCAGGGTCTGGTTTTTGCTTGCTTATTTTAAACAAGTGGGGCTTCCTGTGCTGCTATACTTAATATAACTTTATGGATCCTGTAAGCTCCTCTCTCTCAGGAGTTTATCCCCTAGTCATGTCAGTGTTGCACTGGTTAATACAACTGAGCTATGGGAAATGTTGCTGCTCTTGTTCTAGGGTAGTTATAAGAATACAGTTAAAGTATTTGAGAGATTATTTATATTAAAACAATTAAAAGCAATTAGGCCACCATAGCAGCTAATTTCTTTTACTATTTTTTAATACAAGGTAGAGTGCTTGACAAGATGAAGTGCTTGAAAAATTACCTGCTGCACTGTGCTGTACAGATAGTTTTGAGACTTGGACTTCATACCTATACAAACCAGTAAAATGTCCAACCTTGTACTGTGTGCAGGAAACTTGATCTTGGGTCCAGTCAGGTCCTTCCGCTCCTTCCAAGCATGTGGGCAGGCAATGAGTGGATGCAAAACTGACTATCACACCCCTGCTTTTTCACCCTAGCCCCACTCAACAGTAACTGGTTAGGACAGGCTGCCCATAGACACAAATCATCCAACTACAAGCTTCAAATGACAGAAATCCTTGGGGTATTCCAAGAGTTTTTAGTTGGTCTAATAAAAGATATTGCCTCTGACCCATGAGCTCTGTGTATCTCAAGAGTTTTTATGCACCTTTTGCTCCTGGCAGTGCCTAAAGTGTATGCAGTCTTATATTAATACAGATTTTTTATTAATTCCTAATTATGTGCAACAATGGGGGTTTTTTTCTTTCTAGCTGAGAAGAGGAGAGCCCGGGGGACTGTAATATACATCAGCACTACTGTCCTGCCCTCCTGGAAATTAGTCTTATTCCAATCTGCCTAACTTTCCCGTAAACTTTTCTATTTTAAAACAACCATCTCATCTCATCACATAAATTAAGCTTATTTGAGTCCCACACAAAGTCTGTGCCTTTATGCTTGGGAACCAATCAAACAGATCAGTTATCTGTATTTTAATTGGTTCCCCAGTGTCATGGTATTTCAAAGACAGTGGAGCCCTGGAAACCATTAAGAGCTCTGGGAGCAGATTAAGGTGTTTCCTTCCCTCCCCCCTTTTTATTTAAAATTCACTTTATGGGCAGAAATATTGTCCAGAGGGGAAAGGAGAGATATTTAATCAAATAACATGGGTTCTCTAGCCTTTAAACCTTTTGCTTTGAGCAAATTGACTGGATAAAGTTATTACTGAAATCTCTTCAAACAGACCATCTGGGTTTTCGGCTGTCCATACTGGAGTTACAAGTTATTTTCTGTCTTTTGAAATAGCATTTTTTTTTTTAATGTGCTAGCTTCCTCATATTTTCCTGCCTAAAACAAATAGTGCTTTTTTGGGGGGGAAGACCTGTTCATGCCTAAGGCTGTGATTCAGTACAGCACCTAAACACATATTTAAATGCATCTTTATTGAAGGAGCATTTAAACACTTGCTTAACTAAAGGCACATGTTTGAATATAGTGACTTTGAATATATGATGAAATGCAGTCCTCAGTAAAGATTGGGAACTAATAGAGTTAGTTGAAAGATTAAAGGGTCTACAGCTCATGTCTTGGGAATATAGTTATGTATATATCCCATTCATTTTCTCCTAAAATTTTTACTGCTTCCAGAAGTTGGACATAAAGATATATTCAGATTATTCAATTTCCTGCTTATATATTTATGTCGTGATACATTTCAACATATCTGTTAAGCATTAGGACAGTACATATTCAATGCATTGATCTGAATCTAGTCAAAACGATCTTTGGAAAAAATACACGCGCACAAGACACTTCCTCACCCAAATATAATAAGATGCAGATAGGATTTATACAAGCACCAAAACCAGAAATTCAAAATGACAGGGCCAATTGAAACTATAGCACAAACAATGTAAATGTACCTGCTACGTGTGGGGCATCTGTGCATCACCAAGCAAGTAATCAGAAGGCACTGGGATCCTGTGTAGAAATTTACTGATGCAGAAAGGGAGGGCAAAGAGTTAGCCTTCCATTCAAGAATAAGCAGGATAGTACGTCTAACCTTTTCTGACATTCCCAAAGATGTTGATGGATCAAGTCATAGGGGAGAGTGAAATCTATGGACATTCATAGGGGAGAGTGAAATCTATGGACTATGTCCTCTCAAAAGAGCATTCCTCTCAAAAACGGGCAAAAAAGGCAATAAGTTTCAGTCCTCAACAAATCCTCAGGAAGTATACTGCATAAGGGAGAATTAAGGACTTAAGTGGCTGAGTAATCCTATGACAAACTGATAGTTTAGGGAAGGAAATCAGTTGTGTAAGATAGAAAGAGCAAGATCTTTAAAAATGAGAGATTTCCTGTTCAAGTGAACAAAAAACTCAAAGCAGGCAGCTCATGAATACAGCAGGATGGAACATTTCAATGAATAAAACACTGTAATGAAAAAATGAAAAGTTTTCGTCTTCATTTTTTTTTTCTGCCTACCAGTCTGTGTCAGGGAACTATTGCAAAAGAAACCTCTAGGGTTACCTGAACTCTGAGGATTTTACATCAATCCCATCTTGGAGCATTCCATTAGAAAATTATTTTCTTCCATGAATTTAAGGCCAGAAAAACCATTCTGATCATTTAGTTAGTCTCAACTCCTGTGAAATGCAGCCTCTATAATTTCACCCACTGATCCCCACTTCAGGCCTAAACAGTGTACAATAGAATGAGAGAATATTTTTAGAAAAATATGTGGCCTTAAAGGCTTCAAAAGATGGAGAAATTGCTCCATAACTTAGTAATATGTTTCAATGATAAGCTACCAGAAAGGTTACATTTTTCCTTCCAATTATTAATAAAAATAAGTTGTTTATTTTAGACCTTAAGTTGGGGGGTTCCAACCTTTTTTAAGGAGTGTACCTGTTCTGGGTACACATCTGGCAGAGCAGGGAGAGGAGGGGTGGCAGCAGCCAGACTTGGAGGGGGGGTGGGGGGCGGGTGATAGCGGATGGATGGAGAGTGGGGCGGCTTGCACACGGCGGCAGCAGCAGCAGCAGCACA
This sequence comes from Alligator mississippiensis, assembly GCF_030867095.1. Classification (NCBI taxonomy): domain Eukaryota; kingdom Metazoa; phylum Chordata; order Crocodylia; family Alligatoridae; genus Alligator; species Alligator mississippiensis. The sequence goes on along the minus strand of NC_081835.1, from coordinate 12,503,460 downwards.
GGGTGGTGGACGGCTGCTGCATGCAAACTCCCCCCTGCCCAATATCCAACCGGGCAGGCGTCACCTGTGCAGCTCCCAGTCAGGAGCCGCTGCTGTCGCCCCTCCCCCCCTGCAGCCCTGCTCCTGGGACAGGGCACAGGGTGGTAGGTGGCAGCACTCCACCCCACTCACCCACGCATACCCCCCAGCCTCTTTCCAAGTACCTCCGGGGGTACATGTACCCCCGGTTGACAACCCCTGCCTTAAATATCAATTTAATGGCAGATTCTTTTAAAAACAATTGCATACCAGTTCTTCCAGCTCTGATGAATTAACATCTCTTAACTACTTGCTTCTGTTCTTGTCACTAGGATACATAAGAAGCATAGTACAGTAGACGTTTAGCAGTTTAAAGTAATGATCATTGATAAGTGATATCACATATGACTTCATACATTGATGGTGCTTTCACCACGTAATCTATTATGTCAACTCACCACGACCTCCCTTCCTTTAAACTGAACTTTGAAACCCCAAATGCATTGCATCTTATTTTATACTAAAAATAAAGAACAAAGAAAAACACAAAACATTTTGGGTGGCAAATAAATTACAATACCTGTAATGCCACAAAAAGTAACAGTAAGGAGAAATACCACATCTGTAATTGATGACAAATCAAGTCGGATAAAACCACAAGATCATTACATTGAAATAGCCTTTGAGTAGCATCATTTTACATTTAGTGAAGACACTTGTGCATTTTAATATTTGCCGATCAGTCTTGTTTACAGTTGTATAGCCAATTTTCACATAAACAATGCATGGAAACAACAGCAAGAATAAATTGGTTAATAACTAAGCTCTGCTTCAGTAGCCTGAGGAAGCAAGGTCATTTTTTTAAACACTGCCTGAAAGAGCCTGCTATTGATTTTGGATGCAAAATTGTAGGTCTCAAATCAGAGGATGAGCCAAATGTTCAGCTGGTGTAAATCAGTGCAGCTGCAATGAATTTGATGGGGCTGCACCTATAATATCAGTGGAGAGCTGGACTGTTGGATTCAAGACCTCTTTTGAGAGCATCTGCTATTGCCACCCTCATGGCAGCTGCTGCAAAGATGATTCTCTTTTTATTGTGCATTCCTCTACTGGCACAATGGTAATATGCTCAGTAGTCTGCATTCACACTGGAAGAAAAAGAGAAAGCCAGTGGCCAAGTTGCTACTATCCAACCAGCTTCCAGCCACTGTCTCTGCTCTGCATCAGACCAGTGTCTGAACAGATGTTAATGGAAGGAGCCTGAAGTCCTGTTCTCTTGCACACTCCCACTTGCCACACAAGCTGCAGATGACCTCTACCAGTCAGTGCAACTCAGGGAATGAACAGGACCCATTTCTTAATTGATGACCAAGGCAACTGTGCCCTGGCTGATCATCCATGCCTTAGCCAGAGACAGCAGGTTGACTTGTCCCTCATCAGTGCCACTGGGAATGCTTGTGGGATGACCTGCCTATTACTGTTGCAAAAGACAGCTGCAAGGTATGGTAGGTATCCAAATGCATTGAGCCAGAGGATGGTGGTAGGAACCCTGATGGTTGAGGGTGCAGTAAAAAGATGAGATCAATATTGTTTTTTTTAAGGGGAAAGGAGGGTTCCTGAGGAGTGGAGAAGAGCAATTTTTCCAAGAAATATTGCTTCGTCACTAAGACAGAACACATTTGAGGGAACCACTTCCTAGAATTTTGCCAGCACATCACTGGAGAGGAGCTGCAGCTGAGACTCGACTGTCAACAGGAGAAAGCCGAGGAGATCTAAAATAAGCAATGCAGAAGGCTTCGCATAGCAGTTCCACCAGGCATTGCAGAGTGACTGAACAGGGTGAGTGAGTCATTTGGCAGCTTTGTGTCATTCTCTCTTCTCTTGAAAAGCACCTGGAATGAAACAGCCCGCATATCCATCAGGCACCCAAAGGTGAACTCTGACTACAGAGGAAATCATTTTATGTAAACAAACCTGTAAAACTGTGGTGTCAGTTAAGCATTCAGAAAGAACAACAAATGTGACAATAGGCTTCAATGGATCCAGGGGGATTATCTGGAGAACAGATAGTGAAGCTGACAGCCCATCAGTGGCATATCTTGACACACGGATATGCTTTGGTTTAAAGCAACATGTTTTCTTTTGGACAGTGGAAACAAAATGAAAGGGAGCACTCAGCAAGGTGCACAGCACCTTGTCTGATCTCAAATTTACTATCACAGGAGATTATCACACATTCACATTATTCGTGCGTCTTGAAATCAGCATACAACATAAAGCAGAATCACCCCTGAAAGAGACAAGTGAATAATCTTACAGTAATAGTTAAGGACCCAGGTAATGCATATGGTGAGTATATTATATATCTGTATTTCCAAATCACAGCCCTATACTTGGGTCTGTGATCCTTTTTTGCAAATAAGCTGACAAGTGGATTAAACTTTTACAGGCAATACAAAAGTGGCAGGTACAGATGGACTTCAGTATCAGCAATAGTAGTACAATGGGAAACAAGCTGCAAAATAAAAATCCGTAGGGGAAAAAAGTTGGCATTGAGAAAGATAACAGGTGCTATTCAAGACAGGTCGTTCGAACAGATGCATATTCTGTCTCTAGGGCCTTTCTCAGAGAATATACCTGGCAAAGCTGAGACTTTGATACCACCTGTCTCTACCAGAGGGAAAATGTGGTAGTAATTATTTGAACCCTTGGCCATGTGCATTTTCAGGGCATTTGATATACGTGAAATAGAAGATGTGGCTGACAAAAGCAAATATTAAATCTGATTCTTATTTATTGTTGATTTCCTGCTCACATATTATCTTACTTCAGTTAAAACTTCAGATTTTGACCCCTGTTGCTACAACTGAAATGGTGCATAGATGTACATTTGTGATGCTAGTTCCTTGATCCATCTCAGCCCTTTTATACTCACATTTGATAGAGAGGAGAAAAATAGGTCTAAAATCAATTCTGCATTATTTGGATGATTTCCTATTTGAGGTCCTGTCAAATAAAGCAGTGTAGAGACTCCTTTTAGAGGCATTGAAAGGAACTGATAACCCTCTGAGAGTATATTTAGATGATTAAAATGAGAGGCCTCCAGTGACATAACGTACTCAGATTATATCAAGTGAAAAATTAGATCCTTATTTGCCTTGATAGGAGAAACTCCAAAAACTTACAACGTTACTTTCAGAGCTGCTCTAAACTCTGAAGGTGACATTGAGGCAAACACTGTCAATAATTACTCCTTCAAACATTTGGCAGGACAATTTTAATAGGTTATTTAGCAGTGATCTCAGGAAGTTCTTTGAATCCTATTCAGACTATTTCTAATAGTGACCTGAATCATTTACAATACCCCAGAGAGATGTACAGAAGAAACCTCCAAACACAGTTCTCTTCCTCCCAATTCCAAGAGTATCAACCATTCCCATGGCAGGCTGCTGCTTTGTCCCCTTTTACCTCAAACATGATAAACAAAGAAGGAAAGAAAGTCTGTAGTTTTATGATAATTGCATTGGTCTCCCCCACCAGCAAAGAAAAATGTGTAAGCAAGGCTTTATTGGAGTTATTCTGCTAGGGGCATTGAGATCAGAAGTGAAGCAGAAGTGCAAAGTCTCTGATGTATTGGTCCTGGTTTCCCTAAATCCCCAGGGATCTGGAAATATCCCTGTACCTGTGAGGATCCATCAGGTGTGTTCTTTTCATTCCAGGGAAGGAAGAGGGCATACCTACCAATACAGTCCAATAGTGGTGCATTACTTTACAAAGGGGTTTTCCATTGTGCCCCTTCACATTATTTTTCCATATGAGGAGACTGTCTGGGCCAACAGCAGTAGGATAATTTTGGGGAGAGTACCATGTGTGCTACATGCACCAAGGAGAGAAAGACAAGTCCTTCTGCCCAATCATGTTTACAGTACAATTTTGTTCTACCATCACCTAAACCTCAACACTACTTGGAAGCAGAAACTTCCTGCTGAATCTTTGGGTTGCTGATTAGGACAGATTTAATCACTACAGGAAATTTCTGGGCATATGTAAAAAAACAAAACAAAACTGTATTCAGGTAATTAATTTGCAGTATCTAAGTCAACATTCCCTTCTCAGATCAAAGTGGTAAGTCTCAGCTCTTATATTATATTCTTTCTATTTGACACTTAGAAGGTGAAACATTGTGACAGAAGTCATAAAAATAATGTAGTCCAAGGGTTTCGCATTGAATTGTGAACCACAAATAACTTCCTGGAGCACAATTAAATACTGGCATCAAAACAAAAAGGCAAACCCACATCTGATATGCTGCCATATGCACTTCACAACTAACATCAAAACTGAGTCTATGATGTGCACACCAACAGAGTAGGAAGGAGACTCGCTCATTACTCGCTCATCACTTCTCTGATTTTATGAAGTTATTGATAACTTGATGGAGCTTACAGATATTTTCAAGCAGCCTGAGGTTCTGGAATAAGGAAATCTAAGAGGATTGTTCCCATAGCTGCAGCTGTTCATAAATCTCTGTGTCCCTGTGACAGCAGTCATGCCTTTTTACAATCCAATGCATTTTCAAAATGAAGTCAACTTTCATTCTTTTTCCTCTGACTAAACTACAGTTTTGAGCCTTTAAGACAGTCCAGTGCAATTTGTAGGGCTATGCGAAGCTTCAGTCACTGATTTGATTCAGCCCGATTCGGTGGCTGAATCTCCGAATCCAGATCAAATCAGGAGACCCTTTAATCTCTCCAAATTGAACTGGAACCCTCCGAATCAATTTGGAAAAATTCAGCGATTCGGACTCAGACACAGCTTTAAATGTTTTTTCTACATACCTCAAGGTACCAGGCGGCTCATAAGTGCTGCAATGCTGGGGCAGATGGAGCGTCCCACAGGAGCATGGGGGAGGGTCCCCAGCGCACGGCAGCAGACCTGGAAGTGGACTAGAAGCACTTTTGGTCCGCTTCCGGGTTTGCCGGGGAGCATGTGGGGGGGCACCCACCTTCCCCCTGGCTTGGTGACTGGTGCCTCCTGGGCCTGGGGGGCACCTGGGGTCCCCCCATAGCCAATCACTGAGCTAGGGGTGCGGGGGGAGACCTCTGGCATGTTCCCTGGCAGACCCAGAAGTGGACTGGAAGTACTTTTGGTCCACTTCCGGGTTTGCTACTGAGCATGTGGAGGGCCCCCCCCATGCTCCTGTGGGATGTTCCATCCACCCCAGCATTGCAGCATTCATAAGCCATGCCTGGTATCTCAAGGTATGTAGAAAAAACATGTAAAGCTGTGTGTATGTCCGAATTGCTGATTCTCTGAATCAGCATCGAATCTTCAGATTCAGATTTGGCTAAATCGAATCAGGGACAGTGATCCAAATCAACAAGTCGAATCACTGTCCCAGATTCAGGCCAAATCTGAATCCAAATCAAATAGGGCCCGTTTTGCACACCCCTAGTAATTTGGGCTATTAGCAAGCAAAAATGACGTGAATCACATGTCCAAATATATTTGCAGATGAATATAAAATCTGTCCCTGGTTTAAAATGTTTCTTGCTTCTCTTGAAAAGGGGCTTTTCCCATGTTCTTCAGAAATTATCTCTATTTTCTCTCCTTGTTAAAAAGGAGACCCTAATAAATGTACTTGCATCATCCAGAGTCCACAATTTAGGCCCTGATCCAACAAAGCACATCAATACATGCTTAACTTGAAGGAGGAAAAAAAGGCCCTATTGACTTCAATGGATTTTCACCATGTTATGCTAGCTGATGTTTCATCGTAGTTGTACAGTCTAACACTAGGTAATTCTATTAGTCTACCTGAGAGAATTCAAATGAAGTGAATGAAATCCAAGTTGGCAGCTGCAGAAACGAGAGACAGTCCCAAAATTTAAAAATTTTAAGCCATGCCCCAGGTTTCCAAAGTTGAAAGGGTATCTAGGTACTTAGGTTTGTTCTGAGTTTCTCTCAGTGTAAACCAAAGCATAGTTACAAGTTGACTGACATCAAAATACGTGTTGCATTCTAAAAATTATGCTCAAGGTTTCTCAGCTTGCTGAGTGCTGAAAAACAGAAATAAAAAAAAAATAACAGTGGCCATTTTTAAAACAAAGTAAGCTGAATGATTTTTTTATGATTTTTTTTTTTTTTTTTTTTTTACATATAATTGTAACATCATGAGACCAGAGAATACATCATAAAACCATGGAAAATCAGAATATCCATCATTCTAATGTATAACTTGCTAATCTTAGAAAGTGAATATAAAAATACTTCAAGGAGGGGAAAAAGAGACCCATAAAATCATGACAAAGTGCTTCTATGTGGGGGGAGTTAAAACAAACACACCTGAGAAGAGGAACTGTGTGCAGTCAACTGACAAACATGTCAGGAATGTACCGTATAGGAAATAATCAACAACAGCAAAGCCAAGACTCTACATTTGTTCTGGGAGAACAAGACAAGTTATTTGTTGATTCAAGTAATAGCGTTCCTTGAGTGATGCCATTATATTTGCCAAAAATAAAAAAAAATAAAAAAAAGAACATGGAACAATATAAAGTACTGAATTGCTGATGCATGCTGTATAGTAGATATCCTGGTGGTTTTCCAAGGCTAAGTACAGTGTTTTCCCTCCAGAATTAGCTTTTGTAATGGTCTTAACAGCTTTGGGACTGGAGGCAATTTTTGTTTTATTTCTTTTCTGCTTCTTTGTTTTAGCTACTGTAGTTTACAAAATGGATATGAAAGAACTGGGTTCTTTTAAACATTCAGCTAAGATTTACCAACTTGGGGGAATTTTTAAAAAGTATTTTGGGGACCCACTCTTGAATTCCTTGAGTTTGAGGAGTGGGGTGGGGGGCAGGAAATCAGGAGCAGAACCACTGCATCTCTCTAAGCAATTCTCTTTGGCTTTCTATAAACACAATCATTTTCACACTCACTAAGGGAAGAGAGAACGTAGGTCTTACGCTGTCTTGAGGAAGACCGTAAGTGTTGTAAACTGGTAAGCAAATAATGTTTGGTCATTATGGGTGCATACAGCCATTTGCTCCACCTGGTCTATGATCATGCGGCTTGCTTAAGCCATCTGAACATAGACCAGGAGTGGCGCATACAGTTGTTTGCTGTTCCTGGGAGGCACATGGGGAAACCAATGCAAGTAACTGGGGGTAGGAGGAGGGACAGGTGGGATTGGGAGGGGATACTGAGTCTGTGTGTGATTCTTATTATTCTTTACATATATTTTACCCTTAAGAGAAAAACTAGACATCTACACACATTTGATTTATTATTTTATATAAAATTTCCCATTGGGTAAGAAAATTCATCACGAAATATCCCTTATAAACTAATTTAATCTAAAGATGTTCCCAGAATGCAGCTCTAAAATATCTATTTATCAAGCCAATTTCTTTCTTTCTTCCCCCCCCACTTGCTTATTTTACTTTATTTTTTATGTTCTTGATGAAAGATTACACTGGTATCTACACTATTAATAACTGCTCAGCATTTCCCATTCTAGCCTCAGGTCAGTCAGACATACAGTGAATCACAGGAAGTGCAAATGTGATACGAGATCAGTGGGGGGGGGGGTTTCCCCCCTTCATATTGTCCTCATTAAAAATGAAATTCTGTTCTTTTTTCCTGTTTCATCCTCCTTTTCTTTGTATACGGAGAATCAACACGAGTGAATTCAGTGCATACAGTAACTGAGAAGAGCCAGTAGATTATTCTCACAATTAACCCATTAATTATTCTCAAAATTAAAAGCTCAAGGCTAAATTCAGAAAATCATACATAAACCTTAGAAAAAGAGAAGAATGAAATGTTTAAGAGACAGCGCAGAAGGAGCACTTTTGCCCATTCATAAAAGCATGACCCCTGCCACATCCTGAAGCACCAGTTCTGACGAGTGTTAGTTTCACTGCCATTAAATAGCTATCTTATTTTTTTACTTATAAATATCTACAAATTTTAAAGGTTTTGCCTGGAGAAATCAAGATGATCACAGTTCTTTCTCCTGTTCTATTCCATCAGAACACTCTTATTTGGAAACTAGGTTCACTTTAATAAAACCAATTTATTTTTTCTCCTCTCCCGCAAAAGTTTTGTGCTAACTTCAGCTGAGGCTTTGAGATACTGCCCCCTTTTTAACCAACCACTCCTGTAGCAACATGCAAATTTTAACAACTACTTTAGCTCATAGTAGCTCATGGCACACTGGTACGCATCTCCTCTAACTTTGATGGATTGCATAGAATTACCCGAGATTCTACATTAGCATGAGATCATAATCAGGCCCACCATGGCACGTAATGTAGCAAATGCAACCTCAGACTATACGCCCCCTTCCAGCGTACACCTTTGCTCCAGCTTCACAATTGCTCTACTTTTCAAATGAACACAGATGCCATGAGAATAATAAGGACTTCCAGGGCCGGCTACAAAGACATCTGTATCAACCCCTTACTCTTATCACAAAAGAAGCAGCTCATCCAATTCCCAGCATTCTTCAGAGACTATGCCCACTTCTTTTACTATCCTGTCATCCCACGGGCCTCTTGCATGCCAATAGTAACCCCCCTTATACCAGATCAAATCCCATTATAGGGCATAGCCTGGTTCATCAGGAGCATCTTACCCTCAACAAAGAGATCCCATTGTCATGAGACTAGGATAATTGGGAGCAGGGACATAGCATAGAATTCCCAATCTACCATTTACTACCTTGGGGGAATGTGGTAACTACATTATAGCCCATCAGTCTTAAAGCGTCTTCACATCACCTCGCTCTACCAGCTCCTCTTGAAAAATAACAGCAAAAACACTGAACTTCCTTAGTCACTGATTTAGGCTGATGTCCAGCAACAAGGATTACAGTCACAGCAGGAAATGACACAATGACACACGGTTTAGACCAGCATCATGGCAATAATTTGCAACATAAGCAAAAGGAATACAGATCATATTCTTACAGCAGGTTATTGAGTAAATTCATCTTTATCTGTTTAACCATTGCTTATGTCTATAAATTTACATTTCAGGAATTAATAAATTTAAAAAAGAAAATGAACAAAATATAGAAGTCAAAGGTCCATGAAGCAAACTTATTTTCCACCAACAATGAAGAAATAAATGAAAACTAAAGTCAACATAACTGAAGTCATGTATAGCCCTAGGCCAGTTGAACTAGGATTCTGGTAATCTTTGTTATTTCACTCTGTGATCAAGAGCTCTTAATGTTAAGTTAGACACTGTCAATTTGAGGCTGCCAGGCTGTATATTTTAACGCATGCTTATTAGTATTACAGGCATTGTATACGTTTCCTAAATAACCTGAGGTAATTAGTTTCAGTAGGCTATCAAGTTAGATTACTAGACTCCCAATTTCTAATTAGATAAACCAGTGGAGAGCACTAAGCATTGGTCAAGTGTTGTAGATAATATCATATACACAGCTGTTCACATATTTTTGGCCTTATTCTGCACCCACTGTACAGGCAACATTTCCCATCATTATTATAAACACTAACTTTTTCAGAAGCAACATCTATTATGATATAAAATTGTATATTCCTTTATTTTTATAATGAACAAAGCAGTAATTCTTCTCAGCAAAGGACCAGAGCTTATAAATGCATTGATTTTACTCACTCAACATTTCATGTTAAAACCATCTGTTTCTTTGTTTTTTACTGGCTTAAAACTGACTTGTACTGCAGAGTTTCATATTGGAAGTATGACAGGGGGCCGTCACAAGGCTGGTCACAACGTCAGCCTGACCACCTGTCTAAGGCAGTCTGCCCTGTCTCTTCTGCCATGTCTTGCTGTATTAAAACTGATGTAAAATACGGGAGGCTGCTCATTAAGTGCCCCGATGCCTAGGGCATTATACATGGCTCCGAACTTCCCTATACCGTGTCCCACGCCTCGCAGATGGCATCCAAAACCAAACTTACCCTGTCTCCCCTGCTGAGCCATACCTCTCGGCCTCTGGCTTGCCTTGGCCATTACACACACCCCTCACAGGGGCCTACGTTCAACAAACTACTGGGGTCGGCCTATGTGCAGATCTTCAGGCCCTGCTCAGACCATACTCTGCATGCCCCTGCATAGCCCTTCAGGCCTGCCTATGTGGACCCTACCCTACGCCCTCTCTGCACAGTCCTTCAGGTCCCCATATGTACCCTATACTGTGCAGCCTACTACTTATCATTCCACCTCCTCACTAGGACCACTCCTCCACCCCCTCACTAGGGCCTCAGGGCCTTATTTCCCTCAGGTCTTAGGCCTGATGATAATGTCTGGACCCATGCCTGTCCCTACTCTGGGGTTACCCACCAGGTTGTGGGGGCTGGGGCTATAAAGGTGCCCCATACTCACCTTTCACTAGGGAGGCAACTGGCATTTCCTGGGGACCACCCCACCACACCATCCTACCCAAGCAGGGTGTAGTTTTAGGTCATCAGGAACCTTTAGGTCACCAGGAACTTCCTGTCATTTAATAGCTCCTGCCCTCTACCTTCAAGACACTATGTGAGCAACAGCTCTAGATGAATGATGTTCCCCCTCTGGCTGCTTGCAAGAAACTGCTGATTCTGCGGCTCAGGCCTGTTCTTATAACCAGCAGTTGTACCCTGTTCCCAATCAGGCAGTCTCCTGCTGGCCATGTGACCCCTGGTTGGGAGTGCAGCCACCTGCAGGCTGCTCTGTTGCTTGTTCTTAGCTCTTAAAGTAGCAGGCACCAAAGGTGCCCTACCACAGGAAGCAACATCTTTCTCTAGATACTTATGACCTCAATCAAGCTTGGAGATTTTGTATAAACCCTTGCTTGAAAAGGTAGTGTGCCCACTTCCCTCAGCAGTCTTAAATGGAACCCAAGTTCCCCCTCAGTCAGCAGATACCCATGAAATGCATTGGCAATGTGTGCACCTCATCCCCTGCCAGAACATACTCACCCAAAGGATGACAGCAAACTATTACAATCATTATTTAATTTAATTAGAAGAGGTCTATGCAGTCGATCTAGAAGTTTTAACGCACTGATGACCCAACACGGAGTCAGAATGACATTACCCAATGAAATCTCTGATGTTTCTTTACTTTTAAAAATACCTCTGAATTACAGTATACACATTTTATGTTAAAAGGACATCAAGGTTACACAGTCAAAGACTTGAGAGATGAAGAATGCCAGGATTAAAATTGTTCATTTAAACTTCAATGGCACAGAAAGAGAGCATAGTTAGGGTGCTGAAGTGAGATACCGAGGTCCTTGTCCCTATTGCAATGTGTAAAGTATTTTAAAGAAAATGGAACAACTCCAACAGGAATAACTAAGAGCCACCTCCCCCAGAATGCCCTACAGCCTAGCAGCTAAGGCACTCTCCTGAAAGGTGGCAGGGGAGGGATTGGAGTCACAGGTCTTCCACATCCTTGTTGAGTACCCGATCTTTTGACTTGGGGGGGGGGGGGGGGAATGAACCGTTACTACCACCACCTCCTTGTTCTCATCTGTAAGCATTATACAAATATATATATTATTTTTCGGCAAATGTTTGGCTCTACACACACACACACACACACACACACACACACAGTGTCTTTTATATAGCTATATCTATATATGCATATACATAATGTGTGTGCCATATATGTGTGTGTATATATATATATATATATATATATATATATAGATAGATAGATAGATAGATAGATAGATAGATAGATATAGCTATATAAAAGATGCACAATTATGTGTGTATGTGTGTGCGTGTGAGCCCTTCTCTTTTGTCATACAGTTTCAGTCTATGAGCATCAAGCCATATTCTACTCTTGAGCTAAGGCTCTTATGCCCTCTGCACAGGATGTGAAGAAATGCTGACAAGAACTGAGTACACATATGCAGATACATGCATGTAGATGTTCTGTTACAGAGCCTTGTGAAAAGGAAGCCATTGATCTTTGACCCATGTGTACTTGGGCCAATTTTTCAGAAATACTGACTTTTATTTGGGTGTTTTCTGATTAATATTCATGAAAATTTTTCTGAACATGTTCATTACCCATGTAATTAGGGCAATATATTTTTAAATAAAGGAGAAACTGAACTCTCAGCTATTCCAATTAATCTATAAAAAGCAATCAACATTTTTATATTACATATACTTTCTAGGTGATAATAGCTTTCTAAACTGCGTCTAGCAGTAAATCACATAACAAGGTTATATTATTATACTATACTATATATTGCATCAAATTATATAACATCATCAACTGCCTCAAGATTTTCCAATGGCCCAATAGCTTAAAAATTTGTTCTAAGCAACTTTTATTAACCTTCTATTAATAGCTCAGAATTCATGCCAAGAAGTTAAGAGGAGTTTATTCTTATCCTGTATACAACTGAGCCCTGCAAAACTGTTGATATAAGTAAAGCTATATGCCATTTACAAGTTTGCAATATGGCCCACAAATCCTGTTCTTGCATATATTGTCCTTTTCCTTTTTGCTGTTGTGTGTATTAGTACATTAATTAGCATTCTCTAAACTCAAGAAAGAGAGCCCATTTCCAAAGAGCTAAGAGTTTAAGAGAAGACACCATAAGTTAGGGGAAGGGGAACAAATATATTTATAAGACAACTTGATTAAATAAAGTAGCCTGATAGAAGTCAGTTTAATAGGCACTTACATATATACAGGATGGGAGCTTTTCGGGTGAACTACATTTTGACATCAGTGGATTTCTACAGTGGTACCAGAATGTGTCAAAACAGATCCAGTCATAGGATCTGTCCCCTCAATTCTGTTCCCACTTCTGCAAACCTGAGGTCTGTCTCAGTTTCTACATTGATGATAACTAATAATTATCATAATGATAATAACTCTTTCTAACCAACTTTGATATCTATAGATGACAAGTTTTATGCCAAAGTCAAGCTTTATTATTAAGCAAATATCTTCATATTGCATTCATAAAAGTGGAAATCCATTCACCAAGAAGAGAAAGCCAGTCACCAAATACGTTATTTGCAACTGATATTTAACAGAAACAAACAAGAAATCTATGATATCCAAAGCAACCGATTACATGACATTTTCAATGACCTTCAAATCTTTTTAAATTGTTTAATTGGAACATAACCTTTACTTTTGGTGCAGATTGCTATTTTACTAACCTCTATAAAAATATCAATTATCAATAGTGATTTCATGAAGCTACCAGGGAAAAATGAGCTGAATAGTATATACCACCTATGCACATCACTAGCTTTCAGAGTCAGTACTGAACTTTTAGTACATGTCTCCAAGGCTTTTAAATTGGTAATACTTTATCTCAAAAGTTCATTGTTTCTATTAAATACATATTATTAATGGGACATAACAGCTTACCCTATTAACTTAGTATAGCATAATTCATTAACTGTAACAGCGTTATCAAAGAAAGCAGAGAACTTGAAGTCTCTCTCAGATGAATTTTTATTTTGTTAATAATTTTAACACTGAGATACAAGTATGTGCCAAAAGAAATCAGTTGCTTAGCTCTCATTGAAAGTTAGCAACCTTTAACTTTTCAATTACAAAGAAAAGGTTGGGGGGGCAGGGGGGAGGAACCAAAAAAAACCCCGAAAGGCCAAAACTGTACTTGTATTACTCACCAGGGTAATTTGGCCTGGCAATGCCAGACAAAACTACATAGACGTAGTTACTACCAAAAATGATTAATGGAAAAATAAGATAAAAAGAATCTCTTCCCAGAGTTTCCTATTTCCTTTTCAGAATACCATCATTATTATAAATGCAAGATTTATGTCATCATTTGATAAGGTAATTCACTCCTTACAAGCATAGCAACACACTTGTAAAAAAGCTAATAGTCAAGGTGAAATTCCCACTGTCCAAATCAGACTGACAATCTGGACCCAATTCCTTTTTTTTTTCCTTTTTAAATTCCATTTCTACTCCACATATTTAGGATTCAAAGACATTTAGAAATTTTCATTGGATCATTTCCCAAACAGCATTCCTTACTACTTGCCATTGAAAGTTGACACTTTTCACGCTCATGAAACTGGCAACCAGACTTTCAGAAAAAAAATCAATGTTTCAATTAATGAGGGTGCATTTAGAACAAGTCAAACAACATGGAGTCAGCCTGTACAATTCATTGCTGCCAATTAAATCACTATGGTAATTGGTTTGCCAATTTGGGAAGTCAGACAGATTGTGTTGGTTAGGAGGAAAAATTGATGAAGAAGTTGGATATTTCTTTGGTTCAAAGACTGTGCATACAGTCCTCTGATCCCAAACACAGCAAGTATCAAAGAATAAGAAACTCTTTTTCATGCTTCCATGCACCTTTCCAGCAAGCATTCAGCTCAGATTTTTCTTGGGGTCACAGTATCTGATTTTGGCTTTCTACTGCTTATCCCAAATGGACACACACACACGTGGCCTAACCCTGACTTCTCCCCATTAATCCTAAGGGACACCCGTCTGACACATGTCAGTGTTTTGGGTGGCACCCCTGTTCCTACTGTCTGGTTCCCTAAAGGAGCTTGTGGCAGGGATGCTGTTAGGACCAAAAACTACCTCCAACATGAGAGTGGAAAGGGATGCAGGGGCCGCAGGACGCCACCAAGGACAAAGGCACAGCAGGGGAGATACTGCTGCTAGAAGGCAAGTTGCACCCATGCTGGAGGGAAGAGACCAGCAGCAGCCATGGCACACCATGGAACAGCTGGCATGTTCACCCGCACCAGCATGGACATGCTTTATTATAGCTGCGTGTTGACACCAGTTTTCCAGCCGGCCCTTAGAGAGTGGAATAAAAGCCCCACTGGCCGAAATTCGGGGAGGACCAGAAGAGATTTCTCCACAGGGCCCAAAGTGGGCAGAAACAAATGATTTCCCCAGCAGGGGAGAGTTGTGGCAACCCCAAGAGGAAAGATACTCAGCTAAAGCTGGCTCAGAGGAGCCAGGATCCTTACCTTTCATGTGACCGTGGATCCTGGATACAGCCAGCAGAGACTCGGACAGTGATGAATCTTTGAAGAGAGAAAGAAGAAAGGAGGCTGAAGCTGTAAGTATCCATGGGGGAAAGGGAGAGTACATGGGAGTAAGGCACCTTGGGGTGAACATTAGAGCAAACCAGGCTTATGCAAGGCCTGAATAAGGACAGTATACCGTCCGAACCAGGACTGTGGATAGATACAGCCTAAGGCCCAACTGTGGCTGGTAGACTTTGTTTAAGCCTTGGTCAAGGATCATCATCATCTTTGGTGGTGTAAGGTGTGGTGTAGGGGAGGTGGAACCTTAAAATGGAGATCCAGGCAAGAAAGCCAAAAAAGGGACTGTGGATAGATACAGCCTAAGGATGGTAGACTTTGTTTAAGCGTTGGTCAAGGATGTAGGGGAGGTGGAGCCTTGAAATAGAGATCCAGGCAAGAGATCCAAAAAAGGGAACCAGGAGAGGCAGGATCCTCCCAGCAATAATCGGTAACAACAAGATGTGGCAGGAAAGAATCCCTGGGGACCTTTTGAGGCATCTTACTGGAAGGCAAATCGTTGACTTGAAAGGAGAGAGCTGCATCCGAATGGCCAGAAAAGGCAAAGCGCTCAAGTGAACGTCATGGGAGTTTACAGAGCTCAACTGCATTTTCCACTTATTTGATGAAAGACACCATCTTACATTCGAAAGCATGCCTAACTTTATCCCAACTACATAGTTGGCTCAAAAAAGATGTCACCCTAAGAAATCCTTGCCTCTCATACCACTTGACTATTGCCTTTCAATAAAAACTGTGACTTGGGCCATCCATCTGTTTCTATGTGTTGCACTCTTTCATCACCAGCAGTAGTAACAGCAGAGAAACAGAGAAACCCTTCCTACAAGATTTTCACATCAGTATATGGGACCTGGTTTTTTTTCTCCAGGATTTCATTGTACTTGCACCAGTTTAAGAAAAATGTAACTGAACAAAGAATCGATCCCATAAGTGAATTTATTTTAATTCCATTTATAGAACTGCTACAGAAATCTATGGGTTAAATCTAAACATTCTACAGAAATATAATCGCTATTACAATATGTTATTGTATAAGCATGTCTGTCTTTATGTAGCGATACCAATTGTTTGCAAATGATGGGCGGCAATGACTTGGACGAGGGAGTGACATGTACTCTGTCCAAGTTTGCAGATGACACAAAGCTATGGGGAGAGGTGGACACGCCGGAGGGCAGGGAACAGCTGCAAGCAGACCTGGACAGGTTGGACAAATGGGCAGAAAACAACAGAATGCAGTTCAACAAGGAGAAATGCAAAGTGCTGCACCTAGGGACGAAAAATGTCCAGCACACCTACAGCCTAGGGAATGACCTGCTGGGTGGCACGGAAGTGGAGAAGGATCTTGGAGTCCTAGCGGACTCTAAGATGAACATGAGTCGGCAGTGTGACGAAGCCATCAGAAAAGCCAATGACACTTTATCGTGCATCAGCAGATGCATGACGAATAGGTCCAAGGAGGTGATACTTCCCCTCTATCGGGTGCTGGTCAGACTGCAGTTGGAGTACTGCATGCAATTCTGGGCGCCGCAATTCAAGAGGGATGCGGATAACCTGGAGAGGGTCCAGAGAAGGGCCACTCGTATGGTTAAGGGCTTGCAGGCCAAGCCCTACGAGGAGAGACTAGAGAACCAGGACCTTTTCAGCCTCCGCAAGAGAAGGTTGAGAGGCAACCTTGTGGCTGCCTATAAGTTCATCACGGGGGCACAGAAGGGAATTGGTGAGGCTTTATTCACCAAGGCGCCCCCGGGGTTACAAGAAATATTGGCCACAAGCTAGCAGAGAGCAGATTTAGACTGGACATTAGGAAGAACTTCTTCACAGTTCGAGTGGCCAAGGTCTGGAATGGGCTCCCAAGGGAGGTGGTGCTCTCCCCTACCCTGGGGGTCTTCAAGAGGAGGTTGGATATGCATCTAGCTGGGGTCATCTAGACCCAGCACTCTTTCCTGCCTACGCAGGGGGTAGGACTCGATGATCTATTGAGGTCCCTTCCGACCCTAACATCTATGAATCTATGAATGGTAACTACTAAATGTCATTATACTGAAACACCGGGCCAGGCATATATTCAGTCTATATCAACATCTATATCTTGTATGCATGCATACACTACCCCTGTTACTAAGCACAACCAAATATTCATTCATGTTATTGCACAGTAACTGCCAAACACAATATTGAACACAAAATTAATTTCCTCATTTAATACATGCAACAGAATTAAATTAAACCACAGCATAAGCAGGGCAGGCTTTAGCTATTAATCCTCCTAAGAGCAACTATAATTATTTTTGCCAACACTAATTTCATTTGCATATGTATTGTTAAATTGGAAATCACACTGAACCAAGGAAGGTTTAGCTCAAATAAGAGGTGCTATTTAAGCATAGTAAATTTGATAGCAAATGTGTTAATCTAAAGCAAGAAAAAATGCAATATGCACAATTTTCAAAAGGAAAAATAACTGTGCTACATAATAAGTCAGTTCCTTAAGGGTATTCTCTTCTTTACATATCATCTACAAAAAAGACTGTAGCAGTGTACAAGCTTGTTTGTTATCCAAAACTACTTAATGGATAAGTCATGTGAGTATTTCTTGTCTCCAATAGTTTTGTTTGTGTGAATGCAAAAAGTTATTAGGAGTGTTCAGTGTCCAACTATAAGTTACTCTGGTTGCAAACAAAGGTCAAAAGTATGTTTCTGTCCCCCAACTGCCTAAGCATGCTCTAATATTATGTATAGATGTTCATGGGATGGGATCTACAATCATGCGGCTTACTTTTAAGTGGCATGATTGTAGACCAAATACTGGTTGTACAGACGTTCACCAATGCCAGAAACCGGATCTAAATAAATCATGGTGCGGGGAAGGGGTGGGCGGTATTGGGGGGAGGGGGGGCTAGTGAGTCCACATGGGGGCTGGTGGGGTCCACAGGGGAACTGACAGGATTGGAGAAGCTAGCAGGTCAGCGCGGGTGGATTTGGAGAAGCTAGCAGGTTGGTGGAGGGTGGACTGGCAGGTCTGGGAGGAGGGGGAGGGAGGGTTGTCCTGTCCAGGGTTGTATACAGTCTGCATGTAAATGAACTAAGTCAGATTAGGTGGCCATTTTTTGACTAATCTAACCTCCCAAATTTGTGCAGAATTTAGCACTTAACTCACGCTAACCCTATTTAGGTTGATCTAAGTATAATGTTTGTATATACCATAAGAGCCTAGAATAAAATAGGAATGAAGTGTGAATTTTGTTGCTGACTTCAGTGAAACTAGAACCTCACCCTTAATTTAATTACAAGTATGCAGTTTTTTTTTTCTGGAAGCCTTCTGCAATAATCAGTTAAACTTCTACAAATATTCCTTCTGGAACAGTTTTGGGCAACAATTGAAAAAGAAAGAGGAAGTGAGGAAATAAAAACAGTCAAAACTGATTTTGCCTAGCTATTTTTTTCAGTATTTGTCTAGTAAATATTTAGTGTGTAGAGGCATTCACTGCACTTGGCCTATGTTTATGTGGCTTAATTTAAGCCACTTTAAGATAGACCGGAAGCAGCTAGTGGGTCTGTGCAGGGGCTGGTGGGCTAAAAAAAGCCTAGTTAGTGTTGGGAATAGCATAGCCCTGTGTTACACTGTGATTGTGTACAGGCATTTGCAAGATTGAGTAACCCCTCTCCTACACTGCATTAACCCTTTCTTAATCTAAGCTAGTGCACTTCCTGGTTGATTTAAATTCTCTAAACACCTGGGCATTTGAATCTAAATGCAATGCCTGTAAGTATCCTTAGTGATGAATGTAATTTATGCAAGCTAACAGTTAGGATACATGTTTTAATGCACATTAACTATTCCAAGCAGCTGCTGTTTGGATGCAGACACCAGAAAAAATTAGATTTCCAAAGAAGATTATGCAGCATCAGGCATAACCAACTCTGGCATCCTTCCTAGAATTCATATCACAGCACAGGTATATCTTAGGAACAACAGGTCAGATTGCTGAACAAAAAAATGTCTCTGTAACTCAACGTACTGCAATAAGCAAATAAAGGCCTCAGGTCTGTAGCTGACATGGTAAGCAGGTTAATTGCTAGAACTCCTCACATAATGCATATCACAGGATCAAAGGCTAACCTATAATGAAAAGAAAATGAGAGCAATAATCTGAGGAAACAAATAGTAAATCTGATCAGAAACAAGAAAAATAATCAGATTATTTTTTCAATTTGTCCACATTTTTTCATTGAAATTTATAATGTCGATGACAAATGCAATGATAATTTAATCAAGATGTCAGCCATTGCTAGAAAACATTTGATGGTACTAGTTGGTACACATAAATATCATGGGATTTTTATTCCATGAAAGCAGTCCATTAATAAAGCTGTTTCTTTTAGGAAACTAGTTTCCTTTCATCTGATGCACACCAATCCTTAATTAACCATTGAGAAATGCTTTGATTTGGCATACTACTGGAAATTAATGCTGTATCACTGGGCTACCAGAATTCAAATAAGATGTGTTGCATCAGGGTGAACGGCTTCCTAAACTGGTTGTCAGTGCTGCTCATCAGAACTTTACTGTATGCATTCCTTTACATAGGCTTGAAAAGGTCACAGTTAACTGGTTTCTATCCCTATCTGTTCTGCATTGCTAGAATTAAAAAAATAGTAGACAGAATTATTAATATGTTTGCCCTGTGGCATGAGCTGCTGTTTCACAAACTTGAGATGGAATACCTGTAAAAATATTAACAAATATTGAGTGTATTGTTGCAATTAAACCACATTTTAAAGGTTGCTCCATTTGTTTGTCAGCTTCAAACCAAGCAAACTGAAATCAACAAAAGAATGAAGCAAAAACAGCACGATATTGTCTGGAAATATTCTTATCATCAGTCTTTAGCAAAGCAATAACAAGTTGCTTTGTCATCTTTCAAATGTGATGAGTCTTATTAGCTGGCAGTGAGAAATGGCTTCAAGCCACAAGATTGGTAACATTTCTCTTACTAGGTGACAGTGTTTCAAGTTCACTTCAGAGCCAGGTAGTTCATTTACTGATATTTCTTTAGGTCTGAGCTTATGGATCTCAGTGCTGCAAACACGTGTGAGAGTCATTTTAGGTTCCTAAGTAGTCCTAACGATTTCAATGGCAAAGCACTTGGGTAAAGTTACTCGTTCACTCGAGTGTTTGCAGAACTGTAAACATAATTTGTAGCATTTTTTTATTTCCTCAGTGGATATAACTTTCTACTGTCTAAACTAGCTTCGTTTTTCCCAAAACGTACTTATTATTCAGAAAAAGAAACTTAAAAGTATTTGTACAGAGAGTTTAAAAACTTCTGAACAATCTACAGAATAAAAGTTCACCCTGGGCTGGTTCATATTCACTGCACCTAAACAGCTAAGTTCTAGACCTGTGCAAAGCAGCAAGTATTCAATTTGGATTTGAATTTGGCTGATTTGGAGGGACAGTGATTCAATCCAATGATTTGAATCACTGTCCAGATTCAATTCAGCCAATTCGGATTCAGAGATTCGGTGCCGATTTGGAGATTTGGCCATAGACTATAATGGGGAATCACTAAAATACCTATAACACTGTCATTGTTTTTCAGATTCAGATGAAAATAGCAGGGATAGTAGCCCCTTCTGAGGGTGTGAAGCCTGCCAAGTTTCAAGGAGATAGGTGCAGGGGTTTCTGTGAAAATGAACCTCAAGTTTCTGAAAGCAAATAAAAAAAGCAAATAGGTGTGGAGTGAGAAGGGTGGCACTCACTCCGTCTGCACGTGGAGCTTGGGGAACCCCAGCAGCGGGAGGTTCACCTTCAGGAACACGAGCTGCTCCACAAAACCAGGATCCAGCAGGTGCAGTGGGGTGTTGCAGCATCCCCAGCAATGCTGAACACCCTCTCGCTTGGAATACTGGTCTGTGAACAGGACAGGTGTTCCCAGGCAACTGTGGCCAAATCCTGTCATACCTGGCAGTGGGTTGCACAATAGGCCAAGGGGTCACAGTGCAGTGGGGCTCCACATCCTCGACAAGATAGGTAGCCACTGAGGCCTCCGTGCTACCTGCCTGATGGTGGGGTGTGGTGCCTCTGGACCCCAACATTGAAGCTATGCCCTTGGCCCACACTGGCAGTGGCTGTGGTGGAGGAGATTGGCTTATGGTTGGAGTGCTGGCATGGGAAAGTGGATTCCCCATCTTCCACATCCCCCTGGCTCAGCCCTTCTGCCTCCCTGACTGTTCACCAGCACCTCTGTCCAGTGATTGAGGTTTGTGTTGCTGCAGATGCTCCCCTTCACCCTTGAGTCACATGTGCCCACCAGCACGTGGACTGTACTAGACCACAGTGGATCCAGCCATTTTTTTATGCCATCCTTCAGCTGCTTCACCAATGCCTGCACCTCTGGTGAAAATGGCTTGCCCCAGCCAGGAACATCAATCCCCTGGAACTTCTCCATTTCATTCTCAAGCTTCTTCACTATGGGGATCACTTGGTTAAAGAGGGGATTGCCAGCGCTGAGGCTCTTGGTGGCCTCAAGGAACAGCTTGAGGACCACCAAGATCTGGGAAATGGTATCCCACACAGCTCTGTTAAGGGGGCCACTGATCCCAATCTCCCCAAGCAAGGCCATCTCATGGATGGCCTTCTGTTGCTCAGCCAGCCTTTCCAGCATCAGGTATGTAGAGTTCCACTGAGTCTCCACATCCTGCATGATTTTGTACTGCAGGATGCTCAGCTCTGCCTGTTTGTCCCGCAGCATCTTGCCTCCTTCGATTCTCCAGTGGAAGTAGCCCACCACCTTCCTGCATTTCGAAATGAGCTTGCTGGTTGTGATGGTGCCGTCACCAGGAGCCCTGTCCCCCTCCAAGGCATCCCTGAATATGAGGTGGAACTTGTGTGCCACACAGCGGATGCTAACGAAGTTGACATAATGCACCGCTGTAACCATATTGGCCACATTGTTGGTGATCATGAACCAGCACGCGAGCTCACCCTGCCCAGCAAGCCACCCCTGTACCATGCAGTTCATGGCCACCATGATGTCCCTTGCCATGTGGGACCCATCCATCACCTCTGCTTGAAGGAGAGCCCACCGACAGCCTGACTGATTGCACCAGTGCCCTGCGAGGGACAGGTAGGCATGATCTCCACCCTGGCTGCTCCTGATGTCGGAAGTGAAGTGCAAGGCTACCTGCGGGCCTGCCTTGCACAGCTCCTCCATCAAGTACTCCCTGCATGCCTCATACAGGGAGGGCACCACTGTTCTGCTAAAGGTGGCATGTGTTGGCACTTGGTATGATTGGGCCACGAGCGCCAGCAGCCACCTGAACCCTGGATGCTCAACAAAGAGAAGGGCTGACCATCCAGAGCAAGCATCTCCCCAGTGCTCTGGGTGATCCCCTTTGTCTCCTCCTTTCCCCTGCTGGTCTAAGGGGGCTTGCCTCTGCTTCTTGGGGATGGGGGCTTTGAACATACATCAGTTGCATCACATCCTTGTTGTGGTCATTTCCCTTTGCAGCCTTGTTAGCCTCTCTAAAAACTAAAACAAGTTTTGGTGTAGGAATAAGTGCCATCTTCTATAGGACAGGGGCACAATATCATAGTTGCCTTCATTTCAGAAATGCTACTTAAAATGTAAGCATCTAATTGGATATTGTTAACAACCGAGATTTGCACAGCAAGGCTCCATTGTAAAAGCACTGTATTCTGCCCATTGAAAACATGTAATTTGGGTTGTTTTTAAATGCCTGTGATGCTAATTTGATTGAGTTTACAGACTATTATAGAGCTGTGTATCTCAAACAGAGGCAAAACTGATAGACAAGATTCACTAAATCACAGTCGAAGCAGCAGTTCTCTAAAACAATATTTAACCTTTCAGTTTCCAAAAGAAAAATATTACAGGTCTCTGTGGTTACAGCTGTTTAAATGCAAATTTGAGTGCTTGTTGGCAAGTGTCATTTAATAAAATTGCATGCTCTATCTGAATATTTCCCTGCTGGACAAGGCAAAGGAAATCGTTGTGAATTAGGCTAAACCATCTCCTTTTCCCCTTAAGATAGGCTTAAACTAATTGAACACTCAAAGGAGTCCGGGTCTGTTATTGTAATACCACCGTGCACTTGTGCAGTGTGCTCCATCTCAAAGCATTTTACAAATTATGTCAGTATAATATTGAGGAATCTCTTCACCCATGGGTATTTGTGCAATATGATACAGAAGAGCTGAGGAGTGCAAAACAATTAGGTGTTTTGGGCACAGACTATTCTCATAAAAAAAGAGTTCTAATAAACCTTAATATCTACCTGGACCAGATCAGACATTCAGCTTTACTGTCTGTTCCAAAAGATATGGCTACAATTTCTTTTGTCAAGCTCAGAAGAGGCAAGCAGGATGTAGATTTATGTTTCCTTCTGGTTATGATGCTTCGTATTTCATAGGAGAGTGGGAAGATAGAAAGCTCTCCTGGGCAAAAAATTTCTCTTGTGTTGAGGTGCCTCCAAGTTCTGTGAAAATGCAAATTTACTTCAAACAAAAGGCAGGAGCAAGGTGTCAGCTTTCAAAATGAACTATTCCAACCAGGAGAACTTACAGCACCTTCAGCTCTCTTGTGAAATACAAATTTTCATTTCCACTTAGGAGAAATTTTACAATCTTTGCATTCTCCTATGCCTGAAGAAGGGTGTGTGCGCCAGAAAGTTTGCAAATAAATAATGTTTTTTGCAAATATCTAGTTGGTCTAATAAAAGATATCACCCCTGCCATGAGTTCTTACTGTATCATCTTTGGACAATGATGGTTCTCAGGGGATGTTGGGGCTGAAAGCTCAGTATTTTTCCCAACCCCTAAGGACCTGGACCTTGGGGCAGGAGAAATGGGTTAGATCAGTGAATAACTAACTTGGCTATGCCACAAAGCCAAGAGGTAGAAAAAAGGTACCTAAGAGAAAAAGCCTTAGAAACATACAGAGGCAGCTTCGAGAAGGAGAGATGATTGACTCTGGCTTGCACAGAGAATGAAAGGCTGTTATAGCCACAGGACTAATCGAAGTTGGAGTAGACAAACCATGAGCTGCTTTCTAAATGCAGCTAAATACTCCAAGAAATACTCAGAAGGAAGAGTGAACTACACCGAGGGGCACGGTGTTCCAGAAACTCATTTTTCTAATGGCCTCTAACATCCTATTGTTCAAATAAAACTGTGCTGAAATTCTATGCAAAGCCTTCTTCTCTGTACGCTCAAGTCTTTCACTGGCTTACTGAAGACTAAGCTGTAAGCCTGATGGCTCATATCTTTGGTGAGAATCTGGGAAAGGTTGTGTTCAAGTTGTAGTCAGAACCGGAGAAGTCAGAACTGGAAATTTAGGGCAAGCAGTTAGTTCTCAGGGAGGAATGCTACACAATTTCTCTGCATTGTAGGAATGCATCTAGAGGCCCCCAGGTTTCTAACCCAGAGCCTTAAATCATGCAGGCAGACATTCAATGCCTAGGTTCCTTTATACCAACCTTGTCAATGGTGGTGGGTGTTATCAAACTGTTACCCTTGCAATCTGAAGTGTTCAGACTCGTGCAACAGCAGCTCATGCTCACTGCACAACTGAGAGTGGGTCAAGGTTGCATTTATAGGAGAAAGTATAGGAAAGAGGAAGGCATTGGGAAGAAAAGCTAATGAAACAACAGAGTAAAAGAGGAACTAGAAGTAGGGTGGAGGTGAAGACAGATGCTGTGAAAAGGAACAGAAAGAAAATGTAATGAAACAATATATGCAGAACATGTTTAACATGTATAGAGAAGGACACCCATTTATATCTAAGTAGCCCAAATGCTTGTGCCAGGCACAGGCTTTCCTGTAGCAGGAAAAAGATGTCTGTTGAAATTTAAATTTTTATACTACCTTTAGGGCTGTCATAAACAGCATGATCTCAGCAGTGTTTTACCTCATCCTCGGATAATTCTATTACAGATAGCAGTGTCTAGCGAATATCCTCTCAAAAGGGCAATCTCTCTCATAGCCTGCATTGGAAACAGCTATGATTTAAAAGAAAATAAGTAGTCTTCCGCTTCTTCACATCGAGGAACATAATGTCCTTACATCTCTGTAAAATTATTTGGAAATCCTACATCCACCAACAATGGGCAGCATTTTATACTCCCACCAATCTGGTAAAAATGAAGATAAGAGGTGGTATGCAGTGGGAAATCAGGAGGAAGGTTACACATTTCAGGGCACTTATTTTGCTTGTCTGAATAAAAAAAAAATCACTTTGTTTCAAAATGACTTAAAAATAGGAAAATTATTCAGAGGGTTGTTTAAGTATTTGTGATAGTAGTGATGTTAAGTAAAGCAGTATGGACGTGGTTCTCAAACTTTTTAAGCTCAGGCACCCTTCCCTATGCTCAAGGCACCGCTCAGACAATGCCTGCTCATAGTTTTCACTCATTTTTGACTATAGGAAAAATGATAGAGCAATTATTCTGTTGCAAAGAACTCAGAAAGACCACAACAGGTCAGAATATTTTCACTCGATGGATTCCTATGTGAAATCTCTGGGTTTATCTTCTGAGTCATGTTTGCACACTTAATGGTGATAATTCTGCATGGCGCACTATAGAACCCTTGAAAGGATCTCCAGGCACCCTGTGGGACCACTGCACCCTCACTGAGAATCATTGGGCTATGGGGTCCAGCACACAGGACACTGAATGGGGGTTCTTACTGTGTAGACTTATACAAGCCATGTACTTCTCTTTCCCTTGGGTTTTCTCTCTCTAACATGAAAATATTCATAAAAATACTCATGTTGCCCAGAAAACCTAGCTGGCTAATTCCACATTCATCTACATCTCTCCAATGGGCTCCACCAGGAGGCAAGCTACTGTTAGTTCTTTGCAGACATCTGTAAGGCACCACTCTGAGTAACAGCTGTTTAATCACAGCATTTGGCAGGCCAGCTAAGGATACAACTAGGAGCTAAAGAAGTACTTAAGCAGGTAGTGCAATAAGTTACATGCCCCTAAGGGGGGTGGAAAAAGGAGTCACTAAGAAGATAGGCCATGTTAATAGTACTGGGGAAGTAGACACAGAACCACAGGGATTCATAAAAAGAAGAAGAAATCCTGAAAAAATAGAAGGATTTGGCTGTGGAGATGGCAAGAGGATAGGGAAGCATTATCATTAGCAGTCCCTCACAGTCAAGGATGACCCACTTCCACGATGGTCTTATCTGTAGGTCTGAAGATGGCTGATGAGGCCTATCTGGGACCGCAGGGTCTGTTGCAGCTCAGGCTCGTGTTTCTGTGCAAGGTGAGTAGGCTCTGGGTTTTTGATTCGGTCTGTGACATGCTGTTTCTGTCACTCCTGCTTTTCCATCTCCCGCAAGCAATACATGTTTTAAAAAACAGAAAGTGAAAATAAAGAGTGAAAGGGCAAAAAAGCAGGTAGGTTCAGCAAACACAGGTAGTGTTCATTAAGGTTAAAAAAAATGTAAAAGAAAAAACACCTTGTTACACTGGAGTAGAAGAGTCCCCGCGGTTATGAAATGGAACAAAAAATAATCAAATTTAGCAGGTGGATTAGGCCAAAACAGGAGAGCGAGACTGGCCCAGAAGGTAGAATGGCGCTGTTAAGACTGACAGCTACTGCATTTCAATTACAAGTACACACATCGGGATACAGAGCAGCTCTTGAGATCTCTGCCTCTAGCATACGGGAAAGGCACCTTCAGATCAGCTTTGCCACTTCACGTACACTTTATTTGCGAGGGGCTGCACACAGGCAGGGCATGGTGCAGAGGAACACTCTTTGGAAGCACTTGGCATGCTGTATAAACACCCCCAAAACTCTCAGCTCCTCCCAAATCATGGGCTCCCTATGGCTACTAGCACTGAGGAAGACAAAGCTGAGGAAGATGGGCTTGCCAAGCTGATCACTGCCCTGGCTCAGAGGGCAACTCAGGTTTAATGGGGCTTGGAAAGGTATGGAGAAGACTGGTACAAAAATTCCTTTAGACTCTTTCTAAATGAAAGTTTGAAATAAAAGCCTTAAGTTGGAAAACTGTCAATTGAATTGTTTTTGTTCCATTTTGGAATTGTTTAGGAGGGTTTGTTTTGTTTTGTTTCAAAAATGTAGCTTTTCATCTGAAATGGGAATTCCAGCTTCTGACCAGCTTCAGGTATTGTTAACAGGGGGAACATTTTACATTATGGCCGTGCTAGAGGTGCCAGAGGAGAGCCGAGGCTCACGGTGGTCCTGTGAAATAAACAAGACAAAGGCATTTTTTGTGCCTGTTTTTCACATAGTGAACGAAGGGTCATAGAGATAAATGGCCTGAATCAAAAGCCCCTCAATCAATGCCAGAGTTACAAACTGACGTTAAGTAATTAAATGACCCTGACACCAAAGTATCCAGTATCTTAGTCTACCGGGGATATGATGTAGACAAATCCTGGAAAGCCTGAAAATCCAGGAAAACACTAAAGGCACTTGTACATGTGATGGGGTTTTGGCTCCTAGGGTTGTTTTATGCCCCCTACATTGAAATGATGAGTTTTTAATTGAAATGGTGAGTTTTATTTTTCCATCACTGTATATATGTTATTGTTTGGGAGCTGCAAGTGCCTGCTGAAGGCAGAAGCAGCAAGGGGACCGATCCTTTCTTTTTTTCTTTTTTCCAGTGGAGCCTGCCTACCTCTCCGACAGCTAGGGGTTCATTAATCTGTGCCAGTAATCTGTCAGCAACCCCCCTGGCCATGGTAGGGGTGGGCAGGCTCTACAGCAGAGAGCGCCCAGGCCCCTCACTGTTTCTATTTTCAGCAGGCTCCTGCAGCCAGCAGGATGCCTGGGGCTACCCAGGAACAGCCTGGCTTGCCCATGGGACAGTGCAGGGAGGTGGCAACAGGACAGCTGGGTGTGCTGGTGGCTGGAGAAGGAGGCAGGGTAGCGCACAGGGTGCTGGAAGCCCAGGTGGCCTCAGGGAAGTTAGGAACCCACCCAGGTGGGCTCAGGGAAGCTAGCAGCCCACCCAGGTGGCCCCATGCCCTGTGCACTATCCCCACTGCCTTCTCTGGCTGCCAGCATGCCCAGCTGTCTCCCTTCTACAGCCTCACTCTGCCACCAGGGCAAGCCAGCCCATTTCTGGGTGGCCCCAGGTGTCCCGCTGGCTGCAAGCAGAAGCAGTGAGGGGCCTGATCCTTTCTTTCTGCAGAGCCTGCCTGCCTCTCCTGTGGTCAGGGGGGGAAGGTGAGCTACCAAATGGTTACAATGTTCCAAGTTGCAACATGGCAAACTGAATTACATCAGGAAGTAGCTTAATTTGCAATGATGCAAACTCATTTAAAACCCCAAACAACACTTGCACATGTAATGTGTGATGCCACTAAGCCACACAAAGGGAAATTTTCACCATGTATACGTCATGACATCATCATGTGTACAAGCGCCCTAAGGTTTTTAGGCTTGGCAGGGAGGCTTCCATTGGAAACACAACTTGTTTCAATCAGAATTTTATCAAAAGCATGGTCCCACAGATTATTTAATTTTGAATGAAGCAGCATTTTCCAGCAGAACCACCTTCCATCAACAAATGTTTGACCAATTTTAACAGTCATTTCTACTCATGCAGTATGCAAAGGATTTCTATTTTTTAGAGAAGGAGTCCATAGTGCAATGGTAAGAGGAGTATTTAAAAACAAAGTAAAAAAGATTATTCAAATTCAATGAGTTTCTCTTGAGTTTCTTCTATTTTTGAGGCTTTCTAGGGCAACTTTCAGATCCATTATGTTCTCTTAGCCTTTCCTCCTTCTGGTTGATGATTCCATCAGTCAAGAAAGGTTAAAAGAGCACACTAAAATCTCAGGGTTTTATTTTTGGGGGAAAAAAACAAATAATATCACTGAAGGCAAATCAGTGGAAACCATGCTCATTTTGTCAACCATCAATAATTATTAAACCTGCTAAGTGGTAACTTCTATAAGAATTTTCATTTCAAATGTGAATACTAAAAAATGTGGTGAGGTCTGCCTCCAAACATTATTATTATTTCTATTTTAAAGATCATAGAACATTTCCAGCTCTGTAAAACATGCATGAACGCATGCATACACACACTGAATTCAGGACTCATTAAAAGGTACCCGAATAAAGAGCCAATAGCCAGATCATACTGTCCCACTTAATTGAAAGAACTAGCAGAACTACTAAATTACACCAATGTAACCCAATTCAAAACATTTCCCTGTGATCGGGCAACTCTGTCCATCTCATGCAAAACAACTGACATCTCACTTGATTGCCTCTGTTGCATTTTTCTTGCTTACAAGATCAAATTCAAGACTGAACCCTTCATCTTGCCTCACTTAAATCTCACAACCCACTAATTCTATGAAGGCTAGAAAAACAATATATACCCTTAACACCTTGGCTTCAATTGGAGCTAGTCATGTGTTTAAAGTTAAGCACACATTTAAATGGGGAATGGGCCATAATCCTTCAAATCAGAACTAAAATGAAAGGTTAAGGTATACAGTGTGAACAGGCTATGGGAATAAAAAAAGATACACTCTGTAATCCTGGATTAATTAATATCCAATATTATGAAACACTGTCATCCTTAGGTATTTTGGAAAGATTCCTTAGAGCCCTCACGGTTTAACAGAAGCAGCTGAATAACCAAACCTAATCCTCCTTTTCCTTGTACTACAATATTCAGAAATACCAGTCTCATGTGACAATAAATTATTCAATTCTGCTTTGAAGACAAAAATAGCTTGGGGGGGGGGATGGGGGAGGTGCCTAAAAAACATAGGTGGCACAGGTACAAGCTAATTACACTTTTAAGAAATGTTTTTAATCCAACAGTAAACCTCCTCCTGTATGGGCTAAATGTGACATGGTTGCAAGACTATAGATATTCTGAGACATTTTTTTATTTTTTATTTTTTTTGTAATGCGGGCTGACTAATTGTGCTAAGAAGAATAAATCCAGTATGATGGCAATTATCCATGTACAAAATTAGTTTCTGTAGCAAATGGCACTGTATTCTTTGGTTTCTAATTGGTATATGGTATCAATTAACATCTAATGTAACATGTCTAGGCAAATGAAAGCAAAGAAAAGTGTGTACTTTAGGACTGCAGAAAATGGTCAGATTGTTATTAATGTTTGTTTAATGTTGGGCCTAGGAACTGTAGTCAAGAAGCCCTTGTGTTTGGTGCTATGACAAAAGGGATGCCATTAGCTTCTTCCTTGCTGAGGTGTGGTTACTTTGTACCTTTCTGCCCCCTTTTCTTTCCACCTGACATTTTTAAAAGCTACCTGGTGGACTGTGACACCCAACTCCAAAGCAAATTAATGGAGACTTGGTATCCAGTTTTAAAAAAAAAAATCTTAGCCTCTGTTCTGTCCTCAGATTTCTCAACTGTGAAGCAGGTAAATCTGCTCATATCATATTGACTGCACACAAGTGAAGCACACATTTTCATCAGATTTGTGCCAGTCACAAACTACTCCACTTCTCTATACTGGTTTAATTGAGCTGTCCGGTGTCCAGGGAGACAGAATAAAGGTTAAACCCACTTTTCTACCTACTCCCCACCAGCTCTGGAAGAGGAGAAAATTGGTGTGTAGCCCTGCTGAATCCCATAGACTTATATACATGGCCCAGGCAGCCTGTCTAGGGATATATGGATTTCATATTAACCCTTACTCCCCTGTATAGTTCAAGTCTCTCTCTACCAAAGGTAGACAACTATAATTAGTTTCTTCCTGTGAGTCTTCACTTACTCAGAAGAATCAATATATTGACTTCTATAAACAACAGAATCATTTAGTTGCTTTGTTACTTTTCTCTTCTTCCTTTTCCTTATACATCTGCCCTTTTTGATGCCAAAGCCACAGCAAAGTCAGTTAAAATTGAACCTACAGTCTTAGCCCTCTGTTCTCCTCATGTCCTAGGTCTGGAATAAGCGACATGAATTGTAATGCTGCCAGCAAAACTATGTATCCACACTCAAAGCTGCCTTGTAGCAGCAGAACCTGTTCTTTCTTCCAGAAAAGAGGTATCACCTTCCCAAGCAATTCCTTCTGGTACAGCTGCTGTTGAGGGCCTGTATCAGCACAAATATACTCTAGGTTTTCATGTAAGCCATTTTGGTGACAAAAGCAGCCTTGTGTGGACATGGTTTTAGTTTACCTAACATCTGTACATGTTCAGAGTACAGCCCCGGGGCTGGGAAAGCCCAGCTGCTCCCCCCAAGCCTGGGGCTGTGCTTTTCCTAACACCTCACCCACACACTGACTGAGCTATCTTCAGCCCTCCAACCTCCCTCAGCCCCAGACCCCATAAAAATTTAAATTATCCCCATTTTGCATACAAGGAGCTAGGACCAACCACTCTAATATCCTGATTATTGGACTCCAAACTGAATAATACTAAACTTTAAATAATGCACTCTTAATCCAGAATAAGAGTGTGTATCCAGAAGGCTAATCAAGAAATACCCATTCCATTTAAACACAGTCAAGTTTTGGGACCAGACTGCACAAAGCATTACTCAATCCAATATTCACCCATTTAATTCAAGAAAGAGACTATAATGATACATAAAGGCAGTTTGGGCGGTGGGGGGGGAGGAGGGTTTGTATAACCAAGGGTGCAAAGTCCAGTGGAGGAAGGACTGTTGTTAACTTAATATGGCCCCAGAGCCATCACTTGTTAGGGAGGGCCTGTGGGCAGATCAGCTGATACAAGCCAGGCTAGCTGTAGGAGAGAAGTGTATCCTAATGCAGCTTCTACCAACAAGATTCTTTTAAGGTCGAATTGGAAATCCCAAACAAAATGACCATGTGCTGCCTTCCTTCTATATATTGAACCAGCAAGCCAGGGTAGTGAAAGAGGCTGTACTCTACATTACCTACCTGAAGCAAAAAAGGGCCTGAATTTGGTCATCATGAACACAATCCTTCAAACCCTAATTTCAGTAACTGAATTAGGTGAGGGAGTAACATCTTAAAATATCCCTGTTATTTGCCATGAGGAACTACAAAAATGCTGTAAGATAATGGATGTTAAGAAATCCCAAATGTTTAAATATTGCTGCTTAATAGCAGTAAGATCCACTTGTCTGAAACATAAAAAAATATATTTCATGTAGAAGTTAAACAAAGTTGGAGTATGGATATAACTGGGGACTGTTACTAAAGAAAGCATTAGTGTCAAAGGATGATGGTGTTTTTTTAGTGCCTTATTAAAGCAGTCAGTGTAGTTATAAAAAATTTTAGGGGATTCATTCCACATAAATAATTGGTCCATTACTTTAGTTCACTGTACACTTTATAAAATGTTAATAAGCCTTTTAAAATGTCACTACATTAAGGAACAGATTCCATATACCATAAAATATTTGAACTAAAATTATATACAGCATTTTTTGGCATTTAACTTTCTAAACAGAATGCTACCAGAATGGTACATAGAGCTAGTGATACAAATACTCTATTTTTTAACAACTGTCATGCATTTATTTATTATTAATAAGTACATTAACTGCATGGAAGAGCACTCATCCAAGCTCTGGGAGGCCTTGGCACACTTTAAAATATACAAGTCACATATGACAGATTCTCCCATTGATTTATCAGGGGCACTACATATGAGAGCAAGATGTGTATGGTTAATAAACACCATAAACTAAACCACTTGCAGAATATCAGATATTTTGTCCTCTTTGGCACGCCTTAGGCTATGAGCTGAATCTTTCTCTCTCTGCTAAGGACATAATTAAAACCATAGAAGTGTATCGTCCTTTCCACGGAGGTCTCAGTTGCGGTGCACCAAGGGATGCGATTCCAGGTACTCATTGCCTAAGGCAGACCCTACTAGCAAGGGTTCAACAGGTCTGATCCAGAGAGTACTGAATCAAAGAGGGTCTTTTTATGAAACCCAGTATGCTTTGGACACAGCTCCCAATTGTGAAGATGAAAGGACTAACTCAAACAACCATGGGCTCCCAGAAGTTACTGGGAATCCATAAGGTTTGGGTGCAGGTAGCAAACTCCCCCTCCCACCCCAGATTATGTGCAAGTATGTGCACAGTCTGGGAAATCCAAGAGTTTCTTCCCTCTGAGCCCATCCCATGAGTTTTACCATAGGAAGGGATGATGCATTTAGTTACAGTTATTCACCGATGAACTTTAGAAAATAAGTTTGGAGATATTAGCTTTGTGTGCAATTAAAGATGAAATGATCCATGTGATCTTTCTGATCACTCTGCCACTCCCACTAAACAGGGTGGCTGGGGTGAGTAAAGCATAGGTTACCTCTAGTTATGGCTTGTCAAATGCACAGAGCTGACAATGAATTTCTTTTGTTCAGAGACTCTACTTGGGTTTAAAATAAAAGGTTGCAAGTAACTTTGATAGCAAGAAACTAAAGGTGAGAAGTGCAAATGCTATTCTTCTCCTTTTGCAAATGGAAAAACAAGCTACTCGGAGGCAGGTGCCATACCCCATGTGTCAGCATGAGGCGAGGGAAAAAAAGAAGATCTTTTGACAGCTGTGCTCTTGGGAGCCTAAGATCATGAGGTGTATTTCAGAAGTATCTTCCTGCTAAAAGTAGTCTAATTATTCTACACTACATGTCCGCACAGAAGGATTCCTGAAAGGCCCCATTAAAGGCATTAACACATGCAGTTCAACAGGATTAGAGTAATGTGCTAAAAGTCAATAATGTGACCTGTGACTGGACAGGTGGTCCTGCCAGCAAAGTGCTAAACCGCAGTGGTACATCACAGCTGAAACGCAAGTGAAGTGTTCAGACAGGAGTGTGGTCAGGACACGGAACAGCATAGCTGGATTAGGGACATTAACTACTGACAACCCCAGCCAATTTAAATAGCCAGGACCATGAATAGCCAGGAATTCATGTCTGTGAAATGTCACCAGAGAGTGCCATGTGAAGCATTTCCATTTCTGCACCCGCTCCACCCTCCTTAGGTGGTCAAGGCAGCAAGACTATAAATCTGGCTAACCAGTTTTCAAGCAGTATAGCTGATGTGCAGATTCAGTTCAAAGCAGCTTTCAGTGAGATGAAGATTGCATGCAACATCTGTAACAGCAAGCCTCTCAGGAAGGGGGATTTAGATGCACTACTCTGAGAAATATCCTAAGTGTAAGAACTTAGAGGCCTAAGGCCTTCTTGGTTTGAGTAAGCATGTGAAAATCCATTACGTATCTGATACCTCTCCTAAGTGGATAAATAAGTCAGGGGGGAGAAAAGGTCAGATATTTCTATCCAACAATGCTATCATTTATAGAAACCCTTCAAGATTGTGCTTGTCAGTTTACTTTATGAAGATCCATAATCCTTCAAAAGTAATGTCTGGAACAACTCTTTTCTAGCTGGTGGAATTCAAAGCAAGATCTCAACATCATGTAGAGCACGATCCAAAGAACTGTACCCTGCCTGGACTAGAGACTAAATCATACACGTTTTGTTTACACAACTAGGAAGTAAGACTTGCACAAATTAATTATGTATTAAGCTATGAATAACAATGTGGATATCATCAGTGAGGTAACCTTGATATTGGTAATTCCTGTAACAAAGTATTGATCCAATTAACATAAAGGAAGATATGAGAGCAAACAGTTGTAACAGACTGCCAACATGGGCTCACCGGATTGGCTTGAGATACTTACCCTGGGCTAGAAACAGTGCCGGTGAAGTCTGAGCGACCCCAAGGGTGGAGCAGGGGAGCCCTGCCCTGTGGAAAAGGAGAAGTCAATCAAAGGAAGGGGTTTTCAATCCTCTCATTCGCAGGGAAGGGGGATGGCCGGGGTTGTGGGCTAGCCACGCTGAGCCCTGGTTGGCCAGTTTGCAAGCCAGGGAGGGATGGCCAGAGGAGATAAAAGCAGCAGCCAAACTGGCACGGGGGCTGCTGACAGTGACTCGGGGGAATGACGCAGGAGGCCCAAGAAGAGCTGGGGTGAGCTGACCCAGCTGAGGGAGCAAAGAGACCCCTCTGAAGAGCCTCAAAGGCCCTGGGAGAAGGCGGCAGCGGCAGTCGACCATGCCTCCAGCCCTGCAGCAGAGAAGGAGCAGCGGCCAGGGCTTGGGGCAGAGAGCTGGTGCCCCAAGGCCACATCACAGTGTGCTGGACGTGCCAGGCATCCCAGAGGCTAGGGGTGGCAGTCGGCCCCCCACTCCACTGCGGAGAAGAGGCAGTGGCCAGGAGTGCAGGCGACATCCTTATCCAGAGCTGGGAGCTGGGCCTGTGAGTTGAGGAAACTGCTTGCCTTCCCTGGGGAAGCGGGACAGCAGCAGGCAAGGCATTGGGGTCCTGAGGAGCAGCAGTGTGCCAGGATGAGGGTTCTTGGAAGCTCGGGGTGCAGGCCGGTGCTCGGAGCAGGATTGGAGAGCCGCGAGGCACGTGGGGTGCCCGGCCAGTCATCTGAAGCAGGGGTTTAGAGCAACAACCCCTGGGAGCTGCCTGTGCTGCTGACCCTCTGCTACTGACTGCCCCAGAGGGGACTCAGTCCTGTCCCTTATTCTGCAGCTGATTGTCATCGGATGGAGTCCCTGAGCTTTGTGTTTGGGTCATGCTGATTGCTGCAGGAGCCTACTCAGTTGCTTGTTGCTTGCCTTTTTGGTTGACATGGAGGGTCACCCTTCAGCCTCTTTGGGGGGAGGGGGGGGGCGATGTTTGATACAGTTTGATTGCTGCAGACCAGAAGAGCTTAACCTGGTGCAGTCTGTCGCTTATTGGGAAGCCTGTTGGAGCTGCTGGGAGCACCTTGCTACCTTGCTGTAGCATCTCAGCAGTGGCTGAAAGCTGCCAGTTCCCCTACCTGGGGTTCTTGAGTCAAGGGTTGACTAATGCATTCTGGTTTGTTTTGTGATTCTGGTTATGCCATATAAGTTCACTTGTAAATAACCTTTCCTATTATTCTTGTTTTGGAAATAAAGTGTAAATAGTTAAATCAGTTAAGTGTTAGACCTTCTTGGGACCATGGGCTGCTCAGTGGGGAACAGGGGCCAGCTGGAAAGTAAATTGGTGCTGGCTGGAAGCCCTGCCCCACTCTCACCACACCATCCCTGATATTGGGCAGAGGTGGCAACTGTTGGGCCGCCACCCAGGTTACACAGTAAAGCCACAAAATACTTCTAGAAAAGCAGTCCAAAGAATACACTAAGAAAACAGTGGATCAAGATGCTAACTTCAAGGCATGTTCTGCATACCTTGTTTTCCCAGGCTGAGGGGCCAGAAATGAAAAGATGACTAAAGAGTTAAATAATTGTACTTTGCTTTAAGAAGGCTGTTAACTCACTGCGTTGGCTACAGTCATTGCTCTTAGGTAGAAAGAGATGTCATATTTGTCCTTAGAGAAAGCCTTTTGTCTCAGGATCATACAGGTACATATTGATTAATCCACTTACAGTCCCTCTGAAGCATGCCAGATAAAATCCACTAACACTTTTCCCCCAGAATATCCCATTTACTTCTGTACGGTTATTGCAGTTCGTTCCAGGGACAAACCAGTCAGGCTGCATGCTCTCGGTGGCCACCTACTGGTGAATGAGCAGCAACCCAGCTAGAAAGAACAACAGATGTACAAGACGATGTGGTACACATTTTAATCCAGGTCAAATCCCAAAATAATCAAACCAGGGTCAAATGAGACATTAGTTAACTGCCTCCAAAGGAGTTCTGCACATAAGTAATCTAGGTAGGTACAATTCAAGGCCCAACCAGACAGCAGGGGAATCATGTGGCTCTGCCCTGAGAGAAAGGTGACAGAGAATAGCTTAACACCCGAAGGATGGTGCTCAGGGAACACAGGAGAGTCCAAGGCTGCAGTGGGCATTAACAATTGCCATTAGGCACGCATTGGTGTGGCACAAGGTAGTAAGGACAATAGCACATCAATTTCACTTACAGACACTCTTGTTATAATTAGTTCATTTTTTGCCAGGTTGTCTTGGTTGGTTGGTTTGTTTTAGCCATTCATTATTTAGGAATTACCTATGATGTTAACAGAAGCTCCTTCCTTTAAAGTGCATAGGGGAAGCTTTACATCATTAAGGTATAGAAGCCAGAGGTGAGATCCAATAACAAAGTGCTGTAGAAATGCAAAAGACCAGCATAGTGTTGTCCATTAGAAATGATTTCTTGGAAAATAGGCCATTTTGTGGTCCTCTCATAAGTATTCCAAGAGTTCATGAAAAAGCTTCAAAACTCATTTTTCCAGTAAAGGCAGCAGCTTTGTCAACACCAATTTCCCTGCCCTGTACTGTGTCAGAGTAGATGAGGCTTCCCCTTTGAATACCAGGTTGAGGGGAAGGGGCCAATACAATAATTTGTTGGTTTAATAGAAAATGCTGATAGACTAGCATGTCGCTCAGGCTTAATGGCCTCTTGCTGTAGGATAGTGGCTGGAAAGAAGCTGAGAAATTGGTGGGAAAAAACGTTAGGACAAAGCCAGGCATCGTTTTCAAAGAAAGAAATATTGATCATATAAGTGTATGCGATTATATTGTCCATTTCATTTTCGGACAAATAAATGAATCCATCTCCATCAATTATGTTTAAATGTCAATGTAGTTGAACAACAATTGCTTACTATACCTATATTGAATAGCTGCATTCTTAAACAGACTTCCCACATGCTTCAGCCAACCAACAATATAAAAGGAAAGCAGCTAAGTTTTTATCCAGTAAATAATTGCAGCAATCTGTTTGCCTGACAGTTTCATTAGATATCAAAGTAGCTTTAGATTTGAAAGGTTTAAATTTAAAAAAACAACAACAACCCTTAAGCACCTTGTTTTGATACGCCGCTTTGATTGTTCTAATAATTGCTCTATCAGGCCCTCCGAAAGAGGTTTGTGTGCATATTCAGGTACAATCTTTGGAAGATGCAGCAGTGTAGTTACTAGGTATTTCTCATATGTAAACAGATTTCCACATGGGCAACTGGTGCCTCCCAATACTGGGGGGGCACCAACAGCCCATCGCCGACCGGGGGAGGGAGGAGGGTTCTCCCAGCAGCCAATCGCCGCTGGTGGAAGTGCTGGCAGCAAAACAGGAAGTGCCACTAATGCTTCTCTCGGGGGGGGGGGGGTACAGTCAATCTCAGGGGGTGCATGTGCACCCACGTGCACCCCCTACACATTGTCAATGGATTGTCAGTATAGTTTTCTTAATGATTACAAAAGGTCACACAAATCAAAAGGTAAATGAATATAGCATGCAGAAGACAAATAAGAATGAGTTTTAGAATAAATGACCTCCTATAAATATTACTTTTGCATTCAGTCATCTACACACCAATCTAAAAGCAGTGGGAGAGAGAGAAAGAGAACAGAATAATATATTTCAGGTTTCTTATAAAATGAGAGTAAAGATAGAGCAAAACAGAATTCAATCAATCAGAGCTCTTTTAAAAAGACAAATGAGAAAGGAATCAAATTATGAGAAATATATGGTGCAACACAATTAAACCAGGTTGTGGATTTAAGTTAATTGATGAGATTAGATAACTAGCCATTGAGAAAATCGTTATGCAATTAATGCATCACAAAGGGCCTCACTAGATAAGAACACTCCCCAAAATTATTTTGAATTTAAGTGGATTAGTTAAACTGCATTAAAGCCCCACGTGGGTATTTGTTCAGAAATCAAGTGAAGTCAGTTCAGTTTCACTTATTTCACTCTGATTTACAACAGGAATTTATCAGTTTACAAATAAAGCATCTTAGAAAGGTTTGGGGGTAAATTAGCTGAACATTATGCCAGAATACCTCCCTGTAACACCCCATAAAGCCAACAATAGAGGCAAAGGCAAACCCCCTTGGAACACTTCAAAACCTCACCTAGACCACACAGAATAAATGGAAGTCAGGAAAAGGAAGAACCCTTTTCTCTCGACTCCTACTCCAGTGACCCAAGCACTGATTCACACCCTTTCCCAATTGAAGAACACACAAGGTATACAAAAAGGTAGTTTAAAATTAACAGCACAATATTACAACGAAAATGCAAAACTAACAAAGAGGAGACCTTCTTTAAACTCCCAAATGGAACTAAGAGTCAATTCCAATAAGCCAGATATACTGTTACAGGAAAACTTAATTGAGCAGCATGACACAATCATCATGTAAGATTATCTATGATGTTAACTGAGAGCACAGCATTAAAATGGAGCCACTTAAAAGATAAGGTCTGAGCAAACAATCAATTTGAACCTACTGATATAAAAAAAAAAAAAACAACAAAACCAAAAAACCAACAAAACAGGCAGCACTGACTCTACAAAAAAACCTTCATTGCATCTCTTCAGATTCCAGAATGATCAAAATATGAATCCTTCAGGAAAGCAAGTGTAGATTTTTTCCCCTTTGACCCAAGCTTCTCTTCTTCCTTTCCAGATTGAATATCCTTGACGTTGAACTACATGGTTTTATGATAAAATCTGTGATGTGGAAGAGACTGCTGAAAACACATATTTTATAAACAGCAGTCAATAAAAAATCAATAAAGGCTAATATATAGTATGACAACATATGATTAAGTAGCGCATAGATAAACACACAGAAAAGATCAAAGATCAGAGAAAAGAGGTGGTCTTTCCATATAGAAAGAAAAACTCAGGGTTCAATTTTTAGCCAGCCTCAGTTCCCAACCTGTAATTGCTTCTGTAAAAAAAGAATTGTGGGTCCTGTTCAAAGCATGGAAACGTGTGTCAGGTTTTCACCCACAACCGAATTACAAATGCAAAAATAGAGCCGCGTCCTGCAAATGCCTTCCTAATGACAGGAAGTAGGCTTTGGGGGCCCTCAGGCTTCAACTGCCCAAAACTTCATAGTTGCATGTTGCAGCCTTGCCCTAAAATAGAAATCATGAAGGCAATGTCTCATGTTTGCAAATAATAGCCTACATAATGGCTTGCTACTAGCATCTCTACCAGAGGAAAGCCCTTTCAACTTGTAGGTGCAAGCATGAAAACACACTCAGTTGCTCTTATTTGTGGATGCCAGAAAGAGACCCAGATGCAATTTCATTTTAAGATATAACGATGCTGTGTTTGAAGCTGCAGTCGAACTTTATTAATAATACAGTCATTGGTGGGTCTATACATAGGCGCCAACTTTTATTTTTGATAGGGGCCCCTAAGATGATGGACATGCAAAAAATTTTGTGCATTTTAGGTGACAGCCCTCTTCCTTGGGGAGGCCAGGGCCCTCGGGCCCCCATGTACTTGGCCTCTCTGGGTCTATACTCCTTTTGCGGGGCTCTCATTTACTTTGCTTTGCAGCTACTTTCAACCTAGAGAATGGATAGAGCAAATGTGTCAGCAGTATGAATAATAGGACCCCACAGGACCTCAAAGCGCTTCTGTAAGGACCACCTCTTAAAATGAAAAGGTGGCTTGCAGCTCCAGGCCTTACTAACCTTTGACACTTCTGTTCAGGCTGCTGTCCAAATGACAGTTCTTATGGTGACTTTGTAGTGCACAAACTAAAAGCGGTCCTTTTTCTGATGAAAACCCAAGGCCCAAAGATATAAATATTTTTATATACACAAGGAAAACACATAGGACAAGAGCAGAAGGGGCAGAATAACCACAAAAAAAAACTTGCAACCAAAAGGAAAATTTTCTGTGAAAATTTCCATTTTGGTCAGTAAGTCATTTTTCATCAAAACAATATTTTGTCTATGAAATATGGACACTATGAAAGCTGTGGCACTGGTTAGGCCGCAGCTAGAGTACTGAGTCCAGTTCTGGGCACTGCAATTCAAGAGGGATGTGAATAACCTTAACAGGGTCCAGAGGAGAGCCACTCGTATGGTTAGAGGCCTGCAAGGAAGGCCCTATGAGGAAAGGCTGAGGGACCTGGACCTTTTCAGCCTTTGCAAGAGAAGGCTAAGGGGGATCTTGTGGTAGCATACAAATTCACCATGGGGGGGGGGGGGCGGGGGGAAAGCAGGGAATAGGAGATGCCCTGTTTACCAGGGCACCCATTGGAATAACTAGGAACCACAAGTGACTGGTGCCTCCCAAGTCAGGGGGGGGCATTTGCCCCCCAGCAGCAGATTGTGCTGACCAGGGGGCGGGAAGGTCTCCCACAACTGATCACACCGACCCAGAGGTGGCAGTGGCATGCCTCTGGCACTTCCAGGTGGGTATGATTGGCATGTGCATCCCCTATGTGTCACCACTGCCAGAAACAATGGTCACAAGCTGATAGAGAGTAGATTTAGGTTGGACATCAGAAAGAACTTCTTCACAGTTAGGGTTGCCAGAACCTGGAACGGGCTTCCAAGGGAGGTGGCTCTCTCCCTTACCTTGGGGGTCTTCAAGAAGAGACTGGACAAGCACCTGACTGGGGTCACATGGCCTCCACACTTTTTTTTGCCAGGGGCAGGGGGTCAGACTCATTGATCCATTGAGGTCCCTCCCAACCCTAGAAATCTATGAAAAATTCAACCAGTTCCTAAAACAGAAAGGTTTCAGTGCATTTTCTTTTCTCCATTTATGCTTACTCAAAATGCAGGGTTATCATCCTGAGTGAATGGTATCTAAACATAGAGTATGATTAAAGCAGTAGGACTACAGTGAAATGTCATTAAAAGTTGACTGCAGTAGACATTGCATGTTGAATGATTTGTGCTTCATAGGCAGCACTTGAGAAGCAGTGAGTGTTAAAACGGAATAGAAATGCATTATCTCGATATTATCTGGCCACTCTGTTGAGCGCTGGAAGTTATGTCATGTTGATTAATATCTTCTTTCTTCAGTAATGGAACAACCATTGGAAATACTATTCCACCCCTTCCCAAGGGGTACCATTAAAGGAAAGTAAACTTTACATTTTGTAATCACAGAGTGCCAAAATGAATAAGTAGCTTACTGAAATATTTGACCTCTCTTTGCCATTTTAATGGAAACAGCTATGTATTAAGTTCTTTCTTAGCAGCAAACATCAAGCCAGTATGAATTCACACAGATACTTTCATTGCTGGTAGATATGGCTACCTGTGGACCTACTGAGCTTGAATCTTTATTGTACTGCCATTTTTAAGAGCTAAAGCTTTTAAGGTTTTAATGACTTATATGTGACAAACATCAGATGTTGACAGAAAAGGAATAGCTGCTTTTTGAGAGTTTATTTTTGCATGTTTTCAAAAAAATTTCCAAAACCATCTCTGAATTTAATATAACTACATTTTTCCTTTCTCAACACTGACAGAGCTAAAATAGTGAGAGCATATTATAGTGGGCATTTTTAATCACAGAAAAAGTTCTGCTATTAGGGAAAACTGGATTCATAGGAAAAATATACAACTCTGCAACCCAGCTTCACATTCATTTAAGTGATTCGTTCCTTTCTGGTCAACAGGACCCATGGTATTCATTGAAAGAAATAACTGAAGAACAGAGATCTGCATTAGTTTTCAAAAGCATGATTTGTTTAATTAACTTTGACGTAGGCAACACTGTGTTTTGCCAAGGGGGAATGACAGGAAAGACAGCAGCTGTTTACTTCGGTCCTTGATAATGAAAATTATCTTTTATTTCTGTATTGCACTGTTATAAAGAAAACTTTTAGACAGCCATTGTAAGGCTTGCTTCTTTCATATATTAAAATAAGATATTTGCCTGTTGAATTTTGCTTCTTAAATTCTTTTCAGGTTTATGGTTCATTTGAGTGTTAAAGAGTATGATGAAAATGCACATCCTTAATACACTCAGTAGTGCAACCAGCAAATATTTTATAACTCAGAAATACTCCTTCTCTCTCGCTAAGTGAAAGAGGAGGAACGACAGATACTGTTTGACAAGGAAGCCAGTGAAACCTTCATATGGGACTTGCAGAGGACATGGTTTCTTCCCTGCACCCTTATACACTCATGTCTATCACCATCCAGTTCTTTATACTATTTCATGTACAAAGAAAAGAGTCTGTGAAAGTCACCATGAATAGGTGGCAACCCTACCCATTACCAGCACAGCCTCAATGGATATCGTCTAAACTCTGCCCTTATATGGGATTACTTTACTCCATAAGTCACAAAGCTCTGTGACCAGACTATTCTTACAAATATAGGCCTTACGCTCCAACTCCCTTCTGAACATTTCTTCTATAAAAAAGTTATGTTCTTCTATTTAGCACTTTCTTTCCTCAGAAAGTTATTAAGCCTCTTATGCTCCTGAATAGAAATAATACGACTCATTTGGTCTATGTAACTGGGAGGTACCAGACCAACTTATCTGTGTCAAATAAGGTGTCATATAGTCTGACACCAATTACATGGTAGCCAGTATTAAAATTAAACCAGACTGACAAAATTTACTGTATACTAACCACCAAGAAACATGCAGGCATACACAGGGCACCTAACTTTGCAGTTACTATCTAATTTGCTGAACTGCACCTAGGAAAAGCTCTATTGTGTGCATGCACATGTGTGAAATCAGCTTTATAATTATAGGAACCACTACGTTTATTGAATAATAACTAAGAAAAGCTCTGCTGCTATTGGAAAGGATAGTGTCTGCATAAACCCTGAAAAAAAAAAATCACCTCTCTTGGAGATAAGGGGGGGAGGGGAGGGGGAAATGTGACAGGTTCTGAGCTGTTACATATGCTCCCTTCACCGCAGGGACCCCCTCTATGTTTATCTGTGTAAATAAGTTAATAAAAATGTACACTGTACAATTCTGACAGTGAAAACCATGCTAAAAGTTAAAAATGATAAAAAGAATAAAATCTTCCTGGTGTTATACACTTATAACTGAAGACTGAAGGAACAGGTTGATACTTTCAGCCACACTGTGCCACTAATGCACATACACTGTAGGAAGGGCCAATACTTTTACATGTCATCCCAAAGGTACAGAGAAAGAACTGCCTCTCTGAGACGTACAGTTCCCACCCCCCATTCCTCTCTGCTTGCTGTAAGCAAATCACTTTACTTTCATGCAGAGGCATAACTGCTCACTGCTGTGGCCAGAGCAGTGGTGGCAGTGCAGGAGCAGCACCTAGAGGTTCACAGCAGCTGAGGGAGGTACCCCCTTATTTTAGGGTCTCCAGCATATGCATTGAACAGCCCCCAAAATGCCAAGTTTTAGCATTAAAGAAAAAAAGAGGTGACATCTTCCCCCAAGCAGCATCACCAGCTTCAGCTACTGCACTGCACATACCCATAGCTGCTCTGGCCTCCCT
Organism: Alligator mississippiensis; assembly: GCF_030867095.1. Lineage (NCBI taxonomy): Eukaryota > Metazoa > Chordata > Crocodylia > Alligatoridae > Alligator > Alligator mississippiensis. The sequence continues at coordinate 12,459,154 of NC_081835.1, read as the reverse complement.
GCTGCTGAAGCTGCTGCAGAGGGGAGAGTATGGAAGGGGAGGGTGACGTGCCCTGCTAAACCCACCGTGGTGCTCCCTGCCTTAGGCGGAGCATGGGGTTCATGCCCTGCTTGCCTACCCATTGTTATGTTGGTTTGATGCGTCTGTACAGAGCTTATGCAATAGTATTCTGATTCATGGCTACATATCCTAGCTACCCCAGGATAACACAGGCTGCTGCCCTAATATCCGTCATAAGTTACTACCCTAAAGCATCCCTGGCCTGCTGTGCTGGCTAATACAGTACCAGATGGGCCCTTTGCAATCATTCATTCCAGGTAAAAATCCAACCTACTCTTTTCTGAGAAAAGTATGCCCCCAGGTGACTTGCAATTAATAAAATGCCTAGGACAATGAGAGAGATCTAAGGTTATTTGTATCACCTGGATTTTACTGGTTTGTTAGCTCTGAGGATTTAACTGTGTGTTGCTAGCATTTCTTCAAATGTAGGTAGGTTTATGGGACAGTAACCATTTCAGAATGACCAAAACCTCTGTATCCAGTCTATTCAAAAGTTTAAAAAAAGCATATTCATCTTCAGAACACATGTGCACAAACAGCCTTCACAAACATAGAGACTGTCTCATGCCACTGAAGTGAACTGCACAAAGATTCCTGAATGCAAGGTGAAACCTATATCATATTTTCTCACATTAAACCCATACACTGCCCTGCCCCGCCCCCAGGCAAAGCTGGGGGAAATTGCATATTATATGTGAAGAAAAGACCTGACATTAGGGGAGGAAGGTCTGTGGGGGTGGGGGAACAGAGTGGTGGCATTTTCATTGCTGGGGCCCTGAGAACCACACCGATTAATGCTGTCATTGCTCCTTCCCTTCCTCCCCTACACCCCTGGCACCAAATTTCTGGGAGCCAGTGTACTAAGTCGGGCCCTGTTACACTGTACAGTCCCAAAGTTGACATGCCTGATTGAGCCTGTATGTCAAGGTAAGACAGTTTTCCCTGCTTTGGGGCCTTTCAAAAATAGGGAGTATGTTTTATTTGGGGCATCTGAAATACGTGAGAAAACACAGTATTATGCAGAGCTTTGCAAGCATTTCAAAAGCAGAAATTAGTATAAGGAAATAAGAATCCCCAGAGAACAGCAAGACGTTTTGAAGTTTCTGATCTAAGTCATATCCTGAAGCCTTAAGTTTCTTTAATAAGCTATTTAGACTCTAATCACTCCCAGGGAAATGTTGTTTCAGAACAATATGCATCTTTTAATATACTGACCAGTGCATTTGAATGGGTCAATGAAAGTGATAACATAAAGGATGCAAGTTCTAACACCTTTTCCAAGAGCTGTATAGACTATAGAAGTCCCAATTCAAGGGTCTGAAGTGTAGCTTCATTCTGAATAAGAGTTAACACTAAAAGTTTCAAAGATCTCCGCCAAAGGATAAGTCTGAAAAACAAGCTTATTTGACATTGGTGAAATGCTTCATTTTGATTCTTTTTTTTTTTTTGACTAACAAGACATTTAAAAAAGGGAACAAAAGGCCTTTTCAAAGCAAAGCCAAATTATTTTAAACAAGTCTGCAACAGGAGGCCAGCTCAGGACTGAGTCTCATCTTTGGTCCACCCACCTGTCTGGGGCAGTCTGCCCAGTCTCACCTGTCATGACTTGTTCTATAACTATCTGGTGTACAAATAGGGGAAGCTGCTCATTTAGTGCCCTGATGCCTAGGGCATTGTACATGGTGCCGACCTCCCCTATACTGTGCCCCATGCCTTGCAGATGGCATCCAAATTAAGTTCTTCACTTCTGACTCAAACTTGTCCTTACTGGAGTCTCGGCCTCTGGCCCACCTGTGGCCTCAGGTGTCTGTAGACTTACTTTGGCCTTTCTGCTCCCTCCCTGGGGCTTCCACTTATACCCTCACACTATGGCCTTCCCCCTATGCCTTCTTACTAAGGCCTCCTACTTAAATTATCACACTTGTGGGGCTGGCCGATGTGCAGCCCTACCAGTCGCCTCTGCAACCCTACTCTGCACACCCCCAGTGCAGCCCTTCAGGCCTGCCTCAGCAGAATCTACTCTACACCCCTCACGCACAGCCCTTCAGGCCACCACCATGCACCCTACTCTCTGCACACCTCTGCACATACTTCTGCCCCCTCACTGGGGCACTCTCCTGCCCCTTCTCACTGGGGCCACAGGGGTCTTGTACCCCATGGGGCTCAGGTGCCTCTCCTAGGCATGCCTGGCCCCCGTGCCTGTACCTATATCTGGGTTACCCACCAGGTTGTGGAGGGCAAGGCTATAAGGCGCCTCTTACTCGCCTCTCACCAGGGAGGCAACTGGTATGCCATTTCCTGAGGACCACCCCGCCATGGGCAGGCCCACCACGCCATCCTACCCTAGCAGGGTGTAGTATAGGTCATTCCCCAGGACCAGGAGCCTCCTTCCATCCCCATAGCTCCTGCTCTTAACTCCAAGGATATTGTGAGCAGCAACTCCAGTCAGGTGATGTTCTCTTCACAGCTGCAGCCAGCAGACTGCTGGTTCCCATGCTCTGACCTGCTTTTATTGCTAGCAGCAGACCCCTCTCCCCCAATCAAGCAGCCCCCAGCTAGCCATGAGGCTGTTCTGCTGCTAGCTCTAAGCCCTAAAAGTGGCAGGCACCAAAGGTGCTCTGCCACAAAGTCAAAGAACTACACTGAAACATTTTTTTAAATAATATTCTGATTTTTAGGCAGAATTACACTTACTTCATGCAATCTAAAATTACACTTAAAGAGAGAAAAACTCTCTTTAGCAGTAAGAAGTTGTCTATGTTTTGCAGCTAGCAATTAAACTTAGGAATGCAGCAAGACAGAGCTGTCGTCATCGCTTTGGATCACTGAAGCACAAGTAGCGGTTTTGTTGGCTTTGGTGGGACCTTTCACTTGTTTAAATATCTACTGAAATACTTCCATAAGGCAGTGTGTAAACTGCAAAAGCTCCCTGCATGATATTAAGTAATCATACAGTTGCAGCAAACTGAGATTAGATGTAATGATCTAAGGGTCCTTTTTGATCTTAAAAACTAAGTGTAATCTTTACTTTGAGTAGGATGGATAATCTGGCATTAGTATCAGGAGTTCCTGTTTTGTTCAGCAACATGAAACATGCCAAGTCATGTGCTAAATAACAGGTCACTATCTCTGGGCACTTGCTATAAAGCAGAGGCGGGCAATTATTTCAGGCAGAGGGCCGCTTACCCAGTTTTGGCAGGCTGTCAAGGGCTGCATGGGTAGCCCCACCCCCCTGGTCACCACCTTGGGACCAATGTTCCAATGTCTTGGAACCAATGTCCCAGGGCCAGCACTGGTGAGGCCCAAAGCAGGGCACAGGCTGGCAGGGGTCTGTGGAGTCAGGCTGGGCTGCACTAGCAGGAAGAGGAGGGAGCTCACCTAGCTCCATAGAGCCCCTGCCAGCTGGGACCCCACGCTCCTGCCACCCCGCTCTGGGCCCCACCAGCACTGGCCCCAGGACACCAGTGCAGGCCCCATGCTCCCGCTGGCTCCCACACCTGCTCATTCCCAGTGCCCTCCAGCCCCGTGGTACAGATCAGGGGCAGTGCACAGCCCTGACCCACTGCTCACCAGCAGGGATTTAGAAGCTGGTGCTGAGTGCGGGGAAAAGCGGCCCTTCACCCACCCCGTGGACAGTGCTCCCTGCTGCAGGTGCTCGCAGCCCACGCAGGGCTGTCCTGAGCAGGCACAGGCAGCCCCACATGGCCTGCAAGTGGCTACAGCACAGGGCACTGGCCACAGGGCGAGCAAGGGGCTGCTTTTCACCACGCTCAGCACCAGTTTGTAACCCAGCCCTAGTGCCAGCCTGGGCCCCACACTGGCTCTGGGCTCACCCACTGGGACTGTGCTGTGGCAGCAACTGTGACCCCCCCCCACTTGCCTCACCGGGCAGTGTTGGCTGCTGCTGCCTGCCCAGAGTGAGCTCTGGGCAACCCAGAGGTGGGGTGGTGGTGGCAAACACTGCCTGGTGTGGCAAGCAGGGGGGCCGCAGCTGCTGCCACAACGCAGCCCCGATGGGTGAGCCCAAAGCCAGCACAGGGCCCAGGCTGGCATTGGGGCTGGGTTACAAGCTGGTGCTGAGCATGGGATGGAAGAAAGTGGCCCGATGCCCACCACATGCCCAGCGCCCCACGCTGGAGCCACTCGCAGCCCACCTGGGGCTGCCTGTGCCTGCTCTAGACAGCCCTGCATGGGCTGTGAGCAGCTGCAGCAGGAAGCACTAGCCATGGGGTGGGCGAGGGGCCGCTTTCATCTGTGCCGGGAAGGAGCCTGGGGAAAAACTGAGCACGGGAGGGGGGAGGGGGGGAGCAGCCCCTCCCCCGCCCCGTGGCCGGTGCTCTGTGCTGCAGTCACTCATTGCCCACACAGGGCTGTCTGGAGCAAGCACAGGCAGCCCCAGGTGGGCTGCGAGTGGCTGCAGCATGGGGTGTCAGGCACAGGGCGGGCACAGGGCTGCTTTCCCCCCCCACCACACTCAGCTTTTCCCCGGGCTCCTTCCCTGGCCAGGGTCCTCCCCTACCCTTCCTACCCCGTTCCTCCTTACCTATGGTTCTGGCTTTGGGGGAGCCATGTCGTCCCAGGCCAGAAGGCCCCTCCTCTGGGGCTTCTGGCTGGGGGGGCAGGGTCGGGTGGGCCCTACAATTGTGGGAGCCCGCCAGGCTTCCCCTGGGTCCTAATGCCCATTTCTCATTTTTGACAGGAACCAAGGGCAGAAAATATTAATTTTCTAATTTTTTTTTAGGGGCCCCGCAGGTCAGATAGAGTGGCCTCACAAGCCGAATCCGGCCTGCAGGCTGTATTTTGCCCACCCCTGCTATAAAGTCTATAGGGGGTGAGATCTCAGCTGAAGATGCAGTGGGTTGTTATGCTACTTTGCAGTTGCACCGTATGCCATCTTCAGGGTAAAAAGAGGAAATATTCCATTACCCCAGCTTGGCTCCCCAAAGACTGATGCATTATTAGAAAGGGAAGTATATCTTTTGCAGAGGTATAAACAAAACCATCAAGGTCCAGAGGGAAGCAATCCACAAACAAACAGCCCTTCCTTTAAAAGGGGTTTTGAAAAAATAATAAATACAAGATCATGTGCCACTTACAGCTGGGAAAGATGAAAGCAGAAGCTAGCAAAAAGTCAAAGTGTGTTTTTGTGAGGGTTACTATGGTGACAGTAGGCACACGGGAACCAAGATACACAGAGAGATGTGATCAATTGGACTAATATTAAAACACGTTTCTGGTGCATGTCAAGATGATTTCAGAAATATGTGGTTCTTTTCTTTTAGTTCCTTTTTTACAAACCCATGAGCAGCGCTGCGAAGTCACCTTCATCTGAGTAATCTCTTTCTGGAAACAGGCTGAGATAGAAATATCTGTCCCATATGATCCAGTATTTAAACCCCGATTCTGTAAACTTACTCTTGACAGTTCCTCCCCACATGAACAGTTTCCATGGGGATAACAGACAGGAAAATAAAGGGCTATGTATGAAAAGAGGATTTGCAAGATTAAACCCCTATTTCTCTCTGTTTCCATACAACTTTATTTAAAAGGAAAATTAGTCCTTGGAAGCTGTTAGACGAAACACGCTTGTTGGATGTAAGCATTTATTTCTCTGAATAGATCAAAGACTGGGGGGAAAAAAAGACATGACACTAAAAAAGGATACGTTTTTGAATGTCAAGCCCCGAGAGCAATATCATTGGAAAACTCAGTGTTAAAATAAAGAACGCAGAGAGGTTTAGATATAGAAATGGTCTATTGGAATATACACCATGAGCACACACTGCAAGAGACTTCTCTGCTGCAAAACAGTAGACTCAGCATAGGAACTCGAGAAAATTTCAGGTTGAATGATCTTATTTATAATTCTGTATCAGTTTATAATTGTGTTTTAGAAGCACTATGGTTTCTGTTAGCTGCCTGAACTTTCCCTTTTTTCTGAGGCTACTACTGACTTCCAGAGATTTGACTGAACACAACGGCCCTCAGATTTTAAGCAGAAGCACATCCTTTATAATCCCCACATGAAGCAGGATTTATTAATATTAGGATAAGAAACAATGCACAACAACTAGTGGAGAGATGCCAGTCAGTAACTTACCATCACAAAATAATTATCTGTAATATACGTCATCTCTTGGATAATTGAGCAAGTTCAGTTTCCTGCTATTGGACCATTTACATTAGTAATAGAAAGCTTTAAATAAAAATGGGTTATTTTTGCTGCTATGGCAGGGCAAAAATCTACATTAGCAATATGCAGTTTCCATAAGCAAAGCAGTTGATAATCGTTAGAAATGTTAGCACCTCATAAATCCAATTAATTCTGTTCCTTCATTTCAGGAAATGGTTCTAACTCGCAGGTTTTGACCTGATATTGATAGCTCCAACTTTAAGGACATTTGTGCCACAGTACTGAATAAGAAGCAGTGTAAAGTGTTTACTCTGCTCATATTTGGTTGAGACACAGACATCATTTTTTTGCCTTTTAATGTCCTTTCCAACAACTTCACTTATTTAGTGAACTACTATATCTGCAATGCTTTTCCTTCAGCATCATGATTTCAGGCTTGAAAGATACTGTATATAAATTTTTTTTTAAAGACACACAATTGGATGCAGTAAATTTAGACACGTGTTATGACTCAATCCGATCACAGTGATCACGCTGCCAGTTTGGACGTTACCCCGGCAGAACTCAAACCAACACCAATGAGAATTTTACCTGGATGACAAACAACAAGTAATGACAAAATCAGAAGCCAAGGTCCAGTATTCATTTAAAAAGAGAAATCTGAACACTTAGGAAAATAATTGTTAATTTATTCTAAATTGTCAAATTAAATCAAGGTTCCAGTCCTTTTTCAGGCAAAGACACTTCAAATGACATTCAAATATCTGAGTGACATATATATTGTACTGCCAATTTTTAAACAGAACTCCTTGAAATCTTAAAAATTAATGGTGTTCAATGATAATGAGGGTCTGATTCTGATGACAGCAAGCTGCAGGGAGTAGTGGATATGCCAGAGGGTAGGGCTAGGATTCAGAAAGACCTCAACAAATTGGAGGATTGGACCAAAAGAAATCTCACGAGGTTCAATAAAGACAAGTTTCAAGTCCTGCACTTAGGAGGGAACAATCCCATGCAGTGGTACAGGCTGGGGACCAACTGGCTAAGCAGCAGCTCTGCAGAAAGGACCTGGGAGTTACAGTGAACAATAAGCTGAAAATAAGCCAACAGTGTGTCCTTGTTGTGAAGAAGACTAATGGCATACTGAGCTGCATTGGTAGAACCATTGCCGGCAGATGGAGGAAAGTAATTATTCCCCTCTCTTCAGCACTGGTGAGGCCACATCTGGAGTATTGTGTCCAGTTTTGGGCCCCTCATGACAGACAGGATGTGGAGAAATTGGAGAGAGTCCAGCAGAGGGCAACAAAAATGGTGATGGAGCTGGGGCACATGGTTAATGAGGAAAGGCTGAGGGAACTGGCCTTATGTGGTCTGCAGAAAAGAAGACTGAGTGAGGATTTTATAGCAGTCTTCAACTACCTGAATGCTGGTTGTAAAGAGGATGGAGCTGGACTGTTCTCAGCGGTGGCAAGTAACAGAACAAGGAGCGATGGTCTCAAATTACAGCAAGGGAAGTTTAGGTTAGATATTAGGAGAAACTTTCTCACTAGGAGGGTAGTAAAGCACTGGAACAGGTTACCCAGAGCGGTTGTGGAATCTCCATTCTTGGATTTTTTAAGACCCTTCTAGACAAAGCCTTGGCTGGGGTGAGATAGTTGGGGATGGTCCAGCTTTGAGCAGGAGGTTGGACTAGAGAACATTCTGAGGCCCCTTCTAACCCTAATTTTCCATGATTCTATGATTCAGCATTTTGTGCTCATTTATACTTGTAGGATAGACACAATCATACTACTTGTTACAATAAAGGTTAATATGTTCCTGCCTTCTTATTGTAAGTTTATTGCCTATACATGTCAGGAAGTCATAGTCCCTTTCCTTCCCTTTGTACAGCATAGAAGGCCAGCATAACTCTTATTTAACGTTAGTTTGTGCACATTGTGGTATCATGACATCCTTTGCAACGTGTGAATGTGCCACAGTTAGTTCTCTGAAGCATAAGGCTATTAGTTACTGCCATATAGTATGCAAGACTCAATGGGCTATTGGCTTATTCTACTCTGGAAATCAGACATCCATCTCTATTCTATTTGGAACTAGTCAAAGAGTCTTTAGGCACCCATTAGGAACCCATTAACATAGACTCCTGCTCTGCCTTATTCAGGGTAACACAAGTAGTTACCACATTTAGTAGTGGAGACGTATTGCAAAACTGAAAGAAATCTGGGTCTTAAAAATTCTCCATGGCAAAGAAATAAATACCGCCAAAATGTAGTTCTTATTTCCCCTTGTATAAAGTTGAACAGAAATCAAATTCTAGTGTGTTAAAAATAACAATAACAAAGTGTCAGAGCAGCATGTATATCGTACCAAGAGAATTCAAGTATAAATTAATGTAACATTCAAAAATAAAGCATCTGCCTAGATAACTACTAATTTGACGCAACTCCTCTAAAAAAAATTGTTTTAAATGACATAGTATGAACCAGATGCCTCATACGTTAACAGTTCCACTAAACCAGCATTAGCTTAAGATATTTTATTGATGACACTGCTATCATGGTAAAGCAGTATAAATAGAGTAGTGCTTAGCTTTGTGAAAGAGAATTTACCCAGAGAAACCTACTAAGAGATTACAAACTATCATATGACTTAGCCCTTGAAATCATTATTGTGTTTTAAATGCATTGGTAAGGAATTTTTTATTTGTTCCTTTAAGATATGCCTTGACACAACATCCGAGTAAAAGCTTCTTAGTGATGTGTAAAAATCAATCATTTTAAAGCAATAGGTCTAATACAGTTTCTAAACACAGCCTTGCATTTAAACATAGTTTTCAGCTGTATTTGTAGTGAAAATTATGGAGCATTCTCTCGCTCTGGTCTCATGCCTTGAGAGCCTATAGCCCCTAGACTAAAACCTTTCCTCTTCTCTGATCTTGCACAATATCCTTCCACCTTGTTGTATCTTCACCTCTCCCTTCCAGACCAGTTTTTATAGCATCTTCCCACTGCTGTCTTGGTCTACCTTGAGACACCCTCCACCTCAGTTTCTAAAATCTGCTCACATCTTCTCTTGCCTGTTCTCCAGACATGCCCTACCCATTTCATTCCTTGCACTCTTCTCTTGCTCAAGGCATCAGATCTTTTGTAAAATTTCACCAACTCCTGATGGTGCCGTCTCTTCCATACTCTGTTTTCTCTTACTGCACCAAATATTTTCAATTGGTTTTCAAACACTTGAAGACTTTTCCATTTGCCTTCTTCAGCCTTCAGGATTGACATCCATATAAAAAGACATGTTGAAAAACTTGTCAAGTATAAAGCTAGAGGTTAGTTGAGTTTTTCTTTAATTCCTTTTTTATCCCAGCTCTACTGGCATATATTAGCACTGCAAATTCTTGTCTTGATTTTTGGGTTTTGATTATCCTTTTTGATTATTGTTCCTAAATATTTAATCTCCGTACCTTTACCACATTGTCATTCCCTATCCTTATCTTCCCATGATCCTGAGATTTATTTCTGGATGTGACCATGTATTTAGTCTTGCTGATACTGAGAGTTAGCCCAACTTCTTTGGTGCTTGACTCCATGATCTCTGAATTCTTTTGTGCCATTTCCATTTCCTCTCCTACTAGGCAGATATATAAAATACCTGGTACAATTCATTCAGCTGCAAACTTTTTCCTTCTCCTTCACTGGCAAATGAAAAATAAAAGTTCGTCTTTTGCTTTGTAAATTAACCAAGAATATTCTAAGGTCTAAGGAAAACAGTTTTTAAAAAGCCTAAGTGACATAGGAGCTTAAGTCCCATTCTCAAAGAGAGAATTAGGTACTAAAGAGTCTAAATTCTCTTGACTTTCAAAAACACAGGGATTCAAGTCATTAAGTCGATTTTGATTTTTTCTTCTCTGATCTGAAGTCTTATTGAAAATCAAAAGAATCTCCAGGCTCTTCTGAAAATGGCATTTGTGTACTTTTGATGAGTCTACTTACATTATCTTAAATGGTGCTTGAGTCTTTGAACACCTTCCCAAGAGAAGTTTTTGTGACTCGAGAGGCATAGGAGAGAAAGAGTAGGGTTAAGACGCCAGAGCAAACTTGCATGACAAAAGTATAGCAGCACACAGCTCCATAAGAGCCAATCTACTTTGATAAGTTAGCTCATAGAGACCTCAATGCCCCCTGTCTCTATATTCAAGTTAGCTCACTGAAAGCTAGCCTAGGTATCTCCAGAGACCATAGCAAACTCCACTATGGACATATCCATAGACTGTGCACTCCTTAAGGAAGTCTTCTTGGTCATCCAGAAAACACCAGAGATTTTCAAAAGTCTGTCTTAAAGAAAAAGTAATGTTGCGCTGAGTACCATTATTGTTTAAAAGAAGTTTAAAAAAAAATCACTAGTACAAAAAATATAAAAGAAAAAACATTAAGAGTTTTTCAAATTACAATTGTACAGAAGAAGTTGATTGCAAGGCACTGCCCAAATACTGGGTCAGAGCTGACCTCTGTCTGCTGAGGACCTTGCACAAAGGCCTTGGTCTTGAATCTAGATCCATTTGGCAGGACTCCTTGGTGCCATCTAGAACCCCATCAATCCCCATGAAACTCTGCATTGGCCCATGTGCTCTCCAAGGTTGGTCTGGTCCCAGGATCAGGCCCCATATTTGGAATGCTAAAGGCTACTGCTCCATTCAAGAGATGTGGTGCTAAAATACTGAATACAAAGTGAAATGTGAACTAGCATTTGACATTTGCAATAAAAAAAAAAAACAAAAACAATTGATTGAGGTGGTATGACAGAATGCAAGGGTCTTATTCCAGCCTTATCATTCAGATTGGTGGAATTCACTTCAGTAAAATAAAATTTAAGCCGTACACGCAAGGCTGCTTCTTATTTATTCACTGTTGTGCAGTGATGCTAGCAGCTATTGCTGGCGAGATGCTTCTTGCTCAAGTACATTAAGTGGAGTGGAGAGTTCTAAATCCCTAGTGGACCGTGCTTATTTCCCTCTCCTCCACTCTTGTTTATGTCTCAACACACTTTGAAACATTAATAGGGGAATTTCAGAATGTGAGAGGTTTCTCAATTCAAAGTAAAATTTCTGCATGGCATTTGCTGGTATTTATTGATATGCAGGGATCTTTCTAAAACAATCCAAAAACCTGAGCTCCTGACTGCTCTTTACAAGCACTGAGATCCTAGAAATTTTTAATTTCATGTATAGTTATCTCCTAGAATGACTGGTCAGATGTGTTTTACACTAATAATAGGAACAGACAAATTAATTTAAAGCCAAACTGACTGTCCTTTAAAATGCATTAAAAGCATTACTGCAACATAGATATTTTTCATGAAGGAACTGCATCTCATTTATCTTTACCACTCACTAGTCAAATCCCAAAGCAATTATATGCCCGTCTATAAAAGATTTTGATGTACCCTCTGACTCCTTGCACAAGTGAAGACAACTTACCATGTTGCAAAGCATCTTTATTTTATCAGGATAGTCCATGTCTATAAAACATTATGTAGGCTTAAAAACTATTGAGGGTCTTCAAGAGGAGGTTGGACAGATATCTGTCTGGGGTATTATGATCCCAGCACTCGTTCCTGCCCAGGGCAGGGCGTATGACCTGATGATCTGTTCAGGTCCCTTCTGACCCTAACCCTAGAAACTATGAAGCTATTAGGAATATTTTTGCATAGTCCACAGGGGACTATTCACACAACTCCCCTAAGGAATTATCAGTGTAGTTCTCCACTAGACTTTCACGTGTGCAAAGCTGCTTTCTGCAGTTAATTAGACCTGCCACTGCTATGACAAAAAATTGGCCAGAAGCTTAGGCCCACTCCATTTTTGACAGTTCCAGGTTAAATATGAATTGAAAAAATTTCCCTCCCAAAAAGAGCAAACCAACAGTATTTGGTACACATGGTATAACACCAAAACAGTGATGACTGTTCTTATTTCTCCCCTCAGTGATCTGCCTTCCCAGTTATTTTTAAGACATGTGAATAAGCCAGATTCTACTAGGACAGAGTATATGAACACAGGCTGCTCAAATCCCAGCAAGTAAAATACTCTTCAGTCTTGAAAAACGAAGACAAAATGGTATACCACCCACTTGCCTTTTGTTATGTTGAGTTGATGGCTGGGCAACACATTGCTATAGGTAATTGCTATAGGTTATTTAAACTACATCCAAAAAATGTGACTGAAGAATTAAACTCCTTACTCCCACCTGCTTAAGTAGGTCCCCTCTTGAAATGAGACTTCAAACATCTTCATGTCATTGCAGAAGCTAAACAGTTTGTCAATAATTTGAGAGGTAACATTAGAAGAAGATGCAAAAATAGTCTAAAGGCATCATCTCTTTAGTAGGTGTAGAAGAAACGTATCAAAACCCCTGTTAGGGTCTACAAGACCTGAATATTCTAGGTACAGAAACTTGGAAATCATATCCAAAACTGGTTAAATCCTTAAGATTATCCGTGAGAAATGCTTCTCAAAGAGAAGAGAAGGGAAGAAATGTGCATTTATGTTCCTAACAGAGCTGCCCATCAATATCATTCCGCTGTCTAATCTTGGAGTGACAGAACTGAATGAGAGTCCCAGATTTTCAGAAAGTTAAGTCTGCTGAATGCTTGCCCGAGGTCCCTCACAGAGCTGTTCATGGGTATCAAGGGATAGAGAAGTCCACATTTATTATTGGCTAATTTTTTCCAGTCCAACTTTTTTGATGGATTGATTGATTCAGTTTGTCATTTGGAGTTCTATTACCATTTTGGAGCTTTACCTCTTATTAAATCTCATGTTATTATACAGTTGGCTACAGAAAAGAAAACCACCTGACTGTTAATTTGTTGGTGCCATAGCAATGACAACATGATGGAGGTAGTGGCACCTTGGGTAAGAAAAATTAAGAATACAAATCTTGCCTTCTCTTGGTTTGACTCATTAATCCAGTCTTTCTTCCTTCTCCAAACCTCCCATCTCTTTTCTAACCTCCCCATCTATCTGTTCCTCCCACTCAGTGGAGCATAACATTTACCTTTGACAATCATAGACTTTGGGGATTTCTTGAGGTCTGTACCTTCTTTCACCCATTCTTATAACACCAAAGCCTCAGCACTGACCAATATGCGGTATCCCGGATGGCTACATAGTCAACCTATGCCCCAAATCATCTATATACCAAGATATGGGGTTATGTGGACACACTTGCAGATAGGCTGCACATACAAGGAGACCTAGACAGGCTGGCACGTTGGGCAGAACAGAACCAGATGAGGTTCAACGTAGAGAAATGCAAAGTGCTGCATCTGGGAAGGAAGAACCCCCAACACACCTACAGGCTGGGCAATGCTAACCTGACCAGCAAGGCAAATGAAAGGGATCTGGGGGTAACACTAGACCCCAGAATGAATGTGACACAGTAACCACTGGGGCCGATAAAACTCTGGCCCCAGTGCATCTCCAGTAAAACCAAAGACGTGATTCTCTCGCTTTAATCAATGTTGGTGCAGCTGCCGCTGGAGTATTGCGTCCGGTTCTGGACGCCACACTTCAACAAGGACATAATAAAGCTTGAGAGGGTCCAGAGAAGGGCCATCCATATGATCAGAGACTTGCATGGCAAGCCATATGAGGAGAGGCTAAAGGATCTTGGACTCTTTAGCCTAAAGAAAAGAAGGCTGAGAGGGGACCTGCCTGCGGCTCACTGCTATATCAGAGGCATACATCAGGGGCTCGGTGAACAGTGCTTGTTATTACCTGTCTCTCAGGTATCCCATGAGGAATAATTAATGTTTGTAGAGCTTTTTCCAAATGAAATGCACTACATAAATGTTAGTTATGCTCTTATGATAATTATTATAGTTCCTCTAAGCTCATTTACTTTCCCATTGATGCCAGGCATCATTTCCTAATTAAATATTCATTGTATTGAATGATACAATTAGTTTGAAGTAATAGACTAATACTCTCTTTTGACCATTTAGCCCCATTTTAGTGTATGTAAAACACATTATTTAAAAAATAGAAAGCTGGTTTTGCAGGTTCCTTTGTCTCATACTACCAAGTACTGATTTGTTTTTTGCTAAGTTGTAAGACATGCCGCTCTTACCAAAGAGAGATTGAATTTCTGCAAAACAAACACTTCTGTGTAACATTTGGATATAAACAAAATATGCTAGAAGTTCCTCTGCCCCAGATTTCATTTTGAAGCCTTGCACCTAAATAAAGTATTTGAATTGGCTGTGATGCACTATGTCTAGAAAATATTGAGGTAATACTATAATACGTATACATAAGACAGAACCACAGAGTTATGTTGGCTAGAAATTGAAGCAAAACTGAATAAAAGCCCTGATGTTTCACAGAAAGAGTAGAGGTGCAACTGAAACACCGTTAAAATAGAGGTGAATCACTTAAGTGTCGTTCAACAATTCAGTACCTTTATAAAATTCTCACTCAAAATAACTTGCACCTCCTATATAATACAAGCTGTTCATTTCTACCAGTAAGGCCTGCAGTGAATGACCTGCTATTATGGCATATCTATCTAAAAAAGTGAGCATTTAACAACTTACCATAAAAACATTAGTGCATGTGTGGTAAGAGTAGGCAAGCTGAATCCAAGCTGCAGCAAAAAAAAGATTAAGGTACTACAGAACCTCATTCAGCCTGAGGTGATCAGTTTGAAGTTGGCACTGTTCTTGGCTCAATGCTGTAATGATTTGATTGATCTTCTGAAATTTATGCAAAATGAATTGCTGGTCCCAGTCCAATTCCTTCTACCTCTGCGTATGCATCAGTAAGCCACCACCACAATTCAAAGTGTTGTTGATAGATTTAAAGAGACAGAGAATTGAACAGGTATGAAGATTGAATTACTCACTCGTCTCTAGCAGCAATCCCACCATGTCAGGGGCAAGGCAGGAAACTGGGTGAAGCTAGAAGCACAGGCTGTTGCTGCCAGTTCTGTGGATAAACAGAAAACGTCATTCTCTAGGGCTGTCAGTCCAGCACCATTTCACAACTGCTATGTTCAGTTCCTAAAAACTGACCCAAGTGACTCTGCGACACTTCAGCCTCAGAAAAGAAGGCTGAGAGGGGACCTGGTAGCAGCTCACCACTATGTCAGAGGAGTACATCAAGGGCTCAGTGAACAACTGCTCACCATGACACCCTTGCGGAAAACTAGGAGTAATGGTCGCAAACTCCTGGAAGATCATTTCAGGCTCAACGTTAGGAAAAACTACTTCACAACTAGGGTGTCCAGACTGTGGAATAAGCTCCCTCCAGGAGTGGTGCATTCGCCTACTCTGGAAATCTTCAAGAGGAGACTAGACAGTCACCTTGCTGGGGTCACCTGACTCCAGTCGAATATGACTTGACTGAATGTGACTTTATTCCAATTAAGAAGTGGGTACATATATTTTATATTTTTTTATTATTATTATAAAAAGAAAAACATATCAAGCAAAGAATCGACTCGCTCGTTGGAAACACTGTAAAAGCAACAAAGCTTCTAAAGAATCTCAGCGACTGCTTCACAGAACAGCATGACAAGGGCACCACGTGTGGTGACAATGTAAGGAGAGACACTTGTATGGGAAGCAGATGAATGAGGCATTAAAGATGCACACAGTGATGGAGAGGCGGACAATATATTAATGTTTGGATAAAAAGGGATCAGACGTATATCTGGTAAAACAATAATCATCTTCCCTGTGGTTTTCAGACTTCCCCTGTGCTCAAGACCAGCAGCACCAGAATATTCATGAAGTTCTTCTGTTTTCTGCCTCCATTTTCCTTTGTCATAACAAGACAATATACTATGGTATCTCTCTGAAGCCTAGAGACTATACAAGGCTTATGTTAAGAGACTGTTTAAACTTTTCATAGAATCATATTAATGATGCAAAACAAAGCCTTGGGTAACTGAAATCCACTGAATCACTGATCTGTGTTTGCTGACCAGGATATCATTTCCTCCCCCTGCTTTTAGTCTGATGGCTAGCCCAAATCTGGGGTGCTGCAAGTAATTTCAAGTAGGAGTGGACATTGCCAAATTTGAACATCTCTGATGTATGTTCTTTTAAATAAATTGAATCCCAAAGCCCTGCTTTACTTTCAGAATCAAATAATTAGAGAGAGTTTCCTCATTCAGAGCTCCCAATCTCTTTTAGCCAGCACCCAACCCCAAAACTCATTCCCAGGACACCACTTCCTCCAGCTGTGTTGAAGCACTCTCTTCCAGGGGGCTGTCTCTCTCCACCTGAGCTCTCTCTCACCTCCACATGCACGTACCTATTCCTCAAAAAAAATTCTCAGCCAAATCAACTTCTGCTACAATATCTGAATTCCCACATCTTCAATTTGCTTTTGTTTTAGGCAGAAATGTGTACTGTTGCTTACAGCTACCTTAAATGAAGAGCAGCAGCTAATCCTACTTTCAGCAAGATTTAACCAAACCTATAACATTATGATCACAGCAGCAAGGAAGTTTGCAATATGTCATAAGTCAGGCAATGACTCCAGAGAAATTTAAATAGTACTGAGTATACAGGAGCTTGGGAACTTCTCATCAAAACTACAGCCTATAGACAAGATCCTTGCATATTAGAAAAGAGATTGTGTTCTGAGCTCATTCTGACAATGTCGGATTTTGTATTTGGATCTGTGAGAAATGAGTGGACATTCCCTGTGATCTAACATTAAATATTCACGAGCGACTCAGATTCACTCTGTGTAATTTGAGATGGACTCTTTTCAAGTTTATACTACTTGTAAGTCTCTCTTCCTGGAATTTTATTTTATTTCAAGATCAGGCAAGCAGATGAACTTGCACCTGTATAAAAACCAACACAGGGAATGCTGGAGGAAACTGAGCACATGTGGACCAACAGCCCAAGGGCCATTAAATTACATTTCAACTTGAGCCAGCCAACTCCAGCACTCCGCAACCCCGCTCAACCGAAGTGGTGAAAAGAACAGAAGACAAGGTTACTGGTTACCTATTATAGAAACGGAGGCTAGACTTCTGAGAAGACCCCAAGGGAGTTAGAGGCCCAAATCCCAATAACACTGTAAGGGACTTGGACACTTAACTCTCTAGGGGATCTTTCAAAATACAAAGTTAATTTCAGCTCAAAACCTGATCCATTATCTAATATCATGTTTACACCCCTTGGTATTGCATCTTTGTTTCTTAAAGGATTTATTTGCGTAGATTTAAAGTCTCCTGGCTCAAAAGAGAATTGGATTTACTATCTTCTAACTACCTTCTAAATAAAGGATCTAAAAAAAAAGAACTTCTGGAGACAGGGCTGGGGAGCAGCTTGTGACCAAACAGAGACAGAAGAGTTTGTTGGATAACACCTTTTGGAAACCATTTATGGAACGTAAGGCAATATCTTATGTGGAACATTAGTAGGCATTTTAGTTAAGAGTGGTAAATCAACTATAAGCAATGAAATTGGCTTCCAAGCAGTTCAATCTGTGTAGGGATTCCCCATTTATCTTTTAACTTCAAGCAGGCTTGCCAAACACACTTGTTCTGGAAGCAATCAAGATTCAAAGCTAAAGATATATAGAGCACTTAAATGTTGGAGCCTTGGGAAAGCTACTTAGCAGTAACAGATCTTCCCTTCAGTACAAGGGATTTACAGGAGTTGCCTGTCTTTTGAATTGAGTTTAGGAAGCATGGTTTAATCCAGAAGTGCTTCCAGGAATACCTGGGGGACAGGTCAGAAGAGAAAGAGCGAAGTCCACCGAAGCCCTGTTTTGGGCGTCTCGCTCCAAGAATTTTTTTTAAAATGCTATTAAATGCCACTTTACTTCAGATACCCCTGGGGAACCTGGAAGTTTCTAGGCATCTGCAGATCTGCTTCTGCTCAGACCTTGCTCCTATCTAACATTTTGAAAAGAAGTGAGCTCTACCCTGTTTTCTCAACGAACCCTTGCAGGTACCTTCCTTCAGAAGCAGAGCCAAGACTCTGGATCGCTAGTGAATAGAAGCATCTCCTCTTGCAGCCCCAAGTCACATACTTAGATATACCTTTACACGTAGCATTTCCTATATGCTATCTTGAGGCACCCCATGGATTTTTTTGGATTATTCTTCTGAGAGGCCTATGTCACCCCCTGCAGGTAGCAAAAAGCCTAGGGCATTTATACATATGCACTGGGAGTCTGTGGGGGGTCAGGGTGTGCTTTAATTAGAGCAGCTCTGAGAGCAGTTTAATTAGAACAGTTGAGGAGCAGACCCAGAGAGGGTGCCATGTTGTGGCTGTACCCCCTGTTCAGGCTGGCCTGTGCTACAGGAGCCTCTGGGGACTTTTTAAAGTCCCCAAAGCATGCAATAATTCCTCCTTGCCTATCCCCCTCCATGGGCAAAGCCACAACCCCCACTCCCTTCCCTGCCTACTACTGCAACTTTCTCTGCTGTCCTGGGGGCAGGCAGGAGAAGCTCAATGCTACTCCTGCACACTCCAGCTGGGCTTCATGGGGGCTGATCTCAGATGGAAACAGCAACAACAGCAGCAATGGTGATGGGGGGGTCCCCCCCACCCCATCCAGTTCCCTGGAGCAAACATGGGGAGGGGAAAGCAGCAGTGAGGACCCTGGACTTCAGTAAAGCAGAGTTCGACTCACTCAAGGAACTCATGGGCAGGATCCCCTGGGAAGCCAGTCTGAGGGGGAGAAGCATCCAGGAGAGTGATTCTTCCCCTCTGTTCAGCACTGGTGGGGCCACATCTGGAGTCCTGTGTTCAGTTTTGGGCCTGCCACTATAGAAAGAATGTGGACAAATTGGAAAGACTCCAGAGGAGGACAACAAAAACGGTGAGGGGTCTGGCGCATATGACTTCTAATGACAGGCTGAGGGAGCTGGACTTATTTAGTCTGGAAAAGAGAGGACCAAGAGGGGATTTAATAGCAGCCTTCAACTACCTGAAGGGAGGTTCGAAAGAGGACGGAGCTGGACTGTTCTCAGCTGTGGCAGATGACAGAACAAGGAGCAACGGTCTCAAGTTGCAGCAAGAGGAGCGTAAGTTAGCTATTAGGAAGAATGTTCTCACTAGAAGGGTAGTAAAGCACTGGAACAGGCTAGCAAAAGAGGTCTAGCCTGTGGACTGTCCATCCTTGGAGGTTTTTAAGACCTAGCTAGACAAAGCAATGGGTGGGATGATCTAATTGGGGCTGGCCGTCCTCTGAGCAGGGGACTGAACTAGATGTGACCTCCCGAGGTCCCTTCCAACCCTCATTTTCTATGATTCTAACTCCCCTGCCCATTGCCACTGCTGTTGCTGTTCCTAGCTGAGCCCAGCCCCTAAAAGCCCAGCTGGAATGGGCAGGAATGGCATCGAAGCTTCTCCCACCTGCCCCCAGGACAGCAGGGAAAGCAGCAGTAGCAAATGGGAGGGAAGAAGGAAAGGGCAGGGCAGGGGATGTTCCTTTGAGCACCAAGGGAAAGAAGGATTCTTACCTGCTTTGGGGACTTCAAAGAAAAGTCCCCAGAGGCTCCAATGGTGAGGTCTGCCTGCATGGGTGGCTGCTCCTACACCCGCTTTTGGCAAGTCCTGAATCTGCCCCTGGGGGCGTTAAAAGCTACATTGTAAATGCCCGAGTCTTTGTTTGGACACAGCCC
Organism: Alligator mississippiensis; assembly: GCF_030867095.1. Lineage (NCBI taxonomy): Eukaryota > Metazoa > Chordata > Crocodylia > Alligatoridae > Alligator > Alligator mississippiensis. The sequence continues at coordinate 12,439,303 of NC_081835.1, read as the reverse complement.
CAAATTCTTGATATTACTTCTGCTCTTGGTAAAAGCAGGCAGAAATGTCCAGAATTTGCCTTGCAGGACATTAAGAACATATTTTCTATAAGAAATCAAGAGGGAAATGTTTTTTAGAAAAGCCTAGGCCTCCTACTAGGAATGACAAATAGTCCAGAAAACAGATTATTAAGCCATAAAAGCAAATGATCTATGAAAAAATTAACAGGAAAATGCATGATTCACATACCAAATGTACAAATCAAGCAGACTCTATGAAAATAAAATTGAAATTTAAAACTGTATGGGAAGAATGAAACCCTTACATGGATTTAGCAATACAGGATCAGCTTGCCTACTCACTAAAGGAAAAATCTTCTAGACTTTAATGAGACTTATACTTCAAGATCAAGCATATAAATTAGCTCTCCCTTTTTCAAAAAGGACTCTGCAACAGTAGACATATTCCCCACCCAAAGCCTATTACCAGGTAATTGTAGCCGGGCAAACACCAATCCCTCCTTCCCCCCCACCCCCACCCCCAACTACTTTTTTCCCTTTTGTTTGAGAAATGCATTCTTTGAAAAATGGAGAGGGATTTTCATTTGCTTTAAAAGTTGACTTTTTAAAACTAGCATATTTTAGGATCTCTTAAATATTTAATTTCTTTTCTGTTAAGACAGAAAGGAAGAAGTTTTCTTCAATTGAATTGCAATTTCCTACAGGGAAATGCATCTCTGGAAAACAAAAGAGGTGTGTGTGTAGGGTGGGGTGGGGTGGGGTGGGCCAAGTAGACAAAAAAAAAAAAAGGAGGGAACATATTTCCTTAAATAAAAAGAATATAATTAGGCTCTTTCTTTTTTAAAGAATATCACATAAAATGCTTGCTGTTTTCCCACCAGATCTTGTAATAAGTTATGTGCAAATCTACATGCTTTTCTGAGATAATGTCCATATTACCACTAACCGAAAAAACATTGTGTTCTACTATTTTTCCAACAGCTCTATAGCTGGCTAAATATTAGGACCATAATTTAACCAGGTGTTGTTCCTTTATAACTAGGACTTAATTGAATAGATAAAGTAAAAGTCTTATAAAATTGCTCTGGCAAACCCTGTTAACGGGTGTTACCATCAGTGCTACTTCCAAAATACTGGCAATAAAAACAGCTTAATACTATAAGTTCTGTGCGCTGAAGGCATCATTTCCTAAGCTCAGCAAAGCAGCATTCCAATATTCCAAACTCACTAGCCTCATAATTCTTCAAAGCACTTGTGAGGGTAGAAAGCTAGTAAAGCTACGTGCAATGGTGTTGAAGGCAACAAGAATTTTATTTGCTTAACCAAGAGTTCCATGTGGCCCACATGCAAGTGATTTCTAGCCGATGTTATGGCAGCAACCCTGCCATGTGTACCAGCGCTGTCCAACTTCCAAGTGGCCAGGGGCCACATACTACATGGCCACAGGCCCTCCAGATGCCCTTGCAGGTCCCCCACAAGGCCCTGTTCCACCCCAAGATGAGATGAACTTCATTACCCTCAGTCCCTAGTGAACATTGATTCATAGAGTGTGAGGTAATTAGCTTCCACATTTCCATTTGCCGTGGTCCATAACACCTGACCTACAAACTTTACACTTGTGCTTCAGGTGTTTGGTGGACCTGCAAAGGAACCGAGGGCAACTTGAAGGAACAATCTGTTCTTTGCAGGAAGGGGCTTCTGCATTAAGTGTGTAAGTCAATGGACATTTCCAAGGTCCTCCACATGAGAAGGGGAACAGAAGCAATATCACGAAAGAACAAGAAATGCTGCAACTGGGTTTTACAGTGCGAGTGTTGCATCATGCAGAAAGAGATGTCAGAGCATTTTGGTTCATCTGTCACAGGAGCCTTTCTAGTCCACTTTCTTCCTAAAACAAGACGGTTCCATTTAGGACCCTCTCTCATACTGTGTCCCACCTAGATGGAAGTAGCAAAAGGAACAAGGCTCCCATCGCTCTTCTTGGGAGACTGCTCCACAGTTTGTCACTTTTCATTGTTAGGACAACTTGGCTTTCAAATGATATCCTGTTCTTTCGTTCCATTTTTCATAAATTTATCCAGTTTCCTTCTGTCCTGTACAATGACTATTGCCCTGAACAAATATCCTAACAAATAGATGTAACAGGTCTTTCTCGGTTGCAGTACTTCTGTTGAACACAGATAATAGAAAGGCCAAATAAGCACAAAGAAAAGCATATCTGCGTTCAGTATACCAAGGGAGTTTTCCATCCACATGAAACTGCAGAACCAGTATAATTGCCAAGGTCAGGAACAGAGTGAGAAGCCACATACGGACTCCTCATAAATGTTTTATCTACCTAGGGGTCACTGAAACTCACGCGATTTATGTTTCTACAATGGAGGCTGTCTGTAATTTAATGCTCCTGAATCCATTTCCTTTTCCATCTCCCCTGCTGGAGTCCAGTTTCCAATATCTAACAAATTCCCCTAGAAGCCTTCCAAATACCTGGAGGGAAAATGCTGATATTGCTTAAGAAAAACAAATGCATAGTCTGGTCCATTCTGAAACTGAAAACAGGTAAAGTGCAGGTCGTGTTGAAACCCATAATTTGGGAATGCCCGTGGTAGACATGTTATCCCTTCCTGACCACTGTGGTGTTTTCTTTTTGCAAAGCTGCACAGCTGACATGTCCTGTGCCCATACTGGGGAGCAATGACATAATGCTAAGTTCTAATGAAAGTGCTTTGAATTTACAAAATTCAAACTCTTAAAAGTCATATCCACCCTCAAGTGACACCTATGAAGCAAACTTACTACGCCAGGACAGCAGCACCCTCATACACACCTAATGCAGACGCCAAGTGGTTGCATTTTTGTGGTGCTACAGCAGGGGTGGGCAATTATGTCGGCCCGAGGGCCACTTACAGAATTCTGGTGAGCCGTCGTGGGCCAGGTCAGCACCCCCCACCCCAACAGCTCACCAAAACTCCCTAAGCAGCACTGCTCTGCATTCAGCTGGGATGGAGCTGTGGGTGGGCAGGAAGCAGGATAGGTGGGCAGGGCCAGGGCTGGGACTCCAGGGTGGTGACAGCATCGGGCCAGGGCCCGGGGAAGAGCCACAATCTGCTCCATGTGTGCCCATGCAATGGGTGCTGCTTCTGAGGGTGGGGGCCCAGGAAGTGGATCTCAGCTCTAACCCAGGCCCTGGCCCCATAATCCTATGGAGACTGACCTGGACCCATGAAGGCAGGGTGTGCTGTCAGGTAGATGGGATGGTCCCACAGGTGGACAGGAAGGCAGACAGTTGGGGTGGCCTGGGATTGTGGGGCAGTGACAGCCCGGGGCTAGGGCAAAGAGGAGAGCCACGATCTGCTCCCCACACACCCCTGCCTGCAGAACCACCACCCATCACAGGGATGTGAGGGGAGTGGCTCGTGACTCTGTAGTGTCACTGCCCCACCTGCCCACCCCGTGCCTGGATGCCACTCCCCACCTGCCTGTGGCCCCATCCCATCTGCCTGGCTCCATGCTCTGCCCATGCAGGTCCCACCCCCAGTGGTGGGTGCATGGCAGATGGGCCTGGGTAGTGAGGCTAAGTCTGTGCCCCCCAGCCCCATGGCACCTCTTGGGGTGGCAGGACCAGCCACACATGTCATGGCCCCAGCTGCTCCCCACACCCAAACTGGGTGGAACTGAGGGACCAGCTGTGGGCTGGACAAAATCTCTTGGTGGGCCGGATCCATCCTGTGGACTGTATTTTGTCCACCCCTGTGTTACAGGCAGGTTAAATCAGCACTGGTAAATGACAGTGCCAATTATTAGCCTGTCTACTGTGCCACACAGACATGGATAATGGGTGAAGAGAGTGGAACTACCTGCCTACCATCTCACTCTTTTTAGTAAATATAGAAGGGCCTGTAGGAGGAAATGAGACTCAGAGCTAGAATATAGTCCCAGAGACATATCAAGGATGAGTTGGCCTTTGCCATGAATGGTACCAAATCTAATAAGAGACCCACTACCAACCTACCCCTATCATTCTATAAGAGCCTGTAAAAGAAAAAGAACTTTAGGAATTGACCTGTAGCGGACAATACTTGATTAACTAAACGACCATTCCAATATGACTAATAAGAGTGGGATGGTCAAGTGCCTCAGTTAAATCATGGCTAATATTTCAATGGAACAAACTGTGAATCTGCCCCAAGACACTACGATAAAATTAACCAGGTGCTTTACCCAACACATGAAAATTTAATAGAGTAAAAGCCACTCTGCATATAAACCTGGATGTAATGAAGGCCAGAAACAGAAGCAGAAGAGAATTATTTTACAATATAACAAAGAGCTCTGGGAAGGAAGAAAGAAACCTTTTAAACAGCAGATAGATATGCGACTGGCAGACTGCACCCCCTCAAAGTCAATTCCAGAAGAGCACTACAGGAGTTTACACTGGTGGCAAAGAGAAGTTGCAACACTTTGTCTGTAGATCTTTATGCGACTGGGGGGCCTGTTCAAAAGAGCTTGCTAGTATTTATTGCATTGGGTAACAGGCTTTTAGCATGACTAGTATTTTAAAATCAACCAAGATAAACCATGGACACAATAACCAATGTTATCCAGTTTCAGCAGCCAAGTTTGTATTCTTTATGAACTCTACACTCCCAGTGACATCTCAAAGTAACATCCGTAGGTAGAAATTGTAGTAAAAAACAACTGAAATTTTAGGGTCATAAGGAATACCAGCAGGCATCCAAGCATGACAGTCTGTGTCTCTTAGCTAGTCCTCTAAAAAGATTAAAGGCATGATATTCTGACAACTAATAGAAACTGACCCTTAAATCAACTGGAAGGCATCTGTGTCTTTTGGAGCCTGAAGTCTTGGGTTCTGCCCCTTGTATTGATCAACTGCATTACAAGTGAACAAAACAGCATTTGTTTTACCAAAGAAATCAGTTTCATGCTTTGGGAAGCAGGAATACCAGTGTATCATTGGTTATAAGAGGAGACGGCTAAATTTAGAAATTCTGCACTGCAGACCCGAGAACAGAATTTGGTCCTTCAGATGTATACCATGCCTAGCAGCAATCATTATGATAATGTGCATAAAACATTTTACTGCAGATGTATTGTAAGCCCTGTGTATTAAAATACCACATTTTGCAAGCCCCCTTTGCACCTGTGCTCCTTTTAGCTGGCTCTAATGTCTTTCTATTTTGCTGCTATTGGAATAAAGTATTTGACTAATTAAAATATGCATTTATAATATATTGCTGTGGGCCTGGGAATCTCAGGTATTTTCAAATAGCATTAACAATGGTTCAAAGACCAGACCACTCGCATTCGTAATCATATAAGATCTTCACACCAAAATAGCAGTTGTTTACATGGAAAGCTAACATCAGTGAAACAGTTGTTGTATTTAAGTTGTCCTTGGTGAGTCTAGTATTGTGTGCCTGTGAGAGAGAGAGGGAGGGAGGGAGAGAGAGAGAGGACTGGTGCTGCTTCTGCACACCATTTTGCTATCACCTCTATTTCTTCATGCATTTCTCTCATTCCCTACCCTCATTAGGTCATATTTCCAAAACACTTGTTCCCATCCTCCTCCATGTCCTGCATAGCTTTCCAACCCTCCGATTTGGCTCAGCTCTCCTAGATAGCCTTGCTGCTCAGTTCCATTCCCTTGCCTGCTGGTGGCTCAAGTACTTAAAGTTGGCTCCCATTTTCTCTTCTTCTGTAATTAAATCCCCAGTTATAGGCAATGACACTAGCTCTTTCTAATTGGTTCCAGCTGCTTTTTCCATAGGCTCTTGCTGGCAATGCGCAACTGGACAGTTGTAGAAGCAGCATCCTGCAATCAAGCCTATTAGGGGTGGATTAACAATACACTCTGGACTAACATTTAGAAACTGCTGTTGTAGACGATTAACAAAGCTGGTAAAATATGAATCAGAGTTGACAGCTTGACATGCTACAAGGTTCTGAACAGAACAGAGCGCAAGCCTGAGGAGGAAGTACGGAAGGGAGGAATCACAGTTCCTTTAGCTTTCAGCCACAAGGGGCAGATGCAAGTATTCTGACATGGTAAGGGGACAAACATAGGCCGGGCTCTAACAGCAGTGATCCTTGGCCAGGGTGCCGCAATACCCTGGGGTGCCTGAGATCCTTTCAGGGCCGCAGTGCTATGCAATGTCAGCACTGTTGGTCATGCAAACATAATTCACAAAACAAACCCAGAGATGTCAACTAGGAATTCACAGTGTTGAAAGCATTCTGACCTGTTGTGATTTTTCCGGGTGTTCTGTAACAAAACAATTGCTTTATAATTTTCCTGTAGTCAACCCCCTCCCCCCCGCACACACACACCCTGACAAGTAACAGCTGCTATTTTCTGAGGGGTGCCTTGAGCTGAATGAAAGGTGCCAAAATCAAATAAGGGTTGCCTCGACTCAAAAAAAAGGCATTGCCTCCTCCAGTGGTGCTCAATCTCCACTCTGCAGGCCAGGTCTCCATGGGTCGCGCAATTTGGCAATGGAGAGTGGTAGGAGTGTTAATTGCTGTTCTCATGATGCTGCTTGATTTCCAGACCTGCGGTGAGCTGTGCAGGCTGGGTGACATTATCCTGTACGCTCACTAGTGCCAGTCCATTGTCGAGCCAGCATGCAACGATGCTCTATAGCCAGAGCTGAGTGACCAAACCAACTCTGGGCTGGATCTGCCTGGTGGAATGGCCCCATACTGCACAGCTGGCTCAGTGCCAAATAGATTCAGCACCGCTGTGCTAGCCCAAAACTCAAAAACAAAATTACAAGCTCTCCTGCTGCAACCCCAGCTGAAGCACCATCCTATGCATCTTCTTTCATATCCTTATTTCTCTCCCTTTTCTTTTAACCTTGCTTTCTTTTCCTTGGTCTCCCATGCTTTGAGAGATTCAGCTGATTAATTCTGCCACCCAGCTGTGAAATAAGCCACTGCTGTCAGCTCCCCTGCCACATCAAAAGGCTGACATCCTTTCTGCCTGTTAGGAGACCTCTGCCTCTTGTAGGTTCTCATGCAAACAGGGCATGGACCAGCAGAGGGCTGCGTGACCTCAACTCTCAAACTTCAACGGGACCTTGCACAAGCCAGCCTACAAATTCTAGAAATGTTTTCTTTCGCATAGTCAATTTTTACCCTGCCATCTGTTTTATTATCTGCTACAAGTCAAAAGGCCGGAAATGTGTACTATAACCCTATAGCCAAGGGAGCAGTTAATTCCACTAAGAATAGCATGTAACGTGCTGACTTCTCTGTACGTTACCACCGAACTCCACCAAATGGAATGTAAAATCAGCTCCAGTTGCATTTGACCAGGTTACCCCCTAGTGGTGTAACTCATGAAAAACACAAGAGTCTTCTACAAACTGTAGAGAAGTTGTTAACGGACCTGCCTACAAGTTACAGGAGCAGTACACCACTTTCTTTTTGTACCTCTTAAAGTTTCCATCAGCTACAAACTTGCTTAAGAACCAATGGCAGACTTGCTCCACTGAAAGCTTTGTCTACCCATAGCCAGGACACCTGCACTGACTAAATGTAGCATCTTGGCCCTTCCACCATGGTATTGTTTTACTGTGGACAATGGAGGAAATGAGGGCTGCACTCTCAGATTACAGAGGGCAATACTTTATTTACACAGTACCCTGACTGCTGAATAATTTAGTCTTTTCAAAGACTGTTAAAAATGCTCCTGATCTGAGCCCTCATACACTGGATTCCAGCTCAGAATGACGTTCTAAAACAGATTGCATTGGAAATGTTGACAGACTCTTAGTTGGCATTCTGCAGAGTACAGTAGATAGTAACACTGTAATAATTTGGAAATGTCTTGTTTAAAAGACATTTAGGCCATTCAAAGCAGATATTGATATTCATTTGTAGTATCTGAGAGCCAACAGTGCCTTGAGGCATCTCAGTGAGAAAATCTTTTCCAGCAGCAGGTGGGATGAAGCAGTGACAAATGGCAAGGAAGGCAACACACATGACTAAACTATTTAATATACTATTTGTTTGCTCATCTGGGCTGTTTGCATTGTTGTTTCTCATCAGCTGGCAGTAAAACGCCAGTTAAAGTGCAATCCATTTGCGCATTCCAGTCATAGGGACCGTTGGCGGTGATTTCTCCGTGGTATCTATATCACTAGGAACACGCAAAATGTCTGTGGGGAAAATTGCAGCTGCTGCAGTGAGCACCGATGAATGACATAATGTTTTATTGCACATTAGGGATGCCTCACTTGTACAAAGTGGCAAAGGGCTTTATTGGTGATAATACAATGGCTGAGTGCTCGGGAAGACAGAAGAATCTGTAACCTGAACACATCCTGCAAGCATTCTTTCTGCATCTACCCCCATAATGTGTTTAGTGAAGTATCTCATAAGCATTTACTGTATCTAAATGTATATATTGTATCAAATCATGTAATATGGATTAACATGAGGCTTTATCCTTCTTTCCATGATTTTAATGGGAGCTTTACTATTATTTTTAATTGCCAGGACCGAATTAATAAAAGCAGCATACAACTCCTTCCTAAAGGCTCTCCCTTTGCAAGGTGATTTCCATGGGCGACTCGTGCCGCCTTTGGTTGCAGGGGGGGCACATGCCCACCCTGCAACCAGTCTAGCTGCCCGGGGAGGGGTCCCCCCATGCCCGATCTCGATGACCAGGGGGCAGATCTCACTGCCAGGAGGGAGTTCCCCTGTGGCCAATTGCTGCGGCCTTTTCCAGGAGTGGCTGCGGCCGCTTCTGGGAGTGGCTGCAGCGATCAGCTAGCGCTTGCAGGGGGACCACCGGTGCTCCCACCTGTCCCCTCTGCCATCACCTAAGCAGCGAGTGCGGCCAATTGGGGGTGCATTGGTGTTCTCAGGGGATGCACGTGCATCCCCTGTGTATCACCACTGGTGATTTCCATAAATCATTGGTGTATAAAACTGGTTTTAGACATACCCTGGGATACATCCAGTATCAGAATATTATATATTTAGGAATAATAGGCTATCAAATGCCAGTGGAGGTGAACACTAAGGTTTTAACCTCCCTGTATTTGAATCCTATGTGATAATGATGTCTACTTGCTTTTGCAAAGTGCTTTGAGCTCAACAACAGTACCTAACTGCTAAATACATTGCATTATTTTACAAATAAAAACTTACTTTTAGACCAGTGGGGCCAACCTCTTGCCACAAATTCAAGATAGGCCCGCACCCTCCCCAAGTGCCACTCCAATCCCCTTCTCCTGCAACATCTGCTGCACTGCTTTTTTGCCCCCTGCCAAAATTGCTGCTCTACTTTCAGCTGTTAAGAGGGAAGTTTGCCCTCTAAGCAAAGCCACTGGGCCCCAAAGTAATACCACCTGTGAATACCAAGCTAGTTGGCTAAAGAGCCATCGAGGCTGACTTCATAAGCTCAAGTCTTTCACTTAGGCTCTGGCTGCTAATGCCTCACATTATATGGTATGTCAGCCCTCCTCTGGCCTCAGGATCCAGTACCTCTCCCTTGCTTATGCTACTGCATACCTCTGAACTCCCTGGATTGACCTTTAGCCAGCCTTGGCCGAAAGTGTGGATATCACTTTGGATTAGATTACCTGATTTGACTCCTTTGCAGTGCCTTGACCACAGATCTGGATTCCCCCACAGACTTAGTTACTTCACACCCTTTGAGACTGCTGATACTCCCATCCTTACATCTGCTTCCTGTCCTGTGCTGTGCTACCCGCCCAAACTGCGGCTCTTCTATTTGCTCCCTGACCTATCAGCTACCATGCTGCCTGCTCCCTTACCAAATCGGCTGCATGCCACACACAAACACTGCCCATGCTACTTGTGACATGCATGCTGTAGGTTGGCTGCCCCTGTTTTAGACACGTGCATCTGGCACATGTCCAAGATTATCCCCAAATCCTTGTTGTAAGAAGGAATGAAGACAGAAGCAAAGAAGGAACTGCAAAAGAACACGTCTTACAACACAACTGGATTTACTATGACGCAGACCTTATCAGTGACATACACCAGATGACTCTAAAATAGCTGAACAGCAGACGCACAGTCTAGACGGCATCTAATTAGGAGATCAAGTACGTTACAGGGACTTGATTCCTGCGCTATATTCTGTGGGAATTTTGCTATTGACTTCACCAGGACCTACGTTGGGCACAGCAAGGTTCTCTGTGCATTAACTCTTATTATGTTACTTTATTTAATATTTATCTCTCTCTGAAATGGAAACAGTAAATATTTCTCTCTCCCAGGGGCAATGTGAAGTTTAATTAGTTAATGTTTGTACACTATTTGTAGGACTGCTCAGCATCATTATTAAGTTTGATTAGAGATGTCCCAGTAGAGTCTCAGCCCTGTCTGATACTCAGATAAGTTGTTTTTAACCCTTGCTATCTCAAAGTGACCCTTTGATGGGCTGTTTAATGTCAGTATTTCAATCTTATAATAAATATTCAAAGTTTCCAGCCCTCTTGAAAGAAAGTAAAAGACTTCCAATTAAATCAAAGGCCCAGAGATCCTAATAAACTTGATTAGCATCTGTTGTGATTTAGACATGTCTTACAAGTCATTAAACAACTCCATTTGAGATCATTAGATGATCACTTGACAATTTTGTCTCAGGTCACAGGGTAGGATTTAAACATCCATGTATCACCCATTTTATAGAGGCACTGCTTTTTTAAGAGAAAAAGTATTAAAGGTTATGTTCCATCCCTACTAGTCTGATTAGAATGGTTTTCAGGAAACTTGCATTTTGGGATACTGATGATGATGAGGACGAGAAACTAACTGAGGGCAACACATGCACATCTAAACCAATATAATTGATATCAGCGTAGGTCTATCCCAATTCTTTTCCGGGGTGACTCTACATCAAAGTCTGCAATGGTGTAAAAGTGTCAGGTGTTGGGCCTGAAATATTAGGCCAATACAGACTATAGAGATAATATTATATCATGATTAATATACTTTTAAAAATGTTCCTTTGTTAAATTCCTTTCTCCATTTTCCTCCTTCTGCTCATCATCCCATTACAATCTATATCTCTTGCTGTGTGTGCATGGCGAGGGGGGGGGGCGGGGCAGAGAGGTTCTCATGAAGAACTACCAATGAAAGCCAGGTCTCCTGTGGATTTGTTCAGTGTGTTAATGAGCAGTTGTTTGGTTTCCAACTCCTAGAGGAAATACTTGCCTTCTACTCCCAGGTATTTTGAGAAACTGTAGAGGATCCCAGCTTTTTCTGCAGGTTATATTGAAAAAAATTAAGCTGAAAAGAAAATTAAGCATTTTTTCATGAATTTCCAAAAAGGAGATAATAAATAATGCTCTTTGAATTTAAAGATAAAAAGTGATGGAACAGAAGAAGGAGGATTCTAACGTCAAGTGCATTCTTTTAGGAACAGGAAGGGGAACAGAGAGCATTCATTCTTAGCCTTCTGTGCATTAGAAGTGCTGAACTCCTCATCTTTCAGGACAACATGGATATATTTTTGCACCAACGAGGAAATGCTGAAATTAAGCCATTCCTGATTCCCTCTAGTGTTCAGCCTTCACCACATAGCCATCAATGGATGTGGAAAAGAGATTCCTAATATAACCTATAGAAAACTCATAGACACGCCGCCGCCCCAGAACCAATTAATATCAAACTGTGTCAAAATCCATATCAGCATCTGACTGTATTGAGATCTAAATTTGACTCACTTTCTCAGGTTACTCCATGAGAAATTTACTGCTTCAAAACTTTCCAGTCCTAAATCTCACTATTTATGCACACGCACTTTATAATAATTTACATAAGCATCTGCTGTGCATGGGAGAATTCCAAATTATAGCACCTTGCTGTATACTTAATTTATTCAGCACTGAAATTCTCATGAGAGGTTCTAGAGATATTTTAACCCTAAATTAGAAAGACTACAGTGTAACAGAGATCCTCATGAAGAGATTTAATACTATGCAAGAAAAGCTACAGTAACAGTGAAACTTTGGAAAACCTTTAGCTATTTGTTTGTTTTAATTTAGCAACCACTATGAAGCTGGAGGGGTGTAGCGTACATACATATAACATATAGTATTTAGTTTCTATGGGTCAAAATTAAAATTTATTTCATTTTTTTAAATAAAGCATATGTTGAATTTCAGAAATGCCATGTATTGCTGCTATGACTGAATTACCAGCATGCATAAAATTTAAGGGAATTTTCCTACTGATTTCTATGGGAGAAAGTTAGGTCCTTTAGGAAAGGTTGATACACATACTCCCCATTCCTCTGTGCAGAATCCTACTCACTGTTTCCTAAGCATTTATGGTCAACTTCATAACAACATATTTTTGTCTTTGCAAGTTAGTGTGGTTTTAATTGACAGATACATTTTAATCAAGTAAAAATCCATTTAAATGCAAGCAAATGTATTGCTTCAAAACTTTTTAATTAAATGGTATGCAACTAATGATCAACTTTATTAATTAGTTTACTATTTCCTCTTTGAAATATTAAAGAATAATACGATTAATAAATGTTCTCTTCAAATCCTTTTCTTTCTTTTTTAAAATTTATTTTGGTAAACTAAGGCAGCCAAGCTTTATAGGCAAAGAAATAAGAAAAATTATAGCAGTGTATGTTTAAAACTTTCTCAAATATTCCAAAAAGCTAGTAGTAATGCATTATTAAAAGGATAAAAGAAAACCCTCAAGCATTCATGTCAGGAAACACAGTGTGCTCATGTCTTAAAATAAATTCTTCCTTAAGATAGCATACTGACAAATTGGAGCTCCATGAAGACATTATTAAGTCTTCTACTTATTTTGTTTTTTTTAAATAATCAGTTAAATACAGGGAGTAACGTATTCTGTACAGTAAGTTCCAATACAGTAGATAAAGGGCCAGGTTCCTAAGACCAGATAAGATCTAGCCATGAGGGCTAGGGACAGACATTACACACAAACTGTTTTAAGTGATCAGAAACTGGTTTAAACCTGTAACAGAACAGATGTTCAGTACATATAAACCAGCTTCAAAATGCCTGAAACCAGTTTGAGATAAACCTGGTTGAATGTAGTATCAGACTTGATTTGGCTCAAACCAGTTTATGCAATGCCTGTCCCAGACCCCTTGCTGCTTTAAATTAAATCAGAGTCCCCCCAGCATCCCCTCTGCTCCCTGGCCAGGGCTCTCTGCTGCACAGCAGGGCTGGCCCCTCCCCTCTGCTCCCTGGCCAAAGCTCTGACAGACTTGCAGGCACAGCAGGGCCTGCTGACCTCCCGTGGCCCCCTTCCCTTGTCCTGTCACCCCTCACTGCTTAAGCAGGGATCCCTTCCTCCTCTATGCTACCGCACAGACCATAGCCAGCAGGTGGTATGCTAGCTAATGCTGTGTAAGGCTCCAGAAGAGAATACAAATACAGCAGGGTCCACCTGGCTTCCCCCTGCCCTACCCTACCCCGCCAATCACTGCTCAAGCAGGAAATCCCCCCCTTCCTCCCTCCCATCTCCCAGAGCACAGACCCCAGCCCCAGGGAACCTAGGCATGTGGTATGCTAGCTAATGCTGTGTCTGTGTCCAATTTCACTGGGGCAGGCAGACAGAACAGTGACTGTTTAGGGCTATTTGGAGCTAATCAACAGGTCATCCAGTAAGCTGTTTAAGAAGTTTGAAGTAATGGAGAGAGACCATCTTCTGGTAATCGGGTGATAAAGACTGTTATCACTATCAGTCCCCAGCTGGTTTGCTTGTCTGTCAGTTTGCTGCAAACAGTATGAGGTAGCAGGGAGGGAGATTGAAAAGCTCCATATCATCAACAGATGCATGCACTGCACACCCCCCCCCCAACTCCCTTGCCTCAGTGTGCTAGCCTAGGGCTGGGGGCTGCCAACACTCCTACCCCTTGAGCAGCCAGCAGGGAAAAGCCTAAGACCATGCAGGCAGATCTCTGTAATGAGAGTCCTGCTGTGGCCTGGCCATGCCCACCTCAGCTCAACTCCCTACAGAAGGGAAGGGACGGCTGCTCTAGCACCCCCCAGCTTCTAGCCCGAGCCACTGCAGGCATGTGCCTGAATTTCCTCAGTCCAGAGAGAATATCTGTCTGGTTTCAAACCAGTTCAGCCTAGCCAGGTTACACTAACCTGCAAAGACTGAATCAATTTGGGCTCAGACTTTTTGAATGTCTGCTCCTAGCTGAAGAGAGGGAGGCTGAGAATAGATAGACATATATCCATCTACCCAATTCCGTGTTGTCCTGATGAAGGACTCAGTAGTCTATTGACTTTTGTTGGCTGGCAGGAGCATTTTTAGAGTTGTTATTATGATGCTGATTTTTCTGACATCAATAGAGGTTTTCTCATTCAGTTCCATCTCCTCTTTCATTGGTTTTCTGTTTGTTTTTTGTTTTCTTGGTTTGAAGCTGATCATAGAGAGCATTACCACAGCTCTAAATTTCTGGCATGAGAGATTTATTTTAAATTTTGCTGAGGAAAGGTTTCTTTTCAAATAAAAGATCTACAATTACTCCCGTGTGTTCTTGTTCTCATAACTGGTGAAGTATTCATCCTTTTACAAAGACTTCACGTCAACTGGAAAACGAATGTTCTTTGTTGATACTTATTGAAAGACTATGTTTTTCAGGAGTCTGCAAGTTCAGAAGTTCAATGCTTCTTGTGTCAAAGTGAGCTAACGTTTTTGTGCTAAAGCTGTAAGAAACATATTTCTTAATACTATCAAAAATAACAAGCAAATCGTGAAAGGTTTTGGAGGACTCTAAAGTTAAGATGTTCCATAGAAATTTCTCTGAACCTCTCGAACCAAAATTTCACCCTTGAATTCATGTACCTAAAATAAATATTCCACTCCAGGGGCCAGGAATCTAAAAAGTAGATACTGTATACATAACCTACCCAACTAAGTCTGTCATTGGACCTAGCCTGATGAGTCCATTCAATGGACAGGAAAACATGAGGATAAGTACAAAACTAAGAATGGACAAAGATAACAAATGTAGGAATTGACTAATGGTGGAATACAAAAGGCCAATGAGTCGAGAAGGAAATACCAGACATTAATAAAAACTATGATTGTGGTTTCTCATAACATTCTTGAGCACATTTTTATGATTTTTTTTCTTTTGTAAAGTTCAGCCAAGCTTCCAATGGGAATTGGTCAAATAGGTAAGATTTCTTCCATAGTTGTCTCCAGTACCCTTTCAGTTTTCTGTAAGTTTTGAACCTATGCTTTTGTTTCCTCCGATTTAATCTCATTGTGGTTGTCTTCCTTCAGCATTGCTAATGACAGCTCTCTTCATGACAGGGAATTTGACAAAGAGATTGGGAGTTTGAATTCTGACTACATTGATTTTAGTCCTATGCTCAGCATCAACTGAAGACAATGGGAGTGGTAAGTGTAAAGTACTTCTAAAATATCAAGCCCCACATATTTCAAGTTAGGTACCTAAAAAGTAAGGCAGCCAAAATTTAAGTCCAATTTTGAGATTGGAAAATTACTTCATGGATCACATGCAGATAGTTCAACTCACTGCCACAGCTGGGTACAGAACTAAGAGTTATTTAGAGACTCAGTTATTTAAACTTGTTTTTGCATAACCCTAGGGTTTTTTGCAATACATTTCTGCAGGGCACTTTAAAAGTGTCATAGTCAAATCACAAAAAATTCAGCACTGCTGAGGCCTCACCTGGATGTGGTGATGTGGACAAGAAAGATGTGCACAATGAACTATGAATTCAAAAGAAGTTGTTATAAAGAGGATGGCAATCAATTGTTTTCTGTGCCCTTAAAAGACCAGACAGGGAACAATGTGCTCATAATGGGAAATTTAGGTTAGATGTTTATTAAGTTCTGTGCAGGCGGCTAAATGCTGGAAAAGATTACCAAGACAGATTGTGGGATCTCCATTACCAGAAGTTTTTAAATTCAAGTTAGTCTGAAATGGGTTAGATTGGGATGATCCTGCTTTGAGTCAGGGGTCAGACTAGATAAACTCCTGAGGTCCCTTCCAGCCTTAATTTTCCCTGAATCCTATAAAATCCTGTGAATATTATGATTCTACTATATACCGTAAATACTTCCGGCCAGGAAGGCGTATTTTCCCAAAAAATAATTTTCAAAAATTTCCCACCGTGTTATCCTTTTTTGCTCAAGACAAAAACCTTGAAAAAGTGCACAGAAGGGAGATTACATCTAACTTTCCGCAGAACTATCAAAAACATTCACTATATCCACTTTCCATTCAAAATACAAATACTTATTAAAAGTGACCAATCTAAATGCTTATTAAATGTTAAACACTGAAACTAAGAGTTTATTTATACAATTCAAGTCATTTCATAAAATTGTAGATTTTTTTTCCTCTCTAACGACTATCAGGACCTAATAATTAAGTCACCTACATTATTTCCCTTCTGGCACAGCACACTTGTTCCCTCTAGCATATTTTCAATTTTGTATACCTACTCAAGAGGTAGAGTGAATAAACGTTTCCTTTATTTCATGCATTTGACTTTCTGGCTATCCATAAGAATACTCCATCATGGACAGAGATAAGTAAATAGGACTCAGTTGGTAAATAAATTAATTTAGAATTTATTTCTGCAAAATTATTATTTCCTTAAAACTGTCAAATAAATCTTCAACTTATTAATTGCATGTGCAGGTTGTAAATATCCTGAATTTGCACTGTGTTGTGTAGGTAAATCACAGAGTAGTTTTGGTTCCTTAATTAGCACACAGAATTAGCATCTTGTCATTCCCTTCCTTATGAATGAAACTAGGATTTCCCACTGCACCTCCTCTCTGGGACAAGCTCACCATAAACATTTGCAAAGTTATTTCTTTATCTATAGATCAAGCATAGATTGGATGTGTAACGTGGTGAACAGTTGATTAGATAATAATCGCTGGTACCACTCCTTGAAAAGCAGTTTAACTCTTTTCCATTGAAGAGGATGCTGGAAAGGCAAAGCCAAAGTCGCATCCATTCCCTTCAACTGCCCTCCCACTCTCTACCAGTCAGCACGAGGGGAAATTAAACCAAGAGGCTACAGATGAGAAGGCTGTCCACACTAAGTAACTGAGGGTCTAACTGGTACAAAGAAAGGGGCAGAGCCACTTCTTTCTCCTGACCTTCCATCTGAACAGCGAGGGGAAGAACACCCCCACTGTCAGCTATTTTTGCCTGCCGCACCATGTAGGCTCTGGAGATGAAGACAGCTCCACAAAGATCTCTGAACCCATTTAGTCCCAAATATACAAATGGTATCACAACTGAGCCTTGACTAATAGCTAAAGCTAATAGCTATTGCCCTCCACCTAGTTCTGTGAATCGCTTCTGAATTTGTTAGCTATTTTAGTTGTGCTAATTATACATAATTTTAAATGGTTTAAATACTTCTGAAGTCTTGCTTCAACAAAAGAGGTAAAAAGAACATCTCCTGAATTATTAAATGATTCTTTGTTTTTCAGGTAGATTAGAAGAAATACAAAGACTGGCTAGCAACACTTACAAATTAACATGGGATTTACACTTGGGTAGTCTGACCTGTACAGTACAAGGAATGATTTAGAGGAAAAAGAAAATCAATTAAAATAATGCATTTGATTTGGCTACTAATGGCCAGATTAACATAAATTCAGACTAGCTTCTGTATTAGTCAGTCGTGTTCTTGGAACCTGAAATCCTTGACAAAAAAACCCAGAAAAATTCCATGCAATTTCTTCATAAGGCATTGTCACAAATTGGCCCTTTCTCAGCTTCAGCTCCTGTTTGGTGTCTTAGTCTCCATCCTAATGGTTTTGCTGATAGGTATGTTTTCAAGAGGGTGCCAAAGGAAAGAGGCTTTGATAATTTTATTGTGGGTCAAGGGTGACATCTTTGGACACACTGCACAGCTACCAGTGGGCTGCATCCTAAACTAGAAGCAGGGTAGTTTCAGGCTGGCTGGTTAGCTCTGCATAGTGTGCTTGGGAGCACTGCTCTGGATCTTGGCAATTTTCCCATGTAGTCATCCTTAGTGTCTGGCAGGGTAGGTTTTCATAGAAAAACAGTTTTTAGGTTACAGATAGATCTTCTTCCTCTCATACCCATTCAACTGTATTAACTGAACATAGGGGTCTTCTGCAATCAAGATTCAAACTAATAATGATTAAACAACCAAGCAAAACAAACTTTACTTCTAAAACCTCCAACTTGTGGCTAGAAGTCTCAATAGAAAATGCTCACCATGTATGTTGTCAGATAGTTTCTTGGGAAACTTATTTGAACTTCCTTAAGTACATATATACTTTCATTAGAGGTAGATTTATGTAGGAAATTACTTTCTTAATCATAGATAATGACTACAATGCAGAGCAGGGTTGCTAGCTGTCCGTGAATTCATGTATAGTCTAAGGATAAAAACACCTGCCCATAATGTCTGTAAAAAAACAGAGCCAACTATAAAAAAAGCAAAAACTAAGCAACTGTGGGCGCATCTACACAAGATGCTACATCACCATAGCAATACAGTTCAGTGCTGTAGCATCAGCAGGCATAAACTGTGACGTCACAGCTACGTTGCCATAGCAATGCGCTCCCTTGCTATAGTGTGTTGCTATGGCAATATAGCGGCTAAAAATAACTGCACCGCCGGCACGCCACAGTAACAGACAACGCAGTAACAATGGTGCCAAAGGGGCATGTGTAAATGTGCCCTGTGAGCTTGATTGAAGCTCCCTGCTTTGAACAAGGTCAGATGTTGAAGTACAGACAAAGCAGAGTAATGCATCTGATAGGTGTCTGAGTGGGAGCACACCTAAGCTCAGGACTTTTTTTGCCCATGGGAACCTCTGAAGCCCCCTCCTCCCCTCAGCCATGTGGTGGTGCTGCTGTGTCCTATCACCTGGCTATAATGTTGCAGGCAGAGCTGCATCTCTCTGGATAGGATGGGGACGGGGTGGGGCAGCTGGAGGGAGCTGCAGAATCTAAAAGGGGTAGGGGAGAGGCTCTGGGTGGGATCCATGCTGGAACAAGGATAATGGGGCCAGTGGCAGTAAGACTGGTGAGTGGCAACATGACATGGGGGTATCAGGGTGGGGGCAGCATGATATAAGACCAATGCTGCAATCAAACATGTTGCCAACTCAGGAACATTTTTCTTTTACTGACAAGTTGCAAACTTTTTTTTACTGGCAACCAAACTTTTAAATGTAGGTGTTAAACCCCTAAATTTGAACTCAGTCTTTGTTGCTGAAGCCCAGGAACTGGCAGAAAGGTAACATTTACATTATGTATATTGTCAGTAAAATTATATATAGATATATAGATAGATATATATAGGTATAATTTTACTGACAATCTGAAAACTTTTCACTGATAGCCAGACTTTTTTGCTAATGTATGCTAATGTATCTATATATATAGATATAGATATATATAGGGCTGGCAATGCTGGCATAGCCTAGGTCATAGCTGTCTACCCACAGGCAACACAGAACTCAGCATGAACCAGTTTACATTGCTTCTGAGATTGCCCTACTTAAGTGACTGTAGTATAGCTATATCCATAGATTTAAAGACAACGGACCATCTAATCTGGTCTCCAGTATATCAGAGGTCAGTTTCACATAATTATGTATGAATATAAATCACCTTATCATTAAAGAAATGTGCCTTATTTCTAATTTTCGTGCATCTGATTTCAAATTCCAGCCACTGATTCTTATTATGCCTTTCTCTGCTAAAGAAGCTATGAGTACCAGAGCTGGCTAAATGTTGGATTTTCTGATCTGCAAGAAATTATGAAATCTGGTCTCATTCTGAATCAACACAAAAACAAATTAGCTACATTTTCTGCCAACAGTAAATTCCAAAAAATGTTAATTTGGGAAACACTGGCACCTGTTGTCTCTGAAAAAAAAAAAATAAAGACCCCAGGTTCCCATCTCCTGTGGAGACCATTCAAATCTTGCCAACTTAACTGAGAACTCAGCAGCTGCAATGTCTTCCAAATTCCTCTGCTTCATCCTAGGGACCCTGAATTTCCAGGTTCTTAATGCAGTTATTCTACTCTCCATTTCTTGAGGAAGCTAGCTCCCCAAGCTGCAAGAGTCAGGCAGCCAACTGGCTTAGCTGCCCAGGAGTCCAGGTGTCTCTAGTCCTGAAACAGTTCACAGAACAGGGATAGCCCTGAGAAGCACACCATGAAAATTCATCCCAGGGCATCTCAAATCAAGATCTGCATGAAGGAGCCTGGAATCCCTGAAAAGCTCCAGGGTCTTCTGGTTCTGTCTTACAGCAGAGCCTCAAGGTCCACACAAATACAGCTTGAAACAAACTGTCAGGGTCTATGTTCCTTGTTCCCCAGACGGTTGCCTGGAAGCCCTGAAGATCCTTGTTTCCATTGGAACCTGCTGTAGCACGCTGAAGGCAAATTGCTTATATTTATACAAAACAGTTCTGTTTTAGTGAGAACAACGTTTTCTAATGAGATCAGGTTTAACCAGAAAATTCCTGTCCAGTATTACTCAACACCTCTCATTTTTTTGACATGAATATACTTAAACACTGAGAAGTAACTTGTTTACAATCTCCTTTTTTTTTTTTAGAAGCTAAACAAATCAGGTTCTAGCTAGTGCATTGCCAGGTATTTTTACAAGCCCTCAAATCATTTCTGTGGATCATCCCTGTTCCCTTTCCAATTTTTCAACACCTTCCAGTCTATCTAAACACTTGGACTTGCACCTCTAAATACAAGTGAATCAACAAGTTATTGATAGAAACCTTC
Source organism: Alligator mississippiensis (assembly GCF_030867095.1). Lineage (NCBI taxonomy): Eukaryota > Metazoa > Chordata > Crocodylia > Alligatoridae > Alligator > Alligator mississippiensis. Next base: position 12,418,511 of record NC_081835.1, on the reverse strand, counting down.
TCACTTGGGTAATGCAGTTTTGTTGAAACTGAAGCATGTTACTGGAACATGTCAACTTTAATGAAATTGGACTCAAAAGTGTTAAAAAAAAAATACAATGTTCTTATTTTCTCATTTTAAATCCATATTGTCCATGATTTGATTCAATACTGCCGAAATGTCTCATGTACTTTGTTTACTCTATTTTTCTAGGATAGTTTTATTACTATTGGTTGTTAATTTGTATAGTAAAATATTTTACATTACAACCTTTAAACAGCATTCAATATTGAAGCATTGATGAATGTTCTAAACCAGGGCTTTTTGAATTTCCATTCTGCAAAGACTCTCTAGATGTTGGCATTTAATTCTGTTTTACAATCAAAACAAATTTTAGTGTTGGAATTTCTTGCAAAAATGAAATTGCTTCCATTTTTTACACATGCTCTAATACTATAGTTATAGCTATAGGAAAATATATAATCCTGGACTACACCACCATGGGGTTTTTACCCCTAAGTCTGCAGATCTTATGAGTCAGAGGGTGGCTTCAGCTTTCTGTGAAGGTGCTTTATGCAAGAGAGTCCTCTCGAGGAGGCATGGGCCAATGCCGTGGTGAGCAAGTCATCAAATACTAACAATACTCAAGAGTGGATCACAGACCAATACTTATTTACAATTAAGTGAACAATCCTGAATACATTTTTAAACATGCGATCTGTTCATGGGCAATTCACAAACACATGACTTGTTAATCAGTCACCCAGCCCTGTCTATTGCTTGCATGTCTCTAACTGTATGCACACACACAAATAGCATAGGAGGTTGCATAAAAATAAGACCCTTTCCACACAATGTAGCATCTAATCTAATCTAATAACCTTTACCTTCCTTGTCCAGCAACTTTCTTTCTGCAATAAATAATTTAAAATTTTAGAAGACAGGGAATATATACACTATGTCAAGCCATAGGCGCGGTACTGTTTCTATGAAGAAAATGTCTTCCCAATTCCATTAAGTAATGATCTTATACCCTGGAGCCTGCATTATTGCTCTTTATATTTTTAATTTCAGAGCTATGCTGGAGCCTGATTTAAAGAAGAGCTGAGCAGGCCTCCAGTTTGAGGGGAAGCAAGTGGAAACCGCAGGTGCACAAATCTTTTTGAAAAAATAATTTTAAAAACCCCCCAACTGAATCCAGGCTCTTATTCAGTCCCTTTTTAAATCCTTACCCAGCCCTCATATCTGACTCATTCACCACCTGCAGTAGTAAATGCCACAGATCTGATACTTAAAGCGATATCATCATGTATTAGGTATATTCATAGTTTTACTTTCCTTTACAGGTCCCCTTCTCTTATATTTACAGACTACGTAAGTAAGAAAGAGTTGCTGAAATCAGGTATTCTCCTTATGCTCCTCTCCAGTCTATGGCACTGATTCTGCTACAGCTTGGGGGGGGGGGGGTGGAAATCACTACATCTAAGTCATAGGGCCCCTTCTAATCTTACAAAGGTGAAAAATCTGGAACAACTCTAGTAAATCTGATGAAGATATCAGGATTAAGCCATTTCTAAGGATACAGGGAGATTAACTAGTTATTAAGTAAAAAGGGCCAGGAATTTATCACATCTCAGCAAATTCAAGGAATTGCCTTTATGCACCTCTTACCCTGTGCTGGATGGAAGCTAACCCGAAGCAACGTATCTTGAAATAAAAATACCACGATTAAATAGCAACAGACCTGAAAGAATGGCAGCATACTAGTATAAAACTGGTATAAAAGTGATTGCAGTCCCCAATCTTGAAAAGCATCCACCATGAGATGCAATACTTACCGACTTCCAGGGACAGCCCCATTGAGGTAGATGCTGGGGTGCAGATATGATTCCACTTTATATTATAAGTTTATGGAGCTGTTCACCCCAAGAATATGCATCTCCCCTCAAGAATGCAACCCTATTCCACTGAGGGAGGCACGCAGCTTTTTCTCAATAGTTACTTTACATATTTCCACAACATGTAAGCACTACTAAGCAGGAAGTCATCTACAGGCAACCCACTGCATTAGGGGAAAAAAACCCGCAAAAAACCAATCCTGTTAACAGTAATGACCCACAACTAGCTGGCAGGGTTAGAATTATCAATAACGATGCAAAGATTGCAAAAGCATATTATGAATTCCCTCTTTTGTATTTGGAGAAAACAGATGTTGTCATACTACAAGGATGGTGATGAAATGCTTCCTATTCCAAGAGTAAGTCAAAGACGTGGATTAGCAGTTTCTTAATTTAGAGTTTTGGAGTCAATACAGGGTTTATGGAGAAGGAAAAAAATCCTGTCAAAATAACTTGGGGGTTTTTCTCATGATATTACAAGTTTGGTTGACAGAAGAAATAGTGTTGATGCAACACATTTTCATAAGACTTCCAACAGACTTCATATATCATGATGTTTTGGTTAAAAAGCTAGGATACAAAGTTAACATGGCTTATTCTTACTTGATAAACCCTGGTTATTAAATAGGTTCCAGAATGTAGCTGTAAATAGGGAACCATTACTGTATGAGTATGTTTCCAGGGGGCATCCATTAAGGACTGGTTCTTGGCCTTACGCTATCAAACATTTCAGTCCGTGACCTGGAAGAGAACATAACATCCTTGATAAAGTGTGCAGATGACTCAAAGCCTACAAGAGAAGTAAGTAATAAAAAGGTGGACAAATATTTGCAGCCATTTGGCTTACTTGACTAACAGCACAAGCCAGCCACATGCAATTTAACACACTTAAATCTTGAAGTATTTTTACAAATAACCCGGAGAAGACAACTTGCTTAATAAGCTCTTAAATCTAGCGAGCAGAGGTATAAGAAGATCCAGTGGCTAGGAGTTGAAGTTCAGCGAATTCAGACAATCAACGATCCCTTCTGATGTTACTATATATAAACTCTCACAATGTCACCCGCCAGCGGCCTTTTCTCTTAAACTGAAAAAGCACTCCTCAGATAATCACAATTGTCACAAAGTGACAAAGGGAAATGCAGTCATCTGTTTGAAGGTCAAAAGCTGAACCCTGCAGCCAGCGGTGCCTGACAAGCATCCCACCAGGGCAATCCCACTAATTCTGTATTAAACTTCTTCATTAAACCAGATTCAAAACCCTTCAAAAGGATTTGAAAAGCAAAGCAGGAAGTCTTATAGCCTGGTTTATATGTGCATGTAAGATCTGCTGTCCCACTTGCTAATGTATTGAGGGCTTGTAAACAGACACAGAGCAGATCCCCCTCATAGGGGCCAGTCATTGAAAAGTGCCCTTGCCAGTGCCCCCCTCAGTAAACTTTGTGCAACACTGCCTTACACTCTGCCTGGAGCAACAGAAACGTTATTGAGGTCTACATGACATGGTGAAGAGGCCCCTACTTGAACACCAACAGGCAGAAATTTAACTTACAGACAAGATACAGAGATTGCTACTGAAGTCAGGTTGGAAAATAGAGGCTGCTCTTTTGGTTATATCAAAATCTCTGTGCTCACTCAAGTTGCAGCATAAATAAACCCTCGTGAGATAATTATTTTGTTGCTGGACTAAACAGCCTAACTCCATTCTCTTGTAGTCATTTTCAATCATCTTCTGTTGGGTGGGGGATTTTGATCATTTGTTCAGATCAGTAGAGAACTTGTGCAAGATCTGGATGCCATGGTAGTAATGTCTGCCTGCTTTCCCCCTCCCACCCTCCATCACCTCTTCCCCCTTTCTGTGACACTTACAATAGACTCGCGTTTCCAAAAGCACATCTTTGATTCAGCGCATGTAGTCGCCAGAGTTGAAATGCACCTTGCATACAGAAGGTCAGCACATTTGTACTACAGCTAGGACAGGAAATCTTTCTGCAGTTACTTCACAAATATCTGGAGAAGTCATGTAGCTTTATGACCTATGTTATAAGCAAAAACTCACAGAAAGGAGATGGTTCTTTGTATAGCAACTAATGGGGAGGCTTTATTAACAGAGCAGTTGCAGCACAGACAAGGCTATAATTAATTATTCACAATGGGCTAGATCCATGGTGGATATGAATTAGTGGAGTGGTGCTGAAGTCGGCAGAGCTATGCTGACTCGGAAGGGATCTGGCCCACTGTGTCTGAGGATAGTGATTATTTCAGGCATTATGTTCAACAATCATTCTGAAATGGATAATCACCTACAAAGCAGGAGAGACCCTCTGCCTAAGACAGGTGCTCCATCTGAATCCTGCCAGGGCTGGTTGAGAAGTAAGTGTTTATGCAAAGCTTCCGCACAGTGGAAATCACTTAGCCTGTCACTAAAAGCCAGGTACATAGAGTTACAAGATCACTTTGTACAAACACACAGAACTTTCCTGTGGCATTTAAGTCCCAAATTAATCTTGCTGCTTTCACATACCTAACTGGAATTGTAACACTACTCCACATTTTCCTTGATAATGCAATCTGGTACATTTTCTCCCCTTAAAAAACTGTGAACATAGATGACAATCAGCAAAACAAATTGCATACTTCAAGAATGACAGTAAATGCCTGTAACTATACAGAAGATGATGTATAGTATAGCTGATTATAAAGAGGGTGTTTTTTTGCACAAAATAAGTTAGGTGAAGTATTCTGAGAGAGAACATGAAGACCAATGCTTTCTTACATGAACAAAATACAGCAATGTGACCAAGAAACGAAGGGTGTCAGCAACCATTATTTCATTTAAATGTCAAACTTTGAGGAAATTAAGCTTAAATTAAAATCAAGTAGTTCTTGTTTTCACATTTCCTGGAAGGCAAAAACAGTCCCTATCCTTGAAGGAAAAGATCAAAGACGGCTCATCCTTGCAACTTCCCCAGAAAAACCTTCTATATGCATGACTACTGAAACCCAGGGCCTCCCACCAGTTCTCAGACAGAGATAGGGAGGCCCTGTAGACTTGGAAAGAGATCAGTATGTCACCAAAAGCTGTACTCTGGATGGGGACTGTGAGAATGAATCAATGGGATAAATTCTCAGTCCTGGTGGGAAACTTCAGGTAACATATTCAGCTGCCCTACTTGTTGCAGAACGCGGAGGTCTGGCCAGCCAGAGGCAAAGAACATGCAATTCACACATAGCCACACATGTGCCACTCATTTTCTGGAGGAGACATAAGCTTGACTATGTGGGCTACATAAACCATTCTCCACGAACATTTTAGGAACTTCAATTTGATGACTACTCTCTTATCCAATGTCATAATTAAAGAAAAGTGTCTGTCTTGGTGTTCAGAAACACAAGTGATTTATTAGTTGGTCTAGTAAAAAGTATCATCTTCATCTCTGAACCAGGAGCTTTAGAGTTTTGCATTTCTTTTTTGTCTCATGCCAACACGGCTACCAAATAAATCCACTGCATTACTGCACTTAAACTTTGTTGTAATCCTATTAAAATTAAGGCAGTTACACTATCACAGGAGGAATAAATCAGGCCAACAAACCAATTGCTTGTGAATGCAAATATTTTTTTGTGTATTGTTCCTGAATTATTATGGTCCCCAAGTTTACTTTTACCTCTAGTTCCTTTTTTGAATGTTTATATTATACAGCTCTCGCCTTGTCTAAATACAACCAATATTTCAAGATTACTCATGGTACAACAATTGCCAATTCACTTTTGCTCTGATTATGCTAATTCTCATCTCCCTATTCATGAGTAGATGGAGGAACAGAAAATAACTTTTTAAAGCTAGAGCAATCAATAAAGGCAATGGCTACAGAAACCATATAGAGTGCTCCTTATTGCTATAACCTCTTTGAAATATTGACATTGCTTTGGTAGTTTGTATTTTTTCTGCTTTTTTAAAATATAGGTAATATAAATGCTCCCATTAGTAAGAAATATGTCACGTCAAAATTAATGATATTCAGCCAATACCAATGCTATTCACTGGCTGTCAAGTTAACTCAATATCAGTTTAGCACAGCTACTCTATCATCCTAACCACAGTCATAGACCAGGATAAATTAAGGAGAGTATTGCCAGCTGTACACATATGGAAAATGTGTCCTAGATTGGAATTATTATTGGAGTGTTTTGATCCTGCAGTACTTTACTTTTACCATAGTAGACCAGATTCTTATCTTGGTACTGCAAATCCATATTTGCAGCAGTGCAAATCCTTCCCTTCCTCAGTGCATGTCTGAAGAAACCAGAACCGGTTACTTCATATTTACACTTGTGTCAAAGAGATGCGAATCATAGAAAATGAGGGTTGGAAAAGACCTCAGGAGCTCACACCTAGTCCAACCCCCTGCTCAAAGTAGGACCATCCCCAAGTAGATCAGTCCATCCAGGGCTTTGTCAAGTCAGGCCTTAAAAAATCCCAAGGATGGAGGCTCCAGCACCTATCTAGGTAACTTGTTACAGTGCTTCACCACCCTCCTGGTGAGAAAGTTTTTCTTAGTAGCCAACCTAGACTTCCCTTACCGCAACTTGAATTTCACCTCACGGTATCTCTGCTCATAAAAAATTTTTCTTGAAATGCTGCGAGCCCCTTCAAACCTGTGCCTGACCCAAATACAAGAAATTCACTTCTTTACTGACATATTCAGCAACAAATTGAACAAGTTTTTGAATAGTCACAGCTCAGGGTTTCTGGTTTGGTTGCAATGATTTTTACTTTCCTAGCAAAGAGTAAAAATAAGTTGGCAGTTTTAATTAAATAAAAAGGAGGAAAACATTCTGCTAGCTGCTGAAACTTCTAAGAGTGACTTCAAATATTAGATCTTCATTGCAAAGAATGAATTACACTGACCTCTTTTTCAGGAGTGGAACCTAAGTCACTTAGGCCAGATTCCGAGTCACCTGGTAAGATTTTTCAGAAGTGCCTAAGTATTTAACTACTATTGACCTGATGGGAAGTAAGCACCTTCATGGTTTTGAAACTCCTACTGCATACCTAGCCACATCATAGAGATGCCTAAGTTCTTTTAAAAATCTGGTGTGGGCCACATGAGAAAGTTTTACTGTCTCTAGGAATACAGTTATCCTGATGCCATTGCCTGTGTAGCAGCACAAGAGAAACTTTTTATAGTTTAGCTTAAACCTCCTAAAATAAGATGGAAAAGACACTGATATGGGAACACACATGTCCAGATGAGGGTTTTGCTGGTATAAATTTGCCCCCTTGATTATATATACCAAAAAAACTTGCACAAAGAGAAGTGGTTTTTTTATTTAAAACTAGCTGAAACCTGCAAAACAGTTGCGATTCAATTTTTATTGCAAAAAATATTTCTTTAAATACAGGGTTTTCAGTTAGCCTTTGACCAAATGGAATCAAAACGTCTCACCCACCAGAAAGAGGTGACAAAGTGAGAAAAAGGATACATAAAGCTGTCCATGTGTAAACGCAGGCCTAGGAATATCTTCTATTATAGCATTATAATAGCATTGTGCCCCCTGGCCCTGCTTGTGCCCCTCACTCCTCCCACCCCCCCACCACAACCCCTAGTGCTACCTGTGCCCCTTACTCACCCTCCACAGCCCCCAGGCCCCCCACCCCGCAGGAGCTCGCACACTGCAGAAGCAACAGCACCAGCTGCCCGGAGCAGCGGCACGCAGGCACTGCTGCTGGGCAGCTTCATGGCTCATAGCTGGTGGAGCACCATGCTAATGGGGTCAGGCTGGGCCAGGCTGCAGGAGCTGGCACTGCAGAGGAGCCTGGTGCAGGGCTGCCCCTGAGCCGGGGCTTCACAGCAACATCATCCTCATGCTGTCCTTCACGTGCGGCGCTGGTACGGGGAGGGAAGTCCCTCTGCAGGCATGGTGGCTGTGGGTAGTAGGTACAGGCAGCAGCGGGGACCAGCAGCCAGAGATGGACTCTCACCCCCTGCCTAGGGTGCCTCAGGTGTGCCGCTGCCATGGAGGGAAGCACCAGCACCACAGCTTTTGCCCTCTCCTCCCCCTCCCCCCCCCCCCACCACAGGAGGGGTGGGCAGGAGCACTCTGATTAGTTGTTTCAATAAGCATTGCAATTGGCTGCCAAGACCACCAATCGGAGTCCACCAGACAAACAAACTAAGGCTATTATTATTATTATATATAATAACTGTCACATAAAATACCTCCAGAGAACAAATAAGGCCTAAATTAAACATCTGTCTCATCTGAATTTACTTTTCTTTTAAATACGTTTGACTGTGTATGGCTAAGTCGCAGAAATGTTTTGGTTTTTTTTAATCTAGAAAAACTCTACCATGCAGGTATTTTGTATTCAGCTAAGTGAAACAGTTAGCTTACTTTAGTGAAAACTGGTGTTGCTCTTTCTCTGTACAGTAATTGTGGGCCAGCTGCAACATTTTATTAGAGCAGTATAAATCTGAAGTAGTTTCACCAACCCCAGGGGATTTATTCCAGATTGTTAACGGTGTTACTTTTGGTAGCATCTGGCCTTATGCAATTAACTTCAGGTTACAGCAAAACTTGGAAATACAACCAGCTTTCTTCCTCGGTTTATTTGAATTTTATTAATTACCACTATTAAAACCTCTAAGGACAGGGGCTTCTCATAGCCAGAGCCTTACTAATAAGAGAGCTCAGAAAGATACATTTGAAGTTAATTAATTACAAGTTAATAGACTAAATATGTTCTGAAGATAATATTTTTAAGTCACAAGAATAAGTCTGATAGGGGTTCTATTAATCACAATACATCAATGCTTAATGGTTAAAAAAAGTGATACTGCATCAACATTAAATGGTGACAGAGCAAAGTTTACTTTTCTGTCAGTAAATATAATAGACACATGTAGCATATTCATATTTACAGTCAGTAAATGCTTCATCTAGTGGTCTCTCCCCCTGACACTATGGCTAAGCACAGAGGCTCAAAAAGCCTGAGACAGAAGTGCTCCAAGTGCCCTAAGTTAGGGATACAAAAAACTAGAACTCTTGGTTCCAAAACGATACTTTTTATCAGACCAACTGGAAAATGGCAAGAAAATTGTCCTTTTCTGCAAGCTTTCAGGAATCAAAGTCCCTTTGTCAGGCTCTGGGAAAAGTGTAGACGGTACAAGATGGTAAAAAGTCCCCATAGGTCAGAAATAAACTTCATTTCCTGCCACTAAAGACAGACAAGCTGCAAGCAGCTTGGGAAGGTCCTCATGTCATCCTGGACAAGCTGGACGATGTGACCTATGTGATGGCCAGGAGTGGGAAAAAGCCTAAGACAGTTCATGTGAACATGCTTAAACCATACTTTAATAGAAGTGATGCAGTATTCTGGATTTCCTCAGTAGAAGGATCACCGGAGGATCCAGAGGAGCCGGTCATGTACGATGACTGGGATGGAGAGGCAGGAATAGAGGAACTCCACCTGCCGGAGGAGTTAGCGAGGGAGGGAACAGAAGTGACTGCCCCCTCCTGTGTAGGGGGGAGGGAGGTGCCTGCACTGGCTGAAGCCAGCAACCTGTGGGTGCTCAAGCACACCTCCCAGCAGCCAAGCCACCCCTGACTGGCCCTCCCCAGTCCTGCCCCCATCCTGACCACCCCAGAAGCCAGTTGTCAGTGGCATTTGGGTGGCCCCTCCACCCATGCTGGCTGGTTCATGTTGGGTGGGGGGCAGGGCTGGACCTGCATGGTGTGGGCATCTGCTCTCCCCCCAGCCGTTGCCTGGCACTGATGTCAGGCTCTTGTCAGCAGCCGTCTGGCAGTGGTGGCAGCCCCCCTCCACCTGTGCTGGATGGCTCATGGAGGGGAAGGGGGGAGACAAAGGGCATGATCAAGCCCATGCCATGAGAGAATCTGCTTCCCCACCAGTGCAGCATGCCCAGTGAAAAATCCCTGAGCCCTAGGGATCACAGCACACTCCAACTGGGGGGGGAGGGAGATGGGACCACAGCCTCAGCTCCTGGAGCAGAAGAGGTCGGGTGGACATTAGCCCACCCACCCTGTGAGGGGAGGTTAGTGAGAGAGCCACAATGGCTCCTGGGATACTGCAACCTAGCTTGATTCAGGAGGGGATCTGAGACAGAAGTTCAATAAACCAGTCTAATCTAAACTGATTAAATCTGACAATACATCTACCCAGGGCTATCTTTAACTGGGTTTGGCCATTTTGGAACTGGTCTGTGTGCACTGAACTTCTGTTCTGTTACAGGTTTAGACTGTTACAGGTTCCAACCCCTCACACCACTTCGTGTGTAATTTCTGTCCCTAGCCTGTGTGTCTGTAACGCCTGGGAACATGACAGGGAATAACATCTGAAATGTACATAAGCAAAGAAGAATAAAGTCCTTTGGTGCTTTTAGTGCACATAAAATGAAAACTATCCCTTTTGACAGCGTCTTTCTCCCACTTAAATTAATGCCAAGACTCCCACTATTTCAGCTGAGGTCAGAATTTGATCAGTAAAGAATTCCCAACATTCCTCATTTATTTTTCTCTTATCCCACAAGTTTTAGGGCACCCACAGAAGAAGCTGTCATGGGGGGATGGGAAACTAATGCAACATTTATGGACCCTCCATACAAATGCCCCAATCATTATGTGGAATGTGCTATTATTCAGGTCTACTCCATGTACTGTCAGACTCTTAGCACACGATATTTGTATAACACAGAAAAGAGTGGATTCTCCACAGAGCTGTATAATCAAACATAATTCAAAAAGAAACGGTGCATTCACCTCCCAATATTTCCATCGTTTCAGATTATTATTTTCTAGCGGTCTTTGTTAAATAACAACCTAAAATTCTAGCGAGAATCCAATAATAACAGGCACTCATTTTTTTCCCCATTACTATTCAGTGAGAGAAGGGAAGTGCATCCTTACTCTCTCCTGCTCCCCTAATGTGACCGTACAAAGCAATGGCATAGCCTTGTACTTAATGACTAGCTGTGGGTAACATGTTTCTGAAAACATGCTGCCCAAACCTGAATACAATAGCAGAAATCTTGGCTCCAACAAGTCAACTGGGGTGTTTGTAAAGATCTTCTGTGACTCTCTCAGAAAACTTTTACATGCCAGGTTGGTTTTCTGAGTTTTATTTCAAGTATACTTTATACGTCACTAGCCCTTTGTGGGTCAGGATTTCAGCAGAGCCTTGTCAGTTAGCTTATAGCTGGCTTCTCTGAGAAAGGAATGGGAGTAATGCTTTTTGTCATTATATACATTCCCTTAGTTTTTTAGTTATATTATGTCTCATGGTTTACCTGGGCCTTTCTGGAATTTTTCTGGAAAAATGTTCTCTTTCCTGCTAGACAAGTTCTCACGTGCACAATATAATTAGGCACTTCCTCTGATTAAGGAAGGTTTTCCTATCTACTGGACCTCACAGCTGTTGAGAAATGTAGAAATGGCAAAATGCCTGCTGAAGCCTGGGAGACATTCCTAAAGGCAAAGAGAAATGATAGCCACTTGTCCCAGCCTGAGCCCCTGCTCTTAAATTAGTACAATTTTTACCTGAACAGCCAATTTACTCTTTCTACACAACCCTCCGTTTGAAGACATTATGAGGCACTTCTTTATGAATACACTCTAAAGTGACTTAGAAACAAAATATGTCACTTGGTCAGTTCTAATCTTTTTGGCTACTCCAACTGGAGGAAATGACTGGATCAACACCGCTGATCTGATAGTTAAAAAAAGATTCTCAAGTCATGATACATCCCCACACCTTCTATTACTCTCCCTCCATCCCTCTTTCTTCCCCTCCCTCCACAGGAGAGATTCAACATGCCTCCAGATTCCTGAGCTTGTAGTAAACTCTGCTACAACATGAACATTTCCTAGCTTATACTCCATATCCTTACACCAAATGTCCAAGCACCATAATATGGAGAGAAAAAATGAGGACAGATATTTAAAAAGGGTATGTTACCATTAGCCATTTACATAGTCAAGTAGGACCAGATTGATACCTCTGGTCATCTTGAGGTCATATGCCAGACTCCCCAGTTAGCCCCATTGTTCTATAGGTTGAGAATCAGAATCTGGCCCAAAAGGGATATGCTCAGTGCGTGGAAGAGGGCAGTATCGAGCATGTGAAAGGAGAATAATGTCCCAAAAATGGCAGGATAGGAGAACCATATCCAGCATATGCTTCCCAGCCTCTGAAACTAGAAAAGCTGCTCTGGACCAAACAGGACACAGCAGAATGTTAGGGAGACTGGTAGCATGAGAGAGTAATAAGCATGGTGGTAATCGTTCTTCCCAATATACTCCCCTTAGAAAACCACAAAAGCATGAATGTCACACTTCAGAAAAGTTATATTTCAACTTCTGTGCCAATCCTCCATTGAAGAGCAGGTACGCTTCTGGTTCTGACTCATGAGCCATGAGCAACAACATTCCCGAAGAAGAAACAAGACATAACTCACAACTGAATAATATATCTTCTTCTGTTACAAGGGCACATTGCCCAGGGTTACATGAACATGCAATCAAAGGCCAATCATAATGCCTATAGGCAAAGAACTGAAGGCAAAGGTAGCACGGGGAAAAAGAACAAGGAGCAATAAGGATCAAGGAAGAAGGACAGGCAAAATGTATAGGAGGGCAGAGGAGCAGGCAACAAAACTATCTTCTCTTCCAGTTGTTTTAACTTGGTGGGTTTAAATCTCAAGCCTAATGTTCCATTTCCAGTTTAATGTTCCATCCAGGAACTCATAAATAGCAGACAGACCTGGACCATCATACTTTTGGTTTAAATGTATACATTCTAATATATAAAGTATTTCTACTTAAGATTTTTTTTTTTTTTTAACAAAAAGGAAAGAGAATCTGAAGAGAGCTTTATTTTAGTAGATCTTAAGAACAGCCCAAACTACTTATTACAGAGCATGTCTCCTGTCCCTTGTTGCCAAACAGAAAGAGCTTGATCATGATTGCTTGTACCAACTCCCACTTTTAATGACCTTTTTTATTCTACTCTGGTAAGAGTCAGACTAGCTACTGATTCTGACCATGTTTTCAACATTTCCCAATGGCAAACTGTACGGTAGGATGTAATTCTGAAAGTAGCAGGTTCGATATTCTTTCCCCACAGATTGGAAGCATCTCTCCTTGATGCTCACCAAGTCTGCTTCACATCATAAAGAGGCCCAGTTGCAAGACTCACAGGCTATATTTTGAGCCAAATTCAGATCTCCATTATACAGGAGATAACTTACTGAGTCAAGGCACCTCTTGGTTTATGCCAGTGTAAATCAAAACTGGCCCTATAGCATTGTTTCTTTGGTACATATCACATAATACAAAATTTCAATGGTTTATTTAAGAAAAATAATTACCCCAGCAGGATATATGAGTGGGAGTGAAAATGCTGAAAAGAAATAAGGAATGAGTTGAAATGAAGTGGTGAGGGGAGAGGAATCTGGTTGCAGTTTATTATTGTAGTTTTCCTATAACTTTAAGTTTTTATTTGACAACTACCACCGGAGAATAATAATCTAAAACAATAGAAACATTGGAAACACCAAGTGCAATGCTTCCTGTCTGTTGAATTTTTTCAAAAGGAAAATTATGTTTGATTATATGGCTCTGTTGGAATCCTCCTTTTTTCCTTCCTGTAACAAAAATACGCTGCATTCAAAGACTGACAGTACAATCATCCGTGGAACAGGTCTGAATAATAGCACACTCTAGTGAAATAATCTCAGATGCCTATAGACAATGTGAAAGCTATAAATGTATACCAAATACCTACCAGCTCAACACCTGTGGTTCAGTGTATTGAAAGTCTACACAAACCTGAATTATAATTTCTTTCATGGGAGGACACTGAAGGCGAATCTTATTTTTATAAGGAAGATGATAAAAAAAACCTAGTATGGATGCTGTGCTCTATGAGTAATAGGTCACAGAACAGGAAAAGCAAATGCCAACCATGTTTTGCCCAAGATCTGTGTGTGTCAGTTGTGTGCAGATTTATTTATTTCCCCTTAATTACTAGAGTAATGGTTCAAATTCTTATAAATAAATTAAAAAAAAAAAAAAAAAAAACTAAGCATGGCCTGACTTAGAAAAGCAGTTAAGGATCTGTTTAAGTCCAAGTCTATGGGGCTACTTACAGAATTGACATTCAGTAGGTGTCTGTATACTGAGCCCTTACATATGTCTGTAAGGAGCCTGGAAAATTTACAACTAATATACTGCTCAGTAGGGGTGTGCAAAACGGGCCCTATTCAATTCAGATTCGGATTCAGCCCAGATAGAGGACAGTGATTAGATTTGTTGATTCGGATCACTGTCCCCAATTCAATTCAGCCAAATCCAAATCTGAAGATTCGATGCTGACTCAGAGAATCAGTGAATTTGATGTAGACACAGCTTTAAATGTTTTTTCTACATACCTCGAGGTACCAGGAGTAGCTATGAACATTACGATGCTGGGGTGGATGGAGCATCACACAAGAAGGTGGGGGGGGGGGGGCGCATGCTTAGCAGTAAACCTGGAAGTGGACTGGAAGTACTTCTGGGTCCACTTCCAGGTCCACTGGGGAATGCACCAGAGGGCACCCCTGTGCCCCCCCAGCTCAGCGATTGGCTATGGAGTGACCCCGAGTGCCCCCCCAGACCCAGGAGGTACCAGCTGCCAAGCCGGAGAGGTACAGGGGGGCCTCCCATCACGTTCTCCGGTGGACCTGGAAGTAGACTGAAAGTGCTTCTGGTCCACTTCTGGATCTGCTGCCGAGCACACTGGGAAGCCCCCCACACTCCTGTGGGACACTCCAGCCTCACAGCATTCACAAGCCACCTGCCACCTGGTGAGAGGGCAGCGGGACAGGCCCTATGAGGAGAGACTGAAGGACCTGAACCTGTTCAGCCTCAGCAAGAGGAGGCTGAGGGGAGACGTAGTGGCTGCCTACAAACTCATCAGGGGAGATCAACAGCAAATAGGCAGAGCCCTTTTCTCCCCAGCACCACCTGGGGAACAATGGTCATAAGCTGATGGAGAATAGGTTTAGGTTAGAGATCAGAAGGCAATATTTCACAGTTAGGGTGGCCACAATCTGGAATCAACTTTCCAGGGAAGTGGTCCTCGCCCCTACCTTGGGCAAATTCAAAAAGAGGTTAGATGATCACCTGTCTGGGGTCTTGTGAACCCAACATTCATTCCTGCCTGTGGCAGGGGGTCAGGCTAGATGATCTGTTCAGGTCCCTCCTGACCCTAGCTACTATGAAACTACTATGAAACTACCTAGAGATATGTAAAAAAACATTTAAAACTGTGTTTATGTCCAAATTGCCAAATCTTTCCGAACCTCTCCGAATCAATTTGGAGGGTTCCAATTTGATTCAGAGAGATTAGAGGGTCCTCTGATCTGATATGGATTCAGAAATTCAGCCACCAAGTCAAGCTGAATCTCCACCAAATTGAATCAGGGACCGAAGTTTCGCACAGTCCTACTACTCAGCTGTATCCTGTACAGAAAGAAGACAGGGAAGCAGGATATTGTAAATGAGGCAATACAGCTTGTCATGCAAAGCCCAGATTATATCAACACAATGGCCCTTTCTGCCTTTAATATGTATTCATACATTTTTAAAATAGATACTTTTGGCAAAAAGTACCAACTTTCATGAAGGGTCAAAAAATACATTTGCTAAAGATTTCATTGTTGCCCAGTGCATAATATATTTAGCCCTACAGTTCTTCAAGCTCATATTCCATGAGCACCAAAAGACTCCAATCCACTGAAGGAGTTTTAAAATGTGTTAATCTTTTACAACTTACTTTCTATGGGGACTATTAAAATTGAACATTAAGCACCTAATTCAGCAGAAGTTTGAGCACCTCTTTCAAATACTAAATGCCTTAAAACACCATTGACAACAACAAGACAATACTCAACACCTTGCAGTGTTGGCTCCTTCTCCAATAAATGTGAAATTCTGGCTTCGAGCCAATGGGAATTTTAATATCGATTTAAATATCACCAGGATTTCACCCCGTGCATTTTTTGTTAAAATTCTCTTTACTTCTCTATTATTTTTAATGCTTTCTTTATTGGATTTTTCACAACCTAGTTGCATGCATTTTCCTTCCCTTCTTTCATCTTTATTAAAGGTACATACTGAATTAATAAAGTATTTTAGAATCTCTCTCTTGTATATTTAATGCAAACTGTTTTTTCACTGTCACATTAATGCTGGTTATAAAGTCTTATGCAAAACTGAAAAGCAATGTAAATTGTCATAACTATTCAAAATCCACATATGGGGGTCAATAAGAAAAAGTTAAATATTCCAAAGAAATATGCATACATTAACCAGTAGCTCAGGCTACAGTTGCACTGGAATCGCAGTTATCTGGCTAACACCTTTTTTCATTTGCTCTTTGTATTCTCCCATGGAAAATTCAAAAGCAGAGAATCACAGAAACTGAGGGCTGGGCAGGACCCTAAGGGACATCTCACCCAAACTTTCACATGAATGCAGAACTACTTAGCTATTCTTTGTGTATACAAACCACACAGCTCTGTGCTTGTCTCAATTTCAATGGATCTCCCAGAAAAACTTAAGTTCACTAGAAATGTTAATGAACTTTTCTTCTGATGAATGTTTATCCTTGTAGCAGAATCAGAAAGCTAGGTTGACTGAAGTAGTTGTGTGCGTTTCAAACTGTTCCAGACAGTTTCCATTTATCTAATGCAATAGCTCTTAATCTTTTTTAGATTCAAGGTACCTCTGATTACACTCAAAGTGCCCCCTTGGCAATTGCCAGTTCCTCACTCTTTTTTGAGTGCAGAAAAATAATAAAGTAATGTTTCTGTTGCAAAGAACTCAGGAAGCCACAACAGGTGAGAATGTATTTAACAATATATGGATTCCTATTTCAAATCTCTGGGTTTATCTTGTGACTCGTGTTTGTACACCTAACACTGCTAACACTGTGTGGCACCTGTAGTACCCTCAAAAGGAATTCAAGGCACCCTATTTGAGAATCACTGATCTAATGAAGCGTTGACATCAAATACTCGTAACTTTTTTGAGGTTAATGCATTTTTCACTTCAATTAAAATGTAAGTACTCTTATCCTGTTGCTACTGTTAATTACTCAAAGTCTTACATCTGTCCAAAAGGTTACAAAACTCCCAATATATCTGGATCTTACTCCCAACTACAGGTAGGAATATTCAACTTAACATGCAATGCCCATTCTAAAATTCTTTATGACAACTTATTGCTCTCAAGAAAGCCGAGAAAACCATAGTGATGTGGCTTCGTATCACCTTATCAGAAGCAGGTAGTTTACAAGGTCAATCCAGAAAATGATGAGAAGCTTAGAAATTTACTGCAGACACAATTGGAATTATTTGATAAGATTTTCCTTTCACTCCATCTTCTACCTATTTTCTTAGTGTCAAAATACCCACCTTTCCCCTTCATTATCTCAGACATAATTGTTTCATTGCAGACCCGATCAGGAGGTACAGAGAAGATAGAGCAGTTTTGGTCCATTTCCCTTGAATATCACAGACACAGACCTCTTTGGGTTTTTGTATGTTCAAGATAAATTGTTTTACAACCACACAAATACTTGGCACTTTTCAAGCTTGATCACACATTGCATTTTAAAGCTCTATTTTTATGTAATTTGGTGGGGGCTGTAAGCATAACTGGAAATCCCATCAATTCCAAAACAACAGTACAAATAAAGGAAACATTGTTATATTGACAGATAGGAATGTCCTAAATAATATTGCCACCATAACAACCAATCTGCTATTTCTTATTTACTTTTAATCTTTAAATGAGTCCAAGGCATATACTGCTGCTTTTGCCCACTTAAAAACCCTAAACTTCTTAGATCTGCTTTCTATTATATGGAGAAAAATGCATATTGTGAAAATAACTTTTATGTGGACATGCTATAGATAAATGGTTAGGGATTACTCCACTGAACCAATGGAATACTTCTTAGGAGAATATGCAAGCTGTTCCTCTAAATCAGGAGCCCCAAGGCTGTGCTTTGAACGTGTATATACACTCAGTTAGACTGGGCATGGGTAGCCCAATCTATGTCTTGCACCTTCTCAGGTGAACTGAACTAGATTGGGACTACTGTATATTGTTCAGTCTAAACTTCCCAAACATATGTATAGTTTGGCACTTAGATCAACCTAACCCTAGTTATGTCAATCTAAGCATAACTTCTGCACATACTCATTGAAACTACACAGCTAAGAAATTAGTCTGAGGACAGATTACATGGGAAATTAATTGCTTGGAAACAGGCACTGGAGAACAGTATAGTTGAAGAGAAAGCAGTCACATTCCAGGTAGAAAAATGAAGAAAGAAAGGGCAAAATATAGCCAGAATCACCTGCTCAAGGAAGTAAGTGTGCATCTGAGTAATTTAATTCAAGCAATGATTCACTGTTTAATTTCAAACCCAATACTACTTGTATACAGCTTGTATTAAACTTCTGCTATATGTAACAAAGACACCTGGTGAGTAACAAAGGCTAATTCTAGCTATCATCTAAGTTATTAGAGACGGGAAGGATTCTGAATGATACAAAACATACCAAGAGCCTCAGGAAGATCCATTTGATAATAAATAATAGGAGAAACCACGGGTTGCGATTGTTCAGCAACTAATTTTAACCTCAAAGTGGCACGCTGCTATGCAAGCTGTGATTAACACTAGGGGCACATACCCACATGCAGGGGTGTGCATTTGCCACAGCACATATCTGTGCTGCCGCTTTGTGCCCCAGGGGGTGCCCCTGCAATCACAGTCTGGCACATGCCAGATTGTCCCGGGTAGGGGAGGTTTGGGCCAGCACCTGTGTTGGGCTAAATCCTTGTGTTGCATTAATCAGCTGAGCTCCACAGAAGTTAATGATGACCGTTTATACTGGCTGATGATTTGCCCTATTATAGTTGGAAAAAACAAACCACCAAACCAAGCCAAACATGCTCCAGTAAGATTTTTTTCAAGAAACTGTATATTTGCCTAATGATGAGAAGGTACCAGAAATCCAGTGAAACAAAACTTTACAAGATCTCACTTACAAGAATATAAGTCTGTGGCATGCAAAGAAGCAACCTCAGTAGAAAAGCTGGGGACAAGCCTACAATTTGTAAATCTCTTCCCTGGGAATTGTTTCACATTTCCATAATAGCAAGTTTATCAGCATTGCAATTTATGAAGCAGCCAAACACAAACTGATCCAAGTGATTGGTTGAGGATCGTTCCAGCCTATTTGGCAATCTCATTATGAATGGTGAAGAAATGAATCCAAATATTGTTGCTTTCACTCCTACTATGATTTTTGTTTTCTTGTACCATTTCCCTACCTTCTACTCAGCTCACTTGAACCCAATATAAAAGACTAGGACGACGTGAGTGAGAGGTTAGTGTTCATATGTGTTGCTTTTCTCTGGTTCACCTCAACTATATATTTTTTGCCCTCAAGGTGTTCAATATTTGGCATGAGAGCTTAAAGAAACAGAAAGAAGTCTAACAGTGATTTCACCCCATCACCAAAGATTCTTCTTTTTAAGCTTATTTTGCTTTTTTCAATGTATTCTCTCAGATGCAGCTCTCCAAAAAGCACAGTCAATCACAGTCTCCTCCACAGATTCTTTCTTGTGTTTTGGCTTGGGCTGCAACTACATTTAATTATAAGCAGATACCAATAATAAGCATGGCGCTTAAACTTTAAAGCCTGACTTCCCTCTGATCTATTTTCTACTAGTGGTTGTCTCAGGTAAAAATAACGACATGGACAGAACTGGAACGTGCTCATTCTGTTGGTGTAGCCCCTTTACATGCCATAATTCTACCATTTCCTTTGGGACTCTTATATCTTTCTCCTTTGTATTCTCCTTTGCTGGATTGTAAGCTAAAAAAAGGGAAAAGTCATTCATAATTCAGAACTGCAGATAAGACAACATGCTCCAGGCTGCAAAGGCTGGTTAGATAATAATATTTAGACTGAGCTTTCTATCTCTCCTGAAACTGTGTTTAAGGTGCCCCAAACACTGCCAATTCATACTTTTTCATCCCTCACTAAATCCTTTTGCCCCAGGTTCCGCACACCTTTAGTTTGACTCTTGGGTGCCTTTCTATAATTTGCTCTGTACTAGGAGTGAGACAAATCCTTACATTATGTTGGGGAATGGGAGGAGAACATTTAAGTGTGTAGTGCTTTGCAATCATGGGAGCAAAGACGGGACCAAGCTACGAAGCACGGAAAATGGTCTGGACTTTCTTAATAGTCTGGGCTGCTTATATCCAGAAATTTAGCTTGAGCTTGTGCACTATTGGGTTAGTGACCACATAATGGCAGGAGAAAGACTTGATAGATGCAACTGTGATCAGGTAAATAGGTGACAGCAGTGGGAGACAAAGGCCTTTTTTTTATTACCGCCTTTGCCACTGAATCCACTTGTGACTGCCTCAGCTCGCCTATCTGCAAAATAAAGTAGTAATACTTGAGTTCAATAAGTTTTCATATTTGCCAATGAAAAGCACCATAGGTACTGGGATCCTCCTATAAGACAACTGTAGATCCATGCATATGTTTTACCACTTGCATCAATATCATCACACACATATCATTACACCAGTATATCCCTACTTAGAGACACTCATGCTCTGATAGAACAGATGAAAAACCCTCCCAAGAGACAAGTTAAATAGAAAAGGAAACTCTTATACCAGCAGCAGCAGGTGTCCAGAATAGGGTATACCTGTACAACTCTGGCAGTTTAAATTCACATTTTAGATTACACAGGAAAGTTTTGGATATGCTATATTTACTCGAATGCAAGACAGCTCGGATCGTAAGATGACCCCCAATAATTAGATTCTATATATGGAAAAAAGTATAAACGTGGAATAATTTTCCAGGTATAGAATTTAATTATTGGAAATTTGCCTTCAATTTGTCCCCCTCGTTGCTACAGCAGGGAAAGTAAATTTGGGGGGGTCAGATAACCCCCTTGTTGTCTGCTCCCACCCCAATGTCTTTCTCCTGCAGCCCCCTCCTTACCGTCAGACCCTGATTTCCCTGAGCACATGGAAGTGAGAAGTAAATTTAAAAACACTGACCAAAAAATAAACATACCTGTAGTAATTTGCACATAGAAAAATTGCTACAGGTACCCACAGACTTAGTTCATCATGGGTTGATACAGTTTACCTCTTTTGAAACTGCTGCAGGTTTTAGCACAGATACTCCATAAATACTTCTAAGCAGCACTTCTGTACCTACTGGTATATTGTACAAGCTATGAATGACATTAGTCAGGAGCCAAAAAGTTCATGATTTACCATACACTTCCATGGGCTGGGCCCCATAACAGACAACAGCTTTTGCAGTCATGGTGACCCCATAGCTCAGCACTGCTCAGTATGTGTGCATGCTCCAGATACCCTCCACATAGGATTCATGTGCTAATTGGTTCCAGTCATGACTGGAACCAGGTGTTTTTGTCATGAATGCTGGGATTATCCAAAAATTGATGTGCAGGTGAGGTGCAAGGCAACCTGGTCCAGGCCCATTGGATAAGGCTACTGTATAGAGAAACAGAGAGTCAAGTCCAAATTAAACGGGCACCGTTTAAGCAAGGCCTTTTAAATCTATACATGGCGAGACAAGGGCCCCCTCTGCATCGCTACTATTTGTGCGTGGCATGGAACCGTTAGCACAAAGAATAAGAAAAAGACATTTTTATAAGCAGAGTACAGATCCTGGGAGGGGGAAGAGGTAAAATACGTACTATATACATGGACGATACAAATGTAGCAGTTAGAAACAGACTTGTGCTAAAGCATACATCAGAGTATGGAGAAGTGATGGGGGCTAAACAAAATAAATCAGAAAGCACCATAATGGGAGTTGGGAGCTGGAGGGACTTGGAGAAGCTGGACTTTAAAATAAGAGCAAAAGAAATCAGAGTGCTAAAAGATCTCAATGGATGCTGAAGGGAAAGGCATTACACCATGGTAAAAGGTGACGGCAAGCTACAGTGAACATTTTGCTTATGGTCTAGAAAGACACTGTCCTCTGCTGGAAAATTGGTCGTGGCCAAGGCTGTGTTACTGCTGATTATTGTGTGTATGGGAATTGTATTCCCATTGACGTGATGGCAGAGAGCAAAAGTACAAAGGGAAATACGTGTGTTCTTCTGAAATGCCAAAAGAGAAAAGTTGACTAGATCTGAACTGTAAGAAGCAAAAGAGGACTGCTGGACTTGGGACTGTTCATCTATGTGAAATATGTAAGTGTGATATGTAAGGCAGTAATGGAGGGAGAGAGAAAAGCAGAGCGTATCACTCAATTTCATGCAGCTGCAATTTTGAGGAAATGGGGAATATATCAGACCTCTTTGAAGAGTCCATGTGCATGGCAACCACCAGTTCATTACATCAGGATAGAAGGATTCATGGAGAGTTATAAAATGGGGACGGTAGGGCTGGAGGTCCTGAAGAATCATAAGAAATTGATGAAAGTGGTAGGGGAGAGACAGGATAGCGCCAATGGGAAACTTCATAGAAGGACAAATGAAGATGGTGTGGGGCGTGATGCTGGATAAACAACTAAAAGGCATACAAACTGACCTAGCACATATGGTTGTAAGAAATACCTTGCCAGCAAAAAATGTACAGCACAGATGTAGCTTGACAAGCTTATCAAGGTACCCAACAGAGAAGTGAGAAGAAGAAGAAACAACGGGACATGTGTCTTGGGAGTGTACATATGCAAAAGGGGTGTGGAAAAGGGTCTTCTGCTTTCTTAGTGTCACCAAAATAAATCTGTCATTAGCACAGGAGATGGCTCTATATGGAGTCATATCAAAGGGACTGGAGGAAATGTTATTAAGGACTTTATTCAAGTCAGTCCCGAGGCTGCTGCAACCATTGAGGTACCTTAGATGCTGTAATAACCCTCCTCCACTCCGCCCTGTGTTTAGACACAGTCATTGTAGACCCGGGCCTCGGCTGATCCAGTATAAGGTTAGCTGAGTTGCTTTGCATCACTGGTGATTCTTCAGGCAAAGTGACCTGATGGCACCCATCTCCTTTCCAGGTATGGATGGCTGTTGGCTCACAAGCTCATCCGCTCTTTGACAGGTCTTATTTTTAGTCCTGCTGGGTGGCCACATACCCTCGTCACCCAGGCTAGCCTAGGTGGGGTTGCCAGTTTGGTCCCTGACAACCTGACCATGGAACAGGCTGTACTGGTTTACAAACAGCAGACCAAGAGAGGCCTGGCCTAATGGCATGTGTTAGCATGTGTTAAGACTAGGTAATGGAAAGTAAGGAACCTCTGGGTGTGTAAGGGGTTGACTTTCACTGAAAGAGTGCCTGAAGCCGGAGCTGCATGAACTAAAATACTACATCAATCAGGACAAGAAAGAGATCAGAGAGGAAGAGGCAGAGAAGTGAAGTGGAGGAAAAAGGACTGGACACACTTGTTTCACTACACCAACAGAGAGGACTGATGGGAGGGGCAGCGAGTTTCAGGTGGTTACTGAGGTAAGTTTTTCATGGGGTTCTATATGAAGATTTCTGTAAGGGTTGTTTTTTGTGGGACATTGATGCATGTTGTTTAAGAGTTTAATATCTGTAGTTGTATGGTTTTGTTACATAGTTGCTTCTACGATAAGAAGTCTTGGTAAGACAAAGATGCTCCATCTGTTTAGTTTTGTGGGTATAGTGTGATAAATGTGTTTTTAATAACATTTGTAAAAGGGTTCCCATCAGCACGTTCACCTTTTGGCTAATATAAATTATTTTTGGCACCAAAAGGAGGGTATCAGGGCTGGCTCTGGTCCTCGTAGTGCCAGCCTGATATTGCAGTACTTCCAGGCACAGTACCAGTTCCCTATAGAGGGAACACCTGCCTGTTGGTCTAATAAAAGATATCAGATTCACCCAAGGAACCTTGTCTGCCTGTTTTTAAGGCACCCTCCCCCAAAAGAAAAAGTTCCCATCAGTATGTTTGCCCCATATAGGCCATATGTTTTATAGTCATGCTCAGCGTTGGCTGCATTTAAATCAACTTTATAGTTGGTTTCTATTACTGAGCATGTGCTGTTCTTGGCAGTAGTTTAATTATAGACAATATATTTACTGAGGTTTCCTGGTATACGAATGTAAGACTAGGGGCTTTCTTCCCCATGTTTATTGGGGGAAAGCAACACATCTTATATTTGAGTAAATGCAGGAAGCAAGGCCTAATGAAGGTGTGCACACTGGTGAAACATTACAGATATTTCAATAATGGGAGGTATATAAAGGATTATAAAAAATGACTGATTGATCTTGAGGAGAGATGCATGAACTAGTGAAACAGCACGTATTGCAATAGTGATGTTTTTGTATATTTCTACCAAGGTAAAGAAATGAGACCTCCTCTACATGAGAGGTACATGAATGAGCACTAGGGCTGTGCGAAGCTTCAGTCCCTGATTTGATTTGGTGGAGATTCAGCCCAATTCAGTTGCCAAATTGAATCAGAGGACACTTTAATCTCTCCAAATTGAATCAGAACCCTCCAAATCGATTCAGAAAGGGTTGGGTTCTGACATAGAGGCAGCTTTAACTGTTTTTTCTACATACCTCTAGGTAGCAGGGGCTCGTGAGTCCTGTGATGGTGGGGCGCATGGGGCATCCCTCAGAAGCACAGGGAGCTCCCCAGGGCACTCAGCAACAGACACAGAAGTGGACCAGAAGCACTTCCTCAGTGGACCTGGAAGTGGGCTGGAGCATGCTGCCCCCGCTCCCCACCTCCCCGACTCGGTGACTAGTGTCTCCTGGGTCTTGGGTTGGGGGGGCACCTGGGGTACCCCTGAGGCTGATTGCCGAGCCGGAGGGGAATGGGGGGTGGGGAGGCAGTGCACTCCCTGGCAGATCTAGAAGTAGACCAGAAGTATTTCTGGTCTACTTCCGGGTTCGCCTGCCACCAAGCACGTGGAGGGCCCCCCGCACTCCGGTGGGATGCTCCATCTGCCCCAGCATCGCAGAGATCACAAGCCACTCCTGGTTCCTCAAGTTATGTAGAAAAAACTTTTAAAACTGTGTGTATGTCTGAATTGCTGATTCTCCAAATCAACATCGAATCTTCGGATTCGGATTTGTCTGATTCGAATCAGGGACAGCGATCCAAATCAATTAATTGAATCACTGTCCCCGATTCAGGCTGAATCCAAATCCAAATTGAATAGGGCCCGGTTCACACACCCCTAATGAGCACCTCCCTTTTTCCAACTCTCAAACAGTGGATTGATTATTGACTTTCAAAAGAAACATCCTTACAAATGTGAACGCTCTTCGTAAAGGGCTGCAGATAATTCATCACCCGTATTTGTATTTGTAACAAATAACAAGGTAAAGCTTGAAAGGAGATCAACTGTTTCTTCCAAATTACAAAGCTTTACTGAATTCCAAAAACAGGTAAAAGGAACAAGTTGCGTTTGCGCCTTTCAATCCATATAATAATCATTATTCTGTTGATTTGCAAAATAAGAGTGTTCAGCTTTGATGTACTGTACTGCATATAAAACTTCTCTAGTAGCAGCATTGTTCCTCCAGGTTTTTTCCCCCTCAAGTAATTTGATTTCCTGAATGACATTAACTATAAATAGATATAAAAAGCTGTAACTAACATATTTCTTCAGACTTTCTTCAGTGACATATTAAAATATAACAGCAATGGGGGGTGGGGGGGATGAGTGTCTTGAAAAGTATCAAGCAAAAATATATTTAGTATTATTAACCCTCACTGTGAAGCCACTCTGCAACCTTAGGACTAATGTGAATCACTGTCACTAGAACTTGCCCATATATCTCCCTCACTGATTTTTACAGATAAAATGAGCCCTTGTCAACCGGTATCATTACAGAGGTGGAGACAAAAATTATATGCATTACATTAGTGCTTAGTCACCCCAGCTAATATCAGGACTCACATGAACCTCTTGTCCACAGATGAAGACAGGACGCCTTTCTGAAGGACATGCTTTAGTTTTACACAAGCTATTTGGTTCAATATAGCAATAACTGGATCAAAATCTATGTCAGCCTCTCTCAAACCGTGGACTGCGCCCCCCTGGAGGGGCACAAAACATACCGAGGGAAGGTACACGCAAAATTTCAGAAGCAATCAGTGCTGCCCGCTCCCTTCGACTTCTGCTATTGTCACATCCCTCCTCACCCCAACTTCAGGTGCTGCCATTCCCTGCAACACCAACTCCCTCACTGCCAATTTCCACCAGCAAAGGGAGTCAGAAGCAGTCGACAGCGAGGAAAGTGGTGGTGACACCTGAAGTGCAGATACAGTGCTTGACTTCATAAGCCCACAAGATTTGGGAAACACAGGCCTATATTATTCAGTCATTAAGCTAGATGGTCTGCCCTCATCTTACCTTAAAAATCAGTCCTCTTCCTAGTTAAAATGCACTCGGAGCATGGCCACGCAGCAAAATGAAAGTGTGATTGCAACAGAGGGAACAACACTGAAGCTAGGTTTCATCTAGCTAGTGAAGTAAACAGCAGCAATGAAAATGCCATGACATAGGATTCAACATGTGTTAGCAACCAAGAGCCTAGAAGGATCATATACTGGTTGCTCAGCCATACCGAAGTCCTTGCCATTGCCTCTTCACTGCTGTTATCACACTATTTGGAGTAAAGCAAATGCAAATATACCTACAATTACAGCTCCAGTTTTGCTGGGCTGAGAGACCACTTTTTCACATCACCTTCATAATATATATTTATTGCTTTTCAGTGGGAAAATTTGGCAATGTCTTAATTTGTCATTTATTTGTCAATACAATAAATAACTTTTATTTGCATTTGGAGTGGTTTATATTCATAGCATTCAAAACATATTTTCCCATCAACTGATAATTTATGGTCAGTAAAATTTTAATCAATCAAGAAGCTCTGAAAGCAGGAAACAATGAAACATGATTTTTCTTCAGATTAAAATATCTGTTCCTTTTTTCATGACCTGGCTACTCCTAGTTACAGTTCAGACACCTCCAGTTTTTTTTGCCTTTTCAGACAAGGATCAATGGATGTCCTTGTGGAGCAAGTTATTTTGCCAGTATGAGGAAGGTTGGTCAGAATCTAGCTACCAAGCGATTATTAAGAGCTCTTTCTGTGCCATCTAGCCTTGTCAAATACTTCAACCCTGATCCACCTTTAAGCTGGGTCAATATTAGAACTCCAGTGAAGGCTCCAAACTTCTCGAGAAGTGTGAGAAGTGTGAAAAGTTTTGTAATGCTACGGTACCACCTCAGTGAGGAGGTTAAAATATTTCTCCCCAGATTTAGTTTTCCACTATCCATTGTGAGAGGCAAAAAGGTCTGGATATTTGTTCTGTATTCAGTACTCCGCTCAACAGAAATACGTTGTGAATGTGAAAAGATTCAGAAATATTATATGGGAAAATTTACAGTGACCACCTGTTTGAAATATTCCAGGCCAGTCCTGAATTTTGGGGTTGTGTCCCAATATTGCTATGATACTTTCTGAAAGAACTTTTGTCCCAAGTTTGAAGAACTGTCCGGCCCTAGATCAGCACCAGACAACATCCTGAAGTGGAAGCGGTATAGCCACATTCACGTGGCACTATACCTAGACTAATTAGTTCTACTGCTCAGGAAAGCTACTGAACTAGCCCATTAGTTCGGTGATGCTTTAAGGAAGCTATACTAACCAGAACCAAAACTGATGTGAACTTTTGGTTTGAAAAATGTGTGCACTATTCAGGATATTGTCTTGGATTATGCCCCATGAATAATGATCACTTTAGACAAGTCCACAGGAAGGTCATCATGGGCAATCCCTTGCAGTCGAGAATGATTGTCTTCTATGAT
Source organism: Alligator mississippiensis (assembly GCF_030867095.1). Lineage (NCBI taxonomy): Eukaryota > Metazoa > Chordata > Crocodylia > Alligatoridae > Alligator > Alligator mississippiensis. Next base: position 12,390,684 of record NC_081835.1, on the reverse strand, counting down.
CATTTATCTGTGGGTCCAAAGACTGGCTAAGGCCTATCTGGGATCGACAGGAACTATTGCAACTCAGGCACATGTTTCCTTGCAGGGTGGATGGCTCTGGATTCCTGATTTGGTCTGCGACACATTGTTTCTGCCACTCCTACTTTTCCATCTCCTCTTGTCATCATGAGGTTTCAAAGTACTGACATCCTTACAGCAGCCTCTTTCTCCATTTGGCACAGTCCTGGGTGATAGTCTCTCACAAGTTTATGTTCACGTTGTATTTTTTCAAGTTGGCCTTGAGAACATCCTTGAAGCACTTTTTCTGTCCTCCTCTTCAGCATACGCCTTGACTGAGCCTGGAGAATAAAACTTGCTGCAGAAGTCTGAAGTCAGACATCGGGATGACTTGGCCGGTTCCGTGAAGCAGATGTTGAATGATCATTGCTTTGATCCTCGTGGTGTTTGCTTGTGAGAGGACATTAATGTTGATGCATTTGTCTTCCCACTAGATTCAAAGGATCTTCTGAAGGCAGCGTTAATGGTATTAATCCAGCAACTTGAGGTGTCTCCTGTATGTTATCCACATCTCAGCTCCATATAGTAAGGTAAGCATTATGACTGCTTGATAAACCATGACAATGAATTTGGATGAGAATCCTACTCCCTTGGGAGATTAATTGGCCATGTTTACAAATGGTAAAAATATTTCCATCAACTTAAATTAATTTTGCATGGGCCATAAGATGGTTGATGATCAACAAAGCATAGCCAACAACAAGAAAAACAACAAATTAAAGGAAAAGATACCGTGCAATCTACAATTCACAGTGTAGCTGGAAACGAGTCCATCACAGAAAATAGGGTAGATACGATTAATAGCCAATGTTAACAGTTCTGTAAATGGCGGCTATTAGATTTGCCATGACAAGTTAAATCCACCTTACCACTCCCTTTCCACTAAAAATAAAGCTTCTCCTCTGTACTAATAAACTGCCATACACACAAGTAATTTTCAGATAAATGGTATTTAGACATAACAACAACATCCTGTATGTACAATAGTAGAAATGATTTAGGGGTAGAGAGATAACAGGACTGGAAAAATTAATCGCATAAAAAAAAAAAAAACAGTTTATAGTTTTCATGTTATCTTTTATTAGAGAAATAAACAAGAGCCCTTTGACATTCTGAATCGTTCACCAAATTGAAATTCACTGTGCATTAGTTTATTCACTACATTATATATAAATAGTATGACCCTGATTACCAATACAGACAATGGCTTTGGAAAAGTCACTAAAAACTGTAGCCATCTTCCTTAATCTCTCAGCTGCATATGATAGAGTCTGGAGACAAGGACTCATTTTAAAGTTTTTGGACATCATATGTTGTCTTCAAATTGCTAATTTGTTAGACAACATGCTTAGGAATAGGTAGTTAGATATTAGGAAAAAACTTGCTTGCTAGGAGGACAGTAAAACCCTAAAACGGGTTACCCAGAGAGGTGGTGGACTCTCCATCCTTGGAGGTTTTTAAGACCCAGCTAGACAAACCCTTAACTGGGATGATCTGGCTTGGGATTGCCCTGCTTTGAGCAGGGGACTGGACTGGATGACCTCCAGTCCTGAGGTCCCTTCCAACCCTCATTTTCTCTGGTTCCAGATTTTTTCTGCTAACATTAAGAGTAGACCACAGAAATTGAACAACAGACTCCCATAGGCATCAGTCCTTGTGCTTTTCTATTTAATCTTTACATTCATAACCTCCCAAGTACCTCCTCAAGAAAATGTATATTTGCTGATGACATAGCCTGGTTATGCACTCCAAAGCAGAAATAATGCTCGTATCTGATCCAAATCCTTTAGATACCTACTTTTAACAATGATGTCTGCACCCAAACCCTGGGAAAAATGGAAGTGTCTACATTTCAGTTGAATAATAAACAAGCTAATTATCAACCCATTATTGTTTTCAGAAACCAACTCCTACGTTATAATGGTCCTCCTAAATATTTAGGAATCATCCTAGATAGAACATTGTCCTATAAAAACCCCCCATATAACCATGACAGGAGCCAAGTTAAAAACCCATAATAATTTGCTCCAGAAACTCACTAGGACTTCTTGGGGAGCTGAGTGCTGGTCTACTTTTCAGGGCTAGGGACAGACATTACACATAAACCAGTTTACGTGATCAGAAACTGGTTTAAACCTGTAACAGAACAGATGTACAGTGCACCTACACACACACACATTCTTTGTGGCTTCTCTAAAAGTTGTGATGGAAGAGATAGGGTTTCAAATTCCTCAAGAGACTGTGATTCCAGTACATTTCCTCATTGCAACCTGGGATAAGAATTCCAAACTTCCAATTTAGCCACCAACCACCAATTTGAATAACACAATATCAAATATTTCATCTGGACAGTTTTTAAGCAAGTTGTTCTTATTTCTACTGTTGTTTTGTCATCTTTTAGTATAAAAAAAATAAATCAATACTTCAAATGAGAGACTGTTGCAGAAGAAATAAAACCTCCTTCAAAAACAGTAATTTTTTTTTTTTTTTGGCTTCCACTCAACCCAGGAGAGCACACAATTCACCAGCAGGCTCTCTATATGCCTGAAGAAGGGTGCTTGTGTCCGAAAGCTTGCAAAGAGCAATTATTCCAGTTATTTAGTTAGTCTAATAAAAGATATTGCATCTACCCAAAGGACCTTGTCTGCCTTTTTTTCTTCAGAACATTTAAGTCAAGAAAATGAAAGCATTCCTATGAACAGTTTCAATGAACGGCATTTACCTACATAAAAAAAATATTTGGAAAATTCCTGGCCAGCTGTGCAGCCGAGTTTGAGACTAACTAGATGTTTTATGAGGAAGCTTGTTTTTAGACGATTTTCCAGCCTAATATTTGGTCATAATGATTCCACTGCAGTATGAGTGTGCATCCAAGCACTAGAGTACTCATCCAAACTGAGTGCCAAATGCTGAAAGGAACTGCACTCTCCCTGGAGTTTAGAGTTTCTTATGAGCCAATAACATTCAACACATCTGAGAATCAAGTTGTACTTCCACGTTTCTTCAAATTCACCCAGAACTATTTTAAACATCTAAGAAAAAGTTAACTGATAATCCCCATTACAGGCACCTATGGTGAGTGTTGAGGAAAAACTGATATTTTAATAGAAGCCTACCTCATGACAACTAACGTCAACCTGTAAAACACCAAAGGGCTGCATTACCTGGTAGGCTATATTTTCAATTGAGTTTTTTATTGATTTTTCACTGCAGCATCTTTTATTTATCATTTATTAATCATTGTTTTAGTGACCTCCACAGAGCCTGCAATTCAAGCCACAAACCATCTCTCTCTTTTACTTGAAGAGGCAAGATTAAAAAAAAAAAAAAAAAATGGAGGAAATTAATAGTACTACCTATGCAGAAGCAACTGGACTATGTAAATACATACCCCAGTTCTTCATACTACATTAGCACCAGGGGGCCCCAGTTGATACATGGACTGCATCAGACCCTATGTGCTGGTCAAACATAAATGAAGAGACATCACCACTCTGAATCTCTCTGTCTAAATATACAGAAAATACAAAGGGCTGCTGAAGAAATCAGAAACGTGAATCAAACAGCAGGATAATGATAGCGGCAAGATCAGAATCTAAGCTTCCTGCTTACCAGTCCTAATATCTGGACCCCACACTGCTTTCCTGGGGTCCAAGCATCTCCTGGCAGATACCAAATACCCCTTCAGGAAAACCTGTGGGAGCGTAACACCCCACAGCCCAAGCACCCAGAGTGTTTCAAATGTTATTAATCTTTTCTGAATTACTGTCCCATGCACATATCAACTCCCACAGGCACACAGCTTTGAGATCGAAAAAGGTTAGAGAACCATACGAGGAAGCCTGTAGCTTCGCTGGGCTCTGCACTCTACAACAGTTTTCTCTAACAGGCAATGTGAAATCCCTTTTTACTTTTACAATTCTTATTCTCCCCACCTCAGTTCATCATTGGAAAGGCCACAGTTAAAAGACTGATTCATTCTCATCAAGTCCTAGCCTTGGCAAAAACAGGAAATACCAGCAGACCAATAGTTCATCATCTAGACACTTGCTGTCCCTGCCTGCCTTCCAAAAAGCAGAAAATAGTTCCTCCTCTTCCCCTCCTCCCCCCACCCCCCCAGTTTCCAGACACCCATTCTGCAGCCCTGTCCAGTTTATGGTTTACTTTCATATTCTGCTGACTTGGGCAGTTTGTACCCTAGAATATTTCAAATGCCAGTTGTGAAAAGTCACTTCAATTACTCATGGGCCAGCTTTGTTCTCAGTTTCCATCCCAACCTTTGTTTTAAAATCTGTATTACATGTACCTGAAACCAGCTCACTTCTGTTAACCTATTCCATTCCCCAACAGGCTTCAAATGTCACCTATTCTTCTGAAGATGTGTTGCCGCCTCCTCCTCCAGGGCCAGAGGGTTACCAGACGGGTATCTGTACCATCCCTCTTCTAGGATGGTTACAGGGAGGGGTGGAGAGGTTTAAGTTGTGCACTTAAGTCACGCTTTGAGGCTGCACCAACCAGCTGTGGAAGATAAACAGGCCTCATTCCATCTCCCTCTAGTCAGCTAGAGGCTTTTAGCTCTAGCTACACAGATTAAGGCTAAAATTAGCCCTGCCTTCTAATTTTTTATCATAAAAGTGGCTAGTAAAGCACGTAATATTGCATACTTTGCCTCGAGATGTGCAGGATACACGGCACAGAAAGTTCCAACAGTGCCCAGTAATTATCCTTCTCCTGAAACGTGTCAAACAGTTTGCAAAATGGATCTTAAGCAAAAGCTGCTTTGTTTCATAAAATGATTAGTGTAGCAGATTGTCCCCTGTCAAGGAACACAAGAAATTCTGTCTCAATATTCCCTCCGTTACCATCAGAGGAATTCCCCCTTGGAAGTCGGTCATAATTGGACACTAGTAGAAGAATGACTGCGCTGTCCTGCTTTTGTCTCTCACTGTTACGCACAGTGAACTAACATAGACAAAAGTGCATTGAGGGAAAGAGCCAGGGAATTCACAGTGAAACACAAAGATGCCCAAGCTATACACAATGTTTTCAGAACAAAAGCTGGTGTCAGAGCAAGAAAACATCAACATATGGACTTCTTCAAATAGAAGGCAGGGGAGATTTGCACCTTATAGACTAACAAAAACACTCAAAATAAAACCCCACTAAGGGTTGCTCTTCCACCAGACTTGATTACCAGCAAAAAGCCAGGTAAAGGTTTTGAGAATTGCAGAAACCTAACATTACTGTCTGTTATACAGAGTATGGTTGTCTGTAGTTTTGTTCAACCAGACCATTTACCTGATATATATTTGATGTCATTTTAAATAAACACACTGCAACAGAAATACCATGCAGATTCATTCTGTTCTGAACTGTAATAGTTTACTCTATCTTCACTCAAAGGAAGACTGCCGAGACCTTCCAGTGCAAAAGCCTGCTGCCCCCAAGCCCATATTTACTCATTTTGCCAGCCAAGTAAAATATCTGCATTGAATATTTTAGAACCAGCATTTCTCTACTAACCATTTTTTAAACATATAGGAGCCATTTTAATATATACTGAGCCTTTACCTATGCGAATGCAAAACCTCATGCTCATAAATGACATGCATTAACTTTACAGGTGCAGACTTCCGTACAGCATTAAGTCAAACATGCATAAACAGAGGTACAATTTGCGTTTGTACTCTTTTGCAACCATGGAGTGGAGAGAAAGAATTACCATATTTACTCAAATATAAGATGAAATTTCCCCCCCATTCAGCATGGTGAAAAAAGCCCTATACAAGGCGGAGAGGGGGAGGATAGTCAGGTGACTGCTGTAGCTCTGACTCTGGTCCTGAGTCAAGTGTCCCCTCTCACTTCCCCTCTACAGATTCTGTCCTTGCTGCCTACCTGTCCCCTTCCCCTTCCCATGAGGCAAAGCTTGGCTCTGGCTCAGGCTGGGTTCCCTCCGAAGCATGAAGCACATGGGAACTCCTTCCCCTGCCTGGCCAGTCAGCAGCACCAACACTTCTGCATGACATCTACCTGCTGTGCTCCAGAAGGGAAGAGCCCCAGCAGTGTCTAACAGTAAAGGGGTGGGGAGAAAAAAAGGCAAAGACTGGGGGGAACATGGAAGGAAAAGGCAAAGACTGGGGACAGTGGAGGGAGAGGCAGAGGCTGTATGGAGCTAGGGATGCAGGGTGGGGGAGGAAGGCTGCAGGGAGAGGGAGTGGAGGGGACAGAGGGCAAGAGGGTCACCTGACACCCCCTCCCCCCAACAAGCCACTGATTTCCCTGCTATTAGTGGGGGGTGGTGAATTCAAAACAGCCCTCCAGTACTTAGATTCTATACCTGGAAAATTATAACAAATTTTAAAAATTTTATGTATAAAATTTAACTATTGGGGGCTCAATATATAAGATGAGTAAATACAGTAATGCTGGGGCATATGCAGCATAGGAATGCATGCAAGTATGCAAGGAGATACCATGTAAAGGCCAGATATAAATGAGGACTCAGGTTTTCAAAGAGGGCTTTAGCCATAAAACTCCAATTCAATGCTTCTTGGGTGGCTAAATCTGCAAATTTGCAATGGAAATCTTCACCGCTTTCCAAGATGCACTTTGTATTTGAGAGTATGGACCAGATTTTCAAAACTACACAGGAATTTGCATGCCCAAACAGCCTGAAGAGTGAGACTGCATGCACAGTGATTGTAAAATGCAAAATAGGCAGTTAAAAATTAATCTAGAGATGAATGTGTAAAACTTCTAGGAACAGAACATGCAGATTAGACTTGAAAGTCTGCAAGAATTTTGAACACACACAAATGAACAATTTCTATAAAGCTAAGGATCTGCTGGATGGTCTCAGCAAGTCACAAAATCATGTTAAAATCCCAGTGTTTGAGAGCTTGCTGCAACTGTAATGTTCAGAGCAGGTACAATCAAAAGCTTCTATCAAACTCATAGCCCTTCTGAGTGAACATCCCATCTCTTAGAAAAGCTGGATCAATTCATGGCGTTGTGTTAAAATTGGATAAAACTCACTTTGGAGGCTTTTGTGCCACTGGAACTCAAAAGCTGCAGAAAAATTCCTGGGGCATAAAAGTGATAGGGTGAAGGTGAGAAAAAGGCCTTCTACAGAATAGGGTTTCAGTCTTAGGACAGGGCTGAACATCCTGGTCCTGACCCAACAAAGCACTCCAGAACGTGTATACCTTTAGGCACACCAATAACCCCACTGAAGTCAATATTAAAGTGATTTGCCTGGTCCAGGCTAATGTGCCTACATATTCCAATAGCGAGGCCTAAAAGCACAAGGAGACCTTCACAAATTGCTGTTATTATTTTTCTAAATGGTTGACCTTAACCTGCTCGGATCTGAAGAGCAAGCACATTTGTAGAAACACGTCCTAGATTAATCACAGCAACAGATGCTGAAGTGCTGCCATATCAGAAAACAAGAGTCCTCTTGTAAATCTGGATGTTGCGCAGTGTTTTTCCAATCAGTCATTGCTTGTGGCCTCCCAGTGCAGGGCTCCAGATCCTCCAAGCATTAACCTGAGCCTTCCATTTAAATTTATTTCACCGAAGGGCCGGCTCTTTCTGTTGCAAGGCATGTGTACAGAATTTGTGTATAAACCTAAATTCCGTCACAGACATCGACAATGATAGAAGCAGTATCTAATAGCTGCCCTAGTGCAATATGGTTGTCACTAACAGCAGAGTAGCCCATTATTAGATTGTCAAGAATCTTTGATTAAGAGGCCATAAAATGTAGTATTTTAACAGGGACTTGCTATACCAAGCTTCCTTTAGCCTAAAGCACATAAGATTAAATTGTTGAAAAAAGTCAAGAACTCCTGAATCTTAATTACGTCTTCTCATTTGTGTACTTATTCACATGCACTTTTAGATTCTTTGCATAACCATTGAAAAAAAGACCAAAAAAAAAAAAAAAAGAAACAACAGGCAGGAAATGCACTTAATTCACAGATGTTTCCATGCTGGTTTCTTAGTCACAAAACTCATTTTCTATATTGCTGGAAATTAAGCTACAAGAATTAAATATATCCAAAAGAAAAGCGGTGATAGCAAGGTTTGCACCTCTACTAGCTGGTGACAAAAAGATGCCCTCCCTCTCTGCATTAGCAGTTAGGTCCCGCAAGACTAGTATTGTAGCTCTCATCCACAGGCACTGAGTGACCAACACTTCAGCCTCAGTTTCCCCATGATCACAGGTGGGATAACAACGCTTGCCTCCCACAGACATTGTGAGAGGCAAACAAGTGCTTCAAGCAAGTGTTTGGTGAAGGACTCTTTAAAAAAAAAATCTCCAGCCCTCACTTCTTCAAAGTTAAGCAAATACATTTTGGGGGTGAGGCCCTTAGCTGGATACAAGTCCACTTTGAATTGTAACATCCCAGATTCATCAGCGTAATATTTACTGTGCTTACTGTTTTGAATCTTCATTGCTTTTACTGGACTGAAAGGAACCATTACTCCAAAAGTCTAGCTGGCTGCATGCATCCACCTACGTAGGATAGCATACAAGACTACCATGAAGCAGCTCTCAGGGGCTCCCATGTTAATCCCTGGATTCACGGTAACATACTGAGCTCTTCATCTTTAAATCTTTGTACCAGTTTGGCCCAATAAACAGAGTCCTTTTAGCAGGCCTCCTTGACAGCAGCAAACAAGCTAAGGAAGTCCAGGGCTAAACACTGGGGAATTGGAGGGAAGGGTTTCTCAACAGAAGGACTTCAGCTGTGGAAGTGCTACTGAGAGTATGAGGATGCTCCTTTGTAAAGTGTTGCAAACCCAAACTCCTTCTGGATGAAAATATCCTGGATTTATATTTTATATATTATTTATCCAATGCTCCAGGGATGCTGAGACAGACACTTTATTATGAATACAGCTGGGCAGGAAATTGGGGGTGGGAGTTTTGCGAAGTGTTAAACTTCTCAACAATTAAGTTAAAATGCCAAAATACTTCAGCAGCTGAAGCAAAGAAATGACAAGTTGGAAAGGCTGTTTTGATCCCTCAGAGAAGCTGTAGCTTGTTGCATAGTGCTCCCATTTTATTCTACAGCCTGGGCTCTCCCCACTCAGACAGCTGGCCACGATACCGACTGCCCCTAGTCTTTCCCTCTCTTTAGGAGAACAAAGGTGGGACCTCCTGAGAGGTGTAGTCCGTCCAACGGGACCAGTCCAATAAAGCAGAATGGGAACATGAGTATCAAACTACTACTCCGATAAAACACTTTGACAGCACACCCAAATCAAAATATTTTGATTTTTGACCAAAATACGTCAGTTTTGCAGCATCTGGATTAAAAGGAAAATAATCCCCCCTAGAAGGAGACATACTTTAATCAAAAATCCATTTTCCTGTTGAAAAAACAGCTTTGATTAAAAAAAAATCATCAGCCCTACTTATAAGCAAGGTACTCATGGTATCTTTGTATTTTAAAAGTGGCAACCCATCACTACATCAGACTTAGCCAATTTAAAGGAGTGTTCCCTCACCTTACTGGTTTTTGGGCCTGGACTACACTGGTTACAAGATCGGCATGGCCTCTAGGCAACATCATCTCATGCAGGTGAGCCAAGAAAGGGTCTCTTTCTGTATGAGTCAGTAGGAACCTGGCCAAACTCATCTCAGCTGGAAGCAATTCTTTGCATATCTTTAAGAAATGACAGACTGCCTTCGCTTTAATGTTTGGTAATGATTTCCCTTAGAGCAAACTACTGCAGAAAAAAAAAAAACCCACTAGTTTTCAGCGAAGTTGATGCTAAGGAAAACACTGAACAGCACAACCACAATGCACCCTGCTGGAAATAAAAAATACTGGCAAACTGTAAAATCTACTTAAGAGACCAAAGGATCATAAAAGTAGCTGAACTGCTGTAATTTGAATGACATCACAAACATCTAATGAAATTTGCTGTTGCAGGAGAAATGTTTGTTCACTTCGTTCCTGCAAGTTGGACTAAGCAATTGGTAAAGCAAATATGCACACCTCTCATGAATCACCAGCCCTGAAATACAGAATCTAATCGCTTAGATGCATGCTGAATATAACAAACTGGAGAATTTTAAATTTAGGTGGCAATAATTTGGGGGGGGGGGGGGTGAGAGGCCCATCAATCAGAGGCTCAGCTGCACAATGTACCTTCTACACTGCACATTTGGCATTCAGTCCTGATATTTTCACCTTTTGATGCATCTGTGTTTCTGCTCCTCATCGTGCCAGGACTCAGGACGCATGCACCCATGTGGAACTCTTTTAATTATGCTATAATTAAAACAAACAAAACTAAGTACATTTTCTGAATCTCATAAAAGCTTGCATCTAAGGCAAAAGTTGACCGTGATACTTTTGTTTCACTTATGGCCAAACATACAACTGACAACAGCCATCCTGAATGCAGTACTGTCAAGTGAGCAGCAGTCTCAAAACTAGCACCGTAAATAGCGGGAGCAGACTAAAGTCAAGTTGAGAGGTTGGTAGCGAGGGCAGAAAGCCGTAGAAGAGAAAAATAGAGATCAGAATGGGTATTTGGACTCGGATCTCAAAGAAAGGGCCTACCAAAGGACTCACTGATAGCACATAAAGAGCTAAGACCTTGATTAGAGACGTGAGGGAGCAACTGAGGCTGGAAAGGGAGAAAGTGAAGGCTCTGGTCAATAAAGCCAGAGATTTTATGAAGAAGGCCAGAGAAATGCAGGAACACTTGTATTTCCACATTTAAAACTTCACCTCTATTCTAACAGCTCTGGAATTCAAACTCCACTAATAACAATGCCCATGTTAAGGTTGCCGTAAAGGGGCATATATCATCAATTAGAAACCTAGAGAAACAAGACTAAGCCAGTAGAAGAAAACAAGTAGGCTACCAGTCAGGAAGAAATGTTGGGGTCAGATAGGCTTTGGAATAGCATCCCAAAGGAAGAGGGACATTTAATGTTAGAGCTCTAGTACATGTATTGTGGAAGCAACCTGTACTGGCTCAGAGGTGAATTCATTCAACTCTTTTTTGCTATGTTGCCGTGCAAGACCACAAACCCTCTCAGAACATGCTTCCTTGAATGGGAAGAAGGGATGTCCATTGTAGCCCTAGACTCTAGGAAGTTTCTGGTTAACATTTCAACACCATGAAGCATGAATTAGTTAGAAATATTTTAATTACGATATGCCTGGGACCAACTCTAAGCCCTGCAGGGAAAAATGAGATAAAATGTTATTGTACAAAAGCCACTTTATGACAGTCTGGTGCCATAAAGAAGCTCTAAGTGGGTGGAAGTGGCCACCAGAGTATAACCCCCCTCAAAAGGGTTTTATTTTTATATGGAAGGAATATAGGACATTTCCTGAGGAATCCAAGGTTGTCATCCCTATCATAGCAGCTCAATCCATAGAGTAAACATTTTTCAGAGTAATGTGAATAAATATGGATCATAAATAAATGCATAACTAATTTTGCCAGATTTCACCTCAAAATGACATTTTAAGGTTGTTGAATTGTAGAATAAAAATCTGATTTTTTTTTTTTGTGAGAAAGTCTCAGAAAGAGTTTCTTCACATTTGTACTGTGATAAGCATACTAAGAAGAACAAGTCACTTAAGATTAGAGACAGTCCACTGCCACTGGATGAATAATGCTACATAATTAATATTTTTGTTCTAAATCATGCGCTGTATACTAATATTTGTACCTAGAACTCATCCAGTGAGAGAGATTCAAGATGGCACTGAAATGAAAAATATATGTTTTCATATCTTATTTTCCATTTAGTTGCAGATCAATTTACATGTGTGCGTAGTAAATGCCAGTGAAATTAAACACCCAGTTAATAACCATTGAACAGATACTTTCCGTTAATATTCCTGCTAGCAGCAGCTGGTGAGCATAACTGAAAACCTGTTGGGAAAAGGTTGGACTGTGCTTCAGCTCTAGTATCTCATAACATCTGTAAATGCTAACACAAAAGCAATCCACCATGATCCTAGGCACCTGTTTCCCCTACACATTGTGCCCAATTCTGCTTGAACTCAAGTCAATGGAAGTTATGCAGCTGACTTCAGTGGAAGCAGAAGCAAGCCCTTTGGTGAGCAGCATTGTGTATGGTTCACAGCCAGGTTTCAGCTTCATACAGCTGTAGAAGGAATGGGCCTACGGGGATTATTTCACAACTCTGGCACTGCATCAGAAAAGACATATGAATTATATATTTTTCAACCTTGAACATGATACATGAAGAAGTGTGGCAGCCTAAAGCATATCATCTAAAGGTTCCTGGCAAATGAATGCAGCTCTGACTTTGTGATAATGAAATCTAGTAATGAGATGATTAAAAGCAAATAAATTAATACAGCTATCTATTCTACAGAGATACCTTTGGGTCCCCACCACCTGTTTTCTCCTTAGCTATTTGGGAGTATCAGTGGGAAAAGGCCTGGGGAAAAAAACCCTTGGAAAATCCAGAGACAAAACTAGTATTCCCTTGGGGAATATGGGATAGGATTTAACTCCATATTATTCAGAAGAGAACCTGGCTAAGAACAATTAAAGGAGAAAGGGAAAACAGAGAAGAAGAGGCATGATGGTAAAATTTTACACAGAAACTAAGCTGAATATTAGCAAATGATCACAGGTGACTATATAGCATCTAGTAGACTGAAATATTCTCAATGACTAGGTTGAAATTATGCATGCACCAACACTACAGTTATTTAAACCAGCACAAAATCTTAAGAATATTCTCTAAGGAACAGCCCTGCATTAACAATGGGAAAAGCTAATAGCTCTTTGACATTTTCTTTATTTCTATTACTAAAAATTTGTATATAATGAGATACAGAAATTAAAAGCTCGAGGAGACCTATTGATTATACCTAAAGATAAACTAATGAGTCAGAACACTCTCGCTAAGCAAGGGTTAGATTGAAGAGATCCCAAAGAATGTGATTCTCATTTCTCCGTATTTAACTCAAACCCTAAAGTCTTAACAGGATTTCATTAAGTGCCTTTAAGAAGAAAATATCTGTGTATTTCTTTAACAGTGCTTTTGCTGCTATAGGCAGAAGAAAATGGATGCTTGTCGGCAAACATCGTATGTCTGGTGCTTAAAATGCTCAATTTTATATCATTATTTAGGTTCTTATTAAATAAAGAATGTGTGACCCACCTTTAGAATACAAACACTCTACTACTAAAGGTGCTACCTTCTTCAGACATAAATAAAATAAATGTTATCACTCGCCTTGTGTGCTGGTGTTTTTATAAACTCTGATGAAATCATATTCACAGTGCTCAAAACAGCCTGGACAAATGAACAATGATGTGTGCCCTCTTACCAAACCAGGAAAGATCAGATCCCTCATTGAGGGAAACAGGAAGACTAAACACCAAGAAATGAGCTAATACTTCATTGCCCCCTCTCAGTCCCAACGGAGGGTACCACTGTCAGCAGGCAGTCATTCTATGTGGATACACACTTGCTTTCATTCTTTAGCAGAATAACCCTGGAAAATGTGGGGGGGGGTTGTTTGGGTTGGGGGGGGGGGGGGAGGCACCCAGCTCCAAATCAAAATGAAAAAAAATTGTCCCCTGAAAAATGCATTGAAAGAATAAAATGATTCTTGAAGAAAATAAATCAGGAGGATGTGTACTGCAGTATATGCTGTGCATGCTATAAAAAAGCACCTGCTGAACTTGCTTGATGTACGTATATGTTGAGGACCCTTCAGGAGGCATTTTCTCACAGTTGTGTTTCACCTTCAGACCCAAGATGGCCTCTTAGTACACCTCTTATTCCACTCTTCACAATCCCCTGTAATTACAACCACAACACTCCAGTGAATCTATAGAACGTGCTGGGAGAATGCAATATTTATGTCTTATTCCACAAACTGCTTGCAATAGTTAATAGATTAACAACTGCTTTAGAGACAAATGCTGCGGGACATTTTAGTTGAACTATGCTGGGAGCTTTTTTGGAATTGTAGAAAGAAAAATAATGGATGAAAACACATCTATTAAAGGACAATACTGAACGATGGATTGATATTCTATGCATGGATTTAGATTTTTGTACTATTACAGTTCCTGCATTGGTCACTGACTATATCGAGCATTAGAGTAGGATTTTTCAAGACAGCTCAGTGATGCCCAAACTCACAACCGGAGTTGTATCTTTGGTATTGGCAGAGTTAAGCCCACGTGAAGCAGTTGGGTGCTTACCTGCTATCATACTGCTCCATTTTATTACGATATTATTTACCTCGAAGTCTGCCTCAAAAATACAAAGCCCAAATAAATAGGAGCCTTTGACTAGTCACCTCCTCCAATAATTCTCCTATGCAGAGGATTTTACAAACCTTGCTTCTCAGAACACCAGCCTGGACGCTATAACAAATGTAGTCTGTCCTCATCATAACACCATGTCAAGCTAGAGAACAGGTATAAGCTCTTTGTGGCCTGAACTGTCCAACTGCAGTGCTTCAAATGCTTCCCTAGCCCTATGGATCCAGAGGAGCTATGACAAATTGTGAGGATTAAAAGGAACTAATTTCAATTTACATTTAGAAATGTCCCATAACATTCACAACTTCACCATTGGGTAACTACAGAATATATTACAACTTGGAACCAATTTGTTTCTTTTGGGAATACCTACCCCACATCATCGGATTCTCCTCTCTCACAAGCCAGTTTTACACTAACAAAACTTAAGTGGAATTATTTCCAATTTACACTAGCATAAATGAAGAGAGAACCATGGCCGGGGGTTTTTTGGGAAGAGACCTTAAGGAAAAAGTTAGAAACCATCTAGTAGTTTAGGCTGCCAATATGTTAGAAGGATGTTAAAAACCTGACAGTATTTGATTATCTCCCTTGGATATTTTTAGTGTGACATTGAGTAAAATAAAAAGTTAAAATGCTCCATTGCTTTCTTAGGGATTGAGGTAATAGCTTTTACAAAGTCTAAAGGAAATGGTGGCTGGAGAACTCTTGGGGTCTATTCCATTTGAATGGATGGATGGTGTTTAATAGGGATGTGCGAAGCAGGCCCCATTTGATTCAGATTCGGCCTGAATCGGGGACAGTGATTCAATTCGTTGATTCGGATCAGTGTCCCTGAATTGAGTCAACTGAATCCAAATCTGAAGAGTTGATGCTGATTCAGATAATAAGAAATTTGGCCATAGACACAGCTTTAAATGTTTTTTCTATATACCTTGAGTGTGAAAGCTGCAATGCTGGGGTGCATGGAGCGTCCTACAGAAGCATTGGGGGGGCCCCCCCATGTGCTCAGTGGCAAACCTGGAAGTGAACCTGAAGTACTTCCAGTCCACTTCTGGGTCCACCAGAGAGCACGCTGGGGGGCCTCCCTGTGCTCCCCTAGCTCAGCAACTGGCCATACGGGGACCCTGGGTGCCCCGCCCCCAGACCCAGAAGACACCAGCCGCTGAGCCGAGAGGGCATGGGAGGCCCCCCTGGCATGCTCCCCAGTGGACTGAAGTGCTTCTGGTTCACTTCTGGGCCTGCTGCTGAGCACTCTGTGGAGCCCCCTGCGCTTCTGTGGGATACTCCATGTGTCCCACCATCACAGCATTCACGAGCCGCCTGCTACCTTGAGATATGTAGAAAAAACATTTAAAGCTGTCTCTATGTCCGAATCGCTGAATCTTTCCAAATCTCTCCATATTGATTCGGAGGGTTACGATTTGATTCGGAGAGATTAAAGGGTCCTCTGATTTGATTTGGATTCAGAGATTCAGCCACCGAATCGGGCTGAATCTCCACTGAATCGAATCAGGGACTGAAGCTTCGCACGGCCATAGTGTTTAAAGCTTAAAAGAACTTAAGCAATTTCACCTCCCTATTTTCATCCAGAAAAGGAAGATATCATAGACAGACGAAGTTTGAGTCAAAATGAACCTCCTTCTCCTTCAGTATACTTGAGATTGCTGTGCTTCAGGTGTCAAGGGTGGGGATATTTCCTGTTTCTAAGGAGTTATTCCTAGCAATTGCTTCTACATCCAGTGGAAGAAAGGACCGAACAATTTTGCTAACTCATATTCTTCTTTGTCAAGCAGTTCATTTATTATTCAGTCTGCAGAAAGGTGGAAAGCCATGTCTCCTGTCAACATTAGCAGTGTTGTAGCAGCAACCCCTTTTGTTTTCAAAACTGATTGAGATTTTTTCTTCCTGGGAAAGATGTGCTGGTAACAGTTGGTTGCATAGCTTCAACGTGCATCACCTGTGCTGGTGTTTGGTGTTATTGGTCTCAGGCACATAGAACAGAGAAACCAGCCTGCCAAACAGACACAGATCAATGGACAGCTGCCTATCGACTGTCTTGACTACCCTGTGGCTCACCAAAAATCATTTGCAAAATGTCTTCATTACTGGGTCTGTCCGTCTGTCTTTCTTTCCTTTCCTTTCTTTTCTTTCCTTTCTTTCAAGATGTTCTTTCACCAAAGCAATTAAAGTTTCCAGAAACTGACATGTTACTTTAGGTTTTGGTTAGTCAGCAGGAGTACATATTTTGTATAATTCAGGATTTCTCTGTTTCTGACAGATTAAATGATGTGGTCAGTGAATTTGAAAAGAATAAATGCAGAACTCATTTGCATCAGTGCTTTCAATTTGCTCAAAATGTTTTCTCATTTAATTATTTGCCCACGGTAAGCTAGTTATCAATTAATTGCTAGAAAATGGCAGTGTGTTTCTGTTATTGCTTAGATCTCTAATTGGCTACACTGTTGCTTTCTTGTTAAATGCTAATTAAAGTTTCAAAACAACCAAATGTTAGTTAACTTTAAATGGCTTACCACGATGTATTAAGGTATAAAGCACAAGTTTATATTGTACATTTATTTCTTATGCCATTTGTAAATGTATACTTAATATAGTATGTTTTTTTTCTAACGTTTAAAGATATTTCTCACTTAAAAAGGCAAGTCATATAGGTCTTTAATTTAATCTGTCCTTGAAGCATGCTGGTGTAGTTACAAACAACTTCATGCCACAGAGAGTAAGCATATGAACAAGTATTTAAGACAAAGGACTTAATACTGGACGTCATTACTGATGCTAGCAGCTGGGTCATGTCACCCAAAATAAACTTATGAATTTTAATATGTAGCATCTGCTTTTTCTTACTGTTTAACTCCCAATCCAATCTTCTTCCTGCTGTCCTGCTTGTTGTCTTTTCCATCTTTTACATCATTTACAAGCTATTTGAGGCATGGGCATTCCTTCCCTCCCCACTCCTTGTTTGTGAAGCATACCATATACTATTAGGAACTGAAAACCAAACTACAACAACATTTGTAAACATCAGAAGACAAAATTCAAGGTAAAGTCTGATCCAGAACCAGTAACTTTGGCTTATATTTTCACCATCCCTCAGGAAGGAACTCACTGCAATAGTAAATACTGGAATGGGAGCATTCCAACTCTTGCACACGCCTGATTTTACGTAGAAGTATTCTGGCAATAAAGTTCAGTCTTTTAGCAGCCCTCCCTCACAGCCTGCCCAGCTATTCTTGGATCTATAATCTGTGTGTGGAACGAATAAACAGAATGAATTAAAATGTAAAATCTACTCCACCAGTCTGGATCCAGGTGGGGTGCAGTGGTGCGGCTGCACCCTGTTTGAATTGGACCATACCATAGGAGCCTCTGGGGACTTGTTAAAGTTCCTAAGGCAGGTGAAAACACTCTCTCCTGTCCTCTTCCTTTTCATAGAAACCCCCCTTCCCTGCCCCTGCTCTCCTGACAGCAGAGAAGCACCAACGCCATTCCTGCCTGCTGCGCAGGGGCTGGGCTCACCTGGGGATGGGGACAAGGGCAGCAAGGATGGATGAGGACTCCCCTTCCCCATGCTGTGATGGCAGGGTTGGGGAAAATCTCCAGTTGTCCTGTTGCCAATGTCCCCTTCCCAGCTGAGCCCAGCCCCACTTAGCCCAGCTGGCTCTGGAACTTCCCTGCCCCCAACCATGAAGAATGAGCAGAGACAGGCAGGGGAGTTGGGGCAGGAGCGAAAAAGGAGGGGAAGGGGCCACTTCTAAGCAAGAAGGAGGAGTGAAGGTGTATTTTCACTTGCTTTAGGACTTCAGAAACTTCTCAGAGGCTCCCGCAGCATGGTCTACCCATATTGGTAGGGCAGGAGGCTGGGAGCAGGCAGTGTGGGTTGCTGCTCCCACATCCCACTTTGGGAACCACTTCAGAAAACCCTATATCTGCCCCTATACTCTGCATACACATTTAATTGCCCTAACATAAACTAGACTGGTGATGGCAGAGCCATTAAGGTATATGGAATCTGCTTCAGAGGCATAAAGTCGAAGCTTGCTCGAGACTCGCATCAAAAGCTGTTGCTGAAATATAAGCCACAGATTTTCCAAAGGACTCTGCGTGAGAGCTGAAAATTATGTCTGTGTGATAAAGATGCTTGCTGAAGGCTCTATGAAGATTAGACCAAGTGTTTTTCTGACATTTGTTTAGATATTAAGCTATATGTTGTTGCTAAGAACCTAATTAAAGTTTAAGATGTAGTAAGGCCTTCTATAAAGTAAGGCCTAATAAATTTAGCAAAGCCTTGAAGTAGTAAGGCCTTGTGGTGTAGTTAACATTAACCTTATCAAAGGAATGCAAGGCTTGTACTGCTATTGGTCAGTCTAAGGACAGCTGAAGTAAAAAACATCTGAATGGCTGTAAGTTATCAGCACAGTTCAGAAGTTATAAATTGGCTGAAACATCTGGAAATCATTCAGAAGGAAAATATACCTCTGTGAAAGGGATTAATTAGCTGTTGACCTGGATCAGTGGCCCCGTGGACCTCGAGGAGCCCAAGGACTGAATACCAGGTTCCTTCCTGGTACCTCTCGAACAGCACTGATCAGGGAGCGCCCGACTTCACTGAGCTTTGTGGAAAGAGAAACTTGTCATACATCAGGCATCAGAGGGGACTGCCGATAAGTTGCCAACACAAATTATCGTTGTCTGTCATTGTTTGTCTTGTTACTATGTGTAGTTGTGTTTTGGTTAAGTCAATAAACCTTTCTTACCTTTCTACCCACCCCCCCCCCCCCGACCACACTCCCAATCAATCTCAAACCCTCCGCTGGCAGCTGGGACGCTCTGCACCAAAGGTTGGGATCACTGGGAGCTGCTGACCACTTTGGACAATACAGTCACTATATATTTAGGTGCCTAAAATGAGTCATCTCTGCTCCATTTGAAAATCTACCCTGGATGGTTAGAAATTTGTTGTTACTTAGTATTATGGATAGAAATCTGCTAAACAATGAATGCTGCTAGTGTCCAACAGTTATCTTTTTCAGGCTCCTGAATTGAAGAATTATTTCATTCCTTCTATGTCTCTGCTCTTCGTAGTATTATATCCTTTCAGAGGCTGCTTGGTGGGTTTCTAAATTCTGCTCAATAAGCAGCAAGTTACCATATTTACTCAAATATAAGATGAGGTTTTTTCACCCCCAATCAGCCTGTGAAAGAAGGCACCTAGCCTTATATTCACATACAGGAAAACCTCCTCATTAAATACATCATCTATCATTAAACTGCTGCCAGAAGCAGCATGTGCTCAGTAACAGAAACCAACTATTAAGCTAATTGAATGCAGCCTACAGTAAGTATGCCTATAAAACACATGGTTCAGTGGGCAAACATACCGATGGGAACCTACCATAAGACTAGGTTTGTGCAGTCCATCAGAATAAGGTAGAATACTTTTGCTCAGTTCCCCCCAGCATCAACGCTTTTTCAAACTCATGGTAAAGAATTATATTAAATATATTTCAGCTTCCTCTTCACTCCCACAGCTAAACAGCACCTTCCCCACCCCCCACCCCCTTTTCTATTTCCAATTATTCCTGTTTCTTCACTGGCCTTAGTTATCTGGCAAACATCACCAAAAATCTATGTAGATAAGAGGCTCTGTCACCCCCTCTCTCAGCACATCAAATGCAACTGGTGTGGCCCTGCCCTCCATGGGATGGAGCCAGACCAAGTGGTCCAATGCCTCATCTTCATATAAATTTCTGGAGGGTACCAGGACTTGTGACAAGAACACCTGGTTCCAGTCATGTGTAGCGGGGGTGGGGGGGGCATTAACACGTGGTTCCTTTGTACTGGTCCGTTCGGTCATCATGGCTTGCAAACACTTTTTAAACTGCTAGGACCCAGCCCAATGATCTAGGCAAGAACAATGTTTGAGCCTTTAGGCTTTGGGCTAATATTTTGCATAGCTTGTACTATGTATAAGTAGGTACAAAAGTGCTGTTCAAAAGTGTGCTTGTGGAGTACCCATGCTGAGACTTGTACCAATTTGCAAAAAAAAGGTAAAATGCATCAATTCTGTATGAACTAAGTCTGTAGGTAGGCATGGTGATTTGCATATATGCAAATTACTACACATGTTTATTTCAAAGCCAGTGTTTTTTGGTCCCTTGCATTTCAAATTAGTTTCTGCTTGCCCTCTGCAGCTTCTGCCCCTTCCTCTCTTTACTGTAATGTGCATCGGACATGTGCTCGGGGAGGACACAGAGCCCAAGCAGGGTCTAATGGTAAAGGAGGGAAGAGGGGCTGCAGGGGGAAAAAGTTGGGGGGAGCGGCAGAGGTCAAGGGGACACCTGACCCGCCCCCACCTCCACCCCCCCAGCCTCTATTTTTGCTGTTGTAGCAGTGGAAAGGGGATGAATTCAAGACAAACCTCTAATAATTAAATTCTATACTTGGAAAATTATAACAAGTTTATAAATTTCCCATATATAGAATCTAATTCCTGTGGGGTTATCTTAAGTTCAGGGTCATCTGGATTGGAGTAAATATAAGAGCAACTCTGTCCTTCTGTGGCATCCAAGAAGTTTACAGTAAGAGGGCATGCAAACCCTATGGTAACCAACCTATAGCCTCTTCAAGTAATCTCAATTAAATCCTTTTAAGTTTACACCAATATAACATGTGTTAGATGAGCTAGAATTTCATATAGGTTAAAGATGCAATGCATCTCTGCTGTGAAATTACAACTGGAATGGTATTCACAATAGATGTTTTTGGAGAATCTTTTTCAGTGCAATGGCCCACAAAAACAGCTGACCCCTGCCTGGGGCTGCACGTTCACAAATCCTGTCAAAGTCAATGGGAGTTGAAGTAACTCAGCACTTCTCAAAGTAGGGAACCAAGACTGCATTTCTGTTGGCAATAAGATCAGTTTGATCCTCTGATAAATGTTTTCCATTCCCAGTCTCTCCACTTCCCACCACCACTGGGGAAAAACTGCTCTTGCGATTATTTTCTAACCACTTTGCCAGCATCTATTAGCATACTTTCCTGTTTCTCTTTGTAATGCTTAATGACCTTCTGCCTTAAAGTAGAATGTGATTGTAGATCTCATCACAATTCCAATGCATTGGCTGAGTACCATTAAGTTCGACTATATGTGTTTGTTTATCAGTAATAGCATGCATCATCCATTTTGCCTCTCAGAAGAGCAGCAGTATACTCCTGAACTAACATAATAGCCCTCATTTTGTCCCCCTTCATCAGCCAGGCGTATCGCTAAGATAAAACACACTAAACTGGTGATTGCATGATACAAAACAAAGCGAGCTTACTCCCATGAAGCTACAACACACATACAGGCTACTCATTTCAAAGTCCATTATTGGTCTGAGCAGCTTTGGGGAGCTCGGCATTAAATGTACAACTTCAACGTGATTTCTGCACCTTGGCGGTGATTAAAAAAATTATTGTAAAGAAGAAGAATCAAAATGGATATTAAGATTAAATCAAGTGCAGAGAGTCTTTTGAAAAAATAGTCTACATCTATACGCATCAAATATATCAGTTGGTTTCATAAATACCTACTGTTATTTTTAGCTTGGTATTTCAAAGCCCAGATTAGGCCATTACACAAAACTTGAAATGCCGTTGGTTAAAAATAACACAGTGCTTCTTGCTTCCAGCTTAAAGACCCAGTGAAAGAAGTGATGGCTCAATAGGTCAATAGTGTCATCTCAGCATGGCTCTCCTAGAAGAAGGGATTAGGGTGTTTGCAAAAACAGATTAAATGCAAAGTTAAGCAGTTTATGGCATGCACAAGTACAAAGTGTTGTTCCTTCGGCTAATGCTTCTAATTTGGAAGTAGTAAATCATTCCATTGTAAATCTAAATTTCAGTGCAAAATGTATCAGTATTCATTTTCCAGTGCTGGTACATCTGTAATCTTCATATTTAATTAGGCACTAGGTGAGTCAGGCAAACATTCTGATTTATTTAGATTCTGCAGACCAAGCAGGAAATTGAATACTCGAGAGGGAGAAATGTCAGGAATAATTTAGCAGGGGCTCAGATGTGTGCAAAAGTTTAGGGCAAATTCTTCAAAGCAGAGGAGAGACTGGCGGTTGGGCTCCTAAATCTTCCTTCAGGTTCATATTATATATATATATATATATATATATATATATTTTCAAGGATGCTGAGCCCTCAGCAAGTCTCCCTGATAATAATGGTGTAGATTCTGACAAGCGCAAATGACAATTTTGTGCCCCGGTCCTGCTCAATGCCAGCTACTCGGTGCCTTTCAAAACTCAGGTCCAATTTGGGAGCCTAACAGCAGGATTTACCAAAGTGCCTCAGTGACATAGGTATGCAAAGCCTGAATGATTTAACTCCTGAGACTTGTGAAAAAAAATCTCATTCCAAAATGTGCAGAGGGGCCTAACTTTCGGCTCTCAGGGTTGGATTTTTAAAAGGTGCTCTCAGCTCCCATTCAGTTTCACTGGGACTTAAGTACCTACTTCCCCTAAGCCCCTTCAAATATCAGAGACAAGCTGTACATTTTAACCGCATGGTTTTTTATATTATTTTGAAATATACCTACCAGCTAGATCACTCACATCCTAGCAGCTCAAGCCAGTGGTAGCTTGATATCATATTTGCTCTAAAAGAGCTGTCGCTAACGTATTTTTAAACAAATCAGGAGCATTAGAACAGATATCCTGACGTCAACACGAGTCTTTCCCCCGGGGCCCAGTATTACCACTACACTGACCACAGTTCACCCACACACCTCCATCCACAATTAGCTTTGCATTCAAACAAGCCGTGCCCTCTCCAAGGCCGTAACCATCTGTCACACCTGTATCGGGTATGAATACGGGAAAGTCAACCAAATGCAGAGGTACCAGATGGCAGTAAATGAAGATCAAACAAGAGGTTTTAGGTGAATAACGCACAGCTTTTATTTAATGTGTTCCCCAGGAGGTGAAAGCAGATAATTCAATGGGAAGTGGATGTGTGGCAATGAGGATTATAATAAAAATCAATGCTGGCTATTTAGAACAAATTATTATTACCACCAAGTACATACCTTAGAGCAATCTTCATCAGCAGAGGCATGTAAAAGGAACTCCATCCTACACAATTTTTTAGTGGACTGACCTAAGGCTCTGACAACTAGTACCTGACAGATTTCTAAATCCATTCCTTCTCAAGCAGTATTTGCAGAGCTCATTTGAAAAATTTAATCCTGAAGGCCATATTTTCAAAGGCCCTTAGGCAGACAGGCACCTAGTGGGATTTTTCTAAAGCACTTCAGCTAGATAGGTGCCTAACCCTGACTGAGTTAAATGGGAAGTATTTTAGGACATTTGGAAAATTCAGCTATGTGCCTAGCTGCATCTTTACATGCCTAACCATCTTGGAAAAATCGGGTCCTAGAAAAACAACTTTGATGCTGATGAAACCAGGGGATGGAGACCAAAACACTGTGATATGCTTGTTAGTTGGATGCCCACTACTTAGATATTAATATGAAGAAAAACACTTTGTAGTTTGGAAATAAATGATACTTGTCCAAACTCAGGCAGCACTGAGGTTTTGGATTTGAAACTTTGTTCTCCCCATTGGTTGATCTTACCAGGTGCCAGGGTTTTTCTTAATTTGCTTCTTCTAAGTGAGCAACTAATTAGGTTGTCCAAGTGAGATTTCTAAAATATACATGCGGTGAACTTCACAAGAAGATGGTAATTATGCTAGTTGTGAAAGTTGGTGAGTTAAATTACATAGTATTTTACCTATTCAGAAATTCAACAATTATGCAAAATCTAATGACTCATTTTTTAAAAAGCTCATCCTACAGTTCAAACACAATGATACATATCCGTGGTAAAATAAACCAACAGATTCTAGACAAAATGAAGAAACTTGAAATTAAGGTGATTTGTGGGCCAATATGGGTAGGATGAGAAATTTATCTTTACTTGCAGGAAATCAGAATAATTTTTTTTTTATTTGTATTTGAACTGGGAGTTGGGAAAGAGGCAAAATATGGCATTAAGCCTCCAGTTTCTTCATTTATTACTTTATTCCAGTGATACTGTGTAATGCAAATGCATTCCTTTGAATTATGAATCAATCGACTGTATTAGTGCACTTGAAATGGTCCACTGATGAGTGGAGTCCGTAACGGGTGAGAATATATTAAAAATAAGCAGCACTCTTTGGGGCAATATCTTTTATTGGGCCAACTGGGTAGCTGGGATACAGCTAAACATAAAAGCAACCATTTGCAGCTGAACATGCTGTAACCCCCTTTAGGAAGATTGATTTCGCCTACTGCTAATGGTTTGTTTGCTTTAACTATTCAATCAGGTGCATCGAGTTTCTTTTTCCTCCCTTAGAAAAATCAGAAATAAACAGATGCCAGAGGGTGGATACTGGGACAGATGGACTATGATCTAATCCAGAATTAAATCTTTATCAGCCTGTACTGAGAACATAGGAACTGCATTCTTGCCTAAGGAAGCCACTATATGGATAAAAGGTAGTGAGAACGGTTCCCTGTAACCGATTGAAATACGGACATTAAAAGTGATGCTCAGAGTGAAGAAGAAAGAGGACTCTTGGATCAAGCTTGAGGCAGGAATTTATTTAATCAAACTTCACATGACTGATGGCTGTGCTGGAAACTTGCCAAAAGTCTCAGTCCTCTTTCTAATTTGCATATATGTTTGCAAATATTTTTCTTTCAAAAATAAATAGACTGCCTGGCTTTGCATCTTCCTTGAGAAATTAAACAGAATGCTGTTGTTGTTGTTCAGGTTCATTAGCAATGAGACTTAATTAATCAGTTTGGTGGTAGTATTCAGCTTGCATGTAGGAGGAAATTTTCCCTTAATGCTTAATTCAAGTGCAATAGCTCCCTACACAGGTCGCTTCTGCTCACGAAGACTGTACTAGCATTACTTAATTCTTCATATATCCCCTGAAGGACAGTAAATAATTTTACAGGTAGGAAAATTGAGAGAGAGGGGTTTGGATGAAGACCACACAGCAACTCAAGGACAGCACTGGTAAAATGAAATCAGGGTTTCTCAATTCCCTCACTTGGGGCTAATCTCCAACTAAAACTAAATATTGTCACCTTCATACAACAGCATGGAGAAGACAACCCGAGCAAAATGCTGGGAGGAATTTCTGAAGACGACAGCCGAAAAGAGATAGAATAATTATTGCACGCACAATGCCTTGTCACCTGATATCAAACTAGGTTAGTGAACTGGGAATCCAAGATGGACAAAAACTCTCTCAAAGTTTGCCTGGCAGGAGACAACTTGAGGACAAAGGCCTTCTAAGACATCTTTTGTTCACTATCTAAAGGCTAGCAAAGTAAAGAGCGCTACAAATTGCTTATGCACACATTTTTAGAAGAAAAAAACTCCCCAGGACATTACAAGCTGAATACCCAAACTTCTCAATGATCTGCAAGAACATCATCAAACAGCCTAGAGGAAAAAACACACACACACACACACACAACAAAACAGACTAGGAACAGCCAGTGGCTATTTATTATCTACTTATCTTACATATAGCATCAGAAATTGCTTTTTTTTTTAATCTACTTTTGTTTATTTATAAATCCTCGTGTCACTAGGTAAGCAGCCCAGCAAGCAGGGCTGCACACATGCAGATCAAGGGCAACTTTCCCTGGCACGAGTCTGTGTGTGAACACACTTGTGTAACTGAGCCATAGGAAGATATTCAGTCAGGAAGGCAATTTTCATTCAGTTGCTTCTCCTCTAGCCCTGCCTCTAGAGCTGCAGTTAAATGACAGGGCTATTAGGGGATGCAGTAAAGTAAATATACTTTCAATCATGTCCCAACTAACAGATATATTGATTTGATTTAAATCAGCACTACTGAGAATAGAACTTCGCTTGAATGTGATTTCATCTGACACACACAAATATTCCAAGTGTAGGAAGCAATTTAGTCAGCAGCTCCCTCTAGCCGCCTCACTGAATGCACAGCAGAGAAACGGAGGGAGAAGAAATGTTACAGTGATGAGAACAACAACCAGCCAGAAACATATCATGAAAGATGCCCTCTATGATATCTGAATAGTCTTCCGCTTTCCAACGGGGAAATCGCCAGCTCTTACAGGCAACGAAATCCATGAATTCCCTGTAGCCTTATAATGTAGCTATTTCCCAGACTGGTATAAGGGAAAGATCAAAAGCAGAAACTAGAATTTCTGTTTTGTGGGAAAGACTGCAGTTTTGGAATCTGTGTTGGGTCCAAATTGAAACAAAAATGTCACATTTTGCAACTTGCCGCAAAATGAAATTGTGGGAAAAGTTATTTTGTGCAATTTAAAAAAACCAAACACATTTCTCATAAGAATCAAAGGCTAAGTAAAATGTTGTTTAAACAAACAAGCAAACAATACATTCTGCAAAAGTTCAGCAGCACCTTTTAGACTTCCTGAAGTGAAGCATTTCATCAAAATGGGCATGTTCCTGCAAAAAGCTTTTATTCTGCACTACTAGAAAAAACGCTGTGCTGCAAAAAGTTTCAGCGTGCTTTAACTTTGAAGGAACATGCAAAGAAGGCTGGAAGCACTTACTGAATTCAAAAGGATAAGCCAAGTGTTTCTTAAGTCCAGAAATAAACTGATTCAGTATTCATGTATGTGAACTCTGAGTCACATCATAGGCAAAGTGACTGTCTTGCAAATCCATACTAGAAGTAACCCAGTAAAAAAAATAATTAAGACAGATACACTGGTCAACCTTTAAACATCCAAGTTTTGATCATAACTAGGTAACACGGCTGCAATATCCACCTGTCCTGCATGTCCATCTTCCTGCAGGGCAGGAAATACTGTCAAACAGTGAGTGAAGGCAGAAGCATCACTAGGACTTTTGGCACCCTGGGCAGAGATGCCTGAGATCAGAGGGAAAAAGAGGAGGAAGAGGGGTCAAGCAGTGGGGAGTGGGGCATGCGGCAAAGTCTTACAGCACATGGGCTGTTGCTTCTGCTGCTGCCACCATCCCAGCACCCCCTCAAATCAGCACTTGGAACTGGTGCCCCACTTATGCTACTGAGTGAAGATGACCACTGAAATAGCAAGAATATATTACTATGCTACCTTTGTCTTGGGGCAGCAGAACGTGTAGTTCAGCAGGTCCTGCTCCTCTAACAAGCAAAGCACTGATGTATATTACCAGGTTACCTTATCCTAGTTGCAGGAGTGAGGTCAAAGCATGCACAATTCACAGATTCACAAAAGGTTAGGGCTGGAAGGGATCTCGTGAGATCATCGGGACCAGCCTCCCTGCTCTGGGCAGGAGAGACTGCTGGGGTCAAATAACCCCAGCAAGGTGTACGGCCAGTCTCCTTTTGAAGATCTCCAGGGTAGGTGCCTGCACCATCCCTGCTGGGAGTCTATTCCAGAGTCTGATCACACAAACCATAAAGAAGTTTTTCCTTATATCCAGTCTGAAATCTTCTAGGAGTTCATGAAAACCTTCTCTGAATCAGTATCGAGTTTATGAAAACCTTCTACCAGGTTTTCCCCTGGGGCACTTTGGTGAATAGTTGTTCGCCTAGCCCCTGATGCTCTCCTCTGATATATTTGGAAGCTGCCACCACATCCCCCCAAAGTCTTCTGTTTTCTAGGTTGAACAGTCCCGTATCTCTCAGCCTTTCCTCGTATGGTTTGCTCTTCAGGCCTCTAATCACACAAGTGGCTCTTCTCTGGAGTCTCTTGAGCTTCTCCACATCCTTCTTGAAGTGCACTGCCCAGAACTGGATGCAGTACTCCAGCTGTGGCCTCACCAATGCCGAGTAGAGCAGGAGAATAACTTCCTTAGTTTTGCTTGACACGCATCAGTTGATGCATGCCAGCATACTGTTTGCTCTGCCAACTGTAGCATCACACTGGTGGCTCAGATTCATTTTATGGTCAATTATGACCCGCAGGTCCCTTTCAGACATGGTGATAGCTAGCATAGCACCACCAAGCCTGTAGGTTTGTTGCGGATTTTTCCTCCCCAGATGGAGCAGTTTATGCTTCTCAGTGTTGAAGAGCATCTGGTCGTGGTCTTCCATCTAACTAATCTGTCTAGGTCCACCTCGATCTTCAGCCTACCCTGAGGCATGGCTGCACTTCCCCAGAACTTAGTGTCATTGGCAAACTTTGCCAGCGTGCTTTTCACCCCCACATCCAGATTACTGATGAAGATGTTGAAAAGCACTGGTCCAAGAACCGAACACTGGGGGACCCCACTGGCTACCTTCTGCCAGGCTGACACAGATCTGTCTATTAGTACCCTCTGGGTCTGACTCCGCAGCCAGTTTCCCACCCATCTGACTGTTGAATTGCTGAGCCCACAGTCCCCTAGTTTTACCTTGAGAGCCTAACGGGACACCAAGTCAAAGGCCTTCCTAAAGTCCAAGTAAATGATGTTGACCTCATCTATCTTACCCAGGTGGTTAGTAACCTGGTCATAGGAGATGAGGTTAGTCAGACATAACGTACACGTGACAAAGCCGTGCCAGCTGTCATTCAAAGTTCTGCCTTCTACTAACTTATCGCATTTGGACTCCTTGAGAATGTTTTTTAAAGGTTTTTCCTGGGATTGAGGTCAGGCTGATCGGCCTATAGTTTCCTGGGTCCTCTCTCCTCCCCTTCTTGAAGATGGGCACAACACTGGCCCTCTTCCAGTCTTCTGGTACCTCTCCTGAGCACCACATTCTCAAATAGCTTCACTACTGGTCCTGCAATGACTTCAGCTAGTTTGTTCAGCACTCTCGGATGGAGTAAATCCAGTCCTGCTAACTTATAGATATCCAGCCTCTCTAGCTGTTCCAGAGTTTCTACATACCTCTAGGTAGCACGGGCTCATGAGTGCTGCGATGCTGGGGTGCATGGAATGTCCCACAGAAGTGCAGGGGGCTCCCCAGCATGCTTGGCAGCGGACCAGAAGTACTTCCAGTCCACTTACGGGCTCGCCTCCAAGCACACCCCCCACTCCCCCATGGGACTCTCCATCCGCCCCAGCATTGCACCATTTACCAGCTGTGCCTGGTACCTCGAGTATGTAGAAAAAACATTTCAAACTGTGTCTATGTCCGAATCGCTGATTCTCTGAATCAGCATCGAATCTTCAGATTTGGCTAAATCGAATCAGGGACAGTGATCTGAATCAACAAATCAAATCACTGTCCCCAGTTCAGGCCGAATCCAAATCAAATAGGGCCTGTTTCGCATACCCCTAATAACCACATAAGATGGCAAGTGACCATGTGGTCATCAATATGTATAGTACAGGCTCAAAACATGTTGTCTTTTGCAGAAATACCTACTTTTTCACATATTATTTTCTATTTAATTTTGAAAATCCCCACTGTAAAACTTCATCAGGGATGCTGGATCTGCCTAGCTGCCTGCCCCAGCCCTTTCTTTTTGGCTCTGCAAAACTCTTCAAGGTTTGTCTTGCAGCATGCTCTGTAGGTCACTGCATTAGAGCCCTGATGGGGTGACG
The DNA here is from genome assembly GCF_030867095.1 of Alligator mississippiensis. Taxonomy (NCBI): domain Eukaryota; kingdom Metazoa; phylum Chordata; order Crocodylia; family Alligatoridae; genus Alligator; species Alligator mississippiensis. The sequence continues at coordinate 12,360,763 of NC_081835.1, read as the reverse complement.
TATGAAAGAGTTTAGAGCCAAGAACCCTTCTTGGAAAATGACTGCACATTAGGGAGAAGCACAGCCTTACGTATCTAAATGGGCAGAGTAATGATGAGAGGCTATAATGGGCCTTTAGCAGAATCAGAAAAACGAGACAGAAAAATGCCCCAAAAAGGAGGTTACAAAGAGCATATATCTTGTTGGTCTCTCGCCGCACACTACAACCTTGTAGCCCAGGATGCTGTCAGTGCAGCTGTGCTGTCAGTAATTGTAAAAGGCCTCCAAGACAGTGCCGATGTCTATCTGTTTAGACCCATGGGTTAGATAATATAGTAGTAATACAACTAATAACTATCATTTGCATGGTGGTAGCACTAACAGCCACAGGCATGGGTTGCAACTTTGCTGTGCACTGTACTGTACAAACACAGAACAGAGTGTCCGTCTCAGAAAACACACTCTGTAAGTATAAAATAAGAAACAACACATGAATGAATGGCACAGGAGCATCAAGAGGCAAACATGAAACACCACCGATTCCCCCAAACAAGCAAGTATTGCTCTATACCAGTTGCCTCATTGTTGTCAATCCAAGGGGTGCAAGTCTGAGCAGAAACGCAGTATCGGTTTGAATTAAAATCAGAAGATTTCACTCCATTGAAGTTCTTATTAATTACAAGAAAATTAAATCTCACAGTGCATTGCTTGGTTAATGAGAGAACAGTTTTGTCCCAAATCCAGCCCCCTTCCTCCCCCACTCCCAAATTATGAGATGGACAGGCTTGATCCTGTTCCCCTACCCATTTTAGGTTGCTCAAATTCCGCTGATTGTACTAGATCTTCTCCAAATTATCACCAGCAGGATGGCCAGCGTCTGCCAACCTGTAAAATATGCATCTGATTCCAGTGTATGCTTTGTAATACACTCATAGCCCCACAGTGGCTGCAGTATAATTGTCTTCAATCCCACTGTGCATTTAAGTAATGGGAATATAATTGTTGGTGCTTATAAAACATATAATCTCATTACAGTCAATCCTGTTAGTAGTCTTTAGCTTCAGCCTATACCCCCATTTTACCTCTCACTGAAATACATTTCTCTGTTCCTCTGTTTTCAGGCATAAGTCTAATGCCTAGCTCTCTGACAGTTATCTTTGCACATCAGGGAGACAAAACTCTCTGCCTTGTTGTTAATGCATTTAATTTACCATTTTTGAAGCAGAGCCAGAAAGCAAGAAGTTTATGCCACACCGTACTTATTTCATTGTGTTCCTGACATGCCAGTTAAGGAGGGAAGGTAAAAAGAAAGAATTTGGAGGAATGAGGAGGTCACAGATTGCATCGAGAGAGAGAGAGAGAGATCTGAGTCAGTCCAAGCAGAGCTGGCATCCAGAACCTAGGCCCAGAGCCACAAGCCACTTCCCTAAAGGTCAAATCCTCCATTGGTGCAAAGACCCTACCCTCCCTTCCTCTTTTAAGCAAGATTCATCCATGTAAATGGGGAAAAGATTTGTCAGGTCACCTAGGCTCCTAATAACACACGTATCAAGCTAGATACACTTTCCTATTGTGGGAACAGTCACCTTCTGGAAACACGTACACATCTCTATGTTCCTATAATAGGGCACAGCCTGATGGGGTAAGAGAATCACTCGTACACTTTACTCAGGTGGTTCAGGTGCACGTTGCTTGTCCGCTAGGTAAAACAGAATTCTGCCCCAGGACTTCCCTTTATTCTAACAAGGCTGGTACATGTGCTCAAGGCAATATTCACAGTCTGACTTATTGGATACTATTGAAACTTTTTTCCCCCCCTCTTCACCACCCTTTCTCTCTCCCTTCATCAGGCTACACTGCCTTTGACACCACGACCTGCAATCTGTATGAAGATTCAATGGCCAGTCTAGGAAAAGAAGCATACCCTGAACTTGGCTGTAGGTGCCTGTCACTACAAGAAAGAAAGGATGAATCATTTAAAAGCCACAGAGGATGAAGGTAGCCCGCAACTTACCTGGCAACACAATAAAATATAGTTAGATAAATAAAATTTAGTGCAAATCTTCCAATAGACAAGATAGGGGAAAGGTAGCAAAGTTAAAATATTAAACCCCACTGTGATTTCTTCTCTGAACTAAATTGATCTAACTTATGCTAGCAGCCAGTCAGAGATGACCTGAGCGGGGTGTAGGGCCCAGGGCAAATCAGCCTGTGCGGGGCCCTGCCCCTGGCTGCAAGGAAGTCAGCAGCACATTCGGCAGCAGGACGGGGGGTGGCAGGGGAGGTGCCAAGCAGCTGGACATGGAGCCAGCAACTGCACGGAGTCGCCACGGCCGCTCCACCTGGCTCTGCGGGGCTCCCCAAAGCACGAGGCCTGGGGCAGTCGCGCTGATTCACCGCCCCGCCTCCAGGGACAGCCCTGCAGCCAGTACTCCTCCATCACCACAATAGCACAACTCTGCATTCAGTTAAAACTGACCTTCTTCTGCCTGATGTGGTAATTCTTGGCACTTCAGTTTACATACCCCAGTAGCCTTTTCTGTTGCATCCATCAATCTGATGTTATACAATAATTGTATAAGCCATGCAGCCCATCAAAATGGTAGGCCTCAGAAAAATTTACTAGGTCAGAAAATAGAGAAATAGAGTAGGATAAGCAGGAAATCTGAAGAGAGAAGAAAAAGAAGAGGGTGAGCTGAAAACTTGTATGAAGCACTGGAATTTGCCGCTGTACAGGACCTGGGCTGGATATACCACTGGTCTGAGCCAGCTGATCATACCTGCCATGGCACTAAGGCACTGAACTTGGGCAGACCAAAAGATAATGAATCTGGCCTGATGCTTGGGTTGGCTGGATACACATTTACAGGTGAATGTGTGAGCAGCGGAAGGCCCCAGAAACATGGGGTAATATCACTCACTGCCATTGCACATCAGGTAGCACTGAATTACTGATACTGAATCTCTGAAATCACTGGACACACAGCATATGTCACAATGCAAATTTTTTCATACGCCCTAACCAATTCTCTCTTGGGGTGCTAATTATAAGGGAGAACACACTTTAAAGAAGACTTAAATATCCCAGCTCATTTATCATTTGTCTTACTTTATTTCATAGCTGCACTTTACAGTATTGGCCTAAAAAAAAGAAAAAAAAGATGCCTTCTAGAGCCTGCTGCACATAAGGGAAAGTAATTTCTCTTTCCACATGGCCCAGAATAGCACAGCAATGTCACTGACTCTCTAGACCTCATTGTAGCAAATGAGGGATTGATGTTTATGGTTAGTTACTTCCAGGGGACAGAGAAGACAGGAATTGGGTGGGAATTTAATGACTGCATCATGCAATTCGCATACTTATCAAAAGTAATGGACAAGCCGAATTGTCTTTTCTGCAGAGAAAGTAACTGCTGTGTCACTAATGCAAACAAAGAGTGTGTCACTGCCACTTAGAGGAAAAGAAAATGGTAAGCTATGAAAAAAGAAAGCTAGTGAGATCATCATTACAAAGCCTTTTCTGCTGTTTCTTTTTACTAAGCTAATAAAAAAACCCTGCTAAATAATAAAATCTCATTTATTTTGGCTTCTAAGAAAACCTAAAATCCAAGCCATATTATTATTGGACTGAGCAGTGGGTTACCCAGTATAATTCAGTAAAAGACGGAGGCAGTATAGAGAGTTGCAATCTAGGAATTTCCGGCAAACAGCCGTTTACTGAAGCTCACTTCGGGTTTGCTCCATACTTACCATATCTGCTAGGCCTCTGCAAAGTAGCTAGCATTCGCTTCAGATTCGGATACGGCCGATTCGGGGAACAATGATTCGATTCGATGATTCAAACTGCTGTCCCAAATCGATTCGGCTGAATCTCCGAGTCTCCAAAATCAGCCAGGTCCATCCCCTGCCTGCTCTCCCAGCCCAGCAATGGCTGCTCCACCCGCCCCAACTCCTGCCACTCGGGAGGGGCGGGGGGAGCCCCGATTCACTGCCAGGCATGGGGTGATCTCTGTTGCCCCCCCACTGCCCCAAGCTGTGTGGCGGGCACTTCACACATCTTTCTGCAGATTCGGAGAGCTTTGAATCAATTCAGACCTTTTAGTAGGTCCCCTGATTTGATTCGCATGAAAGCTCACTGCGCCCCCGCTCCCCCAAAGCCCCCAGAAACCCTCCAACAGCCGCGGAGCCCCCCGCCGACCCCCAGCACAGCGGGGCCTGTGGAGAGAGGGGGCTAACCCCCTTAGTGTGTATGTGGGAGGAGGCAGCTGAGTGGAGCCAGGCCGGGTCAAGCCCCACCCAGGCCCCTACTTGGCCCAGCCCCCCAGGCGGAGAGAGAGGAGGGGGGTTACTCACCTGTCCCCCTCCAGTAGGGCAGAGTCCCCCAAGTCCCGGGCAGGGCCCCCTTATTGCCCTAGGAGCAGCTTCCTCGACAGCAGGCCCACTGCCCATGCGCACAGTTTAAAAGGGCCCGCCGACTGGGAAAAAGCCCAGTTAGGCTCGGAAGTGGCGAGAGACGCGCACGTGAAAGCTCGCTGTGCCCCCGCTCCCCCGAAGCCCCCAGAAACCCTCCAACAGCCGCGAAGCCCCCCGCCGACCCCCAGCACAGCCAGGGTAAGCAGGGCCCGTGGAGAGAGAGGGCTAACCCCCTTAGTGTGTGTGTGGGAGGAGGCGGCTGAGTGGAGCTGGGCCGGGTCAAGCCCCGCCCAGGCCCCTACTTCACCCAGCCCCCCAGGGAGCCACGCGACCGGAGCCACGCGAACAGGTTGCGCAAACAGGCGTGCTTCTCTGCCGGCGCGTGAGTTGGCGCGGAGTTTGCACGGGAGGGCGCACGGGAGGGCCCAGGACCCTGCCAGCGTGCCCCCCAGGGTAGACAGTCCCAGCCGTAGCCAGCCTCCAGAGGCATGACACGGATGGGCATGCGCCGCACCCAAAGGGTCCCCTAGGGCTCTGCGGCCGCCCCTGGCACCTCAGAGACGGCCGTCCAGACGGAGCCCCTGGTTCCGGGCTCCACGCAGACGGAGCCCCTGGCTCTCGGCTGCGGGGGCTGCCTGTCCCTTTTTCAGGCTCTGGGGCCTGGGAGCATGGCGACTTCCCCTTGCGGGGTCTGCTCCCTTTTGGGGTCTCTGGCGCACCAGCTGGAGGAGCTCCAGGCCACAGTCCAGAGACTGCGTGCCATCAGGGACTGCGAGCAGGAGATAGACTCCTACTGCCAGGCCCTTCTCCCCCGGGAGGCAGAGGGTAGATCACAGTCTCCCTCCACGCCAAAGGAGGACTCTGGGACCTCCTGCTGTGTCCAGCCAGGGGCATGGACCAAGGTGGTCAAGGGCCCTAAGGCCCGCCGCACCAAGGCCCCTCCCCCACCAGAACTGAGAAACAGGTACGCACCTCTTGCTGCCCCAGCAGAGCCTGCTGAGTTGCCGGCCCCCACAGGCAACATGGGCCCAACTGCAGCTCCCGCCCCTGCTCTCCCCAAGACAAAACGTAAGGTGTTTGTTGTGGGAGACTCCCTCCTGAGGGGGACTGAGGGGCCAATCTGCCACCCCGACCCCTTAGCCCAGCAAGTCTGCTGCTTCCCAGGGGCCCGTATCCGGGACATTGTGGAGAGGATCCCAAAGCTCCTTAAACCCACAGACCACTATCCCATGCTCCTTATTCATGTGGGCACCTATGACACGGCTCGGAGCGCTCCCAGCCAGGTCATGAGGCGCTACAGGGATTTGGGAGCAGGGCTTAAGGGTCTGGGGGCACAGGTGGTGTTCTCGTCAATCCTCCCAGTCTCAGGCTATGGGCTGAGAAGGGACAGGAGGATCTATATGGTCAACCAAAGACTGCAGCGCTGGTGTCGTCAGGAAGGCTTTGGCTTTCATGACCACAGCCCGCTCTTTGGTGAGAGAGGCAGTGAGCTGCTGGGAAGAGATGGCCTCCACCTCTCTCCCCTAGGGAGGAGGCTCTTCTCAGCCAGACTGGCTGACCTACTCCACCGGGCTTTAAACTAAGCCTGTTGGGGGACGGGGGGACTACCGCCACTGCTGGCCCGCTGAGCAATCCTTGCAAAGCCAGTGGATCACGGCGCTTCAGGGAGCCCACCCCAGCCCCAGCCCTGGTAAAATCTGTGGGCAAGGAAGGAGCCCCCCAGGGGGCACTTGCCTGCCTGTACACTAATGCCAGGAGCCTGGGGAATAAGCAGGAGGAGCTCATCCTCCTGCTTAGTGGAAACAGTTACGATGTCATAGGGATAACGGAGACCTGGTGGGACTCCACCCATGACTGGACCACGGGTATAGATGGCTATACCCTGTACAGGAGGGATCGTGTAGAGAAAAGGGGCGGGGGTGTAGCTCTCTATGTTAAGGAAAGCTACACGTCCCTGCAAGCCGATATTGGCGACCAGGGTGGATGGCTGGAGACCCTCTGGGTTAAAATCTGTGGGGAACACGGCACAGGGGACACAATGGTGGGAGTCTATTACAGACCTCCCACCCAAAGTCCTGAGCTTGACCAGGAGTTTGCCCAGGAATTGGCTGAGGCAGCTTGCTCCAGGACCATGGTTGTCATGGGTGACTTCAATTACCCGGACATCTCATGGGAGGATCGCTCAGCAAAATCTGAGCGGTCGCAGAGCTTCCTCTCATGCGTGGCTGACCTCTACCTGACTCAAGAAGTCTATGGGCCAATGAGAGGCAAAGCGCTGCTCGACCTGGTACTGGCTACTGGGGATGACCTAGTCGGTGACCTAGTGATCGATGGGAAACTGGGTGACAGCGACCACGAGCTGATCACCTTCACCATCCGCCAAAAAGCTGGCAAGTCGGTCAGCAACACGCAAGTCCTTGACTTCAGGAAAGCCGACTTTGACAAGCTCAGGAGGCTTGTCAGTGAGGCCCTAAGGGACTGTGACCACAGGGAGAGGGGAGTTCAAGAAGAGTGGTTGCTCCTCAAGGGAGCGATCCTCAATGCACAAACTAAGTCTATTCCATCTCAGAGGAAAGGCAGCAAGAGGGCACAGCAGCCCCCCTGGCTCTCCAGGGACCTAGCAGACCTCCTGAGGCTAAAAAGAAAGGCCTACAAAGGATGGAGGATGGGAGTCACCTCCAAGGAGGATTATTCTGCACTGGTCCGGTCCTGTAGGGAGCAGACCAGGAAAGCCAAGGCTGCAGCTGAACTCCAGCTAGCTTTGAGCATCAAGGACAATAAAAAGTCCTTTTTCAGATATGTGGGGAGCCGGAGGAAAAGCAGGGGCAACATTGGACCCCTGCTGAACCAGATGGGGCAACTGACAACTGACGCCCAGGAAAAAGCCAACCTATTAAATAGGTACTTTGCGTCAGTCTTTCATCAGCCCCGTGGGACGCCCATCCCCGCTACAGGGCCGGTAAGTCCGGGTGAGGGTGATCCCCTGCCCTCCATAAATGCTGACTTTCTGAAGGAACATCTTGAGAAGCTGGATACCTTCAAGTCAGCCAGCCCTGACAATCTTCACCCCAGGGTACTCAAGGAGCTGGTGAGCATCATAGCCCAGCCTCTAGCGCGGATCTTTGAAAACTCTTGGCGCTCTGCTGTAGTGCCCAAAGACTGGAAGAAGGCCATTGTGGTGCCTATCTTCAAGAAAGGGAGGAAAGTGGATCCGGCTAACTATAGGCCCATTAGCCTGACTTCTATCCCGTGGAAGATCTTAGAAAAGTTTATTAAGGAGGCCATCCTTAATGGACTGGCCAACGCCAACATCTTAAGGGATAGCCAGCATGGGTTTGTTGCGGGTAGGTCTTGCTTGACCAATCTCATTTCCTTCTACAACCAGGTGACCTATCACCTGGACAAGGGAGAAGAGATTGATGTCATATATCTTGACTTCAAAAAAGCCTTCGATCTGGTGTCCCATGATCGCCTCTTGGAGAAACTGGCCAATTGTCACCTTGGGTCCTCCACGATCCACTGGCTGGAAAATTGGCTCCGGGGTCAGACCCAGAGGGTAGTAATTGATGGAAGTCACTCATTGTGGTGTCCTGTGACCAGTGGGGTCCCCCAAGGCTCTGTCCTTGGACCCATACTGTTCAACATCTTCATTAATGATGTGGACACTGGAGTCAGAAGCGGACTGGCCAAGTTCGCCGATGACACCAAACTTTGGGGCAAAGCATCCACACCAGAAGACAGGCGGGTGATCCAGGCTGACCTGGACAGGCTCAGCAATTGGGCGGACAAGAATCTGATGGTGTTCAACGCCGATAAATGCAAGGTTCTCCACCTTGGGAAAAAAAACCCACAGCATCCTTATAGGCTCGGCAGTGCTATGTTGGCTAGCACTATGGAAGAAAGAGACTTGGGGGTCATCATTGACCACAAGATGAACATGAGTCTGCAATGCGATGCGGTGGCTAGTAAAGCGACCAAAACGCTGGCTTGCATCCATAGATGCTTCTCAAGCAAATCCCGGGACGTCATTCTCCCCCTGTACTCGGCCTTAGTGAGGCCGCAGCTGGAGTACTGTGTCCAGTTTTGGGCTCCACAATTCAAAAAGGATGTGGAGAAGCTTGAGAGAGTCCAGAGAAGAGCCACGTGCATGATCAGAGGTCAGGGAAGCAGACCCTACGATGACAGGCTGAGAGCCCTGGGGCTCTTTAGCCTGAAGAAGCGCAGGCTCAGGGGTGATCTGATGGCCACCTATAAGTTTATCAGGGGTGACCACCAGTATCTGGGGGAATGTTTGTTCACCAGAGTGCCCCAAGGGATGACGAGGTCGAATGGTCACAAACTACTTCAAGATCGTTTCAGGCTGGACATAAGGAAGAATTTCTTTACTGTCCAAGCCCCCAAGGTCTGGAACAGCCTGCCGCCGGAGGTTGTTCAAGCGCCTTCATTGAACACCTTCAAGATGAAACTGGATGCTTATCTTGCTGGGATCCTATGACCCCAGCTGCCTTCCTGCCCTTTGGGCGGGGGGCTGGACTCAATGATCTTCCGAGGTCCCTTCCAGCCCTAATGTCTATGATATCTATGATGATATCTATGATAGCTATGATTCAGATTCAGAGATTTGGCCACCGAATCAGGCCAAAACTCCTCTGAATCGAATCACCACTCGAAGCTTCACACAGCCCTGATATCTGTATCCAATTCACTGGTTGTACATCCTGGTGTATGCCACCATCAAGTCTTCCTAATAACATGACTGAGCTGCTGTAAGTTAATGCAACTCTGTGTATTTGACCAGTAAGTTGGCCTCTTTTAAGCAGGGACCACTTTTTGTGGTATGCAGGTTCAGTGTCCACAACAGTGGAGCTCCATTCCATCATTATCTTAGGCCAATAGACACTGGTACAATGCAAAAAAATAATAAATAGAAGTAGAAATAGCACTTACCTTCCAACAGTGAATTTTATGTACATTTTGTAGTCATAGGAGTGCAGGGAGCCTTCATGTGCTCAGTGGTGAAACCAGAAGTGGACCAGAAGTACTTCTGGTCGACTTCCGTGTCTGCCGGGGAGTGCGCCAGGGCCCCCCCCCCCCACATCCCCTTGGCTCGGTGATCGGCCTAAGGGGGACCCCAGGTGCCCCCTCCAGACCCAGGAGGCACAAGTCGTTGAGCACCAGTCAGGGGAGCAATGGGGGGGCCCATGGGGAGGGAGTCTGCGTGCTCCCTGGCAGACCCAGAAGTAGACCAGAAGTGCTTCTGGTCCAATTCCAGGTCTGCTGCTGAGTGCGCTGGGGAGCCCCCTGTGCTCCTGTGGGACACACTATGTGCCCCAGTATCACAGTGTTCACGAGCCCCTGCTACCTTGAGGTATGTAGAAAAAAAAAGTTTAAAGCTTTCTCTATGTCCAAATCTACGAATCTTTTCAAATCTCTCTGAATCAACTCGAAAGGGCTCCAATTCGATTTGGAGAGATTAAAGGGTCCTCTGATTTGATTTTGATTTGGAAATTTGGCCACCGAATCAGGCCAAATCTCTGCCAAATCGAATCAGGGACTGAAGCTTCATGCAGCCCTATTATTTCCTCACAGACAAAGCATTCAGCTTAATCTATTCCTAACACCTCCACTATCCAACACACCTTGCAGCTCATTCATTCCCACTTTCATTATAGACCCAATTATAAATATGTCCAAATGTTCCATCTCTTCATCCCACGGAAATAGAAGAACACAAATGAGTCATTTCAAGTTAGTAGAAATGAGCCATCTGCTTAGCTGGGACAAATCAGCACTGAAGTTAGTGGTATTGTATCTGTTTACCCCACCTGAGAGTTTAGCTCTAGGATTCCTGGTTTTTTTAATCATGTAGGCTTTAGAATTAAAGCTCTTTTAAAAAAATCAGATTTCTGTTTGAAGAAAGAACCAGGCATAAGCACAGAGGAAAAATATATCTGCAATCACCTCTGCAATATTTTCTCTTGTTCTGAATTCTTGCTGCATGAGGATGGTGACACATCCAACTTAAAGACTTACTAAGTGCAGTTAAAATGCAAGCAGATGCATATTCAAGCCATTCAGTACAGTTTAAGTGTCATGGCTGCATTGCAAAGTTGCACCCTTTCATGCAAGAATTATCTAATGTACTAACTTCAGCACCATTCCAATGATTGGCAACTGTTGCAAGTGGATGCATGACTAGGCCCAGAGATCACCTCTGGCCAAAGCTGTGACAAAAGGAGTGAAGAACAGGGTAGAAAAGCAAAGCTCTGACAGCTTATTATCTCTGATAATAATGTCTGTGGCAGAAGGGTTGTCTATTCACTTACAATCTACCATCTTCAAGTAGAATTCATCAGACTATGAAATGTCTTCTTTAATACCTTAATTACAGCAGTTTTGAACAAATTACTACACAAACACCAATAAGAATTTTTCATATTTTAGTCATTGAAGAGTCATTTCCCCATCCACATGTACACCTCCCATAAACTTCAATTATCACGTCGCTCTTCCAGCACAATGAAACTGTCCACAGCAAGAGTAAAGCTCATCACTGCAGGAGATAAACTTTCTTACAGGCCAGTCAGAGTAAAGTGAATACCCTAAGAACTAAAAGGAACATAACAAAACCACAACATCTTTCACTCAAAGTGCAAGGTATGTCTCTGACTTACCATTTCTAACATTAAAAAAAAAAATAGCAAGAACATTTTTCCAAAACAAGGCACTTCACATACACCTCTCACCCTTGCAAGAGGATGAAAGAACAAGCAAATGACAGATGTCAGTCATGTTTCTTAATGTGCTGCTCAATAAGATACTGTAGTGGCCAGCACAGTATAAACTGTGGGGAGGGGAAGATGAGGGCGGGGGAAGCCGTGGACCACCAAATCATGTGGCACCCGCAAGGACAGTCCAGCCTGAGAGGGGGAGGGGTGGTGCTCTATGTCAATGAGCGATATGCATCGACCCTTATCAAAACGGAATCAGAGGAGGAGAAAGTAGAAGGATTGTGGGTTAGGTTACATGGAGGTCAAGGAGAAAGGGATTTGGTGGTACGGGTCTGCTACAGACCCCCACACCAAGGGGAAGAACTAGATTTGGGGCTCCTGAGGCAGCTCTCGGAGACCATAAAAACTAGGGAGGCGGTAGTCATGGGGGACCTAAACTACCCAGACATCTGCTGGGAGACGCAGACAGCAAAGTCCCACCGTTCACGCAGGTTCCTATCCTGTGTACAGGACCTCCATCTGATGCAGGAGGTACATGGTCCCAGTAGGGGGAATGCCTTACTGGACCTGGTATTGGCAACTGGGGATGACATGGTAGGAGACCTACAGATCGGTGGTCACCTGGGGGACAGTGATCACCAAATAATAGAATTCATCATAAGACGTCGAGTGGGTAAGGTAACTAGTAGGGTGAAAGTGCTAGACTTTAGGAAAGCTGATTTCAATGAACTCAGGCGATTAGTCAAGGATGCACTGCAGAGTAGGAGTTTTGAAGAGATGGGAGCCCAGGAAGGGTAGCTGTGCCTTAAGGAAATGATCCTTCTGGCATAGAGGGAGATGATCCCGATGAGGGGAAAAAGGGGGAAAGGGGCCAAGAGGCTTCCTTGGCTGACCAGAGAAATCCAGAGCAGGCTATGGGCTAAAAGGGGGGCATATAAAAAGTGGAAATGGGGAGAGATTACTAAAGAGGAGTATACCTCCTCTGCTCACGCTTGTTGGGAGGCAGTTAGACAGGCCAAAGCTACCATGGAGCTGAGGATGGCATCCCACGTTAAGGATAACAAAAAAATTGTTTTTCAGATATATAGGGAGTAAAATGAAGGCCCAGGGTGGAATAGGACCTCTACGAAATGGGCATAAGCAATTGGTGACGGACAGGGGGGACAAGGCTGAACTCCTCAATGAGTTCTTTGCCTCAGTGTTCCTAAGCGAGGGACACGACAAGGCTCTCACTGGGGTTGTAGAGAGGCAGCAGCAAGGCGCCAGACTACCAAGCGTAGACCCTGAGATGGTGCAGAGGCACTTGGAGGAACTGGATGCGTTTAAGTTGGCAGGCCCGAATGAGCTCCATCCGAGGGAACTGAAGGCACTGGCTGATGTCATTGCGCAACCACTGGTGATAATATTTGAACACTCGTGGCACATGGGCTAGGTCCCAGAGGACTGGAAAAGGGCCAGTGTGGTCCCCATTTTCAAGAAGGGGAGGAAGGAGGACCCAGGCAACTATAGGCCAGTCAGTCTCACCTCCATCCTAGGCAAAGTTTTTGAAAAAATTATCAAGGCTCACATTTGCGAGAGCCCGGCAGGACAAATTATGCTGAGGAGAAACCAGCATGGGTTCGTAGCAGGTAGATTGTGCCTGACTAATCTAGTCTCTTTTTATGACCAGGTTACAAAACACCTGGACACAGGAGTAGGGGTTGACTTCATATACTTAGACTTCAGGAAGGCCTTCGATACGGTATCCCACCCCATACTGGTGAACAAGTTAAGAGGCTGTGATTTGGATGACTACACAGTCCGGTGGGTGGCGAATTGGCTAGAGGGTCGTGCCCAGAGAGTCGTAGTGGATGGGTCGGTATCGACCTGGAAGGGTGTGGGCAGTGGGGTCCCGCAGGGCTTGGTTCTTGGACCGATACTCTTCAATGTCTTCATCAGTGACTTGGAGGAGGGAGTGAAGCGTACTCTGTCCAAGTTTGCGGATGACACAAAACTGTGGGGAGAAGTGGACACGCCGGAGGGCAGGGAACAACTACAAGCAGACCTGAACAGGTTGGACGTATGGGCAGAAAACAACAGAATGCAATTCAACAAGGAGAAATGCGGAAAGGGATCTTGGAGTCCTAGCGGACTCCAAGATGAACATGAGCCAGCAGTGTGACGAAGTCATCAGAAAAGCCAATGGCACTTTATCGTGCATCAACAGATGCATGACGAACAGATCCAAGGAGGTGATACTTCGGGCGCTGGTCAGACCACAGTTGGAGTACTGTGTGCAATTCTGGGGGCCGCAATTCAAGAGGGATGTGGATAACCTGGAGAGGGTCCAGAGAAGGGCCACTCGTATGGTTAAGGGCTTGCAGGCCAAGCCCTATGAGGAGAGACTAGGGCACCTGGACCTCTTCAGCCTCCGCAAGAGTAAGTTCATCACGGGGGCACAGAAGGGAATTGGTGAGGTTTTATTCACCAAGGCGCCCCCAGGGGTTACAAGAAATAATGTCCACAAGGTAGCAGAGAGCAGATTTAGACTAAACATTAGGAAGAACTTCTTCACAGTTTGAGTGGCCAAAGTCTGGAATGGGCTCCCAAGGGATGTGGTGCTCTCCCCTACCCTGGGGGTCTTCAAGAAGAGGTTAGGTAGGCATCTAGCTGGGGTCATCCAAACCCATCACTCTTTCCTGCCTACGCAGGGGGTTGGACTTGATGATCTATTGAGGTCCCTTCTGACCCTAACATCTATGAATCTATGAAACCTAGAAATATTAAATAATGAATAATTCTACATCATAAAGATCAGATGCAGATGTAATCACCACCAAAGCAGGTATGGTATGCTGGTCATTTCCAGTAATGCAGGTTAGCCCAGTATTGGGTGGATGGCACGATCCATTGGTACTGATAGACACACAAATATTTCAGCTAGCTATAAAGGCCAGCTCCATATCTGAGCTTCTACAAGTCCCTGAATCACTTCTAATGTGAACAGTAAGCTCAGTAGTCCCAGAACTGCCACATGGACACAAGAAAATTCTTTAGACATTTGGGGCCAACTGTATAGAGGTGCTATCTATCCAGGAGTTATTTAGATACAACATCAGTGGACTTAGTACAATACCAGACATAGTAAGAAGGAGTTCAGAAAAATCCTAAGGGTGAGGGCCAGATCCTAGTCCACCCACTATTAGGTACCTAACTTTAGCTAGTTAAGAGTTAGCATACTCCACCCTGCTTGAGACCATCTAAAACCATTAAAGTGAGAGGGTTCCCCTAGCTGCCTTCTCTGACTTAGTCTGAAAGCTAAGATGCTGTTGTCTTACAGAAGTACACTTACTAATACAGGCTGAAATAGAAATAGCACTCAGGTACCTAATAGGTAGATTCTGGCCCCAAAAGTCTAAGAAGGTGACAGTGGTCTGTTACACTAACATGCATGCAGAAAAAGCTATGGAGACTTTTTGGTCCCTTGATTTACATCACCAACATGATTATTTTTGCACTTTAAAAAGGTGCATTATTGTTAGCTTAAGAAACGGTAACAGCTTTTGGAAGAAGCCGTTATGGTTCAATGAATAAATCCCTTTTAATGCAAAGATCTTTTATTTGATACTCCAGAGTGGGTCGTTCTGACCCAGTCTTATCTATCGATTCAATACAACTTCCTCACTTGTAGCTTAAACTCACAGGCTTAAAACAAATTCCCATGAAAAACTTTTGTTGAAAACAATTGGGGCACAGTCACGATATGTTAACAGCTCAATCCACTTCCAGTTACTATAGGCTCTGTACAAGCAACCATGGGCTGAAGTGTTGCACTAAGTTAATCATATATACATAAAAGTAAAGATGTTTTATGCATACATACATACATATGTATAAAAAGCATCTTTACTTTAAGCTCCACTCAAAATCAATCCAAAAAACAAAGCAGCATATTAATGTATTTTAAAATAGAAGTAAAAGTAAAGCAGAGAAAATTAGCTCCCCAAGATGAAATCTCTCGTGCTTCAACGTATTGGCCTGATGGGGGGAAATATCATTTGCTTCCAAGTAGTAAACGTCAGGAAATAGTGTCTTCAATCCAAGTGTCAATGTAACTAACTATAGTGACTCAGAATGAGCTGCTATAATTCCCTATCCACCTTGCTATGCAGAATATTTAAAAAATGAATAAATAAACCTTAAAAAATGAATGCATTTGAAAGATGTTTTCAAGACAGCTCCTTCAAGTATATCACAGAAGTATGGAATCAAGAGATTATGAATCACACTAATCACACAGACAGCACCTAAGTGTATTCTGTGTGTGGCACTGTCTAAGCATCATTCAGCTTCTACAACATTCACTCAGGTCCGTATGTTTTAGCTGGGTGCAAGAAGAATTGGCACAGGCTTCATCAGATTGCAAAGCAGTTTAAGAGATAAGCAAAACAAAACTATAAGGCAGAGAAAATACTATTCTCAGAATTGCTTTTTAGTGTGCTCTTTTGTTTGTCTTTATGTGAAAAATCAGCTCTCTGAGCACTAACTTATCCCAACAAAACAGCCAAGACAATTTACTAGGAAGAAGCGGGATACAAAGAATAAATGTAATGAGCTCCTACACACTTTGCTTTATTTGTTCTAGTCCTTATTGCACACATCTGTTAGTGTTTACATACATACCGAGCCAGATATTCAGTGCATATAAATGGTTTATGACTATAACAATAGTTTGGATTCATCTTAGTCACCTTGAAGTCCATGGCTGCAAAATTATCTATGCCAGGGGTGGGCAAAATGTGGCCCAGGGGCTGGATACAGCCTGCCAGGCCATTCTATCCGGCCTGTGGGGCCCCTAAAAATTTAGAAAATGAATATATATCTGCCCTGGACTGCCTGTCATGTGGCCCTCAATGACTTGCCAAAACTCAGTAAGCGGCCCTCTGCCCAAAATAATTGCCCACCCCTGATCTATGCTGTATAGCGCTGTGCTTGACCCCCTGGCAGCAGGACAGCCATGGCACTAGAAGCTCTGTTGCCCCGCCACCTCTAATCTCCTAGGCCAGAGAGTCCCAAAAGTGTACTGTGAAAAATGGGCAGATTGGGTCCTTACCACACCAGCCCCCACATGGTGGGATTTGGCACCAGCCATGGTCACCCCTGCATGGCACGAACAGGCCCGTAGACCAGCGAGTGCGACCTCCTAGGGCATGTCCACACATGCAGGCACACGTGCTTGCAGCTGCTCAAATAGCAGTGGCACAAATTTGTGTAGGAGATTTGTGCCTCAGCACACGTGTCTGAACAGGCACTTTGGTGTGGGGCAAATTGTGCCACTTGGGGCAAACTGGATCTGCAGCCAGGGGGAGCTAGAGGCTAGCAAAATAAATACCTGCCCTGGCAAGCAGGTCAGAGCTACTTGCCCTTAGAAGCTTCTGAGGCCCAGCCAGTTGGTATCTGGGGATGCTAGCCTCTTGTGCCAGCTGGACTGCTGAAGCAGCCCTAACCTGGAGCAGCCCCAGCACCCTCTACAGCAGTGTGGCAGTGGGGGCTGCTGCCTAGCTGTGACCTGACACCACTTGCAACTGCATCTGCCCCCTTGGACCTGTGACCCTATGTCTGCATATCTGCCAGACCAAAGAGGGGACCACATGGCCTCCTGGGCTGTGGTCTGGGCACTGCAGCAGACCCTCCTGCACCTCTGGGCCAGCTGCCAGTGGGCCATGGCTGCACAGTTGGCCTTCAGTTGGCACTGCTGTCACAACTTCTGGTGTCCCCACTCTGCCATTTGGGCAGCTATCACCCAGATGATGTGCTCATTACAGTGGCCTGCTTTGAACTGTCAAAGCATGTCCTCCTGGCCTCAAATGGCCAGGAGGTCAGCCAGCTCATCTGCGCTCTAGCTGGGTCCCTGCTGGCCTCACTAGCAGAGATCCTGCAAAAATTTCAAATTCTCCGATTAAAAAAACCCAAATTCTCTCATTAAAATACCCCATATTCATGTTCTTCCATGATTAAAATGAAATGCCCCCATACAGAGATAGGTCAGTTAGCAATGTTTTCAACACCCCTACCCTTGCCCCCACTCCCAACCCCACCAACGTCCCTCACTCCTGACCCTCCACCCCCTACTAGCTCCCTCCCAGCTGCAGCTCCATTCCAGCACCAGGACGCAAGTCCAGCTGCAGCTGTCCCACCCACTGTTTTGTGGTTCTGAGCAGTGCCAGCCCTAACTGTTCTGCTCCTTGAGCCTGTGCCCAGGCCCTGATCCCCATGCCATTCCTAGGAAGTCCTTGACTGGGGATCAGGGACTGGACTGGGTAAGCCCTTCCCTTCCAGGCCAGCCTACCCCTGCACAGGCTGCCCAAGGAGGACAGGGGAGCTCTAATCCTGGCTCTAGTGGCTTCTTGTACCCAGAGTGCTCCCCCATCCATGCACATACACACTTAACAACAAATGTATATCTCAGGATTTCAATACAGTAACAGATAATGGCATCTGTTGGCAGCATTCAAAACGCTGCTCTTTTTCTTTCTGTATAATCTAACTATAAAAATCTCCATTAATGAATAGTGGCTATCATCATTCAAAGTATCCATGACAATGATGCAGTATGAAAGGCCACTTTGGTGCTGGTGAAAGTGTGAAAATAACTGGAGAATTGATGTGGCATTTAGATTACAGAGTATGCAATGCAATGGCATTTGCCTCATAAATGTACCCAACTATTTAGTATATGAAGCAAAAAACTTGATCAATGACTTCTTAATATGCATAATGCACTTCACATGCATTTTTATACATCTCAAACAGCTTTAACCTTAGGTGGTTAGATTTCATTCATCAGCCATATTACACACTTGGTATCATAGAATAGGCTTCTCTTTATGTCAGATGCCTTCTCACAACTCTTCTAAAAATATGCCAAAATCCAGTTTTCTTGCTAAATACAGATCAGTTAAGTCTTACTTGGCCAGCATTGCAAAAAGCTCAACATTAAAAATTAGGCCTGAATCAATTTATGTCACAAGAACAGAATGTCAAAGAGTAATGGTGGCTTGCAGTGACCCAGCTTTGAAAATATTCACAAACTACCCACTGACTGGATCTGGCCCATGAAGCCAGGACCCTGTAAGTAATTTGGTGGCATGGGAGCAGCAGCCAGGTCACAAGCACATTAGTGGCAATTCAGCAGTGAGGAGTATCAGCAGTAGCAGAAGTAGTGGTGGCAACTGGGTCATCAATGGTGGTCCATCTTAGGGCCAAGCTGCATTAATTCAGCCCCCTGTTCCCGAAAGTTTGCCGACCCCAGCTCATAGTAATGGACCTTTACTGGAAGCCTCTCGTTGCTCCCAACTACAGCTGTCCAGAAAAGTTTTTCACTTCCACGAAAAAATATCAAATCTAAAATAAATGTACCAAATTTGAGCAAAAGAAGTAAGAGCCTAAGTATGCTGTAGATGGGAAAGAACAATGAAAACAAATCCCTTCTAAGAAAGACAAAAGAACATTTTTAGTTCTCTCCCCAACCTGCCCAAACACCTTGACATGTCTAGCTCTCTTGCGTGGTTTCCGCTGAACATCATGTTTTAAAAAAAAAATTATTGGAAAACATCTCTGTTGCAAAAAGTCAGTATTTTTTACTGGTGTGGGGGACTTCTGGTCAGCTCTACAACAGATGTAAAATCATGCCCTACAGCAATTGTTCAGACTTGCTTTGCTGCTTCAAATTTGTTAATTCTCATGTTTGGTAGCCCACTTGTTCTAACATCTACAACTGGTTTGACATTAGGATTACTATTTCATCCTGATTCCCTTTTGTATCATTATATTCTTATAAAAAATTAAGCTGTTTGCTCTTCATTTCTCAAAAGAAAGGGTCACGTGAATCTGAGTTGTTGAGACCATTTATGATTTGGAGCCTCACATCAATTATATCTTTCTTCTGTGAGGTTTTGCAGCACTTATTTAGAGATATAAATTACTTTAAAAATAACTCTCTATTGTGCAACTTCATTTTTATCCCTGAGATGTTTTTGTTCACCAAACAACCACACTCCTGCAGCACAGTCTCTAAACCTAGCTACGCAACAATAGCCTGAAAGCCAAAGCTGCCAGAGACCAGATTATTCTCTTTGTATGCCACGTGTTCTTCTGATCTAATATTTTGACCTGGTTTCTTTTTATACATACTTGGGTTAAAAGCCTCCAAAAAAACCTATGGAGAATGTAGAGAACTTGTGTTGCTGGTCTGTTCTAGATAACATAACTCAATATAGGACTGACAGAATTCATAGCATATGCATTTTCAAACCAAAAGGTGTTCCTTTATTCGGGTAATTTGGATAGTACCCAACGTGAAGTTTAGTGGCTATTCATACAGAAAAATTAATATGTTTAGATGCATTTACTATGGGTTATATTGTAGCTTTAATTGGATTTGTACCCAAATTTGAGTTAGATACAAATTTGATGCATGTAACCCATCACACATAGGTATTAATTAAGGAAAGCCCTCCGTGATATTATTTTATCAAAAGTTTACACTAAAACAGTGTCCTTATGACACAGGCTTTTGAAGGAGAATGGATGGTCTGGTAATCAGATGATGTCCTGGGTCCTAGGAGATTTCTGTTCAGTGCCCTGCTATGCCATGAGCTTCCTATAGGACCCAGGAAACTTCAGCTATTCTCTCTCTCTCTCTCTGTGCCTCAGCTTCCAATTCATACAAACAAGATAAGAGCATAAATACATGGAAGACAGCGATATATGCCATATAACCACCTAAATCATAGGGGCCTGTTTTAGGGTGGCATGCAGGTGCTCCCTCTTCCTCCTGCCAAGAGATATTTGTTGTGAACGCACACACTACCGTGCCCATTAGGAACATGCGGTCTGCACTACCCTCCACTGTTATTGTGAAAGTGGGACTGGCTGTGGCTCTTCATCTCTCTGCCCTCCTTGGGAGAAGGGCTGATAGGCAAGAGGATGCCAGCTGTGCAGGCAGTAATGGTGTTCCAAAAAGCCCAGCGTGAAACAGCACCTCGCCTCCCCAAGTATGCAATGAGGCAACACACTTTAGTCCACTATAAAAATTAATACCTTTCCATGTTGGCTCTATGAGTATTAATAAAACCCTTATTCTTGTCCCCAGCCACCGGTAGAGATCTTGTTACCGCCCCTTCTGTTTTAATACTAGTTGTAGAAGCCTCATAACTTGAGTCACTTTAAACCCTACATTTGCAGGATCTTATCATTCATTCATGTTAAATGAGACTTAGAGGCTGTGAAAACACAACATAAATAAAGACTAGGCAGCTGTCGTCTTTGAAACACTTGGTCTATGCAGAGAAGGCAGAGAGAGCGGGAGAAAGGAGGTATTCTTCACATTTTGCAGGTGAAGAATAGAGCAGTTAAATGATTAGGATGGAAGAATCCCATGTACCACTAGAGGCTGGGGACCAACTCGCTAAGCAGCAGCTCTGCAGAAAGGGACCTGGGGGTTCCAGTGGACAATAAGCTGGATACAAGTGAGCAGTGTGCCCTTGTTGTGAAGAAGACTAATGGCATACTGGGCTGCATTGGTAGGGGCGCTGCCAGCAGATCAAGGAAAGAGACTATTGCCCTCTACTCTGCACTGATAAGGCTACATCTGGAGTACTGTGTCCAGTTTTGGGCCCCCCAATGGAAAGAAGGACATGGACAAGGTGGAGAGAATCCAGCGGAGGGCAATGAAAGTGGTGAGGGGGCTGCGGCACATGCTTTATAAGGAGAGACTGAGGAAACTGGGCTTATTTAGTCTGCGGAAGAGAAGATTGAGGGGGTGGATTTGGTAGCCATGTTCAACTACCTGAAGTGTAGTTCAAAAGAGGATGGAGCTAGACTGTTTTCAGTAGTAGCAGATGACAGAACAAGGAGCAATGGCCTCAAGTTGCAACACTGGAAGTTTAGGTTCGATATTAGGAAAAACTCTCTCACTAGGAGAGTAGTAAAACACTGGAACTGGTTACCTAGAGAGGTGGTGCAATCTCCATCCTTGGAGGTTTTAAGACCTGCTTGGCAAAGCCCTGGCTGGTACGATCTAGTTGGGGTTGATCCTGCTTTGAGATGACCCGAGGCTCCCTTCCAACCTTCATTTTCTATGATTCTATCATTTGCCAAAGTTATACAAGAATCTAAGTCAGAGTTGGAAACTAACCCTTCAAGTGCCAGGTCAAGTGTCTTAACCTTAAGATCATGCTTAGTTACTTTTTCTAGGTACTAAAAAGCCAGGGGTAGCAACTCCTTTTCATTTTAATTTCTTAGGGGCGGGTGGTATGTGAGCAAATTTGGTATTCAGGAAAGAACTGAGAGAGGCGCTCTTTCAAGATTAGGAGCTGTATCAGACAAACTGTCTGCCTTCTTCTTTCTCATATGGATAAATACATGACCAGGCCAGATCTGTGTTTTGCAGTTTCATTTCATTCCCAAGATGAAATATTTAGATGGAAAATACTTCTAAAATAAATGTATTCTTAGTAAGAAAAAAAAAAAAGTTATTTCATAAGCTTCAGAAGATTAACTTTCTTACAAGTTATTTCAATGCATATTACAACAATCAAAAGACAATTTTGTAGTATGACAGTTTTGATATTTCTAAGTCAAAAACAAAAATAACTTGCTATGGCATATCACTTTAATTTCCTCTTACATTCATAAATCAGATTGTTATATTCAGCATACTATTTCCAAACTTCTTTTAATATACTTTATATCCATAGTGACTACTGTTGAGGACACAATGCAATATGGTGGAAATTCCTTAGAGGCTTTGATGGAAGCTGTATGTTTCTAAAAGTTAATTGAAACCTCAAACCATAATAGAATACATTTCATTAACTTTGAATTAGCTTTATGTCTAAAAACTAGAGATTAGTCAGACTCTTTAATTAAAGGTTTCATTAAGGGTCAGGCTCTCAACTGATATTGATGAAGAAAGCTGTTTTGATTCAGTGAAGTTATGTCAAACTGCATCAATGAGGATTCTTGGCTCAAGATTGTGCGTGTGTCAAAAATCATTTCTATTTTGTGAGCTAAACAGTTATAAATTAAAAAATAAAAACGTCAACATAGGAAAAAAATGACATGACCAAATGTAAAAGTGAGTGACAGTTGCAGAAGAACAGACACATGGTCGGATATATGCTGGTTAGAGCTATGTCATGTAAGAAAGGTTGGTAAGGATAGTCTGATATCTACTTGGGATGCTACATATTCCATGGGACGAGTTCAGATGTGCAACATCTACACCTGTCTTAGTTTCATACAGGTAAGTTTTCCATCACATTTGTTTTCCATGCTTATTAGCTGGCAAAAGATTACACCTTTCAGACACAGCAAGAGTAGCAGAGGCATTTTCTTCCAAGTTCTCTTGCTTGCCATTTAATTTAGGACATGATACGCCTCCCAAACATAATATAAGCTAAATAACGATGAGTAGGAAACAAGGGGCATGACAGGACTGCAGAATCCATTGCTATCCACTCGTATCTTCTTCCTTCTTCCTGTAGGGCCAGTGTCTTCTGAAAGCTACCAGAGGGTTTCTCCACAACTCCACAGCTTCATCAAAGAAGGATCTTATTTGTCTCAAAAACCATCTAACCCACTGCTGAGTAATCAGACTGATCAGCATTCTGGGTATGGCAACTATCCATAGTGTAGTCAAACAAAGTATTGCCACAGACAACACAGAAGATGAAACCCTGTTCCTGCTAAAAATCAAGAAGAGATTTGGAATCAAATTCAGTGTGCCCTGATTCTATCCAGAGTCTCTAGAATTTGTACATTTTTTCCCATTTATTAAAGATGCCCAAGAAATATTAATATTGGATTAAGTGAACTATAATTAAGTCTGCGTGAAGTGACTAGTATTCGCTTCAGATTTGGATTCAGCCAATCCAGGGAACAGTGATTTGATTTGGCGATTCGAATCACTGTCCCGAATCAATTAGGCCAAATATGATTCGGAGATTCAGCCACTGCCGAATCAGCTGAATCTCCGAATCGGACAGGGTGGCTGCCCCACCAACACCAGCTCCCCGCTCTTTAAAAAAAAGCCCCCAAATCACTGGTTCCTGCCAGGTTGGGGGGGCAATCCCTGCTGCCCCCCACTTCCCCGCACTGCATGGGGGGCTCTATCACAAGCCCCCAGAAGCCCCAAGGCTACTGCAGCAGCCGGTAAGTGGGGGGGGGGTTAACTGGGAGCTGAGGCAGGCAGGCAGCAATGGGGGGGGTTGGGAGAGCGGGCAGGGGATAGGGGCTTATGGCAGAGCATGCCATGCAGTGTGGGGCAGTGGGGGACAGCAGGGATTGCCCCCCTGCCTGGCAGCACCCGGTGAGTAGGGGCCTTTTTTTAAAAAAGCCGGGAGATGGGACGAGGCAGGGCAGCCATTGGCGGAGGCTGGGAGAGCCAACAGGGGTGGGGGGCATTCAGGGGGGCTGAGGGAGCAGGCAGGGGATGGAGCCTAGTAGGGTCCCACCATTATCCCCATCCCCATCCTCCAGCCCCCCCCTTCCCTGCCCCCTACTTACCAACACAGAGTCTAGGTCCAGCTCCCTGCGGCAGCAAGCGGTCAGTGCCCGAATCTCCAAAGCTCTTCTAATCAATTTGGTAAAGATTTGGAGAGCTTCAAATTGATTTGGACCTTTCTATTGGTCTCCTGATTCGATTCAGATTCAGAGATTCAGCTGCCAAATCAGGCCGAATCTCCTCCAAATCAAGTCAGCACCCAAAGCTTCACACAGCCCTAACTATGATGGTGTCATCACTGCTAAAGAATCAAAAGTTTAAAAAAACAGGTATCCAGAAACAAATAAAAGGACCTCAAGTCTATGATGATCTCAGAAAGTCTGAAAAAAAAAAATAAATAAAGTTTTTCCTATGAAAATGCTGCCACAATTTGTAATCAATTCTTGTAAAAACTAAAACATGAACCTTACCCCTTTCTAATAAATACCAAAAAAAGGCAACAATTTCCAAAGCAGTATTATAATACTTTTTTTTTTTATAAGCTTTATTCCTTTCATGATAGCCTCTTATCATGATAGATAACAAGAAAAAAAAATATGAGATTCAATTTGGTATATGTTAATGCCATCTCATACTATACGAACACAGGCTGCATCCGCCATGTTCTGGAGCTAAGGAAAAAAAAGGCTCTCAAAGTTATTCAAGAATGAAGGCTTAAGACAGTCTATATGACTTTTACCTGCTGAAGTCTGTCAGCTTTTGAAACACAACAGCAGCTTAAGAGATTTTCCTATAATATAATGTTCATAATTTGGGGTTTCCAGCCTCTCACTAAACATCAGCCATTTCCCATTGAAGCAAAATGGTCACCCTCAGATCCCAGTTCAGTCTCCTGCCCCTGACTCTCAGAGTATCTACCTACTTCCATGAGATTTGCACTAGTACTTCTCTAGGAAGAATTTACAATAAACAGTACTAATGAGGGGGACAAAATACGGCATACCTCAACCATCTTGACAATACTAAGAGCTACATCTATTGTAGTAGTATGCCAAATATGCACCTTCAGCTCCCAGGAAGGCCATTTTATATGCTGGAAGATTATAAAATAAAATAGTAAGTGAGAGTTACTTCTTCCTTAGCTGAAGCAGTATTGGGATAAGAATGTATTTTTAGACAGACACTCGCGGCCAAAAGAAATATGGTGTGGTTGGGACTAAAAACATTGACTGCTTGGAAAGAAGGCAAGAGAGATGATAGAGAGAACATGCCTGGATAAAGATGAAATAGAGGAAGGGACTGGCAAATTCAGGAGAATATCCATAGATATGTAAGCATAATATAACAGCGGTTGAGTGAGTGCTCATGCCTCCTTATATCAAAGGAAGTTCACATAGTCACTCAGTCCAAGATTCGCCTTGCTTCCCTGCCTAACTTTCCTGCCAAGGCTTGATAGAACTGTAGGACCAGACAAGACCTGTAAGATCATCAAGTCCAGTCGCCTGCCATAGATTCATGGATGCCAGGGTTAGAAGGGACCTCAACAGATCATCGAGTCCAACCCCCTGCTTGGGCAGGAAAGAGTGCTGGAGTCAGATGACCCCAGCCAGATGCCTATCCAGCCTTCTCTTAAAAAGACCCCCAAGGTAAGGGAGAGCACCACCTCCCTTGGAAGCCCATTCCAAATTTTGGCCACCCTTTGGCCATGGGCAGGAGGTAGTTGGGCTCAAACGAGCTCAACAAGGTGCTTCTCCAGCCTCCTCTTGAGCACCCCCAGGGATGGCGACTGCACCACCTGTGATACTTCTTCACTGGTCAGGTCACTGGTAGGGACCTTCGCCTCAGGATGAGGGGAATGAGACAAGGCTCCACAGGGTCTTGAAAATGTGGCCTCTCTCCAGCCTTTCACCACCAGCTTGCATTTCACAATGTCTGTAGCATAGTGTATTCTCTCAGGCCAGCTGGGCCATGTCCTTCCCTTCAGAAACGTGTTATGATTTCAATGAATCAGCGAAGTCCACAAAGAAAAAAACAAGCCCATTCATTGATGCTTTTGCAAACAACTCTACTTGTAAGTGCTCTGATACTCCCATAAACATCAATGGAACAGGGCAGGCTCAGTGCTGTGAGGGTCTTCCAAGTACTTTCAGTCCTTTTGATGGATGCCGTCAGTGATTTATTTACGCCTGTGAGAGATTATGGTTCCAGTCCCACACACATTACTTGAATGCTGCATAGACAAATACCTCAGAAATGATTGATTAATGTATCTTTTCACATAAAAGCCTCAGAGAACAGGCTTTGAATGATTTCACAAAACACAGAGAATGGGCTCTAACATTTATTTCAAAACATGCATCACAGCAATCAAAACCAAATTTGCTTCTGTCCATTATTATTAGAATTTATATAACCCAGTACAAAGAAGGAAGTATATTTGTCTGACTATTGTATAATCTTACTGGAATCATAAATTGGCTTTATAAGGATAATTGACACTTGTGTTATTTGTATTCTCCTTTCCCTACAGTAAGTCAATCATGACGACTGGCCTAGGTACACTTATCCAAGATCTGTGACTCCAGCATATTATTGAAGACCATGTTGTTGAATCTTCAGAGCGATTCTTTAAATGCTCAGTAGCCTAATAACACTGCACAGTAGTGTGTGGGGCAAAAACTATGCTAATACACTACTGCACAGTAGCATCACTAAAAATCATGTACCTGTAGTTACCGTGCATTTAGTTAGTACTTCTACTACTGTAGTAACTGCTCATTTAGTTAGTAATTCATTAAGCGAGTACTCAACTAAATGCACAGTAGTTACTAACTATAATTAATTGTGAAGAGATGCCTACTGTAAATTAAAGAAAGAAAAATAAAACAAAACTATCAATGCCCCTTCAATGGGCAGTTGTTGCTTGTAGCCATCACTTCCTACATCTTAGAACCATAGCCACAACTTAGAATGAAGAACAGAGCTGCTAGGTTATAAAGTGCATACCTTTAAGGATTTCATCAATGACTAACAAAAACGTACTGTCAAAAGGGCTATGGGAGCTTCATCAAGGGATGGATGTAGTATCAAACTTAATGATTTAGGTTAAAAGTCAGTTTATTGAATTTCTGCTCCAGATCCCCTCCAAATTCAACTTAACTCTCAGTCCCCCAGCATCCCAGGATGCTTTGCACCTTCCCTGCAAATCTCCCCTTGTAAGATGGGTGGGCTAGCCTTGGCCCAAGCTGTCTACTCCAGCCCAGCGGGGAGGTGTGCTCTAGCACCCCCCAGCCTTTGGCCTGGGTCACTGCAGGCACGTGGCTGTATTTCCAGAATCAAAAGTGAATGTCTCTTCACTTGCTTATTGGTTCAGTCTACGTAGCTTAGACTAAACTGTGAAGATTGAATCAATTCAGTCTCAGGCTTTTTTGACTGTCTGTACTTAGCCTAAATGCCACTGGACACATGCACACAATGTCCTTTTCACTATCTTACATGTTTGCAGCCATTCCCACTGTGCAAAATGTGCAAAATGCTATCAAAATGGTCTCTAATGTTTCACATCTGTGCTTACCTTAGGCATACACCAGAAACAATGTGAGGATACTTTAGACAGCTACAGACTCGTTCAGAAAAGCTTAATGTACCTAGAAACACGTTCCTCCTGTACAGCAAAGTTGGACAGTTTTTGGATGCTCTTTGGCACATTCATCATTGTATTATTTCCCTAAGAAGGATACATTATTTATTCTGAATCACTGGCTCCAATCTCTTAGGAAGCCAGTGGCCTTTTAAGAAAATAAGTATTTGCAAGCGGTTGTAGTGCATTTCCACTATGTATTCTGTTTACAGTAAAAAGATCTACTTCATTATTCATTTCTGCTTTTCTTAATTGCCTTTATTCATTTCCTTTTAACAGATTTATCATTCTAGAATGACAACAAGGTTTGTAGCAGCAGTCTTGGCCCTACAGTCTTTGGGAACTGTTTTAATTATTATTGCTCCCCTGCTGTTGGCTGTTTCATACTGGCATTGGTATACAGGTATATTTGACTCTTTCCAGAGGCTCCAAACTGTTTAATTCTCTCTGATGTTCAGAGTTTTATTCCCTCAAGAGGGCTGGATTATTCCTTTTGTTCTGCAACTCAAATCCTATTTGTGGGTTGGCTCCTACTGTTTTTATTCTTCTTTTAGATAATTTGCCAGAACAAACCTTTGATTTTTTTCAAAATAAGAATGTCCCTTTAATTTGGGGGTAATGATCTATCAATGGGTTTGATTTAGATAGATTAACAATGGGCTACATGTCAATTGTGATTTCCTTTTGGGCATACTACAGAAGCCAAAACTACTGGAAGGGAGTTGTTGTTTTTTTTCCCCCCTTTCACTTCAATTGGAAGATCAATGAGAATTGCTCCAACCTGTTATTGAAATCCATAAAGAACCTGAACTTTTTTTGAGAACTGGCTAAGTGTCACTAAGAATAGATGTGTATTATTTCAATGCCAGAAAGGAGAAAGGTAATTTTATGACAGGCTAACAAAGATGGGGGAGAGACACTGCAGTGTTAGACTAAGTCGTTTGACAGTCTGGGAAGGAGAAGTCTCTCTGGACAGATATGTTTTGCAGCAGTGACTTGCAATATGGGACAGGAAAAACAAAAGAATTAATAGCTAATTTTATCTGCTGTAAATAAGACATGAAAGGCATTCATACCATAAGAGCTGAGACTGGAAAACAGACTCTTATAGAACAAATATATTAATCAAGTTCTCAAAGGTTCGATCAATCTCTGTCCTGCTCAAACGCTGCCTGCACCAAACAGGCTTCTGATTAATTTGTTGGTGTTGATCTAGAAGTCTCCCTATGCTGACATCAACTGGTTATCAAGCATCTGAAAACTGGAGAGGGACCCAGGCTGTGGGAAACTTAAATCATTATTTACCTGTACTACAGTTGCACCTCAATTGATTGCACACAAATTGGGGCCTCCCCTTCCTGGTGCGGTTCAATATACACAGGAGAACACTTTTTTCATTAATTAGTATTATATGAAGATAAAGCTTGGCAAGAGCATTTGTGAACGGCTACAGCATAGGCAAAGGATGTTGTCCCGGATAGCTAATTTCCTTCAGCCTGCCCTGTTGAACTCTACCTTCTTCTGAACCTTTAATTACCCCAAATAAATGAATGAGGGCACTGGATCACTCTCTCACACATTTGATGTTATTCAAAGGGGGAAAAAAATGGAGCCAACTGAGTATGATGTGAACAGACTATTTCAGAATGTGTCAGCAAGAAACTTCAGGACTTCTGGTAAATTATGAAACTGCGACAGCAAAAGATGACAACACTTTTTAAAGAATGGAAGCATCCGTGTATGGTTTGGACAATGGGAAATGTACTCTGGGCAATTTTGATGGAATATGACTGCTTAGTGCTGACTCTTTTCAAGATTTCCTTTCCATAAAGCAGCTGGTAGCTTCCTCAAGGCAAGGTGTTTTACACAGATTCCCCCTAAACTCTGATACCATCTTCACCACATACTGGGCCCCTGGGATTTAACCATCACACTTCTGTGCTCGTTTTCTTCCCCCATATAAGTCTGTTTGGACCACCAGCAGGGAGGAAGCGATAAACTCAAGGGATGGTTCCAGGACAAAACTTGTGGATTTGGGCCATCAATATGCTGCACGTAGCAAACTACTTGACAGCTCATCTGACCTAAATAAACATGCTGTGTGGCAGGAACTTAGTGGAGCACATCCTGCGGGGGGGGGGGGAGAACCCCCCAAAATTTAAGAAGACTAGATCATATGTGGATGGCAAACTCCTGAAAGTTGCCAGTAATGAAGTATCTAACCTAGATAATGATCTACACGGAATGATTTAATGTACTGTCAGGGTCTGAAATAAATTGTAGTCTAATCTCAAGCAATGATAATTTTCTTCCTTCTGAATTTATTTCCTTTGATCCTTTTGCTTTAACTAGCCCACTTATTCAAGGTAATAACTTGCTCCAATAATTACTGCATAAATCCATTTCTATTCCCATTTGAAGAAATTATACAGGACGATAAGTACCCTCCTCTTTCTGCTAAGGTTAAATAGGATGTATGTGACAGCCTTTCACACTTATTCTTGCATAGTACCATTCATGTTACAAGATGTATTTTTTTCCTTTCTTATAGAAATGATAAACTCATGATCAGTCCACTCAAGCAACAATTGCCTCAAGAAAACCAAAGCCTAGGATTCTTTAAATATATTCTAGGCATGACCTCTCAGAATTGCAGTTTACGTTGTCTTTGCCAGAAGAACACCAAAAAAGGAGTTTTAATGTTGTTTTATGTAACGCGTCAACGCTTTCTTTTCTGGTCTTTTTTTAAATAAAACCTATATACAATACTAAAAAGTAAGACAATAGTCTGGACAGCTGAATTGCTTGCAGGGCTTACAAGTCCATAACTGGTTCTGTAGAAAGATGGAACAAATCCTATTGACTTCAAAAGATCAGGTCTGTGGGCTGGGCTTCTCTCCAAAGTTATAATCTCAGCAGAGATATTTCCTAGCACCTTAATTAGTGCTTTTTTTCCCCCTGAAACAAGTAACATTTTTCAATTATCTCCTCACTACAGTTCATTTCCTTAGAACTATGCTACTAATTTGGAGTTATTGTTTGTAGGTGTCATTTATTTTGATTTATTTTCCTGAAGATGAACACAGGAGAAATTGAAAAGGTTGAAAGCGTCCAAAGTGAATTATGCAAGTTTAAGGTAGTGCCCTAACAATTAAGGCCTCAGTTCAGCAAGATACTTGAGCACATGTCTAACTTCAAGCATGTGAATCAATTATTATTCCATTTTTCTTTTAGTATTGCAGTTGTACCAAGAAGCCCCAGCCATGGATCAGTAGGCCAGTACAATAGGCTCTCCACAAACAGCAAATAAAGCAAGCAGATGGTCCATGACCCAAGGAGCTCACCCTCTAAATAAGCATAACTCAGTATCAAAGCACATGGTTACTTTGTACTTTCCGGATTAAAGTATTGGACAGCAGTTATGAAAGGAAAGAAGGGAGAAAAGACATGAAGATGTGCAGCCTCTGTACAGAGGAAGTCATTGCCAAGAAAACCTTACGGGAAGTCTTGTTTCTAGATCTGAACTTAAGCAGATTTGGAGTCATTCTACTCTTCTTCGGGAGGAAACTACATAGCAAGGTTTTCAACAGCAATTCTGTTCCTGTAGTGGATGGTTTTGCCCTGCAGCTCTCCAAGTGCATCATCCATTTCCACGGAAGGCAACTGCATTGGAAGGTCACGGATACCTTTTAAGCTACGGCCTATGACTAAGAACTTTGTGGAGTGGGTCCTTAACTTTGAATCGGGTCTTGGAGAAGACGTAGAGGTCTAAAGGGTCACAGAGCATTGGCTTAATGCCTCCCTTGAGCCTTTATGTTTTTTGAGTGGCTGTCTTCACGTGGCTATCAAATTCATCTCCTGTTACAAGAATGAATTACACCCATATGACAGGGGAGGGACCGCCAAGTGGATGCCAGTAATTAGGACTCTTCTCTTCTGAAATGAGACAGTGCTGTTCAGTGATGATAGGCAACAAGCCCAGGAATGAGCTAGAAGTGCAAAATGATCATAACATTTTACAATATCCTGCCAGTTCTGATATTTAAAATGCTACACCATGCTTCGACTATGCAATGAGGAGAGAGGTGCCTGAGGAATACCACAGAAAGATAGCCGAGACCTGAGTCACATATGCAATAAAGAATTGGTCCGATCCATCTCAGGTAAGAAAGATTTTTCTGTGGAAGTTATGCAAATCAATTTTATTTTGTATAGTTATGTTTTAAGTGCCCTACTCTCTCAGAATAAGAGTTTGTGGTCAGACTGCCTACATATGTTTGTACAGCTCCTACCACAATGGAGTCTTAGATGCAAGCGGTACTCAAAGACTCGATCAAGTTGTTGTTGATGTTAATAATAATAATTCTACTTTATATGTAATAAATATTTCTAATGTGATAATACTTATGTGCTATTATATGTAATAATACTTAATAACAAGTGTACACATGCTACTTGCAGTATATATTGTTACTGCAATTCCACAGTGTGCTATCACATAAATAGGGGGTGTGCCAGCAGAGTATTTAAACGCATTTTATTATAGCTTCAGGGATGTGAGACTGAGACTTGCTGCAGACTGCATGGAAAGTACCCTCAGGTATAAATGGGTACCTAGTCATTTGGGTCGGTGAGTCAGCTGGAAGTGATTCCAGCCACGTTCATCCCTTGTGTGCCATTGTCTACAGGAACTGGGCTGCCTTAACTACACTAATCCACTTGGCCATTAAGCTTGTGCAAACCTTCACCTTTTTGACCTCTTAAGTATCTAGAATATGAATAATAAATATGAATAAATAATACCAGTATAATAGACCTTTCCAGGGGAGAAAAGTATGGTCCAGACAAAAGCAGCAAGTCAAAAACCTGTTGGTGGTTTGAAACAAAAGTTAGTGCACAGTAATAACCACTTGTAGGCGAAAAAGCTAAAGATGTAAACCACATCCATACATTTCCAATAGTTTCATAAGATGAACACCAAGCTATTTAATTATAGTCATTCGCAATTTCAAGTGAAATGAAGCAGAATAATTCAGTAAGCTCAGATGTTATATAATAACTTCAAAGTAATACCAGTTTGTCTTATAGTTTTGACTAAGTATTTTCAATTGGGCACCTTGGGATAAACTGCATATGGTGCATGAATCAGAGCCCAGAACAAAATAGTACCTGTGCTTTATACAATAAAAGAATAACTTGTACTATGCCAAAGAATTTAATGAGCTATGACTCCAAATCCCCCATAGAGAACAGCTCTAGTTTATTGTTTATCCCCAGCGCTAAGCCGCTATATGAATTCTTTACACAAACACTGTCATTCAGGTGGAAGAGAAGTATACATGGATGAAATGCTAACTGTGCCTCCTGTACAAAATAACAGGCTCCCGGCCAAATGCAATTATTCAAATATTTGCCCTGCTTTAGGCCTTGTGTAAGCAAATTATCAGCTTATATATACTTGACTTTACACGATTACACTTCCTTTGAATACCTAATTTTCATGGAAGTTAATTACCGTACTTACTGCTACTTGAAATTAAAAAGGGAATATATAGAAAAATGCAATGCTGCCGTACCTTAATAACTAAAGATCTGCCAGAAATAGATTAGCTCTGTACAGTCTCTAGCTGATAAAATATAATCATGCTATTTTACTTTTGCAAATAGCTGTGCCATTCATTCCAAGGTATCTGAAAGCTGTTATTTCTTCTGCAATAGCAAATCAAAACCCAGCAATGGACCAGATCCTGCTGTGGAGAATGCTGTACAGAGAACTAAAAGTGGTCCCTGCACCCAAGATCTGGTGATCTCCAATCTTCCTTGCCTACGCTAATGAGGGCTTGCTGGTCTAGTTATACTGGCACAGGGGTGGCAAATGAATATTTTTGCTACTGTAACAGCATCTGTATTAGGGTGCTTCCCAGCATAACAAGGTAATTACGGGTATAATAAGTGTTCAAGTGCAGATCAAGCCTGCTCATTTCCCTACCTAACGAGCTCCACAGTTGCATCACTTTAATACCTGGACACTTCACAAATCTATTTGCACAACACCCTTCTGAGAAGGAAATTCCTACCACCACAGTTTTCCAGATGGGAAACTGAGGCACAGAGATAATAAGAACAAACTTCACATTGGCTGCTTCCAAAATTAGGTTTCAACATGCTTAAACATTACCTGGCCACAGGACAGTGATTCAAAGACACAGGGTTAGGTACCAAGGAAGCCTTCCTAAACAGGCACTGAGGAGTGTCAGGTGCTTCCAAACAGCAGTCCACAAAAACATGCACGCTGGACAGGGAGCTGCCTAAAGCCAGCTAGCAGAAAGAGCACAGGAGCTCCTGCCCTTCTTTGGCTAATCCAGGGCTTGACATTAAGTTCCTCTATCCACTTGGGATCCAGAGCCTGGAGTCCTCTCCATCCTGGAACTGAAACCTGGGTTCTAGGTCCTCAGCCAGAAGAGATTCAAATGCCAACATGACCCTACCTCCCAGGAGCAAAGATATAATACCGTGTCCTGGGCAGTCCTCCGTCCCTCTGCCCCCCAGTTTCTGGTTCCAGTTACGGCAGCAGAGAGGACACTGCTGGGGGCAAAAAGTTGTTGTTATCACCCCCTCCCCCCTTCTCTCCCCCCTCACCAACACATGTTGTGAGGTCAAAAAGACACTGTTTTTTGGTGGCAATACAATGAGGTGGCATCTGCCCCCAAAAGCAATAAGCCTCCATCTCCTGTTCCTGCGCCACCTCTGCTGCTCAGTCTCCCCTACTGCCACAGCTACTGCAAAGAAGGTGCAGGAGCAGGGGGAAGTGATGGGGACAGGGGATGGAAGGGTGAGCCTCCCCTCCCCCAGCTCCATTCTTGCACCCCTCCTTCCTTAGACAACACCTAAGGAGCTTGTGCTCACGCACCCACGGTACTGCCCAGAAGAGTCTCTTAAATCACTATAGATTAGCCCGGGCAGGGCACTCTTCAGCCCTCCTGTGGAAGCTAGCCAGGCCAACGAATAGCCAAGACAGCAAAAGTTATGGGGCCAAAGGAACCATGATTCATAGCCTGATACTTATCATTCAGAAGGAAAGAAACCTGAGTTTTGGCCCCATGTCCTAAGACTATTTATTTAAGGACTCCCACTGTAACATGCACAAAGGCAGAATACTTGCTCAGGGTCACATAGTACGTCTGGGACAGAAGCAAACAGAAATCAGAGTCCAAAGTCTCTGTCTAACCACAGGCCAGCCATTTCTGTTTTGTACTAGCTGCATCTCTAAGTGCCACTGTAACGAAGCTGCAGCTAAGGAGGCAACTAGCAGGCACAAATTACAATACAATGGCTGCATCTACACGTGAGCTTAACTGTGGAGTTGACTAATGAGCTGCAGAGTATAGCGTCACCATCTACTAGTGCAACACTATTAGGCCGCAGTAAACTAATGCCACCATAAGAGAGAAGTCAGAGACAGCATTCTCTTACAGTGGGAAAGTTAACTGCAATTAAATGCACATGTAGAGACTGACTGCAGGAATAAATTGTGCCCAGTCAGCCCACCCAGCAGGGGGCCAGACTCCTGCCTGCCACCCAGCTACACGGCTCCACACTTTCAGCACCCTCATGATGAAATTGCTGCTGTCCCAGGTGCAGATGTAGACCTATCTTACTTCAGCTCAAACTGTGCCCAGCAGTAGCTTACTCCAGCTTAAACTGCACTGGAGTAGTTCTTTGCTTTAAATTAAATGCAAGGGTAGATGTACCCAATGAGTGTAGAGGGATGTTTTAAGCAAAGGACAAAGCTGTACTTATAAGGGCCCCAGAGGATCTTTAATGTCCTTGCAAAATAGCTAAGACCTTGGTTTTTAAAAAACCATGTCTGACTTCAAAATAAACCCAAAAAGGAATGGCGTTTCTTAATTGCTTTTCTTAATTGCTCTATTACTATAGAATTTCTCTGTATTTAAAAAGCAAGAGCCCTGACAGTATGAGTCATCTTAGGCTTTTTAAAATCTGTGATAACATGCCTGGTCTTGAATTTCCTTGCTAATGGATAACTATTGTGCTCATTTTGCAAGAAGTCAATGCCAAGTTGCTTACTGGGAAAATAAATGACACCAGGAGTACAAATTAAATTACACCACAAGGTTGTCCAATTAGGAGAAAAAAACTCTCCCCCTGGACTCGTTACAGAGTTCAGAATTTATATTTAGTCCTGCTATTAAAAACGTTATTTTATTCATATATCATCCACAACATGCTCAAGCATTTACCATATATGATCCCTATTTTGTGTCAGTGGGAAGGGATATCAGATTAGTAGGAACTTGGCTTGCACCAATTATTACCTGTAAGTATCACCCCAGCTTCCTGGAGGTGGCAGACAAGGTAAGAAGGACACTTCAGAACTAACACGGGAAGGCCATTAGGCAGATGTTAGAACTTGATGTATAGTTGGCTGTTTGGGACAGAAAGATTAAAATATTGAAGCTACGGTACTTTGAACATCAGTCAAGAAGACTTCAAGGAGAACAGAGACCAGCTGGAGAGGAGGAACTCGCCATTGCAAGATGTCAATAAGAGGCAAATTAACCCCCACCCCTCCACGCCTCCCAGAGTTCAGACCACTGTCACAGGAAAGTGACATTGTACGTGCATGTAACAATGCATCGGGCAACTTGTGACTCCAGGTTCTCAACTATACAGGAGAGGTTTAGTAGGCAGAAACTGAAAGTAAAAAGGTACTTTCAGCTCTAACTCAACGTTCTCAGTTTCATCACTTTTTATTCACATAGTAACACCTTTAGTCCTCTAGCTAGGCCTCAAGAGGCTTTGTATAAACATGAGAGAGAGAGAGCCTGTATTCCAAAAAGCAAGATTAACTCCTAGATCTTGAGGAACATCAAGAGCTGTTGATTTGTCCTAGGTACTGACAGCCATTTTTACTGGCCCCGAGCAGATGTACTATGGGAACAAGTAAATAGCACCTTCCCAAGAGAAATGACAGAAGGAAGGAGAAGTAGGGACAGCCTTTCTAAAAACTTTTGCACTTTTTTGAGGTATCTACAGGTTCACCTCCATTCCAGAGGCAGAGCTGCGTGGGTATAAGCAGGAGCTGGGTATGGATCCTTAATGGGCAGGACAACATGGACAATGGAGAGGTTTTGCACCCTGGCACACCTACATGAGAGCAAATTTCTTCGACTAATCTATAATGCTGCAAAACTTTTTAAAAACGTAATCATATAGGTAAACCTTCTTAAGGCCCCGGATGAGTGATACACACCACATAAAACCTAAGATAAATTAGGTCATTTTAAATATATCCATTGGTTCAAAACTCACCAGGTATATCCAAAGTATCAAACCACTTTGTCTTGTCAAGGCAGGGATAGTTCTGGGCATGTGCAGAGGCACAACTTTGGTGGTAGGGAAATTTTGGAGTTTAGTTGCTTCCAAGGTTAGACGACAGCAGAGCAGGAGTTCTCAGGATCACAATTTTAGACTTGATATCTAAATCCCACTTCAGGCATACAAGTCCTTCACTCTATCTAGGTCCCATTCCTGTGCAGATTTATACATATCTTTCACTTTATGCATGATGAGCAGAGCAGTGACATCAAGTGACACAGGGAAAGCCAAGTCTGTGCTTCAAACGGTTACAGGATTGGAGCCTTGCTCCGTCACATCCATACATTTCCTTTTAGATTCCAAAAGGCAGGATTCGCGTCGCTAGAAAGAATGAAATATCAGTAGAAGGATCCCACTCCCAGTTAAGCTCTTTGCACAATTAAACCGAAAACCATTTGTTCCATCAATTCTCCGATGTCTCATTCTTTTCATAGCAAAATTTGCTAAAGGAAAATTAGCAGCCTGGGCCCTTTGATTTCTTCTTCAGCAGCAATTCAACACATAGATAATTAATGAAAACAAGAGGTCATTTTAATTATGCATGGTTTTCACTGGGAGGGAGTTGAACTTACAAGAGATGGAGGGAAATGTACAAGGTACCCTTTCCCCTGATTAGCTCAGACTGCAGCCTTGTGGACCTCCAGCTCAGAAACTGCTTCTGGGTTTTCATTGCAAACTCAGGATTTAGATTCAGAAAGTGATGACCTTTCTCACATTGAGAATTCAGAGCATGTCACTTTTTTGGCTTTTGGGAGAATTACTGTGCAATATTAAAGAGAGAAAGAGAGAGACAGAAAGAGTGAGCCTCTGGTACAAGTCGGGCTTTATCTACCGAGAGCAACTGGCGACATGTAGAGGGTGCACACGGGTGCATGTGCACCCTCCGAGACTGGCAGTGCACCCCCTGAGAGAAACACCAGCAGCGCTGCCAGCGGCACCTGCAGGCAGTCGCCACTTGCCACCCCCTCCCCCCCGCTGCCACCACCACCACTTGTGGGTGCTCCCCACTTGCCGCCACCGCCGCTGCTGCCTGTGGGCAGTCGTCATGCCCCCCCAGCCTACATGGGCACGTGGCATTCATGCTGAGAGCTCTACAGAGGCTTTGGAGAATCCACCCCAGTCCTCTCATATTAACTGTTAACACCTCAAGAGTCCTGATACAGCAGCATTAAAGCCCAGAGAATCCTGTTTTGACAAATCTACACCGTCCAATGCATTGGATTGCAAATTACAACATGAGGACAGGATGTCAAATTCTAATGGGTAAGTTTAAGGTATGGGGGAATTAAAAAGAACTGGTCTCTAAGCCATTTAGTACCAATTTTTAAAATAAATTACTTAGCGACTGAAAATTCTTAATGAATTCCTTGTGTGTTCATAAAGCTTTCTACAGCCTTCCAAGGTATTCAGATAATTGTTGTTTTATCAATTACAATAAAATTATCATCAAAGAGCTCAAGCATTTTAAGACATGAATGAATGTAACTCCACAACCACCTAGAAAGGTAAGTCTAATTATTTCTATTTTCCTCATGGGGACACTGAAGACAGCGTGATACAGGGCTCTAAGTTATGGGAAGCCAAGAACAGTTTCTAAGGTCAGATACTACGTCATCCACAAAGTCATTCCGGATATCTCAAGGCAAAGCTGAGAACAGAGCCTACACAATTAGGCAAAAGAAACATGTTCTGCAACCCCACATAACTCATCAAAACAGCCCAAGTTTTAAATATTCAAATTGTTCCCAAACTAGCAGCAGACCAATAATTATGAGTCAGCTGTTTGGTGGGTAATGTGGAATGATGAATACCTCTAGTAAAATGGGTATGTGTTTGTAGACAATTCACAAGCAGAAAACTCAGTGAAATATTTCATCAGCTATCTGTTATGAATGATTTGCCCAGCCTTCGGTAAATATATACCTATTTAAAAGCCCCTATTCAAGGACAAATAAATAAATAAATGAAAAGATCCTTCCTTCCTGAGAAAAGTCACTCCTGATTATAACATTATTTTTTAAGAAATGTACATTTGAGGTAACCACAAAAGCATGTTATTGACAAAATAGCTATCAGTGAGTCAGTCATTCCAATTGCAGCCCTTCAAAGTATGCCATGGAGAGCTACAAATCTCATGGTGACAAATGTCAGACCAGCTGTTAGGCCTTCGGAGCATAAATTTTAACAGCTTCCTAACAACGATATCTCTCTGTAAATAAACTTAATGACAGTGAGCACAACGGAAAAAAAGATGTCCTTTGTTCAACACGATTAATGTAATCTAGATTGGAGTTTCTCTGCCCATGGGTCATGACCCAAAAGTGGGTCACAAGAATATATGAAAGGGTCACAAACTTTAAAAAAAATGGGTCAACAAACTTTTGAAATGGATTCTCCCTTAAGGGAGAAAAATGTGGGACCCCGTGGCTTTTCC
This sequence comes from Alligator mississippiensis, assembly GCF_030867095.1. NCBI lineage: Eukaryota > Metazoa > Chordata > Crocodylia > Alligatoridae > Alligator > Alligator mississippiensis. The sequence goes on along the minus strand of NC_081835.1, from coordinate 12,321,680 downwards.
CTTGCAGACTGTCTGAGTTTCAGCCTACAAGGGGCTGCTTGGGGTCCCCCATTCCCCACACACCCACCCCCTGCCCCACACACTGGGGGACTGTGGTCTGGGGGCAGCAGGTCAGAAGTGAGCAGCACCAGGTTGAGGCTGACCATCAATGTTTACAAATGGGTCTTGGTACAAAAAAGGTTGAGAACCACTGATCTAGATTAATTATTTTTATACCAGAGGTACATGTTGCTATCGATGTCATGGATTATGTTCTCATTTTGATGCATGCATGTAAAAATCTCAATTCATGAAGACACAAACATGCATAACAGGTGCATGTTCAACATAACAGTTGGCAGCTTCAACTCCATTTCCCAGCAGGCTCCCGGGAAAGGCGAAGGAAGCCCAGGGGCAGGTTGGGGTTTGGGGCGCAAACCAACAGTCAGGGAAAAAGAGCGCATGAGTGAGGAAGGCTCTGATCGGCAAGCTGAGCATCCACAGAGACTCTGGGGCTGTGGCAGGACTGATCTTGACAGGATGCAGCTGGCAATGGGAAAGCCCAAGCGTGCAAAAGAGCCAATCTGGCTGGTCATGGCACAGGGGACCCAACTGTATACAGTCTGGGACAAATAGTAACCGAGTTTTGGGAGGCTTGTTTGAGAGCTCTCAGAGTACGGAGAGAGCTCCAGGATCCCTTGGTGCGAATATTCCATTGCTAGCATTTCTTCTTGTCATTTGGTTATTTACTGCCGAAGGGTTTTTGCCACTGGGTGGCTGTTATTCCCAGCATATGAACCTTAATGCTTATTCACCTGCTACATCTATTCCAAGTGTATGAACCTTAATGCCTGTCTGCCCATTAAGTTACTTCCAGTGCATGTATTTAGTTATGTTTATAATCTCCTAAACCAGGTGGCCTGTGATCCTAGCCCCTCAGTACCCCACTTATATAAATTATAAGAATTTATCTTTGGCTCCCATGTCATTTTGGGGTATGCTACACACGCATATGAGGCCACCTCTATTCAGGGACATGCTTAACTTTAAACGTTGGAGTAGGTCCTTCCAATTTCTAGGGAAGTTAAACAGAGGCTAAAATCTAAACGTATTTAGCAACCTAGCAGCTGTGGGAACATTTTCCTGAATTGGATCCATGAAATGGAATTATTTGTATGTTGAAGATAAGGTATACTGTACAGGACACCTCGGCTCCAACTGTGGGGAGGCAGCATGGTCTGAACAACAAGCTGAACACTGGACTGAGTCAGGAGACGCAAGTTCTCTTTCTGGCCCTTCCACTCACCAAGTCAACCTCAAGCAAATTATGCCACTTCTCTGCGCTTGTTTATTCTCCCATCTTATTTCTGTCTTGTCTAATTAGATAATAAGTTGCTTGGAGCCAGGTGCCTCTATTTCTTAATAGTTCCCAAAAGGGGCTTGTACTTATGGATACAGTCTTCTTGATATCATTAAGACTACATGAGTGAACACTCTCTCCTGGATAGGAGAAAGGGTTGCACAATTGGGACAGAAGTTGCACATAAACCGGTTGAAGTGATCAGAAAGTAGTTTAAACCTGTAACAGAACAGAAGTTCAGTGCACACAAACCAGTTTCAAAATGGCTTAAACTGGTTTAAGATAAACCTGTTTATATGTAGTATCAGACTTGACTGATTTGGGCCAAACCAGTTTATGAAACTTCTGGCCCAAGCTCCTGCCTGGTTCAAGTTAAATCAGAGTCCCCCAGCATCCCAGCATGCTTTCTGGCCCTGGGCTGGGCTGTCTGCTCCAGCAGAGAAGGATTTGAGGGGAGGGTGGGGAGAGGTAGGAACTGAACCCTCAGGCAAACCCTAGCTGGTGTCTGGGGCTGGGGAGGGGGGTTAAAACTTCCCTTCCTGCCAAATACAGAGCTGTCCTACCCTGCTAAAAACTTACTGCTGGCTGTGACTGTGGACTACAAATCCCAGAGGCACTTGGAAGCAGGAAGAAGTGATGAGCAACCCTGTAGAGTCCTTCTGCTGTGATTGTGGGCTGTAAGTCCCATAGTCCTCTGGGGCAGCAGAAAGAGGAAGCAAACACACCGCCCATGCTGGCTACATTCCAGAGAGCCATACTCTAGCACCCGCTGGGTTCTGGCCTTAGCCACTACAGGCATGTGGCTGCATTTCCCGAATCAAAAAGTGAATGTCTGTCCAGCTGTTTCTCCGTTTCATCTCTGCAGCTTAGACTAACCTGCAAAGACTGAATTGATTCAGCCTAGGGCTTTGTGACTGTGTGTACTTAGCCTGTGGGATCACTCCTGGTAAGAGTGCTGAAAGTTGTGATAAGCAATGTCCTGCATAAGTCACTTCCTGCAGGATGGAAAAAGAAAGCTTATATTAGGGCGAGACCCTTCTCTGTCAAATAGGAAAAGGTCCTGTTAATATAGCTCTGACTTGAGTTGGACATAGAAATACAAATGTAATGAGATTACCACAGAAGCAGGAATTTTCAGACCAGACCAGACCATTGGCCTACCTGAATCAGGATATACTTTGCATGTAATTAGCTGCTTGGCTCAGGGGCAGAAGTCCAGCTGCAAGGGGTTAAAAAGATAATAGCCTGTCTAATAAGGTACATGGCTCTGGGGCTAAAGTCCAGCTTCAGGGGGCTAGAGAAAGGAGTCTGCCTGTTTATGAGCCTGGGGGCAGCTGATAAGGCTGACTGACTGGCCGAAGGGGGGGGGGGGGAGGAGTTAAAATCGCCTTGTGGGGTGTAGGAAAGGGATAGGGAAGGCTGGTGTGCTGAGGAACCAGTGCCAAGCTGGGGTTGCCTCTCTCCCACAGCCTGAAGAAAGACTGGAGGGTTTGCTTTTGTTTAATATTTGCCTGTTACTTATGTGATTGCTTGCCTTGTTTGTTGTGGGCACAAACGTTCCCCAGTGGAATAAATGGAATAAGACTGAAAGCTGGATGGACTTATGTGGAAACCAGCTCAGGGGAGCAACAGCAGGACAACCTGCTACACTGCGGTAGAGAATGTTTGCAGGAAGCCACTGTTGTTATCCTAACACACCATCACAGCGATCACCATATTACTGGTATTTCATTGGGGGTCCACTGACTTGCACCAGCCTTTAGTCACCTAACCACGGCCAGGGCCAGCAGATCCAATGCAATACATTAGCAGCACTTTATTTCATCTTGACTAGAAAAAACATTCAGGCAGTCTTCAAGAAGAGTAGGATTCACACTGGCGTAATGACACCCTAGAAGGTGCGGAGTGACATTCCTAAAAGGGCTGCTGCAGAGTAGCCACTGCCAGGAACTCATTCCTACTTATACATTCAATACCACTGTGCCTCATCTTCAGTGTTAATAGACAGTGGCTCATCTCTAACTGGAAGGGGTTTATCTGGGCTGTGGTAACGAATGAGAGTGTGTAAACACTTCTATGGAGTACTGCACGGCTGCACTACCCCTAAGATCAATCAGATCCTTTTGCATAGGTTTTTGCCCCTTTGCCATGCAAATAGTTAGAGAATAAACACCTGAAAGAATAAACAGGTTCCAGAAATTGTTTCAAAATGCATCTGTTGACAAGGTATAAAAAGGACCTCTCTCTTTCTTTTGATGTGCAGATTTCGGAGGAAAATGTATTCAACTTCAAGTCACAAGAGATAAAATTTCTGTGATTTCCCCAAAGAGGAAGAGCAGGTGTTAATCTAACAATGAATATCACACTGAGACTTGAGAATTCATATCCATTCATAAATTTGCATAGTGTAACTGTGAGAACTGGTGAATAACAATGAGAAAATTAGATTTTAAGAAGCACCAGTAGGAGTGCTAGATGCTGTCTCAATGGGCACGAGCTTCATGCATTCAGGTAGTAAGGCTAATTTTGGTGCAGTGTGATTAGCACTGAACTATGCTTGGCAATTATGGACAAACAGAATTCATAATGACTTTTAGTTGCAGGCAATATGTCCAAATCTTGACGTGTTAGTACAGACCTAAATAACGCAACGTTGGTGTTGATTTCACTTGTCTGCGATGTCACTGTTCATCTCTCTGGAATGTTTAACAGGATGAACAAAGAGCATATTTCCTTGAGATGCAAGATCCTTTCTCAGTCACTTAGAACAGAATGGAAATGAACACTGCACATCTAGAAATTCAGAAACATCAATACAAAAATATCCACTTACCATTAGAGAGGTTTAGGCTAATACACCTGACCTTCAAAAAAAAATTAAAAAAAAAAAATCAGAAGGTTATCTACCTTTACTCACCTAAGAACAGGCCTCACCTAATTCTGAACTCCACTCAAAAGCTAAAATCTACATGAACATAATTCATGTTATGCAAGGAGTCACAGATAAAGTTATAAGTTGCACTTTCCACAAGAAAAGAAAACTATGGTTAAAATCCTAAGCAAGTATCTTTCAAACTACAGATGGATAAAACATTAGGCCTGTGTGAATAGGAAAGTATTCAATTTGGAATCCCATTCAGCTGATTCAGAGGACAGCGATTCCATTCGGTGATTTGAATCGCTGTCTCCATTCAATTCGGCCAAATCAGAATTGGAAATACAGCACTGATTTGGATCGGCCGGGGAGAGGTAGGCACAGTCAGGCAGCTGCAGGTTCTCCCATGGCTCCTCCAGCTGTGCTTGCCTCTCCCCAGATGGGGGAACCATGGGAGAAGTCCCCATGGCTGCCCTGCCCAGCCCCAGCATGTTAAAAAAGCCCTGCACTCACCAGCGGCAGCAGTGGGGATCAGGGCCTTTGAGAGCTCCTGGCAGAGCCCCCACACACACACACACAGCACAAGGCAGTGGAGATAGCGCCCCCTGCCCGGCACCCACACAGCAGCTGCCCCATGGCGCAGATGCAGCATGGCTCAGCAGGCTGCTGTGCACTGTCTGAAAGCTGGGGTCGCTCCAGCAGTTAGCTGAAGCCCAGCAGCGCTCAGTCTGAGTAGCTCCAGCTCCCAGAGAGCACGCGATGCTCTGCCAAGCCATGCTGTACCTGTGCCATGGGACAGTTGCTGCACAGGTGCCAGGTGAGGCGGGGGGGAATCCCCACTGCTCCCCACTGCCCTGTGATGTGCAGGGGGACTGTGCCATGAGTCCCCAGAGGCCCTGGTCCCCACTGCTGCAGCCAGTGAGTGTGGGGCTTTATTCTTTTTTTAATTTTTGGTTTTTAAGTACCAGGAGGCTGGAGCCAGATGGCACATGGAGCTGGGCGGGGCAAAAATGGGGGCTTTTCCTGTGGCTGCTGCCACCCAGGGAGAGGCAAGCACAGCTGGAGGAGCCGTGGGAGAGCCTGCAGCCACCTGGCTGTGCCTGCTTCTCCCCAGCTGATCGGAATCTACAGATCTCTCCAAATCTTTTCCAAATCAATTCGGAGGCTTCAGATTCGATTTGGACCTTTTGATGGGTCTCCCAATTTGATTCAGATTCAAGGATTTGGCTGCTGAATTGGGCTGAATCTTTTCTGAAGCGAATTGGTGACCAAAGCTTCACACAGCCCTATAAAGCATCCCTTGCAGCTAACTTAAAAGAACCTCAAAAAGTTTCATATGCAGAGTGGCTCACTCTATACTGGGAACAAATTACGAGCATCATATGGATTGGAAGCTGCAAGTTTACATCTGATAACTGAGATGGCCAGATGAAGGCACATTCACATTTATTCATTTTAAATTGTAAACTTTACATTTGTCAGTTGTATGAATCAAACATATCCACACATGAATCAAATGCAGATAATCTATTCTGTTCTTTCAGTCTACCTTTCATCTCCAATTAGGAGTTGTACATTTGTCTCCCTGTACATGTCAGAAATCTGACATATAGATACAAAAATATATAATATGTAATAGGATGAGAGTTGTTAAATTGGAGAAACTACACAAATATTTATAGAAAAATAGTTTCTCTGATTTAACATCTCACATCCTATTACAGGCCCTGGAAGATGTGAAGTAAAAGGTATTAGATGTGACCAAAGAATGGGCAGACTGGGTCTTTTCAATGTATATGAATTATTTGTAAGGATCTGGGTTTTCTGTTCACTAGGGAAAAAAAACAAACAGTAAAAAGCATATTTTCTCATTTTAAGGAGAAAAACAAGTATTCTCTCCTTTAAAAGAGAAAAGCACAGGAAACAACAAGGGCTGCAAGCAGTGGGAGGAAGGCAATCCCGGATCCCTGCTAATAATTCATATAAATTGAAAGGACCCAGTCAGCCACTGTGCATATGAAACTTTGAGGTTTCTTTAAGTTAGCTGCAAGGGATGCTTTATCCATCTGTAGTGTGAAAGATTCTTCCTTAAGTGTTTAACAGCAGTTTTAACGAGACACCTTAGTTGATTTTCTTGTGAGAAGTGCAGCTTATAAATTTATCAGGCAGGGCACACCAAGTGCATGTGCTTGCACACACATGCACATGGCAGCCAGGCACCATGGAAAGCAGCTCCCACAGCTCCATGCAGGTAAGTTGGGGGCAGTGTGGGGGAGAAGGCAGGGAAATGAGGCCCCCATAGTGAGGGAGGGATTTGGGCCAGGCTGGGGCTGCTGCCCAGATGGGGTGGTATGTGCAGCTTGGGGCCCAGAGTGGGAATGTGTGGCCACAGGGCCTGGGTGAGCAGTGGAACAGCCATGGGCAGCTTGTTTGAGGGGTAGCAAGGGGCTGACTCCCATGGGGGGGGGAGCAGGAGGGGTACATGCCCCCCAAATTTGTGCACAGGGTGGAGGTAGATGCAGGCTGGCCACTGCAGGCTCAGGGCTTCCCCCCCTGCTGCCTTCCCCCCCATGGCTTCCACAGCCCAGTGGGTGGGACCCACCATGGCAGAGCAGATCGGGGTGGCTCAGTGTCGATGCAGAGAGCCTCATCCTACCATAACAAGGTGCCCCCTGCCCACCCAGCAGCAGCAGAGGAGATGGTGTGGAGTTGTGCCCCCCCGCCACTATCTGGCAAGCAAGGAGCACTCACTGTGGCAGTACGGGGCTCCTAGCTGTGGCACCAAGCTTCTCCACCCCACCCTGCCATGCCAGGTCCTACCCACTGGGCTGTGGAGGCCCTGGGAGGAGGTTGGGGAGCCCCATTCCCACAGCATCCAGCCTGCATGCACCCTACTATGGGCTCTGCTCCACCTGTTGGGGAGGGGGACCCGGGCTTCATGCTCTGCTCCAGCCACAGCTCGGACATGAAACAAAACCCCTTGGACTAACGAAAGCGGGGCAAGCGTTTTGTTATACACCACCATCACCTCCTGGATATTCATGGATATAGAGAAACTTAATGAAACAGCTGTTGGCATATGGCCAAAAGAAATCTATGGTGGCCCTTTGACACTCTGGATATATAAAACTGAAGTCATTTTGTGGGACCCCTCTAGTAGTTGAACCCACTAAAGAAATTGTGGAACAAGAAGTGCGACTTGACACTTGGCCCAACAACATGGACAGTTATTCCCTTCCCTCGGGGTGTAAGACTGAGAAGCAGTGGGTTTCATTGCAGAGGCCACATTTCTGGATTTCTTCTTTAAATGAAAATTATCTTCTTGGGTCTACACTTTTCAGTGCAAGTGCAAATAAGCGTATTGTTCATCTCCCCCCCCCCCCCACACATCCCCCAGAGTGCTATGTGCATGTTTCTCCTTTGTAAAGCTAGACATATTGGCCTAGGACAACCAAAATAAGACCTTAAGCATTTGTGTTTGATATTTTAAAACTAGTCCTTTTCTGTATTTGAACGGTGTAGTACAGAGGCCATATTCCTAAAATATGCCTTAAAACAAATGCCTCCTGGGTTGTTTAAAAGTTACTGGAAGGATGATAGATATGTTAGAAGTACTAAAGAATGGGTAACTGCTTGAAAATAGTAAAAGAAACGAAAAACAAGAATACTTAGTAGTTTGTATTGTTCCAACAGCCTTAGCTGAATATTGTTTATAACAGTCATTTCTATGAGTATATTTTTATGTTCGCTGCCACTCTAGAATACTTATTGTGCCGAAACTTAATTAGCAAGCTCTTGATTTTAAGTGTGGTTCCTGGTAAAATTAATAAACATTTGATTTGTTAATAATACCAAGTTTTGAGAAATACAATCCAAGGATAAACTTGACCTGAAAAGAACCTAGCAGTCAAACTAGCAGGCTAACACTCCCAAGAGCAAAAACAACCCAGATGTTATCTTTATTAAATTACATCACAGTACTCTCTATAATACTTATGAAATCTAGTTAATTAGATTTCAGCACATTCATAAACCTGATCCTCATTCATTCTTACACAACCAACAGCATTAAAGATAGGGAATCAGACTTTTACATTCACGCTCCCTTTAAGATTCAAGGAGATAAAGGGAGACGGGAAGCAATCAAAACCCCAATTCTAAACCGAGGTGATGGTAAATTGTCAGAGAAGACAAGGGCTCAGGGGTCTATGAAATCCGAGAATAATTATGGAATTTCTAAACCTTCCTCTCTAGCTGTAGTAGCAGGCTTATATAAAACCAAAATGGACTGATTTTTGGTTTAAGGTACAAGCAGCATTTTACACTATCAAATGACATCTACCATCAGAAATACTGAATCCAATGGATAGGACCCCAAGATTGAAGACTCAAATGAAAACCCAGGTTGTTTTGGGGACTCGGACGCTTAGCCTAAACACTGACACAGGCAAATCGAAACCCAGATCAAATACTTTTCACTTTGACACATCTCTGATGAGAGTGTGTAATATCAATTCCTTTCTCTGAGCCACACAATGGGAATGACACCCTGTGCTCTACCACGTGTTGTATTTGGCATGCAAAAATAGCTAGGAACATTTGACTTAAAACCAAGGGCTCGTCAGACTACACAAGAAATAAATGCATGATTTCCTCACAAGACCATAATGGAAGAATAGTGGAAACCATCAGATCTGGTCAGTTACTCACGACAAATAATATTAATTAAGAATTTAGACCCTTTTTAAATGAACTAGCTGTTCACAAATCAATCTTCAATTCTACAAATGCATTTGTTATTCATGGGTTCTCACTGCTCTTGCTGGTTTATGACCTTTACAGCAACTATTCTAAAAGCGTGGCAGAAGTTGCATCCTTTAACGTGGGGATGCAGGAGCTCTGGTTTTGCCCAGTCCTCGATTCATATGCTAAATACCATCACTCTTGTCTGGACAGAATTGCTAGTGCAACATACCTAAGAAACTTGGGGGGAGGGGAAGGAAGAAGAAAAGGATGGGGGGAGGGAAATATAGAAAACTCAATGTTTACAGGTTCTTTTGTTTCATTTTCTCTTTCTTCTTATGTGCCTCATGACTGTGCTATATTATAAACCCCACATCAAGCCTGTTCCGCACACCTTCACAACTGGTTAGCAAGTGTGCAAAACACAGCTTACACAACTGCACATATTAATGATATGTTTGGGGGAACATCTTGGTGGTTCATGTTACAGCCCCTGTCCAAATAGTCTTCCCGTATCTTACTTAAACTTTTATGCAGGCTATAGAAGTGACTGAAGCAGAGGGAAATAGTAACATCCCTTTCTATCCGTGTCTCTGGAGAATTATTTTTCTTTTGTCCATATTCAGAAGCTCTTTCCATGTTGCTTGTTCTCCTGCGTTTGGTTCTTGGATGTTAAGGCTACTAATAGGAGTAAAGGCACACTGCAGCTGTTTAAAATGCACTCGAGACGTGCCACCTTCCCTCCCTTTTACCTGGAGGTATTTGACTTGGTTTATGAGTTACATATATACATATGTACCACACCATGTGCATTTTGCACATTATAGCATGAATGTTAATATAATAACCTTCAGGAACATTTATTTTAAAGATCTGAATCACTCTTTGCTAGACGATACATTTTGAAAATTAAATTCAGACATGAACACCAAGCAAAGACCTGTAATCTCTCCATTTCAAACGTCTGAGAGTCTCCTCATATCCAGAGGGGGAAATATAGGATTACAGCCTGTTGTGAATGGATATTTCCACTTCCAAAAGGCAGCACTTATGCCAATCAATTGACAAATCAATTTATTTTGTTAAACCTTTAGTACAGACATGGGTTGAGCATTAATAACTCAAGCTATTTAAAAATATTCAATAAGTTCCTCTACCCACACACACCACAGAAACATTGAAAAAAAAAATCTGTGGAACAGTTTTAATTAAACTGTTTTGGAGGTTGTCTGCAAAGTTCAAGGAGCATAACTGCAACATTGACACAATTAAAAAACCTTCAGGATCAGATTTTAAAGGCTCAGTGATCAGATTAATGATGAATGTTTTATCAGTGTTTTGTTGACAGAAATTTGGAGATTTGATTAAAAAGAACATTGTCAGAGAGAACATCTACTTGTAAAGCTCAAACTGTAAAAATGCAGGTATTCTTGGATCATTTGGGTTGATTTTTTTTTTTTTAAACAAATCATTTTTTCCATTTGCATAATCATTCTCTATAGGGAACAAAAAAATTCTTAATCTCAACCAGCTCTACTTAGTCATCTAGAAGTGGCCACATTTGAAACAACTGCTGAGCATTTTGAAAATGTAGCTGGTTCTTTTAAGAGCCTGCACAGCAACAAGTCTCCTTTGAACAACTAGAAGCAAAAATGGGTTTGGAGCAATCTGGCCTTCAGCTGACCTCAAGTTAACAACAAACTCCTTCCAACCTCCAGTCCTCATCCCTTGTATGCTTTCCCCCTGCAAACCAAACTCTTTTCACTCAAATCTGCCCCTCAGAAAAAGTCAATCACATTTGCTTTGCCACCAATAGGATAGTGAATCCTCTTCATGAGGTCTGTTTGGTGGTCTCTTCACTATGAACATTTCTCCCAAAGAGGATACAATGGAGTCTTATCAGTTTGATCTCCAAATGGCAAGGAAGGAAGGAAGGAAAAAGGATAAGTTAAAAGACCGTCTGATAGAGCAGCCATCAAGATACAAAACCTGAGGACACCAAATAAAAGAAAATCTGCCAGAGCCAATGAGATGTTGTGATGTGGAAAACAAAGGTATAAATATTTGAGCAGATAATAATAATAAAAGACTTGCCCTTGGGATATATAATAGCAGTAATTGCATTTTTGCTTATCCATTTCATGCCATTCCTATTATACTGGTGGAGCCAGAGAGTAATTCATTTGGGAAACTTCTTTAAGAAACTGCCTCTTCTTTATGCTTTTACAGTTTCTGTCAGCTTCTTCCCAACACTGACCATCTCTTAGCTATATGGTGTCAAAATGTAAGTAATTAAAATAATCTCAAAATATTCAAAAACACTAATGACACTCCTGAAATACAAGTATTACCTCTGAACAGTGAGCAAAGATAGTTGTAAATTAAAAATAATTTTATACAATGTTATGTGGAAAAAAGAAAACTGAAAAATAATCTGTTTTTACGTATTTGAAAATGCTTTTCATTTGTGGCCGATTGTGCACGCTTCTAGATATATGGTCAGTATTGTATCTTGTCTACTGCTATTTTAGTAATTCAATGCAAGAAAGAGATGCTTTATGGACAGGAATATGCATATTGTGGTTCGAGGATATTACTTTTTTTGATGCCCTGTGTTTTGAAAGTGTAGCACCTGGTTTTGCATTCCTATTACTCAAAAAAAAAGAATTGACCCTATATCATAATTTTAAATAAGGGAGAACCTGTAGGGCAGATTAGAGAGGGGTGGAAGATATACAAAGCCAACCCCTCTATATATCCCAGTGCAAACGGGAGGGGATGGAGGCACTGTTCAATCTAATACTTTTGCCCGGGCATAGTCTCTTCAAGGCCAAACACAGAAAAAAGTGTGAAGTGAGGAGCAGACCATGCCCTTTGCCCCCCAAGAGCTGACCTGGCATGCATAAAATGCATGCAGAACCTCTTCAAAGAGTAATAGATCAGCTTTTTTTTTTAGCAAGAAAACCCCATGAAACACCAGAATGAACTCTTACATGGCTGAGGAAAGTATCTTGTCAAGTATCCTGTTACAGGATAGCCCCTCTAAACATACAATGAAAACAGGGGCTTATAGCCACAGTAGCTCGCTCCCATGATTAGAGATTTGCATAGCTTTCCACACATCATTAATAATTCAATCATGCTAGTACACAACAAGTAAAAGCTACCAAGGACTGCAGCAGCAAAATATCTTAAATAAACAATACACGTCTTGTGTAAACATCGTACAGAAATTTAAACAATTAAAATGCGTTTCTAATAGGATACAAGGGAAATGAGAATGCTCCATGAACGTTATCTGGTAGTAGCCCTCTAAAAAGCACAGCCAGAACATTCCTAGTATTATGTATATCCACATAAAGCTAAGGCACAGATAAGCCGTGGCTGCCTGTATTTATAAGCACCGTTGTTTGCATGATTAGTTTCATGCTAAAGTAGTGGGAGAAATATTTACAGCTCAGCCACAACTTTGTCTTCTGGTGCAGTACTACTGGTGTCGAGCAGAGAACGTATAGGGCTCGGACACAGCGTTTCCAGACAGATGGTCTGGGGAGTCGTCAGGGACAAAGCTACACGCACTACATCATTTCCTAAGTCAACTATAAAATTTCAGTCCTAAATCATTTCCTAAGCACAAAATAACAAAATCACTAACTTGTTATAACTATTTGTTCCGCAAACCAACATTGAGCCTTTTATGATCATGCATACATTCTTTGAATCCATTAACTGATCTGGCAGGAGGTTGTTGCCTTCATGCAGTGATCTGACCTGGTAAGAGACTCAAAGCCTTAATTTCACAAGATGGTGGGAAATGAGGTTTTCCTGAGGTTGGAATTTGTTTTGCAGGCTTGGGAGTGGCAAGAGATGAGGCAGATGGCTTTATGGAAGCCCAGTAGCAGGGGTGGCCTCACTGGAGTTGTATACAGCTCCCTTTCAGAACAGAGGATGGAAGAGACCACATGGAAGTGGACAGCCCAGCCTCCAACATGCTACTTCAGGGGAAAGCCAATGTCCCACCAGCCCTTCTGCGCTGCTGTATACAGAGCTGATGGAGCCATGAATGTGGGACAACTCCTCTGTAGCACTCTGGAGATTTATCGGTTCCTCCACTTGAGGAGCCACTATACCTACAGGGCTAGGAGTTTCCCCATCTATCTACATAGACATTTTGTTTGGGGGTTTTATTTTTTTTTTTAATTTGTCTTAATTCCCAACCACGATGGATTCCCATATCCTCTCTTCAGCTTAGTTTCCAATACTGATGAGAAATGATTAGCAGCTTGTATAAAAATGCAAAGTATTTATCAACGAGGAAACAAATATCAGCTGAAGCCAAATCAGAGAAATATAGGTATCACTAATGGTGCTAGTAGGAAAAAAGAAGGGGGAAAAAAAAAGGATTCAGAACAACCTTCACTCAAGCAGGATATCAGATGATCTGTCCCTTGAGCAGCCTGATAAGAGCCTGCTACAGGCAGAGCGTAAACTTCTGTTTTAAGATCACAGATAAGAATGAGAGAGACAGATTAACCCCAGCAAGGAGTCAAACCCCTTCAGAAAATTCCTCTAGGAAGAGGCTGGTTAAACATACAGAAGTAGTTTAATGGATCACTGTGGACACGATTTGAACTAAGGTAACGTGGCCTAGAATGGGAGGTGGCGAGTTCAGAGTTTGCAGATATAAAACAACCATATAATCTTGACCAATCAGCTTTCCTAAGTTTAATTCACCAGTTCACCCCTACTGAAGAAATCCCTTAGAACAATCTGCACTAATTGTTCTTTGTATTCTTCAGAATTGCTCTCAAACCGGACCAAGTCACGCAAGCTGCCTTCCCCTCTTATACCTTATCCTACAGCCTACAACTAGCCCACCCACACTGACTTTCTTGTTCCTTGAGCACAGTCTTTCTAGGAAGTCATCTGCTGACTACTAGTTTCTCCTTCTGTGCTTAAATAAAAGCAGTGGAAACAGGAAGTGGGATGCTAACGTGCCAGAAACCAGGACTAGGATGTCGTGGGAGTGCTGCTGATGAACCTCAGGGTAAGATCCCAACACACCAGACACGGGCAGGTTAGGAGGCAAGCGGTGGTTGCTAGCCTCAGAACCTGAACTTCAGCAACACTTCTGGGGCCAGGCTGGACTGCAGCTAATGATCAAGTCAAGTTTTTTTCCAGTGAAGATGGTTGGTGGGTACAGGGTTGACGCCCCCCGATTGACTCTAATTAGGGTAGATATAGCAGTTTTACATATATGCCGTTGACTTGAAATGGGAGTTGAGAACAGGTTTAGCGGCTCTACCAGATAGGATGAACTTAAGCAATGCTTTAACCATTCTGCTAAAGTAGTAACCTAGTATATACCAAAATTCATAGGGTCACATCCAGTAAGAGGTTGTGAGGTAGCACAAGGACTATAAGATGGCTCCTGTACTTAACTGAACAGTCCAGGACACACAGCTCAGGACTGCCACAAAAATCAGAAGCGCTTTCAGTTCTGGACTGGCTTGCTAGTAAGTGTATGATGCTATACCTCTACTTTAACCCTGAGCCATAATTTGGCAATGGCTACCCGACCATCTTTATGGGAGTGCTGCTGGAAATTACAGTAGGCTGTGGCCTGTCCCCAAGAAGATGCACCATATGCAGAAGCCATACTGAGGGGACAGCAGTTGTGGGATTCAGTGACAGGGAAACTGTGCAGCTTTGAGCAACTTGCTCTGATTCTTTAGGCAGGTACTGTTATGCCTGGATAGCTACCAAAACAAGACACCAAGCTTTTTTTTTTCTTGTTCTTCTTGTTCTTCTTCAGAGTGTGGTATGAAATTAAGAGCCACACATTCAAATGTGCATGCTTTTCTAAACTGAATGAATCCTGTGGATACTTATTCCTTTGCATTTCTTCTGGCAAAGGCTACAACCCAGCAGCACAGAAGTGCTTGGAAAGGAGAAATTCTTAACTTAAGAAGTTCACTTTTTCAATCTTCCTTAGTTTCAGTTTGATGGATGAGCCAAAATTTAGTAGGTTCTTAATTCATCCAAACCTTTACCCTACACACAACTCAGCTGCATTAGCCACCAAAGCAATACAGAAAATGACTCCTATCACATTTAATTTGTAAACTCCACATTATTTGCCAGGTAAAGTGAAAAGCTTATAGTGATCCAGTAAGACTGAGCTCAAAATGTAAGTCAGGGAGTTTCAGCAAATTGAGAGTCAGTTTTTCACATGCAGTCTTGGGTAAAACAGTTAATCTCATCTGAACAGTGAATATGACACTGAGTAAAGCATATTAATACACCGATCAGGAGAAAGAACACTGGATACTAAAAATTGTTTAATCTGGCAAGGCATACAAATCACCAATGGCTAGAAGTTAATGGTAGCCAAATTTAAATAAAAAATAAGGCAAGTATTTAAAATGGGACAAGTGATATGTTAGAACATGCTGCTAAATGAAGTTATTCATTTTTGATCCCCATAAATTCAAGTAAGAACGGGATGTTTCGCAAATATAGACTTGAGGCAAATACTCCTATAATGATCCCAGTAACTTGTAATAGGATGAAATATTGTGGTCTGGGCTATGCAAGCAGTCAGGCTACATGATCTAACAGTCCCAAAGGCCTTAAACTGCATGCATCTATTCATCATTACCATAGATTATAAGGGATTTTAAGAAGTTAGCATATGCATCCATAGCACTTTGCACATTCAAAGGAATGTATGAGCACTATACATAGCACTGTTAAATATTTTAAAGTAAATCCAAGGCTCATTATATTCTCTCTTCTTGAAACATCTCATGCTGATTATTAAAAAATGGGAATAAAACCCGGGCAGAGGGACAGATGACAAAATAAATCTCTAGAACTGCCATTTAAAAAAGAATTATACAATTAGGCAGTACAGAAGACTTGAGTGTGATATAAACTGGCAATTCAGGCACCAGCAATAATGCAGAAGTACTCTGGTATTCAGGAAGAGTTGCAAAGAGAAGAAAAGCAGCTGAATGGAAGACACTGAGCCGAGCAGCAGCTTCGCCAGCTAGACGGGTAGACAGCAGAGTTTTCTTCAAAGCGAGATGGATCAATATCAGCAGGGAGCACTTCCAATAAGAGACACACTGGGATTTCTCAGACTTAACAGTAAGTGAAGCAGCCGTCAGTCATTAGATTATCATATTAGTCCAATCATGAACATTTCAGGATGCAATGCAAAGTGAAGAAAAAAAAAGGTTGAAAGGAATCAGTTGAAACAATTATGCTTGAATTGAGAGTTAAGCTTTAACAGTGAGCTTGAAAACCTTGTGTGTCCTTTGTGGGAAGCATAACATGCAAAAGCTCCTGATTTAAAAGAAAGAAAGTCTATTGAGGCACACAAAACTCCTTGGAGAACAAGTGACTGAATGAAAAACTAAAATACCAGATAGATAGGAGTTACTGTGGGCCATGCAAAGCTTTGTCATACCTTTCAAGTTCTTAAAAAAAACCAAAACAAAGAAACCCCACACTGCAAATTAGTAGAGTTCCTTCAATTCAGAGTCAATCTATTGGAAAAGATCCCATCACCAAGCACCATTTTTCAGCTGCAGAATTTTCCAGTAATGGCAGGTAAAGATCCAGATGTCCTGCACATGTCCATAACAGCATGGAAGCATGGGAACTTTACAGAAATGGTTATGCTAGCTGGTATCTCCCTATCTAGTGGGAAGACAAACTGCTCCCTTGATCAACAAGAGGTTCAAACAAAAGTCCAGTATCCAAAATAACTCTCCAAGGCTCAGACAGCAGTCCTGTACACAATGCCTTGTAAGGTACACAGGTTTAGGACTCAAGCAGCACCTGGCTTTATGCAGAGCCAGCATGTTCAGCTCACGATAGCGGAAGAGAAAGGATTTCGCATTGCTTGGTAGGCAAACTAACTACATTAGCATTGATGTCAAGTGACGAGACATTTAGGGCAGCGGTTTTCAACCTGTGGTCCACAGACCTGTGAGGGTCTGCAGGCTATGTCTAAGGGGTCTGCAAAATATGACTATGATCAACAAAAAGTATGTGAATTCCCACAATTACAATTAAAAGGGGTCTGCACCTCCTTTTGATATATTTTAGCAGTCCTCAAATGAAAAAAAAAAAAGTTGAAAACCATTGTCTAAGGGGGAAGCATGGTCAAACAGAAAAGAGGGAAGAAGCTGACAGCAGTCCTCAGGACTACAAGAGTCAGAGAAAACAGTAGTCCAAGCTTGTGCATTTTATTTTAAGGCCTAATAAAAATGAGAAACTGTTACAGACAACAGCTTTCCTTTGTGGCAAACCTACCCTAAGGACCAGGTGGTAGGCAGTCTGGCCTAGGCCACCGGGATGGAGGTGATAAGAACTGGAGGACCCAGAGACACATACCAGGGTGAGGTGGAGAGGAGCTAGAATCCAAGTTACCAAAACCAAGAGGGAATTCTAGAGGCAGAGTCCACGTCACAGACCAAGTCAGATTTCTGACATTAGGGCTAAGTACAAACTGCTAAAAAGCCTGAAACTGAACTGATTGAATCTTTGCAGGTTAGTTTAAGCTGCGTAAATTGAACCAATAAGCAAGTGAACAGACGTTCACTTTTGATTCTGGAAATGCAGCCACATGCCTGTTGTGGCTCAAGCCAGAAGCCAGGGGTAGCACTAGAGCATGCCTTCCTGCTGGGCTGGAGCAGACAGCTTGGGCCAAGGCTAGCCTGCCCACTCTGTGATGGGGGGCTTGCAGGGGAGGTGCAAAGCATCCTGGGATGCTGGGGAACTGTGAGTTAACTTGAATCTGCAAGGGACCTGGGACAGAAGTTTAATAAACCAGTTTAACCTAAATCAGTTAAGTCTGATAATGCATGCATCAAGGTTTATCTTAAACTGGTTTGGCCATTTTGAAAGAGAGTTATGTGCACTGAACTTCTGTTATGTTACAAATTTGAACCAGTTTCCAGTCACTTAAACTGGTTTGCATGTACTTTCCGTTCCTAGCCTTGAAGCCAAGTTGATAAAGCTAAGCAGAGTTCCCCAAAAACAAGAGTACAGAAGCAGAGCTAAGTGGAGTCAGAATCCAGAAAACCAGAGCGCACAAGGATCAAGAGAGGCTTACCACAGCAGACCTTCAGGGCAGCTACTGCCACAGGTGGACTTAAGTGGGGAGGGCTGCTCTCCCCATCAGCCAACTCAGGAAGCTCTAAGAGTGGTCAGCTGGTTCATCACCTGACATGGCACTGCCAGTTAGACCCTCTGGCAAGTCTGGCCAGCTAGATAATTAGTCCAGGCTGGAATGGCTGTTAGGGCCTCCGGCACCTACACTGCAAAGAAGCAGTAATCAATTCTAGTTCAGCCCAACATGAACTGAGTGCTAACAAAATGTAATTTCCAAGGCAACTAATAAAGAACATTTTGTGGAATGCTCAAATACACAGAAACCAAGTATTTCCTTGCTGTATTATCAACTGACCCAATATGCCATGGAAGCAAATGTGGAAATTCTCCAGCAACCTTGCCTGTACCAAATGAATGTTCCCAGGTGCCTCCAGTAGACTAGTAAGCAAGCATGTAGCATTCAGCAATGGACCTTTTGTTAGTTTTCATTACATTGTTTAACAGTTGCTCTAGGCATCTCAATAGGTCACCTAGTTCTTAAATATTTGGATCACGAGAGAATTTTTCAGTGCAGCACAATATCTACAGAACTATTAAAGCATGAACTGTTGACACTAGCTGTGTACTTCTCAGCAAGCAAAAGAGCAGTTTTGTGCAACCTCCACGTCACAGTGTTTTATGTAACCGAGATCCTGAGAAAAATATTTCTGAGGAACAATAAGAAGCAACTCCAAAAACAATTTGTATGCATTGGTCTTTCTTCTTTATTTAGTTTTTACATTTTGTATTGAATTCAGTGCACACATGCTCATATGCATGAACCTTTGCTGACTAGTTTTTACATCAGTGACTGCTGCCACTTCCTAAACTATACGCAGCTGGATCAGGATTTAAGAACTGTCATGTTTTAGTCAAGTTTTGTTGGTTTTTCGGTTTTTGTTTATTTTCAATATGCCTATATTCCTCTGTAAATCATTATGTGCAATTTCTCACAGTAGCACTCAGCAAGTCACAAGAGACATAATTAGAGTATTATACTCTATGCATTAGATATTTCTTTTTAGGGAGATAAGCATGCTGGCGTAACAAAAGGTTTGAACTTAAACTAAAGTCTCAAAAGGAACAATTGATAAATAAATAAAGCATTGCTTGAGGAGAGGAGAGGGGAGATGAAATATGAAATTAATAATTTCTCTTGCATGACACTTTTCTTCAAAAGATCAGAAACTACTTTTCAAAGGTACATAAATATGTTTATACCAGACTCGTACTATACTCATCATGCCCATGAGCCCTGGCAAATGCTAGTTCTGCTAGACAATGGTTTCACAAGTAACTAGTTTGCGCTCAGGCAAAGATTCATCTGAGATTTTTCAAAATTCAGGAGCATTTTTTATGGCTGATTTCTTCTAAATCCCATTTGAAATACCGCAGTTTCACCACACATGCAGGACACCAATACCTCTTGTATAATTCTGCTGAAAATGACGTTTAAATCATGCTATTGTCTCACTACTACCATAACAATTGTCATGAGAATAAGGAGATGGAGTTGCATAGGAATTATATAGTGGGAGTAGGATTTTCTGTATCTGATCAGCCCAGAAGCACATTGGGGGCCCCTCTACATGTGCGGGTAAAGGCACAATGGCATCTAATGCATGAAGAACACATGCATGGCAGGAGATACGATTGTGGGATCATGAATCAGATCCTATTATGCCTTATTGCTGGTGTAGGGAGAGCCCAATCCCAAACTTCCCCCGCACTGGCAAGGAGAAAGCAACTGCAGCTGGGAGACTCCTCAGCTGAGACTCCCAGACTCAGGGGTACACATTGCCTCCCCAAGCTGGGAGCTCCGATCAGCTGGTGGGGCCTCCCCCCAGCAGAGGCCCTTGGTCACACATTCAATTAATGGCATGATAGGGAGCAGCTACAGGTGTTATTACACACATTCTGTGAAATAACTTTGTAGCTTATTCCTTCTCTTATCATGCCATTACCTGAATGAACATGTGGCCAGGTGACCACTTAAGGCATGATCAACTGGTTAATCACACCTTAAGTGCAACATATAGAGGGGGCCCAAGACTGATATTCTGCTTCAAGTATTGGCCATTATCTGGTACTTCAGAAGGCATTCAAAGGCACAGATTCATTTTTTCCAAGAGGTAGGATAAAGTCTTGAGTTGACCTCCTCGCTGTGCCCCTCTCTGCATGTGGTGTTCACTGTGAAGGTCATATCCCTACCCTAGGGACATACTGCTGCAGACGCCTGCTTTTGGTGGCAGCAGCAACCCCTCAATTCGAGGATAATCCGTACCACAGCTCACTGATGGGTCTGGAGGTGAATTAAAAGTCCAATCCTTGAGCCAGCGACTTGTCTACAGAAAGAGCGTTTTGTTTCCTGTGGTAGAAGCCTGTGCATGACTTTATTTAATGCGAGGAAGCTGGTGCACAGAAACAGCAGCCACATGATCTTGCAAGGTAGAGATCTGAGCTCAGTTGCAAGGGAGAGCCCTAGACTAGAGAAGACCTCTAACTTGCTGCAGCCTTCTTCTGTCTTTATAGCCGCTGAGATCTCAACATATTCTTCTGACTGATCTGCCATTGAGGACTTGGGGTTAGACCATGGTTTGTCTGGAAACTCCCCTCAGGCTTGTTCAGCATGGGTGGCCCTGCCAGGAGTTTGAGACTCTGGCTCTAGCAACATAGCTCTGACGGTCCCTACCACTACAACGTCTAAAATGTCCCACAGGGGACATTGAACAGCCCCTGAGAGAAAAAGTAGTCCAGGACAACTGTCCCTAAATTGTTTCTCTCCTTGTGCCCACGCTACCATCACCCCGCTAGCTGTGCCATTTTGGACACTGGTAGGAAGCAGTAGGTGGTATTATTAGGCCCCTGGCACACATTACACTTAAGGCATAATTAACCAGTTGCAATTAATGGCATTATAGAACAGGGAATAAGCCACAAAGTTATTACACAAAATAATTATCCAACTCTGAGCTATGCTACTAAAGCTAGCCTGCTTCCAATAACTGAACTAGCTAATTTAAAACTATCCCAGATCTCTCTAAATAGCACTGCAATCACTTCTATGTCTGCAACACAAACATACCTGGAACTCGTATTTTGTATCCATTATACAGCCAACCCCATGCCTGGAATTTAGAAGGGTATGCAGCAATGAGAGAATCTGGATTGAAACACATAAATCAATAGCTGGGGATCAGAGAGTTCAATCTTGTATCCATCAAAGTTAATGGGAGTTTGACCCCACTAGGTGCAAGAGCAGGCCTATAGATTTCAATTCCTGTGGGGTCTGTCACTCTGGGTAATCTAAATCTCACCTATCTGTCTGAAGTGTTCCTAAAGAGCCAGTCACCTCATTGCTTAGGCATCAACTCAGCACTTTATCCTTGCAAGACAAGTAAATCAGCTGCCATGCAACCCTGAGCTGGAATGTGGAGAGGTGGATTTCAAAAGAGACATTAAAGAAACCCTTAAGCATGGAGATTTTATATAAAAGGATGTGTGTACTCCGACATCCTTAGCCAAAACAGCAGATGTTAGCAGGGGAGGAGGCTACCTGCTACCATCCACCTTAAAGGTAGCTGAATATTAGTAGCTGGGAGACATCTTTGTGTATAGGGTATGCTTCTCTAGTGCCTGGCACATTGTGCAGTCATCATCTTCTGCGCAAAGCAGGTGTGAAAGAACACCAAATCAGAGTAGCCTTCTTTTATACATGTAAATAGCTAGACACCGTCAATTCAAAATGCAGTTCATTACATGTCTTTGTATGATAAGCTTATCCAGGGCAGATACTTTCCTTATTTGTCTGTGAATGGCTTGGCCTTCTTTGGGTGCGATATACATTTTGACAATCTGATATTCTCGACTGAAACCCATCTTCACAAAAAAGTCACAGAACATAGCTGACAGCATTTCATAGCAGAATAACTAAAAAGGGCAGGGAAGGGGGGGAGTGGAGATGATGAAGATTTCAAGACCTCACTTTGAGTTCTCTCTTACACTATTGTCAAAAGCACACCAAATTTTTTTTTTTTTTTTTTTTTTTTTTTTTTTTTTTTTTTTTTTACTGTTTCTGTGTTTCTCCCATGGGAGTCAATACACGATGTCAATGCAAATGGCAAATACAGCTTCACTGACTTATCGTATCAGCTGCTAAAGATTGCTAAAAATGCCAGGGTATGTTACAGTACAATGTCAACAGTGTTTTCCTTTGCCTCCTTTTCACTCAAATGGCTTTCCATATAAAACTTTACATGAAAAATAAACTGATTTTGGAGTTTTGCTGAATTTGGACTTTTACCCGATACAACTCTGGAACTTTTCCTTCCAAACTAGACATTTTCCACAACACACACACACACCATCCAAGCACTGAGAAATCATTAGTCAATTCACACAAAGCACCTGGGCAAAGGGGTAAAAATATCACAATAAATCTGTGATTGAGATCCCGATCCATGTGAAGCCACGTTATAATCAAAGTAGCATGGAGCAATGTGGAACAAGTTGCAGCTCTGGGGCATATACCCACCTTGATGTTTCTCCCTCCCTAAACTCTTGATTCAGGTTTACAGCATAGGCTTTTGTATAACGTGCATATTGATTCTCTCTCTCAAAGCTAACCACAAATAAGCACACAGCCACTTTATTTTCTTCTACATTTTTATTGTTCCTGACAAGATCTCCATCTCTAGTAAGGCAATCACCTGTCCTCATCTCTCGCCCCGCTCCCCTACAAGGACCCTAATCTACAACCCAAACTTCCAAGTGCTGTTAATATACCAACAGTGAAAGGGTCTTTGTCGGTATGAGTGAGCCTCCCAAAGTCTGAAATAGTCAACGTTTTCCAACTGGCTTTCTACCTAACCTCATGGTTCTGAGTCTGCTCACAGTTGTGTATTATTAATATCACTTGTGGCAACTGTAACACTTAGGGGCCTCATTTGAAAACATGGGATCTCTTGTGCTAAGCAATATGCATGCATATAGCAAAATAAGGCCCATCTCCAAAAAGTTTAAAATCTAGCTAGACAGCATAGACAACAGAGCCTTTCCTTCAAAGAATTAGGCACAGGGAATTGATTCACCAAAATACTTAAGCATCCAAGTTGCTGGGTCGATCTGCCCAAGTCACCTGGGAAATCCGAGGTGCAGCCGCTAACAGAACGCAGCTTTCCTGAGGCCGGTGCTTTAAAGACGAGACTGAGCTCCCTTCAGAATGGAAAGCAAGGGAGGTCCTGAAACAACAGCATCTGCAGAAGGTTTGAAGTCTATTCCCAACTTTGAATCTACAGCATTAAGCTGGGGTTTGGAATTAAGCAAAACATGTTCACCCATCCCTCTTTCAAAGTAATTTTCCACTCCAGCTATGAAAAGCAATTTATTCAGCTCTCCAGGGAGCCAGACAAAATGTGCCCTCTCCACTGGCCCTGCACTTCTCCAGAGCACACAACCACTTTATTTCCCTCTGCATTTTTATTATTCCTGACAGGATCTCTCAAAACCTCTAGCAAGACAATAAGTAAAACCAAGCAGTGCAAAGAAATGGGGGTTAACCTGTCCCAGACCCCCACATAAGCCCTTACTTCAACACAATTAGACATGATGTTCCCTAGGAAAGGCCTCTGTAATAGAGGACAAAGTTGCTGGAAGAAGAAGAATGTGGCTATCGCATCCCAAGCCATTCAGTCAGAATCAGGCACAGGAAAAACACTCTTCTGCCTTCAAACACAATGCTAGGTCTAACTTAATAATAATTTGCATTCAGCCAGTTTTCCATCCAAGGATCTCAACGTCTTTTTTACATGTCAGTTAACTGTCAACTCCCTCAATATTCCCATAAGACGGATCAGCATTACCATCCCCATTTTACAGCTAAGCAAATATGCTCATGATCATACAATGAATCCATGGCACCGTCAGGAACAGAACGCAGCCATCCCATCCAGAACTCCCCAGATCTTTAAACGCAACCCGCTAATTGCTCTGAAAATTGGAGAGAGCCCTGTCTTCAAAGATACTGCCTCGTGTTAATCAACTTGATACAAGAGCATCTTTATTTGAAGTGAAGGCACGGCCTAGAAGCAGAGAAGCAGAAAAGGAAAATGTTTCTGTGCCAGTGGGAAGAAGTGCAGAAACGGGGGATGCAGCTTATGATGAAAAAGTGCTTAAGCCAGACAAAATATGCCTTATTTCATTTCTGTCTGCTGGAACTGGTCACAGACCAGTAGACTCTGAAAGATGATTTATTTCCATAACCTGATTGCATTATTGAGCAGGGCTCCATGATGGTCTGAAAAGTTAAGTGCATGGCTCCCCTCCTTTTTAAAGTGATTTGCGAACTAGTTTGTCAGACTCACTTTTTTAGATAGAAATTCACAACAGTATAGATGTCAAAGACTCTTAGACTTCCAGCTGCGCAAACATATTGAAAAAAAATTGCTCCTCTTACAGTGACCACGGGAAACACTAATCACTTTATTAAAATTACACACATGAAAGAGTGCCTAATGAGGTGAAAGTTCAGTGTTTCCTAGTGACCACATTCATAATGAATAGAAATGTGTCTACTAGCCAAGCTGATGTTTTCTATTCACAAGCATAATACAAATTTGAGGAGCAGAAAATTTGACAAGCCATGTGTAAAGCCTATAGAGAAAAAACAATATTGTAGCTCGACATTGAAAGCATCAGGGGAAACATTTGGCACCTCACAGGATAGACCCCAATTAATTGATCTGTTGAATTACTCTGTAGCGATTTTCCCATGGCTGGTGGCTTAAATGAGAGAAAAAAAATGGTAAATTTTGTCACGAGTTTGCTAAAAATAAGGTTTATTCTGTTTTATCTTCACATGAAAGAAAATAAAAAGAGGTAGTAAAACCAGGAAACCCATAATAGCTTATTATTTCATTAAAAGCATTATAAATAGGCATCATCACGCACATAGCCACAAGCCATGCACCCACACAGCTTCATACTGGCTCAGCTCAGGTGCTTTTGAACAGGTATAGGTTTCAAGCACTGGATAGATTCAGACAGACCTCCTGTTTAAACACCAAGTACCATCTCCAAAAACAGAAATGTCCCTTTCCTCTGACAGCAGTGTCCTGTGGGTACCACACAAGAGGGGTTATTTATTTATTTAGGATGTCTCACTTTTCAGGTTCATTGATGCAAAATATGGAAGGATAGCACAGAGCTCACAGGAGCCTCTGCTGTCAAAAAAAAAAAAAAAAAAAAAAAAGAAATACTGCTTCAGGTACCTAAAAACCCAAAGATGCCATACGGGACATGAAAATATATGTGGCAGAAAGATAAAATCAGGATGCAGACATCAAAAGGAAAGATCAGGCCAGAAAACAGATAAAAGGAATTCACTTAAAGGGGAATCATCCAGGGATGAAATGTCTCACGTCTGTTTGCACAGAGGGGCAGCAGGGCAACACTGCATCCTGGGCAGCCATGGGGTATGGAGCCGTGCCAGCTGCAGCAGTACCGGTAGCGGTGGTGCATGCAGCCACTGCCGTAGTAGTAGCTATTTTTGCGCTCCCATCCTCCTCCCAAAGGTGGTGCCCAGGGCTGCTATCCTGGCCAACCCCTTCAATGATGCATTTGCAAAGGTGTGGATGCCTTGAAGGAACAAAATGCCACCAAGGCTGAAGTGGGTGAAAACTTCCCCTGTGTTTGCTTCCAAATAACTAAAACACCTTTTTTTGTTTCAAATCTTTTCCCAAAACACATTACATTTGTTTAGAAAAGGTAAACCAACAATTCCAATTTGGTAGCACGTTGATATGAGGGTCAGGGAATACAGCTATTCAGAGCGCCAGGGAATGCCTATACACAGTAAAGATATTTGCTTTCCCTTTAAAAAACGATTAGCTTGTTTCTCTACTTCTGAAATCAGTCCAAACATCACTGCCCTCTTTAGCCACTAGAAAAAGAAACAGGAGAATAATCTAATCTAGTTTCTCTCTCATCTCCAGCAATAATAAGGAAATGAATGGTTAAATAAATGAGTCACGCTAGCGATGATGTCACACACAGATGATTTCATTGTGTAGGTGTCAACCCATAGCCAAACTTTATGCTGCTATAAATGGGCACAGCTCTACTGACAGCCAAGAGAAGCATGTCTGCTTTCACCAGAACTGAATTCAATCTTTGTCTAGCGTTACAGTCAATTAATGAAAAGATAAAGAGGTAAAGAAAAACAGTTACGTTCCTTCTATATAAATTAACTCTACTGCAGGGATAAGAGGGGGAAAAATTCTATAGACGCACCTTAAATAAAAACCATATTCATACAACTTTGATGTTGATGCATATTGATTCACCTCTGCTTTTGTGTCTGTGCAAGAACTATTCATTGTGGTTATTTTTGTCATGCAGTGAAAAAGTATTGAATGCATCATCATTTCAGATGTCATATGCATACACAAGCAAAGGCAGTTCCTCTCTGCTGCCATTCATAAGACGGCAACAGAGCCTATAAATCTTTCACAGAAATTTTCAATCCAACCTTGCATGGTTTACAGATTATCCCATTTTATTTCTTTCCATGCTATAATTTTCAGGAAAAAGGACTGTGCACTATTTAGACATGTATTATTCAACAATAGCTTGAGATGTTAGAAACAATCTTTTGTTTCATCCTTTATTCATGATTACACTTATTACTTATTACTTTATACCTCATTTATAAATCTGGTTCGACTGTGTACCTGAAGGAATTTCAAAGCCATTTTATCTCCCGGTGCAGACTCTGAAGAAACATAATTGGTTTTCATTCTAAGAGAATTACAAATCATTTTTGTGAAGATATGAAATGAACTGTAATTAATCTCAATTATTTTGATACTCTAACGAAGGGCCAGTGTGTGTCTGAATGCCACAGTCCTCCACTGGATGCACTGCTCTACTGTATGTCATTAACATTATACTGCAAACATCAAGACATTTTTCTTTTGCGCTAATGAAATTACCTACACTTTTGGAACAGGAGGAACTGAGCTCAGTCATGGATGTTTGGGCTTACCATGATATGCAGCCTATTAAGAGCCCACCTGTTAAGTTTGTGGATTTGCTACATTGGTTTTTTTCAACCCCATAGGAAATTTCCCTAGACAGGGAAGACTATAAATAAGTGCCAGCAAAAACTGTACAAACCATCACTAATAGTGTTACGAGGCAATCTCCCATGTTAGAAACCACAGCTTATAGTAATCTTGTTGTATGATGCTCTCATGTAAAATGACTGGTCTCTGACAGATCTGTGCCAATTCTGCAGGTATCTGAAGCACAGGTGCAAGGCTAGGATGGGAAGGATATGGGTGCAGGAAGAGTAAAATGTAGTACTCTATTGTGGCTATTCTGAACCTCTCCAGAAAAGTCCATTTGGCCCAATTCGGTGGCCGAATCTCTGAATCTGAATTGAACTAGGAGACACTTTAATTTCTCCGAATCAAATCGGAACCCTCCGAATCAATTCGGAAATTCAGACAGACACGGCTTTTAATGTTTTTCCTACATACCTCAAGGTCGCAAGCTGCTTGTGAATGCTACAGTGGTGGGGTGGATAGCAGTGTGGGGGGCTCCCCAGCACGCTCAGCAGCAGACTCGGAAGTGGAC
Organism: Alligator mississippiensis; assembly: GCF_030867095.1. Taxonomy (NCBI): domain Eukaryota; kingdom Metazoa; phylum Chordata; order Crocodylia; family Alligatoridae; genus Alligator; species Alligator mississippiensis. The sequence continues at coordinate 12,293,922 of NC_081835.1, read as the reverse complement.
CAGAAGCACTTCCGGTCCACTTCTGGGTCCACTGGGGAGAGCGCTGGGGACCCCCATGCTGCCTCCTTGGCTCAGTGACTGGTGCCTCCTGGGTCTGGGGGGGCCATCTGGGGTCCACCCGCAGCCAATTGTTCAGCCAGGCAGGGTGCGGGGGCAGTGGGGGGTCCAGCACACTCCCCAGCAGACCTGGAAGTATAGCAGAAGTACTTCTGATCCACTTCTGGGTTCGCCGCCAAGCACATGCTCCCCCCTGCCCGTGCTCCTGTGGGATGCTCCATGCACCCCAGCATCGCAGCGTTCACAAGCCATGCCTGGTACCTCGAAGTATGTAGAAAAAAAACTTTTAAAGCTGTGCCTGTGTCCGAATTGCTGATTCCCTGAATCAGCATCGAATCTTCAGATTCAGCCAAATCGAATTGGGGACAGCGATCCAAATCAATTAATCGAATCACTGTCCCCGATTCAGGCCGAATCTGAATCAAATACGGCCCGTTTTGCACACCCTTACTTACTAGAAAGTAAGACACAGTATCCCTGCTTTCTGGTGGTTATGACAGAATAGTGCACCATCTCAAATCTTACCCCAACAGTTAGACCAAGATACTCTTAACAAAGAACATGCCTAAAAGCATCTGGGAAAGAAGTGGACCATAAATGTCATGGAAGATTTGACTGTGTACCAAAAAAAACCCACTCAATTCCATAGCAGCAATAGGAGTGTAGCTGTTGAACCTAGAAGTTAAAATAGAGATATTAGTGTATATTAATGTTAATATAACCACTTTGTCTAAGATGACTAGCCTTGTTTCCCTGTGCTCTCTCCCCTTAAGGCTAGCATTACTCAGAGGGGGTCAAAAGGGTAATGATGGGGTGAACAGCAGGAAGTTGGAACAGTTTACTGCTCCTGGAAGTGCAACATTGAGGCTCAGCATATATATCTTAGACTGTGACAAGATTTTTAAACAGTATCCTGGACTGAGGATATAATCTTATGAGAAACACAAATGTATGTCTGAGGAAGGAGCCTTGTAAGTGAAGGGAAGCTCACATAGGAGTAGCAGGTTGGCAGGATCTGCCCACCTCAAAAAACTGCTGGTAGGATGAGCAGCATGACCCACCACAATGGCTATAGAAGAGTGGTCTGAAAACACTTCCTACAGTGCACATAAATCAAGCATTATTTTGCAGCTACATCCACAAAAAGCTACAAAGCACAGCCCCAGCTCTGCCATGAACACGAATTGGAGTTATACCCAGTAAACACAATTCTGTTACACTAGTAGCCATCTCTCTTATGCAACTATATTTTGTTGGCCCCTTGAGTGGTTGCTTAAGACTGGATTCAACATACTAATATTTAGCTTTGGACTATAACTACAAATGGGGAAGTTCTGATCCAATTCACTGGTTGATTTTTTAAGAAACTACCCATTAACAAGATCCCTGCTCTTGTAAGAGGTGCCGCTGGTTCAGATTAACGCATTTAAATGAGTGAGCGTGTGGTTCCACAAACCCTCTGTGTAGGAAACATTAACACAAACAGACACAACAGCGAGTCCCAATTTTCTTTGTTGATAAATATTCAAGATCTTTTTGTTGACAAAGAGAATCAGCCATGCCTGGACTGCATACCCTTAAAGAAACTTCATTTCAACTTCCCTTTCAGCATGGACTAGTGCAACACCAGTACTGGAAGGCATATGCTTCCCTTGCATTCAAATATAACCTATGCTGTTATCTGCTCAGAGATACTCCAATAGCCAATAAAAGTAATAAATGAATATATGTAGCAGCCAGTCATCCTAGCTCCTTCTGACTGCCAAAATCCTAGAAGACCCAGAGGACTGAAAATCATTTCCCTTCTTGTCACTGTCACCACACTGTATGCATGGCAAAACTAATTCATCTTGAAATATGTACCTTTTCAGGCATGTTACAGACAACATTGTATTCTCTGGAAAAAAAAATCCTTTACTATACTTCTAACATTTCTTTCTTCCTCTAAAGGTTAAATCTGATAGAACCTATATTTTTTCATAAGAAATGTGACTGTATTGTTCAAGGTTTCTCTCAACCTAATGAGAAAACACATGAATTTTGTCAGTGACATCCTTTCCTAATGAAGATAGAGAAGGTAAATTATCTCACAAAATGAAATGCGTTTGGAAGTCTGGCACCTCCCTATATATTATATATAAATATTTATAACGGCAAGGATCCTATAATAATCTCACACAATATTTACAATTATTATAGTTAATGTGAGTGTAATAGTATAGTATACATAAATGGATGCACGTGTTTGTATGCACGCAAACGGACACAACGATGTAGATCCTATGGGAAAAGAATATTAAAAGGTGGCAAAGTCGAGAACTCAAAAATTAGGAAGTAACGGGTGGTAAACCCTGCTGTGAATGCTCTTTTACCAAAGTAAAGTTGCCTTAGTTCACTTTAGCTTAATCCTCCCCGGATTTGCAGAAGTGCTAAAAGGCTTAATTCTGGGCTTTCTTAATGTGCTTTTGCAATCTTAATCATGTCCTTCCATATGATTTTCTTTCTTTGCAATGCTCTTGGGAGGGCAGGGGGGTGGGAGGGAGGCTAACCCAAAATCCCAGAATATAGCATCATAGTTAACCATAGGTGGGTCTTCAGAAGGGTTGACCCTCTTGAATAAAGTTCACCAATCTCTGCCACTTGAGTGACCAAAGTTGTTCTGACTTGTTATGTTTTCATCCTCTATGGGGACCAACACCATCCAAGTACAAGAAACAAACACTGAAGCTTCTGAAACAGCATTTTTTCAAAGGATAACTCAATGAAATCTGGTAGATTTTAAAGGGGACAGCACAACGCACATCCCTAGCAGAAAGTTCACCCGCTAGCAAATTTAGCTCTAATTTCCAAAGCAGAGAGACACCGATGCTTTCCCATGAAAGCTCTTCAACAATTTTTAAGTGGGTAGAAACTGAAATACTTTAACTGAAGTCCACACACCACATCCAAGTTCATCCTGATACAACAACCACCCATAGAAAATTTCAGCTGGAGCTGCTAAAGTATGGGAAAATTATAAGCAACTAACAACAGGGTCCTCTAATGGAAGGCAGTGCTGCCACCCCACCTCTCAGAAGGCTTTCAAAATCACTGCTTCATGTTCTGTATTAGTAATACATCCATAAATCCCAGTCATCTGTTCCAGCAAGTGACACTGGGAAGTAACACTGCAGTCTGTGTTTAAAGAGATTATAATTTATCTGGACAACATATAGATGAAAGACGGAATATATCCCCAAGCAAGTAGTCTACCAAAGTCTTGTCAGCTTGCTGAAAAACTCCACATTTTGTGTTTGTCTATTTTTAAAAAGAAATAATAAATCATTATTCAGTTCCTAAAGAAAATATAGGGACGAATTACGTTTTAAGAAATGCTTATTGGAGGAGGGAGAAATGTTGCATTTGATGCCCTTCTGTGCTCAGTTCTCCGAGAAGAGTAAAGAAAAGAGACCATCAGAAAGCTTGCTAGGGCAGGCCATAACCCATGTCTTTGCCCATGCCCTGGCTCCAACATGGATTAGATGGAATTGTACCAGTTTGAAATTGTCTCTAAGGATTTGTCCATCAGCTGAGCAAAGCTATACACTTTTGCCACTCTTCTTCCTCGCCCCTTTCCTGTACTGAGATGGGACGGTGAATAGGATAGTTATAGGAAAAACATGAGATGTTTGATAGGTGTAGAAGATCCTTTTTCCATTCCCATCACTCTGCCCCTGCCTCCCTATCCATAACCAAGACTAATAATGGAAAAGCAAACTACATATGCCTGACATCATGCTGACTGCTTTGGCCCAAGCTGTAATAAGAATAGGGTGGCCACTGATGTATTCCCAAAATACAGGACAACCTCTTGGTCAGGGGCAGCCCCCCCTTGGCCTATCAGCAGTGAGTAGTAGGGCCACCACCTCCTCAGCCAATCAGCAGCAAGGGGAAGGGTCATCACTTCCCTCCCTCCCTGACTGGCTTAGAACCCCTCTCCTCCTGGCTGTGCACCACCCTACCTCTAGGCACAGCCAATAGAATCACAAGGACAAATGATTGACATGTATTTCCACCAATGAACTGAAAAACAGGACTTTTTGCAGTCCACTCCTCATTCAGAAACGGACAGGGAACAAAGGGTTTCAGAATAGGACCAATGGCCACCCTGAATAAGGATCAAGTACTCTGAAACCCATGCCCTAATTTGGAGCCCCAATGAAATTACTGCAAGTGCAGGGACCACTCCAAGCACACAGAACGACACCATCAGGACCTCTGCTACAGAGCGTTTTTTTCCTTCCAATCTTTGCATTATTTTCTTATGTTTCAACCACAGCTATGGAAAGCAGAGAACATAGTTATACATTTTATAGAGCCCAGGGCCTAAATCCTAACAGACACCCTAGGTGCATCCCCATGTGTAAGGGCATTCATTTGCAGTGGCACAAATAGCACCGGCATATATTTGTGCCATAGGGCATGCCCCTGCATGCACACTCCAGCACGTGCCAAAATATCCAGGGTGGAGCCGAGGAGGCTGAGGCCAGTACCTGTGCTGGACCCAGTAGCCTTACCTGGGTTCTTTGTGACCTGCCAGGACAACAGCAGCATCCATCTGGCTGCATTAAGCCCGGCCAGCAGCCAGAGTATGACTCTGAACTGCCAGGCTCCATTTCTGGTGGCACACACTGCTGCTATATGCACCACACTGCTTTTTTTTTTTTTTTTTTTCCTGTGCTTTTTTTCCGGACACCAGATCCCCGGTGTCAAATTAGCAAAGCGGCAAATGGTTGCATGTGCGCCACATGCAATTTGTGGTGCCTCAAACAGCTTTGAGGCACCACAAGCCACATGTGTATGCTCTTCAGGATGTACCCCTTGTGCTTTTTCAGTTAAAAGTAGTCTTCAGTGCAAAAATACACTTGTTTATATACATTCTTATTGTGAGAAGTTAAGCCAGGTATGCTACTGTTCTGGTCAATGGTATAGATGTGTGTGCATTCCTAATACGTTCAACGAGAGAGAGTACAAGAGAAAAAAATTCTACTTGGTGCTGTAACCTTGATGATGAACCTCAACAAGGAAACACTGCTGAAGACAGTTGCCTGGGTACCTACCTGGGTGTGTAATTTTAGAAACAGATTCTCAGGCTACCACTGTATTTCATCAGCAAAAATTTCAAAATGGACTCACCCTTGGAAAACATGCAGAACATAGTGGCTTGCAGATGCAAACCACCAGAAACAAATTGGTTAAAAAAATGTGATGCCAATTTCTGTGAAAAAGTTCACCCGTTTCACACAGCCCTAAAAATAATCCTGGAGTTCTCGCTCTTTTCATTTGTGAACTGCAAGTAAAAAGGTAATATGGATTGTAAATAATCAGTCTAAATTAAATCCTTTGATGCATGTCAAGGGGAGCAAGGGAGAATAAATGTTCAAATATTTTAATAGCTAAAGGCAATACAAATATATTTATTTACTTCAAGTATTCATGCCAGGAAGGTATGAATAAGGGCAATATCATATAAGGTTGTAATTAATCATCATGGACATTTCATTGTCAGCAAACATAAATCAAGCAGCAAATGTTTCTCCTACCGAAATGATATGTAACCACCATTAACATGGTGCCAAAAGTCTGATGCTTGTCAGTAGCTGATATATATTTTACTCATCTTTGACACCTAAGATGTAGGGCTGTTTCACATGAGTGAATTCATCCATAGGATTTATTGTCTGGATATACAGCACACACTTTCAGAATATTACTAGGATATAATAACCAGGCTCATGAGAGAACTGTCTGGAGACCAAGACATGACGCTTTTGAAAGGAAAGAGACAAATCTTGCAGATCAACATGATTAAGGCAAGACAAATGTATGTTTAAAATAACAGCTGTGCGCCCAGGTATTTTCAAGAGAATGTAAAAGACCCCTGATATTTTCAAAACACGAAGTAGTTCATTCAGTTTTACATTTTGGCTACACTAATATTCACTGAGAGAGAGAGAGAGAGAGAGGGAGGAACTGACTGACTAACTCAATATCCATATAGCCAGAGAAAAGAGTTTCAGTCACATGGAACAGACTTGAGCCAGAGGTCTGCCATCTTCCAAATAAGGACACTACCTATTTTAGTTCATTTGCTCTTCCAGAGGGCTCTATTACTTCCATATGGACTCATAATTCCAACCTAAAGCTGCAAAACCGTTGATATGGAAAACTGTATCATCTCCACTTACCCTGCCCCCATCTCTTCTAACAAGCACCTTCACACATACCCTTGCTCTTTATTGTCTGCAAGGGAGGGACAGGTGTACAGAGGACTTGAAAATTGCCACTAGTCAGTGCAAAGGACAAGTCCTCAACATTACCTTAACCTGGTGCTTAAACCTTGGATAAATTTAACAGGGCCAGCACCAGGCAGAGGCTATGCAGACTACCAAAGTGCTACCACAGAAGAAATTTTCAGAAGTGCCATCTACCCAGCCAATCCCCATCTTTATCACAACCACACATACACATGTGCTAGCAGTAGCCAGTTTGATGTAGCCGCATCAGCATGGCAGTAGATCGCAGTAGTCAATCTATCCGGGGGGGGGGGGGGGGGGTGTGCCTGTCCTTTTAAGAGCACGCAAAATGGATTGGCATACCCGAGAGCTGGTTCTGAGGATGAGTGAGCATGTTAGACTGTGATCTGGCTGCTTCCACATAGTACAGAAGAACATTTGGGGTGGGAAGGGCTACTGTCCCCACCGCATGAATGCCGTGTGTCCCCAGAGGCCGGGCAAGGGGTTGGGGGGCACAGCGAGCTCCTGCAGCATTGTTGGCAGGGGTGAGGGGGGTGGCGAGTGCTGACTAGCAGTCGGCAACCACCTGTAGACACCATCAGCAGTATTGGCAGTGGCCAATGGTGATCACAGACCACCCGCAGATGCTGCTGGCAGTGTTGGCAGCAAGGAGGGGTGGTGAGTGGCGGTGCCTGTGGGCAGTTGCCAACCGTGTCGATGGCACCTTTATGCAGGGGGTGCACCGCCATGCTCAGGGGGTGCACATGCATGTGCTTTCACCCCCTACGCGTCGCCAATGCCCCACTGCACCAGTAAACAGAGGGGCCATATTCTAAGCTCTCCTAACATTCATGTAGCACACACAGCCCGACTAAACAAGTGTCTTTAGGCTCCCGCTCCCATGCCCCTTCTACATTGCACAGCATAGTTTGTAGTTTTCTTTTACTTTGCACTCTGTAACAAGTGTGCTCAAAATTGAATCCACTTCAGCACCTCCATCCATCTTCCCTAGCCTAGCCTACTCCTACAAAATGTATTCCTTTGACAAGCTGATGAGTCAACACTCGAGATTTAAAAGCTGGCTCGGAAAAAAAACAATGAGCTGCTATCTGTTGTTCAAATGGGTTATATACTTGCTTACACTTCTGGTGCAAACATTATAGGGTATGTGCAGGTGTTACCTTAACACTGGGCACATTTACAGGAGACATTTACTGTGCAATTGACTAATTAACTGTGCAGTAAACCTCTCGGTGTCTACACATGCGCCCCCCTCTTAGGGTGCACAAAACTAATAAACTCCGCAGCAGGCTAGTCTTGTAAAAGGCAAGTATTACCCACTGCAGACTTTTTTGTGCACAGCAGTGCATGTGCAGACGTTGCTTCGGCTGGCTGGGGCACAGAGTTTTTCAGTGTAAGGCTAGCCAGCAGGCAGCCCCTGTACTGAAAAACCCTGTGTCCCAGGCTGCTCCCCCTACAGCACATGAATATGGGGAAAAACAGCTGCTCCCCCATCTCCATGTGCTGCTCCATGTGCTGCAGGGTTTCTAGTATGGGGGCTGCCTGCCAGCTAGCCACGCACTGAAAAACCCCACCTCCCCCGCCCCCCTGCAGCACTTGGAGACAGGGGAAGAGCTGCTCCCCCTATCTCCATGTGCTGCTGAGTGGCTGCCTGGGTACAGGATGCCCCAGCATGGGGGCTGCCTGCCAGAGCAGTAATCACACATGTGGACATGCCCACCGGGTGAAAATTAAAAGGTCCCTGTCAGTGTTTAGTCCACAGAGAATATGAATCTGTTATAACTCTTTTAAAGAAGTTTCACTCTTTTATCCTACCTCCGGTAATCAACAGTTTGATTTCCAAGATGGCAGCTGCCACACCTTCACAAATGCATTTAAGATTTTGAAAAAGGGGGTGTAGATGGTGTGGTGTATCCTCACATAACAAAAACACACTTTTCTCTAGACAGAAAAAAAACTAGAAGCTTTACTAATATGCTGAAGGTCTAGAAATAGGTTACAGGGGTGTGCGAAGTGAGCCATATTTGATTCTGATTTGGCCTGATTCAGGGGACAGTGATTTAATTCGCAGATTCGGATCACTGTTCCAATTCGATTCGGCCAAATCTGAATCTGAAGAGTCGATTCTGATTTGGAGAATCAGAGATTCAGCCATAGACAAGGCTTTATATGGCTTTTCTACATACCTCCAGGTACTAGGCATGTTTCGTGAATGCTGAGATGGTGGGACAGATGGAGGGAGCATCCCACAGGAGCATGGGGGGGAAGGCGTGAGGGGGTCCCCTGTGCACTCGGCGGCAGACCCAGAAGTGGGCAGGAAGTAATTGAAATAAGAGCTACATTACCAGGAGCCACTAACAGGCAGCAGAATTGCACAAGAAAGGATAACTTGGTTGGGGAACATCAAGCCATTAAAAAGGAGAGAAGGTCATTAAATACCTGTGGAATGGAGAGTTTAGAAGGAATCAGGTAGATTATAATTAGGGACCTAGTCATTTCATGATTTTGCGGAAATCACAACATCAGACCGTCTGTAAAAAAAAAAAAAAAAAAAAAAAAAAAAAAAAAATCGGGGGGGGGGGAAGAAACTTACTAAAAATAAAATGCTGACTCCCCAGTGGGAGCCAGCAGTCCTCATGGCTGCTGTGGCCCAGCTACACAGCCCACCATGGGGGAAGGGGGAAAGGGGCTGCTGGCACAAAGGAGAGCAGCCAAGATGACTGCTACCCCCACCCCTCACCACTGATTGGCCAAGAGGGCTGCCCATCACATGGCCCCACCCCTCTCCACTAGTCTGCAAGGGGTGGGGCCACCATAATAAGCCTACAAATAGGGTGGGCAGCCCCATCATGATCTGCCTGCAAAATAATCTACCTGCCTCCGCAATTTGGCTAGGTCCCTAATTATTATCAGTCATGAAGTCAAGCGACTCCCTTGCTGCTGTCTAAATAGAAATGCTATTGCTAGTACCAGGCAATCAGTTGTCAGCTTGGGGTGGACCAAGAATCCAAAAGCCATGCAAATGCACTACTGCTCCCTCCTGAAGCCACCCCGTACATGTTCCTTTTCATAGCACAGGTGAGGCAAGGTTAACACACCACAGAGAACATGGCCTGCAAAACTAAAATTGCCTCCTATAATTATCTGAAGATTCCCTAGACATTTTGTTGATCAGGAAGTGTCTAGTTCCCATAAATGACTACATAAAACTGCAAAGCTAGAAGGCTACATTCTCTCTTTAAAAAAAAAGCGCATTGATTCAATACATAAATGAAGCAGCTTGCACACCAGGCACTTGCAATGATAGTACAGATGTATTCATCCTATAGTCTTAATAGATATAGTTAACCTAGCCCAACTCAGGAAAACCAAATCAAGGCTAAAACAATATTGCCCATTTGTCTTTTGAATTATTGTCATTGGCATACGGTCAAGTTCTCCATGGAAGTTTTGCCTGCAGGGGTGGCTGCAGGATGGACCCTCACTCTTTCCTAAAAGCACCAGAAAATGAGTCATCTTATCATATACCAAAGCCCTCCTAAGTAAGTCTTTTAATACAGGTAATTTCCATGCATTTCACAAGCTGCAGAGACTCAGTGTTAAAATGCACAGCAGGAGGAGGGAGAAGAGGAGGTCCATGTGTTTCATTTCTTTGTTAGTTAAAGAAGAGAAAGGAATAAAATTCCCATAAAACGCATTTTAAAAAAAGCTCTCCAGAGTACTTCTTAAGAATTGACTGCTACTACTGTGTTCAATAGATCATAACAGCTTCTTATGGCCTATTTGAGGCACATGCATTTAGGGACCTTTAAAAATGCATACTGTTCACCCAAAAGACCCAAACCTATTGCATCTTATCACATAAATATGCATTCAGACAATTTTTAAGATTGATATTACAATATTTTCCCACCAGACCATTATGATTGTAAAGAATCCATTATAGTTTATTGTATACATCCATATCTGTTCCTTCAGAGGTAGCGTGTCGATCCAAGGTGCAGAGTTATTATAATGTTAATAGAGGGCAAACACAAAGCATATTAGCACCATTCTCAAAACAAAATGAAGTTAATCCAAATGCCTCTATTTGAGAGGGGGAAAGGATTCCTCCTTTTTACCATCTGAATTCAGATCCAGCCCAAACTTTCCTGGTTGGCCCTTTACACTAAAGAGAACAAACCAGTTTCCCAAATCCTAAAACAATCTGGCTTCCAAGACCATCAAAATACACGGTGTTTATAAAATCCTTGTGCAGCTTTAACTTTAATAACTTGGGATGTACACATGATAGAAGCAAACTGTAAATGGCAACTGAAAGCATAATTTTTAAATATAAATTTTAACACAATATAGCTCAAATTTCTAGACTTCAACATAACTGCCATCTTTCATGATGCATCATTCAATCCAGTTTTCTACAAGTGGGAAAATATTTTCCAGGTGCTGCTGAGTGATGTCACTAATTACATTTGTGCTTCTTATCCTATGCATAGCATATACTATGCTAAAAATCTTAATGAATTATGCTTTCAATCACCATTTACAGTTTGCTTCTATCATGTGTATATCCAAAGTTGTTAAAAAGTTTAAAGTTGTGCAAGGACTTTAAAAACACCCTGCATAGACATAGTTCTGAACAGCAATCAACTTCCACTCCTTAAATAATTTAAGGGCAGCTCATGGTCACGGTAATTTTGAATTAGAGGTTACAGGGCCAAAATTTCATAGCCGCAGTCTTTTAATTTGGTTTAAAATTAAATTCAATGGATCCAAACTGGATTTTATGACCTTAGTTCTGTGTTAGGTCTCTTCTGGATTTGGATCTATCTTCTCGTTCCTGCATCTCGCAAGAGGATCTTCTTGTCCAGTGAGAGAGACTTTTTTTTTTTTCTTTACTTAAGTTGATCTCACCAGACATCTGGTCTCTCATCAAAATTTTCAAGCCAGAAAACCAAGTTAAGGTTTGATTTGAAGAATGACCCAAACAACTGTCCGTTTCCTAGGTCATTTGAGCCAGTTTTCCCATCACTTGTTAGCTGTCAGCTTGCACATGAAGCGTTTCCTATCAGCAATATTGACCTCTATTACAGAAAGAATTACAGGTTTAATAGGTAAATTAATTGTTTAGTATTCTAAATTCAGATGAGAGGCTAAATCAGCATTAAGACTGTTATTTTATCATTAAAGCTCCAACAGAGATGTACAGCTACAGAAGCAAGTGCCTCTGAAATACCTTGTACTGCTTACTCAGTTCCCGCAATGCAAACACTGTGGAGTAATATTTTAGACAAACACGTTGTTATACCAATTACTATTGATATTTTGAAAAGATGAAGTGCTGCAAATTACCAGAGTGCAAATACATGTGAAGGCACTTATGCTACACCTACACCCAAAAAAAAAAGAAAAGAAAAAAAATCACTAAACCACTAACAACCAAAGCAAACAAAACAAATTTTGTAGTATTTATTTTTGGGGAAGTTAAGTCTTTAATATTCACTGCAAAGGATTTTCAGTTGCTGCATTTCCCAGACAGAGACAGGAGAGCCACAACTCCAAGTTCTCGTAATATTTTAATGGGGAAGAGCAGGGTTGTCTTATCGCTTCAGCTTCGAAAATAAGACCTGTCTGTTTTCAGTTTGTAGCTTAGATGCAGCTAATTTCCCCCCTTTTGGCCCCAAATGGTAAAAATCTTACAAGAGTGCAGTTCATTTCCTGAGTTTTCCTTTATTCAATCCCATGCAAGGCTTGAGATTTTATTTTTTTTTGATGTGAAGTTTCATAGGAAGATCTCATGAGATTTCAGCTCCGTCCAATCTAAGCTTAAACCCCAACCCTGAAAATCAGCCTCAAATCCTAATACCAAATCCAGGCCTAAATGTAACTGAACCAAAACCTGCTTGTCATCCCACTTTAAAAAGCTGTACCAAGTGCTTTTTCCTGCAATAATTCCAGAGTTTGTATACCAAGAGGAAATTAAATCCACACTCCTGTTAAGCCACATGCTAACTGAGAGATCTTGCCTTTTCCTCATCAGGAGTTACTCTAATTCCAGGTGCTAGGTATCCTATTTGCAAAATGCTGTGTGCAAAATATGTATTTTTAAGTCTTGGATGGAAGCATCTCTGTCCAGAACAGGATTTACATGTGAATTTGTATTGTTGGGAATCACATACCTGAAAGTATTTGCCTTGTTTTTCTCTACATTAACTTTTTTTTTTTTTTTTAATTAAATTCAGGTCCCTTGATCTAACCATTTTCATATTCTTAGTGCTCTCTGAAAATTACAATCCTCTTTTAATTATTCATGGAATCTAACTATTGGGAAATAGTTCAGATTACCATTGTTTAGGAAATAGGGGCAAGCTGTTTTTATTCAGCTGCCAAGACAAAGATTAAAAAGGGATGGAAAAAATAGCTTTCTACATAGGAGTTAGTATGTGGTTCTGATGAAAGCAAGGAAAGCTCATGCACACAGAGATCCAGCGGGTTGCGGGGGGTAGGGTATTCTTTCTATGAATCTGCTTTACACAGAAGCTAGAGCCTGCACTCAGCTTCTGCATTCGGCTCCGTGCACAGGTAGAGGGTAGCCTTTTTACCCCTCGAGTACCACCCGAATAACTATGGCAGCTACTCCACATGGTTGTCTTATCACACATGGGGCAATAGTAAAGCAGAGTAACCTTTCTGTGTTACAGAGCTTAAATCCTCAACGTTCTTTGGACCATGACATCATCATTGTTGGAAAAAACCCAAAACCCCCAAGTTCACATTTTCATCCTCAAAGATTTCTGAGCACCTGGGCAAGAAATGCTTCCAAAGAAAAGAAGAGTGCTTTCCAAATAAGTCACATCACTGAGCAATTAGGAGAAATTTCAATATTCCTAAAATAAAACTATGGAAGCTCAAAGCAAAGTAACGTATGGTGCATAGGGATACAGACAACCTCAGTCAGTTCAGGAAGGAAAAGCGGAAATGCTACTCAAAAGAGATCTGATGGTGATGTCATGAACCCAGAGGGGTCACAGCCATTGGCACATGGACAAAGCCATTTTCTCTCAGCTTAATGAGGATACTGTGAGCCACTACTTGCAAGGGGGTGGAAGAAAATATCTCTGTACTTTTTTCCTTCCTCCAATACACTCTAGAACAGGGCTGGGCACTTATTTCAGACAGAGAGCCGCTTAATGAGTTAGTGAGCTGTCATGGACCACAAGGATATCCGTGCCCTGCCCCCTGGTCACCATCTTGGGACCAAAAGTCCTGCCCCTAAGCCCTGACCTTTGCCATCAGATGTCCTCTGGGGCATTGGGGGGGTTGCCATCATGGAATTTGGGGGAGGGGGGGGGGATCATTTCCTAAAAATCAAACATCTACTATAACGTATTTTAATTATTTCAAAAAATATTTTTGTCCTGATTTTACATGCGTTTGTGTAGAATGTATAGAAGTGATTGCATAATAGCTCAAAATAAAGTCTTACTCTTGTAGACTGTGTATGGAGTGAGGCTGGAGGTGTGGCGGGTGTATGGGTATGGAGGGTGGGCAGGATGTTGGGAGTGGTGTGCCATCCCCATACACGCATCCTCCATGGCACGCAGCCCCTGCTGCCAGCGGTAGCAGCAAAAGCAGGCCCTTGGGGGGCTCGTGGCCCATGCACGTGGACTGCACCAGTGGCATGCGAGTCCAGCCACTTCCAGGAGCTGCACATGGCAGCAAGAAGTGGGCCAGTCTGGCCCATCCATTGCACGAGGCTCCCCACATCTCACATGCAGCTCCTGGGACCTGGACAGAGCTGCACACCATAACGGGGGACTCCCACATGATGAAGCCAACAGCCTGGCCCTACTCCCTATCTCCCCATGCAGCTCCCAGGACTCTGCCAAAAAGCAGGGAGTGGAACCAAACCTGCCCGTCTCCATCATGCAGAGCTCCCCACCACTTCCAGTGGAGACCCGGGAGCTACATATGCCAAAAGGGAGTGGAGAAAGCTGCCAGCTCAAATCACATGGGGCTTTCCCCCAGGGGTGCATGAGTCCTGGGAGCTACACATGAGCTGCGGGGAGCCCAGCACAATGGAACTGGGCTGACTCGGGCTCCACGCTCTGGTCAACTCGCTGGGTGCGGGCCCCAGACTCCACACTCCTGCCCAGCTGCAGTTTCTCCTTGCCCCCTAGCGCTTCCCTACCTGCTGCTCAGAGCGCTGCAGCAAGGCCAGGAGGAGGAGTCAGGGGAACAGAGCAGTTCCCCCAGCAGCAGCAGCAGCCGCCCCACCCAGAAGCTACGTGCTGGCTGGGGCCAGGGCTCTCCCCAACACAAGGGAGCTCAGCGCACTGCCCCGGAGGGAGAGGGCAGGGCTCAAGCCTCATGCAGGTGATGTGCAGGGGCAACTGCAGGCCAAGCAGGATACAATTAAATTCGGTCAGCACTCACCTGTGGGCTGGATGAAAAATCACTTGGCAGGCCAAATCTGACTTACAGGCTGTATTTTGCCCACCTTTGCTCTAGAAAAAGCAATGAGGGGTCTTCCCTATTACATTAATTATTTTTCAACTTGTTAGTGTTTCAAGTTGCTACGAAAGTAGTGAGTTTATCAAAGCTCTCAACATTATAAGCTGACCTTGAATACTGAAAGGCAGACAACAAGGAGCATCACAATCTCCAAGATATGACATAGTTTACAGTCCCAAATTCAGATATAGAATCAAGCTGCTTTGAAGGTTAGGGGTCTTCAGAGCTGATGTTTTGGTGTATTTTCAAATCCTGAAGATCTCTTTGCATGCTGTTTTTACAACCTAACATTTTCTTGATACAAATTCTAGCTGCCTAAGTTCAAACACAGAGACAAGTTCCTCTTGATGTAATTCCACTTTAATTAATGATGCTGCACCAGGAATAAATTTGATCATCATGTCTTGTTAGAGCTAAATGTGTTGTTAATTTGTGAAATATTTTGTCTGACCTATCAAATTAACAAAATACTTTAATGTTCCTTTGCTTTTTAGCACAATAACTAATTCAAAAGTCATTTATTCCACTTCATTAAGTCAACAGTTCCAGTTAAAAGTTGATCTGAAAAACAATAGCTGTTATGGCTGTAATATTAGATCAAGCATTTGCCTTCCAAATGAAGCAGTCAAATATCAGTGTAAGTCAAAATGTCATTTCGTGCTAAATGATCATCTCTTTATGCCGATTTATTTCTCAGATATTTTTATAAGCGTTTTTTTTTCTTTTTTCCCCCCTCCTCTTTACTTTTCATCCACAAAGCCCCACAAAGGAGGTTAATACAATGACAGAGCTATGGACAACTAAAGAACAATTCTTCTGTAATGGATCCTACATACAGCTCTGCACTTCAAACTTCTAGCAGATTTTCCTGAGACACTATTGGTAGGACTTATACATTAAACATTTAGGGTGCTGACAGACATGCAGCTCCCCAGTTGAACTCATGGTGCTTCACAGAAAGCGCCATGAGTTACAGCTGCTCTCCCCTAACTACACACCTCCCCTCCCTGCTCCAGCGCTGTCAGCATGATGAGAGATGGGGGAGAAGGGAGGGGAGGGAGCTCAGGCTGGGGTTCGCCCAGCCTGTTCTGGGGGTGGGTGGATTGGAGCACCTCCCCCCCACCCAAGGCTCCAATCCACCTGCCCCACCCCCTCCAGTGCAGGCTGGGTGAACCCCAGCCAGAGCTCTCTCCCCTCATGCAGACACTACCAAGGGCAGCTCTGAGCTGCATCAGCCCAGCTGCCCGAGCAGACAGAGATTAATGAAGGTGCTCTGCTTTGCAGCGCCTTCATCTGAGCCCTCAAATAATGAAGGTTAATTTGTCATGCTATCAGGAACTTGTAAAGCAGTCTGCAGCCGTGTGATTCTGTCAGGGCATGGCTGTAAAGTGCTTTCAAGGGGCCAATCGCATGACAAATGTAACTTCTGTCTGCACCTTTAATTACACAAAGTCAAACCTCATAGCTAGAAGGCTACAGGGTACGCTTGGTAGTCCTCCAGCATAAGCCTTTAAGAAGTCATGTAAACAACTGCACAGAAGTAGTTCACCTTATAATACGCATTTTCTTCACTGATCAACTTCTGTGTAAGACGAGTGTTATTCTTTCAAGGGAGTCAGGGGAGGCCTCATACTCAGTTTCTCTCCCTCATTTCACCAACGAACAGGCTCTACTTTGCTCCCCAAGTAGACAATTAGTGCCAAGTCTCCTTAAGGCAAAGGACTACTGGGAAATTCCAGCAACTAGTTCTTACTTTCTGTGATAGACTGCTACAGAGGAATTGCCTCTTCTTTCTGCAACTGGCAGGGCCAGATAGTAACCACCTGGTAAATGAGAGAAGTGGCTGACAATATATCTGTCTTTCAGAGCAGCTATGTGTCATCCTGGAAAGTTTAAGCCAGAGAGCCTTACTTTGGCACCAGGAAGAATCTCTGAGAAATCTGACTAAGGGTTTATATTTCTAAAGCCCCAAGATACCCTAAGTATATTATACAGTGTCTTTTGTAAATCATGTTTTGCTGACCTGTTAAAATCCTTTCAAAGAGTTAACAAAACAGTGGCTAAAGGGGAAGCAGTGGGTAGAGTTTATTTAAGCTTTCAAAATGACTTTTGATAAAGCCCTTCACAATAGGCTATCAAAGGTTTCCCGCTTCATATCTACCAAGCTGGCTTCCTCTGTGCATGTGTTGTTCAGCTGCTTATCCTCAAACAAACAAATAAAAAAAAGCCCCTTCTCAGTCAACAGGACGCAGTTTCAAGCATGTACACAGCTGCCCTCCATGTCCTTTGCCTCACCTCCTTCATTTATTTTGCAACATACACTTCCTCTGATCCACACCAGTGTAAACCTGGCCACAGGTGCCCTCAAAACATCTTAGGTGCATTACCAACTCTAACCCATAGTTTCTCTTATTCATGCCTCATCTACAAGAAGGCCTAACTATACCCAACTTATGGAAACATTGTCCTTCATTATATCAGCTTCCAATGTCACCAGCATGTTATTACATGCATTGTATTTTGATATACAGCGCAAGGTCCATTTCCCAGTTTCCCCTACGTGCTACCTAACATGGCCTTTAATGACAGCTCCCAGCAATGCAGCATGTTTCATTTATAATCTGCTACCTTAATATTTTTAGAAGATGAGACTACCGTCTTTGAGTGCTTGTATAAGTAGCTATTACAGCTGCGCAGGAAAATGAGCATTTGTGCCGACAATCAAAAGTTAAAAGCCATTCATGCACGTAAATGCTTCAATTGCATAAACAGGCATAAGGAATTAATGTACAAAGGTAGGTACTCGGAGTCTGAGGCAGACACAGCAGAATTGAGGATGGGCAATGCCGTAGCAAGGGGGGACAGGGGTGCAAGTAGGGTGACTGCTCCAGGTGCTGAAGCAACGGGGCACCAACAGGCACTTCCCAGCTGGGGTGGAACATGGGATGGAGTTGTGAGCAGCTCATTTGTGGAATACAAGGTGGCTCCTGCCACTGTGTGCACTCCCAGGTAAGCATGGTTGGGGGGGGGGCATATGTGCCCCTCATTTCTGTGCATGGGGCAAGGGCAGGCTGGCACTGCAGGCTTTACCCCAGGCCCCAAACTTCCTTGCCACGGTACTGAGAACAGGAGCACTCAGACTTAGGATCACAACCAAACAGGTGTTGTAAGAGGAAGGGAGATGGAAGCATAATAGCAGGTAGGGCACTAGCTGGAAAAAAGTACATCCAAGATGGGGGTCTCAGTGGGGAAAAGGTGGAGAAAGGCTGATCCAGCCGATTAGATAGCTTTGGAGCATACCAGTAATGGAATGTGAACCCTTTCAAATCTGTATCACAAATTCAAATTTGGCCCAGGCCAGAAGTGACCAAAAGCTGCCATTGCAGAGATCTACTTCAGTGAGTCCTAGAACTCAACACACCCTTCGGGACAGGGAGATGCCCCCGAGGAGGCAGAAGCAGCCATGCACTGGGGATGCCAGTCACTGTTGACTTCACCTATGATTTTTGTAAGTGGTGTAACAGCTGCCTAGCTGCACCACCATTCTTGTAGGAGCCCATATCTGGGGCTCCACACCCTGCATGATAACTGAGGGCTGCACTGACCAGCCCCAAGACCCACAGGGAAACAAGCGCCCTACAGCCAGCCCTATTGCACCTCATTCTCCAACCACAAGCCTGCACCCTGGCCTCTGGCAGCTTCTGCCTCCATCACAAAACCCGTAGTTTTGTCAGCATTAAATGCAATCCTGATAACTGAGCTTTGCCCTGTGGGATGCCTGCCAGTTTTCAATATTTCTGCCTCATAGTACTACATCAGTAGCATTAATTTACGTTGTAATAAATGCTTAGTATAGCAGCTAAAGGAAAAAAAATTATACCTTCCTCTTCTGGTCCACTTCAGCTATTTTCTCACAGTTACCAGAACCTAATGAAATGGTAGTTGATAAAGACCAAAGTGTGTGGTTAAAAATCCTGCCCAGCCAAACACATTGTTGTAATGATCAACTGTGCTTTTAATGGTCTCAGTGTAACATTTATTTGTAAAAAAAAGTAGGCTGTGCTGCTCTTTGGCTAGAATAGAGTATTTAAGAGAAGTGGCATGCCCTAAGCTCCACTAATAAATTATGAAACTTTTAAAGGCAAACAAATATGAAGCATTTCCATCCATTTAACTCCTAAACCCTTCTCCACATGGTGTTTTTTTAATTAATTATGTGGCTAAAATTGAATTTAGTCATGTGAGATAAGGATATTAGCTAAATACAATGGATACACTTTATGGAAAAGGGAGATTCTTTGCATTTTTCGCAGACATATTTGCCAAATAATTTCTGTCCCTCTTAAGCACCACATCATGAGACTAAAAAATAATTACTTAATCTTTAATTAAAGCTTTGTTAAGAAGTTTTGACTTGCCTTCAAATTAAAAATATCTCATTGTGCAGGTTTCTTACAACTGGTGGACCATAAAGCCCCAGCACACGTGAATGGACAAACTGACACTTCCCATCTGAACGGAGCATCATATTAATCTTTTGGCTAAATATGAGAGAATAACCTTTCATATAGTAAGATCTGCTGCCCTGTAGATAAAGCAGGTCCTTACCTTATACTAACTGTGGCTCTCAATGTTTTTTTCTATGAATATGCTAGAAGGCATATATCCTACATACACAAGATCAGATTCTTTTTGGCCAGCATTACTTATTCCACATACAACTCCTCTCTCAAGGAAAGTGCTTTTCCCCAGTGGAGAACACCATAACCCCTACATTAAAGAGGAAAGAGGACAAAGTAGCTCCAAAAACCAGATACTACAAGGAAAGTCACCTTTCTTGTCCACGTGGACACTGTCATTGGTGACCAGCTAGCAGTGAATATGAGGCCATGAAAGCATGCACTCAAACCTGCGTGCCATGTGCAGCGCAGATCCCAGAAAACAGGTCTTAGAGCCAGGTGCCACATACACTAGACCAGGCATGGGGGGCAGAGGACAAGGGTGCCCATGGGCCCGATCTGGCCTGTGAAACAGCCTCACACCACTCATCTGGCCCATTGGGGGGGGGGGGGGGAGGAAGAGTTTGATACCCCTGCTATAAAATAAGAACCAAAAGGGACCACCCTGTCATACCAAGCCTGAAATCTGGGGTCTGGTAATAGAATGGTGGTCTGTGAAAGTATGCACATAGCTCCAGGTGGTGGTTCTACAGATTTCAAGTAAAGCTATGTCTTTTAAATGGAGTAAGCAGGCTGCCTGTGCAAGTACCAGGATATAAAATGGTTCATGGAAAAATTCTAATGCTCCATAATGCTTATACAATCTCTATAATGAAACAGCCTGTCCTCGAGATTGTTACCAGAAGGTGGAGTCTCAACAATCTTCCCGATGATTTTGTCCAAGTGAGGTAATAAAAGATGGCATTGAAAATGTCTGAAGTGCAGAGTTTTGCCTCTGTAGGGGATGAGAAGAAAAAAATAACCCACGTAAATGAATAACTGGTTTAAAGTGAATCTACGAGGTCAAGTTAGAAATGTAAGGTGACGATGAAGTGGTGGAAAGTGGGTAAGGGCAAAGGGAGATGTCTGGTTTTGCTCACAATACAAGGTAATGCCATCTTACTGGGTCCATGATACTGAAAACATGAGGTTATCTGTTCAACAGAGGTGCCATTGGAGAGAGGAGGGTGACATCTAAGGACCAGGGACTGGAAAAATTCTTCACCTACAGAAAAGCTTGCACTAACCCCTTTAAAATCTAGGACCATAGCAGGGAAAAAATAATGAGAATGGTAGGTAGATACCACTGCTAAGTGAATCTTTATCCAGTTATTCATGAGACTGTACCTCAGCACATCATCTACCTTCCAGCTTCAGGTAGCCAACATCCAAGCCGTGAGCTGTAGAAATACAGGGTCCGGTTGTAGAATCATAGGGCACCTGTACACAAGCAGCAAGGCTGCTCCGACATGCTGTAAATTACTTTATTGCAGAGCAGACTCAATTTATTAATTTATTGCCACGCTCCAGCATCTCATGCATCAGCATCCGTGCACTGAAAAACAGCAGCAGGGGCATTTTAACTAAAGGTTGCCAAACGAGCTTTAGTTAAAGCGCCCCTGCCACCATTTTTCAGCAAGGGGACACCGATACACGAGACACTCTGGGTGCTTTAATTAGGCTCATTATGAAACTCACATTAGGAGATTTCTTTCTAGCTACAGGGCATATACAGAGGCTTTAGGTTCCAAAGAGGCTAGTCTGATCTGGATTATTTCCCAACTGCTGGTGGAAGTGGAGCTGCGGGGTGGAATCCAAAGTTTCCAAGACCATCCTGAATGGTATCGTGACCTATAAGAAGTGAGAGGTTTTCGAACCTCCTTTTCAGGATCCTCTTTGTGAGCTTATCCATGAGAAAAAAAAACAGACAGCTCTGGAGGATGGCCTTCTGCTACAGGCTGACGGTAACAGCAAAGCCAAGGAAAACAGCACTGTTCTAAAGGACCATCAGCGTATACATGTGTGTAGGTACGTATGTCTGAATGGACAGAAGGAAAATGGCAATTTTCTCTATATGCACTATCAAGATGTTGGGTACTGAGAAACTAAAAGTTATTGACTATGGAGAAACACCACACAGAGGAGACTGACATCCCTAAAAAGTGTCTGTGGATGGTCTGACAGCTAATTATACTGAGCTTAATGGTAATGCTGTAACCAAAACTTGTGGTATTGGTTGCATCAGCATCAGAAGAGCCAACATGCAAGTAGATATGAGGCTGGCACTAGCAACAATATTACGGTGCTAAAGTCGGCAGAAGAAGAGATGATTGTACAGTGAAATGAAGAGTGCTGGAACAGAACTGAACCAATCCTAGCCAGGTAGTCACATTTAGAAGAAAATTCTGCTCTTAGCATATGAGGGATGCCTTTTTTCTCTCTTTTCAGCCTGTGGCAGACAGTGTGATGAGCTCTCAGATAATTTCAGAAAGGCGCTCTTTCCTGCCACAGGCAGCAGGAGTCACTCAGAGCCCAAGGGAATCGATGCCAGAGTCTCAGCAGCTTTTGATGACATGCAGGGTCTCTTTGAACCCAGTGAGATTTGAGAACTAAAAAGAACCTCAAAAGTAGTTTAGGAACTGGCTGAACGCTGTTTTGAAGACGTGGCAGGAGCAACTTTCTGATAAAGGAATCTCAGAAACAGGTCCTCCCTTCATGGAGCACTCTGGCAAAAAAATATATTAAATTGAGCATTTCTAACATTTTGATCATACTTCAAAGTTTTACAAATAAAGCACTTTTCAAGTGTATGCCATTCCTTGAGGCAGAAAAGGTAGTTTGTAACCATAATTTGATGCCAGCCCAGACAGGTTGGAAGAGTCTCAAAGCATGAAGATTTAGCCTCTGCTTTACTGAGCCATACCTTCAACATCAAGGAAAACTTCTGGAAGAAACAGTAATGACAACCGCTATGAGGGGTCATTCCCCAAGTGCCAGAGACATCCAGTTAAGTGGTTGTCACAATGAGCTGGGTGGGATGGTACTTAAAAAGGTAATGTTCATAAACGTTATAAGTTGTTTAAAACTTACTGGAACTTTTGCTAAAAGTTCTCCCTCCCTTCCCCCTCCAACTGCCTTACCGGTTTCACGTATGCCCAAAACATGCATATCATCCTTTCCTTTTTTGTATCCTTGTGACAAGGTATTTAGCAGAAATAGCAGGTTTCATTGGAATCCGACAGGCTGCACCATGAGCGCTCCTGCTACGGCCTCGACCTTGTGATCTCTGGGCTGTGCCTGCACCAACCCAGCCCTCACGCACACATGCCTTGAGATCAGTAGAGTTTTGCTTTCCACTTGATAGCTACAGTAGTACGATTCAGAGATATCATCAATGGCTTGAATTTTCATTGACATTTACTTGGACAAGCTTGGTAGCTCTCCTGATTTGGGTCATAGAAACCTGGTCTTCTGAAGCAGGGAGCGCTGCATTTTTTCCCCTGGTGCACCAGGTACTATGCAATAACATGACTATATTGTCCTGGATTTTTCTAATATAAAACTAGAAAATGCCCATGATTTAAATAAATTATATAATTCAGTAAAACAGCTTCCTGTCAGGCCACCACCTCAAACCTGGGGCCTGGCCAATACAGCTACTCATCTCAGCCTCCTACCCAGCGAGGCCTAACACTTCACCCAGGAGTGGCCGGCTGGGGTCAGCTGATCCTTAACCTCCCGCATATAAAAACTCAGGAACCAGGACAGGAAGTGTTCAGGCAACAGGGTTTTGCCTAACCCATGACTGCTGCTTCTGTTCTCTGTTGACTCTGGCTTGCTCCTGGACTTGCTCTTTTGGTTCCCTCCGTCTGTGCCCTGGTTCTGCATACCCATCCTGACCCCAGTCAGTAACTCAATCCTCAAGTGGCCCTAGATCCAGTCACCTACATCCCGGTATGATACTTGCATAATTTAGATTTGCATATTATACATATACACAATAAATTGAAATTAAATTTTAAAAGGTGCCTTTAACTCACTGTTTCATCTAGTCCTTAATTTTGCATTTTCTCGAAGATACAGTCATGTCTGTAAGAGGTTTAGTGAACTGACACATTACTACTGTCAGCTTTATCTTAGAGAAGATTGTTCAAAAATCTGCTTTGTTTGAAATGAATGTTGTTCATTGACTTGCATAAAATAATTGGCAGTATAATTTTATACCTGTCAAAATCTGATGTACACTGTTGCCTAATTGCTATTTTGCATGTGCACAAAAGTGTAAAATCAATTTAACTGCTTTTGTAATTCAACAAATTCTTCTGTGAGGCTACAGAATGGTAAATGCTATTATTGTTTACTATCTCTAGCCTACAGTTTGGGACTTTTTTTGGATTTGCTTACCTCATTTGTCATTTGAAGGTAATATTGGGCCCAATTACTAAGCTCTACCCGAGTGTGCTCAAAACCTGTTGGCTTCAGCAAAGTATGCGACTTTCAAGACTTATCAACAAATGCTAAGCCACAAACCTGACTGGACTCAGTGATTTATATTTTTTACTTTCCTGATATTGAAAATTTGTATTGCAAGTTAGTGTAATGCACTCTAGAAAGAGAAACCTTTGAAGTTGTGCCTCAAGCTGCAAAACAAGAAAGAATACAAACTATTCACCTCTTAACTAGAATAAGGGACTGTGGACACACAACACCTGCATTTGTACCTCCCAGTAGGCACCCTATTCTTCCCCCACTTCGGGATTAAATGCATTGGTGCTTTTCATTCAATTATAGCATTATGGGTTCAGTGTCTGAAAGAGGGGTAGGAGAATTGTGGGGCAAAAATTAAAACTGAACTGAGCTTCACAACTTCTGTTGAGGTCCCAAACTATATCTGATAAACTCACCGTTTCATTTTTGGTACCTATTCTTGGTTTCTTCTGGGAGCAAAAGCAACATAGTCTCAAAAGGCTGCTCTCATAGCAGTTGTAGCCCATGCTGAAGACAATCCACGTTATTTTGCAGAAAAACTCTTCTGTCAAGAGTTCTTCCCAATTTCTAGGTCAATGAACAACAAAACACGAACACGGAATATCATCTGACCTCAGATGCTTACCTTAACCAAAGGTTAATCTTTCCAAGATCTGTCTATTATACGTTAAACAAGTTTGAATAGGTCTAAAAGATAATCAGCAATTAGTTACTACAGTATACATCTGGGGGCTTACACTAGCGTGTGAAGACTCATTTGTATCACGGGCATTTTCAATTTCTGTGCCTCAGACTACAGTAATATTCTAAGCTTTCTCCAACTAGCAAAGCTTCAGCTCCAAAAATATTTTGTTTTAATGTCACTTTTACCTGAGCCAAGAATGAAGAGAAGATCTTGTAAATGAGAAGATCTTGTAAAAGATCTATCCACAGATTTCTCCAGTGCATAGATCTAAACACCCCTCGTTAAATACCTGAAGGGTTGTTATACAGAGGATAGTGATAGAGCATCTCCTATGACTGCAGAAGATAGGAGAAGAGGCACTCGTCTTAAATTGCAACAAGGGAAATTTAGTAAGATATTTCTTACTCAGAGTAGGTAAATATTGGAAGCAAGTCTCTAGAGAGGTTGTGAAATCTCCATTCTTGGAGGTTCTTAAAAGCAGGTTAAAAAATTCTGGTTTAGGGATGATACTGCCTTGAGCAGGGTGTTGGACTAGATTACCTCCTGAGGCTCCTTTCAGCTCTACTTTTCTATGACTCTATGAAATTAATGAAACTTGGAATATTATCACTATGTTTCACATGTGTGTAGCCCGGGTGTACATGGGTATGTACTACCTCTCCAAATAGTGCCAAAGTGCCATGAGAAGGAACTGTAATTATCAGCCAGTTCCCTCTCTGTCCTATTGAGTCAGGCCAGGAAAAGGTATATATCTTCACTATTTACAGGTTTATTGATATACACACGTATACATACACAAAACGCCAAAAATTATATTAAATAAATATATACACAATATATATTTGACATGTAAAACTATACTCTCTAAATGGTGACTAAGAAATTACCACCACCAATGGCTTCAAACCCAGCACAGGTAAGTAACAGATCTGAAACAGGTAAGCACAGATGAGTCCAAATAACCAACAAGCAAACATGGGTAAACAACAGATCAATTCTGGCAAACCAAAAAGACGGTATCAACAAGGGATTCAACAGATAGGTAGATACATAATAGGCCTGTGCAAAGCAGCTAGTATTCGCTTCGGATTCGGCCGAATCCAGGGACAGTGATTTGATTCGGTGATTCAAATCACTGTCCTGAATCAATTCAGCTGAATCCAATTCGGAGATTCAGCTGTTGCCAAATCTTCGAATCACACAGGTCCATCCCCCGCCTGCTCTCCCAGCCCTGGCAGTGGCTGTCCTGCCTGCCCCAGCTCTCCCCCCCCCCCCCAAAGCCCAGACTTACCAGGTGCTGCCCAGCAGGGGGTGATCCCCACTGCCCCACACCACATGAGGGGCTCTGCCAAAAGCCCCCTGACCCCCACCCACTTTCGCAGCCCACCCCCCCATGGCTGCCCCACCCACCTCAGCTCCAGCACTTTAAGAAAAAAAAAAAAAAAGCAACAACCCCCCCCCCGAATCACCAGCTCCTGCCTGGTGGGGGTCAATCCCCACTGCCCTGTGCTGCATGGGGGGCTATGCACAAGCCCCCCAAAGCCCCAAGGCCACTGCAGGAGCCGGTGAGTCTAGGGTTTTTTTTTTCCTTAAAAGGCCCAGAGCTGGGGTGGGCGGGGCATCCATGGGGGGGGGTTGGAGTCCCCCTATGGTCCCCTTCCTCCTCCTCCAGCCCCCCCCCACCTCCTACTTACCAACTCAGAGTCCAGATCCAGTTCCCTGCTGCAGCAGGTGGGGACTGCCTGAATCAACAAAGCTCTCCAAATCTTTTTTGAATTGATTCAGATTTTTTAATTGATCCCCTGATTCAATTCAGATTTGGAGATTTAGCCACCGAATCAGGCCAAATCTCCTCTGAATTGAATCACCAACCAAAGGCTCGCACAGCCCTAATACATAATATACAACAGTTCAATAAGAACCCACATTATTAATAACAACATATAAGGCACAATATTCCAAAATGTAAGCCACTACAAGATAGTGATCAACTTCACAACTGCCTGGGTGCCCTCTGGGACCAGGGCCCCACTCCCGATAGGTAACTGTGGAAAAGGGGGGCAGGGGCAAGGAGGAAAGAGGCCCAGAGCTGCCAGGGCTTCCCCTAGCCCCCAGAGAGTAGCCTACCAGACACCCCATCAAGACCCCAGGGGGCCCTCCCCTGTGGGGACCCTCTCTCCCAGGGTGACTCATGAATCCATGTCTGGAAGGCTGCCTCCAGTCCTCTGGTTTGCGCGCCTCTCCTCAGGTGAGGGGGTCTCTGCTGCTGGGCTCCCTACCACTGGCCCTGCTTTTTGGGTCCCATGCACTGCCATGTGTACAGCTGCTTCACCTTATGCTAGGGTTAGAGGCCCGTCAACCTCATGCAGCGCCAGGACTCAATCAGCTTCTGGACCTTCTATGCAGTGTCACCTGCACCAAGCCACTGGCCTTATGCCGGTGGCTGCAGACCCGAGCCACCGCAAGAGGGTCCCAGGGTCTAGCTCCATGCAACACCGCCTGCACTAAGTTCCCTGGCCACTAGCCAGGGATCACAGACCTGAGCCATGTCAGGCTGCTCCCAGGGTCTCAAGCTTCATGCACCGCTGCATGCACCAAGATCCCAGCCAAATGCCAGGGGTTGCAGACCTGAACTGCCTCGTGAAGCTCCCAGGGCCTGGGCTCCATGCACCACTATGAGCACCAGGTGGCTGGAGACCAGAGCTGTCTCAGCTCCCAGGGTCTCATGCCATGTGCTGCACTGTGTACCAACTGGGGCTGAAGCCATCTGCCACTCCTGTCCAGCAAGAGGCATCTGCAGGGCAGCAGCATCTGCCTGCTGGGCAGCTCTTCCCCAGCTCTTCTTAGCCCTCCTCTCGCCTCAGTTCCTTGACACATCTACTGCGTGCTGGGCACACAGCTCCTTTTATTCTTTTCGGAGGCTCCACCCCTGAAATTCTGTCGGAACTGCAGAGCACAGGGTTCAACCAGGTCTAGGGCTCTCTGCCTCACCCAGGCAGGGGTGGGGCAAGCCCCGCCCTGCCATTGCCCGATTGGTGGAGGTGTTCCACCAATCAAAATCAAGATTCTCCAAGCTCGGCATGCTGGGCAATTACTGGTAAGTCTGCCACGTGTGAATTTCAAAACGATGCATACGCCCTAATTTTACAGTGCGTTTGTACCAATCATATTCCAAATGTACCAAATCTCATAAAAACAAGATTTTTAAACTCAATGCTTTTCCTGACAAGTAAAGTGAGCTGTTCTGAATCCAAGGCATAAAACTGATGAGATTAAAAAAGACCCCACTCTTGGACACCTGCGTCAGAAATGTTAGCCTCAATGGGTGAAAACAACAGAGGTAACATCCACTAGGATAGAGTACTAGACTGACCAGGAATAGAACAACCAAGTGTACACTAGACCTCTGTCTTTCTCCTATAATATGTGGGGGAAATAAACATTATGTAAATTCTCAAATTAGTCTCCAGAACTAAAATACATCAAAGTTGACCTCATGTCCAGCAGGAGTTTAGGTAAATGTCAGTCCCAAAAGGAGACTTCAGGGACAGGTTTAATGGAACGAGTGAGGACAGGTGGCTAAGCAGCTGTGCTTTTCAGTTCCAGGCTAGATGTGAATGAATTTAGCTGAAAATGTTGCTAAGGGCAAATCAAATGACATTCAAAAAATATTGCTTTTCTGTCCCAGATGTTTCAAATATTGTGCAGCTCAAAAATTAGGTTCAACCGACATTAATTCCCCCTCCACCTTGCATGAGATATGCCTGTTGCAAGAATTCATTTTTTAAATGTAAGCTATAACGTTTAGCATTGGAACTTCTGACTTCAGAGGGTTTACTATGTAAAGCCCATTGCTACCAGGAGTTGTAGTTTGAATCCTAATAGCTTTAGCTTTTTGAGAATTATAACTTTTGCAGCAAGAAATGCTACGTACTGAATGGCTTGCACCAAATGAAAGAAGATTATTATTAATAGTGAAAGGAAGGAACTTGGAAGATGGTTGAAGTGATTCAATAAAGCTGAGTTAGCAGACAAGTCTAGAAAATAAAGGTCAGGAAAGACAGAGGTTTTAGATCTTAGTATAAACATTAAGCTAGCTAAAAAACAGCAAAATAGATGCACATTGATCAAACATGACAATTCCCCAGTGATAACTAAATAAATCCTTGTATGTCTAGTATCCATCTCACAGTGGTATGTGGCTCATCTGCATGCCTGCTCAGGTAGGAAGGTCATGAAAACGATTGCTTTTTCCTCAACCACACTGGCAAGGGATAGAAGTTGCCCATAAATGATCAGAAACCAGTTCAAATCTGTACCACAACAGGGCTACGGACAGAAGTTATACATAAACCAGACTGAATGTAGTATCAGACTTAACTGATTTGGGTCAAACCAATTTATGCAACTTCTGTCCCATACCCCTTTCTGGTTTAAGTTAAACCAGAGTCCTCCAGTATCCCAACTTTGGGCTGGGCTGTTCTCTCTGCTCCAGAGAACGGAGCTTGCCCCTCCCCTCTGCTTTCTAGCCCAAGCAGGGGCAGGGGCATGGCCAGATGCATGGCTCCTTAAGGCAAAGGAAACAGGGAGGGGGTTTATTCCCCACCCCCCCAGGCAGCGGGGGACTGCAGCCCATCAGCCATTCACCCCACCCACCACCCCAGCAACAGGGAAGGGAGCATAGCCAGAGCCAGTGTCATCCTGCAAGTGCTGCTGAGGGCAGAGGCAGAGGGACCAGCCCAGGCTAAGCCACCAGGGCCAGGCCAGGCGCTTCCCACTAGGCTACAGCTCAGGCCAGGGCCACAGGGGCTGCACAGCCAAATTGCTCCTGGCTCCCCATGCCCAAACCAGGCAGGGCTGTCATGGAGCCTCAGCCAACTGGGAAGGGCCCCATGGGGCTGGCCCATGGAAGCAGGACCCTTCCCAGCCACTTAAGCTGTGAGACAGCCTAGCCTGGCAACAAGGGTGGGGCTGACTGGGGAGTGGCTTTCCTGAGCTAACTCAGAAGTGCCAGGGGGACCCAGAGCCTGGCAACCACTGCCACACCCCCTGTCCTATGCAGTACCCGGGACTGCAGGTGCACCTGCAGGCTGGCTGGGGCTGGGGGGGGGGGGGGGGGGAAGGCTGTTCTTCCCCGCCTCGCCTCCAGTTGCTGCAGCTGCCACAGCCACAACCACACTGCTCAGCGGGGTGGGGGGGGGTTTGGAAAGCTTCAGCTCCCCCCAACCCCCAGCCCCTGCTAGCCCACAGATGGTTGTGCAGCTGCAGCATCAGGTGCTACACAGGGTAGGGAGCATGACTGCAGCTGCTGGGCTCTGGGCCCACTGGCACCGCCAAGCTGGCCTAGGAACCCTGCTCCCCAACCATCCCCCACCCTTGCTGCTGATCCAGGCTATCACATAGCTGCAGCAGGCTGGGAAGGACCCTGCCCCCATGGGCTGGACCTGCAGGGCCCTTCCCAACCAGCAGGAGCTCCACAACAGCCCCGCCTGGCTTGGGCCTGAGGTTCCAGGAGCAATCTGACCATGCAGCCGCCGTGGCCCCAGGCAGGGCTGCCCCTCTGCCCTCAGAGCCACCCACAGGATGGCTAGGCTCAGCCCCACAGCCCCAGCTGCAGCCATGGCCCCAGCCCTGGGTGGATAGCAGAACCATGCCAGCCGGATCTGGCCAGGGCCCCCACCGCTCAAGCAAGAGTAGGGGAAAAGCTGGGCAGACCTCAACTAGGGTCTTGTGCTTGCCCAGAGACAGGAGAGTTTAATCCCCACCCATTCCCCACTTTGCCTGAGGCACTGCCCCGGCTGGTGTCTGGCCTCAGGGACAAGCCTGGCAAGGGCTGCTTTCCCCCTCACTCTCTAGGCACAGCCCAGCTAGGGTCCCTACAGGCCATGGTGGGGGTCTAAACCCCTTCACAATCATACTTAGCCCCTGCAGGGGCCTGGCCACACCCTCCAGGTCAGCTTCCCTCCAGTCTTGCAGCTGGTGCAAAGGAAAAGGAGGGCTCATTCTAGCATGCCCTGGCTTTTAGCCTGAGCCACCATAGGCATGTGCCTGCATTTCCAGAATTAAACGTGAACGTCTGTTCACTTGCAAATCAGTTCAGTCTTCGCAGGTTAGACTAACCTGCAAAGATTGATTCATTCAGGCTCAAGCTTTTTGGATGTCTATCCCTAGCCCAGAATTTCAGTGTGCATAAACGGCTTACAAAATGCTCCAAACCAGTTTAAGATAGATCTGGATAGATGTAGTATCAGTTAAATTGGTTTATTGAAATTCTGTCCTAGATCCACTCTAGATTCAAGTTAACTCATAGTCCCCCCAGCATCCCAGGATGGTTTGCACCTCCTCCACATCCTCCCCGCCCCCCCACCAGAGCAAGCAGGCTAGCCTTGGCCCAAGCTGCCTGCTCCAGGTGAGCAGGGAGCCATGCTCTAGCACCCCCCCCCCCCCCCCGACTTCTGTCCTGAGCCACTGCAGGCATGTGGCTGCATTTCCAGAATCAAGTCTCTTCACTTGTTTACTGGTTAAATCTAGATTGCGACTAGTTAAATCTAGACTGGTTAAATCTAGACTGCAAAGACTGAATCAATTTAGTCTTCAGTTTTTTGACCATCTATACTTAGCCACTGTGAGCAGCAGCATGGGAAGAACAGACTTTACATCCCAACCAACAAAGGAAATGTGGGAGTCTGGAGGAGTGTGCATGCACAGGACATGGGTGGGGTGCCTTCACACCATCCCTAATAGGTCAGCCAATACAGCTGCACTAGTGCAAAGGAAGGCCATCTGTGCAGGTACAGAAGTCAGACAGATTAACTGTTTTCTGCTGCCAGGAAGAACCTGGTACCACATTGTGATTTACACTATAGTTTAGTCTCTCCTGTTCCTGGGCCGACATAACTCTGCATTGCCTCTTATGAGTCAAGCCATTCAGCACTGGTTTTGGAGACCAAAAGAGTTTGCTGTTTAGAACGATGGAAGAGCAGAAAAAAAAAAAAAAAAAAAAAAAAAAACTGTTGGTGGCTGGATGGCCAGGTTCCTGCTTAAAAAACGTTCAAATACTTATGGGATTTTCTGTTGTAGCAATGACTTATTTCATGTTACTTAGTGCATTTCAAGGGTGTAGCTTTTATTGGATGAACTCTAAGAGGTTTTTTTCCCCCATGGTAAAAGAGTGGGGCTGGGTGTTTTAAAATGGCTCCTAGAGCTGCTCTAATTAAAGCACCCAGAGCATCCCCGTGCTGAAAAATGCTGGTGGGGTTGCTTTATCAAGAGCTTGTCGAATGAGCTTTCCTTAAAGCACCCCCACTGCCATTTTGAAGTGCAGGAACGCCGATACACGAGATGCGGAGGCTGACTGGAGCGTGGTAATTATAATGCTCCAGACAACTCAATCAATCAAGTCTGCTTCGATGCGCTGAAATCATAATGTGTCAGAGCAGCCATCTGGCTCATGTATAGACGCCTTTAATAATTAAGGACCTTTATTAGGGCAAGGTGAATTTATAAAGGTTTTAAAAAGCTAACTACTTCATGCTCTGGTTCAAATTCACCAGACCTACTGAACCAGGCTGTGGCAAAGGTGCTACCAGTTTCTTGCTCAAGAGGTGATGATCTCAGAGCTGCTCTCTTATGGCAACATCCAGGCATCTTTCAGCAACCCAGGACCATACAGAAACATCTCTGCTTCTTAACAGAAACTCTTTTCCTCACTTCTGCTGAGTCTGCAATGCCTTGTATAAGCTGGCTAAATATATATCTGGCCACCCTGTACTGGATTCACATGCAGGCTTCAGCCAAACCCTGAGACCTGGATGCTCCTGAAATTTGTACCTGGGGCCTTTCTACTTTTACATCTCTGCTCTGTCAATCATCTGTAAAACAAAATCCAAATGCACCAAACCCATGGGCAAACATCAGTAAATGTGGTCACCCAAGGGTTAAGCAATACATAAGCCCAGCAATCAGTCACTCCCATAAAACTTGACTAGCCAGATGCCCCTACACTCAGCTGGGCCCAGCAGCTAGAGTCAGAAAAGCAGTTCAAGGTTGGACACATTCTCGGATTGAGGGAAAACCCACTGGAAAAACAAATCCTGATTTACAGCAAATGATTCAAGTCAATTCAATTTTACCTGAAACTGTAAAGCTGTCAGAAGAAAAATCTGAACACCATTAATAGATGAAACTTGGTCTACAGAGAGCACAAACCACTTTATGAGTAAACTGAAAATTGGAGTTAAGTTGGATTAGAGTCAACGTATAAGCAGGTTTAGAGATACTATGATAGAACAGTTGGTTCATACTATGGACCAGACTACTAAATTTTAGTTGTGGCTCTTACAAAAGAAATGCTTAAGTTGCTTATTCAGACATCTTGGCATCTCTTTTTCTCAGCTTGATTGTTTTATTCTTTAACCTGGGAGAGAAAATACACAGATTTATTTTAGCAGAGATCCAGAATACTGCCATGAAAAAAAAAAAAATAGCTGGAGACTTCCTGTTAGCAAAAACAAACTGGATTTATGTATGTCATTTAAGGGGCACATTTCAATGGACTGTGTGTGTATTTAACTGTGCCATTAACATGTGTTGCAGTTTTTTACCTGGCATTTTTCACTGCTTTAATTATCCAAAGTCAATACATTTGTCATAGCCATTGACATTTTAGACCCAGATTAAATTTCATTCGCTATCAAAGAACTGAATATCTACTTCAGTTCCTATATTCAATTTCATACAAATCTCTGAGAATAAAGTGGCTGTTGGGAATTGTAGACGAGACGCGGGAATGTTTATCAGTTGGCCACCAGACCAAATGCAGCATAGATTGATTAACTTCTTTAAGCATCTGCAGCTTTTTTTTAGTGATCTGCAGAGTCATCTCATTTGAATGAGAAACAATTGCAATGCCTTGATTATCACTGTGGGAAAAGGGTGACCTCTTAATGGTATCCATGCTAAATGATATAAACTGGCAGCTTCAAGTTTCTAAAGGGCACATGATAAACAGGGCAGCTGCCTCTAACTCGTTCTCTTGTTGACAGACTCAAAAGCCACAGCCACACGTGCATGGAAGTTTGGTTCCCCAGGAGCACCTAGCAGTGGTGCATTTTGTCCCTCGGGAAGGCCTATGCCATGTGGCCTCTGGTGCATGGCAAGTTGTCCCGGGTGGGGAAGGAAAGACACCAGCACTGGGCTGGCCCAGCAGCCTTACCTGGGATTTTGGGGGCCTCTCAGGGCTGCAGCAGTGGCATATGCAGAGCCTGGCCAGCAGCTGGAGAATGGCACCCCCCAAATGCGTCACTCCACTTTTTTTATCCAAGTTTTTTTGACCCCTGGATATCCAGGGATCAAAAAAGACCCAAAACAAAACATAACAAAAAACCCCCCACACTGCTCCCTTGCAATGCAGAAAACATCTGAATGTGCAGTATGCCTGTGGTGTCACATATCGTATGGTTATGACCAAAGAAATCAAGAGTTAAACCAAAGACGACTGAAAAATCACTTCATTTCCAGAGACTTCTGCAAATTCACTACAATAAAAAGGTGTTCCTTGATATCAAGGAACAAGTACTGCAGTTTCCAGGCTATAACAATGACATGAATTGTAACTCACTCTAGACAGTTGGTGATCTTCATAAGAAGAAAGGTGTCTAACATTTCTATCCTACTCAGTACAAATCTCTGAGCTTCAAGAGAAACCAACACCATAACTCAAGTCTCGTATGAAAGCTGCGTTGTCCTTTATGGAAGGTAAAAGTATCTGTTGTTCTTCATTTTCTACTTTCTTCTGTTTTGCTTTGGTTTTGCAGTGGCTGTAAGACAGCCATGTTAAAGAATTCTGTCCTGCCCAAGATATGAAGCAACCTGTTCTCATTTCTGCTTCAATCACAAGTTTCAGACGTGAACCAGAAGCCAGTTCTAAAGCACCAGCACCTGCTCAAATACAGCTCTTCCTCAGCTGCACTGGTGCTTCAAAATTATTGGCATCTTGTGAAAACACTGCCACATAAAGAAGGGTTATAGGTTATTGTAGAATTGTACAGCTCATCTTATCAAAAGCACTGGAGGATGAAACTTGGCAACCTATCTATCAGCAAGCATTTTTTTTTTTTTTAAAAAAAAGAACTTTATTCTTTAAAAAAAAGTGATTAAATTAATCTTGTAAAAATACTGCTCAGTTATGAAATTACAAATTTGGCATGCAGTTACCATAGGAACTACATGGGGCAGCTGTACTTTTTCATTAATCTTAAAGAATAAAGAAATTTAGCACTTAAAATATGGGATGAGCACTCAACTATATCAATATTTTATCATGCTCATTTTGGACATGGATTTAAATAACCTTTCGGGTAAAGCACCCAGCTGGGACTTGAGAGATCTCGATTCTACTCCAGCTCTACCAGTTTTTGTATAACCTTTCTTCAGTCACTTGACATACTGGTGCATCAAATACTTCATCTGTAAAATGGGAATACTACTACTTCCCTACCCCACAGAGGTACAATAAGGGGGAAAAAAAAAAAAAAAAATCAGTAAGACATGGACAGCATTCAAATGCTTAAAGCAACAGGACCATTCAATGGGTGACTGGAAACAATAGGATTTTTATCTTCATCTGGATTATAAAATTATGCCCAGAAATGTCACATAAGAAAAGCCTCTTGTTACTTGGCTTACTACGGTCTGTATCTTATTTCAGTCCTTCCACTGCAAGGACATTAGCTGAACACCTTTTGGGTAAATTGGGTTGCTCAAAGTAACTAACTAATTTAACTATATCAATGACTATATTCTAAAAAAAGCATTAGGTGTTGTAGAGGTATCCCCTTTTCAATAGAAAACGATTTTCTTTTATATTCTTTGTGTTATAGTAAAGTCATTTTTCTCTGCACATTTGCTATCTTAATGCATTTAAGGAATTAATCCATAACATAACAAAGACAGCATGAAAACAGACTTGCAGCTTAGCTTTAATAAGCATTAATACATTTATGCTGTTTTTGGCAGACCAGCCTTCCACAAACATTTGGCTTCCCAGATTATATCCATGAAAATTAATGATCTGTCACTAGACTTGCCTATGTACTAATGAAGTAGTTAGTCAAGTATGAGAGAAGTCAGGTGTGAGAAGCTGCCTTTTTCCATTCATGATAAAGCCTCCCTCTCCCTCTTTCTCTAACAAATTAAATTAAGGGAGAGTAAAAATTTAATTACTGCCACGCTCCAATTTTCCATTTGTGATCAAATAAAGAGTCTTTGTAGGGTTTTATAGTCCCCTGCCGTAAGGGGATGGGAGATAAGTAAGATACGCCAAGCTAAGCCAAGCATTAGCTTTATGTATGTATAATGACTGTTGTTGTCCTGAAGCAAAGACCTCCTGAAAAAAAATAAAATAAAAAAGGGGAGGGGGGGCGGTTTCTTGCTTCTTAAAATAAAGGAAATAATTTTCCAAAAGCCTGGGAGCACCATTCCTATATGAAAACTCATATCAAAGAAGCCTCAGCTATCCTGGTGTCCTTGGATCAAAGAGAGTACCTTGACACTACACTAGTAAAGAGATTTGTTGTTCTTTCAAAATGGGAGCTACGTTTCTAGAGGCCTCTACCGCATGGCATAAATGATCAGAAACCAGCTTAAATCTGTAACATGACAGAAGTTTAGTGCACATAAACTGCTTTCAAAGCGACTAAAATGGGATTAAAATAAGCCTGGATGGATGTAGTATCAGACTGAACTGATTTAGATTAAATCAGCTTAATGAACTTGTCCCAGATCCCCTCCAAATTCAAGTTAACTCACACTCCCCCAGCATCCTAGGATGCTTTGCACCTCCCCCACAAACCCCACCCCCACAGGGTAGGTGGCCTAGCTTTGGAAGCTGTCTGCTCCAGCCAAGCAGGGAGGTATGCTCCAGTGACCCCCAGGTTGTGGCCTGGGCCAATGCAGGCAAGTGGCTGCATTTCTGCAATCAAAAGCAAATGTCTGCTCACTTGCTAATCAGTTCAGACTATGCAGTTTAAATTAATCTGTGAAGATTGAATCAATTCAGCCTCAGGCTTTTTGACTGTCTGTACATAGTCCATCTGAGTATGGAAGGATCAAAGCAGTATTTTAATTTTTTCTGAACATGGGCACTCAAAAAAAAAAAAAAAGTTGCTATAGCTCTACCAAAACAGCTTGTAATATTTAACAGAGGGAAAGACAATGTGTTCAGTAGAACTTGAAAGAGTATTTCCCACTATTTTTACCCTACTCCTCAGAAGTGTCTTAATTTAAGAATACACATTTTAGCTGAAGCCTAAATTTGGCTGTTCCTAGTTTGCTTGTTTTTTTGGTGAGAACAATGCTTTTTCACCTTTTATCATCTGTGTCGGACATGATGCTGCCTGAACCGAGGGCCAGAACGAGTTAGCAAAACACCCGTTTTTCTTCAAGCAGAGTCCTGGAACTCTAAATTCTGTCACACTGATGTACGAACTCCAAAACCCTGAAGGCTTGGATGGTGCAAAACACACGTGTGCAAGGGAGCTTAAGTAAGTCAGGAAAAGGTGCTCCTCTGTTCAGGTGGCCGTAAAAGTGATTTCAGTGGGGATTATCCAGCTGCTGCAAGGGGAGAACAAGTTGTATGTGCACGTATGTGGGGATAGGGGAAGGGAAGGAGGTGTTGTACGGACCGGAGCTTATGCTAAGCATAAAGTAATAGATACTAGTCAACTGGCTCCCTTTGCTGTCAGCCCTGCTCTGAAGAGATTTAACAATGCTGTCTCAAGGAAGTCATGGCTAGGACCATGAGCGCAGTGCAATGTAAGTCTTCTGAAGGGTAACATCAGAAATGCAGTCAAATATAATGCAGCTAGCTTGAAACTGGGGCATGAGATCCTTGAAACCAGGACAAGAATAGTGGCACCTCCATAACGGCTGCTTCTACATGCTGACTTTTTTAGCAAGTCTCAGGGCAGTGAAAGCTTGCAAGGGCTTGACCTCTCCCCAAGGACCACAGTAAGTTTACAGTCAAAGGTGAATGACCTTTGTTCATGCTATAGGGTCTATACTGCAAAGTGTTGTGTAATGAAGAGATACCAGAAATAGTCTAAATCACAGTTGGAAAGAGCAATATAAACATACCCATAGTTCATTTTTCTTATGGCGAGTGACAGAAACAATAAAGAGCGTTACAGTATGGAAGTTACATCATGCTTATTTAAGTCTTCCAACTTTACCTACTGTAGAAATAATGCAATTAAAAGGGCAGTTGAACTGAAACAAGGCTAGAGCACTTAACATATTGTTGCTGCCAAAAAGAGCATTCAACTGCATTGTGATATTAGTCTTTATTCCAGTAAAAATTCCCTTTGAGGTTACAGAGTTGACTGAGTAAGAAAAGCAGTGTTAGACATGAAAAAGCAGGGTTGCACAGAGCAATGCATGATACAAACCCATGCTATTTAGAAATTAGCAATGAAAAATTGCAGTTTCTGTACCAGTATTGACAGCATTGTGCTTAGAAGGTTCTGGCAGAACGAGTAGGTGATTATTATGATAACATACATGCCCTGGGTTTTACCCCATCCACACATTCATTAGCACCGCTCCCAGACTTCCTGGGGCATTTGGCAGTGGGTTTCAGAAAGCAGAAGTTCAGCTTATCTATCCCCTTCAGAGGAAGTTCCTAAGAAAACCTGTCTGTGATAGAAAAGGAGAGGTCCTTAAGAGCTGGACAAAGAAGCTGAGCTGATACAAAAGCCACAGTCTTCCACAACTATCACAGCAGCCTCACAGTCTCTGCATAGACAATGTATGGTTCGGAGGGGCAAGTCCCACAAAGAAAAATGAGCCCAAACCAGGATTGTCCCATAGGAACACTCAGAATTTGACTTCACTGAATTTCCTATCCCTTAAATGGCAAGCTATTAAAAGCGGATGGCAGGACCATTCTTTACCAACTGAAGGCTACTGCAGCATCAGACAAGCCCAGCTCATCATAGCATACCCAGAATGCATGTTGGGAGAGACGGACTGCTGAGTAAGACTGTACCTGGTTCATA
The DNA here is from genome assembly GCF_030867095.1 of Alligator mississippiensis. NCBI lineage: Eukaryota > Metazoa > Chordata > Crocodylia > Alligatoridae > Alligator > Alligator mississippiensis. The sequence continues at coordinate 12,255,329 of NC_081835.1, read as the reverse complement.
ATATGCCCCCCCTCCCTCAACTATGATCCTACTTCCATGTGTTTTCTTAAACAAAGAGTTCATGCCAAAGTGTCTGGCAGACACTTCAAGATGTTCTTTTTTTCTTCCATCTTCCCCATCTCCAAGACCACCTCTTTGCTGTTACTAATACAGACACTTCCTTTATACATTAACTTTTTTAATAGAAATAATCCATGCATTAAGACATGCCACAGGGCTGAGAAGTCTGCGGACACAAAGATACTAAACTCAGTTCTGCAGTTCATGCAAATATATCTGATAAATGACTAGCCATTATCTACCCCTTGGAGAGAGTAGTGACCTGCAATCTGATCTCTTCATGGAAGTAAACTTCTGCCCTGAACTATCTGATAAACATGTATGGATGTAGGTTGATCCGTTTATGGTGCTTTAAAATGCAACCGAACCTTGTTCACAGCCCCTTGTAGAATGTACTGCCCATGAGTCTGCACCATTTCTCACTCTGAAGTGAAACAGATGGGCAAAGCCTAAAGAAACCTCAAATCCTTAATTTCTTGCTCTTAAAAAAAAAAAAAAAAAAAAACATAGGAAAATATTTTCCTTCAAGCTATTTACCTTATAGTAGCACTTGGAGGCCACCTCACATTTGGGCAGTAAGGGAGTGTTCTTGCATGCAAGACTTTACAATTTAAAACAGACAAAACTGAAAAATGACCAATTCTTTCACATTTGAAGCTAAAATAGAACAATATTTTGAAAACATTCTGCAACGTCTCATCTGAACCTGCAATGTAATGAGGGCAAACAACAATATTAATTCATCTTAAAAGCTGATGGAGCACACAAATCAAACATAATCTGGCCTCAATTAGTTGAGAGTAGCCATTATTTCTGGATGCTGGGGGGAGGGTATTTCATAGGCAACTGGTGCCTCCAGAGTCTGGAGGGGCACCACCAGCGGCGTCGGCAGAGCTGGCAAGCTCCCACAGGCACCGCCAGCAGCATTGGTGCCCCCCAGTGCCTCCCTATGTGTCACCTATGGAGTATTTGATTCATTTTTCAGGAAGCTAGAGGTTGTGCTTTAATACTCAGCCAAATGAGTTTTCCCAAAGTGTCAGACAAGCAAGGTTTTCTGACTCGCATGATGCATCTTGCTATGAGAAACATGCGGCTAAATGTAATGTATTGCATTACTGCAGGGAAAATAGAGCCTGAACCTGGCTTCAATAATGGCAATGAAACTTCTGCCTTTAACTTCAATGAAAGAAGAACAAGGCCACAAAAAGTTGAGATAAGCAAATTCCCATAGCAGATGTGTCTAAGAGGTCACTTATGCCCTTTCACAAAGACTACCTGATAATAAACATAGTAGGCTTGGATTGTTCATGTTGGGTATGTTTTGATGAGGGAAAAAAAAAAAAAAAAATCAGAGGGGAAATTCCACATGCAAGGCATGTCTACGTGCCCTATTCCCAAGGGTCTGAGCACTCCAGTCCCATCTCGACACTTCCAGCATCTGCCCTGATCCCACAGCAGTGATGTACAGATAAGAAGATACTTCAAGTTACCTTTCATTTCTGTTGCAATAAAATTCTACCTCCAATTCTGCTCATCATTATACTTGACACCTGTCATAAAGCTCAAGTCATCTCTCTCCATTTGCCACTAGACAAGCCATCTCACAAGCATCCTTTTAGTACTGTTATGACCATGTCAGGCAAAAATCAAAGCACACTGTCAACTTCTTTTAACCCACAGGTATAAATGCTCTTGCGGGTCATCTTTTTTCACACCTATGTCAAAGAAATTACACAGGGATTTCTGCCAGACTGCAGGCCCCGAAACAGACCAAAGCACAATGATTCAACGTGTTGACTCCTGAAATAACTCCCCCCACATTCTGGTTTGCTCCTTGACACTATATGTTGAGTAGAGTAGGTGAACAGGCAGGTTACTTTTTCCTATTTTTATTTCCATATCAATACAGTACACTTAAGTGTGAACCCTTTGCCTTCCTGGATAGCAACGCATCTTCGTCTTAACAATTCCCATCATACTGCTATAACAACCAAAAGTATTTGCATGGAGTAAACAGTGAGAGCACTTAGATCCATCAGCAACAGCCTCCTCTCTGACGTTCACCATGACATGGGGTATGACCTTCAAGTTTTACCTCCTTCAAATAGTGGAAGCAGGAGTCTAGATTCCACGACTAGAATTTGGTTCAGATTATTTTATACTAAAACTTTCTGGTTTTATATTTTTGTCCAGTTGTTAGAAGTACTTTGGCTGTTTAAACTTCTTGGTCTCGAAAAATGTTTCACTGAAAAAAAAAAAAAATGGTCTTCAAAAGCAGCAGAGTACTCCATTATTAGGAATACATTTTAGTAGAACAGCACTAATGAGATGAATAGCTTATCTTAATCAACCACAAGTTGTTGTTTTTTTTAAACTTTCTAGCATTCTTTAAATCCTCTTTAAAAACAAGTGGAAAAAAGAGAATTAATTCCCACAACTTTTGCTCTTCCCTAAACATACTTTTTTTTCCTTTCTCGGGTGGCTTCTTTCCACAGCAGAACTCCTCATTGCCAGACAAATGAGGCAGGGCTGTAGCACAACCAGTACAATTTTTGTTGCTGCCTCTCTGCTTTGGTATTCTGGTCAAACCAGGAAAGGCCTAACAGGCTAAGCCTTGGCGAGACATGCATCCATCTGCGAGGAGATCTACGAAGCAACTGACTCTCACCCCTCACTCCCTATTCATATGGAGTGAATGCATTACAATACCTTTCCCACAGCTACAATATTGAACGGAGCTCCCTTGAGTTCAGTTAGTGGGGTGATCAAACAGGAAAGCAGAAGTCATTTGCAGAAGTTCTTTTCGAGTCTTCCAAGTAAAATAAAAGGGACGCCACTGAGTAATACCAACATTGTTGTTATTGTAGCAACCTACAACATGTTAATCAACAAAGAGTTATTGTATATAGTCCTTAAAACTTTGTCCTGGATTAATTCTTATAATGTCAAAGCAGTAAGTGAGAATGGACACATATCTAGCCATGCTTTAATCAGAAGATTAGGGCAAAGAACTGGAGATCAAAACTCCTAAGTTTTATTGTGCAGCTCCTGCTATCCATTCACTATGAAATCTTGGTCAAGCACTTGGGCTGCTAAAAGTCTCTTAAATGAAAGGGGTCATATATGTGCAAAGGCTGCTTCAGTGATTTTGCTGGTTAGTAACCCTATAAAGCAAGTTGGTTTTGTTTGATGTTTTTGTTTTTTGTGGTTTTTTTTTTGTTTTTGTTTTTTTTTACAATGACAGAAGAAATAACATGCTAACTCAGATATGCTTCATGTCCAAAAGCAGAGCAAAACAGGATCCACAGCGATGTTAGCCACATCTGTCCTCTGTGACTTCCCACTGTCATTATGCTTAAGGCCCTCTTGTGTCATTAGGTTATAGACCAGCACACCCAAAATCAAAAGCTTCTCTCTCTAGCTGACTACTTCCAGTCAGAGCATACATCAAATCCCCAGAGACAAACTAAACTGTCAACCTTCAAAAGGTTTTTCTATAGCAATAAAAATAGTTTTGAACGGGAAAAAAAGGCCCACAAACATTATTCTGTGGGCTTCTGCATTTCTCCTCTGTCTTCATTGTGCTAATCAGAGTCACATAACTGATTCCTTGCTTTCTATGTACTTACATCTATTAATTTGAGATCTTGTGTACAGGGGGAGCACCCATGTTGAGAGGCAGAATTGAGACCGCTTGTACAAGACAAGATATTCACAACTCCTTCTCATGGAAGCTTACTCTTTTCCTGCCTGATTTGTCATTATTCTGAACAGCAAGAGGTCCTTTAGATGAAATCTTATGGTCCCCGTGTACCTATAGTACAACACTCATCTTGAGACACTTTTACTACTGGGAAAAAAAAAAAAAAAAAAAAAAAAAAAAAAAAAAATCGATGAAATCATTTTTGTGTCTTCCTCATTTACATTTTGGAACAAAGTAGTTATCCAGGCAGTTTGGAGATTCCCTTTCTTCTTCAATCTGCCCATATCTAATCCTGTAGCAAAAAGAAGGGGTATTTGTTTGTCTTCGAGGTCCATTCTCCCCTTGATAATTCAAAGAGATTCCCATACATATCAGGTGAAGCTGCCTGCACATCAGTAAGAGAACTGTGATTAAGCTAGGAAAGTTTCCCCACCCCCCTTCTAGATATTTCTGCCTAACATGGAGCCAAATTGCACATTAATCCCTAGGGTATTAAAGTTTAAAATGTGCTATTTGCTCACTGGCTTCAGTCTAGATGATCCTCTCACCATTTATGCTTGCCATAAACAGCATGCCTAGAGCCAGAAAAGCAAAATATATTATAGGCGGAGCTGAATGAGCAGCTATTTAATGTTTTGTTTTATCATCGTTGTTCAGTGTGTGGCCGTAGGCTTTATTTATTGCACACATTATTCAAGCCATGCTCTGAATTATTAATTTCCTTACGGGATTTTCTATGAAGCTCATCGTTATATTATCCGAGTCCTTTACATACATTACTGCATTTATTTGTCCAGCAAACCTGTGAGATGAGGTGGCATCGTCCTCCATACACAAGGCAGGGAGGCAAAAAGGTCAAAAGTATCCACTAATTTTGGATGTCCAATCTAAGATCCTAAAATTTGAGTTTTCAGAGCATTTGGTATGTTATAGCACTTTTTCTGTAGTGCTGAAGCTATTATAACCTTTGGGCAGCTATACCCATGCAGCAAGGCTGCTCTGATGCACTGTAATTACCACACTCCAGCAGACTCTGGCATCTCATGTATTAGCGTCCCCGCACAGAAAAATGATGGTCAGGATGCTTTAACTAAAGCTTGTTTCATGAACTTTAGTTAAAGCACCCCCGCCACCATTTTTCAGCACATGGACACTCTGGGACCTTTAATTAGAGCAGCTCTTGGGACATTTATAGATGTGCTAAGGGAGCAGGGGGAGTTAGAGTAGCTCCAGAGCATCTCAAGTATCAGTGTTCGCACCTGGAGCATCTCGAGTATCTGCATCCCCGCACTGAAAAACAGCAGTGGGGGCACTTGAACTAAAGCTCATCAAACAAGTTTTAGTTACGGTACACCCACTTCCATTTTTCAGTGCAGGGACACTAATACATGAGATGCTGGCATCTGCTCCAACACACTGTAATTATGGTGCATCAGAGCAGCCTCACTGCACATGTGTAGGTGCCCTCGGAGCCGCTCTAATTAAAGTGCCTCTCCCCCCCACTCCCAGAATACGTGTATAAACACCCTTTCAGCTCAAAGGTTCTCAAGACAGGCACCAGTGATGTGAGAAACACATTAGTGAATACCTGTGAAAAGCTTGGTTTCACCAACTTGTCCAGTATCTCACGGAAATATAGGGGCAAAACTGGACAGGGCAGAGGGACACCCCCTTTAAGCTGGTTCTGAAAGTACATAGAATGAGGCATTGGTCCCAAGGAAAAAATAGGATGTATTCACTTAATGAAGTACTACCATACTACCTGCATACAGGATAGCTGAATTGCTTATACAGGCAAACTTACCTCAGGTATTTCCTAACTTGTTTGACTTTGCAACCTTAATGTCCCTTCAGTATTTTTTTTTTTTTGGTTTGTAATAGTATATATGCTATGGAGATGCTTTACAAATGCTTTAATAAAAGCAAGCAAGCTGAATGTTAGATGAAGACAAATTCTTGTTCTCTGAACTAATATAGCTCCACAAAAGGCAATATATAATATGCCAAGCTCTAAACTCCCACCGTATGCTTTATTCATTGTTTCTCGCCCCTGGGAACAAAGAAGAAATTCTTAGTTTATTTAACTTTTTTACATTTTGGTCAAAGTGTTTGCCTGAAAACACAGACACAGCTCCTTGCAAAGTAGGGAACAGTTGGGTGCGTGCCTGTGAAAAAGATAACTCTCAGCTCGAAGCCAAACCTGCTTTCATTATAAATAGAGGGACATGTCAAAAATCCCTTTTCTTATTATTTGTTTCATTTCCTTTCCTTTCCTCTAACCACTAATTTCCTGTAAGTTGTTAGAGGTGGGTTATTCTCATTTCATAACCCATGCCATTTAAATATGTCACCTCTCTATACCAACTCTTATTTCAGCAGATCTTGATCAAGATATTACTCTTAGAATTACTCAAGATACTCTTAGATATTACTCTTACTCGTAGATATTCCTCTTCCTTGTAATGAAGGCTTTATTTAAAATAAAGTGTAGTCAACCCCTTTCAAGGTGCCAGCGAGACATGTTCCAATGTCAAAAATGGATCCCTGAAGAGCTCAGACTACTAAATACTAAATTCTCTACTGGTGAAACTCCTTTTAAAATGGAGTTACACCAGCAGAGAATTCGGTCCAGAAGATCACTATAGTATACTTTTGAAGACATTTGGACCCTACGTTTCAGAGGAATTCACAGGAAGCTGTGATCTCATTTCTTTTCAAAATTTCCACTGGCAAGTAAAACAGTGACATGGCTCCAACAAAAGGACACATCACCTCCTGTAGGTTACAAAAGTAAAAGAGAAGATGGCAGATGTTGGCCAAGTTTCCACACCAAGTCCACATGCTATTTAACCATGCTCTTTTAATGGGGAAGGAGAATGCAAATCATGTTCAACAATGGGATGCAGCAGACGCAGAGGTGCCCCACAGCAATCCTACCACCCCTATGTTCTATTTGATAAGGGGGCTGCAATATATCCTAAGGACCAGGGGATGGTTGCGGGCTCTGGTTCCCCAAAACCATTTCCAACCTCTTCTCCTTGGTAACATGACACCAATGACAGTAGAAGCTGAAGCCAGGCTCAGATCCCAGCATAGGTCTGCAATAGTTAGACAGAAAAATAATACAGTGTGGAGCTCTACAACTTCTATTGGTCCAGATGAAAAATAGTGTCCTCCTTAGCTGGCCCATTATCCACCACTTTCAGCCCTGTGAGTGAGGACTCCATTGGGCTTTATGGAGAAGAAATCCCACCTACCACATGTAAGGGAGGAAGTCAGTATGGAAGGCACCTTCTATGTGCTGACATACAGGATACAATCTAAGGTAATAGCTAGAATATAACACTTGATACTTCGCGTTTTCCATTAGCGCCAACAGTTACATCTATTCTTATTCCCACTCATAGGGAAAATTGGTTCCAAAAAGGAAAATTGGTTCAAAAAGTGGCAAATTTCTTATCCGTTATCTTGAGCAACCATCAGCTGATCCCAAAAAACAACTAATGCTTGTGCTTACAAGAATAAAATGTAGCAGTAAGGGTAATGGGATGGTTAATATCCTACTGTATCTCCAGCAACTATACCATAGCAGTACAATTTTTCAAAGATGCTTTTTTGTGAATATGAAGGAAGCGCTTGTTGCGGCATGAAATACCCTCTCCTTTCAATGAGTAGCTCATTTTTCACATGCACACACAAAAAATCCTGGGCATTATTTTTCAAGCAGAAAGGATGGCTGTGGCAAAGAACACAAGTAACCTCACTGCTTTTCAAACTTCAAGTCACAGAACCTTTTCATATCACTACTTCTGCCATAGAAACCCAGCTCCTACCCTGTGACCCGATGCAGAACCAGGTGACACCACCTCCCAGCCTGATCTGCCATTACCCCCAATCTCTTTGTGGACCCCCTGCTGACCTATCGCACAACCGAGCCCTAGTAGGCACCGCATGAGACATGTGTCCTAGGACACTGCTCATAGGACCAGTCCAGTACAGCAAGTAAGACAGCACCAGAGCCAGATTATGGGGCTCCATAGGCCAGATCCACCCTGCAGGCTGTATGTTGGACACGGTGCCCTACACTGACCCCGACTCTGGAAGCATCTGGATGAGTGGAGTTTACAGACCTGTCTATGCCCTTCTTCCTATTGTAAACAAGTGAAGCCTTGGCCCAGTATCCTCCAAGTAGGGAGGTTACTTGCCCTGCACATGCCAGTGCATAGGTGACTTGCATGGCATCTCTTACATTGCACTGCAAATCTTGATTTGACATTCAAAAATTTACAAGCTTTATGACATAGCTTACTTGTAAGGCACCATATGTTCTCAACTCATTAAGCCTTTTACTGTATGCAGATACAGAACTGTAGGTTTTCTAACAAAGCATGCTAAATTATGCACTACCTAAGCTGCAATCAGATCACTAGTGGGTAATGACACATTGATCAGTCAGCACTTGTTACTTCAACAAATAGATTTTATTAGTTGGATGATAGGATGACTGCTTTCCAGGGTTGTGTTAGGGTTATAAGCTTCATTCAGTTATTTATAACAGTAACTGCATCTTAAGTAAAGAGTTGCCTAGACAAATGGGGACAGGGCGTGGAAAAAGTCACTTGTCCTTTGCAACTCAATTATCAGTTTTGCCTCAAAAGACGTTTACTTCCAAGGCACATTATCTCTCTCCTCTTCCCCTCCAGTCAGAAGTGCCTCACCTAGGAATCCAAACACAGACTACTCTTTAATTCCATGTTCATTATCATTTTGGACCAGCACTGGCTACATGACTCCTTTTTCAGCAGCAAGGACCACAAAAAGAAGGGTTTGGGTTTTTTTTATAACAGCAATTCATATAGATGTAAATAATGCCCAAATAAAGAACTTCAAATGACTGGAGTTAAGCCCCAAGGTCTGGGTTCTGCTTTTACCATTGTGGCTCCAGGACAACCCCAATGGCAGAAGGAGAGGGATTTTTTTTTGTTCAGATACAACAACTGAAGCCTCACAGGATGAAGCCATGAGGTTTTATTGCTGTCAGCATTTATCCCCATTTTATCCTCAAACCACAATCTTGGCTAAGCTTTCTCAGGGCCCTAACATCTTCTCAGTCAAATGACATGAACATAGTTGCTTACATTTTATAATTTAGCTTCTTTATCAAATGTCACTTTATTTTTGCTTTCTGATGCGAGTACAGTAGCATTCCTTGAAACCCAGATGGTTTTTATGACCTATGATGGTTTTCATCCTAGCACAGTTAGTCTGTTCAAAAAATAGAAAATTCAAAGGAATACGGTCTTCTGGTTCCATTTGCTTCCTATATCCTTTGAAAACCCACTATTTGTCACAGTGCAAAAGGTGCACATACAGGTGAAATTCTGACCCCTTGGAAGTACTGCACAGCAATGGATAAGCTACACCTGAAGAGAAGTAGATTCAAATTTAAAAGCTATGCCCAAAGAGGAGTTATATTTATGCCAAACTGTGGAGAAAAAAAAATGTTGTTTTATAACTAGGTGCATCAATTTACTCTACTGAAAGGAAGACTGGGCTTCAGAAATTATAAAAACAGTGATTTTAGACTTGACAAGTCAGGTTTTCTACTGACAGAGAGATGGAATACAAGCGAGCAAGTGTCATGGATGCCAAATTGGAGATTACTTCAAAGAACAGAAGAAAGAACTGATTGACAGCCCAAATAATGCTCTCTTCCTTAGGTACAGGTCTTTTGGACAGCGACTCTAGAGGCTCTTAAAGTGTCCATAGGGAATGCAGTGTTGCCAGCACTCATCATTTGTGGCATTGATCTTAAAGTCTACACTTCAGAAATATGAAAAACTTAGCTATATATACCTATATCTATCAATAGATCTAGATATATAGAAGTGCTATCTTTTATTTACACACACACGAGAGAGATAGCATGCGCTATCAATTGATTGATTTTCATAGATTTCATAGACATTAGGGCTGGAAGGGACCTTGGAAGATCATCAAGTCCAGGCCTCCGACTGTAGGGCAGGAAGTCAGCTGGGGTCATAGGATCCCAGCAAGATAAGCATCCAATTTTCTCTTGAAGGCATTCAATGCAAGTGCTTGAACCAACTCCAATGGCAGGCTGTTCCAGGCCTTGGGGGCTCAGACAGTAAAGAAATTCTTCCTTATGTCCAGCCTGAAACAGGCTTGCAGTAGTTTATAACCGTTCGACCTTGTCAACCCTTGGGGCGCTCTGGTGAACAAACGTTCCCCCAGATCCTGGTGGTCACCCCTGATAAACTTATAGGTGGCCACCAGATGTCTCCTGAGCCTGCGCTTTTTCAGGCTAAAGAGCCCCAGGGCTCTCAGCCTATCATCGGAAGGTCTGTTTTCCTGACCACTGATCACGCGCGTGACTCTTCTCTGGACTCTCTCAAGCTTCTCCACATGCTTTTTTAATTGTGGGGCCCAAAACTTCCCTAGTGCTAGCCAGTGTAGCACTGCTGAGCCTATAAGGATGCTGCAGGTTTTTCCTCCCAAGGTGGAGAACCTTGCATTTTCCAGTGTTAACCACCATCAGGTTCTCATCCACCCATTTGCTGAGCCTGTCCAGGTCAGCCTGGATCGCTCTCCTGTCTTCAGGTGTGGATGCTTTACCCAAGTTTGGTATCATTGGAAAACCTGGCCAGTCTGCTTCTGACCCCAATGTCCACATCATTAAAATGAAGATGTTGAACAATATGGGTCCAAGGACAGAGCCTTGGGGGACCCCACTGGTCACAGGGCACCATGACAATTGACTTCCATCAACCACCACCCTCTGGGTCCGACCACGGAGCCAGTTTCCCAGCCAGTGGATCGTGGTGGACCCAAGGCCACAATTGGCCAGTTTTGCCAAGAGATAATCATGTGATACCAGATCAAAGGCTTTTTTGAAGTCATGATATATGACATCAATCTCTTCTCCCTTGTCCAGGTGATCTTTCACAACCAGGTGACCTGAAATGAGATTGGTCAAGCAAGACCTACCCACAACAAACCCATGCTGGCTATTCCTCAGGATGTTGGCATTGGCCAGTCCATTAAGGATGGCCTCTTTAATAAACTTTTCTAAGACCTTCCCCAGGATAGAGGTCAGGCTGATGCGCCTGTAGTTTGCCAGATCCACTTTCCTCCCTTCCTTGAAGATAGGCACCACATTGGCCTTCTTCCAGTCTTCGGGCACTTCACCAGAGCACCAGGACTTCTCAAAGATCCATGCCAAGGGCTGGGCTATGATGCTTGCCAGCTCCTTGTGTACCCTGGAGTGTAGATTGTCAGGGCCAGCTGACTTGAAGGTATCCAGCCTCTCAAGGTGTTCCTTCACAAGGTCAGCATTGATGGAGGGCAGGGGATCTCCCTCACCCAGATGGATAGATATAGATATATAATTACTGCATGTTAGTAACTGGCAAAGAGTGGGAAGCAAATTAATGAAAATTACAAAGCTTCTGAGTAACATATTTGACTTCAAACACACACTTCAAGTATTTTCCTCACAAGCCATTAAGTTCCCTTGGTTTCAAGTTAGCAAAATTCCAGTTCAAGTCTCCAAAAATACCAACCCTTAATTCTAGCTCAGTGTACAATAGAATCTCTGTTGTTTCAATTACCGATTTCATAAATTAAACAAATAAAATCCTCCTAAAGAAGGTGCACTGCACAGCTCTAGTTCAGGAACATTCACCGTTCTGACTACGGAGGAATTCTCAGCTGCTGACCTCCAGGTTTGCCATATTGGCTCATACTCTAGTCATCACTCTGACAAATACACAGGAGAAGGTTATTGGCTTAGTTCAGCTTAACACGCAAACCAAAAAAACTCATATATATGAGTTCTTTTGGCCTGCGTGTTAAGCTGAATCATATACATATGATTTGTGGATAAAACAAACCTTAAACTTGGCACTGAAAATGGTCTGAAATCAAAAGTGCTCTGGACATTTACCTACTGATGCTTAAGGATACAAAATTAGTGCCAAGTTTCCAAGCTTTACATCACCTATTTTACATTTTTGCCTTCAAGGCAGCCCTGTTAGTCTCCAAAAATTCCAGGGAGAAAAAGACAGGGACAGGCATGCAACAATTAAATCTGTATAAAAGAATAACTAACAACTTCTGTCCTTGAAAAGGAATTAAAAAGAGAGAGAGAGAGAATAATATATAATGAAAGATCAGTCTTTTTTCTTTTGAGGTTTCTTGCGTGAACTGATACAGGCCAGATGGGAAATACTAGGAGTGAAAAATTAAAAAAAATAAATAAAGTTAAATTTAAAAAAAAACAAACAACAAAAAACAAAACCTCTTACTCTGAGTCAGAATAGTTTTTGAAGACCCTGATCCTGAAAGTTTTTCAGGAAAAGATCTGAATATCTTTGTGACCCACTCTGATGCTTTGCAACATCTAGCTAGACTAGGACTTTAATTAATAAATTATTTAACTGACCAATCAGGATAAGGACAGTATCAGGACTTAAAAAAAAAAAAACCCAAACAAAATAAGCCCCTTTTTGTCTTTGAAAATACAGACCACAGCTTAGGAAATGACCTCCAGAAGTCCCTCCCAACCCTAATTTTCTAAGATGCTATGAAATGGCTAACCTAAAAATAACCATAGAATTGTTGGATACTATCAAGATATTTCCTATCAAAAGCTTTCAGGATGCTTCATGAAAGTTATCGCTATTTTATTTCTTGTACAGAAATGGATTCAAAGGGAAAATTAGAGCACACAAACATGAGCTAACCTAGTGCTAGCACTAAACTCATAGTACATTATACCTTAATTTTGTTCAAACTTTTAAATTAAACATTTAGCCGATTGTGGTAAAAAAAATATTATGCTTCCATTAATTTACTGTCTCACTGACAGAACTACTATTTATATTCAATCAATGTTGATAATCATCACCACTTCAGGTCTTTTCTGCAGAAGCTCTCCCGATGACCTCAGCTACTTCAACATGTATGCAGTCTTTTGGCATGCATCTAGTACAGCCATCTTGCCATCAGTATTTCTGAAGTATATAATCAAGTTCACTGAATATGTTCCTAGGCACCAGAGCTACAAACTTGTAGCACTAGAGAAAGAATGCAGGGTCTTCTGTTTCACAATTAATTCCAGATTCTAGTACCACTTAAGCTAATAGAGAAAGCCCAGTTGCTCATTGGTAGTGAAGCTGGTAAGTTTTCAATTAGAAATGAATTTAAACAAAATAGTCTAATCGACTCTACCTCTTCAGGCCATGAGGCCTAAACCCACTTTACAGGTAAATTGGAAGCAATATTGTATCATAGGTATTTGTGGGCCATGGCAGATGGAAGTGCATTGCAGAGAAGAATCCCTGAAGGAAATGCCCATACTGAACCAGACGGTAAGAATCCTTCATGTCCAGCCCAAATCACTCTCTCCCTCCTGGCAGCACTTCCACCCCTTACTCACACACGAGCTAGGGACAGACATTCACAAAGCCTGAGCCAGAATTGATTCAATCTTTGTAGGTTAGTGTAACCTGGCTAGGCTGAACTGCTTTGTAACTGGACAGACATTCTTTCTGGAGCGAGGAAGTACAGGCGTATGCCTGCAGTGGCTCAGGCTAGAAGTCGATAGATGCTAGAGCAGCTCTGTGGAAGGGAAGGGAGGCTGAGTTGAGGAGGGGTGTGGCCAGGCCCCAGCAGGATTCTCTGATTAGAGAGGTCTGCCTGCACCATCCCCGGCTTTTCCCCACTGGTTGCTCAAGAAGCAGAAGCATTGCCAGCCCCCAGTCCCCTGCTAGCACTCTGCAGCAAGGTGGGGGTAATGCAGTGCATGCATCTGTTGATGACACCGAGCTTTTCAATCTCCCTCCCTGCTTCTCTATATTGTCTACAGCAAACTGACAGGTGAGCAAGCCAGCAGAGGGCTGATACCAGTGTTTATCACCTAATCAACAAAAGAACAGCCTCTCTCCATTAGTTCTTGAACAGCTTACCGGATGACCTGTTGATTAGCTCCAAACAGCCCTAAGCGGTCACTGTTCTGTCTGCCTGTCCCAGTGAAATTGGAGACGCACACAAAAACACCTCTCAGCATTATCTAGCACACCACATGCCTAGGGTCCGTGGGGCTGGGGTCCATGCTGTGGGAGATAGGAGGCAGGGAGAACCAAACATCTGTAGGGATCCTATGTCATGATACATTCTGAAACCAAATCCTTTGTTAGCTCAAACCCAAAAAAACACAGAATGGTGCTATTTCCTGTCTGCAAGAATATGATATTGTAGCATCTGATGCTTTGATTAAACTTTGTTAAGAACAATCTAGAAAATAACATAATGAAGCCTACATGATACACAAACAAACGCACTCATGCTTTGCCCTTAAAACAGTCTTTCACAAGGAGACATGCGTATCACCGTACTGCCCTCCAGTGGTTCTAAATAAAGGTCTGTTTTCAGGTAATGCCTTGAAAATTAAACCAAAATCCATTGTTGAATATTGTTTTTAACCAGCACAGCAGATAATAAAGCTGTGTCATTTCAGTTAGAAGGCACCTAGTCAATTCTAGCAATTAAATTGAATTTAGTGATGAAGATACCTAGCAATAATCATAATAGTGATTTCTATTCACAGAACTAACATTCTGTTATGGGTTTTTTTCTGATTTCAGTAGAAGAGTGAAATTTGGTCCGGAGGTAAAGGATAATCCTCACAATCACTTCATCCTTTTGGCCAAGGCTCTGTGGGTGCATCTCTTAGATGCTGAGCACAGAGTGAGGAGTGTTAACTAACTAAATGCTACTACAATTCAGAGGGTATAAAGCTTAAATCTCATTGACAGTAAGGTACTTCTACACCACTCTGAGGAAGAGCTCTTGCATCAGGGATGTCAGACAGAAACAGGTTCATAGCATGCAGGCACAGGATAATGAACCTAAGATTTTTCAAAGGCTGTCATTCAGCATGTTCATAGGGCCTGTTGCTGCAAATGAAATGCTTTTATAGTGCGATGTGGATTACCAAGGAAGGAATTTCATGCAGTTAAATTGGTCAGGCTCTGAACCTTCTTGTAGTTCTTGAACTAAGTACTGGTTGGTTCTCAGTGCAGAAGCCTGCAGGGCTCGGTATATGAGTTAGAGTTGAGGAGTAGAGTAGTTACCACAACTGTCAGGCCCTTGACCTCTGGAATTGACAGCAGCCTATCTATCAACCCTACATGCACTCTGCCTAATTGGCAATCTGATCCATCTCATCACCTCCAGTTTGCCTACTGCAAATGATATCCATGGGCCTAAAACCCAACAGACCCTGTATCCGGGACCTCTGTACCAAAGAGGGAGGGGAATGCAAGATCTGCAGTGCAGCAGCAAAAAGGGTTGTTCTGTACATTGATTTGCAGTTCTTAGTCTGTTCTACCTGATGCAGCTAGTCCACACCGGGGAAACTAATGATCCTCCTAGCAAACCGCACTCCGATAACTTTTCAAGGAATCCCGGTGTTACTACCACTGATCACCCACCTGATGCAGCCATTCAAATGAGTGCTAGAATCCAAAGTTTGGGCACTATTATTGCTAATTTAACCGGTTACTTAAGCCCAGTGTTCATAGCACATGTCTGATTGCTTCAGAGAACGCTATACTCCTGCCACTTGTAGTGTTACTGCTCATTTGCACCAACACTTGAGAGTTCAGCAGCAGGCCCACTAGGGAAAAAAAAAAAAAAAAGATTCACCCCAGACAATGGAGTTACACAGGGAGGACATGGCTCAGTATATCCAGGAGCAGATTAAAAGAGCACATCACTTCCCCGACTGCCTGTTGCACAGTTCCCTTGGATACTGACACCGCGTCATGCATTTCTGTGCTGCGGTTTCTACTTCAGCCTGCTCCCTTTGCTAAACATTGAGGAAGCTGTTGGCAATCTGCATGCAGCTGTAGAAAGCTCTGTGGTATACGTATACATTCGTGCTCACTAGCACAGAAGACATTTAAAAATAAAAATCTCTTCCAGACAATCAGCGAATCTCAAAGGGGCTGGGGAAAGCGTTTACTATCCTGTGCTTCAGTATTTTCAGCAATGCTGTCTAACACTCTGTTTCATTGCAAGCATTTCCATACCAGTACCTTCCACTTGCTCTCTCCTCCTTCCCTCCTCCTGGTGCTGCCCAGCAGAAAGCAAAACAATCAGTCTATTCTGATTAAAAGAACGTTACAGTTTTAGACCAGATCCGCCACAGGTGTCTCAGCAAAATTCATGCAGTGCTTCACTAGGCTTTTATCACTCACCATCTAGAAGGTGGCTGCTGCTCTCAGAAAATATAATCTGCCTGTTTTATGGGATGCATCTTTAGCAGCTCCCCTTAAAAACTGCATATCAACTGGCAACTGTATTGTTGCTGTGCAAGGTGCTGGGGGAAGTAAGGAGATAGAAACCACTGATCCTCAGCTAAGTTCTGTGGCAGTTCTTGTATCAATTAAGGACTCAATTGTTCTCCTTTGGCACAGCTCCATGTTGTAGATGGCAAAGATGTGCTACACAGAACTAAAATCAAGGGGCAGGCCCTCAATGCTCTCTGTTATTCAGGTTCCACGTGACATTCAGATAACCCGATCCTGCAAACTCCTATACACATTTCACTTTACTCTACAAACTAGTTGAATGCCTAGGAGACAAATCTTGTAAGTAATGGGAAGTTCATATAGAAACATTCCTAAAAAGACCTTAATTTGGGACTGTAATGAGCATTAAAACAAATACAGTAGAGCAACTTGATATTTGGATTTTTCCATCAATTTGGAAGCAAGAGCATTGCTTGAATCTTCTGAATAAAGGACTAAAAATACCACTCGAGCAATAAAATGATAAACACATAATAGCTAACCATAGAGACACATCCAAATCCCCAGTCCCCACTGCCCCCTCCCTCCCCCCCCCCCCCCCCAATAATTAATTAAACAAGATTTTGGGGGAAAAAGACATTTATGTTTGGGAAATAGGAGGCAAGACAGTTCTCACAGATTGAATGGAAGCTACATTTAAGGTAAGAATGCTTTGCTGTGAAGAGGTACACCAATATACTTTCTTGACAAAGCTTTCCCAAGTGTGGATGCAGCTTATATCTGCTTATTTCAAGCCTCCCCAGTCCTGGCCCCCAATTCCAAGGAATATAAAATATACTGGCAAAACCTGTGGTGGTATAACAGAATTTACACTTGGAGCTTTTGTTGGTACAGCTGTCAGCCAGGGATCACAACTCTTCACAGTCTGAACTCACACAGGTATGGCAGCAGAAGTTTGTGGTGCAGACATACGCTAAGCCAATTAAATAGCTCAAGATGACAACCATTGCCTTTGTCAAACCAGAAATTAAAAAACAGAAGTTAGCAGCTGTGGGTTTCACTTGAATCATAATTATTTTCCAAAGTTTCTTAATTTGAAACTCACACATATGGTGACCAAATATTAGCATTTTCGTATAATTTTTACGTGTTTCTATTTCTGATGTGCTTTTTCAGGTCTGCATTATCATTGGTTTGGCCTCATATTTCTTCCATTACTTATCCTGAATACAAGTTGTTCTGAAAGATCACCAGTAATTCACATAAAATATAGTCCTGCTACTTTTCTTTTCTTTAAAAGGAGCATGATAATTGCAAAGTGCAACTAACGGAGCTGAAAATAACTCCCCAGATAGTTGCACATTAGGAATTAGATTAAAATGAGCCCAATTTCTTTTTAAATGACCTGATAATTTGTAGGGAAAAAAAAGATTTAAGCATCTACATTTTCATCAGTAAAAAGTGTAATGGTCCTAAACCAATTCTTAACTCACACTTGTGGGAGAATCTGGATTAACACAGGGATGGATTAAGAAATAGACTTGATAGGTCTGTGCCTACAACCCAAGATTTTGGAATGGAGAAACTACATGAGATTTCCAGCTTTTATTAAAGAAAAAAAAAAAATCGAGAGAGAGAGAAGTCAGTTTTTATCACTTATAGCTGGGAATACAATCTTGAAAGTATGACCAAAATGTAAATGAAACAGCAAGCAGTGCCTGAGTTTGCATACAGCCTGCACTGCTCTACAGGACATCGACTCCAATTATCCAATAGCTGTGGGAGCCCTGCCAACATTAGCCCCGCTGAAAAAGCTGTGTGCAGTTGAGGATGACTAAAGTGTACCCGTAACTGTGACTCAGTTGCTGAGGATGACAGCAAGTGTCATCCTCATCCCTGCAGGCAAACAAGTCATTTCCCTGCTGCCAATGACCTGTGTCCCTAGGAGAAGATGAAGTGGTGGCAGCAACAGGGATCACCCAAGCATGGGGGTCAGGTTTGCATCATGGCAAACAATGGCAGCCTGCCTGAATATGGCACTGGCCACTAAGCCAAAAAAGTTGGGCAAATTTTAGCTTTGGAGCATTTAAAACAGTCAAGATGGCTATAAGAAGCTGGTTATAACCAGCATCTAAACCATAGCATCGAAGGTAGAATTTCATACAGCTGTTTTGCTTATTAAGCAAGGAAAGTTTTAAAATGCCTTTAAAAAGAACAGCCAAAAAAGCCTGTAGATCTTCGTAGCCCGGGAACCTTCTTCCAAGTTGGAGATGACCTTTTTCCATGAAGATAGCAACTGTATCCTTTACCCTAAACTTACTCTTTGCAAGTCCACCTGTGCGAGCCAGGCTCAAAGCAGAATGAGTCCCGCAGTCCTAGAACTCCGAGACTGACACTGCAGCCTACAACATCCAAGTTTCTTATCGTGGCTGCACCTCAAGTTCAAACGAGCAGAGACTCCTTGTAGAGACTTTTTAAGTCTCCGGGGAACACTGCAACTGCTAACACAAAGCAGACTTTCCAAACCAAGCCAACCTGTATTAAACATCAGGAATAAAACAGTTATGTCTCAGTAAGTCAAGCTATGCACTAGCAGCCATGAATTATCTCCCAGTCCCAGGGAAAATTAGCTCTTTTGCAGTCAGCAGGTAGTAACACAAAACGAGTGGGTAGACTGAGTCACTTCTGCTGTTTGTTAAAAAAAAAAAGTGTTACAAAAAAACTCCACATCCAAGCTAAAAACCAGGTTCATCAGTTTACAAACTAAAGTGGACTTTAAACACCTGACTTAACGTGCTCTAGAATCAGAATGGCGAGAGGCTGTCAAAAGATGCGTTTCCAAAGATGGCCATAATGAATGACTCTTGAAGCTGCAGTCCAAATGCTAGCAATAATTAAATTCTGACTTGTTTTACTGTTAAGCTGTATTATTGACAACATATCATAGCATCCCGTGGGTAGGCTTTGCTGGTTTATAAATATACCCAATTATCATGTATTTGATGAGATTTAATTTAAAAACTAGTGAAAATATATCCCCAAATGAGTCATCTATTATCCATAATTTAAGATGAATGCAGTCTATATATCACAACTGCACCTGCTCCTCCTCTTTCAGATCCATAGCTTCTACATAAATTAAATCATTCACTACATACATCCGAGTCAAATATCCTATTAGAAAGTCATATTTTAGAGAAAGCAATTACATTTGGTCATTGATATATCACCTAAGCTTTTAAAGCCCCTGAAAAAAATAGAAGACTACTTCTGATGTTAAACTCAGCATATTTAATACTTAGATAATGGCTTTGTTTAAAAAAGAAAACTACAACATTAGACTAGAGGGTGGAGCTTCACTGGACATAAGTAACAATAGATGTGAACTGAATGAATTCAGTGTCCCTGATGATCTGACCCAAATCAGAAACAACAAACTAATTAACTCCTGGCTTGGTCAAAGATGTCATACAGAACAGGCTGCACTCTTAAGCCACTTTTTGACATTAGTATAAACTTTTTAGGTCCTAATCTAACCACCTTTCCTACTTGCAGTTCAAGAAAGAAACAGAAAATAACAGGTTCTCTTAATTCTGCTTTTGGTACTTATTGCAACATTCAAGCTTCATTCACACAAAAAAAATTAGAATTCAAACAAAAATTTATCAGAAAAGCTGTAAAGTATATTGCAGTAAATGACATTGTTACAAAGGAGAAAAAAAACACAGCCTTGTTCCCATCAGAATTTCTATTTAATGAAGTTTGTAAGGAACAATTTATCAACCAACTCTAAAGGATGAAAATATCCAAATGAAGATGAAAACATGACACCTTGAGGAAGCTTCACAGAGCAGAAAATGCTGCTCATCTAAAATGTCAAAATCTGTTTCCAATTGGAAGAAAACCATACTGTACAGCGTCTGAAGTGAACAGGTGCATTATAGACAGGGGCCGCATCCAGATGAGTGCGCCCATGCAGTATGTGGTGCCGCAGACACGTTTGAGGTGCCGGATACTGCATATTCAGGTGTTCTCCATGCCGCCAAAAACCCGTGCAAAAAAGCAGCGAGGCAGCACACGTGGGGACAGTGCACACTGCCCAAAACCGGAGCCTGCCTGGCTGGACTCGCACTCCAGCTGCTGGCCAGGTTCCATGTGGCAGGATCGCCTCTGCTGCAGCCCAAGGAGGACCCCAGGACCCCAGGTAAGGCTGCTGGGGCCAGTGCTGGCCCCGGTCTCCCCTATGCTACCCAGGGTAACCTGCCACACTCCAGAGGGTGCATGGCGCAGGCATTCCCTGGGGACAAGTAGTACAAGGTGTGCCACTGCTTCTTGTCCCTGGGGAAACAGATGTTCACACTCATGTGGACGTGGGCAGGGACTGTCATACAAGGGCCAAGTTACCTAAGCAAGTGTTTTTTACCACGTGAGATATAAACCATTCTATTTCCTTGGACAATAAGGTCTCCTCATATTCTCTATGTGCCCCCCCATTTTCACCTTATTTGTTGCTTTGCACCTTTCCTAGCTGTTAAGCTCATCGTGGGTCCCATCACCAAAGCCTCTGATGCTCAAGAGTCTCCCCCATATTATTTGGGCCAGAAGTTTTGCTATAATTATCCTACCAAAATCACTTGTATACTAATAGTAAAGGAGCCGGTTGCTGAGATGAGGTACCATCTTTCATCAGAGCAACTTAAGTAGTTAGGAATGGGAAGATCCAAGCCGTCAGGCTTCAAGCATCCGTATTAAGCCAGACCATCACTGTAACACCACCACAACACTGCTCGGATGGTGGGAGGAATTATGTGGCTATCAGCTATTTAGATTAAGTCAAGAGAAAAGGACCATTTTAAAGTCAAACATCTAGTCAGAGAAACAGATCTAGTGACCTCCCTTCACCGCCTCTTCCCCATGACATACTGCAAGTCTGAAAAGGACCGGCACAAGTGGCTGCCTGCCGTCGTACTTTTCCTTCCATCCTAGAGGGCTGCCAAAGGCCAGCATCTCAAGCACAAGTACCAGTAATTCTACCTTATGCTGACAGTAATATCTCCCTGGGGGACCCTAGACCGCATGTTCCAGCTATGCCATGGAATGACCCTTCCTCCTACAGAAGAGAGGGAGGGAAGAGGGACCAAGAGTTTGCTTTCATTTAACTATATTTTATTACTTTTCTTCCCATTTCCCCATCTCCATTCATTTGCACTTTGTAAGGGCATTTCTCACTTCCCCATTTCCATGCCTTCTGTGACCTTGTTACAGTTGCTTAAATAGCCTCCATGCTGAGTAAAGGACATTAATTTCCCTTACAATTGACTTTAGGGCTTTTTTGAGTAAAGATCTAGTCTGGCTTTAATGTTGGCCCTGAGCAAGTCAATTAACCCAAGTGCCCCAGTTTTGTGTCTGTAATAATGCTTACCTAAATCACAAGAGACAGATGGGTTCCAAGGATTAATTATTATTATTATTATTATTAATTAAATATTGCTACAAGTGCACAGCCCTCTAGGAATTTCATGGTTGCTTCTCTTCAACAGGCCCTGGCCAATTTGAACTTCATGGAAACAGAGTGTGTAGGACAGAGCAGATTAGGGCTGTCCAACTTCAAAGAAACCAGAGGTCACATGCCCATCATGCTGTACCAGCAGGGGCCACAAGACCCCCAGGATGCACACCAGGTCTGCAGGAGGGTGCTCCCTGCTGTACCATACATGGGTGGGGCAACTCACCTCGCCTTCAGCTCCTTGCAAGCTCCCCTGTGGTGCTGCATGGACATTTCAGGGTGCCCACTTCTCCTACACCATGCCAGTCTCCCTCTACCTGGGGCAGGGAAATGCAGCAGAAGCTGGGGAATTGAGATCCAAGACCCCAGCTGCTGCCACAGTCACCAGAGCTATAGAAACAGCAGTCTCCAGTTGGGAGCCTGAGGACCACATGTTAACCCCTCACAAGTCAAAACCCTTGGCTACTTGGGCTAAATGCTGACTTTATCCCACAAAGTACTTGCAAACAAGCTGGTTCCAAGTGTTGCTATTAAACAGAGAACACATCAGTGAAAACAGCATATGGGTGTGATGCCAGACATCCACAGTCACAGTGACTTCCTTTTCCAGCTCCTACCTCAGGCTCCTATTAGCATTCCCCCTGTCCCCAACTGGTTAATTTGATCTGCCCTGGTGTCTAAATTAGGACTAATTCTACCCCTTCCAGAGTACTTCAAAACCCTTCAGCACCAGGACATTTTTCATCCACCTCACCACACTGTATCTAAATGTTGGTGACCATTTTCACAGATTGTCTGCCCCTTTAGGGTGCTTTACTCTTCGTTTCACTTGTTCTCAGCCCTTCTTCCTATCTTGTTCTTTCCCCAGAGACCGGGGAAAGATCTTTCACAGCGCTCCTCCTTCTCCCACTGTGCTTTGCTGGCCAACTCCAAATCACCAGGACTCCAAGAACTCATTTATTCTGGAGCCAAAATAACTGGTAGCCATGCAGGAGCTTAAATAAAGGGTGGTGAGGATGCCTGGGGCAGCAGCCTTGCAAAGTAGTGGGGGGAGAGGGGAAGGGAGAAAGAGGTACAAATGTAGCCACCATCACAGTGGCAGCTAAACACACAGCCCCGATGGCCATCACAACAGTTGGCACATCCACACGTGCATCAGCTGCCCCAGGTGCAGAATTGCCCTGCTATGCCTCTATAGCCCCACATGTGATTTTCAACTAACATATGGTATGAAACAAGCATCTCTAAGGCTTACTCACTTAGCTTCAAGGAAGCAGGATCCAAAAAACAAAGTCAGCAGAATGAAGGACTATCCAGATCTCCCCACCAAAACTTCCTACATTATCCAACTGAGGACACGCACTGTATAGCAGAGGTGTACAGAACACCATCAGTTAGGTGACGTGCACTGAAGTGTTGAGTAGAATGTCAGCTGATGGCATAGAAATCCTCAGTCCATCAATACCAGCACCCCTCTGTCAAAACTAGGAATCATTAGCTTGTGACCATGAAGGATATGTAATTTTTCCCACAGCAAGAGCCGAATGTTGTTTAGAGGTGAATCAAAATAAGGGCCTTTAAAAGTAACAGGTTTAATTAATGTAGCCTCAAATTCCTGGTTTGAAACTTTACCATCTTGAATATATTTTTCCACGTACTATTATCCTTCAGTAGGAAAGGTACCTTTCGTAACACCAAATATCACACCAGTGTTCAAGTATTTGTATGTTTCTATGGAAGTGAAGTTACATCAGTGTGAAAGAAAACACGCCACGTATATGTATGTATGTATGTATGAATTTTGTGTGCGTGTGTGTGTGCACGCACACACATGTACGCTCAATTCTAATCTTAAAGAAGAAAATGTCTTGACATATCTAGTTATGCATAAACGTCTTTCAGGGAAGTTTAAACGATGCACAAACATTTAAGAGTTTGGTGGAAATCCATTTGAAACCTTCCAACAAACAAAAATAAATGGAAAAGCTGGCACAAAAAACGTAAGCAGACAAAAGTTCCAAAACATTCTCAAGGATTCCCTCCCATGGCCTCTGTATGCTGCTGCATTGGTATAAAAGGATCAGAAAAGCCCCTTTAACTGCCCAGGAAGAATTCTTCCAGCATAGGCACTGTGCAAGCTGCCAGAAACACATGAATGCAGGGCTCCTAGCAAACCCTGGGCTAGGGAATCATGCAGAGGATCCAGGAGGGGAAAGGGTAGTTGGGACAGCACTGAACAGATTCTGGGGAGTGCTGCCACCATTAGGCAGCCAGCAGCAGGGTGCTGTTATTTAGGCAGCTCCATGAGGTTGTTTAATCCAAGCCAAAAACCATACCATATCCCAGAAGAGGCCTCACCCGGGTGACAATAAAATGGCTAAAGGTGAGTCTGCATACGCAGCATGCTCACATAGCAAAAAACAGTGCAACTGCACCAAGGGGAGATACCCCTGTACTAGGTTTACTCTAGCCAGCAAGGGTATCAATAGCAGGCAAAGCACTGAAATGTATTCAGTACAGATCAGCAACAGGAATACATCCTCAGAGAACAGGAATACAACACAGAGGGCTTGTACTGGGGCTGAACAGGCTGCTGTCTCTTTACCGCTATAGGTCCTCAAGCTAGCTGGTTTAGCATAAACTTTCCCAAGCTATTATCACACTTACACTGCTTCGTACCCTGAGAGCTGCAGTTCAACCTCAGCCATCACAGGCAGTCCACAGTTATCCTTTTCCTCGGGGATGGATTAGTAACTCTCGTAACTAAACATAAATATCAGCCTAAGCTCCCTCCCCAAGCTTGGCTGTTGCTAGGATTTCCCCTCTTGCATCTCTTCTGTGCCAGCCTGCAGTTCCCTCTGCCTCAGAGAGAGAATCCAACCTTTCCTGGGGCTCTGGCAGCTATTTAGCTTCAGTCGTGTGCAGAGTCCCACAGAAGTCAATACCGCAAGTACAATTCATGCCAAACACCTGCTGAAGTGCTCTGCTGGTTTGGGAGCAGCATCTTGCATGATCAAACTCCTCGCATCTCCACTAGCACAAGGTGAGCTTGAGGATCAACTGACTGGAGAGTAATGAGGCTGAGGTCTAGTACCTCATCTTGAGGTAGGTCTGCACAGGAAACCTGCCTTCCAAAGCAGGTGTGTTGAGTTTGCTTCCATAATTAGAGGCAGCCTTACTTCTCCTGTGCAAATTATAGTATAAGATCCCTCCTATTACTAAACGCGTTTTCACCGTTTCAGCCTCGCATCAAGAGTTCAAGTGGTACAAGGAGCCTCACAGGAGCATCTGCACAGGGGTGAGTTTTACTGTACAACCCAGACTTATCATTTGCAAATAGCAACGCACTGCAGCATGCTGGGGCCTGTATTGTACACTACTATTAATGGAAGTCACTCTCAAGGTAGTAAATGAAAAAGTACCTGCATGATGGAAAAGTCAGCCTGTCCTATCATAGGTGGAAATGTTGCATTCTTTGGCAGCAATTACCATATAATTTACCTGGCCTCACATTATCGGGTAGGTGTATTTTCATTAACACCAATAAAAAAGAGTTTGTAGGAGGTACAGATACTAAGAAAATTAATGAAAAAAAATGCACTGCATAAGCACTAAATTGCTTCCTGGTACAACATCCAGTTTCCTTCCGAGTCCTAATCTAGGATTCAAATGAAAAATCATTCTTCATAAGCCAAGATAAAAAGTTCCTCACTGCACATTTCAAATTTGATCTTTGAGCACTGTGAATCACATAACCACAGGCAGTGAATAAGCCTGCCTTGCCAGTGCCTCGCTTAACCTGTGTCTCAAAAAGAAAAAACCTTCTACTTTTCAACCATTACATTTGACTCATTTGGGACATTTTTGACCAGTGACATTTCCTTTGTATGCTGTCAATATTTCAACCTTTTCATCTAGAAGAAAATAAGAGCTAGTCAGAGATGTTATAACAGTCAGTGACCATCGTGGCACACTGTAATAACCGTTCTTTGGAAGGGATCTTTAAAAGTTGGCAACTCACAAAATATGCTTTTTGGTTGCTGACAGGGACAAAAGCGTCTTACTTCTGGTAAACAAAAGAAATATTTCTAGGCGATGCTCCGAGGGCCCAATTTAGCACTGACTCATGTCCCATGTCACGCACATGAAGGGAACCAGAGTCACAAGGTATAAAAGTCTTGGCAGAATCTGACTCAACTGAATTAAACAGGAAAAGATTCACTTTCTTGCAGAGAGGCTTGAATGATATACGTTAGCAACATCGACTCCAAACCTTAATCCATCTACGTTGGTATATAAAATAAGTGACACAGACAGAGAGAAGGTTTTATTCAAAATGTTGGCACAGAATATTTGCTTAAGATGAACCTTTATGAAATGTTTCCTTGTTTGTCATGAAGCAGAAAATGCTGTAAAACAAAGTTTGGAGGTTAAACTAGGGTAACCAGTGAAATGGGCTGAGTACCTCTTGTGCTCCATTCGTGATGGAGGAGTGCATTATGTCTGAACAAGTTACACGGCAATAATTACTGTCATTATTAATGCAGTCACATCTACAGTAGACCTATCTGGTCCCTATAGCCTTGACCCCAGAAATGTGTAAGATAAAAAACTCCAATAGAGTTTACATTCTAAACATTTACTGGGACAAAAAGTGCAGCGAGAAGCAAAACCTACCATAGCTAAGAGTCTCCTGCTCCCTCTCAGTGCTGCCCTACAGACTGTGGAGTGCATAGCAAAAAAAGCAGTCTTTCAGAGACAATGAACACGGCCATTCTTTGCTCTTTTGTATCCAGTCACCTTAATGGCTGCTTCGGCAGAGATATGTATAACCTACACCCATCTACTGCGGCTTTCCATCTCCTTCTAGTGGTAGCTGGGCTACATTTGCTCCGACTTGCTCTGTGTAAGCATAGCCCTTTTAGTTCTACATCTGCCTAATGTTAGATGTTTGCTTTCAGCGACAACATGGTCTTCAATTTAGTCCTCATCTTTAAGTACAAATGTTAGGGGATTGTGGAAAGGGCTTTAAGGTTAATGCTTGGATTTCCACATTGCCACACCAGCTTGAACTTTCATGCCTTTGTATTTTGAGGGCAGATTCAATCAACTCAAGTAAATAATGATGTTTATATGCTTAAAAAAAAAAACCAACACTATTCCAGGGGGAATTCTGGGCTCTTCAAATCAAGATATTCTCTAGGCCAGGGCTGTGCAACTGGTGTCCTGAAGGCCAAACCCTGGCCACAAGGGTTAGCAAGCAAGTAGCCCACAAGCTCCTGCTTGACTTCCACTCCCCATATTGCTCCTGCTGCTGCAGCTGTGACCAAGGGTTGGGGCAGGACAGTATAGCAGAAGGGGGCCTGATGAGCTCACAGTCCACATGCAGAGTCCCCATGGCACACAACCAGCACAACACCCAGTCCTGGCCTGCTCTGAAAGTGGACAGCCCTGCACCAGGGCGCCGATGGGCAGGAATGGTCACGTTCTATCGTTCTGTGCAGGGAAGTGACCCGAAACAGAATGACAAATATTCAAGAAACGGCTGATTAAGGGAGCCTGCTGCATGTGCACATACATATCACAGCTGAATGTTCACATTTGATTTTCAGGTTCACCCATATTTGCGTACAAGAGCTCTCCTTGACCCAGTTAAAGCCAACTGGGCTTTGGCTCCTTTGTCTAGTTTTAATTACTTGAATGTCTCCATTGATGCTGGAGTAGAGTGCACACTTATAATGGCTTAATAAATAGTTGTTGATGTGCAGCAGTGTCAAACTAAATAATTCAGTGGCCCAGCTCCCCATTAAATTCGCAGATCCATTTTTTTCCCAGCATCCTTCTGTTGTTTATTACTAATGTGCATTTCGAATGCAAATCGCTCCTCTCCTGTAATCACTGTTCCAACTTTTGTGATTCTTTTCAATGATGCCACAGAGCCGCATCTCAGCTCAGCAAACAAAACATCCTCTGTTTAAACACATCATGCCAACAATGCTATGAAATTACACTATGCAAATCTCCAACAAATTACCAGGGGATACAGCTGATGGATTATTAACAATCAAAATAATTAAGAGCAAGATGATCTGGCTGCGAACAGGACAGCCCTACCTATGACAAGAGCTTCCAAATACCCTGAAGGACAATTCAGATTCACAGGTTTTGTCTTGCTTGGAAAGTCGAGAGAAAAAGCATCTGCAAATAGGACAACCTTCTTGCATAAAGGAAATGAAAGTCAAAAACTTTCCAGTCCGCTTTCCAGAACTTAGAAGACAAATCTCCTTACAAAGTTGTCTTTTTCACTAGGTGATTAGCATTTTCATTTGAATAAGAAAGAATTCAAAATCAAATCAAAGCTTCAAAGGTGAAAAGTCTTTTAGCTAAGCAAAAAAGCCCCAGAGGGGAATTTAAGCAATTATTCTAAGCAAAGGAGCAGTCAGTTCAAATAAGTGCATCAGGGCCTTTAAATTTATGAACAATAAAAATCTTGTATCATCTAAATGATCATGACTGGGGCACTGATTTAACACACACACTGATTTTATACTGCCTAATTCAATAAATACACGCTATTTATTCATATCCCCTCCCCTCTCCCCAGACTGAAAACGCATTTTACCTGGTTTGGTTATGTTTTGTTTTTAAGATCTGAATTTTGGAAGGCCTATATAAAAGTTTAATCGAAAATAACCTTTAAAAAGTCTCTTTGTGAAAAGATGCCAAGCCATGCACAATTTTAATAGGCACAGGGTTTATGGATGTCAATCTGTATTCACAAAGAAAATGGGGAAAACAAGAAGAAAGCAGCAGAATGCTTGTGGAAAAGCAACTTAGCATGCAGGGAACCGCTCTCTTTTTGATTAGTCCCTCAAGTAGGTTCTCTCATTAGATTACAACACAAAACACTTTCCTGTACCTCGTGACCAAAAACAGTTCTATCTGCTCTGGACAAAGAGGGAAAGCACATTTAGATTTGAATATAGCTCAATATATTTCACTCCAGAAGTATACAATCCTATTGTACTTTTATACAAGCTCCTCTCAGAGCATATGTGAAACTGCAAGAGGTGGAACACAGAACTCGCAGCCCAAGAGAAAGAGAAGGCAAAACTGGCTTTGAGAATTTGGACAGAAAACTATTCGAGCGATGGGTGAGGGACTTACTACTCTTCCATGCGTCTTCTTTATCCTGCAGCAAGCACCGAGTTACCTGCAGTCATGTCATCGCCGTTTCAGCCCGACGTAAGCTGCCACTTTTTCGCTTCACTTCCTGTGGGATAGGAGGGGACACGCAAAACAGTTACAGTGGATCAGCTGATGCATTTTCACAAGTGGCAAATCCCTCAATCTCCTTTAAAAGCAGTATAATAATTTCCTCTGCCTGCAACCTAGAGGTATGAACAAAGCGTGCCTTTTAACCACTTAAAAAAAAGAGGAGAAGGAACTGCCACTTAACAGCATGCATTAGTTCAGGGGTGGCCAGCCTCTGGCACACATGCCGCAAATGGTACGGTCAGCCTGTGTGTGTGGCATGCAGAAAATCAGGGCAGGATCAGGGAACACAGAGACAGGTAGGGCAGGGAGCACAAAGCAGAGCAACAGATTGGGCAGAGGAAGTTTAAAGGTGCAACAATTTTGCAACACTGGTATTGTTGCAGGATGTAACCGGTATATTGTAACAGTTTACTTTCATATCATCCGATATTGATGCAATTGTTAAAAGTGTCCGTTTGCTTTGGCAGACAAGGTTCCATGGGGTGAATTTGATATCTTTTATTAGACCAACCCAAATGGTTGGAGAATAGTTATTAAGCAAGCTTTCGGGTCCAAAAACCCTTCGTCAGGCTAAGGAAGCTTCAGCAGTTGGTGTGTGCTCTTCCTGGATGCTTTGTGCCTTCCCATTTTGACCTGCTAGAGGTCTGTCTAGATTACGGCAGCCTGTCCTCATAGGCGCTAGTACTGTCCAGAATTGCTGCAGTGCAAGTTCCTCAGTGCTACCAGGCATACTGTGGGCCAATATGGACAATAGGCCTGACTCATTTGTTAACCATGTTGCAGGAGTAAAATGACTTTTCTGCCTCTATTCAAGGTAATGAAATAACTGCAATGCCTCATACAAGCATTCTGGGCCAAACCATGGTCTAGTTTGCATCATTGCGACCTAGACAAATTGGAGGATTGGGCCAAAAGAAATTTCATGAGGTTCAACAAGGATACGTGCAAAGTCCTAATCCCATGCACCGATACAGCCTCAGGACTGACTGGTTAAGCAGCAGTTCTGCAGAAAAGGACCTGGGGTTACAGAGGACACTAAGTTGGATACGAGTCAACAGCAGGCCCTTGCTGCCAAGAAGGCTAACGGCATACTGGGCTGCATTGGTAGGAGCATTGCCAGCAGATAGAGGGAAGTAATTATTCCCCTCTATTCTGCGCTGGTGAGGCTACATCTGGAGAACTGTGTCCAGTTTTGCACCTACCCCTATAGAAAGGATGTGGACAAGTTGGAGAGCAACAAAAATGGCTCGGGGGGGCTGGGACACAACTTCTAAGGGGAGGCTGAGGGAACTGGGTTTATTTAGTTTGGAGACAAGAAGACTGAGGGGGGATTTAATAGCAGCCTTTAAAATTACCTGCAGGGCGGTTCCAAAGAGGATGGAGCTGGACTGTTCTCAGTGGTGGCATATGAGAGACCAAGGAACAATGGGCTCAAGTAGCAGCAAGGGGAGTTTAGGTTGGATATTAGGAAAAACTCTTTCACTAGAATGGAAACAAGTTATCTAGAGAGGTGGTGGAATTTCCATCCTTTTTGATTTAATGCCCATCTTGACAAAGCCTTGGCTGGGATGATCTAGTTGGGGCTGGTTCTGCTTTGAGCAGGGGGTGTGACTAGGTGACCTCTTGAGGTCCCTTCCCACCCTAACCTTCTATGGTTCTATGGCACTGCAAGAGAGCAAGGGGGCACATGGCAGCCCCTTCCTTCTCCTGTGTTGATGTCTAATAGCGTAGCCAATGGTGAATGATGAAAAGCAGACTCTGTAGATTCCATACATCCTACCAGCTTTGCAAGTGGCAAGATGTAGGCCTTGATTTCAATATCCCAACAGCCTCAGAACATAGCGGCTAGTGCAATCAGGGAGCAAATACCACCCAGAGAATGCAGCAGAGCAGTGCTCCTTCCTCTGGAAGGACAAACTCCTCATTGAGTTTCAGCCTTATATTTTCCTACACAAAATGGTATAAAATTCCTTCAGATCTGATTGTACGCCCATCAAGTGAACCCTGTTCAATGACTTCAGTGAGCATTGGGTCAGATTTAAGTGCTGTTACCTGCCCCCCCACCAAAAAAAAATCATCAAGATGAGCAAAATATTTAAACAGCTCTAAAACTGTCTGGCAAAATTCTCCTAAAACTGGTTTACAGACTTTGCGATAAAGCAGAAAATGGAAAATGTTTTTAACACAAAGAATAAAAACATATTAAAAGGCCACATGAATTACCTCTTTTCATGAACAAGCAGAAATCAAAGAAAATTACTTCAGGCTCATTCCAAAAGGTCAGCTCTTTGAGAATTCAGAATAATACTATGCCCTTTTTATTAATAATAGTATTTGTAAACCCACAGGGCTTCCAGCATGAAATGATGTTGTCTTACATATTAGTCTCTCTCAAGCAATTTAGTCAACAGTCTTTTGCAATCAGTTGATTCATAAGCTTACAGCTAACACTGCTCATCTTATAATGGAGAAAAAGCACATTATGGAAGAGGGGATATTTTATACTTTTCTTTTTGGGGAGAATGGGGGGGGAGGGGATATTTCAGAAAAAAATAAAGACAGACATTTCTTATGGAGGGTGCAACAAGGAGCCCACTGAAGTTAACACAGATTCCTATAAACTTCTCCAGGTGCCAGATCATATCCTAAACCCCTGAAATTTACAGTCATCCTTTAAGTTATGAATAATTTAAAAGGAGGAAGCCTGAAATACTCTCTAAAGCCTGTGTCTAGTGAAGCCTGGAAATAAACGTACAAAAAAACCCAACCCACTACATTATTATGTAGCTCAAATTTGTTTTCTTGAGCAGATATGCTGGGGAGGTAGAGGGAGAAGAAGAGAAAAGGAGGGAAAGTCTATCAAAAAAAAAAAAAACAAAACAAAACACCCCAAACCTCAAAAGCAGGCTACAGTCCTTGTGCACTGAAGATTATGAAAGGATGTTATAGGATTTTTGCACCGTGTTTTATTATTTCCAATATGTCATAATCGCCGAAAGAAAAAAAAAGCAAAAACCTCAGGTCTGTGGATAAAGAGAAATGCTCTACAATTGGCCAGTAAAAACAACACACTAAATATTGCCATTTGTCTACTCTATAAAACACAGTGATTGTTTGCCACCAGTAGAATGGTTCAAGCTGTGTTCATACAAATAACTGGCCCAATCTTGCTAACCTTTCTTCTAATAAGAAGCCCATACTTATACAAAAATTTCACTCACATCAGTCTGGATATTCATTTGAGTAAGGACAATTCATGCAAGACATTATGCAACTGGGTGCAACTATATTAAGCAAAATTTTAGATATGAAGATTTGAAAATTATTCCCTTGCCCCCTTATTGAACAGAGTAGAAGGGGGGGGGGGGGGGGAAAAAAGCATTTGAGTGAAGTAATAAAGTATATTTCCATAACATTTCCTCTGTCTGCCCCCCCACCCCCATAAAATAAATACAAAGCTTTAAATATATAATAAAATGTTACTTATTCTATTTTATTGAATTTAGCATGTTTCAAAATCATTGCTTTAATAGCCTGAATAACTAAAGCTCTGTTTGACCAGAAAAAAAATAGCAACAAGACATGCAACCCCACAGAGCCCTACCAATAGACCTCTGTTCTGTTGATAGTATGAACAGAGCTGGATTCAATCAGAGGTCTCAAGGTACCCAATCCGTGCTGTGGAGACAGAATAGCCATCTATTCAATTATTAAATTGTTTTCATTTCATCTGACAACTGAAAGTCTGGGGAGCAGAGATTGGATCTAAGTGTTCATTCAGGGATGTTAAGGGGAGATTTCAGATGAGATTAGATAGTTTAAAAATGGCCACCTGATCTCAGCTAAATTAGGGCTTTGGAGGGGTGAGAGGGGGCTGGCAGGGACCGCAAGGGCACTTGAGAGGGATCAGGGTAGAAAGAGTGGGGTCCATGGCAAAATTGGTGGGGGGGAATAGAGCAGGTCTCTGATCCTGCCAACCCCCCTCCCCCAGAGCCTCCCCCCAATGCCATCAAACTTCCTCCAATCCTACAAACCACTCCTGGGGCTGGTTTTACTGGTGTCTACTGGTCCCAGGAACTTGATGGAAGAAGTTGGGGTGCAGGAGGAGCAGGTGGATTGTGGGGGCTGGCAATTCCATGGAGGGGCTCTCCTCCCTCAGACCCCCCGCTTCCCAGATGAGCAACATCCCCAACCCCGACAAGCCAATCTGATCCTGCCTATGTTTCCTCCACCATCATTTATTTCCAGCAGCTCCCAGCACCAGTGAGTGCCAGTAAGACCAGCCCCAGGAGTGACTTGTGAAATCAGGAGGTTTGGCAGGCTTGGGTGGGGAGGGGAGATGGGAAAGGGGGGCTTGGGGGGGGGGCTGGCTGAGGAGGGGCCAGGAGACTAAAAATAGCCCGGTGCCAGGGGAGAGGTAAGAAGAGTGCAGCTCAGGGCTGGGGCCGGGAGCCGGGCTTTTCCAGCTCTAGGTCTATGCTGGGAACTGTATATAAGTTCAGTTAGATTGGGTCTGGTGATACCAGTCTAAGTTAAAACTACCTCAGAGGTTCACTTCACTTAGATTGGGTTGGCCATTTTTAGACCGATTTAAACCTTCCTGAACTTCTGTACGGTTCACACTTATAATCAAGCTAAATAGGGATCTAAGTGTAAAAGCCACACCAGAGCAAGCTAAGTTAGATAAGATAGCCATCTTTAATGTGATCTAACTTCCCCAAACATCCGTACTTAGCCTCAGAGTTGTCGTCCACATGTGCTGAATCCCGTTGTTTTCAGTGCCACAGTCTGCAGGTAAGAAGGATCCCTGTATGGATCAAGCTGCAATTCTAGGGCCTAAAACTGAAATCAGATTTGACCATTTTCACCAGGTTCACTCTGCACACATTTCTGGAGTGACCATCTCAAATCAACAATAAGTTAAACATTTTGAAAATAGAAGCCTAAATAAATAGAAGTCTTTCAAAATTAAAGCCTATTATGATGACAAATAAAGAGGTAGAACATGTTTCCTTTTGGCATCTTCAAAATAATCAATTGTTAAAGCCAAAAGGGAACTATTGAGTGCTGAGCACCTCTGAAAAATCAAGGCACTTTGGAGCCTAAACTTTAGACTATTTCTGAAAAAGCCTGGCCTTTGAGTATGAGTGGATTCATGCATGAGTTGAATCATTCCCCTGTACAGATTAAATTCTTAGCTATGGCATTTCAGGTTTAACTGTTTTGGTCCACAATACAAAAAAGATACAATATTTCAGAGGAAAAAAAACCACCACTATTTTCAAAAAAGAAAAAGTAGTCATTTATCATGAGAGAGTTAACTACTCTTCCAAGCACCCACAAGCAATGCTCTTCCACCCAAAGTAGAAGTGTTTCATTTAGCACTGGTAATAATAAATGCACCCTGTTTGCTAAATAAGTTCTACATTGTGAATAAGTAGCTAGCCAAATGGCTCCTCCCCTCCTGCACAATTCCCACATCCCCCAGGATTTCTCCAGCAACCTCTCCTTCTGGCCTGTTACCCAACCAAACGTTCAAGTTGAAGGGGAAGAGAGAAGGGAGTGATAAGACATTTGTAGAAAAAACACCCGTTGTAATGCTGCTCAGACCCAGGGAAAGCTTATGCTTTCGCCAGTATAGTTATGTTAGCCTGGCATTTTTCTTCTGTATGTTGCTACAGAAGAAGTTACCCATGGTATGCTAACTATAGAGATGCCTAATGTTTCAATGTCATTCTTTCAGCCAGCCAGCAAGGGGTGCTAGAGAACTGCATAAACAGACATCCTATGACTTCAGTTACTAGTCGGGAAGACTTGCCCCTCCACCACCCAGATATCACATGCTGCGCATAAGAACAGAAACTTGGAACATATATATGATGCCTGATGCCACACACACACACCCCCATCAGGCATCTGCAATGTAACTCCAAAATACATTCTAAAACGGTTCCCAATGCTCTGAAGTACTGCAAGTATAAATGAACATACATAAATAACAGCAAGCAAGTGCCATATGGTAAAACAATCACAATATAGGTGCATCCCACAGCACTAGTCTTAAACCTGAGTGACAAGAGAACTCGCATGAATTCTTTATTGAGGCTGTACATTCACACCTAGTGCCACTGCCAGCAAGGAGCTTATGCATTGCAAGGACAAGACAAGAAGCATGGCTGTTTTAAGCAAATTGCCTGATAAATATATCATCATAATATGAAGTTAAACTTAAAAAAGAATCATCACTTGAAGGATCACATACAAACACCAGATGATATTCAAAAGGTTAACCATATCCTGGGCTAAAACCCCAACGTCAAAGTTTTCCTTTAAGTTGCAAGAAGTTTTGTAGCTTGCACATTTTCCCAAAGAATAGATAGCTGCTAAATCTCATTAAGACATCTTGCATTTTGTCACCATATCCAGTACTAAAGCTAGGCCAACTGCCAGAAGTAAACATCTTACAGGGAAACAACTAATTTGTCTCTCAGCATGTATATTACTATTAAAGCAAAGCAGCTCCACTGACCTTCACATTATGGGTGCTAGCTTATAGTCTTCACAATTAGTCTGCCAGGTTCTCTCACCCCCAACTGACTTCTCAAGTCAAAATTTTCTGGCAGGCAGCCCACCATAATTACCTGCCTCTCCAACAGACTGACACTTCCACAGCAGCTCCTTCCACACTAATGAGTCCCAAAAAGGAAAAAACAAATACACGTGCCATGGCTGGGGCATCAGCCATTGGCTGTGCAAGTACAGAGTCCCCAAGCCAGAATCTATTAGCATGGGTATGACATTCAGCTGCCACATCCTGTCTTACAGCATGCAGGCAGAGCTTTTGTTGAAGTACTTTGTGCATTACATTGGAGAAAGAGAAATCTGTATGGCATCGCTCCTGGAACGCGACTTCTTTGACTCCTACTCTATTTCAGAGCAGTGCAGAATTGGGAAGAATGAGAATGCCCTGATAACAGAGCACATATGCTCCCTCAATGGCGCCTGCATACAATCAGGGTACTTTTGGCCCAACTCTGCAACCGCAAACCCTGACACTCGAACAGAGCCTCACAAGAGCCCAGCTGGGCAGAGGGACCCGTGTTTGCTCATTGCTTTGCAGAACCGAGATCCCAGTACTGAACAACAGGACAAAATTCAGCAGCATCTTTAAGGGTAGACTAACTGGAGATGACCAGCATCCTCACTAGTTTGAAGTTTATAAAATAAGGTTCAAGAATCAAACTCTGACCGTGTTTTCAGCGCTTCAAACACCATGTATTGCAATTAAAAAAAAACAACAGGTCATTTCAAAGTCCTGCCTCCATCACAGCCTCAACCCAGCCGACAAAAGAAACTTGTCCTACCCAAGCTTGAAAGGGAGGTCAAACAGATCTCACAGCCTCACAGGCCAAAAACAAAACGTTGGATTTCTCTAGGGACAAAGCTTTTTATCCTGATATCCTGCAGATCTAGTTGGTCCATTGTCCCACTTTTAAATACCTGTCAAGAATCCAAGGTCATACTTTTTCTCTGGACAATCAGGGCTAATTTGAATTAACTGCCAGGCAAATGCATGCCTAAACATTTGTCCTGTGTGTTTTGATGAGAATCAAAGCCTGAGACAGGAAGACCTGAGATAAAACCAACATCTTACCCAAAGAGGCTAGCTACTGCTTGGGTCAAACCACCAAGGAAGACTGTAAACATACCCAATACAGGTCATGAAAAACTATGCAACAACTGAGTGACATCATATTGGCCCAAGTGAAACCACAAGCTCTGAGAAGGAAGGGCAATTTCATCTAGTAAAATAAAATTACTGGCTACTGCACTGAAACTCTTCTTTTGGGGAAATATTTTGTTCAGATTTTGTATTTGTTTCCCCGGTATTTTCTGGCTTTTCCACTGTCTGGGATTTTTCTGATAGCTCACATTAATGCTAGTTGTTAACAGGGGAAAATAATTTCCATTTGGCAGCCTTTTAATGAATAAAACATAACTAATAACCACTGGGAAAATAATCTGCTTGGAGCTATCAGTGCACAGCCTCAGAAATGAGAACGGAAGACCTTGAGTGGCATTCAAGAACAAAAATGACAGCGACTTCAAATGTTCCTCAGTTTTGGGGGCGATAGAATTTTCCATTGTTGTATATTTTATGCATATTGCAGGCATTTTGGAGCAAAATCATTTGATTTTGATATTTTTAGACACAGCTTGCAAAAATAATAAAATTACCATGAAAATGGGAGGCTGGGTAGGTATAAGCTGGTATTTCACTACACCTTTTAGAAGTGCCTGCAAATTAGGAACATAGGAACAGCCATAATAGATGAAGCTGCAGTTTTGCAGGCTAGTAATTCTCAACCAGGTTGCTATGAGATCCTTTTAAGGATTCCCTAGGATGCCACGCAATATTAGCACTGTTAAATGTGCAAACACGAGTCACAAAGTAAACTCACAGATTTCAAATATGAATCCATAGTGTCAAAAGCATTCTGACCAGCTGTATCCCTCTAAATTCTTTGCAACAGAAGAATTGCTCTATTATTTTTCCATTGTCAAAAGACAAGTGAAAGCTGAGAGCTGGCATTTTCCAAGACAGGCCACGAGTCTAAAAAGGTTGAGGACCACCATGGAGGCCAATTTCAAGTCTCAGGCCCTAACCAGCACTAGATTCTTCAGAGGAAGGAGCAGAAACTCCAGAGCTGGCGATTGGTCTCCCCCAGGTTAAAGATCCATTCCCAGACAGAAGTTATTTTAAACCCCAAAGCACACTGTTCAACAACAGATGTCGTGGAAGGTCTGCTCACTGTAACCCTCGATATCCATATGAATCAGCAGCAGTCTAAAAGTGACTGTAAAATGCAGACCCTCAATGACTTCTTGGGGCAGGAAGTCCATGGTTCAAATTAAGACACTGCCTATCAGATCTCTGGAATTCTGGCATCCTTAAGCTTCAAATCAGCATTCAACAAGAAGTCCTTTTTTTCTGTTTTAACACTGCCTTGCTATTAAAGGCACTATGCTACTGGCAATTACATTTCATACATGCACAATGGCTTACGAGTTTAGACCATGCACACAGCAGCTCACATACTGATATTAGCTACAGGGGTGCATGGCAGGTTGACACTCCCTTAGACAGACTTGGGAGCCAGTTTCCTTATAAAAGGCAGTCCCTTTATTATATACCTGGAAAGCTTCTCACCGCAGAAAAGTCTTCTCATTCCAGGAAATAAGCAAGTCTTCTCCCCATAGCAACCACCAAGTACAGGTCCAAAGGAAACAGAAGCCAAACCTCAGGTCTTCCTTCAGACCTGGAGAAGTGACACAGCCCCTGTGCTTCTGCTTCAGCACTGGGGTCCTCTGTCCTCCCCCAGCTTCCCTTCCTGGGAGATTTTAACTTCTGAGCCCAACCTCTCCTCTCTCTCAGCTGAGCCAGTCTTCTTAATCAGGGAGGCTATTATCCCCTTAACCCCCTACAGCTGGGTTTCAGCCCCTGAGCCCTGCACCTCATTGTATATGGGGAAAAAAGCCAGAAACACTGCCTAAAATCCACTAAATTTATAATCTACAGCCATCATCCCAATGTAAAAGCATGTTCCAGCCATTTAGCAATAACCAATTTATCACTCAACAAGAGGCTAAAGATCTCATACTAAGCAATATTCCCATTTGGTATTTTCTATTGCTTCATTATGTTACTACAGAACTGTCCAGTGGAATTAGTTTCTTAGAAAAGACTGAAAAAAAAAAGTGGTACTTTTCCAGTACACCCAAATGGTATAATTATATCAGGCATGTACTTGTGCTTATTCCAAATATATTCAAATATGCAAATTTATCTTGGTAATATAAAATAGAACACTAACTCATCTACACACAGTAACCGTGCCATGCAAAACAAACATTCAGATGGTTACTGCTCTTCAATACACAAGGCATCTAAATGAAAATACCCCAGATGTTGGACATCAGAGCATGTCCCTTGTACACTGGAAGTATGCAAATGGGGCTTCTTTCCTTATGTTATAGTGTTCCTGCATATTCATGAATTGTTCAATAATATGTTATATGATCTCCTTCCTGAACCTATTGTTCCTTCAAAGATTATATATATATATATATATATATATATATATATATATATATATATATATATATATATATATATATAAAAAATTTTGAAATTTGAGATTGCTAAGACTGAATAAATGTCAGCCGCCACCACCTCAGTGGTACATAAACATGTTCCACTGTACCTGCCGTGCTAATCATCAATAATATGCATGCATGCTCAGGAAGAAATGTCATCATTATTAAGCCGTGTGAAAACATTTGTTTATACCAACAGGCAAAACATTCTACAAGAGGTTTCATCACTGATGCTTATTCTGAGCTACAGTAATTCATGGTGAAATTTGTTCAAATATTACACAGTGTACACAACAAGATGAAGCAGTAAGTTGAGCAGGAAGAATGGTTTTCATGTATGCATGTATTTCTGCCAATAGCTGACTTTTTTAATTTAGTATATTACATTTAAACCTTGTGTTAACAAAATCATTTCCAAAGTAGCATGCAAGAAACTCCTTTCCAATTCTGTAATCTATCACTAATATATTCTACAACAAATGTTTCTCAAAAGCTTAAGAATGACTATTCTACCTCACATAAGAAATTAAAATCAATGGCCAACTTGTTGCCTCTGAGGCTTTTCTGGCTGATTTAAATAAGGCTGTGAATTTAAACAGAAAATAAGCATAAAATTGGCTGCTGATATTCTTGGAAGCTGGAAATGTTCCCTGCAATTTGGCTGGAATATTGACTTTTCCTATTCATAACTTCTCTTTTCCTCAAGGTTTCACTGCGCCCATATTTTTATTATAATTTCAGTATCAGAATGTCCATTTTGCACAGATGTCTGTATTCCATATATTGATATCGACTGGAGAATGAAGACAACATTGAGATAACTCAGACTGTGACTAGATAATCAACAGGTATTAGTTGCTTAGAAAAATCAAAAACTTGTTAAGCGACACAGCCTCATCCTAGCAAGTGTTCACAAGTTCATGTAGTTGCATTTCTTGATGTGAGAAAGAGACCTGCCTAGAGCACTGGTATTGTCTGGCTGTTTCCTGCTGTAGGAACCCACTAGACAGAGCATGGAGGCAGGGGGAACCTGCACCCCACAAAGGGTAAATGAGCCCCCCACTGCATTGTACAGCATGAAGTCTCACACTTCTTACTGTGTGCTGCACATAGCACACAAGAAGTAGGACTTCTAGCAAGCTGCCTGTCTTTGTAGGCATTTGCAAGCACCTAGTATAGCGAGGCTCTAATCATTACTACAATCTAGTTATTAAATAATAATCCTCACCATTACAACAGAGGGCTAATGTGTTTGCTTTAGTGGATGGCATGTTTCTATCCTGCTCTGCATCTGTGCAGATGTATGGCTCCAGGCAATACCGGAGAATTAAACTGCAATGAGGCAACTCCTTCACATGCACAAATAGAAACCTAAACTTCCTAAATTAAAAACTGTGATGAATAGCTGAACAGTGATGCATCAGCAAGAAGCAGGGTGGAGAATCTGTTAAGGGTGAATTTGTGGCTGCTCTTACCTTCCTGTACATGGAGATGATGGGACTGGCGGCAGGGGGGGAGATTATTGGGTATCTCAGAAAGGGGGGGGCATAAGGTGTTGGTAATCATTGGAGAATGTATACTGGTGCCCGCCAAGCACTGGAACCCATAAATCAATAGCAGATGAAGAACCTCACTTGCTGCAATCATGGCAAAGCAGCAGGTCACCTAAGACTGCTTTAGTAGGCCTGCGATAATCCATTGCTACAAGGCCCTGTGAGTACAGACCTACTCAAATTGTGATTTCATGAACGTTGTAGAAAAATCACAAAATTGGGTGATGTCCACAAGATCTGAGAGGGAAAACAAAAAAATGTACCCAAAATAATGCACTGGCTCCCTAGTGGGAGCCAGCAGTCCTCATGGCCACTGCGACCTGGCCATGCAGCCCGCCGGGAGGGAGGGAGTGCCCAAAAGGGGGCAGGCAAGATGGCTGCCATCCCCACTCCTCGCCACTGATTGGATGAGAGTGCAGCTCTGTCCCTCTCAGCCAATCAATCAGTGGGGAGGGGCAGGGCCACCAGGACCCTCAACCAGCCAGAGGCATGGGTGGGTACCACAATAAGTCCATGAACATGATGGCCAGCCCTGTGATCTGCCCACAAAAATAAATAAATAAATAAATAAATAAAAATCAGCCACCTGGCTCCATTTGGGTAGACCTAAGAGAGAGCATTTACAAAACAAAGCTAGGTTCCCAATTATCCTTTTCCATGTTCTCTCAGCTAACTAAGGCAACACTCAAACGGCATTTTGTTAAAGAACAAAACAACCCCTACACCTGCTTTTTTCTTCCTCAAAGTAGCAGGCTTTACTTTTACTAACAGCTGGATTCAGTGTTTACCATCTCCTTCGAGGACAGTGTCATGTCAGGGACTGCTGCTACCACATTCAAGCCTACTCAGAGAAGTAACTAGGTAGGAGCTTTACAGCTCATTCTTGACCTTTAAATCCCAGACACATGGTTCCTTCAGAATAGCTGTTATTTGTTTTAAGAGAAAGGATTAATATTTAGGGAGAAACCCACAGATTTTAACTAGCCGGAGTTCATAGTTAGCTAAATTATTTTCCATAGCATGTCATTTCCTCTCCACAGGAAAGATTGCAAACTAAGAAAATGATCAGGCAGTGGGAAAGAAGGGGGCGGGTGGGGACAGAAGATCATGAGTGAAAAGAAAGTCATATAAAAAACTGTGCAGCACAATTACATTATTGCTAAGAATAAGAGAAGAGTCGGTCATTATGGGCAAATAACATTAGCACAGCAAGACAGTGGATAGTCAGAACAGTTGTCCTAATGCAAAATTCAGCAGATATTCCCAAATGTCAGTGCCAGACAAATTGCACCATCTGGTCAGCAAGATAAAATCTTTCAACAAGAATTTTGGAAATTAGTGCCTCTCCCCCACACACACAAAAAAACAAGTCCTGCAGGTGTGCTATGATTTTTCCATCAAACCATCCACAGCAATCAAGACGTGTTTGGTATATTTGAGCTAACTGCTGAAGTGACCCCTATGCGGGTGCAGGAAACAGTATAAGGCTGAAATATAAGAGGAAAAGAAAGCTACTTGGCAGATTAAGCAAAAGATGACATAAGACTATGAAGGACTACACATAATTGCTCACCCCATTTTCCAGCTGTGCAGTTGGTAGGTCCATTTCTTTAATGAAAGTGCAAAGATCGAACAAGTGGGCAAGGAATTGTGAACTAGTGGACCAGAGACCCAAAATAAACTCTTCAATCTTCTAATCAAAACACAAGAATTGTGCAATTGAGTTCTGATCTTGTGGAATCAAATATTTCTTACCATGGGAAAAAAAATTTAATAAATAAATAGATAAATAAATAAAAATCACACTTTGGGGCCTCTCTCTCTGTCCTACTTGTTCTTTCATGCTGTTGTACGTAGCAGGAATAAGCCATTTCTTTCAAAGTGTTCCACTTACATTTCTTTTTCAATGTCAAATCTTTGCTTTCCATCCCTGACTTCCAACCCCATATAAATCAACTCTGTCTCTCTGCAGCTACACATCATTATCAGTGTGAATCTGATAACTACTCTCACTGAAAGTTCTCTGCATGCAAACCTTGGGATATGAAATCTGAGTGGCCTGCAGTTCAATAAGCCTATAAGAAAACAAGTAATTGCTATCGTTTTGCTTTTATGAA
The DNA here is from genome assembly GCF_030867095.1 of Alligator mississippiensis. Classification (NCBI taxonomy): domain Eukaryota; kingdom Metazoa; phylum Chordata; order Crocodylia; family Alligatoridae; genus Alligator; species Alligator mississippiensis. Next base: position 12,212,616 of record NC_081835.1, on the reverse strand, counting down.
GACAAATTGGAGGAAAGTCCTATGTTCCAAGCTACTTTGAGGCCAGGAGAGAGCATCATGATTTTTTGGCCCGAAGACTTCTATGATGCAGGCTGGAGTATTTTACCAAGGAATACCCAGGTGAAGCCAAACAACTTGTCATGAAAGTGCACCATAAGGCTAAGTACAGAGAGTCAAAAAGCCTGAGCCATTCAATCCTTGCAGGTCCGTCTAAACTGTGTAGATTGAACCAATAAGCAAGTGAACAATCATTCACTTTTGATTTCAGAAATGCAGCCACATGCCACATGCTGCCACATGCTGCAGTGGCTCAGGCAAAAGCTGAGGGGAGGGATGCACTAGAGCACACCCCCTGCTTAGCTAAAGCAGATAGCTTGGGCCAAAGCTAGCCCACCCACCCTGCAAGGTGGGGCTTGTGGAAGAGGTACAAAGCATCCTGGGATGCTAGGGGACTGTGAGTTAACTTGAATCTGTAAGGGATCTTTATCTCAAACCAGTTTTGGCCATTTGAAAATGGGTTATGTGCACGGCACTTCTGTTGTGTTACCAACTTGAACCAGTTTCTGATCACTTATACCAGTCAATGTGTAATTTCTTTCCCTAGCCTAAGAGTCTGCTCAAGACCTTTCCACTTAAGTGACACAGTAAATATCAGAATTTCATTGCTCATGTCTTTCTACAGAGCATAAGCTGAAAAATCAAGAGAACTTCTTCTCTGACTGCCATGAAAGGTATATAAGAAAGGGCATGGTGCCCAAAAGAGATGTGCATCATCTCCAGGCCTGAGCTTTCTTGCTTACCATAAAGGCCATGAGACTCATCCTATCCAATGATATTCTGAAATATTTTGTGATTATTTGTAGCAGGGGTGGCCAACTTTTGGCCTGGGTACCACAAGTGGCACAGCAGATCAGGGAGGGGACAAGCAATACAGCAGCAGAGGGGCAGGGAGCAGAAAACAGAGCAACAGATCAGGGAAGGAGCATAGGGTGGGAAATAGAAAACAGTTCTCAGAACAGATTAGTCAAGGGAAGGGGATTGGAGTGACCTTCACGGAGGACATGGGGCTTGATTTGTGGCACGTCTGCCAAAAAGGTTGCTACCTACTGATTTATACATTGAATACTATGAGCATATTGATTCTCAGCATGAGACTGTGTTACTCTCTTCATTTTGCTGATTTTTGTTTGTTTGGACACTGTTGTCCAGCATTGAAGAAGCCCTAATGTATAAAGAAATGGAAAAGGAATTTGAGGGGGGAAAATGGTTATACATTTTAGAATTTCCTTGAATTTGTTAACCTAGAACCAGACTGCATCACAAAATAAATAGGTGATCTCATTTTTATTGACAAACCTTAATACTGGGGGACACTGTGGGGGAAAACTGCTCCTTAAGAGGTATTTGAAGGAAGAGAGGAGATGCATCTGCTATTTTGTGATTTTCAAACATGGGAGAAAAAGTGTGGGGGTGAGGGTTCGAACTACCTGCAATACAACCATATCCTAATGTAAGTGTCACACATCTAAGCTACTCTTTAGTGGAGACAATCTTGCAACAGCAGGCCCTGTGAAAGTAAGAATCATCACAGGGGAAATACTAGGCATCTCTTTTCACTCCCAGCAGTTGGTGTGGTCTATAAAACTTTTCCTATCACACAGAAGCAGAAAAGGTAGTCTGAAAATCCTGTATGTTAAAGCTCCTGATTTTCAGAGTTAGAAAGACAGGTTTTCAAGGCATTTGTAGCCTGATAAATAAGCAAGGTGTAAAGTTTAACTCTGTAGAACATGAGGATTCTTGGGGAAATCCAGCTTCAATAACATGGGTCTCAAACAGGGCAGGTCTTTGGGTCTTGAAGTGGAGAGATAACACTACTGTACCCCTCCAAACCCAGGGGCCCTCTGACCCTTTGTCTGCATTTAAGATTTACTACCAAATTTGCACTGAGGAGAATACCTGCAATCATCACCTCACAAATCTCAAAAGGACTTTCACCCAACAAGGACACTCCTCCAGGGAGAGGGACTGCACTTTTGAAAGAGCCACCTGGATACCACGTGAAAAATTGCTGCAGTACAAAAAGAAAATCCCCACAAATTGCACACCATTAGTTATGATGTACCATCCTTCCCTGAAACCTATACAGAAAACCTTCAAACAATTGCAACCCATACTAGAAGACCCAATTCTTAGAGATTTTTCCAGAACCACCCATACTAGCCTTTAAATAAGCACCCAACCTCATCACCAGAAGCAAACTTCCTATGGCCCAAAGCACACTGAATGGATGCAGCCCATGCCAGGGCAAGAAATGTAAAACCTGCCAACACATCTCCACCACCCCCACAATAACTACAGCCCATGACAGAACCATCACCATTCCTGGATCTTACAGCTGCACCTCCAGAAATGTAGTACATCTCATCCAGTGCACTAAATGCCTGGATGGAAAATACATAAGAGAAACCAAACACCAACTGCACACCAGAATGAACGCACACCAAAAATCTAATCAAAGAAAAAATACCCAATTACCTGTGGGGGCACACTTCTCACAAGACAACCACTCTCTTTCCAATCTCTCAATTCTAATCCTCAAAGGGAACTTACAAAAAACCTTTCAGAGATGAGCCTATGAACTACACGTTATAAATCCAACAGATACCAAAAATCATTGACCAAATATAGACATTAGATATATGGCACATTACAACCTTCCTGCCATCTAATAATCCCAGGTAACCTGTCTGCATTTTACCAGCTACATTCCTCTATCACCAGTTCAATGTTTCCCTTTCCCCCCATCCTGTCTCGCACCTATTGTTTTCCACCCCTCTGATCCTCACTGCCCCCTATTTGCATTTTCAGAGATCTGCATTTTACATGTTGGCTTCTATTCTACCCAGCAGAGCACACAATCCACCAACCAACTCTCCCTATGCCTGAAGAAGGGTATTTGTGCCAAAAAGCTTACAAAGAATAATTTTTCCAACTATTTAGTTGGTCTAATAAGTAGGGTTGCCCTGGAGTCTCCAGGAGACTGCTGAGAATTACCCAGGAGATAAGTGATAGGGCATTCATTAAAATAAATGTTAAATGTTGAATCCAATTTATACAGTAGTCCAGGGTTTTTTTTAAATGCAATAGCAATGTACATTTGCCTTCCTGAATACAGTACAGTAGATCAGTCATTAATGTCATTATATCATGTGATGAAGCCTCCGGGAATAGATTCAAACAGAGTTGGCAACCCTACTAATAAGATACCACATTTACCCAAAGATCCTTGTCTGCCTTTAAGATTTCAAGGCATTCATGGGTCCGCATCTGAAATGAAAGCCAACAAATAATGATAGGGTCAGGATGGAGTTTGCCCATGGAAAACAAGCAAGCAAACAAATCAGCAAAATAAAGAGACTAACAGTTTCATGCCCAGAATCATGAAATATAGAAAGTATAGGAATCAATAGCAAGTGAATAGAAATGGAGAGAGAGAGAGAGAAAAAGAGAAACTTGTTCAGGGCCAGATTCCTGACAACTCCTCACATGAATGGATTTACACCAACAATGAATCTGATTTTTGATGCTCAGAAACTAAGACATCTTACTTTTCTAAGGCATCAAAGTACTCCTATTCTCTTCTCAACTTCTCAAAGCATAATTCATGCCTTTGTGTCACAATGATCAAAACATCCTGAGTTCCTACTCCACTCTCTGCTTTGCCTACAATCATCCCAAAGGACTCTGGGGATATAAAGCCTCCTGGCAGGGAATATAAAAACTATTTATGGTACTGACCTTTGTGATTAATACATGCAGTCAGGTATAAAAATCACTTTTAATAGATGGATGCAATGATTTGCAAGACAAGAGGCCATTTGAATCTTTATCAAAATCTTTAGTGAGAACATAATTCCCCAAGGTATATTTCTTCTGGTACAACTCAAGGAACCAGGAATGTATAAATAACCTAGAATATGAGTGCTAACCTATGGTTAAGGGAAGAATCAACACAGTGATCATTTGAAGGAGCTGATCATTACATGCTGTTCAAATGGAGAATTATTATAGAAACTGAGTTAACTTGTAAGGCAGAGGGCAGGGTAGATTTGCAACTTATAAATCAACTAAATCAGAGATGCATAACATAAGCTTTCATAAGCAGAGGGATTACCTTCATCAGGTGCTTTGAAAGTGTTAGAAGCTTTCATTCAAGCCCAAGGTATGGAGGCCACTGAAGTCCAGCCCGCTGAAGTCAATAACATACAGTATACAACTACATACTTAATACACAGTCATATGAGAGCCTAATTCAAATCCCAGTGAAAAAAGCACATGTTGTTAACAGTCATTTTTATGGAAGTTGGAGCAAGCCCTTAGTGGGGGCACCACCTGTACTGAACTGCACGTACCTAAGACAGATCTCTAGACTTATTTCTACCCACATGGAGAAAACACATCCCTAAGAGAAACCATATCATTGAGGGAAATATATGGAAGTCAGCCTTAGGATAAATTGTGGCCTACATATGAATCAAGGATCCTGGTTTTCTCCGATTAAAAAAAGGCAAATTCTCTGATTAAAAACCCCAAAATCCATGATTAAAATGAAATGCCACTTTATACATATGTATCATTTGAACATATTTTTTTGATACACTTACATTTTGGTATTTGATTTTGAGGTTTTTTGCCATGGAAAAAATAAATAAATAAATAAATAAATAAATAAAATCAGAGCTGCCCCTACCCCCTTAACTCACAGAATGCAGGTTCAGGCTCCTCCCTCCCCTCCCCGCCCCGAGCTTCCTAGTCCTGCTGGTGCCCTTCACCCCCCACCCACAGCCCCCTGCCCCCTCCTCCCAGCCCTGCTAGAGGGTGCCCCTAGCTGCCAGGGGCATGGGACCAAGGACCCAGGTCCACAGCCCCCTGCCACAATGGGTAGGAGGCAGCAGCTGCTGCAGCGATGCAGAGCATAGAGCCCAGCTCCCCCTACCCCTGCCTGCTGCGGGCTTGGGCGGAAGGGCTGGCTCCCCGCTGCTGTGCACATTTCCAGGCAGGCAGGGGGACCCATGCACCCCAGATCTGTTAATGGGGCAGGGGCACAACCCTACATGGCATTTACCCCGCTGCTGCAGTGGGAAGAGGATGCTGCCAGGGCAACATAGGGCTTCCCTACCTGGCCCCACTCTTCCCTGCTGCACCAAGTCCTGCCTGCTGGGCTCCAGAGGCCCTGGAGGAGGGCAGCAGGGTGGGGAGTCCCAGCCTGCAGCAGGCAACCTGCATCCACCCCCACCTCTGCCCCATGCACAGATCTTGGGGGCACAAGTCCCCTCTGGGAATGCATGCAGTGGCAGAGCTGGTCCCACCTCTAACCCCCGAGATGAGCTGCCTGTGGCCCCATCCCGCTCCCTGCGGCCACACATTCCAGCCCTGGCCCCAAGCTCCATGCACCCCCTGGCTGGGCAGCAGCCCCAACCCAACTCCTTCCCTATGGGGGCCTGAATCCCCCATCTCCCCCTCCAGACTTACCTGCAGGAGCTGCTCTCTAGGCTCCCTGACAGCCATGTGCATGTATGTGAACGTGGTGCCCCTTGCTTGCCCGCCCTCCTCCCACTCCCTCTCAGCTCCATGCAAGCTGGATCTCTGCCACCTGCAGAGCACTCTTTGCAAGAGCGCAGGATCTATGCGTTTCTCCATTAAAATGAGAAATTGACATTTTTCTCAGGGGTAAAAGGGGAAGTCTGCACTTTTCTCCATTTTCCCATGGAAAACGGAAAACCTGGATCCCTGATAATAATGCATATGCAGTTGCAGTTCTGTGCTGGCACAGTGCATGCTTAAAACAGTGAAATGTAGGAGTCAAGGAGACTTTTGTTGCATGTTTTATTCTGTGTGCCCAAGTGCAAGAACTCTGACGTAGGCATATCTTTTATGGCTCTTCTCTTGCACCATTGGGTCACGCAGGGGAAGAGATGAGTAATTTGTAGCCTCTCTCATGGGAATGTGTGACAGACCATGACCCAGAGGAACACATCACGATATACATGGAGCATCTTGTTCTGAATAGGGCTTACGGCAAGGTACAGCCAATTACAACAGCATTACCTTCTCAGAAATAGCTTACTGGCTCATCAAGGCCTGAGGTCACAATTCCAATTTAAAGAGCTTCTGAAAGGTATGTTTTGTAGGTGCCTTGTTCACTAGGAGAGACACTATAAAGACAATTTTTTAGCATCACACATCCTCCCCTCCTTCCGTCACACCATCCATTTTTTACTTGTAAAAGCTCATTCAGAATTTAATTGAAAGAAGAACAAATGTAAAATTTTAACTGAAGATTAAAACAAATCTATTTTTACTGAGGTATGCTAACTTATCTGTTTAACAGGAAAAGCCTTTATCTGGCAGTGGTTTAATTGCTTTCAGTTTCAACGCTTCATGATTATGTCAATGGAAAACATACGGACCCCGTTGTGTGTTAAGAGGTTTTCAAGTGAAATTATTTTTTTTTTAGAAAAAGATTATTTTTCTGGCAAAAAGGTCCTTTTCATATTTTCAGGAACAATGCATCTAAAACTCCAGGCTGTCACTTTGTCATAAAAAAATGGAACTTTTTTTGACAGAAGGCTGCAAAGGCCAGTTACACTACATATTATTTTCTTTTCTTAATGTCTGTCAAAGTCTTTTTAAAAGCTTCAGCATTTATACTACACAGTATTCACCGAGGACATGATATGAAATATAAAGACAGAGGTGTTTGATGTATCATAACAATGCCTCAAATTTGTAGATCTCTGGAACGGCTGTTGAAAAGATCATGGATGCATCATTCTTTTGCAGGGGTTTATATCAAATTCACCCAAGGAATCTTGTCATTCTTTTGCAGAACTTATACCCAATTTAAATAACTCAGCTGCATAGAAAATGGCATCGTTAGATATTACCTTAGAGATATTTAATTTACAGCTACATTAGTGAAATGTCATATGCTTCCAAAGAGGGAATGACTTCATCATGACATTCTGAGGCTGCTAGGTTTGATTCCAGAAGAAAGGGTCTATCCATTTTCACCGATACATAACAAGCACCTCAATCCAGAGTACTCTCAATTCTTAAGCAAGCCCACGGTGACTGAGGATGTCTCTAATGTGCCACCTCACCCTGCCTTCTTCCTGATCTTTTCACACGAGTCCCAAGTGCCAACTTCAAACAAAATTATGAGACTGACTTCAACATCATGAAATTTTTAAGTGACACAATGAATGCATGCATGGTCTTTTGTCCCAGCAATGCCCTTGACTTATGCATTTGGGGCAATTGGAAGACTTACTACTATAACATATTTTAATTTGATTACAAAAAAATATTTGTAATCATGATTTGTGTTTTTGTGCTGTATAAAGAGGTGACTGCACAATAAGCCAGGATCCAGGTTTTCTGTTCACCATGGAAAAACACAGTAAAACCTGGATTTTCTCATTTTAAAGGAGAAAAACCCAGAAGTGGGAGGAAGGCCATCATGCAGGGGTGGGGTCTCCATGTGCATACACGTGCAAATGGCCTCCAGGCAGCCTGGATGGCAGCTCCTCGCGGTAAAAAAAACAAAACAAAAAAACAAAATAAAACCAGGGAACAGGGGAATTGAGGCCCCCATACTAAGGGAGTTGGGCAGGGATGGGGCTCTTGCCCAGCCAGTTTGGGGCATGGGGCCTGGGCCATGTGCAGCTGCAGGGCCCAGGTGGGGAGAAGGACTAAATACCTATACATTTTGGTTTTGGATTTTTTAAATCAGGGAAAAATCGGAGCTCTCAGCCCTCTTCAGTCACCAGGATGCAGGTCCAGTTACAGCTGTCCCACACCACTGCTTTATGGCACTGAGCAGCCTTGATATGCCAGTGCCTCCTGCCCATGCCTCTACCCCTCACACCCAAGCCACAGCCCTCCGGTCCTGCTGGTGCCCTTCACTCCCCACCCACAGCCCCCTGCCACCTCCATCATTGCCAGAGGAAGGCCTCAGCTGCCAGGGCTACAGGGCCGTGGGCCCGGGTCTGCAGCCCCCTGCACTCCCACAGCAGCACTGGAGCCCTGGCTGCCACCCGTGGGAGGTGGTGGCTGTTGCAGCAGAGTAGAGTGCAGAGCCCAGCTTCCCCTCCCCTTGCCCCCACCACTTCCCTAGCAGAGTGAAAATTAAGACATTTCCCAATGTTTATAGTAGTTGTGGATCAAAATGGCTTCCCGATACATTCAGTACCTAGTGAACACAGAAAAATAAAAATATTTTTTTATGCAACACTGAGACCAACTTCAAAATGTTGATTCGCACTGCTTTTATTCAACTCCAAGAACTTAATGTGCACGCCTTAATTGTTCAGAGAGTTGAATGCCTATAAAAATACAAGCAAATCATTTAATGATTATTATAAGTTACTTTTTATTACTGCTTCAATAACTACGAACTTCATTTGATAAACAACAATTATAGTGAAATAAGCATCCTAAATTCTCATTATAATTAAAGCAACTACTAAACAGCTAGCTTAGGAAGAGAATGTTTTTGTTTGGTTTTTTTTTCACCCTGGGTAATGCTAAGCTTCTTTTGTCTTCTCTCTAGGCATACCGCCTGCCTTAAGAAAATGATAACAAAAAGCTACAAGCCTAATTATGAAAGCACTAGTTCTGAGACACACAGATTAGTACAGACTACATTCAGGATCATCCCCAAAGCTAATTTAAAAACACACTGAACAATCAGAATCAATGGGAAGAATCAATTGCAAGCGGCTTTTTAACACGCTGTAGAGTCAATCCACAGCCCTCACGGGACAGATCGGTATAAGAAGGGTTAAACCAACAACTTTTATTAAGCTCAGTTCTCATGCAAGTGTTCACAGCCTTATCCAAACCAATGGTCACCCAAGGGCTGAATATAGCTCCCTGATTATTCAGTTCCCAGTGGTATCAAAGAAGCATCTTTCCATTGACTTTGACGGGAGATGGATTGGATTTCATTTTATTTTCATTCTTACTGTAAGAAACTATTACTATACTAGGGATAATAAACTAATCTATCAAAAATCGGGCTCTGAGGAACAGCTAGGGCCAGGCATGGCATTGAGGAGTCAAGCTCATGTGTAACTGCTCCACTGGACATGATGGCTAGGAACCTACCTAGGTACACATCATCCTACAGACCTGAAGCTCAGTGTCCTCAAATCCCAATTTATCACATTTTAGGCAGTTGATAAGAGCACAGTCAAGGGCCCAAAAGTGACAGTCGCTTGAGCAATGAAAAAAGTTTCCCTTAATTTCTCCCCTTTTATAGCACATCTAGTTCCTTATCAATCTTCTAGTTGGTGTTTGAACTTCAGACAAATCTGCTGCAAAAGTACAATCAGAACGATATTAGCCGAACACAAAGAATGGCTTGTTGCATAGGAAAATTACAAGCTTTAGACCACAGCTTGAAGCTGTGTAGAAAGGATTGCATGTAGCACAAAACACCAATTCTAAATTATTTTGAAGAGTATCCCTTGATTTTATTTCACTTATTCTTTCTTTCAATAGAAAAAAGGAAAATGAGAAAAGGCAAGAAAAGAGATGGAAATAAAGATTGTGTAATCCAACTGATCAAATGAAAAGAAACAGACAATTAGGAAATATCAGAATATTGCACAATAAATACAAATCTCCTTTAGTGAAGTCTTGTTACCAAATTTTTTTTTTATTTTTATTTTTAAACTTTAAGAGCAGGGAAAGACATCTGGCAATATTAACCTAATCAATCCCATCTTTTTAATCTGATATATTTAGAGCCTGTATATTACTTTAAGAATTACACCGATTAGGAATAAGTCTGCTAAACACGAAAGAGAGATCAGACCAATAGGCATTTTCCAAGTTAAGCAGGATTGCATTTAGAACCGTCACCAAGAGCACGTACAACACACTTAAAGGTAAAATGTTCTGAATCGCCAGAGTGACATGGACTCATAGCCTCGAAAGTTAAAAGTGGGAGTTAAACACCCAAGGATCTGTGATAACCTAGACTCAGGCTTATAGGAATTAGGTGCCTCGGCACTTTGGAGAATCCCATAGGTACCCCTTGGGATCATAATGTCTAAATAACTTTAGTCTCCCACGGATAAGATGCCTGAAGTCACTTTAGAAAATGAGAAGAGCTTTTGACATCTTTACTTAGAGCACCAAAGGTTCCCACATCACAGTGCATAAGCGTTTCATCCATGTAGATCCTTAGGGCTTAATTAGCTATAAGTATTTAAGGTGGTATAGCACAAAGGTATTGCATAGATTTATGCTATTTGAAGAGGGTTACGTTGTCCATGCTGCTTAAAGAGGGCTTAATGTTTCTTGAGGCATGCTTCCTTTAACTTCACTGAAGCTGCAGGGCAGAATGAGGAGTTTTCCATGGGCAAGGGAAGCAGGATAAGACTTTAAAGGCAGATGAAAGTCTTGATGAAAGCTCTCCTGATGCCATAAGCAGGGACAACAAGCTCAGGAGGTTTCTGCAAACTCCCTCTTCTCTGTCCCAAAGAAGACTGGCATGCTCCTGTTGTATGAACCAGGATCTCTCCTGGCAAATCCTTAAATAGCAGGAGGAGTTCACTCGCTTTGATATTTTTTTTACCCAGAGTAACAGAAATGATCTGTGGTATTCATGATTAAGTCTAGAGTCAAGTCAAGTCTAGAAGAGAGCTCACCAAATGCGAACATACGTGAGGATTTTGTCATCTAAGTTTCTTCACTAGTGTATCTGGAATTTCCAGGCAAAAGTTGACAGAAGTCAGTCATGTCTGAAGTTGCAGAGACCTTTGCAATGGGGCTACTTACAATTAAAGTGCTAATCAGTACAAACAGAAGGATTTGGCTTACTCACTTCATTTAAACCCTGAAGGGTCTTAGAGAGACAGAGAGGAGCAGTATATCATCTGTTCTGGCCTCAAGGTTAACTGAGGATCCCATCGATTTACTCCTACACCAAACCCCGAAATGTGAACTGAATAACTTCCAGTAAAGACTGGACACCTCTTTGAAGCACTTCAAGATAAGAAATTCACCATTTCCCTTGGTAGTTTGTTCCAGTAGTTAATCCCCCATGCCATTAGAAATATATGCCTACTTTCAGTTTGAATTTACCTGGCTTAAACCTCCTCAAGGATTTATACCAGTACAACACAGCAGAGCTTCAGTTTTAATCATCCACTTCTTACTGGGATAGCAAAGTGCTTTCCACTCATTGTCTGGGAAATAAATAGAATATTGGACCACCAAGTATCTGGGGACATCACCCAGACAGCTCACTAAAGCCCTTTATAATATCAGAAAGAGGTTAGCAGGGAAATCCTTATATCCTCTCAGATATATATTTGTGACTTCCCAATGCGAAATCCATTTTCCTTATTTTTTAAGAGAGATTTTCCAGTCCGCTGCTTTTAGTACAGACATTCATTCTAAGTGATGTCAGCAAAATGAACCTACTGCCACTTTTATTCTGAAAACTAACTTTCAGATACTTCCTCTTTCCTGTTGTTAGAGCAGATTATAAAACGCCCTCTTTTTCTGCACCTAATGGATTGAAATAAACCCTATAGCCACAAGTATTCTTCGTTCACAAAATAATGGTGCTTCATGTTTTCCGGGGTTTTGCTTTGTTTGTTTTTTTTAAATCTGCTTATGGAAAAACTTTAAACCCAATTTTACTATTAAAGAATGGTTAAAGAACAACAAAGCACCTCTGAAAACCCTTCAAAAATGGATGAACACATGGCATCCAGTTAGAACTTAAATCTATTTCTTGGATTCTATTTTTTTAATGACCAGAGAACCACTGCATCATAAACACCATCAACTGCAGAAAATTAAATTCCTTATTACTAAGTGAACATGTTTTGATTTAAATAATTCATTTGCAACACTGTATTATCCCTTATTATAGAAAAGTCAATAGCACAGAGACATGTACTCGGCACAGGCACTTCTGACAGATTTAAAGGATCCTTACAATTTTGCTCTCATGCGAGTGGACAGAGTTCCCACTTATTTCAGCTTCCATTTGGTCTCAGTTGGATATTACAGGCATAGTCCAAGAGAAAAGAAAAAAAGGGCTGTGTGTCTAGGGAGCATTTTAAAATTCTGCAGCATAGCTAACACAGCTTGAGCTTCACTAGTATTATCCAAGCCAGGAGTCCCCCTGGACCACTGCAGAAGAGCCACCTGTCTTGCTTAGGGGAATTCTTCAGGCAGCCCAGAACTATTGTAGCCGAATCCAGATCATCTTCTTACACGTGTATTGGGCATTTTGAGTTGTGCCCAGGGGAAGATGGAGGCAGCATAATGGTTCTAAAAGAGACCATTACCTTTTAGCACACTCATCTCTATATCATTTTAAATGCAAATTATTTTCTAGAATTCCCCACTATCTGCTGCCTCAGCTTTAGCTCCCTTCTCTCAGTGGGATTCAGTGCCTCTCAGCAACTCTACAAGTCACACAGATATTCCTTGGACTCACCAGGGTTTTTTAGATCTGAGAATTTGATTTTTTTTTTTTTTAAATCAGTGATTTTCAAATAGATACATTATGAAATATTTTCATTCCTCTTGATTCACAGAGAATCCTGGCTTTCTCTGTTTAAAAAAAATAAAAGTAAAATAAATAAGTCGCAAATTCTCCAATTAAAAACCCCCAAATCCGCAATTAAAATGAAATGCCACTATATATATTAGTGGCATTTCATTTTAAACTGCGGATTTTGGGGTTATACATGCACACCTGCCCCTATATATTAATATAAATTGAACACAATATTTTATTGATATATTTACTATTTTAAAGCAATTTGGAAGCCTACCTGTGCCTCAATCACTATAGTAAAATACATTCTAAGTATCTATAAATTTTGGTATTTGGTTTTGGGTTTATCATGGAAAATCTGAACTCTGCCTGCCCCCTTAGTTCCCCAGGATGCAGGTCCAGGATCCTCAGTGCCAAGTCACAGCCTCTTGGGCTCTGCTGGTGCCCCTCACCCTCCACCCACCCCCCCCAACCCCCACTCCCATCATGCCACCAGTGGAAGCCCCACACAGCCATGGCAAAGTGCCCCCTGCCCACCCACCAACAACAAGGGACACAGCTCTGTGATGCCACCCCTGTTGCTGCTGGGTGGGCAGCGCAGGACTCCCAGCAGCAGCACCAAGCTTCTCTGCCCCGCTCTGTCCTGCCATGCTGCGTCCCACCCGTTGGGCCATGGAGGCCCCAGGAGAGAGTAGCAGGGTGGGGAGCCCAAGCTCCAGTGGGCAGCCTGCACCTGCCCCTACCCCACGCACATATCTGGGGGGGGCTTGTGCTGCCCTGCTCCCCCAGAAGTGCATGCAGCAGCAGGGAGCCAGCTCCCCACCACACCCCAGGAGAGAAAACTGCAGCTCCATCACACTCCCTGCCCAGCCCCTGAAGCTGTGCTTTCTTGCCCCAGGCCCCAAGCACCACCTGGACTGGGCAGCAACACCAGCCCCAGCCATGCTTAACTCTCTCCCTCCCTATGGCAGCCTCAATTCCTCCCCTCTCCCACCAGACTTACTTGTGGGAGCTACTCTCCAGGCTACCTGGCAACCTCAAAAGCATTTCAGTAGCAAATAGTTTATTTTTTGCATTTGGCTTTTGATACAAACATTACTAACATTGATATCAAGGCTACCATTTCTCCATGCATCATTCAAATGAATAAATACAGCTCATTTTAAAGAAGTGAAACATTTTGGGGAGTCCAGTTACTTAAGATTGCCTCCTACTAAGCTCTGACAGTGCACCTGCTTCACTGAAGACTGAAGTGGATTGGCACAGACACATTTTATGCCAGTAATACAGGCCCTCAACTAGAATATTTGCGTCCACCTTTGCCCACTGCTTGGCACAACAGTAATGTAACTAGGACACAGTAAGCCCAATCCGCACACATACCAACCCCTTTTTCTGCTTCTTAAAAAGGAAACTAGGGCATCACTGCACTGCACACCTGTTTTTATCACAGTGCCAACTACAGAGACGCACATCAAGTTCAAAAACTTGGTAGTTTCTAAGCGAGTACAATGGCAGCCGGTTACCCCTTTCGCCCCCAGCTCAAACCACCACAAGAAGCCATAGTGAATCAGAGGGTGGTCATTAAAATTACAACCAGTTTCATAAGTTCGCTGAAGGAGAAGACTCAAAAGTAAATGCAATATAATTGGTTCAGGAAATCTGTTTCGTAACGTCTTATCAACCTGGGCAGTCTTTGCCAGTGGCATCTTGCTTGATCTTTTGTCTTACTTGCCGTTTTACACTGCGAAACCTATAATGGTTCTGGAGATGAAAAAGCAGGTTCAGTCAGTTCCTTTGCTCCTCTAATGTATTCAACAGGCAAAATTTCCCTGACTGTGTAACAGAACAGCTAATCAATTTCACTGCCCTTCTCATCCTTAGTTGTCTCTTCCATCTGGCCTCCAGAATAAAAATATAATAATTACACCACTTTGTACTTAGGCAGCACCTTCATGCAAGGATTTTAAAGTAATTTGCTAACATTAATTAAAGCATCATAGCACCTCTTGGAGGTACTAAATATTACGGATGCTTTACAGACATGGAAATTGCGGGTGCCTCTACCTTCAAGATCAACAACATGACTGCAGCTCTTTAGAGGCCCCCAAACCCACTCAGATTCAGATCAACAATACAACAGCAGCAGCAGCAGCACAGACCTGAGGGAGGACTCACCGCTTCAGTATTTACCTAGGCCCCTGAGCACTTTTTCCAGCCTGTTTAAGTAAACCTCACATCGCTGCAGGAAGGCACATTGACATAGACAGCAACAATATTACAGCTTTGTGCAACAGCTGAAACCAAGCAAAAACAAAGAGAAAGAGCAACCCACATGTGACAGACAATATGCATATCATCCGTGGAGGACACTTGCATGCTATGGTGATGAAAGGGGTCATAAGAACCTATCCCAAACAAAACGGGTGCAGATTGGATGGCCTCATTAGTTTTAACACCTTGATTTTTTTTTTTTTTAAACCCTGGATGGTCTGCAAGAAAGTGAAGACACTGCCAGGTCAAGAGATAGCAGAGTAGTTGGTGATTATCCAAATGCCCTGGTTGCTTGGACTCTAAACACCCAATACCCCAAGCCCAGGAAGCAAATAAAAATATGTGCTAATCTCATGATTAACCCAATCTCCTGATGAGATAGTCTGTTATCAATCTAGTAGCCTAGTCTGCCACATACTGTTCATCTCCAATACAGTCCTCAGGATTATAGAAGTCAATAAGCATTTCTCTAAGGGGTAAATAGTGCTAAATTGCAAAAAACAGCAGTTATCCAGAAAAAAAACTGCCTGGATTACTTACTAGCCAGCCATCTTTTAAAAACACAGCTAACCAAGCAATCCAGAAGTAGTACTTCTATGCATCAAAGAAGAGCACAACTTTTACCAGATTTTTTAGAAAAATATTTATAATGATTTTTCCAAGTCATTATCAAAAAGGTCATAACGTTTTCCATTTCACAAAAAAAACCATGACTTTAAATACATTTCATAGATTAATAAAATACATATTTTGAGAATGTTTCCAATATTATTTAATTTAAAAAGGCAGACAACACTTTCCCAGAACTGTCAACTTATGTGAAAAAGTCATTTAAAAAGCAAATTTAGTTAATCAAAATAAGCAGGTTACTACACTGAGTAGTCTTCAAGTCTGAGAAAACTTAACACTATAATGAGCAAAGTCAAACTACTTTAACTTTAAACACTGTCTCTATCACCTGGCAGGAATATCCGAATCTAAGCTCATAGCATTGCAACTTAGAACCATCATCAGCTAAAACAGAAGTGGTTTGGCTTTATAGATCTTTAAGCCAAACTTTATTCCTCTTGGTATAAATAGCACACATGTCATTCTAGCTTAATTGAAGGAAGAAAAATAAACAGAATCAAAAAGTTCTTGCTTTGCAGAGGAAAAAAAACCACTGCATTGAACAATGTGATGGTTACTGATCAGCAAACAGAAGAATAATTCCAAAGCCCATACCTTGTTACAAGATAAAAGGAAAAAAAAAAAAAAAAAAAAAAATCAATCAGACCCATACTATAAGATAGCCTGAGTCAGCCTGGAAAAAAAAAAAAATTGGGGGAAGACATGGGACAGAAAACCCCTACATCTGCTCACTGTACAGTTCTTAAACCTTCCTTTGAAACATCTAGTACCAGTCATCTTCAAAGACAAGTCACTAGACCAGACAATTTGGGACTGTTCCAGTCTGGAAATTCTTCTATTCCCATAGTAGACTCAAGGGCTGGGTCCACACATGCAGGGGCGTGTAGTTTGTAGCACCACAAGCCACACGTAGAGAATGTGAAACTGTGCACGGTGGCAAAATTTCTTACCGGGAAATCCCGGTAGCAAAAACACCCCAGGAAAAAAATGTGGCACAGAGTATACATCAGTAGTGTGTGCTGGAACAAGCGGAGGGCTAGATATCCAGAACAATGCTCTGGCTGGCTGCCAGGCCCCATGCTGCGAGACCTGCACCCCTGCTGCACTAGGGCACCAGATAATACTTCTGGGGCAAATACAGGTGCTGGCCCCAGCCTCCCCAACCCCTACCTGGGACAATTTGCTGTGCACCAAAGCACATGTGCAGGGCCATGGAACAGGGCACAAAGCAGCAGCACAAATTTGTGTTGCTGCTATTTGTGCCTCTACGAAGCGCACACCCCTGCACATGGGGACCTGCCTTAGGAGTGCTAACTTTTGGTCTCCGAAGCCCTGTTTCCACCATGGAAATCCAAGCTATAGCAGCACTGTGGATATAGACTGGAACTAGACTGTTCTCAGTGGTTATAGATGACAGAACAAGGAGCAATGGTCTCAGGTTGCAGCAAAGGAGATTTAGGTTGGATATTAGGAAAAAAAAACCTCTCTCACCAGGAGGATGGTGAAGCACTGCAACAGGTTACCTAGAGATATGATAGACTCTCCATCCTGGGAGGTTTTTAAAAGGCCCCGCTTGACAAGCCCTGGCTGGGATGATTTAGTTGGGGATGGTCCTGCTTTAAGCAAAGGTTGGACTAGATGACTTCTTGAGGATGACTTCCAACCTTATTTTCTAGATTCTATAACTTGTACCATGAAATGAGGAGGTACAAGTTAACCATGGCTCTTACTTGGTTTAAGTTGATGGAAAGTTGCCACACAAAGTCAGACCAGTTTAACTGAAGTTCATCTTCACATCTTTGGTGTAACTTGTTTCTAGGTGAGCCCTTCATTTCTCCACAAGAGGGAAATTAGCACCAGTGGAATACAGCACTATGGCAGTGGTGCTGCAAATACTTCACGTAAATGGAATAAAGGGGACGGGAAGGGGGATATCAAGGCTTACCTCAAGTCCACATGGAAATAAATATACGTCCTCACCCACCCACCTACAGTGAAAAGATAAGCCCCTTATTCCGATGCCAGTTTGGGACGCGAGACCTGCGTCACAAGGTACTTCAGCTGCCTTGGGCAAGCAACTTGAGAGGCAGGAAAATTGAGGCAGAGAGATCACGTGGGATAACAGCACCCCATACCTTCTAATCATGTTTGAAGTTAACTAATTAAAGATTATGAAGAGTCCTTAGTCTGTGGGAACATTATATAGGAAGTAGTTTGGATCAACAGATGCAACTTTATCTGGAGACAGCACCCAATAGCTTCTATACACCACATTTCTCCTGAGAAGAATCAGGATCATTTATTCAAGAAGCCGAGAGATTCTTCCCCTTGAAGAGAAAAATTATTCGGAGTCAAGATTGCAGCTCTCACTCGGACAAGACTCCCACCGAACCCACTAGAACTTGTATTTAGGACAGGGACTACATGACTTAGCAGCAAGGAAAAACCATGCAAAACCAAGGCAGTTGTGTTGCTTGAGAAAAAAAGAATCCTGCTTTAATTTATGTTCTTTCCATCAGTCCTCTAAAATTATTCCAAAATATTAGAATGACTTCCCGCACCCACAGGGTGCCTGTACAAGCCTGGTTGTATGCAGTGGGTGATAATTTCATTACACTTAATAAGGGCAATAACCTCCTGCAAAACTGTACCTCTACACATGCCATCTTAACAGACTACTACTTTATTTTCTGTCTGCTGAGAACACTTCAAGAAGCAGGGCACAGCTTGCCAAACACATTAATCATCCTTGTTCAGGAACCTTCCTCTAAGCCAGTCAATTGCCCTCAATAATCACTTCCCGCTTCAGAAACACCAGTCCAAAGTGACAAGGCTGTGTGCTAAGTGACCCATATGCCTTTTTTTTTTTTTTTTAAACCAATGCAGTCACTGTAAAACCTTTAGACTTCCAAGCACTCCATATAAAAGTTTCCGTAAACTGTAGAAATCATTTGGATAAAATTGCCTTTAATATTAAATTAGCACAAGTCTGCCTCTGCTTGAAGATGGCTTTTCCTACAGTCACCCATCAATCAGGAAAATGTCAGATGGGATTTCAAATTCATTTTGCCCCAGTACTTCATTCACGCTACTTTGTATAGGTTAGGATTGCTTTTATTTTGAGATGGTAGCTCCACCTTCTGGCTTGAGAAATTGTGATCTCATTTCAAAGAAATGGGACAGGAGGCTGGGCACTTTCTGGATGCTACAGGGCGAGATTAATCATGTCAGCCACACAGATCATGTGAAATTGCTGTTCAACATTTTAAATTGCCAGTTTCATCTTCTTCCCAGCTCAAAAAAGCACATCTTCCTCCCACAACAATAATAATAAAAATCCTTGAAAATACTGCCAAAGAGGTGGTTATTCTGCAAGAATCGTTCTCCTGGGGGATTAGAAATGTTCAGCAAAATCCCCTGTGGAGCGACGATTCCCTGATAACCTCACTCCCTCTCATGCACTATTGCCCGGGGGTGGAAATTGCTTTTATGAAACTATCACTCACCTTTAGTTACTAAATTTATTAGCACGCTGTACCACAGTTTAAGATCATTTGGAAGAGAACCTTTCAGGAATGTAATGCCTGCTTTTGGATGGTGGCCTGGAAGGCATGCCAAGCATGTGAAATCAAGCAGTCACAAGTCTCAAACTCAAGCAGGAACGGGCGGCAAATATCTTCAGCTCTCTGTATAACCCGTGGACTCCACTCAGACACGAGTGCGCTCAGGGAGAAACGAACTTCAAGTGCTTTCACAACTGCTGCCGAAGCCAAATGTCAGCAGGGTCACAGCCCCTCTCTCCCCGCCATTCTCCTCACCACTTTGGGAGAAAGCAGGGGAAAGAGTCAGTTTTAACTCTTCCTTTAGTGACCATAGAATAAAGTTCTTTAATTTTTATAATGTGATATGCTCAGACACACTCGCTTGAGACCTCAAAATTTAGACTGGCTGTCAGGCAAAAGCAATATGCAAAAGGTTCAGCCCTCAAACATGGATTAGCAGGAACATTTCTGCAGTTGCATAGAAGGTTAAAAGGAACTGCGTCTGATGTGATGCTCTGGGACAGGTAAAGAAAATATCCTATGCAGGGGTAATCCTCTGTTTTTATTAATACTTCAGCATCGCCTTGGAACACACCTGGACCAGGATCTCATTGTACCAGATGCACTGCCACTTGCTGTATTCCCCCCCCCCCCCCCCCAAGTCATACAGGGCACCCTCCACCCCCTATTCATGGCTTTCAACAGCTGGTGAAGGCATTTAAAAGTAAGGACATGTTACTATTTATCAGTGGTCACCATCCTTGTCTTGGGCATGCCACAGTTACTATAGCTTATATAAAAGCAGGCTCAGTATAGAGTGCAAGAGGTGGTCTATTAAACATCTGCGAGACAGAGGAATGCCAAATTAACCTGCGTAAATGCTAGTCAGAGGATGATGGTTGGAGCCGTAAACTCTCTCACAACATAGGCAGGTATTTGTCACTGCTAATAGACTAGTTGAGAGCTGCCTTTTATTTACTTATTTATTTATTTAATTTATTTTAACCAAATACAGTTCCATCAAACTACACGCTGCTGATTTGGATGTTCCGATACAAAAAACTGTCCTGCAGGCCACGTCCATTTAACTGGATAAAAGTTAAAAAAAAAAATCTTTACTTCAATGTCTGAACAAAACAGTTGTTTATGCCTAGAAGACATCAAACACTTAGCTCCCTCATGCTTAACCCGTCTCTAGCAAATCCCAGATTTGTTGAAAAGAAAACAGCTGCAATGTAACCAGCAGTAGTGCTCAATGGTCAAGAGTTTCCTTCCTCTTCCCCCACCCCACTGCAAATAAACTCTATCCAGTACATTACAATAGGAGAATCTGAGGAACAGGAAGATTAATGGATCTACCTTTCTGACTCTTTTCAAATTACTTTGCAGGTTAAGTCCAAAATCCACTTCTATTTAGTTCTTATTGGTTAGGGACAGATATTACACATAGACCGATTGAAACCTGTAACTGAACAGACATTCAGTGCACATAAGCCAGTTTGAAAATGTCTGAAACTGGTTTGAGATCAACCTGGTTGAACATAGTATCAGACTTACCCGATTTGGGTCAAACCGGTTTATGCAGTGTCTGTCCCAGACCAGTACGACACACCCTTACCTATGGAAGGGTCAGAACCATGGAGAAGGCAAGGACCTGTTCAGTAGAACTGATGGAAAGGACCTGCTCTGACAAAGATATTTAGTTTGGTGTCTGTCATTTCTCAAATTATGATCCAAATGTGTCAAAACAATGTTCTGCTCCACAATTCATATGTAACATACAAAAGGGGGGGGGGGGGGGGTTGGGAGAGGGGAAATCATTTCTCCTCCAAAACCTTTCAGTAACAAGTCAACCTTTCATCCCTAATACTAGCCAGCAAATACCATAGAGCCTTAATCTCCAGGAGCCTCAGAGATCACAACTTCACTAGCCTTAAATTTCTACAAGGAGAGATTGGACCCTTTATTTAAGGGCAGAAAGCATTCATGTGAACAATCATAGCTAAATGATCGGGGCCTGAGCTGCGTGTGCCCCCTGGACTCACTTAGTGGAGGAGGCAGAGGCAGTGGAAGACCAGCCCCAGGAAATTCAAACCGCGACCCTTAAAAGCTGCAGCTTGCACAAGCCCCAGGTAATCGGGGCCTGAGGACCCTTCAGGCCCTTCCCTGAAGGGTCTTCCACTGTCTCTGCCTCCTCCTCCGCTAAGGTGAGTCCAGGGGGCACACGTGCACTGAGACATATGTGTGCCTGCTCTGTCCTCAGGCCCCAATTAAAAAGGATGCAATTTAATAAAGATAAATATAAGGTACTTTACCTGGGAAGGAGGAGTCCGCAGCACACCTATAGGTTGGGGAGTGTCCTTCTCTGCCACCGAGCTGCTGAGAGGGATCTTGGAGTCATAATCGACTCCAAGATGAACATGAGTTGGCAGTGTAACGAGGCCATCAACAAGGCCAATTGCACCTTGTCATGCATTAGCAGGTGTATGACTAATAGATCAAAGGACATGATGCTCTATGCAGCACTGGTCAGGCCGCAGTTGGAGTACTGTGTCCAGTTTTGGGTGCCGCACTTCAAGAGGGATGTGGAGAATCTGGAGAGGGTCCAGAGGAGGGCCACTCGCATGATTAGTGGCCTTCATGATAGACCCTACGGGGGGAAGTTGAGAGAGCTGAATCTCTTCAGCCTTCACAAGAGCTGGCGGGGGGGGGGGGGGCGGGAAATCTTGTGGCCACCTATAAATTTATTATTAGGGGAGGTCAACGGAGAATAGGAGAAGTACTCTTTACTAAGGCGCCCCAGGGAGTGACTAGGAATAATGGGTGTAAACTAGTCGAGAGTGGATTTCGGTTAGATATTAGGAAGAAATTTTTCACAGTATGGGTGGCCAGGAGCTGGAATGGGCTTCCAAGAGAAGTGGTGCTATCACCTAGCATGGAGGTCTTCAAGAGGAGGATAGATAGTCACCTGGCTGGGGTCATCTGACCTCGGTCCTCTTTCCTGCCAGGGGAAGGGGGTCGGACATGATCCATTGTGGTCCCTTCCGACTCTACAACCTATGAATCCCTACATGTTATACACAGAATGCAAAGTAATGCTCTTGGCAGAACTTGTTTCATTTCTCACAAAAGCATTTCCTGGGATATTAAGAAATAAACTGCACAAAGAGGGGTTACAAAGATTTTGAAGAGGGGGTCACGAGCACAGTAAACATCCCATCAGAAACAGTAACTGCTATTGTAACACCGTCAGAAGATCATCGATATGCCAATCACAATCACCACCCGAAGGCAAGAACAGGCTAGAAATAAGGTGCGAGTTTGCAATGATATTTGAAGCTGTAATGAAAGGGCATTAAGTTACAGAGCAATTAGGCACCGTCCTGCTGTTCAAGAAGCTGGAGATATCATATCTGAAGTTCTTCATTCTGCTGTAGGCATTTCATTACCAGACAGATGAAGACAAGTTGTTGGGAGGTCAGAGAGAAGCAGCTTAATAAGTGGCAAAAGGGATTGATAGCAAAGACCAAACTGAAAAGGACTAAATATGTATAGTTTAGCAAAGCAATGATTAAAAAGGGACCTGGCTGTTACCCACCACAAGCACTGGTAGAACATAAAATGCAAAAGGAAGAGATAATGACAGAGCATATAAGAAGTAGCAATTTGATTGAGTTAAGAGGCACAAACAGATTTATGAGACCAAGAAATCTCCAAATTTCATCGGGAGCTTGGCTACTTATCCAACAAAATTAGTCTTATAATAAAAAAAAAAAAAGTTATCCTATCTGATTCTTACAAATATATTTGACATTATCCAGACATTGTGCAAGAAACATTTTTCTGCCCACAAGGTGTTCATGGCCACTTATTTTCAGTATCTGGTGCAACTATTTGCAATTCATTATTTCTGACACGTGCTTGGTCACATATCATGGATTCTGCATAATGATTAATGACTGAAGCCTTACACATGGACGGCAAGCACTGCCAGGAACTCCAGTTGGAAGTCACTGATCTGTAGATTACCCATCTGTAGATTATTGACATATGTTGTACCTGTGGGCAGTCTTAAAAAAAAACCCACCAAAAAACAGTTTGAAACATTCAAAATGATACCAGGCACTGCTTTAATCACAAAGCTGGCTCCTGGTATTGCATGCTGTGTTCTATGCAAGGGCGATAACAAAATGCTTGCCAACACTACAACAAAAACAGACAATATAAAAAGCAACATGAACCAATGCTTCATAGCTCAGTTTCTTAGTTTATGCATTCTTGTCTGATAGCAGGATCCGTACTGAAAGACTAAACTACTACTTCTTATATGTTGAGCTCAAGCAGAAACTAGGGATTACAAAAAAAATGCTTATAAGACCCAACGGATTCATTTAATTCAAAGCGACAAACCATCCCTACTAGTTTATTTTTAAGGATAAAGGTGCAGCTTATATCACATTTAATGGGTGAATAACTAAGCAGAACCATAAACCTCCTTGAAATGATCTGTTTTCAGTGTACCTCAACAGAGCAGAATTATGACCAAACAGCAAGAGGCATGACATTAGAAAAGCGAACTTGTTGTGGGTTTTTTTGTAAACCAACAATGGCAAGAAAAAGTATTAAATCATACCAGAGTGCAATGAAAAGGGAAAGTACATTTATAAAGAGTAATTTCTCAAGAAAGAAGTTACTTTAGGTGCTCAAGCAGATAGATTTCTGTATCCCTCTTTATGACAAAGTTCCCCACCGTGAATTTTTTTTTTTCTTTTTGTCAGTGATCTAATGTCTTTTATCCGCTACTATTCTCATTTTCATGTTACGTTTCAACACAGGGAGAGCTATGAACAACAAAGATTTCATGATCAAATTTCACAACTCTCCCCCCCTCTCCCCTAGAGGTGAGGGGATGGTTACATTTACAACCTAAAAGCTAATCATTAAATCAACCTGCGAACTACAAAACCTTGTTGATTTGAGCTGGGTATTTAAATGGTTTTAGGTAAAGGTAGGGAAATGGATCAGGTGCAACAAAAAATTAAACTGGACTTTCACTCAGAACTTGAAACAAACCAGGACAAGAGCGGTTCTCCGAAATTAAATAAGCCCACGTCTTCAAACTGGTTCAAATGGCCATAGTTCATTTACCACTGTGGAATTATTCAGGTCTGCCACAACTAAGGATCTGGCCCAATGTATTGTATGCTGGTACATATGGACTTTTTCGGCAGGATGGAAAGGACCACTTTGAACAACCTCCTGAGTTACATGGGCCAATAATTTCCACATCAAGTTTGCACTGTGCCTTCGCTCTAGGATGGGTTTTTAAAAAAAACCCAACAGATAAATCTTGATTTAGAGGCTTCAAAGAAGGAAAAATGCCATCACATTCAGTGGCTGGTTACCTGCACCATCAGAAATGTGCAGTTTTTCTTCCTAGAATGAAAGCCTTGCTTCATGATTCTGTTTCCTTACAAGCCTTTCCAGGATATTAAATGTACCATTACTACTACTTTGCCTAGCAACTATTGTCAAAAGATGAGCATAAAGGACAAGCATTTAATCTTTGTTACGAGTTTTTCCACAACACGTTTTGTTGCACAACCATTAAACAATATAATAATTTAGCCAAAGTAAGCCAGAGAAGTTGTTGAATGTACCCAGAGACGTTGTGGAAGCTCCATCCTTGGAGGTTTTTAAGACCCAGCTAGACAAAGCCACAGCTGGGATAATCTAGTTCGGGATGGTCCTGCTTTGAGCAGGAGGCTGGACTCTAGATGGCCTCCTGTGGTCCCTTCCAACCCTAGTTGTCTATGATGCTATAAGGAAAGTCAAGTTTGTATATGACCTACCTAGGGGATACTGCAGTTTTGCTTAATTATTATAATGATTGGAAAGTAGAATAAAAGTTAGAATCTTTGGAATTGGTAAATATGTAATCAAGCAAGAAGAGAGACAGAGATAATATATCTTAAACCATACTCTGGAGTGGTATCATAAATAATATTCAACTATACTTGTCAAATGAACCAAGTATATTTATAAGTGTTCTGCAATATGCTTTGTACTATAACAAAATCTTATTAATTCACTCGCTAATGCCCTTGGCTATTAAATACTTGCTGAGAAGTGGGGAGAGACTCTAGGATTTGTCTGTGAATTACCATGTGTTCAGATTAACAGAGTGCTAATTAACTAGATTCCAGTGTGCGATGTTATGATTTTACTTATGTCAACAGAGGCAAAAAAGGTGTCAGTATAACTGTAAGCACTCTGGTACTGACACTAGCAAGAGGGCTGGATTCTAACTTTACTAAATTTGAAGAAATATCTGTAATGCCACCCATTCAAACCTCCATCTAAAACATGATAAAATATTACACATCTTCCCTGAATGCACTTAACAAGCAACATTTTTCTACCACTAGCACTAAGTCCCTGTATTAGACAAGAAAGTGTTATAGCATCCATGGGTTTGTCCAATATTAAAAGAGGAGTTGCCCTATTTCTGTCCTTACTTCCCTCTTCCCCAGAAGTTAAATATTTACATTTTCTACTGGAAGAAATAATAACATCCTTATAGCGGCCCCATCCAGCAAGGCTTTCTACACCCCACCCCAGTGGGAGTTATGGACCTCCAGAGCAGGCAGTTTATAAGCGTTTGGCCATATTTTTATATTCATTCAGTTTTATCCTACGGAATCAGATTGCAGTACTGAAAAACACTGCTGCCTAGTGCACTGGTCAGCCCATATTAGAGCACTCAGGCAGTTCTGCAATTTTTCATTACAGCAAATGTAAAATATATATATATATTTTCAATAGCCATAGGTTAAAAGCTGGAATAAAAAGTAGGATCATAGGAAAGCAAGTCTGAAAGAGACCTCACAAGGTCACCTAATCCAACTCCCTGCTCAAGGCTAGATGCATGATAATTTCTAGCCTGCTAGGAGTTAACGAAGAAGTCTAATAAACTGATCAAGGGAGGAACACATTACAAATACCTCATAGGCACAGCCCATACGTTAGTCAGCACAGAAACAGCTAAGTTAGTCTATTTTGTTCCTTATACAGACTTCACCCTGTGATAAAACATAAATAAGTGAAGTCTTTCATCTTTACAGCATTGTAGGAATTTAAATCAATAAATAAATAATCCCTGGGAGTGCAGAGTTTGGGGTTTCTTCGTTTGCTTTTGGGTTTGTTTTTTGTTGGTGTGTTTTAAGAAAGAAAGAAAAAAAACCAACATCTTAAAAGAATCTCTCCCTGTAAAACACAAAAGGACCCCATATTGAATAGGAATAAATTTAGAGAAAATTATCTTTAAATGTAAGAGAGAAAATTCTGCTTTTAGTCGAATATGAAAATGCATACACAGCCTTCATTTCCCTTGCTTTAAGGATTCTAAATTAAACTCTTTGAGAAATGTGTTTGCTGTTCAGTATTTAGCATTCAAAAGCACTTGAACCAAAGCTAAAGATGTTCTAACACTTAACAAGCAAAAACCACCCATATTCTTATGAAAGCTCAGGCCTACCCCATGTATTCAAGAGTAGTTCACATGTGATATCACATTAACAGCCTTCAAGACTGGTCCTAAAATGCCTCTCAGCCCCACCTTCTCCACCTACATACTCAAGGTCACCCTGCATAACTTGCATAAATCCTTGTCCAAATTAAATCTTGGAACAGACTTAATGTACACTACAGGGATGCCTGTATGTAAATGTCTTGACTCATTATATTTAATTTTATGGTCCACTCTGCACAGTAAGCTGTGAGTGAGAAAACCAACATTTTATTATTTCTCTCACTATAACAGGCACCCATTTTGTTCCACCTGCAGCGTAAGCACCAAACACATAAGGGCTGTGTTTATACAATAATGTTTTTAGTGCTTGCCAAAAGGCAGAGGGGAGAGAGAGAAAGAATGGTGCCACATTCTGCTTACACACAACTAACATTGTAGGGATCAAGGCCAGAGATGGAGTGGTGCTGGGAAGGGTGGGGGAAGCCATGACCAAGGCTCAGTACCATGTATAGAAATGTTAGCAAAGCAAAGATTCTAATAAATATGAGGTTCAGTATAATACAGCCCCAGCTGTGTCACACATGCACCAGTTTAAAGCAACGAATGCTTCCCTACTTGGGTAGGGAAGTATCTGAGGGGTATAGAGTAGAAACAGATCCTTAGCTGGCATAATATATACATAAAGTATATATAATATGTCATCTAAGGAGCTGTCTCTACTCTTTACCCCCAGATTATAGCTATATATCTAGCTCCTTCAGGGCCAGCACCTGTGCATGCACATACACACTAGGGCTGTGTAAAGCTTCAGGTGGCAATTTGATTCAGAGGAGATTCAGCCCAATTCAGCGGCCAAATCTCTGAATCAGAATCCAGTCAGGGGACCAATTTAAAAGGTCCGAATAGATTCAAAGCTCTCTGAATCTTCGGCAAAGATTCGGAGAGCAACGATTGGGGCAGTCCCCAGTGGCTGAAGCAGGGAGCTGCAGCCAACTCCAGCTGCTAAATAAGGGGTGGGGACCCCTGCCAGCCCCCCTGACCCCCCTCACTCCCCCAGCACCCCCACAGCTGCCCTCCCCCACCCCAGCTTGGTACTCTATAAAAAGCCCCAGTGCTCACCGGGTGCTGCCGGGTGGGGGCAATCCCCACTGCCCCACACTGCACAGGGAGCTCTGTCATGAGCCCAGAGCCATCTCCGGCCCTTTAAGGAAAAACCAAACAAACTAGACTCAGCCGAATCAAATCAGGACAGTCATTCAAATCACCAAATCGAATCACTGTCTCCTGAATCTGAATCCAAAGCGAATACTAGCCGCTTTGCATAGGCTTAATATTATATAAGGTGCTGGCAAGATTTTGAAAATGGGGGCCTAGAATCCTAGTATTTATACCCAAGGCTTGATTTCTGAAATTGACTGGGATTTAAATATGATCTTCATGGCTCTCGCTACAGTCGCATTGGTGAAGAAGCTGAGAGCAAGGCATTGAGGAAGACAAGAGCAGCATGGGGAGAGCACATGGACTGCCTATTCCCAACAAGCCTGGTCAACCTGGACTTGGAGAAGGATCCATGATCCTTTCATTTGTATGCCACTGCGCCCATCCTACATCAAATTTAGGTTCACTGGGCACTTGTACATGTGTCAGGGGTTTAATCCCAAAGGTTTTATTCTATGCCCCTTAAATTAAAATGGTGGGTTTTTAATTGAAATCCACTATTTCAATTTTTCCATCACATTATAGTGAGGGGCTTAATCTTTTTTCTTCTTTTCTCAGAGCCAGAGCCCATCTGCAGGTAGGGGGATGAGCTGCTGGCAGGCTGAGTGACTCCTGAGCTATGAGAAGCCCTGGTCCTTCCCTCCACAGTGGCAGCACCCCCTTGGGCCACCCAGGCGGGCTGCTAGTGGGCCAGGTGCTGCCCCAGCTCAGAGGCAGCGCCCAGCCCAATCCAGCTGTTCCTCAAGCCTGCCCAGGGAGCAGTGTCTGGCAGGCTTCCAGAGGGTGGGCTTGGGGAACAGCTGGATTGAGCTGGGTGCTGCCTCTGTGCTGAGGCAGCACCCACCCCACTATCAGCCGGCCTAGGCAGCCCCAAGGGGTGCCGCTGCTGCAGAGGGAAGGACTGGGGCTCCCCACAGCTTAGGGGCCACTCAGCCGACTAGCAATTTGTTCCTTGGGTGCAGGCAGGCTCTGCTGAAAAAAGGATTGGGCCCCTCACCGCTTCTGCCTTCAGCAGGCACCTGCTGAGGGCAGAAGCAGTGAGGGGCCCAATCCTTTTTTTCTGTGGAGCCTGCCAGCCTCTCCCATGGCTGGGGGTGAGCTGCCAGTGGTCCAAGAGACCCCTGAGCTGTGGGAGGCCCTGGTCCTTCCCTCTGCAGTGGCAGTGACCCCCAGGGCCACTGAGGCAGGCTGCTAGCAGGCCAGGTGCTGCCCCAGCTCGGAGGCAGCGCCTGGCCCAATTCAACTCCTCCCAAACTCAGAGGTGGGGCAGCACCTAGCTCGCTAGCCCACAGAGTCATGGGGGGGGGGGGGGTACCACTGCTGTGGAGGGAAGGACTGGGTCTCCCCACAACTTAGGGGCCACTCTGCTCACTGGCAGCTTTCCCCCTGGACACAGGCAGGCTCTACTGAAAAAAAGAAAAAAGAATGAATCTGGTCCCTCACCGCTTCTGTCTTCAATAGGCACCTGCTGAAGGCAGAAGCGGCAAAGGACCCACTCTCCCACATCCAGGGGGTAAGCTGACAGCTGCATCATTGCAATTTGCAACATTGCAAACTAACCTACATCTGGGTATAGTTTAGTTTGCAACATTGCAAAGTCATTTTAAACCCCTCAAACTCCTGCATGTATACACTGTGACACCATTAAGCCATACAAAGTGACATTTTTATCAGACGTACATGTTGATGGCATCATGTGTATAAGCGCCTGCTGGTCCCAGTTAGCTATTATAGCAAGCATGTGTAGCGATTGTCTCTTCTTGGGAATATCTGCCAAACCCTTCACTAATACTAGTACCTATGACAAAGGGACAGCTCTATTCTACCAAATGATGCGTCAAATTCCTGTGTCAAATGGAACTTCATGCCTTCCAGGCAACAGGTAGCAGATTTAACAGGGTCCAGGATTTGTGGGAGAATCCCATCGAGTTGGGTAGAGCTTTTATTTCGGTCCCAAAAGAAGCACCACATTCTATAAAGCTGGAAACTGGCCCAGGGAAAGTTACGGCACCCAGCTGTGGGGCGACTGCTAACCCATAACAGCCATCCCTTAGTTAAGTACACAGCCAGATCTACCTTTCCCACCTGGCTATAACGCAAGTCAATTGTTACCAGTAGAACTCTTGAGAAATCTTGGTAACATGAACCATGGATTGAGCAGGAGACGATTCAATTGACTGATGAAAATCAGCTAGTTTGAACCAAAGTGGACTTGTAATTATGAGGGAGGAACTGTTCTTCTCTGTGCATAAATTTGGAGTTTCAGAATGTCAGGAGCTAATAGAGATAGTCTCTCCAACAGGTTGTGCAGTCTATAACAAGCATCCTTTACAGAAAGAACTGTAAAAGCAACGACATTTCTGATCAGGCAAAAAAGGAATATTAGCTGCTTTTATGCTAATAGAAATAATGCATCTCCTTTTTTATTTATTAAAGTTCAGTAACGGTTTGAACCACTGAGGTCTTTAATCACAAAGCCATTTGCCTTTCAGATCTGACAGGTAGAAAGCTACATTAGTAATCCAACCTGCTTTTACCTATCAAAGGAGCAAGTGCTGATCACTCAACCTGAATCTTTTAGCAAATGCATCAAGTATTTATTGTTACACAGGGAAAAACGAACTCTTTGTGTAAAGGGTTTTTTTTTTAAAAAGCTACTTAAAAGCAATTTGCAACTCAAATGGCTTGTTTAAGCAGGGAGTTCACAATATTAACTCTCTTCATATCTGGTTTATTATTGGGGACAATGTCCTAAGACAACAAGCACATATTGCAGATAAGAGAAATTTCATGGTATAGAACCTCTGCTTGTTTCCCCCCCGCCTTTGGCTTGTAAATTGTGTTAACCTTCCTTAAACTGTGACATGCACATGAGATAATTGCCTGAATCCCACGTTAAACTGGTTTAAGAATCAATGGAACTCAATAGGTCAGTTCAAGTTAAGCTGCTAGAACATCTTGATTCGCAGCCTTGTAAACAAGTTATTTTTTTATCCCTAGCATAGCAATAAAAATAAAACCTTGTTATCCCCAATTTATTTCTAAATACCCAACTATCACTCTCAAGAACAAACATTTCCAACCAAGTCACATCAGAAGTCATCATGGTTGGCAGTCCCTCGGAGGCAAGGATGACGTCAGTCAGGCTTGATGGGTCCTCAGGTGACTGAGGAGCCCAATTCTGGATACACGCATTCTTCAGTGATGGGAGCATGTTGTTGTGTGGGGGGAGTGGGATTTGCAGCCCCGGGTTGGTCTCCTCCTCCTCTCTCCACTGCCGCCGGTCTGCCTCAGTATCAAGTTGTTGGGCCTCAAAATGCTGTGTGCCTTGGTGGACCAGGTGACGCCACACCGAATGGTCAGCAGCTTGCTCCTCCCAGCCATTGGTGTCGATGCCTCCGTGCCCGAGGTTGACCTCGAGCGTGTCTTTGTACAGTTTCCTTTGGCCACCTTTTGGAGCACTGGGAAACAGAGAGCTGGAAAAAGAGGATCCAGCAAGGGAGGTGGTTCTCGGACATCCGGATGCAATGGCCCATCCAAGTCATATCAGAAGTGCATGGATTTAACAAAACAACAAGGTATTATTTGAATCCTGTGAACTGCAGTAACTGGAGGGCAGATCTGGAAATAATTTAGCACCCACTTGCAGCTCTACAGTATTTAGCAAGCTATTCACTCATCGCTTAGATGAGGTGTCTGGCTAGGTTTGTATGGATACGTGAATCTAGATGGCAGAACCTTGCATAAATCCTATGCTGTAAGATCATGTGCACAGAATGTCTGACAGTGGCCATATATAGGCATTTCATTTTTACCAAGAAAACTACAGCTTTCCCAGTAGAGACTAGGGGTGTTTAGGAATGGGAGGACTGGAGCAGTCATTGCTCCCCACACTTTCCCCAGACGCGGATCATTTGGCCTTGGGAAGGCACAAGGCACAGGGGAGGGGGAGTTGCTGGCTGAACCTAAAGAAACATTTCTAGCAGTGGAAAATTTCCAGCCCTGGATATCAATGTGTATTCATGGCCAGCATTGGCTACAATGGTGAGTTGGGCCCTTTGTCAGAGGCATAGTAAGCTTCTGCAGCACCCTGGGGAAGCAAAGATTCTTGCCTTCCCTACCTGTCTCTCTCCATACTTTGCCCAGCTATAGAAGCCAGGCAGCCTCATGTCCCATCATTCATGGGGAGGGGAGGAAGGGGAGTGGAGAGTTTGAGCTGAATGACACCCCTCTCCAAGACTTTGCCACAGGAAGTGCAACTCTACACCCAGTGGAGAGTCTGGAGGTGTAGGGAGAGAGAGTGAACAGGGCCCCAGGGACAACCCCTGGGAAACCCACACCACTGGGCTGGTGCAGTTGGTACATGGCGAGCCTCCTCTTGGCTCCAGCAGCCCCAGTGCCAGGTCACCGAGCTTCTATACCTGGATAGCACAGGGCCATGGCTCCCAGGGCAAATCCCTCCCACAGCAAATGTTTCCAGGGTGGGAGCAATTTTGGTGTCCTCTGTAAAGTCAGCACCTGGGGCAGGTGTACTGCTAGCCCCACCTTAGTTACATTAATGCCCTTTGCCATTAAACATCACAATGAGGTAATATGTCTATGTGCACATAGACATCTACAGAAACATTTTGAACAGATGTGGGAGCAATTAGGGGATGAAAAGATAAGATATGTAAATTAATTTGCTTCTGACAGAGAAAGGAAATTGAGATCACATTCACCTGGACATAATTTTTCAGGGACAAACCAGGGCACTGCTTAGTAGGGCTGCACAAAGCTTCAGTCACCGATTCGATTCAGCAGAGATTTGGCCCAATTTGGTGGCCCAATCTCCAAAACAGAATTGAATCAGGAGACCCTTTAATCTCTCTGAATTGAATCAGAACCCTCCAAATCGATTCAGAGAGATTTTGGAAAGATTTAGTGATTCAGACAGACAGCTTTAAAATGTTTTTTCTACGTACCTCAAGGTACCAGGCAGCTGGTGAATGCTGTGATGCCTGGGGCACATGGAGCACCCCACAGGAACGAAGGTGGGGGTGGACCCTGTGTGCTCAGCAGTGAAACCAGAAGTGGGCTGGCTGTACTTCCGGTCCACTTCCAGGTCAACTGGGAAGCATGTGGGGGGGCCTCCCCAGCTTGGCGACTCATGCCTCCTGGGTCTGGGGGAAGGGGGCACATGGGGTCCCCCCATGACCAATTGCCAAGCTGAGGGGGCGCAGGGGGGGCCCCAGCACACTCCCCGGCAGGCCCAGAAGCAGACCAGAAGTACTGCCGGTCCACTTCTGGGTTCACTACTGAGCATGCAGGGGGCACCCCCACACTCCTGTGGGATGCTCCACGTACCCCAGCATTGCAGCATTCATGAGCCACACATGGTACCAAGGTACATAGAAAAAACATTTAAAGCTGTGTCTATGGCCAAATCGCCAATTCTCTGAATCAGCATTGAATCTTCAGATTCAGAATTGGCCAATCAGTGATCCAAATCAACAAAATCGAATCACTGTCCCAGATTCGGGCTGAATCCAAATTGAATACAGCCCATTTCGCACACCCCTACTGCTTAGCATGCAGGTAGCCACACAATTGCGTATGTGCATCAAATCATCAACTAATGCAGATAAAATCAGGTCAAAACAACAAGCACCTACAAAGAAAGGCACAGAACACCAAATAGATGATACTATTACTGTAATAAGACTCCTGCAGGACTCCCTTTCGTACAACCATACAGCCCCTATTGAACAAGAAAAGGTACTATTGCCTTGAGTGTTTACAGAAAGAAAGAAGAAAAAAAAAAAAAAGTGATTTTGCAACTTCAGAACGTAATTTAAGAAGAAACTTTGGACTTGATCTAAAGTCCACTATAGATATTTGGCGTTTTCCCCCTTTTTTTCAGCAAGTTTTGGATCACGCACTTAAAGGCTACCATAAAGATATTTTCAAATTCTACAAGGGACAGATAAAAGAGAAGAAAGACAAGTTGTTTGTGCTAATGAGAGTTCCAAGGGATGGGCATTAAAGCATCAGGAACTGGGAGAAAATTCTTGAAATGAGTAACTTAGGAGTTTACGGGTTAAGAATCTTATGAGTATTTAGCCACCTAGCTCCAACCGATTCATTAAAAATGTGTGGCCCAAGCACCTTTAACAGGACTTAGAATTCCAAAATTTTGAAAATCTGGACCTTTCTTATGCAAGCTAAATCAGGCAGAACCAAATCACGGTGGGGAGGAGTTGTACACGTCCTCCCTCCCATGCCCCATAAACATGTGAAGGCATTAAAGTGAAAGAAGTAAAAATCAGCTACACAAGGTTTTTTTTTCTGGAAAGCGAAACTGAAGGAAATTTTAGGATTAAGACAGGCCAAAACCAACAGATGTGTCAGCTGGGCAAAATCTCCCTGTTCTTAGTCCATGATGATTTTTCCCTTCTTGTTTTGCTGGTTGTGCAGATCAGATGATCAAAGGGAGAATGGACTTTGTTCATCATTAACATTATCTCTATGCAAAAGAATACATCAGCCAAAGCCAGATACTCATGTAGCCTTATAATTGCAAACTACCCACCTAATGACAATACCTCCAACTGCAACTGTGCTGTAATTAAAATCGTTGACTATATAGCAGATTGCTAAGTACAGTTATTAAAACTAGCATTTTATTAACTATTGCTATTTATAGTGCTTTCTTGCACCAGCATGAGAATTCTTGGCTAATTAATTCACTCTCCACCTCTATTTTGTCAAAGATTTTCTTAGATACAGCCTTAATTGATATCCTTGAGTAGATTTTTTTTAAACTGATGCACAAATATTGTGTACTTAAAGGACAAGTTCTTGCAAAAGCAGTCTCTGATCGTTTCTCCACCCCAAACCTGTAGATATGAGGAGTCAAAAATTGTTACTCATATTGGCGAGTAGCGACTCACAGCAGTAATCTCACAAATCAAAGCTGTGACTGAGCACCATTGAGATTAAGGAAAATCATTAATAAGCTCTGCTGACAAGCAAGTTATGTTACTAAAGCCACACTCTGGGTGGTTATCATGAGCCTAAGTCAACCTGCTTCTCAGAGGTGCTGAGCACTTGAACTTCAACTAGAAGTGGTCTGGGTGCGCTACACAGTTCAGACCCAAGTAATCAAGCTAAGAGAACCCAAAGTCAGTGCAGTTTCTTGAAAAACTGGGCCTTAATAGTTGCTTTTCTCCAACTCACTGCCAAGGTATACATTTTTCTGTCCTCTAGTGCATGCACAGTACTATTAAGACAGGTCAGCCCTTGAATGTGCTTCCTAGGGCTGTGCGAAGCTTTGGTCCCCAATTTGATTCGGCCTGATCCGGTGGCCTAAACAAAAAGTCGGAGGACCCTTTAATCTCTCCGAATTGATTTGGAGAGATTTGGACATAGAAACAACTTTAAAAGGTTTTTTCTACATAACTTTAGGTAGCAGGTGGCTCATGAATGCTGCAGTGCTGGGGTGCATGGAGCATCCCACAGAAGCACAGGGGGCTCCCCAGCATGCTCAGCAGCAGACCCTGAAGTGGACCTGAAGCACTTCCAGGTCTGCCAGGGAGCATGCCTGGGAGCGAGCCCCCTCCTCCAGCTCAGGGACTGGTGCCTCCTCCATCTGGGGGGCATCCAGGGTACCCCCATGGCCGATCACCAAGCTGGGGGGGGGGGGGGGGAAACGGGACACAGAGCACTCTCCAGTGGACCTGGAAGTACTTCCAGTCCACTTCCAGGTTTGCTGCCAAGCATGTGGAAGGCTCCCCCCCACGCTCCTGTGGGACACTCCATGCACCCCAGCATCACAGCATTCATAAGCCATGCCTGTCACCTTGAGGTACGTAGAAAAAAAAATATTTAAAGCTGTGTCCATGTCCGAATCACCGATTCTCTGAATCGGCATCAATTCTTCAGATTTGGCTGAATCAAATCAGGGACAGCTACCCGAATCAACAAATCAAATCACTGTCCTCTATTCGGGCCGAATCCAAAACTGAATACGGCCTGCTTCACACACCCCTAGTGCTTCCCACCTGAGTATTGTCAGAGAACAGCGGTACTCCACCATGCAGCCCCTCAGGCCATGCGAGTGGTGCATGGCTGGTCCACAGGCCAGATCCCTCACCGGGTTGTTGCCCCAGCCCTCACACACCCCATCTACTATGAAGGGCCATGCTATCCAGCCTGTGGGGCTCCCCATAGGTCCAGAAGCTGGGCAGCAGGGAAGCAGCAATAAACGCTCCCACTGCTCCTGTAATGTCAAGTTTTCAGACCCACAAGGACCGGAGAGGGTTGGACGACATAGCTCTGCAGGCTGGATATGGCCTGCAAGCCAGGGGTTGAGCACCCCCTTCATAGGAAGTAGATGTGTACATTCCAGTATGTGAATTGGAGAAATTCAGTATAAGATCAAAATATCAAAGTGTTTTACAGTTAATTAGATGATGTGACCTCTTACAGGAAGATAGGGATTTTTATGCCCATTTTTAGATGGTCAATTTAACACACACTGAACAAATTAGTAGCAATATACAGGATAGTAACTAGCGCCTCCTATCCTGGTATTTCTTGTTTCATAATGGGAACAAAGTGATACTAGGTACAAAAAGGATACACTTACCTAGCCTATCACCATAGCATCTCGCCTCCTTCCTCATATAAAAAAAAAAAAGAAATCAGTTGCAAGAGGGAAGACCATAGTGGAACTCATAAAGTATCTGCCCCGCTCCCTTCCATGCTCCTAGCACAAGTGTGTTTCAACACCATGATGTCTGCTGCAACCGTAGGGAATAGCGGTCTAACTAGACTGAACTCCATGCTCCAGTTCCAATGAACTGAGCAGAGCCAGAGAACTTCAATGCCCTGATTGCGCTGTGCCAACAAGCACAAATATGGAGCGATATGCAGAATACCCACAACTGGTGCATAATTTACTGAAGTTCACCATCACTGTTGCAGGTCCTTTGCTCTAAAAAAGCCAATAGTCAAAAAGTTAGTCCTTTCCATTCTCATGGAAGCTACAGACTGACAAACATGCTCTGCTTTCTGCAAATAATCATCATTTACCAAGTGCTCCATTTTAAAACAAAACAGGAATTTTAGCTGTCTGAAGAAAAACAATTCCTTTCAAACAACCTGAATGCAATCAAAAGCACTCCATTTTCTCCGGTGAAAGTAGCCTTTCAAGAAGTCTCCATTTGTATAATGAACTGTCGACTCCAGCAAGATTTCCCTCTGGAGGAATGATGAAAGGTGCCAGTCTCTGAAAGTGCTCTTGCCTTCAGCTCATCTCTCGCATTGGAATCTCCCTTATGATAGCAGATCCCCTCAGCTCACAGTAGATTGAATCCCTGGGACGACTGGTTAGTCACTTAAAAGCCTAAAGGTGCACTAAAAGTTCACTTAAGTCCCTTTGAAAATAATTTATTCCCATCTAAACTTTGAAGAAGGGTGAAGATTTGCAAGTGACAGGAAATGGAAGCATCTGCCTCTTAAAATGCAGGTTGCAGTCATAAAGAGATAACCTAGAGGAATTACTCAAGAATATCACCCCTAGCCAAGAAAAGAAGGGGCCAAATCCTTGGTTTGGATAAATCAGCACAGCTTTCTTAGTTTCCATGGGGTGTGGGTGTGAGGGAGGGTGGGAAGGTGTGGGGACTCCCCACATGGTGTGAAGCCCCCACCTCCAGCAGTGGGCAGGGAGCATTCAGGGCACTTGTGCCCCACACAGGCACTGGTGCCCAACAATGCACAGCTCTGGCCAGTGCTGCGGGTGGGGCAAGGAGTGTACCCTGCCCAGTCCACCTCTATTGTGGGAGCTGCACACCTCCAGCTCCTGTACAGGAGCTAGCTGCCTTCTGCACCCCCTGCCACGCAGGTCCTGGGACTCCTCAAGGAAGCAAGAACTGGGGCTCCCCTCAACTTCCAGCAGGGTCCTGGGATCTGTGCAGCAGGGGACGGGGAAGGCAGCTGGCTCCAGCATGAGGTTGGATAAAGGCGGGCCAAGCAGGCTGCACTCCACCCTACTGCATGCGCACCACTGGATGCTAGTGCCTGTGAGGGGCATGAGCACCCCTGTCTGTTGCTGCTGCCAGCAGCGGGGGCAGCACACCATGTAGAGGAGCATGTGGAGGGTCCCCACACCCTCCCCCACACCCTGCCCAGCCAACCTCCACACTCCCACACCCTTGGGCAAAGGCTCCATGCTGCTACCAGCCCCAACCCCAGCCCCACGGCCCTTGCCCCACCAAGCTGCAGCTCCCCCCGCCCTCACCCCCACCATTTCCCTACCTGCTGCCCAGAGAGAGCGGGATGCCAGGCTGGAGCAGCATCAGTAGCAGCGTCATGCAGAAGTGACTGCTGGCTGGGCCAGGCCCTTCTGCCCATAAGGGTGGTAGTGAGGCACAATAGTATACATTGGGGGGGTAAGGGGGAGAAGGGACAGAGGGGAGAATAAACCCCTTCCCTACCCCCTTCTCCTCAGGGGCCATGCCAGCTAGCACCTGGCCATGCCCCCATCCCTGCTGCTGCCACTGAAGGGGTTGGGGACCCCAACATGGGCTGCTTCACCCTAGCCAGGCAGACCCCAACTGGGGTCCATGCCAGTGGGACAGGGGATGAAGTGGGGAATTAAACTCCACCCTCCATTTCTGTTCACTTCATACTGCTGCTGGACCTGGCCACTCCTCCTGCCTCTCAAGCAGGGGATGGGAAATGCCTGGTATAGGCTCTGTCTCCCTCCCCCCTAGCACACCCCAGCTGGGGTCCCTGCAGGCCGGGGTGGAGGTTTAAACCCCTCCCAGATTATACTCTGCCTGCTGGGGCCTGGCCACACTGCCCCCCAGCACAGCTTCCCTGCAGCCAAGGGCTTGCTGTAGTACCACCCAGCTTCTAGGTCAGGGGTGGGCAAAATGGCAGATCCAGCTGGCAATCAGACTATTTGTGAGCAGCCCCTGCCTTTGTGACTGGGGCCGGTCCCCATGGAGACCCCAGCTGCACTGTGATAGTGCAAAGATGGGATTGCCATGGAGACTGGCCCCAGCCATGCTGGCAGGGTGCACAGCAGGGCAGGGGCTGCTCTGGAACCACTGGGATCTTGCAGCAGTAGCAGCTTGGTCCAGAGCCAGGACAACAAACACAATCTGCAGGCTCCTAAATAGGGACTTGGTT
Organism: Alligator mississippiensis; assembly: GCF_030867095.1. NCBI lineage: Eukaryota > Metazoa > Chordata > Crocodylia > Alligatoridae > Alligator > Alligator mississippiensis. The sequence goes on along the minus strand of NC_081835.1, from coordinate 12,173,651 downwards.
TTCAAAGTCCTAAGCACCACTCAATGACAGAGATATGTTAAGTGTTCAGCTTTTCTGAAAGACATAGGTAACTGTATAAACTGGCATTGAAGAGCCCATGTCTCTCACGCAAGAAACACAAACCTGTTCCAGAGGCAGGATTTCTACAGTATCATTGTTACAGCTATAACTGGTTCCTGGGGCAACTGGTGAACTCAGACTGGCAGGGTGGTGGCAGCCTCCCCACTCCTGGCCAGCTGCAACCCCACCCTACCAGTCTGAGTTAGCCAGCCATACCTGACTGGTTCCTGCATTAGCTGTACACATTTACAATGCAATACCGGGAAGCAAACAGGAGAGTCCTTGAGCGAGATTAGTTTAAAAAATTGGGGTCAAATGGGAGGCCCTATTTCATACTTTTGCAATTTAAGAATAGAACAAATATCAAGAAAGAACTGCAGGTCCTTTGTGCATTCTCCTAACAGAGACCACCACATATAAGCTTGGAGTCCTATACAATCTGGTTTTTGCTATGTATTATACAAATTTAAGAAAACAAAATAATGAAGTCTAATTCTCTTTTATGCTTTGCACTGTTGGTATGCACTTATTTTAAAGCCTCTTTCCCCTCCCAGAGGGGAGTAAGAAGCCTTAATAATATTCTTTTACACTAACAGGACAAAACATATGGGCTGGATTCTCAGCTGGGGTAAACCGTCATAGCTTCACATATGCAAATGGAGTTAAGCAAATTTGCACTTGATGAGGAGCTGGCCCTACTTGACTTTCAAAGAAGCCTGAGGGAATTAGAGACCCATATCCAGGTATATTTCAATGAGATTTAGGAACCTAACATCCTGAAGGTACTTCAAAAACCTTAATTAAGTTACCCCATTCCTCAGTGAATCTCTCAGGAATCATTCTGCCCTGAAATGCTGAAGGGAAATTGATGTTTGGGCCAGAGTGATCTCTCAGTAGAATGTCTTGTGGCAGAATTCACCCTATGCAAATCTTTTCCAAGTGCACTCATCATCACAGGACCTTGCTTCTGAAGAAATGGGCTGGCAACGATTGACTTACAAAAGTTGTACTTGTCCTTGAGATCATTCCATTAGATATATCCCTGCTTCTGGAGGGAGGAGGTTGGCAGCCTGACCTTTTCTATAGAAAGAACAGTCAATTTCTTTCATAATTTTAAATTTACAATGCAATAAAAAAAACAAAAAACAAAAAAAAAATATGGTAAGATGACCTGGAGATCAGCCCAAGACATGCAAGATAATTGTTTCCTTAATTGTGATGCCCAAATTAAATTCCTTTTGCACTCTATGTATTTAGATGATGTATAAAACTGAGGTCCTGACAACCTGTGATCATTAAAGTTCCCCTGGCAGTTACTGTAGGAGTAAGGGAGTTAAGCAGAATGTAATTACTTATGCCCAGAACATAGAGGTTATCTAAATCTTACTGCAGTTGCTACTGGATATTATACACTTCCATTTCAGCTCTTTGCATTTGTGTATTAATGCTATACTGTGTTACCCAAAAGCTGCATTCCAGCCTAGAGCTAGCTGCTTTTAAAACAGCCCATTTCTAATAATGAATACTGAAGAAAAATATAAATTCCATGTTTGAATAAATTAACAAAATACACATGCACAATCCTAGGTTTTATTTATAGATATCTCAGGCTCACTTTTTAGCCTAATCTAGGGAGCATTTGGGTAAAATGTAGATTTGTTACCTTCCTCTGCTTCAGGAAATGTTTCTTCCCCCAGGGAAAATAAGTGTGTTGCAGGAGTGAGGGGGCATTAACTTCTGGAATACAATGAGGTTTCCAGAGGAAGCTACAAAGAAATGATTACCTGTGGACCTCAAAGATAAGGTGTTGGTTTTTGTTTTGTTGGTTTTTTTTGGGGGGGGGGGGGGGGAGGGGGGCATAGGTTACTGGTAGGGTGGGCACAGGGTGAGGCACATGCCCCCCTGACAGAGCCATCCCTACCACCAGCTTCTATGGGTGCTCGCCGACCCCAGCCCCACCGCCGACTTCTGCGGGTGCCCTCCCAGGTTCAGAAGGCACCAGTCGGAGGTGGGGGGGGATGGGGAGCATGGATCAGTCTCACTGATTAGATTCCATTTAACAAGCATTTAAATCTTTATGGCTATAGATGGTTTTAAGCAACTGGGGGTGTGGGGACTGTGTAAACAAATATTAATATCCATCTGTCATTTCAATTAGTGCAGTTTCCCTGTGCCTGAAAAAGGGTGTTTGTGCCTAAAGCTTGCAAAGAACTTTTTTCCAACTACTTAGTTGGTCTAATAAAAAGTTATCACATCTACCCAAAGAACTTTGCCTGCCGATGTCCTTAGACCAACACGGCTACAACCGACAACCCTATCAAACACACAGAACTCACTGAGCCTGTGTGAAGTGTCTAGTATTCACTTCAGATTTTGGATTTGGCCGATTCAGGGGACAGCGATTCGAATATCTGTCCCGAATCGATTCTGCTCAATTTCCAAATCATGCAGGCCCATCCCCTGCCTCCTTTCCCAGCCCCAGCAATGGCTGTCCTGCCCAAGGGGCTCTGCATGAGCCCAAGCCCCGAGGCCGCTGCAGGAGCTGGTGAGTTCGGGGTTTGGGAGGGGGTTTCTTAAAGGGAAAGAGCTGGGGCAGGTGGGGGGCTAATAGCAGAGCCCCCCCCCCAATGCAGCATGGTGTAGTGGGGAGGCTGCAGGGATCACCCGCCCACCAAGCAGCACCCCATGCACTGGGAGCAGGGGTGGGGCCTGGCAGGGGTCTCCCCATGGTCCCTTCCCCCCTTCCCCTGCTTACCAGCTCTGAGTCTGGGTCCAGCTCCCTGCTGCAGCAGGCAGGGGCTGCCCAAATCATTGAAGCTTTCCAAATCTTTTCCAAATTGATTCAGAGAGCTTTGAATTGATTCAGACCTTTTTCTTGGTCACCTGATTCAATTCAGATTTGGAGATTCAGCCACTGAATCCGGCTGAATCTCCTCCAAATTGAATCAGCACCCAAAGCTTTACACAGCCTTAGTACTTGTAACACCTACCTATCATTTATTAAGCCCTTGCAATCAATTAAGTGAAACTGAAAAAAGCAAGCATTGGAACATATGAAGGAAGGTCCAATTATTTTCCAATTAATCACAGAGAGTTTTTTATTTTAGGCTGAGATTTCCCATAGAATACAGAGATGTAATCTTTTTTGGTTTTTAAAATACCACCTTACTCAATAAAATAATATAAAAGTCCCATTCTTCATATTTACTCTGGTGCTGTCCAGCAAAAAGTATCATCTTAAAGCAGGAGCAGGCAAAGCATGACCTGCAGGTCAGATCCAGCCTGCCAGGCCATTCTATCCAGCCCATGGGGGCCCCAAAAAATTTAGAAAATTAATTGTTATCTGTGCTTGGCTGCCTGTCAAAGATGACAAGGTGCCAGTGGCAGAAGGACCTAGGAGGAGCCAGCAGCAGTAGCCAGCACCCTGCCTGGCTCCACCCACCTTCCTCCCAGCCCCCAGCCAGAAGCCTCTGCAGCTTCTGGCCTGGCAACCCTTTGGCTGTTCCCTGCCCTCCCTCTGTCCCAGTGGAAAGTAAGATAAGATGGGATGGAGGCAGGGGGGACCGCCACTATCAGCCCATGCAGCTGGGAACTGCTCGGTGCTGGTCAGGGTGGGCTGGAGCCATAGTGGCCGGCAGGAAGTGGCAGGGGGTGTGGTGGGAAGCAGGGGAGCAGCGGCAGGTGGCAGCATGCAGACAGCGGGTGGGAGGAGCAGTGGCAAGTTGGTGGGTGCGAAAGCAGGGAAGCAGCAGCAGGCAGGAGTGCAGAGCCCGTGCCAGTGCCCTGGGGCTGGCAGGGACCCAGGGTAGGGTGGCAGGACTGTGGAGCCTGGGTGCGGGGTCCATCTGGCTGCATCATATGAGGTTCACATGCAGTCTGTGAGAGCCACAGACGATGGAATCAGCAGCTCAGCCCACTGTCTCTCTCCCATCCCACCCACCATAATGCCACACCCTCCCACAGCCCTCACCCCAACTACATACCCCACATACCCCCAACACATACATACCTCCTTACTGCCCACACACAAAAGGAAGACTGTATTTTGAACTATTATGCATAGTGTATCTAGAAGCAATTGCAAGTATACATAAATCAGGACAAAAATATTTTAAATAAAATTAAAACAAGTGATAGCAGATGTTTTATTTTTTAGCATATAATGGGGGGGGGGGTGCTCAGTTTCAAGATAGCTGCACCCTCCATCCCAAAAGGAGGACTTCTGGGGTAAAAGGAGGGACTTCAAGTGGCAAAGAACAAGGGTTAGAGGTGGGACTTCTGGTCCCAAGATTGGTGACCAGGGGGCAGGGCACCCATTAAAGGGCAGGACTACCCTTGTGGCCATTGGCAGGCCTCCAAAATTCATTAAGCAGCCCTCCATCTGAACTAATTGCCCAGCCCTCTCGGAGACATACCGATAACTACCTCTCTATTTTTTGCCAATATTCTCTTTCTGGAACTAGAGTGAAAGACTAAGAAGGAAGTCTGCACATTTATATTCTGAGAAATACAACCCACCAAGCTCTGGATGTGGGACAGTTTTAAAAGGTAGGGGCTTACATTTTCATGTTACTTGTGTTTTCTGGTCCCTTGATCTTGGGATGCCATTTTGAGACCTCCTAATTTTTAGAGGGCCAGTGCAAAGATCCACAGGTACCCCAAGTTATTTGGCCAAAATCTTTACTTACTTGAAAAATAGTCAAAAGTGAATTTTCAATGCATTGCATGAGTATTATTGCAAGCTACTTCCCATACACAGTATAAGGAAGCCACAGTTGATGACTATATTTTTTTTTTAAATGACATTTTGATTCTCAAAAGGACGCAGCTTAGATAAGAAGAAAGGTCTTTGAGAAAAGGAGGTCCCAGTGGAAAGCAGAAAGAGGCTAAGGATTAGAGGAACTGCTGACAGATCAAGGCATTTTGAAATCTCCGATGCATGAGAGCTGAAGAAATCATCCATTTAAACAGCATTGTCACAAATGGAGGTCTCCTTGTTTTTCATTTTCCCAGTTTACAAGGGGCTCAATTCCTGTATTCAGCCTAGTCATGGAAACCAGTAAGACTACGTAGCATGAGATGCTACTCGAATGCAAGCACATCAAGACCCGTCACCCTTGGCTGCGTGTCATAGTACCTTACTTCAGGTGACAAACAGAATCTTGTGCGATGTAAATAGCCATTCAATACACCAGAATCCAGCCCAAAATGGAAAGGTGGAACAAACAACAGTTAAAATGAAATCCAACCCAAGTGCTAACTGGCAAAAATACATGGCTTACCCAAACAGATTGCTGCCCCAAATCCTGCATTTACAAGCATGTGGTGGTGTTCAACTCTTCTGGTTAACAGAAAATTTCAAAATTTACCCTAACACCTATTCTGAAAAACAAAAACACCGATATTGCAGTGCATGTCCTGGCTGATCCAGAAAAGCAAAACAAAGTGTACCTCCAGCTTCAGGTCCACATGAAATGGCCCCAGCAGGTAGATCAAATGTTCTTTTATTTCCACAATGACAGCCAGAGTCCCATTGTGAACCTGGCAGTATAATCCTTTCTGAATCTAGGCTAAAAAAATTGAATTTCCCACTGTAATTATCTCAGGCATCTCTGGGCAAGCTGACTAAATTAGACACATAATCTATATTGCACTTCCAAAATTCCAAGGCATTATTTACGAGCTAAAAGAGTGCAAAAACGTAATTTAGAACAAAGCAAAAAAAGCCACAAAGTATTTTTATAACTGTGTCAACGTGTGATGAGGAAAGCATTCACCCAGCAACAGTCACTGGACTCATTTGAATGTCACCATTCAAGTACACAATTATAAAATGGAAATGTCCACCACAGGTGCCTCAAAATCCTCCTCCTTTCTGGACTCCCCTTGTTTAATCACCCTTGCTTCCCTTTAGTCCTTATGCACATCCTTAATTGGATGCTATGTAAGCAAAATTTGTTCTCTCGCGTCTTGGTGAAGCATCAGGCACCTGATTTATAAATGCAGCTGCAACGCAGCCAATAGGTTGGGTTGGATTCGTATGGAAGAGCCATTCCCCTGGGCAGGTGCATTTATGTTTCATCCAGTAGCATTCTCACACTGAACCTAGAAGCACAACAGAGAAATAAGGTTGTGGGTCTAGATCTCAGGGCTCACACAAATGGGACTAATATTTTTATTGGAATAAACTCAGGCGAATGCAATGAAGAGTTCATCATCTTTAACCTCGCCAATATCCACTGGTCTCTTCTGTAACATGTGCATACCAATAAGTCCCGCCTCTCAGGCCTCATTAAAGCTGGGGCAACACCTTCTCTATATTCTAATATAAATGCTTCAAATGAATGAAGTGTTAGGAGCCAGCATCATAATGAATGGTGTATTGGAACCTGGCACAGCCAAGAGCATACTGATCTGACACAGTTAGGAAGTGAAACCAACTGCTCATAAAAGGCTGCTATCAAATCCCCCCTCAGTCTTCTGTTCTGCTGACCAAATACACCCAGTTCACTCAGCCTCGTCTCAGAAGCCATACGCATCTGCAGATACAAGTCATTTTTCATCCCTCAGGAGAGAGAGCTGGGGGGACAGGCATGACCTGTGACTAAGCTCACAGACTAGTGCTTCTGGCCAGTAAGTGAAAATGCCTTCACTTCTGATCACAACTCTAAATACAGGCGACCCTCGCCATTCGTGGGGGATACGTTCCCATATCCCCCGAGAATGGCAAAATCCGTAACTAAGGCACTGCATTCATAAACGCCACCTGAATTCATGAACTCAATGCCCTCGGAGGCTGAGGGGACCACACGGCGCCAACAGTGATGGCGGGAGCTCCTGTAAGCATTTAAAAAGCAGGTTCAGCATTCACAAACATTTGAAACCGCAAACGCCGAACCCACGAATAGCAAGGGTTTCCTGTACAGACACGTTTTTAGCAGGTGCACAAATACACACTGTTAACTAAGACACCATGCCCACAGAATGAGCAGAAGTGAAACAAAGTCGAGTTCGTGGATATTAACCCAAATACTAAATGATCAAATTTGTCCCAATTCAAATCTGTCATCCAGAAACCAAGTTACCTGTGAGGCAGTTAGAAATCCAAGGATCAGGTCTTTTGAGGAGAAACTCTTTCAAAGCCCCCGTGCTGAGCGGGAGCCTGTCTAGGGGACAGAGCATTGTCCAGGAAGTCACAAGAGAAGAGTCTGCTTGTGTTGCAGGTTCAGCCACTAATTGTGCCGGGAACAGGACACCTCACACTTCATCCCCCTCATCTTCCCTCACCTGTCTTGTCCAATTAGATTATTAACTCTTCAGGGCAGGGATTGTTTTTATATTATGCGTAGGTGGAGAGCCCCCACAGTGCACGACTGGCACCTCGAACTGCCATCATCATGCAAATGACACAATGCCAACATACACCCCCAGAAATTATGGCTCCAACCCTGAATAAACTTTTACTAATAGTCCCTTTCCAGATGAGGGGGCTTTCCTTGAGCTCCAGCAGACAAGGGTTAAATCCCTGCTCAGCTCTGACACAGCTGTGCTGCAGTGGAGCTGACGCCTGCTCAGCTCACCCAGGTGTGCAGTCCCCAAGCACTACATCATGCTGAAGAGTCAATCCCCCTTTTCTGGAAAATGCAGCGAGGGGAGGTAGGCCTATTAGGTGATGTTTAGCAAGGCAGTGCTGCATTTATTCAGGTGTGTGTGTCGTGTCCCCCCCCCCACCCCCCCCATGCATGGGTGGGTCAGTGCAAGTCACCAACTCACGGGGGGGGAGAGGAACAAAGCCCCCTATCCCGGTCTCGGCCCCAAAAGGTTTTTTCCTGTTCCTTCCCAGGCAGGCTGGCTCCTCAGAAAGAAGGATCAAGCCCCACTGCCCAGCACAAGCCACTGGGGCCACCCAGACATCTTGCCAGCTGCTGCTGGGCACTGGTGGGACCTGCCCAGCATCCTGGGAGTCTTGCACCCAGGGGCTGGGCCTGATTCTGGCCTCTGTGGAGTGCTCCCATCCCTACTACCCAGCACAAGGCCCCCAGGCCACCCGGTACTTCCCACCAGAGCCTGGCACCAGCAGCAGCTGGCAGGTCAATAGATTTACACTAGTACCAATGCAATCAGGGTTGTACCCAACACATCTAAATTTAAAAACCACGTAAATGCCATAGTAAAAACGACAGGGTCACAAGACAGACCTTAAGAGGAACATCAAGTTGCTTCTCAGAAGAAGTGCCATGATGCAGGTATGAATGCTGTAGGAGTCGTATATTGGCAGCTCTTATAGACTGTAATAGTGCCATAAAGGACAGGAGACATAAAAACAAGGAAAGGAAACTAAATGTGGATGCTCTTGGACATGGATGCAGGCTGCCTGCACAGGTCCTGCCTCTGGCAGTGGGCGTGCGACAGACGAGCTGGGGTGCCTAGGCAGCAGCCAGATGCCGGGTCTGCTGGGAAATGGAGTCCACCACATGCTGGATCCAGTCCCTGGGCTGTATTTTGCCCACCACTGACCTATCCTCTTTAAAACACGCACATATGACACAAAGATCACGTACACACTAGGCAACATGTAGAATTGCTATCCCATGAAAGAAGCTATTTCAATTCAATAGATACAGTGCTGCATCTGGAAGGCAGATAATGTTTCTTCTTTGTTTCCATGGTACTGCTCCCCTATGGAGTAGCTAGCTCTGTAGCCATGTTTAGAAATGCATCCAGTAATACATCAGCAATCATTTGGGAACAGAAATTTATCAAGTTTCAGTTCTTCTGCCAGTATGATTCAATACGGCTTCATGGAAGTTGGTGGAGCTCCACCGATTTACATCTGCCAAAAATCTCCCCGCCCCCATCCAGAGATACGTGGTATACAGCCCTCTCAGGTCATAGATACGCATGCTTCTACACATGCACAATGTGCATAGTTCACAACAACACACAAATCGGAAACAAAACAGTCGCACAAACGTTCAGTTCCTGTGCCCACAGTCATACTCCTGTCAAGTTTTTCCAGCTAGATTTATAAACAGAATGACAGATTTACAGATACACACAACATTCACACCCACACTGACTAATGAGGAAGCATTCAGACAGAAACAAAGAGATTATATCTTATATCTAACTGGGCAAATGGCTCAGTGAGGAAAAAATGTCAAAAAATAAACCTGGAAGCAAAAAACAAAAGAGGAATGAAAATCAGGTAAATTAAAGGGTTTGCAGCAACCTGAACAGGGGGGAAATGTTCAGACAATTATCTTCAAAAAATGCCCAAAGCCTTTAGCTAAATAAGCAGCTTGAGCAAAGGAAGATAAAGTCAAAGGAGCAAACAAGATTCCAGGGTGTAAATATTGGAGCAATACATTATAAATCAAATGAAGATGTTAAACTTCCCCTAGAGTACTTTATCCAGCAGTGTTCACCTACCTTAAGGAGGAAATAATTGCTTTGGGAAGAGTTCAATGTAGAGCAATCACAAGCGTATTAAGCAATGTAAACTACGTTAAATATGAAAAAAAAAAAAATCACTATCGTTGGTGACTTTTTTTTAGGACTTTACTAACACAATCAGTTTGAAAAATGGGAAGATAACGTTAAGGAAACTCAAAATACACGAAGGAAATAAGCTAAGTGAGTCAGCTGGCTTCCGGGCAGCAGAGCTTATTTACTGAAGTGCAGGGGCTCAGATGTGGGAGCAACTCCAAGTCTTTTAATTTCCTAAACTAGTAGAGCCCAGACACCATTCAGCACCAGGCAAAAGAAACTCTCCCCCTTCAATGCACAGTCTCTTCCATTGGACCATGACCCCCTTAGGGTCAGAAAAGCCACTATTTTAGGACTGGCTCCAACATAGTATCATTAACTCCAGTGTAAGAGGAGCAGGACCTTATTTACCACTTGAATGAAAATTCCCACTTCAGACAGCCCAAACTGACCCTTTTGCCCACCTTCTTGTGTGAGAGGGGGAGGAAGGTAGAGGCAACATAACCATGTACAAGTTATTTGCAGAGAGGGGGAAAGTTTTAAAAATTGCCAACCTACCTTTCCTCACTTGGCTGAAACAGAGCTTGACCCATTCACTGCTTTTCTTCAACTGGCCATTTACTAGAAAATTATGGCCAAAGTTTTCATATCTAGCCACCTACTTATCGCACTGCAACAGTGCCTCACAATTATGTGCACATTTTACCTTCACAGCATCCTTGCAAGACAGAAAAGAACCATTTTCTTTATACTAACAGGGGAGATGGAGGGAAGATAAAAGTATCTTGGCCATTGGCAACACGTAGGGGGTGCACGCGAGTGCACGTGCACCCCCTGGAAGCACCACCTGGGAAACCGGTTTCCCTGCTGGCTCAGTGATTGGCTGCTGGGGGCCCCCCCCCCGGGTCAGCAATCAGCCACTGGGGGACCCCCCCCGTCAGCAATCTGGTGCCCCCCTAGACTCAGGAGGCACCAGTCACCCATGATCTTGGCCAACCTCACACAGGAACCCTGGGGTTGAGCCACAACCATAGACTGCCTATACATATGCTTGGAGGTGAGGGGGTGTTTAATTAGAGCAGTTCCTGGACAACTGCTCCGATTAAAATGCCTCACTGTCATATGTATTAAGCCCCCACACATTTTGAAATGGTTGTGGGATGCTTTATCTAAAGCTCATTCAAGGAGATGCAAATAAAGCAGCCCTACAGCCATTTTAAAACACGCAAGGGCTTAATGCACATGATGGCAAGGCAAAACTGGAGCACTCCAGTTAGAACATGGAGCAGACCAACACTTTCTAATTAAGATGAACGAGCACATTTAAAGGCAGGCCAGACTGCCAGCCCAGTGCTCTACCCATGAATCCAACCTTCCTAACTTGGAGAACGAGACATACTTGTGTTTAGACATCTAGACAAGTTAGGTTTTAGCCATCTATCCATAAGCACTCCAGCCTGAGAAGGTCACCCAAATCATTCAGTATGGCAATGGATATAAACAGCAGAGGTGGCAGATAACCCATAGGGTTTGTAAATTCACAAGCCTATTGATTTCATTCTCTTGTTTACAGCTTAAGACAGTGAAAGGATTAGCACGATGACACTTCTTCCTAATCTATGGCCAGTGTCCCTTCAAAAGCCTATAGACAAGTACCATTATTAAGACAGATTTGTCCAGTGCCTCTTTTGGCCATCACTTCCAATTGACAAATATATTCAATACAGGGGAACTGAGTATGTGAGGGTCCAAGGGCCTTTCCCCCCCCCTCTGGAAGAGCATCATCACCTGAACTGTGTAACATGCCCATCATTTTAGCTGCACCCCCATCCCCTTTCCCAAGCTTCTGGCCAAAAATAACAAGTTGGCACCTATGATTCAATATATACAGACACAAAACAAGATCATCTTCTTGCAAGAATTGATCAAGGTCTAATAGAAAATTAGTAACTTAAATGCCTAAGTTATACAGAAACAGATATGAATTACAGAAATATTTTTTTCTTCCATATGCAGAAGGAGCCAAGCCAATAGAGTACCATTTGCATTCGCTATAGAATGTTATTAATTATGTATTTATTCCATTTTTCATCTCTTCTCCTGGTCCAATTAAAAAGTACATTGTTCAGGACTGTATACCAGAGAAAGTCAGTGCTTCCATCTGTAGTAACCCTGCAGGAATAAGCTACAGATGAATTAAGTCTACTTTGGAAAAAAAAAAAAAAATAATAATAATCAGATAATTCCTCTACTTTGATGTTTTATGGTCACTGGGTTGATGTAAGGAAGGGGAAAACCATGATAGCAAGTGGAATTTGGATAGAAATATCTATCTTAAGAGTTACTAGCATTACTCATTATTTGTATTTATATGGGGGGGGGGGGGAGGCGATAAAAGCAGTTTGACCAACCTCACACTAGTGCTTAAGGATCCAAACCAAAAATCAGGCCCCATGTATTGAATACTCAAAATAAACAGAATGAGAAACTAACAGTTCCATGAAGAACTTAGTTACCTGGACACCTAGTATGGCAAGCATGGTGAAGTGTGGAATAACTACTGGACACCCACAGATTTAAAAGACCAATCAAAAACTTTCAGGCACATGTCTGTATTACTACAAAGGATATATTCAAGAAAGTAAAAAGGTAAGCAGAGATATCTATAAAGAAGTGGGGTCCAAATATTGTCCTTTACTATGTTACTTGATTAACAAGTCATTCTTACCCAATTTGAAAGCAATTATTTGAGAAACATGAGCTTGAGCATGGTACACTTCAGCCAAGTCAAATAGCCTAGGGTCACCATACACACTGAGCAAGTTCTTTGATTTCATCGAAACATAACCCTAGTCTTGTCTGCCAAGATACAAACTCCTTCATTGATCTCCTCATTGCATTTTAAATAAATTTCCATAGAAACTGGAAGCATTCCCTAAACCAACAGAGGCTTCCTTACTTCCAGCAATTATCTTAAGGTCTAATTTGCATTTTAAATGTCACCTGTATAAATTAAAACTGTTTACTGCTAACACTGTCATTATTCTGATTCATCTGGTAGGAGCCAAGCAAAGCAACTTTTCATTTATAAAAAAAAAAAAACAAAAAAAACAAAAAAAAAAACCCATTTGGAAAAATACCTCCTGGAATCACATGCTGGGAATATTTCCCTCAGACCCCAGAGCCTGTTTAACTATTCCGCTTCTAACGTACGCAGTGTTTTCATGTTAATCTTGGCAATACAAGCATTTGAAAACAGTTCTTTCAATATGCTTTTAAATTGCTATTAACAAAACCTGGTGTATATTATGCAATAGAGTTGTAGATGTTGGAAATATTTGAGACACTGGAAATCCTCTCCTTTTTCTTCTTCCCCTTTTCTCCACCCAATGTTTTTTTTCAGTTAGCTAAAAAGCATTTTCAAACATTACCTGGGATCTCCACCTCTATTATTTTGGAGTTTAACTACAGTATTTCCCATCCTTACCTCCAATGATAAGTTTTAATGGAACACAATCTTTAATCTAAACGTTTTCTTCCAGAGAGATGCATTTAGCCCAGGTACAACTGAAGTTTCCCAATACTGAAGCTGCCTCTGTGTAATTTAAAGCAATCTTGATGACCACCGGGCTGCAGTCACATAAGGAAGTACACGAACAAGGTTTTTAAATGGCGAGTTGTAAAGAAAATACACTAAATTGGACCCGTTTTGTTTTTTGGGGTTTTATTTGTTTTTTAATGGTGTACAACTGCGTCTTGAAAAGACTTCTCTCCCCACCCTCACTACTTTTTTTTTTTTTTGCTTTGCTCATTAACTGAGGTTTTGACTACCCAGGAAAGCCCCTGATGACTGAATAATTAGCAAACAAGAGTAGAGCTAGTTGCAAAACTTTTACAAAAAAAAAAAAAAAAATAATCATCATGTTTACACAAAAAGTGTGTCTATTTTCCATTGAAAATCCTCCCCCACCCCAACACAAATACACTTTATAGCTGCCTCTTCTCAAAAATAAAAAAACAAACAAACTGAGGATGACCTATTCTAAAATTAGGTTTCAATTACTATCCATGTTTTAAATTTTGAAGTTAAATATTTGGAAGAACAGGCATATGCAGTAAGGATTTGCAAACCATACCTCGGAGCAAGAGTTTAGCTTCAAATGTGAATTTCAGAGACCACCTTTTACCTACAAGATCTCCAGCAAAACCAGAAAACAAGTGATGTTATTAACATAAAACACATGCAAAGTGACAGTCCTCCACACCTTCAAAAAAACAAAATAAAAAAAAAATACCAAAAAACTTCAATTCTTCTTTTGAGATAAAGGATTTAAAAAGCAAAGAAGTATAAGTCAGCTTCTAAGGTTCTCTTGAGGTTACTAGTTGATGTCTTTCAGAAGAATTGTTCAGGAAACAGATCACTGTAAAAAAGTTTCTGAAACAATTATTTTGCCCAGCTTTTCAGCTTAGCTTAAAAGATCAGTTCAGGTGAACTAATCTCTCCTCCCAAGTGATTAATGCTTCAAATTAACAAGAAGGGCAAGTTCATGAGGCTTATGCACCTATGTTTTTATTCCCTACTATATTCATTCATTTTAAGGTTATTTGTTACATCTCCTCTCCGTTCTTAATATTCAGGTCTCCATTCCATTTTTAACAAAGGATGCAATCCGTGACTTGTTGCACATTCTGTTAATTATCTGTATTAGACCAATGCCTTAAGACACCACATTGAGATTTTACAGTTCCTAACAAGGGAGACCAAAATACAATGAAGGAGCTTACAGTCTAAGTCAGAGGTGGGAAAATGCAGCCCGCCAGGCCATTCTATCTGGCCTGCAGGGCCCCTAAAAAATTTAGAAAATTAATATTCATCTGCCCCCGTCTGCCTGTCATGCTTACCAGAACTCAGTAAGCGACCCTCCACCCAAAATAATTGCCCACCTCTGGTCTAAGTAGACTGGATGGACAAAGGGTTGTGGAGGAAACAACTGCCCAGAGCGATGAAGCAACTTGCCCAAAATCGCTAGCAAGATAGTGGCAATGCTGGAACTAGATGGCAGGTGTCCAGGAGCTGGGGTATGGGATTCCAAAACATTTATCCCTATTTTTCCTAACCCACAAATGCATAGAAACTCTCTCAATGGGCCCGGTGCTGTAGCCACTCCAGCTTCCCATTGATTTCAGTGGGAATGTATTGCACCAAGAGTTAGCAGGATCAAGCCTGGAATAGCTGTGGTACTCTGGGTATAAACTTTAAAACAGAAGAGGGAGTTGTTTGAGGAAAAAGGTGTGGATTACTTGTCAACACTGACACAAGTTGCATTTGTTATAGACCAATTCCTACAAAACCCAGCAGGGATAAAGTGTTAACTGACAGTAGTGAACAAGAGAGAAAATTAGATCTGGGGCAGCCAGACAAAGCAGCACAGGTGTTTTGGCACTTCTGCAGTTGGGGACTGCCAGCAAGACCTGTCTCGGCTCAGATGCTATCTCTGTTCATATAACACCTTGGTGAGGACACTCACAACAGACTCCTTCCTCTGATCATCAACAATAACATGAATTTGTCATTCAGTCCCAGCTGCAGGAGCAGCAGCTGCCAATGACAAGCCCCACTAAAAAGGGCTTTTCAACAGAAATGTACCTATTATCTCCAGAGTTTGGGCCATTATGCCCCAAGAGCGGTGGTTAGCAGTGTAGAAAGCAAGATAGATATGCACCTTATAGACTAACTAACATATATCTTCATAATGTCCTTGCCAATGCTCCAACTACAGCCCAGGGCCCAAAATAGAGAGCCCCTTTTCCTCAGCCCAAGTAGCAAACAAGCCTAGGGCCCTTTGTGGCACAAGATGGACTTTAAAGGTACTCTGCTTAAAAGGATAAAAATGGGAGCAGACGCAAAATATGGCTAGAAGGACATATTGGAGAATACCCGCTTCAGGGCATACTGATAAAACCCATACAGCTCCCGAACAACCTAAAAACCACAAGGAGATGCAAAATGCATTAAGCCTGTTGAGGCCTTCAGAAGAGATGAATGCCAAGTGCAAACTCTTATTAAGATTAGAGAAGCCCCTCAACGTGCAGCAGACTTCATGGAGGTAGACCTCTGTGGTCACATGCAGGCCTCCTGAAATTAATAGGCACTTTCAATCTTAAGGATCAACCGCGTGGATCTAATTTGGATGGGAGTTTGTGGTGCATCCAGACGCACGGGGATGTTTGGTTCCCCAGGGACAACTAGCAGCAGCGCACCTTGTACTGCAGCTACCCATCTCTGGGGAATGCCCGTGCCATGCTCACTTTGGTGCACAGCAAGTTACTCCAGGGGTGGTAGGGGAGGTTGGGGCCAGCACTGTGCTGGCTCCAGCAGCCTTACCTGGGGGCCTCCAGGGGCTGCAGTGCAGCTATTCTGTTGGATGGAGCCTGGCCGGCAGCCCCAGCACGGCTTTGGGCAGCCCGGCTCCACTTTTCAGCAGCACATGGTGCCTGAGCGTGTGCTACTCCATTTGCGAGGGGGGGGTGTTCCGCGTGTTTTTTGACCTCTGGATATCTAGGGGTTGTCTGGACATGCCCTATGGGTCCAAAGCCTACCAATACCACAGGGCATCTCTCTTGATTTAAGTGCTATTTGGACCAAGTCCTAAGTTGACAGCTCAAGTATTTTATTCACAGACCTTTATTTACATTTTCTGGAATTCAGGTCTTTTCATGCAGCCACTCAGTTTTGCTTCATGACAGAATTTTTAAAAGCAGCCAGAACAGGAGGCCCCGTCATGGCTGGAAGTTTCTACCGAAGGTCTGATTGGACTCCTGCCATCTTCAAATAGGAAAATATCACTTCAAAAAGTGTCTTCAATTCCTCACTAACCAGCCCCTTCTTCAGATCAATTAGCATCCCCTCAGTAAGACAAGATATGTTGCTTGAAGACTTCGACATTGCCCAGCTCACCGTATCCAATAACAAAGCTATTATTATCCAAAGCATGGCATTCAGATTTAAATATAGGGAGGTACAATGCTTGATGGAAGCTAGACAAAATTAGTGCTTTCTTTTTTTAATAGCTCGCTTTTTTGAAAATCCTACGGCATCTGTGTGCTTTAATTACAAGAGAGTCCTATAAGGTAGATCAGCAGATGAAGCCGAGATGCAGCAAGAGAATGCTCATGAGCTTGATTAAAGTGATATAGCAATTGCCAACCATAAGCATTCAGAAACCATGAGTCAGGCCTCAAAGTCTCAGGTTAACTTAAAAATCTGGGGAAAAAAAAAAAATATTTAAAAAAAAAATTGTAAATCTTAGGTTCAATCTCTCTCAGGTTTCGGGATCCATTCAGCTTGTCCAAACTTCTCTCCAGGAGCAGGAGAGCCATCTACTTATGTTAAAAAACCCCAAGATTCATATAATCACTGAATTCAAGTAGTTGGGGGCTTTAAGAAAAACATCCAGTATCCTGGGAGTTGGCAACACTATGATTTCATTTGAACTACTGATGTTTATCTCTCATGGTCCTACCGAGGAGGTACCACTGGAATAATGGAAGTGCTGGAGAAGCGGTGACTACCATACTTCAGGGGCGGGAGTGCAGAGGTGTTAAAACCCTGTGGATAATTTCAGTTCTGGTGCCCCGCTATGTACACAGCTATGCTTCAGAAGTGAACTTGTGCAATCAGATGCCACAGATGTCCCCATGTTCTCAACATGTCTTCTAAAGGCTGGCCACTACACGGCAGAAGTTGGGCATCACCTTAATATACAGAGCTCATGAACTGTGTATAGCACTTGACCAAGACCTTTGTCCTGTTACAGAGAACACACATGGGACTGCGGTTCAAAGCACTAGGAAACAGGGAGAGTGAGGAATGGCTCCAAAGTAAGGCTTCATTCAAAGTGCAAGGCCAGGAGCAGAAGTTACACAAAAACAGGTTGGTTTAACAGAACAGAAGTTCGGTGCACATAAACCAGTTTCAATATGGCCAGACCCGATTTAAAATAAACCAGGTTGGATGTAGATCAGATTTAACTGATTTAGATTAAACCAGTCTATGGCACTTCTGTCCCAGATCCCCTCCTAACTCAATGCATGTCCCAGGAAGCATTGGGGCCCCCACTAACCACAGGGCAGAGGGGGCTAGTCTTGGCTATGCCATCTGTTCCAGCTGAGCTGAGGCCAGGCCCACCCAACAGCTGTCACAAACCTGAAGCAGTGATGTCTCTGCTGCCCAGCCTGGTCCTGCCTGCATCACTGACCTGCTGAGGGGAGGGGAAAAGGAGTCCCCCCTCCCAGCCCGGCTGCAAGCCTGGCATCTGCCCATGTGGGGGGAACCCCAGATACTGGAGGATTTCCCCTGGCCAGCCTTGTATTCCCCATTCCCCCCCCCCCCCCCCAACAGCTGTCACAAAGTTGAGGAAGAAATGTTTCTGTCCCCCACCCCCCAGTCTGTGCAACTGCTGGGGTCCCCCATCCCCGTACCATCCCCCCTTCCATGGCTGGGCTAGCGCAAGTCACTGATTCCCAGAGGGGAGAGGAAACAAAGCCCCCCCTATCCTGGTCTCAGGCCTCCAAGCTGGGCTTCATATTTAGGCAGACAATTATAAATCAAATCAAGCCTTACAAGCTGAAGATGTTTGCTAGGCACAGTTTTCCATAAATCACATTTGGGATGGGACATGGAAGAGAATCTCTCATGTAAAAGTTACAGCCCTCCACCAGTGAGCACATATGCAATCCAGTTATCATAGAAAATGAGGGTTGGAAGAGATGTCAGGAGGTCACCTCTAGTCCAACCCCCTGCTCAAAGCAGGGCCAGGCCCAACTACATCATCCCAGGCAAAGCTTTGTCCAGCTGGGTCTTAAAAACCTCCAAGGATGGAGATGCCACCACCATGCTGGGTAACCTGTCCCAGTGTTTTACCACCCTTCTAGTGAGAGAATTCTTCCTAATATCCAACCTCAACTTCCCTTGCTGCAACTGGAGCCCATTGCTCCTTGTTGTCTCCTCTGCCACCACTGAGAACAGTCCAGCTCCATCCTCTTTCCAACCACCCTGCAGGGAGCTGAAGGCTGCTATAAAATCCTCCCTCACTCTTCTGTTCTGCTGACCAAATACACCCAGTTCACTCAGCCTCTTCTCAGAAGTCATGTGCATCTGCAGACATAGTCATCTTTCATCCCTCAGAAGAGAGAGGTGGGGGGACAGGCATGACCTGTGACTAAGCTTGCAGACTAGTGCTCCTGGCCAGTAAGTGGAAAAAAAAAACCCTTCACTTCTGATCACAACCCTAAATACAGACACATTTTAGCAGGTGCACAAATACACACTGTTAACCAAGACACTGTGCCCACAGAATGAGCAGAAGCAAAACAAAGTAGAGCTCGTGGATACTAACCCAAATACTAAATTAACAGACTTGAATTGGGACAAATCTGTTATCCAGAAACCAAGTTACCTGTGAAGCAGTTAGAAATCCAAGGAACAGGTCTTTTGAGGAAAAACTTTCAAAGCCCCCGTGCTGAGCGGGAGCCTGTCTAGGGGACAGAGCATTGTCCAGGAAGTCACAAGAGAAGAGCCTGCTTGTGTTGCAGGTTCAGCTATTAACTGCACCTGGGAACAGGGCACCTCACACTTCATCCCCACATCTTCCCTCACCTATCTTGTCCAATTAGATTATTAACTCTTCAGGGCAGGGATTGTTTTTATATTATGCGTAGGCAGAGAGCCCTCACAGTGCACGACTGGGACCTTGAACTGCCATCATCATGCAAATGACACAATGCCAGTGTACACCCCCAGAAATTATGGCTCCAACCCTGAATAAACTTTTACTAATAGTCCCTTTCCAGATGAGGGGGCTTTCCTTGAGCTCCAGCAGACAAGGGTTAAATCCCTGCTCAGCTCTGACACAGCTGTGCTGCAGTGGAGCTGATGCCTGCTCAGCTCACCCAGGTGTGTAGTCTCCAAGCTCTACATCATGCTGAAGAGTCAATCCCCCTTTTCTGGAAAATGCAGCGAGGGGAGGTAGGCCGATTAGGTGATGTTTAGTAAGGCAGTGCTGCATATATTCAGGTCCCCCCACCTTCACCTGTGCATGGCTGGGCCTTCCCAGGCCGGCTGGCTCCATAGGAAGAAGAATCAAGCCCCACTGCCCAGCACAAGGCACTGGGACCACCTAGACATCTTGCCAGCTGCTGTGCAGTGGTGGGACACACAGGGCATCCTGGGAGCCTTGCACCAGTGGACTGGGCCCTGTTCTGCCCTCTGTGGAGTGCTCCCATTCCCACCACCCAGCTCAAGCCCCCCAGGCCACCCAGTACATCCCACCAGAGCCTGGCACCACCAGCAGCTGGCAAGACATGCCAGGTGGTCCAGAGAATTTGCACCAAGCATCAGGGAAAGGAACAGGGAAAGACTGGGCCCTGTCAACCAACAGAAGCTCCCCAGGCTGCCTGGTGCATCCCACTGGAGCCCAGCACCAGCAGCAGCCAGCAAGATGCACCTGGCAGCCCTGGAGGATTGCATCAGGTAGGGGGGGACCCCACCTCCTCCACTCCCTCTTAGGCCTATCCCTCCCCCCCACAGCTGGGAAGACCCCAACTCAGGGGGTCAAGACCAGGGAGGGGGCTGGCCTCTTTCCCCCCTCCTCCCTGCCCATGCATCAATGACTTCCTCCTCCAGCCCAGCCACATCAGAGGAATTACCCCCTGCCCCTGCACCTGGCCATACCAGGGTCCTGGAGATCTGCAGCATGGCTCTCCCCCCATGTGGGCAGATGCCAGGCTTGGGGCTCAGCCTTAGGAAAAGGGGCTCCTTTCCCCCTCTACTCTGTGCATCAGTGACTCATGCTGGCCCAGCCCTCCAGGGGAAGAACTACCTGCCCCTGCAGCAGGGTATACCAGGGCTAGGGGCATGCTAGGCTGGCCTGGGGGGAAGCATGGTGGTCCCCATGTGTCAGGGGGCCAGCACAGGAATAGAGGCTCTTTCCTCCCGTGGGGAAAGGCTGGAAGGAGTGCTCTAGCACCTCCCGCCTTTTGGCCTGGATCAGTGCAGGCTTCTGCCTGCCTTTCCCAACTGAAAATTGAATATCAGTTCAGTATCAGTTCAATCTGTGCAGCTTAGACAAACTTCTGAAGATTGAACTGATTTTGCCACAGGCTGCTTGACTGTCTATACTTAGCCCAGAAGTCAGTGGAACAGCACTAAGGCTAAATTTGACCTTAAGGTGGGTCCTATGGAGTAGAGAGGCAGCATATGGAATCCCAGAGGCTATTGCAAATATAGGGCTCAATCATAGTTCATAGTTGGTAGGGTCAGAAGGGACCCGAGCAGATCATCAAGTCCGAACCCCTGCCATGGCAGGAAACAGTGCTGGGGTCAAATGACCCCGGCTAGGTGATTATCTAGCCTCCTTTTGAAGACCCCCAGGGTAGGAGCCAGCACCACTTCCCTTGGAAGTTGGTTCCAGATCCTGGCTGCCCTGACTGAAGTAGCACCTCCTGATGTCTAGCCTGAACCTACTCTCAATCAACTTGTGGCTGTTATTCCTAGTTACTCCAGGTAGTGCTCAGGGGAACAGGGCCTCTCCCATTCCCCACTGGTCCTCCCTGGTAAATTTATAGAAGGCCACCAGATCCCCTCTCAGCCTTCTCTTTTGGAGGCTGAACAGGTTCAGGTCTTGTAGCCTCTCCTCATAGGGCCTGCCCTGCTGCCCCCTGATCATGCGAGTGGCCCTCCTCTGGACCCTCTCCATGCTGTCCACATCCCTCCTGAAGTGCAGCAATCAGAACTGGATGCAGTACTCCAACTGCAGCCTGACCGGTGTTGCATTGAGGGGGAGGATCACCTCCTTGGACCTGCTCGAGATACATCTGTGGATGCATAACAAGGTACAGTTGGCCTTCCTGACTGCATCCCCACACTGCCAAAATGAACATGGGCCGACATCAATAATGACTCCAAGATCCTTTTTTGCCTCTGCACTGATGAGAAAGGAGTTCCCTAGCTTGTAGGTCTGCTGCTGGTTCTTCCTCCCCAGGTGCAACACCTTGCACTTGTCAGTATTGAAACCCATCCTGTTCTCATCTGCCCACCCCTGTAATCTGTCCAGATCTAGTTGTATCCTGTTCCTCCCTTCTAGCATGCCCACCTCTCCTCACATCTTAGCGTCATCCACGAACTTGAACAAGGTGCTTTTCACCTCCTCGTCCAAGTTACTGATGAAGATGTTGAATAGTACAGCCCGAGGACCGAGCCCTGGGGGACTCCACAGCCCACATCCCTCCAGGTCGAAAATGACCCGTCCACCACCACTCTCTGGGTGTGGCCCTCCAGCCAATTTGTGACCCATCTGACTGTGTAGGCAATGCCACAGTTGCCTAGTTTATTAATGAGAATGGGGTGAGAGACAGTGTCGAAGGCCTTCTTGAAGTCCAGAAAGACTAGGTCCACTGTGGCACGTGCATCCAAGGATTTTGTAACCTGGTCATAGAAGACCACCAGGTTGGTCTTACAGGATCTGCCCCTAATGAACCCATGTTGATTGCCCCTAAACAATCTCCTCTGCTGGTCCCTCGCAGATATGCTCCCTGATAATTTTCTTAAAGAGCTTCCCCAGGACCAAGGTAAGAGTAACAGGCCTGTAGTTACCTGGGTCCTCCTTCCTCCTTTTGAAAATGGAGACCACACTGTCCTTTTTCCAGTCTTGTGACACCTGGCCAGAGTACCATGAGTGCTCATAAAGCTATGCCAGGGGCCCTGCAATGACCCCTGCTAATTCTCTCAGCACCCTGGGGTGGAGATCATCTGGACCTGCTGATTTAAACACATCCAGCCCCACCAGAAGTTCCCTAACTAGGTCCTCCCTGACCCTAGGCCTGGTGGTGCCTCTCCTGAGTCCATCCAAGATCCTGGGGGAGGGGGCGGTACCAGTCCCTGCTCAGAAAAGTGGAGGCAAATAATTTGTTAAAGAGGTCAGCTTTATCATCTGGTGCAACTACCAGATTGCCAAGCATATCCTGCAGGGGCCCCATGTTAGCCAGTGGCTTCTTTTTACTCCCTATGCATTTAAAAATGGACTTCTTGTTATCCTTGATCCTGGTTGCTAGACCAAGTTCTGTCTCCACCTTAGCCTTCCTAACAGCCCCCATACAGTCTCGAGCAACGGGGGTAGTCTGCAGGACTCCCACACTTGCAAAGTCTGTGGGAGTCTTCCCAGTTACTTCATCAGGCTTTGGGCCAGGGATAGTGTTGCAACCAGAGAATAGCTTGCCATTTTTAGGGAAGAGAGCAAAACAAGGAACAATTACTTCAGGGTAACACTTCATAAAGGATTTTATTTTTATTTTAAGTCATCAGAACTCATGTGAGAAGTTAATTATATCTTTGTTTCCTGTGAGACACCTCAGCTCAATTAATTTACATAATGCATCCAAGTTCCAGCTCAACCTTAACTACATCTCCGTTTGCATACAGCACTGCCAAACCAGTGCTTAATTTTAAACGGTAGTTAAACGAGAAATTGACATTTATATACTGCACACGGTCTATTTATGAAGCAGGGTATGAAATTTCCCTGTCTGATTTACAGTATTATAGATCTTATCTTTGAGATATAAAACTACAGAGGTGGCACAAGTTAATTACACACCGATATCTCTAATTCTGTAGCACTGAAGTGAATGGCACTGTTTCTAGTGCAGTTAACATGGGGTTACTACCTACACGCTGAATTGTGCGCTCACCCAGGGCCTAGGAATTTCCATAGTTCTCATGGGATAAGTGGAACTTCACTTGGAATGAAAAACATACAGGAAAGAAATCCAGCAGGATATGCAACTGGCAACTGTGCAGCTTGTGCTTTCTGAGATACTCAACCAAGGCCCAGAATTGTGTTAGACAGGAGGAGACTAAAAATGCTTTATGCCACCATTAAAATAAGAAACAGCAACCCTGAACTCTTTACTATGCATGCACAATGCCTCACTTGAAGGCAGACATATTGGGATGATGTGCATTTAAGTGCAATCAGAGCACACACCACCCTTGCATGGTTACTTGCAGTAGGTTTAGTTAAATCATTTCAAAACTAAATTTCCCAAACACTGAGTCTATGCAAAGGGAAATGTCCCTTTAAACAGAAGTCAGGGCAGGGTGGCACCTTACAGAATAACTCATTCAGAGAAGCATGAGCTGCTTAGGTTACCACTTACATCAGCAGCAGGGATCCTGGTTTCCTCCCCGGCCCCCCTTTAAAAAAAAAAAAAAAACACCCCACAAAAAATGCAAATTCTCTGATCAAATCCATGATTAAAATGAAAGAGCACATATAAGTATCAGTTGAACACAAAGTTTTCTTGATATATTTACAATTTTAAAGTAATTTGGAAGCTTACTGGTGCCTCAATCACCACAATGAAATAAATTCTAAATACCTAAAAAGTTTGCTTTCGATTTTGGGTTTATCATGGAAAATTAGAGCTCCCCTTAGCTCACAGAATGCAGGTAGGTCCAGGCCCTACAAGCCACAACCCTGCTCGTGCCCTTCGCTGCCCCCCAGCCCTGCCGGAGAGGCCCCCAGCTACTAGGGCTACAGAGCCAAGGACCTGGGTCAGCAGCCCCCTGCCCCCCCCGCAGCAGCACCTGAGCCCCAGTTTGCTGCCTGCAAGAGGCCATGGCTGCTGCAGCAGAGCAGAGCACCGTGCCCCTCCCTGCTGCAGGCTTGGCCAGGGCAGGAGGCCAGCTCCCCACCACTGCACACACTCCTAAGGAGGGAGAGGGACCCATGCCCCCCCAGATCTGTGTGCAGGCTGGGATGGCACAGGCTGCCCCTGGGGGCAAGGGCTCCCCACCCTGCTGCCCTCCCCCCAGTGCAGCAGGCCAAAGTGGGGCTGTGCAGAGAGGCTCCTTCCCGCTGCAAGCTGTGCACTGCCCTGGGGAGGCATCCCCTGCCCACACGGCAGCAGCAGGGACAGCAGCATGGGAGTGTACCCCTGGCTGCTGCCACGCAAGCAGGGAATGCCTTGCCAGGTTAGCACGCAGTAGTGTGGAGCTTCCCCATTGAGCCCCACTCTGCCCTGCCATGCCAGGTCACACCCACTGGGCTGCAGAGGCCCCAGGGGAGTACAGTAGGAAGCCCATGCCCACACCCACCCCTACCCCATGCACAGATCTGTGGGGCACGGGTCCCACTTGCCTGCCTGGCAGTGCATGCAGCAACAGGCAGCTGCCCCCCCCCCCGGACAAGCCACCCACGACCCCATCCCACTCCCCACTGGGGCCCTGGGGCCATGCATTCCCACCCCGGGCCCCAAGCCCCACACACACTGGCTGAGCAGCAGTCCCAGCCCCAGCCATGCCCAATTGCCTCCCTCCCTATGGGGGCCTCAATTCCTGCTCTCCAGGCTGCCTGACAGCCATCTGCATGTACAGGCAGGGGCTGGACTAGACACCAGAAGACCTCTGGAGGTCCCTGCCAGCTCTGCTTCTTTGCAACTCCCTTCCCTCTCCCGCTCCACCTGAGGTCCAGGACCAGGGTCTGGCCATGCCCCTACTCTCACTGCCAGCTAGGGGATGGACATGCTCCACCCCCCCAAAAAACCCACCTAGCAAGGGCTGCTTCCACCCTCTCCCTCCAGGCACACCCCAGCTGGGGTCCCTGCAGGCCAAGGTTGGGGTTTAAATGCCTCCCCAATCATACTCAGCAGCCTGCCAAGGCCTGGCCATACCCCCTCCCCTAGCTCAGCCTTCCCACCACTGCCAAAGAGAAGGGCAGGCTCACTCTAGCACCCCAGGCTTCTAGCCTGAGCCACTAGAAGCATGTGGCCGCATTTCCAGGATCAAAAGTGAACGTCTGTTTACTTGCTTCTTGGTTCAATCCATGCAGGTTACACTAACCCACAAAGATTAAATTGATTCAGGCCCGGGCTTTTTGAATGTCTGTACTTAGCCCAGACCATTAAACCTAAGTGGTGCATGCATCAGCTGATGAGCCTGGGAGTAGAAGTATGCCACTACAACCACAGCAGCTGCAGGAAATCAAAAATAAATGCCTGGTAGAACAACTGTTTGCAGCAGAACCAGCAACGATCCTACCTCTCCTGACAGAATGCAGCAAAGAGGCTGGCGGTTTGCAGATTTAAATGACTTGCAACTTTCTAAATGTTTGCCTTTGTTGTTGTTATTATTTACTACTAAAGACATGGAAATAGGAGTATAACAACATACACCATTCCAAGCATTTACTTAAGAAAAACCCTCTCTTTAATCCTTTTTAAAGAAAGGATAGGTTCCTAAATGATCCATCATGGTTTGGATTGTTGTATGCTTTAGAGTACAAACAACTGGATGGGAAACAGTTTTTAATGCGACGACACTGCCCTCCAGGGGTAGCTTTTGGCCATAGGTAGTACACACTGCTTACAGACATTTATGATCAATGTGTCACAGCGGCGCCTTCGCCTGACTCCACTCCTACCAACTCTCCCTCTCAAACAAACAAAAGCTATGTTAATTGTTTCAGTCATTGATATTTTTCCTAGGAAGGATAATATTTAAATTCCTTTGTTTCTTCAATTACCTTGCAAGCACTTCTGCTTTCCAGGTGTCTATCACCCTGATCTCATCTATTTTTGAAAATTACAGTGTAGGAGGCAGAGCTCTGCATTTTGCCACTACATTATCCCAAGTAGCTTGAAATTATTAGTGACAACACAACAACAGTTACTAACCATCATTTCTAAAGATGTTCAGGCAATTAATTCCATTTGCAATCAGACATTACATTTTGTGTCTTTTTATTATCAAGGCATTTTAAGCAATAGGTGTTTCTTATTTTACTTTCTACAGCCAGAAATCTAAATTTACTATAATGACCTAGAAAAAATCGTGGGCATTTTTTAAGCCTATGTCCATTAAAAGTCTGGTATATCTCTACCTATTGTGTTGCACTGTGACATTGCTTTCTAGTTAAAGGCACATCAGTTACAGTAAGAATATCAGCATCACACTGCTGTTAACCTGGTGCCTTTCCCCAGCACTCAACTCAATTCAACCATTCCTAGTATTTCCACAGCAGCTTCCTGATCAGATTAAAACCCAGCTATGATGAGAGCCTAAAAAGTAAGTAGTATGGCTGGAAACTGCTTGGATGTCCTGAATCCCAGACCATCTCCTTAATCACAAAGCTCCTTCCTCATAAACAAAATCACAGCCTTCATAGTTAGGCAGACAATTATAATCAACCAAGCCTTACAAGCTGAAGATGTTTGCTAGGCACAGTTTTCCATAAATCACATTTGAGATGGGAGATAGAAGAGAATCTCTCATGTAAAAGTTACAGCCCTCCACCAGTGAACTCATATGCAATCCAGTTATCACAGAAAACGAGGGTTGGAAGAGATGTCAGGAGGTCACCTCTAGTCCAACCACCTGCTCAAAACAGGGCCAGCCCCAACTACACCATCCCAGGCAAAGCTTTGTCCAGATGGGTCTTAAAAACCTCCAAGGATGGAGATACCTTCTGGGTAACCTGCCCCAGTGCTTTATTACCCTTCTAGTGAGAAAATTATTCCTAATATCTAACCTCAAATTTCTCTTGCTGCAACTGGAGCCCATTGCTCCTTGTTGTCTCCTCTGCCACCACTGAGAACAGTCCAGCTCCATCCTCTTTCCAACCACCCTGCAGAGAGCTGAAGGCTGCTATAAAATCCTCACTCACTCTTCTGTTCTGCTGACCAAATACGCCCAGTTCACTCAGCCTCTTCTCAGAAGACATGTGCATCTGCAGACACAGTCATCTTTCATCCTTCAGGAGAGACAGGTGGGGAGACAGGCATGACCTGTGACTAAGCTCACAGACTAGTGCTCCTGGCCAGTAAGTGGAAAAAAAAACCCCTTCACTTCTGATCACAACCCTAAATACAGACACATTTTAGCAGGTGCACAAATACACACTGTTAACTAAGACACTGTGCCCACAGAATGAACAGAAGTAAAACAAAGTAGAGCTTGTGGATATTAACCCAGATACCAAATGACCAAGTTTGTCCCAATTCAAATCTGTCATCCAGAAACCAAGTCACCTGTGAAGCAGCTAGAAATCCAAGGATCAGGTCTTTTGAGGAGAAACTCTTTCAGAGCCCCCGTGCTGAGCGGGAGCCTGTCTAGGGGACAGAGCATTGTCCAGGAAGTCACAAGAGAAGAGCCTGCTTGTGTTGCAGGTTCAGCCATTAACTGCACCTGGGAACAGGGCACCTCACACTTCATCCCCCCATCTTCCCTCACCTGTCTTGTCCAATTAGATTATTAACTCTTCAGGGCAGGGATTGTTTTTATATTACACGTAGGCGGAGAGCCCCCACAGTGCACGACTGGCACCTCGAACTGCCATCATCATGCAAATGACACAATGCCAACGTACACCCCCAGAAATTGTGGCTCCAGCCCTGAATAAACTTTTACTAATAGTCCCTTTCCAGATGAGGGGGCTTTCCTTAAGCTCCAGCAGACAAGTGTTAAATCCCTGCTCAGCTCTGACACAGCTGTGCTGCAGTGGAGCTGATGCCTGCTCAGCTCACCCAGGTGTGCAGTCCCCAAGCACTACATCATGCTGAAGAGTCAATCCCCCTTTTCTGGAAAATGCAGCGAGGGGAGGTAGGCCAATTAGGCCATGTTTAGTAAGGCAGTGCTGCATTTATTCAAATGCAGCTGGCATCTTTTAAGCCAAGCTGATTTCCTTTTACTGCTGAGTGACAAGACATGCAAATCCCTATTGCTCCAGGTCGCTAGGTTTTTGGTGCTCTTTTTTCTCAGTTTCTGTTCAAAGCATCTGGAACTGGAAATGCCCCAAACCACCAAGGTTCACCTGGTTTTTACCAAGAGTCAAAGAAAGGTAGCAGGTTGTTCTGGACAGTTTCTACCTGGCAGCAGACACCCACCCTTGATTTATGTAAAATGGACTTGAGACTTGCATCGCTGTTAGGAGCCTCTCAGCAAAACTGTTCTGACTTCCAGGCAGGGTCTGAAACCTAAAACAAGGTAAGCATCTCCTCATTTTAGGTTTCATGTTTAAAGCTCCAAATAATTGCCTGAAAAAGTGTCAGATTCCTTTCTGTAAATGGCTGGGAATTACTGATCAGAGACAGAACAGCAACAGCAATGAGAGCAATGCCCATGAGGAAGACATCAGCAACAAATACACCCAGCTCAAGCCCTCCTCAATACAACACCAATCCAGAGAGTTTGAGTCACATGCCAGGTGTTGTCCTTTCAGCTGCTTCTTTCAACTAATAAAACAAAACAGAAATAAATACATGAGATGAAGCAGAGCCATGATTTCAAACATAGCTGCAGACTTCTGTCTCCTTCCTATGAAGTGCAGATCTAACCCTAGGCTGCAACCACAAAGAGAGTGTCCAAAGTGGGTCACGACGCCCAGAGCTCGCCTAATCAGCAGTTGGCACAGTCGAGCAGGCCAGGGAAGTCTGGGCCCTGCTCCTTGCATGGTTTTATTTCATCTTGGATAAACACCAGGCATAATCCTAGGGTGATCATATTTCCAGTTTCAAAAAGGAGGACCCCTGTCAGGGGCAGGGGTAATATGATTGGGGGGGGGGG
This sequence comes from Alligator mississippiensis, assembly GCF_030867095.1. Taxonomy (NCBI): domain Eukaryota; kingdom Metazoa; phylum Chordata; order Crocodylia; family Alligatoridae; genus Alligator; species Alligator mississippiensis. The sequence continues at coordinate 12,144,484 of NC_081835.1, read as the reverse complement.
GGGGGGGAGTGATATGCACACGCCCATGGCCTGCCCCTCACTCCCAAGTCACAGTCCCAGCAGCTCCTCACTCCTGACCCACAGTACTCCCCACCCTCAGTGCTGAGCAGAATGAAATCAGAAATCCCAAAGATTTGTTGATATTTAAGACTGCCCGGGCAGAGATAGGAGAATCCAAAAAGAGGACATGTCCAGGAAAACCCAGACGTATAGTAACCCTAATCATCCCGGCAGTAGGGAATGGACCCCAGGACAACACTTCCAGCTGTGACACCAAACCACTGGGCTGCAGAGTCATTTCCTTTCTTTCATAGTAGCTAGGGTCAGGAGGGACCTGAACAGATCATCTAGCCTGACCCCCTGCCACAGGCAGGAATGAACGCTGGGTTCACAAGACCCCAGACAGGTGATCATCCAACCTCCTCTTGAATTTGCCCAAGGTAGGGGCAAGGACCACTTCCCTGGGAAGTTGGTTCCAGATTTTGGCCACCCTAACTGTAAAATATTGCCTTCTGATCTCTAACCTAAACCTATTCTCCATCAGCTTATGACCATTGTTCCTTGTCACCCCAGGTGGTGCTGGGGAGAAAAGGGCTCTGCCTATTTGCTGTTGATCTCCCCTGATGAGTTCATAGGCAGCCACCAGGTCCCCCCTCAGCCTCCTCTCGCTGAGGCTGAACAGGTTCAGGTCCCTCAGTCTCTCCTCGTAGGGCCTGTCCTGCCCCCGTTTCACCAAGTGGGTGGCCCTCCTCTGAACCCTCTCCAGGCTGGCCACATCCCTTTTGAAGTGCGGTGCCCAGTACTGGATGCAGTACTCCAACTGCGGCCTGACCAAAGTCACATAGAGGGGGAGTATCACCTCTCTGGACCAGCTTGAGATGCACCTTTGGATGCATGGCGAGGTATGGCTGGCCTTGCTGGCTGCGGTCTGGCATTGGCAGCTCATGTTCATCTTGGAGTCAATAATGACTCTGTAACAGGAGAGACGGCAGGGTCGCTGTGCTAGCCCTTGCCGCCTCCCCTACTGTGCCAAGCTTTGGACTTGCACCCTCCTATTTTCGGCCGCCACAACTTTAATGATATGTATTTTTATAGGGAGGCTACCTCTCCTCCACTTGGCCAGTTATCCTGCTCTGGGTGTCCTGCGTATCTAAGCCTTGCAGGCCTTCTCTGTACACCACCTTTCTCACTAGGGCCTTCTCCGTACTGCTGCCCCGCTCACTGGGGCTCTCCACACCCTCACCGGGCCCTTCCCTCTGCAGGGCTGCCCTCTCACCGGGCTCTGCACCCCCAAACTCCGTGCCCTCACTGGGGCTGAAGTCCTCACTCTACTATGAGTCCCCTATGAGGCCTCCTCCATCCCCTTATCGCCTCACCCAAACCACCGGTGTTAAACAACAAAACAACACAGAAACTCAAGCCTCCTGGCTGCAACTTAAACCTAAGCCACGTGGTAGTAACAACATTGCTCTGACATCTTGGAGCTGATACCTTTTACTCTGCGAGCGGTACCTGCAGGCAGGCTTCTCCTTGCATCAGTGCTCCAGCCAGCCAGCCTGGGAACTACCTCTGACCTCAGCTCCCTGCCCTCATAAAGCCAGGCCTTGCCCCTTATAGCCCTGACCACTGGCAGGTGTGGGTTGTTTGCTGCCTCCCGTTGCCCTGGCAACCAGCACCTGAGGAGCCCTCCAGGCTCGCTCAGTAGCAGGCACCTTCGTGTCCTGCCACACACCTCCCCGCTTAAGATTTCAGACTCACCGAGGCAGATCTTCATAGGTGTTGCGTCCCTCTGTGGCTTTTCTCAGCCTTTCTTCTGGCACCCGGCAACTCAAATTCCGGAGGCGGAGGTTTTCAGGCGCCTCCTCCTCGCCTTTTACCCAGGGCGCACCGTATGGGATTTCTCAGGAGTTACCCTGCCACAGGTAGTCCCCCCACAGACTCCGAGATCCCTTTCCGCTTCTGTGCTTTCAAGAAGGGAACGCCCCAGCCTGTATGTGTGCTGTGCCGTCCTTCTCCCAAGGTGCAGCACCCTGCATTTGTCTACGTTGAACCCCATCCTATTCTCGTCTGCCCACTTCTGTAGTCTGTCTAAATCTATTTGCAGCTTCTCTCTCCCTTCAAGTGTGTCCACCTCACCCCACATCTTAGTGTCATCAGCAATCTTGGACAGTGTGCTTTCCACCCCCTCGTCCAAGTCGCTGATGAAGATGTTAAACAGCGCAGGCCCAAGGACTGAGCCCTGGGGGACCCCACTATTCACATCTCACCAGGTTGAGTACAACCCGTCCACCACTACTCCCTGGGTGCGCCCCATCAGCCAATTTTTTACCCATCCAACTGAGCAGGCATCAATGCCGCAGTCACTTAATTTATTGATGAGGGTGGGGTGAGAGACGGTGTCAAAGGCCTTCTTAAAGTCTAGAAAGACTACGTCCACGGCAACACCATCATCCAAGGATTTAGTTACTTGGTCATAAAAGGCAATCAGGTTGGTCTGGCAGGACCTGCCTTTGATGACCCCATGCTGATTGCCCCTGAGCATGATCTCCCCTGCAGGCCCCCCGCAGATGTGCTCCTTGATGATTCTCTCCAAGATCTTCCTGAGCACCGAGGTGAGGCTTACAGGTCTATAGTTACTTGGGTCCTCCTTCCTCCCCTTCTTGAAAATTGGGACCACATTAGCCAGTTTCCAACCCCCCGGCACCTGGCCACATGACCACGAATGCTCATACAGCCGGGCCAAGGGCTCCGCGATGACCCCTGCCAGCTCCCTCAACACCCTTGGGTGGAGGGCATCTGGACCTGCAGATTTAGAAATGTCTAGCCCTTCCAGAAGATCCCTAACTACATCTGCGCTGACTGAAGGCCTGACAGAGCTATCCCCGAGATTGTCCATACCTCTGGTAGGTGGGATGTCCCGGTACCTGTTCAAGAAAACAGAGGCAAAGAAACTGTTTAAAATATCAGCTTTCTTTTCTGGCGTGGCCACAAGATTACCGTTTGCATCTTGCAGGGGCCCTACATTGCCTGGTGCCCTCTTCTTGATGCCTAGCACCCCAGCTTCAACAGCAGGAACGTGGGATTCCCTCATTCACAAGAGCCTGTAACTGCTGGGGAGGCTTCGTCCGTAGAAGATACAGGTTCAGATTCCCTCCCATTGAGAAGGGCCTATATAACTCGGGCCTCCCTCTTCCCTCAGGAACTGCTCTGACTCGGAGGCTATTACAGAAAAGGCACAGAGAGCACCACCACTGCCTTTTCCTATAGAAACCATATTTTAAAATGGGTGAACTTTGCTCGGTTTTTTCAGAGCTGTAGGAACCTCTCGTCAGGAACGGATGCCAGGCTCCGGACGGACCGACCAAAGCACCCTTGAAGCTCTGCATTAGGCTCCAAAGCCCCTGAGCGGAGCAGGTGTTCAGACTTAACATTTCCTCCTGGTGAGCTCTGAGGAGCTCCCAGCTGAGCAGGAGGATTTTTTGGACCGCCCAATTCTGCCTTTCATTACAGTGTAGTAAACCTAGGTACCTAGCCGACTCCACCCCAGAGGCCAGTTGCTTAAAACCAAGTTGCCTCATTGCGGCAGCAGTGTGCACATTGTAAATGTCAAGGGTTTCCATTATTACTGACCCACACAGCTTTAAAATGAAACTACCATCAGGTATCGACTCCAGAAGGCTCATTTCCAAAAGGCCGCCTTCATTTGGACAACCATTTCCTGGTAACATAAGTCAACAAAACTACGGCTTAGTGATTTTTAGAGTAAGTTTGTACATTTTGAATGCGATTCATTGGCCCAACTTGACACATGATTTTAAAATCTATTGGTTGTGAATGTTGCTAATGTCAAAAAAGGCAGGGCTGCTCAAGAGCTAGCCAGGTCCCAAGATCACCATTCGCAGAAAATGAGCTGGAGTTCATATAACTCACCACGGGTTCTGCCCTAAAGCCTTGGCAGATGACTTCCCAGAAAAATGAAAGCTCTTGCTTTTAGACTATATGTTGCAAATGGGATGCAAAAAAAAGGTGTCATCCCAGGACTTCAACATGAGCAATTAATAACTTAAATGCAAGAAAATAAGATTAATGCACGACTGGATCACTTTCTTGCTGGGAGCAACAGTTTGCCAAAGAAGGCATAGCATTTAATCTGGTGTCTCAGAGGGACACAGGTCTCTGGTGAAAAGACAAGAGAAGGAAATCTAAAATAGTGCTAAGTTATCTTGTGAGCCAAGATAAATATCAATAAAAAGGGCCCACGGAAACAGACTTTGAAGGAGTCCTTAATCTAATAATAAGTTTTAGAATAGCTTTTAAAAATCAAAACCTCCAAATTAAAAAGGCAAACCTAGTACAACCTCCAGTATTGGAGCTTTATCACCATGTAATTGCTTCATGATCTGTTTTTCAACAGCACAAGCGTAAAGGTTTCTGAATAAGAAATTTTAATTTCAAGGTACCTCTGTAATTTATCGTGCCTGTTACTGTTATATTATAAAAGCTAATGCAATATCTCTGCAGGCATGACATTTTTCTTCTTGGCTTCATTTCAGTTTATTCCCTAATTTTGACCTAACAAACCCTATATTTCCTTGTTTCTGTGGTGCACCCTTGGGTTTGTACTGCTTTGTACTCTTTCCTCCTCTAACAGGAACCAAAAAAGTTGATCATAATGAAAGGTTAAAGGGAACACAGTGCCCACAAACTGAACTCGCATTAGGGGTTACAAGGCAATGAACAGAGGAATGAATAGGAGGCATAAATCCTATGGCAAAGGTAAGAGCAGCTCCTTTCCTTGTTATTTTTGATGTAGGACCGGCAGAATTTTTCCACTTTTGGTAGAAGGAAAGTTACCTTTGGAGCAACGCTTGACAAATGAACAAACATTGCCATATGCTAGGATCCTGATAGTTCAGAAGTGCTAGAAATCTGTGGCATGTATTATTACTCTAGTTCAAATCACATTAAAATTCTTGGATCTAAGAGCTTGATCCAACTCATACGGAAAATAACCAGGATCTTTCCACTAACTTCCCTAGGAGATGCATCAGGCTGTAATACAGTACAATGGCCGCTGTCATGACAGGCAGGAGGCAATTCATTCCTCTGCAGGTACTGAGGACAAGGCAAGAGCCGAGATGGAGACCTTATGACCCTGGTGCTGAGCTTGCCGAGCAGGTTCAATCCCTGGTGCCACCTGAGCATAGTTGAACACATTTCTTTAAAATATAACCTTAGCTGTGATTTTCCTAGACTTTTGTCATCCTGGACCCTGGAACAATTACCTCTCTATTAGCATGGCATCTTTGTGCCTCAGTCTCCCCCTTCTGTAAATAACAGTTTAAGAGGTCTAAAATTTGGCCCTACGTTCATACCATTCACATACAGTGCTGCCCCCCTTAGTGAAGTGCTCTGAGATTGATGGACAAAAAGTCCTATATAAAACCCAAGCACAGTTCTTACTCAGGCAATTAATGTGAAATTTAAAACACAATTACTTAACATTTCCTATTAATACCTTCAGATAAACATGACTTTAACAAGTGGTAGAGTCTAGCAGTACATTGACAAAAGGTTTGATGAAAAATTTGGTGAAACACGAGTAAGAGTGTTTGCCTTGGAAGATTAAAGAAGTATGTGCTCTAGCATTTATGACCCACTTAGAGCAGTGTTTTCAGGCAAGGGGACAGTGCCATACCATCTACAACTCAGACATCCTGGACCTGAGCCTCTCTCTGCAGAGACAAAATATTGGCAAGTTTGAGACCTGCAGATCAAAAGCCAGACAAAAGACTTATTTCAAGAAACAGCAGTATCAGTAAACCCCCACCCTCTCATCTGCATCAAGCAGCTTTTAACCTATCCTTGTGCAGGGTCCAGTGTTCTCAGACTTTGCAGCAGCATTTGGGGAAATGGTGATCTGTACTTCAATCAAAGTGAACATATTTTAGTCTCCCATTTCTGTTGGAAGTGGTGGTCAAATGACTATAATTATGAATATTCTGGAGTTGTATAATCTTTAAATTATAGTCATTTGCCTTTATTTTAATGGCAAAAGACAATCTGCAAAGAAGAATCGCCTGAGGGGGGAGATGTCAAGCTACTTAATGACTCAGCTACTGCTCTCCTATTATTTTTCTCGCCACACAGCACAAAGGGCCTGATCCAAAGTCCAGTGCAACCAGCAGGGGAAAAAAAATTCTTATTGAATTCAGGGAGGTTTCATGAGGCTCTAAAACTTCACACACAGTTTCATCAGTGCAATTTTCCTATAGCAATTGCGTGACAAGCTATAGTACTACCATAAAATAAATCTTTTGTTCTTACTGCTCAGAAAAATGATCTCACTCTTGAAAGTAGTAGTATTAAATTATGCAGTAGCATGCAATTTCAGATGTCCCTAAGCTGGGCTCTGAGGTTTCAAACATTTCCTTGCCCCTTTTCCAACAAGACCTTTTGGTTTCTGTTTTTAAATCAGTAACCAGTGAAAGTAATAAACAGAAACGCTACCCATCCTGATGCTACAAAATTCACCACATTCTTAACCCAACGTCCAAAGAGGCCCAAGCTGTGATGATGGGTAAATGCTGTCTAGATTTAAAAAATGGAACTAGCTATAGCAAATAATGTCCAGACGATATACTGTCCTTCTTCAAGTCCTTTCTGGACTATGGGTTAGGTTCTAGTGCCCTTAATCACAATGAGTAGCATTTTATTTCATGCCCCATGACCTTCAAAGCAACTGCTGAAGGTATAGTAATGCTCAGTGTCCAGCAGTCAGACTCTGGCTCTTTTATCTGTGGTGTCACTCCAAACTCCCTGCTGGCTCCTGTCAAAAACAGAACATGCTGCTGGCACAGCTGGAGAAAGCAATACAAATAGAAAGTTATTGCATGGTTTAACGTTGCTGCTGTGCTCTGCTGTGACTAACATATAAATGGAGATTGATTTATGCCATGGCTACTTGAAGTGTCTGTTTTGTTAATGGTTTTCTACAGTAAGAGAGAGGAAGGAAGTGTGATCCTCAGTGGCTCGATGTTCCCCAAAGGTCAGTGCTTAATAGCTATTATCTTTGGACACTAATGTTTTCCCACAAGGTGAAGGAGATGTGAAAGTATATGGGCTCTGTAAGTCAAACGTTAGATCACTCCTAGCTTGAGGAGGAAATCTTTAGAATCAATTTTCTCTGGGCTGCTTCCAGGAAAATCAGATTACAGACTTACTTGTATCTATTAATGTCAGTGGGCGATGAATTCCAAAATGGCTGCTCAAGGCAGCTTGAGAGTTAGCAGACAGCAATAAGAAACCAAGTCTGTATTATTTGCTTCATCTTTTTTAATATTATCCATGATTAGCATTTTAACTCATTTTGCCTCTCACACAATCATATAGTCCCAGCTTATTCCCTAGTTTAGTCCGTGCCTATTGTTAAATTGGTTTCTTTTTTTTCAGATGTAATGCAATTTTTCCAACATGGATGTTAGATAAATTTGCATTTATTTACAATAAACAGGTTTGTTTTAAGTACTGGGTTGGATTGTACCACTCATCCTCGTAATACTAACTCTCCAATTTCTCCGATTTGAGCTACTATACCTGAGCCAACAAAGTACTTGAAATCCCATTTTTAAGGGTATTTAAATGCCTAAAAATGCAGGTATGTGCTTCACTGGATTTCCAGGAGCTCCAAAATATGTAAGTAGCTGAATTCCCCGTGACTTTCATTTTGGCTTCTAACCTGCCTTTTATGAATCTCATTACATCTCATAAATCTCTATCTACATCTTTTAGATGCCTACATGTGAGTAAATCTAGCCCTTAAGTATATATTTAACTTTAGGGTCACTGGGCTATTCATATGTTTATATACAAACATAATTTTTTGCTGGATAAGGGCCTGAGTTATGAAATTTCTAAATATTCTTCCACATTTTCCTAAAAAACTTTGAAAAACCAGAGGAAGGACCTATTCCAAAGACAGCAGTGTACAGAGTGATCTGGATTCTTCTAGTAGTAAACCTCGAAACTATCACTGGACTGATAGCATGGATATTGCAAATAAGCCCAGTGAAAACCATAGCCTTTGAAAAGAAAAAAGAAAATAATTATGAACATTAATCGGAAAACCAAATACAACACCGTTTTATCATATCTCTGAGCTAACACATAACTACTGAAAAGAATGAAGATCAGTAAAAATTACTTGCAGATCCACAACATGAACCTCTTCTCCAGAACCAAAAGGTTGTGAACTGGGCTAAAAGCACAACTTTGTCACTATTTGAAAATTGTGACAAAGTTTGTGGGAAAGTTTGGCTAATTCCACAGTTGGACTACACCATATCCTAGCTTGGTTATAACACTCCCAAGGCCTTGAACAATATCCATTCAGTCACGCCTACTGACTTCAGCAAATTTGAAGAAGTAAAACTTCCAGCCCAACATAGTCTCTGTTATCTAAATGCTTTCCTTGAAATATACAGAGACTAGGGCTGCGCGAAACGGCACCATTCCGTTTCGCCTCGAGTTTCAACAGTTCAACAGAACAGCGTTTTGTCTGGAATTTCATTTTGAGTCAAAACAGCTGTTCCGTTCCGCAGAACCAGAAAGGCTGTTTTGAGTTTCGCTGAGGATGGGGAGTCAGACCAGCTGGGCTGACTTCCCATCCCCAGCACTACATCACCCCGAGGTCGGAAGGCAGCCCAGTCGGGCTGCTTCCCCAACCCCACGCTAGATCGCCACCCCATACCGGATCTTGTGCTGGGGATGGGAAGTCAGCCCAGCTGGACTGACTTCCTATTCCCAGCCTATGGTTGAAACGTTTCGACTTACGCAACGTTTCGACAAGCCTCATTTTATTTCGAGGCTATTTCAAGGGCTTTTTTGTTTCAATTTTGCTGTTTTCACCTCAAAATGGTCAAAACAGTGTCAAAATGAAACAGCTGGCGAAATTTCGCACAGCCCTAACAGAGACAACAAAGGCAATCCGAGGCCCACCCTGCAGTATGTTGGCAGCTCAACACTGCAAACATTTTGGAGACGAGATACACAGCCTTTATGAAAAGGGAGTCTAAATCTTCAGATTATCCAAACGAGGGTGGGCTGGGAACATATTTTATGTGGCTCTTTAATGACATTTACCCACTATGACTTAAAAAGTCAACAGGTTTTTCTGACCATAAAAAGGGATAGAGCAAATACAGCAAAGGCAGGATTTAACTCCCAGGAAAGTCAGTAGGAACTCTATTGATCTGAATGGGAGCCAGGCCCTGGAAGAGGAGGGATCATTTGAAACCTGGGTTTAAAAACCCATCTACAAGGCTTTATTACCATTCCCAATGGCAGCAATTGAATGCATGCTGCAGCCCTCTGCACAGGATGCCTCCTAGCCTTTCTTCCCTTAAACCAAAATCAGTGTATCTACCTCCATGCTGCCAGATGGGTGGCTAATTAACATGGGGCAATGCTAATTATCACTGGCACTCAGCAATTCTGATTAGCCTGTCTCGTAACTGCACTGATACAACTAATCTGCTTTGGGTTTCCGAGGCAGCACTCCCAGACCAGTGCACCCTGCTTGAGGCCACAGCCACCCAGGAGCTTAAGGCATAACTTAAAAAACAGGCAATGTTGTAAAGCTGTTTAAAAAGTGCATCTATTAGGCCCGCTCTGCACATGCAGGTGAAGGCACAATTGGATGCAATGTGAGAGTCCCTGCACCTGATGGCACAGGCTTGGGAACTCTTGGTCCTGGCAGCTCATGCGGTACAGACAGGACCTAGAGCAGTTGGGTGCCGGACTCTCGGTCCTCACTGCATGTGTGGGACCAGGGCTTTCATGCACCCCACTCCTTGGGGATCATGGCTGCTGTGATCCCCAAGGCTCAGGGGTTACACTCTGGGTGAGATGCACCCCTGTGGCTGGCAGCTGATAAGGCTCCCAGTCACAGGGGAAATCCTGCTACACATGCAAATTAAAGCTCCATAGCAATCAACTATAAAGTTAGTACACATTTTCATGATCTAACTTTACAGCTGCTTGGAGCTTGCTATTGTGTGACAGCCGCTTTGCATGTGTAGTTGGTCTTACGGTAACTACGCACTTAACAACTTAATTACCTGTAATACCTGTAAGGTGAAGACGGGGCCTTACTTCTTTCTGATACATTTCCAAAACCTGTTAGGAATTCCCTAGGAGTTGAATTAGGATGGTAAAGAGTCTTAATTGTAGATGGGATTTTAGACCCGAGATTCAGATGACCCTCTCCTCTTCTAGGGCCCAGTCCAGCTCCCATTCAAATCAAGAAAACTCCCACTGACTTCCCTTGGAGTTGAATTAGGATTCAATATACTAAGCCCCCAGCAAGCCAGTGCAACACTAACTACAGGCAATTTGTGGTCTAATGACTACACTCCTTAATTTTTTTCTTCCCTTCCTCATTTCACTCTTTGCCTTATTCATTTTCCCACTGTTTTCACAAAGGACCTATCTTTCAGTAACCTTCCTGCCAACTGAGCCTGAAGGCAGCTCTTTATGGAACTAACAAACGCTGCTTAAAAGTACCTGGAAACTAGAGCTTGGCACAAAAAAACCCACCAAAATGTTTGGGGATTTTGTCAACCTTTTTTTCCCTATGATTTCTTGGTTCCACAATATTTTACCCAGTGTCACTAAATGCATATCCTCTCCCTCGGGCCATGCTGCCTCTGCAGTGATCCTAGTTTCAGGGAACAAGGGTAAACCTTAGGGTCCAGTTTTTAAGTATGAGTATCAACACGGCATACATAGACTTCAGGGCCCACAGGCACTCTTACCTCAGTAAAAAGGATTTATACACCACTGTAAGCTGCACTAAAAACAAGGCACAGCATACAAGTAACTTTGAGTGTTATCACTCTCAGATCATTGCACCACAAGATTTTTCTTTACTGAAGGAACTGACAAACTGTCTGCAAACTGGCATATATGGTGTCTGATTATTTTTTACTTTAACTTTCTTTAATACTGAACTAAACTGCCTGGATCCAATTGATTTTACCACTCGTGTATTTATTATGCAGAAAAGAGTTCACCCTAATTAGATAATACTAGAGTTGTTGGCTCATACAATGCGATGCGAAAACAAAGTTCTCATCACTGGTGGGAGGGAACCATACAAAGAAATTAAACAGAATTTAACACAAAAAGAGGAAGAAACACTTGGATGCTTAATAAGTAGATCCATGGATTTCATTAACTTGTGTTCCAGATTTTGTTTTTATTTTAAGGCATATTTTATTACTCAATTAAAATCTGACCAGCAAGATACATTAGTTTAATATGACTCAGTTCTTGCTAAAAGCAGCAATACTAACTAGTCCCCTGATCGATACACCTCTCACCCACCAAACAAACCTGAACCTGTTCAGCCTCAGGAAGAGGAGGCTGAGGGGGGACCTGGTGGCTGCCTACAAGCTCATCAGGGGAGATCATCAGCAAATACGAAGAGCCCTTTTCTCCCCAGCACCACCTGGGGTGACAAGGAACAATGGCAATAAGCTGATGGAGAATAGGTTTAGGTTAGAGATCAGAAGGCAATATTTTACAGTTAGGGTGGCCAAAATCTGGAACCAACTTCCCAGGGAAGTGGTCCTCGCCCCTACCTTGGGCAAATTCAAGAGGAGGTTGGACGATCACCTGTCTGGGGTCTTGTGAACCCAGCATTCATTCCTGCCTGTGGCAGGGGGTCAGGCTAGATGATCTGATCAGGTCCCTCCTGACCCTAGCTACTGTAAAACTATGAAATAAATGACTTCCTCCCACTAGACAAGGCATCATGGTAAAAAAGTAAGGAAGCATAAGTGTAGGGGTAAAAATGACACATGGAGCACATTCTCCAAGTCTAAGGATAATCAAACTGAGAAATATACCATGTGAGCATAATATACTGCATAAAATATGCACAACACAAAGGGTAGGAGTCCTAATAAAAAGCAAACCTGGAAAGTGGGTGGATCCAGCTGGGTTCTGTAAAGGAAGTCCATGGTAGAAGTATAGACCACGATCATGGGCATGCTCCACCATCAGCATTATCTTTTGTGTTTTTCTTATATACCAGCCACGTGTCTCACCGTGCAGCTTGAAGCTGATGGCGTTGAGGAACAGGGCACAGATCCAGCTCCCACTGAAGTCAACATCAAACTTCTCAGTGACTGGAACAGGGCAGGATCTAGTCTTTGCTCTTGTGCCATGGTGGCTCCTCATGCAACACTCTCTGGGTTTATAGTCCATCAACCCCACCCCGATATTCGAAAGCTTCAGTTTCTTTGCTTTCCCAGAGCATAAGGAGACTCTAATGAGACCTATCCAAGAACATTAAATGCAGGAAATGAGAGAAAACACACTGAGTCACTGGTATTTGTCCCCATTTCCACCATTTGGTTGTTTCAGATCTAACACAGGAGTCTCAAGTTAACAGACAATCCCAAAGGAAAGCTAGTTGGATACAAATATCAGGATAGGTACATTTTCAAGGTGAGGTGCAGAAAGCTGATAGTGAGACAATCTAATGAGGGTCAAAGGACCAGTTTTATTGTAGAGCTGGTCTACATGGGGGAGCTGACCAACACTGCTATAGCGGAACAAAATCACCTTCAGTCCAGAATAAAGGGTTTCCGCATGCAGGTGTTATATTAACACAGCTATAAGGGAGTTATTTTTCAGTTACAGCTATGCCAGGAGAATTGTCCATATAAACTGGCCAGAGAAGCCCCTTGGCACAATCCCCTCCAAATGGCATTTTCAGACTGTTTTGCTTTGCCGCATTAGAACAATTACATTTACTCAAACTGTTCACGCTTAATTGTTGAGATAACAGATGTTAAAAAAAAATAATTACCTCCGCGCTCACATTTTTTGATATGCACCAAAACCTGATGCTCACAGCTTTTTGGTTGTTTTTTTTTTTAATACCAGTTTTAAGATTCTCGGTATTCTGCTCTTAAAAATAGGAAATGTGTGGACGTATCAGGAAGTCTCTTCAGCTTTTGGCCATCAGCCCTCACTTCCTTTCTGACGGATGAGTCCTACAAAACCATTTGCCCATGTACTTGTTTTGCTAACAGCTAGGCATCCAGAGTATAATGTGCATTCAGTTACTGAATCACCGGTATCAAATTACAGCACAGGTCACCCATGAAATTGCAGTTGTATATTTTTAGGGCCATTGTATGCTAACAGACAAGGACTATTTGTTTTTCTTTACTACAATATTGAATTCCTAAATTGCTTCCTTGGTTCAAAAAGTTCTGATGCCATTTATGTTGTGTCAGTAGCAAAACAAATTCAGGTACAGTAATCCTCCAAAATCTAATAATCTTATGTCAACAGAAGGGGAAAGTTGCATTTTTCACATTATGAATAATACATTTTTAATATCATTTTCATTTCTCAAGCTTAAAACCTATCATCTCAACCCCCTTTCAATAGTATCATCCTTCCTTGGGCTTTATTTACTTGTTTGAGTTTGGTTCAAGAGGACTGAAAGGGTCTTGTAAAACATACAGAAATCCTCCCGGTTCTGAAATTCAGACTAGCATTAACTTCTTTAGTCTTGATAAGTCTCAAGTTCACAGCAGAGAACACTTTTCTTTCTGCCTGCAACAGACATATTTTCAATCTGTTCCAGATGTTGAGTTCTGGTTTGGGGGGGGAGTCTGGGGTTCTTTTTCTTCTTTTTGTGGGGGAGAGGGGGAAAGAGGTCTTTTGTGGACAAGAAAAACCTTCCATCATTAACCTCATCAAAAATTCCCCCCAACATGAGATGCTTTATAGATGCAGTTAAAGTACAACGAGACACAATTTCAGATGTTTGATAGCTGAAGTGAACTCTGAAGGTAACTTCCGTATGCTGCGCTTCATTCAGCTCATACAAACTGAGTAGGATTGGCTTGTCGGCATTTAGATGGCACAGCCTTTTTGAAAGGTGGGAGCCTTCCCAGAGGGTCAATGTTGAACACATGCAGTGGACACTACAGTTGGAACTAACATCATTCAAATGAAAAGCAAAGCTGCTGTTTGGAGCTCCTGCAGTTAAAGATCTCTGCAATGGAAGACCTCCTTTTAAAGGTCATTAACACTGGTATCCTGACCAGCTTCCATTAAGTAGCCACATTCTGCTATTTCAATCAAAAAGAAAGCTGCTTTGTAGTGTCCTTAGCTGACAGATTTCAGCCTGCTTGTGGCTGCATTTCAGTGACAGATGAAGTATTTGATGCATTTTGTTTTTGTATCATTTAAAGTCTTTAGGGATAACTCTGAAAGAAAGGCCCTAGGTAAGTTTCAGAACAAAAAAGTTACAATGGAGTTCAGAATAAGTGTATGTATTAGCAGCTTAAGGGCAAAATGCATTACAAAATTGCTAGAATTATTCCCAAACCTATCATTGCAAATCCAGGAAATTCAGAGTTATGGTTACACTTAAACAAAATCCAAACACATTAGGGTAAGGAAATGCACTGTTAAAGCATCCACTCTGTTCTGCGCCACCCTAGCAATAATGGTGTGATGAAAGCATTTTAGTGGCTGTACTCTCAGAATCTCAGAGCAAGGGGAAATAATTCTTGAAAGCCAAAATAAACAAATTGATGCCACTGAGCTAGCTTTAGACCCAAACATATAGCTCCTAGTAAAGCTATGGTTATGCCAAGGACTCTTTCAAGCCCAGGAGAAGGTATATTCAAGCCCTTTTACATAGTGAAAATAACTGGGGGACTTTTGCTTGAGACATGACCAGGAAGACCGGGTTCTAAGCCATGTAGACCGGGGTTCTTTCCCTGGTTGCAAAACCAGGATTGGGTTATTGGCAGCAGTCTATGTTTGTAAGAAAGCTCAAGTCAGGAAAAACTTAGAGCATGACCCTAAGAGAAGGCAAAGAAATGGAGCACCTCCTATGTCAGTGCCCTAACCCTGCGCTATGAAGTCATTGTCTCATTCGGACCCAGGAATATGCAATTATTCCACGCAAAATGCAACCACTTAGTATTGCTAGTTTAAAAGCAAGCAGGATTACATCTTTAGTATGGACCTGAGACAGATGCCTCCATAATAACCTGATCATTAATGCTATCTATTGGTGAATATCCTCACAACCCATTAAACAAATGAATGGCTAAAAAGTGGTAGCAACCTGCAGCCAGGAAGGTTGGCGGTCGGCGGTTAGTTTTCACTGGCGATGTAGATAGTCCTGGCATTTATGTTTCCAAACAATCTCAATTTTTACCAATTTTCTTCCTGAGAAATCCAGAACAGTACAGCATTATCCTTCTGATTGATCCACTAGTGCTGTTAATGATAAATTCTACCAGCCACAATATAAATGACACCCTGAAAAGAATGACAGCAAAAGCAGTCATCACTCATCATCACGCGAAGGGGCTGTAGGATGCAAACCTGACTAACATAAAACATTCCTCAGACAGCTGATCGAATTTGCTATTTCTTCTGCCCTAATAGGTACCCTCAAAGGGAAAGCCTCTATACTGGAGATACTTAAGTGCTGCAAAGCAACATAGTTTTCTCTTTATTAATAATAATTATTTATCTTATAGCACATTTTTCACAAGTTTTATTATTGCTTTTATGAAAATGCTGATTAATGAACTCTCAGGATGTGCCTGTGAAGGGAAAGGAGAAGAGAAAACTGAAGCTGAAGGCTTAAATTCACTCCTGGTCACTTGGGGCCAGTGGGTCAACGTGGCAAGTAGAGCCAATGACACCACAGTGAAAAAATACAATCTGGCCGAAATTAAATTTACTTTCAGCCCAACTGGATGCTCTATTTACAGGTGCCAGCTTGACAGATTGATTCTTCAGTTCCATTAGGGATGAGTGCAGAAGCAGCTGCACTAGTAGCCTGGAATATATTGCGCGCAGGGATCCAAAGAACGAACAGCCAAGCAACAAGGGTAGACTGAATTGCATTTTCCAAACACAATTTAATCCATACATACAAGTGCAACTAAAGTTTGTCAGGGCCCCATCTAAGTATGTGAGAGAGCCTGCTCCAAGAAGAGAGCTCAGGAGATTTTAGCTCTCAGTCCTATGTTTAGACCACTGGACCAGCATATAACTTCAACAGTGCCCAACCACCGTAGGACCTTGAGTCCCATTTTCAAAGGTAAGTTAGGACAAGACTCTAAAATAAACCAATGTAGATACCTAGAGATGGAGTTAGGTTCATCTTTCAAAAGCACCTTAGCACTTAATTTAAATGAAAATGAAGCACTAGGTTCCTTCCGTCTCTTTAAGCCTCTAAATGCTTTTAAAAATCTGGCATCAGAACACTAGAGAAACTAAATCTCCTGAAAGTGCAAAGAATTTAGGTTACATGCTTACATCACTTTTGACACTAGAATTTAGGCTCCTAAATAATTTAGGAAAAATGTTATTCTACACCTAATCTCAAAGGCCTCTGCAGTTTGGGTTGATCATTTGTGCACACATATGCATGGGTTTGGATGTGTGCACTCACTTCTGTGCATAAATTCTCTCCTTTGAGATAGATATATTTTTTTTTTAATAAACCTAATATACAGGAAATGTCAGTAGTGGCAATCCCACAATTCAAGAATAATCTCTTTCATGGCTCATTCATGGATCTTGAGCCACACATCCATCCGCAGAAGTTGCAAGTCTTTCTGCAAGGGAGAGGATTTCCTTTCCTTTCCTTTCCTTTTCCTTCCTCCATTTTCTTCCACTTTGAGGGCAATATGCTTTACCTTGAAGAAGGCTGCTGCTTGGCTGAGGCTACAGCACCATTGCAGTCAGCAGGAAGTGTAACCAGGTTCTCATGCAGCAACAAGGCCAAAAAGTAGGTCTCTGCTTTTACACTACTTGAACAGACATTTTTTTGGTGGGTCACTCAGTTCCACGGACTGCATATCAAAAGGATTCCCAAAGGCCAGACATGGGAGAAAAGTTCCTATTTGTTCACAGGTTTTGATAAAATAATTCCAGGAGACATAATTTCTTAGTGTGCTTTGCTTACTGTAGGCTTTAGAGTCTCCATTGTTTTCAATAGTGAGAGAGAAGTTTGGAACAGGAATATTTAGGTGTGCTTAACTCAGTTATTTTTTCTTTCAGTATAAAGGCCTCTGCTTTCAGTTTTGGGGTCAGAGTTCAGTCCTGGGATCTCCAAGGTGTGATGCTACCAGTGCTTGTCTGATAGTCTCTGGTGCCCACTCTGTGCGTATTGGTGCTGCAGGTGCTCAGGCTCTATGGCTGACCCTTGCAGTGGAGGCTGTAAACTTTTGGGGTCAGGAATCATCTTTTTGTCACACATTTGTCGCACAACAGGATTCTGATCCACAACTTGGGCTCCAAGGTGTTACCACAGTACAAATAATATTACCAGCTTCTACCACCACAGTCTTCCCTCCCAGAGCCCCGGCCACTCTGCTTCTGAGACCCAGGCCTCCCAAATAAGTGCCCAAAAACCCATCCCCTGCTTCAGTCACCTAAACAGAAAAAAGGAAGCAACAGTGGAATCACCATTAGCGGATTCAGAGTGCACTCCCAGCAGACTCATCACTGCTCAGCTGATTCCTCATGCCCTCAATCAATGGTTTGATTCACCGCCTTGCCAAAAATGGCCAGCTTCAGGTAAGTTTTAAACCATGCTCTAAATGACAGAATAACTCCAGGAGGAAAATCATTACTCTGAACATGGCGAATGCAAGAACTTTATTAGTCACTTGCTATTTCTTCAAATCACTTCCCTTCGTCTTCTTCCTTGTCTTGTTTCCTTTAGTTCCTTCCCTCACTTTATTCCTCCCATTCCCTTCCTGATTTTATTCATCCTTCTCCACCTTAGGGTTCTGTAGGCCAAACCCCAAGGTGCCACCAGAAGGTGATGAAACGACCGTACGTACTTGCCCTGGCTACCACTGATCCTTTGTCCATTTAGAGGCAGCCATCTGGTATGTACACACATACAAACCAACCTGCTATAGTTTCACATGTTGCCTATTTCCATATAGCCATCCCATCCTTTTCTGTATTAAAACTCTTATTTCTTACATTCAACATTCCCATAACTTAAAAACAAAATACCCAGTTTATTGATGTTACTACTTTACTTCTATGAAAAGAGAGGTTTTTCATGCTCATGGGTAATTATTCCAGATTAAAATCAAGGGATGCACTGCCAAATAAAGAAATTACCGAAGTTTAGGATAGGAGGTCATTTTTCATGCTGTTGGATTAAGTTTTCCTGTTTTCATATAACGTTCTCCCTTTAGAGCATGCAGCACCTGAATCATCTATAATGCCTTATTCCTCCTTCTTACGAGTAACAGTGCTTGTGAAAAGACAGACTTGGGTTATTACTCAAAAAGTTATAAAACCTGCACTGCCTTTGGAATAGGACTGAGCAAGTTGCTTGGGGAACTTTTTTTAGTTTTTAATGTTTTCGGAAGGTTTTTTCTGTCCTGTTTGAAGAGCTGTAATGTGTGATTTTATTTCTTCATAAAACTAGAGGCCACTGGTGTCAACATCATTAAATGAGGAACATAAAACTAAGTAAAAATGGCCTATATCTCAATCCTTAATTGGCAGGCTCACAGTCAGTGAAAGCATCAGAACGGAGGGTCCTAAAAACTCCAGTGGGTTCATAACTGTTGGAGTGATCTATAACAACATGATCCCCTTTGTTTCTGAATGTCTGTAACTGCAAGAAGAAAAACATGAAGAAAGTTTGAAAATAAACTGTAAGAACCAGTGTCTGCCAAGCTCTGCCTCCTTCAGACTGTATACAATTGGGGAATGGGAAGGGGCTCCTTTGCAATCAACAGTCCTGATGCACTTTGTCCAGCCAAAATAAAATAATAATATTTTGTATTCAGTTCCATTTATCCACAGATATCAAAGTTCTCTGAAAAAACACTGATTTAAGCATTGGACCCCCCACCAAACTACATATTCTTTCCGTCCTTTCTACAGGTGAGGCCTTGAAAGGTTCAGAAACTTCCTTAGAGTCCAAAGCAAATGCTGGTGTTGCAGCTGGGAACATAACTTAAATCTCAGGTCTTTCACCATTAAATCATTCTCAGGACCAAATTTCAGCCTACTTCAAACTCCAGGCAACCCCACTGGCTTTGTGGATTATATAATCCGTTTCAGGCATTTGTTCCAGGCTAATAAAGCTTTTTATGATGGTTCCATAAGCATTTCAGTGGAATGGGAGAAGGACAGAATAAGATGACTGGAAAGTCACAATGCAAAACATCAATGCAGCACAATGAAAAACTCTGCACAATGAAGCAGACATGGAGGAGAATGCCTATGATCATTGCTGTCCATGTTAACCATGACTTAAAGCAAGCCAGGTCCATGCTGAACTCCTGTGTAGAGCTTGTATCGATGCTAAATGCAAAATATCCAAAATATTGTAAAGAAAAATTTGGGAGGAAAACAACAACAAAATTCAGGAGTGAAAGGACTGAACATAGTGCAGAAAGTAATGCTGCTGCTATCGCATTTTTCCGCGCCAGCCAGTCATGGTTGTATCAAACTAACATCTGCCATGCATCCAGCTAGTCTTGCAAATGATCGTGATTAAGTACGGTGATCCATAATACATATCATTTAGGATTTCTTCTGGTTGGAGACTGGAACATTTCTATTGTTAGTGCTTCAAAGGGTTTTAGTAATTGCCTACAGCAGAGCCAAGAAAAGAAGATATTTGGAAAGTTGCCTTTTTCGTCCTGCAGTGGAAAAAAAAAAAAAAAAAGAGTATTGAAAGCCACATGATAAAGCAACAACAGAGAAAAAGGGCAGAACTTGCCACCTACGCATGAAGTCAGAAACACCTATGGGATAATTAAACTGCATTCAGAAACATAGCACCTTTTAAAAGATAAGCATCAGTCTTGCACTCTTGCCATAGACTTCCGCCATTCTACCTTCCCTTCCAAAGCCTCTCACCTGCTAAAAAGAGTTTATTTCCTTCAGACTTTAAAAGACTCTGCTCCTTAGGCACATGTGAATAACTAATTGAAAAGCTACCTGCATGATCCACAGTGCCCCTGTTCTATTTAATCCTCTGTTTCACATAAAACACTAATTGCAGTTGTTAGAAATCCATTTTTCAATACCCTATCATCTGCTTCAAAGTAAATCAGGCTGCCACCATGATGGCCTTTATTTATTTCTTTTTATACAACTATTTTGGGCTACGGATTGGAGGCATCGAAGAAGTCCCATTCAATTGACCAGAGCAACTCGGAGAGAGCAGTGGAAGGGCAGGGTTGATCCGATGCGCGCTGCCAAGAGTTCAGCCTGCAGCTAACCAGAGCAGATAGACTTCCAAAAATCAACCTCAAGTGGACTGCACAAAGCAGTGCAGATTGTGGTATACTCAAAAAAAAAAAAAATCCTAGTCTTAACAGGAAAACTCTCATTGGCTTCCACCGGGAAGAAGTTCAGGTACTTGCATACTAAAAACCTCCTTTCTATGTGATAACCAATCCAAACAAACGCATAAAAGACCTACACTGAACCACGTCCATATCCCACCACCAAGTTCTTCAGTCTAGTAAGTTCAGATGTTTAGAGACTTCCAAACTGTTAAATTATCCCGTGTCGAAGCAGCTCTTGTCTTTCTTCTTTCATAGGGGACAGGCCCAGCCCCATGAAACAACCCGAGGAAGATGGGCAGAAATAAGCATGCTACCAGACTTGAACCGACTCTCTTAACCTCCAAAAGGGAGACTAGACACAATAGGAAGGGGCTAATCAGAAACGCACAGGGAGAAAACAAGCAGAAATATCATTTTAAAGCTGACTGTGCCTGTTTTGCATTAAACTTCTCAAGTATGTCATGCTCCAGTTAGTTTTTCTTGCTGGGCTTTTCGTAATTATTGCACACAGTTCTGCCTATGAACTCCAAAGCCATAACCCAGAATATTATGATCTCATTCATATTACAGATTGCCTCCTCTCTGTGGGTTGAACTCTACCTAATGAACAGTTTGTGTTATATCCCTGAGGCATTAATGAAGAAGCGCTGCTTTACTCTAGCCATATAGCTAGGACTGTTAGTGTTTCCATAATAAATCATAGTTTAAAAAAAAAAAAAAGCAAAAAAAAAAGCATCTCTTCTATGCAAGTCACAGAAGAAATTAGCTTGAGGCTGAAGCTTGGCCTATAAATTCTCCATTTTTTTTTTTCAAGTTTTCATCAAAACAACAACAAAAATTCTCCGTTACATAAGTTATTCCCTTCAAGCAACCTCTGACAGATCTGAGAAGACCTTAGTTCTTATTCTTTCCCTAAGAGAGGTACACACCAATTCCCTACATCACCGGGAAAGCAGGTGAAGGCTCATCGATGCTTGATTTACCTTATATTGCCTAGGACTCCCCTACATTAAGCAACAGAAATCTATTTCGAGTTAAAGGTGATTTGTATAATCCTCCAGGGGCATCAGGGGGAGAAGCATACTTTCTTTTTAATATATTTAAACAGAGACCTCTAAGTGCCTAGGAAAGCAAGCCATTTCAAACAGTATCTAGCCCAGAACTGACAAAAACCAGGAAATTGAGCTTCAGTTACCCACAGGCACTCTGGAAGGAAGAGCTGACCTTTTCCACCCAGATGGCTGCTTAGTCGCACTCCTCAGTCGTTTGAGGTGTAATTATTCACTGGCTGCTTCTTTTCCACCAAATTGTGGCATCAGAGTAATTCTTACATATCCTGACAAACATTATGAGATTGGCTTCATCCAGGTTCTTTGCTGCATAGAGAGGTCCATAGCCCGTGGCACAGCAGTGCTAAACGCATGACAAGGGTGTAACAGTGGAAGAGCAGCTTCAATTTATATGCATGAGCCATTTCAGCAGAAGATCATAGGAAAGTCGGGCTGGAAGAAACCTCCTGAATTCATCCAATCCAGCCCCCTAAATTGGGCACGCTGCCAAGGTAAATAGGGGTCTTGAACACAGCAGCACCTTGGGCTTGGGAAGCCGCAGACCCATGGGAAGAGTTGTCATCTAAAGGAATCAAACAAGTCTGTAGGTATCAGGACAACCAACTTGAACCTGGGACCTTGGGCTTGCCAGAAAAAGGGGCTTAGGCAAGCCTACCCTGCCTCCTGTAGGAATGTCCAAAGCATGCCCTTCTACCCTCATGGGGCGCGTCCACACATGCAGGCACGCGCGCTTGCAGCAGCTCAAACAGAAGCAGTGAAAATTTGGGCCGGGGCTTTTTGCCTCAGCATACATGCCCAGACATGCACTTTGGTGTGGGGCAAATTGTGCCACTTGGGGCAAAATAACCCTGCCTGGCTCCTCCTGGATCTGCAGCCAGGTGCTAGAGCCCAAGGCCAGCACTTGTGCTGTCCCCAGCAGTATAAAAAGCCAGCCTGGCAAGTAGCTCAGGGCTACTCGCTCTCAGGAGCTTCTGGGGCCCAGCCAATTGGTACCTGGGGACATGACCCCTTGTGCCAGCTGAACTGCTAAAGCAGCCCTGAGAGATCCCTGCACCCTCTACCCACTGCAGAAGTGGGGGCTGCTGCCTGGCTGCGATCTTCTGCGCACCTGCCAGACCCGGATGGGGACTGCACAGCCAGTAGAGGCATCTGCCCCTCTGGGCCAGCTGCCAGGGGGCTGTGGCTGCAGGGTTGGCCTTTGTGCAGCACTACTGCCATGTATGCCCCCTGCCCGGCCATCTGGGTAGCTATCGCCCGGAAGATGTTCCGCGTGTGGTGGCCTGCTTTGAAGTGTTAAAGCGTGTCCTCCTGGCCGCAATTGGCCAGGAGGTCAGCCACCTCCAGCTGAGTCCAAGGTGCCAGCTCTGAGCAGGCAGGGTCCTGCCACTGGCCTCCCAAGCAGGAATTCTGGTGTTCCTTATTGGAAACCTGAAAAATACCTGATAAAAAAATCCAAAAGTCACTCTGTAAAATACCCCCAAATCCATGTTCCTCCACAATTAAAACAAAAGACCACTATATCTATATATAGAGAGAAAGAGAGAGAGAGAGAGAAAGCATGCGCACAATCAGTTGGGCAATGTTTTATTGATATATCTACAGTGTTAAAGCAATTGGGAAGCCTACCGGTGTCTCTATCATCATAATAAAGTGAAGTCTAAAGTCTGTTTTGCTGCCCCTACCAGGGGTCACCACCCCCCGCTGCAGGGCTCACATGCCCCACCCCCGCTTGCTCCCCCAGCCCCCCAGATTGCTGTCCCGCCTGGCCCCATCCCCCTCCAGCTCCTGCACGCCCCCCCAATGGCTGCCCCAGCCAGCCCCACCCCCGTCCGCTCCCCCAGATCCCCCCCCATGGCTGCCCCCCCCTCCACCCAGCCCAGCCTACAGCACTTAAAAAATAAAATAAAATAAAGCCTCTACTCACCGTAGAGGCAGGGGCTGTGGGACTCTGGGGTCTCCTAGCAGAGCCCCTCCCAAGCAGCACAGGACAGCAGGGGACAGCAGGGCCTGGCCCCATGCTGTGCAGGGGGGGCCCCAGTGACCCCAATGGCAGCTGCTACTGCAGGTGAGTTCAGGGGGCTTTTTTAATTGCAGGGATGCTGGGGCCCAGAGGGGCAGGTGGGTCCCAGGGAGGTCCCCCCCATGGTTCCCTCCCCCCTTCCTCTACTTACTGGCACTGGAGCCTGGGTCCAGTTCCCTGCGGCTGGCATGCTGCCTGCCCTGCACAGGCAGGCAGCATGCTTCAGCACCAGGGTGAGGGCCAACCATAGGGACCCTCCGGCTACTACCACAGCATCTCTGTGGAGGACCCAGCCTCCAGTTGCCTCAGGGCACAGTCTGGGACTGTGCCCTGCCTCGCTTTTTTTCCTCTGTGGGGTTTTTTTTTTTTACCCCTGGATATTCAAAGATCTAATTTTGCATTTTCTCATTCCCACTCATGCCTCTTACAGGCTTTAAGACACTGTAAAACGCATGTGCCTGCTCATCTGGATGCGGCCACGGAGACTGGTTAGGAAAATGGTTTAGGGGGCCCTAAGCCTGCTGTGAGCCACCTGAGTTGGCTAAAGATCTCTTGGGAGCTGGCCTTACCCCTGGTTTCAGTGTCAGAGTAAAGCCAAGCAGCCAAAACAGGAGTCAGACTCTTACTCAAGGCTTACTGCCTCTTCCAGGAAAACGCTGGGCTCCCTCAGAAATTGGGGAGAAAATCTGTTGGCACACATCCCATCCAGCTGGATGCAGATGATTATTATAAAAGCTTCTTCTCTCCAGAGCACCCTAACCTCTTTCTCAGGGTTTCTGCTCCAGCACTCTCAGATCCCGGCTACTGTACCTTGGTGACCTGGCATACACAAAATCCCAACTCAAGTGTCTCTTGCTATAACACCTCATAATAACACCACGCAGCACGCTCTTTCCCTGAAAGACAGCAAAGAAATCAAGTGCGTCAATCTTCAACCCCCCTTCCCCCCATGCCTCTTGCCTCCTCGGTAATCAGGTGTGGAATGTACAGATTTTGGTTTACAAAGCAGAAATTCTCTATTAAAGTTCAATCTGTTCACTGATGTTTTATCAGCCTGGTTTTTCCTCTGCTAATTTATGGGTTAATTATACTATTGCCCTTTGCCTCTAAAGGTGTCATACTATTTAATAATGGCAAGTTAAGGAAACAACAGGTCTATCAATGTGTGAAAGGGATGGGAGGAATAAAGAGCAGACATAAGCCCAGCTGTGGCATTTATACTACACTGTGCCTTAGAGATGAAGAGTAAAAAGAATAAGAATGATCATTTGCGGGGGGATCAATAGCCACTACATCATTTGTTTTTCATCCATACATCTAAGAGCAAGGGGATTATTGGTCTATTAAAAATGCTTATTTAAAATCCTCTTTTAGAGTTAAAATTCTTCCCCAAAGGCTTCTTTAAAAATCAATCTTCATGTAAAAGCACCAAAACCCTAGAAAGTCTTTTCAAGCCATATTTTGTATTTCATGTGAAGTTAAACCAGTGCAACTCCGACACAAACATACGATGCCACATTTCCACTGGGGATACTATATGATGAAGCAAGTTGAGCATGGTACTTTTCAAGAACTGTTAGGGATAAGAATTATATATTACAAATAAATGAGCATTATGAAAAATTAATGGCATCCAGCTCTTTTTTCTGTACAGTCATCCTAGCCTGAAAAAAATTACTGTCTCTGCCACAATGTGCAAACTGGAACCATTGTTGTCTGACTAAAATTATTTTACTTTCAAAAGAGAGATATGCAAATGGGTATGTCAATACATGTATCCAAGCATGCTGAGGTCCCTCATTCTTTCCATACAAACTTATTGTTGGTTTTTTTCCCCCCAGACTGCAACGTGATGCTAAGCAACAATAGAATTTTTTATTCTCTCTTAATTTTAGTTAAGAACTTTGGGTTAAGCCCCTGGGCCTTCCATACCCTTTTGCTCGATGCTTTGCAATATACATAGAGATGGTAAGGCTGTCTCAGCTTGTTCAAAATAGAGGTACATGGCACTTAAGGTACCTGGCTATAGCTGGAAAGATGTTTGAATCTTGCCCCAGACTTGAACAAAAATCACCTCCCCGGTGGATCCACCTGGCTGCTCAAACTTGGGGGGGGAGTGGCAGGGGGAGCGACAAGTGGGGCATGATCAAAAGTGGTTTGTTGCACCACTCTTTTGCATGTTACCAGCTACTTTCATGAGTTTTCTAGGCTCAAACGAACTACAACCGACTGACCTGTTTAGAGCGGAAGAACCCATTATGCTTTTCAAAGGAATCTTGCTGCTCCTTTATTTTCTTTTGCACGTGATTCTGAGTGGGATGTTCTGCAGCTTTCAGCTTGGTTGTACCCATAGATGAAATCATGCTCTGTTGATTTAGGCACCAGCCTGGAACTCAGACTGAGACTTAGGTTCACTCCACTACTATGCTCCACTACCGAGTCTGCTCCGATGTGCTGGAATTCCAGTGAATCGCAGCAGCCTCCATGCTCATGTACAGGAGCCCTGGAGTATGTGAACTTGTTTTGTCCAGTTGTGGGTCGCAAGGCATTGCCCTGATGCACAGGAAGTCTGGGACTTGCCGAACCAAAACAGTAACAAGAAAGCTCCCAAGATGCTAGAGGAATGGTTCAAACAGAAGACAAATAAAATATGAACTCCAGATCCAAAGGAATAAGATTGAAGTGGGTGGGATGAAAGTCAATTGGGATCATTATGAAACATCCCACCCACCATGGAACTGAGGGAACTGGCTTTACATGGTCTTTGAACACCACCTCAAGTGCAATAGCAGTGCAATAGTGGTCATTGGTCGAGTTTTATACTGGACCACCCTTTTTTTTTTTTTTAACCCCTTCATTCCCTTGTCCATTTCTGAATGAGGAAAAGACTGCAAAAAGTCCCGTTTTTCAGATCATTGGTGGAAATACATGTCAAGCATTTGCCCTCACGATTCTATTGGCTATGCCTAGAGGTAGTGCTCCTCCTGGCTGTGCACAGCAAAGGTCCCAGCCAGCCAGGGAAGGAGGGAGGTGGCTGCTGTATAGTGGCCCTGCCCCTCACTGCTGATTGTCCAAGGGGCCTGGTGGCCCCACATCTCACTACTGAATGGCCAAGGTAGCAGCAGTCCTGACCCTAACCACTGATTGGCCAAGGGAGCCAGTGGTCCTGCCCCTTACCAAGTGGTGTCCTGTATTCTGGGGATGTGTCAGGGGCCACCCTAAGTGCAGCTGCAGTAGCATGGAGCTGAGCATGGGCCAACCCAAGCATTTACTTCTTATCCAAGTGTTTGGCTAACCTACTCCTACGGCACTGTGTAGTGAAGGATGCACCCCTGTCCAATGCACTGCAGACTGGACACATTATGAGTCTTGTAATTAGTTTCCCAGTGGCCAGCTTCCAGTGAGAGGATCTCGGCTACACGCCTACTTCATGCAAGTGGGGGACTCCTCACTCCTGTGACCACTGGCTAAGAGCAAATGAGACTCGGAGGCATCCAAACCCCAAGCCTCTGGGCTTGGGCCTGCACATAGGATGCCCGCCAGTGGATTTGGGAGTTTGAAGCCAGTCATAGCACCACAGATGGCTTTTTGAACGACTGAGTTGGTTCAGTCGAGAAGATTCAGAACTAATTTTGCTAATTTAACCTGGAACAAAAATTTTTCCAAAAATCACTCGGGTTCTTGCACAGGTTTTCCAGCCCACATCAACTTCCAGCCTTCGGCAGCTACACCAATTTAAAACTCACTCAAGTATGCCAAAAGCTGCAGCAGTCACAACAGTGATTCCAATGTAGATATACCATGGGACGCTGCTACTAAGTTAGCCAGAATCAGGGGAACAATTAGCCTGTCTAGTGAATAGAAGCGTGCTCCAGTTGCAAAGCTCACTGAAGCCAATGGGAGAGCTGCAGCCGATCTCAATGGCCCTTGGGCTGGGCCTTGCATTCCTTTTACCTTGTGAAAAGTCACTTAGCCTGTGACTTCAGCCAAATGAAATAAAGGAGGGATGACACACATGCCATGACTTGCAAAAGACAGATTGAAATAGCCAGTGATTCACCTCCTGGGGAAAAAGGGACAACTTTGTGCACTTACACTAGATTCTTTCAATGTGGCACTTTATATGCCAGGAGCTCCCAAGAAAATATGGTGATAGATGAGTTCTCTTCGCTGTATGCAGTAATACTGCTGCCGATGCAAGAGGGATTACTAGCAATAAGTTGCTGAAATGGAAGGCTGAGTTGTACATTACTGAAAACCTTATTTTATTTAGTTACCCAAGACGTGTACTTGTCCAAAGGTAACTTATTGTTCTTCTGGCATTTTATCTCTAATTTGCTAGAGGCCAGTTCTGTCAGGGAAATAGGAAATACATATTATTGATGCAGTCACTGAGAAAGTCTCAGTTCCCCAGTTGTCAGCACTCCTTACTTTTTTTCCCCAGAACAAACAAAGTCCTGCTTACCTGCATTTACAGACATGAGTGTCCAAATCCTCAGGCTCTCCTCCATGCAGGCACTGCCTCCACATCTCCCAGAAATTCCTCATTGGATGTGGGAGGAAGTGGGAAGCAGATCTCCCTTTGGCCATGCCCTATCCCAACCCAGACCGTGGTGGGGATGGACTTGCACCTAATCAAGAGATATGGGGTCTGGCTGCCCTCTGGGAAGTATGTTCTCACCCTGGGTGATGTCCACAGGTAAATGTTAAGGCAGCTTTGGTTTTCAGCTTGACCCCAGTGGTATCAATAGGTTGATTTTGGAACAGGTGACAGAAAATAAACTACGAATGGCTGGTTAACTACAGGAGGAAATAAACTTAGTGACAAAGTACAGTACATTTTTCACAGCTTAGCACAGTCTTACAGGCACTACAGGGATCTAGAAGTGTAACAAAGAGGCAAACTCTTCCTTGTATGCTAAAAGCTGCCATCAGGTGGCCTCACATGGGTTAGCCGAGGCATTTGTTAAACAGTAGACACCAATACCTCTTTGGGGCAGCCGTAAAGCTGTCTAGGCAGAGATCCATCCGATTTCAGGCAAGGATGCGATTCCTGGAATTGAAATAACAGTGAATCAGAGCAACGGAAACATTACACGTGTTATCTCTTGAATGATAAAGACACCACCACACATGTCTAATTTTCCCACCCTCTAACAGCTGTCAGACACCAGCTCTTTCTTTTATGCAGATGCTAACTGCAAACAGCAGTGCCATTAAGTCAGTTTTCTTCTGCAGTCAAGATCCATTAATGTCACACCACTGCATCTTTCCTTCATCATCCCGAATTTTAAGGCAGCATCTGGGATGGATGAAGCTATGAACAAGGAGCTTATTTCCTCTACCATCAAATAACCACCCACGTTTCAGCCAGCATGAGAGACTGAGTTCCCACCAACAACACAACTCAGGATGTCCTGACCTCATCTTTGGAGGTTTCTTGATTCAGTTAAGCCAAATCAGAAGGTTCTGAAAAAGCATTAGCAGGATCTGTTTCTAAGAACAGGATACAAGTCTCCACAATTTAGGAGCTCCAATAAAACAGACATCTGTTATTAGCAATTGCAGCTCGGGAAATTCCGTGACAGGTAAAACATGGTACTCTATAGCATCTAATGCTCAAAGACCACATGGCCCAGTAGTTAGAATTTGGTTCAGCTTAACAAAAAAAGGAGATCTGAATAAGCAGGGAAGAACGAACTTGAATCTTGTTTGAACTAGGCTTAAGGTGATGCTATCTGTCTTCTGCTAGGACTTCACAAGGAGCTCATCTCTTGCAAAAATGCACTTTGTCCAAATGAGTAACAGCATCTCTTCTTCCAGCTCGGAGGCTTAAAGGCGCAAGACTGGATTCTGTGAGCTAGCTCACACCCTTACTTAACTGGTGTCAGAGGAGGGTGGTAAGGAAAGACGAGATGGACTTTGGCCTGGGTTAAGCTGCTCATGTTAGACTGTGTGGGGACAGCTCAGTTTGAACTCAAACAGCTTAGCTCCTATGTAAAGCTGTGAGCCTCTCTCTGCTTATCAGACACGTTAGTTTGCAGATGTCAGTTATCACATGCTAACAGTATGCCTTTTATCCTAGCCTCAGCAAGGTCTTGATGGCATCTTTTCCTGCTTTCAAATCACCTATAGTGCCTGATATCATAGGGGTAACTTCTGATTGAAGTGAGCAACACACTTTCATCCTTTAGATACAATAGCTTTACTTCCCACAGTCTCGCAGTAGCAGGCAGGCTACAGGCGGTTTTTTACAAGTCACTGCTTAGTGAAGAATGAGGGAAGCCTCCAGTCAAGTGTGACCAGCCCCAAGCTCCATCAGTTCACCTTGGTGCACTTCTGCCACTTCTTTTCTTCATACTTACTTTCACACACACACCCCACACCCCCCCCCCTTGATTTGCTATCATCCCCTACAGGATAAATGCATTTCATTTGCATCTCAATCTCCCATGAATCCAGCCTCTCACTCAATTACGGTTGGTACCTACAAGCATAGTCTGTGCCCAATACTTTGACTGGTAATGACTGACAGTGCCTGAAGCAAGAAACTGTGTGATCTTCATGGACTTTTTTCAGAGCCTGGTCTAAGCTGCTGCTAATAGATTGTCTGTTGCATGCTGGTGCCGACAGGCACAGGCAGGTGTTTTTCTCTTGCTGAGACTTAGAAGCCCAGCTCCCACAAGCATTTCTCACAGGCTGCTGCAGAGATCCACCTTAAGAGATTTATTAATGCCAAAGAAGACATTTTATTTGAGGCATTCATCAGCACTAATATCTCATATCTTTCAGTTCACCGAGTATTTAGTATTTCAATGTGGGCCAAATTCATTTGAATCATTTCTGCAGTGGCTGCAATTTCACACATATAGACAATCTAAACCCGATTACACCCTCCACCCTTCTGAATTTGCCTCTGAGATGACAGCAACTCACAAAAGTAAGGCCTCTTACAATTAAGCAAGATTAAGCTTTCTCCGAATAGAAGGATCATTTACAGCAATCCCTATTTTGATGGTTATATTCACTACATCCTAACCCATTAAACAGTGAACCCCTCCCACACCAACCAAACCAGACCCAACCAATCCACGGGATTGATTTTGCTCTCCTAGACACTGATGCAAAACAGCTGTACTCATCAGTGGATTTATACTGCTTTAAGACAAATGTTAAAGAAGAACTGGGCCTTTCAACATCAAGGGTTAATAGACTCCAATGGACACTTCCACATGCTATAACAGTGATGATCCCAGCAACAACTCTTACCTTTGAAGACAAGTGCATTATTCCAATTTGGTCTCAATAAACAAGTACCCCTCTGACCAGTATTAAGTACTGGACAAACGCCACAGTGGAAATCGGAAATGGCTCTTGGAGAATAGTTTCTGATCCCTTTGAGGTGACTGAGCAATACAAGTGCTGAACAGCAAAACAGAATTTTACTTTCAAGCAAGAGTGAAGATAAACACCTGTACAAATTACAAGAATCAATCTTTCATACGCTTACAGGGGCAGGTTCTCCAGCGAGACGGCACTGCTGGCACAAGCTGCTGACAGCTGAATACATTTAAAGCTTTCCTCACTCATCTTTTCATTAACACTTTGCAGCTCTTTGCAGACCTGACTGGAGAGAAAGTAAGGCTTATGAAAACCATGAAATTACATTTCCAAACACTTGGCTTAAAAGAAATCCTTTCAATTGTTCCCTCTCTAACAGGCACAGCAAGGTTCTAAACAATGAAGCAAGAGTGGTCTCTTGTGGAAGTACACCACATCTACAGCTTTAATACTAAATGAAAGGCATTCAAACACAGCATTTGTTAGGTGGCCTCTCTATGCCATCTGCATAAACTTTCTTGCTTTAAGTTTTACCTGCAGCACTTCCAAAATTTGAGCAGTAGAATGGGATGGTTTCCAAACCGTAGTCAGAGAGGTCAGGGTAAGAGAAGTCAGCATGTCTCTGGATCACCCCAGCCTGCTACCCCACCTCCTTCTACTTCCAGTTAGAAGTCAGATAAGTTTATATGATAGTATGCAATAAGTTTTTGGAACTACTGCTCCTCAGGTTGCATTTTTTAAAACACAAATGACATTAGTTTACTCAAGTTCACAGGAACTTTACAAACTGGAAAAATCAGCATCTTTGCTCTCACAGACTCATGCATGTTAGGGGCGGGAAGGCATGTGAGAATATTAAACAGGGCCTACATTCAGACCTGGCCCAGGTTTCTTCCAAAGCTATAAGTTTAGACAAGTCAATTTTCATAGAACACAAGGAAAAAAGAGAGGACACAAAGGAAAGCAGCATAGGCTAGTGCAGACAATTTTATGGGTTGTTGTAAATATGTACCATCTTGAAGTGTGTCAGGCAAAAGTTCCAGTTCTTTTACAAGAAGGCAGATTCCTTGGCTCACCTGAGATGAGTTTGAAAGTTAGGACAACTGGATTTTATCTCGGTTCTCAAAGCCCCAAGTACTCTCAGATAAAATCCAGGACCACTGAAGGCTCATTTCAAAACTTCAAGTAACACTAGGGCCTAAGGTTGAATAATCTTCACATTCACTGGCCTGTAACTTAGGCCCAGTGCAAAGCTCAAAAGACAATGGAAAAGCTCACATTGACTTCACGGGGTTTTGGATGAGGACTATGAAGCAAAAGGTGATGACAAGAGAAAATAAAATCAAAACACCAAGACAGGACTGCTCTGGATTGTATATTTTCTAATTCCAAGGGGAACCACCCTTGAATGAAACAACCCTATTCATGGCTTGCAGTAGTCTTAGGCCCTCTTGATAGGATTTTAAGAGACTGCTTCACACTGGCAAAATTCCCAGCATACCTATGGCTCCTTAGCATTACTTTGGTGAAATGATTTTAGGCTTTACCCTGAGACAGGCAGAAGTATGCACTTAACTCTAGTATTCAGTCCTTCCTTCACTACAAGAAGAAGCTTAACTGATGTATGGGTCTTTAGTTATGTTTTGCAAGAGTTAGGCTGGGAGCAGATATCGAAATCATTGAGGGCAGCTATGCCAAAGAGAAGCTTGGTCTTGTGAATGCTGTAAAACAAAAAACCAGCCCGATCTTTCTGAGCTTTTGCATTTACAAGGCCCAGAGCGCAGCTCTAGCACTATAGAAAAATTTTCATCTCCTGCACTCACAAGCTTCCCATAACAAATGTCAATTGTTCCAGGAAGAGACTGCAAGTCATGGCAAGGTTTGACATCCTTAGGAAAGGTTAATGAATTCCACAAAGGGTTTCAAACTCTATTCAATAGACAGCCAAGTGCAGACAAAGTAGTGGGGAGGGAGGAGGCAAGAAAGAGGTCAGTAGGCATCTGTGTATATCTTGAGGGAGATCAGAAAGGATTGGGGATCTCTCCCCACCCTTTCTTTCTTAAGGGAAAAGGAAAAATAAAAGAAGGAAATACTAGCTGACAGTTTCACTCCTAAACGTACTCTAATAATTGCCCAGAGGTCACAGACTGGTTAGGTTACTACAACCACTACATCTGTGACCATGCCCCCTAAGATAAGTTGCAACACTGTAACCAAAAAACTAAGCCTCTTCTATATCCACTTAGTGATTAGGGGGGAAGAAAATGAACTAGTAGGAAAAAAAGCACAAACGTGTCCCCCCACCCCAACACATGCAATTACTCTAATCTGCACCATCCTCCTTCCCGTGCGTCACAAAAACACCCCCATCTGTTCACTAGCAGCCTGCTGAAGGTTGGGTGCCAAAAGAGAGAGAGAGCATCCCTTCTCTTCCAGGGGGGTCGTAAGCAACCCCCAAAGCCCCCACTACTGTGCATAAGAGAAGGTTCCTGTGCCAATACACTTATAGTTTTGTGCTGGGAGATGACAAAAGAAACTGTTTCCAAATTAAGGAAATTTGAGGGATGGAAAAAGAATAAAAAAAACTTGCGCAGAATTTTTTTCAGAACAGGGAAAGCGGGAAGCATTATAGAAAAGAAAGCCAAGACCACCAGTGAGGTATCAGTCCGTGAAGGAAGAAAAAAAAAAAAAAAGAAACCCGACACAGCTCTTCTGACAAATATATTTCTCTTTAGCTATTATTTATCACGATTGTGCATGCATCAGCTTGTGGCTGAACTGTGGAGACCAAGAGAGAGAGGAGTCAAGCGTGCCGGTCTTGAAAGGAACCCATCAACAGTCACAGGGATGCTATCACCCCATGAAAGGGAGCGACTTCTCCAGTCCCCCTTACAAAAAAGGAAGAGACAACACAAGTAAAAGATCAAATAT
This sequence comes from Alligator mississippiensis, assembly GCF_030867095.1. Classification (NCBI taxonomy): domain Eukaryota; kingdom Metazoa; phylum Chordata; order Crocodylia; family Alligatoridae; genus Alligator; species Alligator mississippiensis. The sequence continues at coordinate 12,110,726 of NC_081835.1, read as the reverse complement.
ATCCTTTTAATACAAATCTGTAAAAGCTAAACTCTCAATCTGAATAAGTCCTTAGGACAATTATAAAAAGAAGATTTGGTCCTTTTACAAATCTCCCCCTCGATAAATAGATTTTACAATTAAAACATACAATACAATTTTAAAATCAGAAAAAATTATATTGCACATTACACTGAAAAGTACAAAGTTATATGCATCAGCAAGTTATCCCAGAAGTGTTTTTAACTTGGCTTTAATATAAAACTTAAGAACAACAACACAGATTTTTCCACTCTAGTGCATAAAAACATATGTCCTGTGCTCTGCAATGTAAAAAGATTTTATTTCAAAAACAAACATTTCAAAGGAGGAGAAGTTTTTCAAAGATATGGCATGCCTTTTACCTTTAGGTCACTATTTTAAGTCTATGGCCCAGATTTCTTACCACAGGATGTTAAATCACCTCTGCAAAATAAACTGGAGATTTCAACCCTTTTCTAGTGGGCAGCTGGCCACACCTCATTTGGCATTGCGACTAGTGGTTTGACACACCAGGTATCAAAATATCATGGAGACATCACTTCACTGCTAGATTAAATATATCCACCTGGTATAAGTTTGAGGCACATTGACTGGAAAGAGTAGACAACTGCCCCTGTTGCACCTTTTCCAATTCTGACAATCCACATGAACAAATAAAAAGCATTCCTGAACAGCAAGTGAATTTGCAAGTGAACTTGTGAATTATCCCAATCTAAGCATATTTCTATGCATGACACCCAACCAGAACTCATGGCTGAGCCCGGTTTTTCAGAAGGCACAAACACTGCTAAGGAGTGGCAGGACATACAACGCATGTTGAAAGAGCTGAACTAGGGGTTGGGGAAATTCCAATGGTGACTTCTGTTGGCAGAACGCCTAGGGCAACCTTTACCGCTGTTAGCATCAACTAATGGCTCCCAGCACTGGCCAATCGTGACTATCCGAGTGCTGTAGGTAAAAGTTACCAACTTGTAAGGAGTCTGGCTCAGGCAGCAGCATTTCAAAATGACCAACTACTTTTTGCTCTGTGCCTTCCTTGGTAGGCAGAATATATTTCTTCAATACGTTTTTTGCACCTAGATTACCATACTAAGGTCTACCAGCATCGCCAAGTAAACTAACAGTCCATACATCGTCACCTGCACTCTCCGAATACATCTTTGGTTTTTAACACCCTGAAAGTATTCCGTTATAAACAAACACACAGTTAAGTCACTAGGAAATAACATTCTAGCAATAATTTTGCCAAAAAAACTTGAAATATCTAGATGTTACCTGCATCCTTATCTTTGAGCATATCTAATTCTACTAGATTTGTTTTTGGACATGTACACTCAACTCTCCCAAATTACTCGCTCCCCCTTGCAAGAACAGGTATTAGGTAAAATTGGAAGACAAGATTTGTTTGCCTGAATATAATATATATGGGTTGGATGAACAGGAGATTCTAATTTGAGATCCCTGAGATGAATTTGCATATTAAAAACATCAGGCAATAACCTCTTACACACTACTTTTATCATGTTTTTATTAGGAAAAAAATTAATAAAAGCAACATATGGCTTATGAAGAATTGGATTTTTTTTTTGTAATAGGACAATATGGAATTGCAGATCAAATCTGTCCTCATTACTGAAATATCTCTTTAATTTTTGGCTCTACTTGAAGTGGAGAACAATGTTTAGGTAGCTGAATTGATTGCAACTGAAGCCTAAAACAGACTAACTGATAAGCCACTGAAAATAGTAGCCATTAATTTGTGGGGGGGTTTTCAGTCTGTGTTGAAGTGATTTTCTTCCTTCATAATAGTTGGTCCAGAATGACTGCTCTCTTCCTAAGAGTTCACAAAATAAGCTCAATATTCAGGCATGTCTGAACTGACCTTGGTGTATCTGAAGAGGCTGGCTGGGAAGGCAAGGGATGCAGCATTACAACAGGTTTCTAGCAATGACCTTTTGGACACGAGAAACTATCACATGGCATCAAACTGACTAAATATAAGTAGCCCCAGTGGGAACAATGTGGTGAGACGCTGCATAGTGCCTACAGGTGAGGAGCACTCTACTCCTGTTGATTTCAGTGGCTCTTGATTTACTGCAAACCCCCATTAACCCTCTACTGACTGCCTCTCCAGAAGGACCACTCTATCAGTCAACATGCCAACTTCAAGAAGCCAATTCCAACCCTAAAATATTATTTAGGATTAGCATAATACACTATATCTTTCTAGTTTTTAAAATCATCATTTTCATGTTTGAGACCCACAAAATCATAGCATTAGTTTCTTCCAGTATTAACTGGTCCTACTTTACCAAAAAAAAACCAGCCACCTCCCTGTGCCTCACAAAGAAATTCAGCTTTTCTGTGAGTGAAGATGAGCTTAAGGCACTAACCCATTAATATGCTACTAGGAATGTTTTCTTACCCTGTCAGTAATTGTATGCTTTAATCAGCAACTCTCCTGAAGGGGCACTAGATGCATGACAAACAGCTGAAGAACATTTTGAACACCTGCAGATAGGTATACAAGGTGAGCTGCTTAAGAGTGATGCATGTGGCTTTGTGCATCTCCTCCTTCCCCCTCCCCACAAAAAAGGCACCTTATTTTTTTCAATTACTAGTTTCTGTAGCTAGTAGACTTTTGTGGCTATGCAACTAGTGTTAAGAATATTGTTGTATAACATCTGCCTACATGCTGGATCTCTTGACTACAGAGATATCTTATAAGACCAAGACCTGTCGTGTCTCCAAGCTGTTACTCTAAAAATATTTGTTTCAGCCAAAATCTACTACAAGTGTCTTCTACCTGAGCAATAATTAGCATTGTTTATTGCTAGTCAGAATAGCCCAATGATTAGACTCACTAAAGACAAAATTGCACATTCCCTTTACTTTCCCAACCAAATGCCAAAACATTTTCACCTTCAGCATCAGACCCTCTCTAAAAAACAAAAAATAGCATCTGCAATGCAGCTACAAAGAGGTAGCTAAACAGCATTTATGACATATGCCAATTGATTAAAAAAAAAAAGTTAACCAGCCTTCACTGCAAGACTAGCATTTTTGTATGGCATTCTCATGAGAAAACCCTGTTCACCTTGTATTCAGAGTTTCCAATACTTACAACATTTCACTCTAAGGGCTGTAACTCGTATTAGTACAAGATCTCCCTCCAAGTTCACGGTTACATCCTTCAGAAACATGATGGCTACAGATAAGCAATTCATTGTATGCAAGGATTCACTGTAGATGTGTGTGTGTGTGTAGCTGGAGAGAAATGTCTACACCACAAACTCTACTTCCATCCTAGGACAAAGCACTGCTGGGGAGAACAGCTCAAATCAAGCCCACCATTTGATCTATTTGCCTCATGTAGATGCTCTTCAGTGGCAGCAAATATCTCCTCTCATCAGGGACTCTATTACACTGGGAGCAAAAAGACAAAAGACAATTACTGGCAATGAAGGAATTTCAGTTATTCTCAATATTACAATGTGGGCGCATTTGCAGAACTACTACAGGAGTGGTTCTCAACCTTTTTAGGCTCACAGCATCCCTAAGAAAAATGTCAGCTCTTAGTTTTTACTTTTTTTGCCTAGAAATAATGGAGCAGTTTCCCTATTGCAAAGAACTTCAGAAAGACCGCAACTAGGGATTTCTATTTGAAATCTCTGGGGTTCTTCTGTGAATAGTGCTTGCAAATCTAACAGTGCTAATATTGTGTGGCAGCCTTGAAAGGTTCTCAAGGCACCCCAGGGTACCTCGCCACCTGGCTGAGAATCACTGGTTTACTGGGTACTAACTACAGAGCTGAGCACCACGTGTGGTAGCCCAATCTGCTATATCTGATCATTTTGTTCCCGTCCCCCCAACCTCTGCCCCCCTTCTTAGTATTTTTTTTAGGGCACACTGTGTGCCATTGTAAGCAAAATACTAAGGTATCCCTTCTTTAGCTCACTGGCTTTGACATGTGCTCCCTGCCACCCTCTTCCTGAAGAACCTGTTTTTTTCACCTGGCCCAACTCACTAAAATACCTGGAGGTCTTTGAAAGGTGAAAGGACAAGCTATCCGTTCATTTAATCTTGGCCTCAAACATCAAAAAAGGAAAGAGCCTGTGACAAGAGATGTACGAGCTACTGTAAGAACTAGAGGGTGCCAACTGAGCTCGTCCCTATCCCCTAGATCACACCCACCAGATAGTAAATTAACTTTTAGTCACCAGAGGAAGGAGAATTGGAGCTGATAAGACTGTACCTATGCCATTCAGACCCAAAGAAGCACTTATTCTCTTTTACGTCCCAAAACATTCAAAATTTAAAAATAATGAAGTACAAGCTTCAGGGGCATCAAACTCTCCTCCTGCCCCAGGCTGGGTCCAGGCAGTGGAGCTTCTTGCAGGCCAGATTCAATCCAGGGTATGGGGTGGCTCCCATTTCTGTCTAATGCATGTGGCAGTGACTCCAGCTCCTGCCGCATGCCCAAAGCTGGAGCTGGAGTTTCTGCTAACATATGCTTCATGCCAGGGCAATAGCTAGCAGCTCTGGGTCTGGCACAGAGAAACTCTGGGTCCAGCATGGGAAGGGCCAAGGACCTGGGTCCACAGAAGCAGTAACAACAGAAACAGCCAAAGAACAACCAGGGCTGAGTCGGCTTTTATTCACCCTCCTGCCACATCCACTAGGGCTCGAGGGCACGGGATGGCAGAACCCTGGCTCGTGGATTGCCCAGGTGGCTGCATTCAGCCCGCTGGCATTATGTTTGACGCTCCTGCTCTAGAGCCTTACTTACCGATGCTAAGTGACTTTCTATTCCCCAGGGCTGTCCTGCCTAGTTGGGCTCACCGTTTCTACCATAACACAGCCAGACACTTTATAAAAGGGCTTACATTGGAGCTGAAGTTGACTGCTTTAACTTCATTAGGTTTGAGTTTTTGTACATTCTTTTCCTCCTCTTCTGGGAAGATATCTTGCCATGCTGAGTCACGAAAACGTTTGTCCACGGACACAATATGCCCTTCAGTAGTAAACAAATATTTATTTCCAGATTTGTGCACTGGGTTCTCTTCATCAAATAACTAAGCATGAGGAAGAGAAAGAGAAAGAACGAGAACATGAAGCATGGATTCATCGGTTCATTATCAGACACTTCAAATGGATATAGAAAATCCACCACCCAACATTGTTTCTTTTAGTGGCATTAATACCTTGAAAGCACAAAGACATTAGTTTCTTAAAAGAATATAAAATAAATAATATTGCACAGTAAACACTCTTGAGCACTCCTTTTAATAAAATGCTTCCACCCTGAAATTTGAGGACAAATAGTTCATGTTATTAATTCAAAAGTTAGTGACTTGAATTATAACGACCTTCTATACCTTCCCATGCTATCACTTGCCTGCCCACATTGCCTACAAATGAAAAAGCCATTAGTGCTACATACTACTAAAAAGTAAGACTTGAGTTTTTGGGTTGTGATCTGAGAAATAAATACCTACCAGATACAAATATTTACATGTTTCACTGAGAAAGAAGCTCTCCATTCGGTCTTCTTTAGACTTCTCTACAACATGGTGTAATGTAGCATAGCCACACCTGAAAAATTAAAAAACACAAAACCAAACTGGTTTTATTGCCACTCCATTAAGTACTTGAAAATGAACAAGTTGTTCAATTTCATTCCTTCTAAATGAACAACAGGGGCTGACATTAAAAAGGGCGGGGAGGGGCATTCCTTTGTTTTAAGCCATCAAAAAGTATCTCACTAGTAATTTTTTTATTTTTTTTGGCAGATGTCACTTCTGACACATCGAAACCTTGAAAAAGCAGCGAGAGAGTCACCACAATATACTCAATAGATTTGGTCAGGAATTCTTTAAATAAAATTTGTATTAATTGGAAAAAGTGCCAGTTAATTAAAATAAACTTTCCATAGTGCAAAAATAGTTTCACAGCTCCCTCTCCACCATACTACAGTAAACAGCCCATGGAGTCAGCAGTCTCCCGTGGAATATGGAAGACCCAGATCCAAGGTTCTAATTTACCCAATTCAAAGTATGGAGGAACACCTGGGTCACTTGTATCCAAGGTGAACCTACTGAACTGCTGGCTATTCTGGATATTATTTCAAAAACGCCAGTTTTTTATTCCACAGAGGAAAAACTAGTATCAAACCCCCAATATTTTTTTTATTGAACAGACTTGTTTTCTAGGTAGCACTTATTGAAAAGCAAGACTCCCATCTTGACAAAAGAAGGGCCATGATCTACATTGCCACATGGGTGGTCCCAGACTGTAAAGAGTCTGAACCTGTGACTTCTTGGGCCAGCACCTCATAAATCACAGGATAACAATATCTAGTTAACTCTCTCATGCATACTGCTAATGTCCTGATCTTCTCTCTCCTGTAATTGCCAAAGCTTTTTTTTTTTTTTTTTTTGCAAGTAACAAAGAACTATTCTGTTCAACTAATTGGCAAATTCAAAAAATAATAATAATAATCCAGGGCCACTGTGCAACACAGAAAATACACTTCAGATAAAGTGTACCAATAAATTTGTTTTACCTAAACAGGTCTAAAGACAGATTACTTAGTTTCAGTGCAAGTCCCGCTATAAAAAGTTACAACATTTCACTTCTAATGAAGAGCCCATATATTAAAAAAAACAAATCAGTTGCAATGTCTTGACAAGGAAGCCGAATTTGAGCTAAAGAAAGCTCTTTGAACACAGGCAACCAAACCAGTTCCCTGACTTTGCCAATAATGGTCCCAAGGGATGCATTACTGGAAAGATGTACATGTCCTTAAAATTGAGAGAGAGAAGAGCACTTCATTTTTCCAAAGAATTGTGTAGTTCTTTCTGCCTCAGGATGCAATTTTCTGCTCAAAGACTGGTGCTTTCAGCCAGTTGGATATGGTAAATACCTTCAGAACTTCATTTTTATTAAATACTTTTTTGCCCCCAGTGGTAGATAGTGACATTTCACAAACAATACCTAAATACATTTACAATGGTGAGAAAGCTAAAAAACTTTGGAAACTGACTTGGCTTTTGTGTATTTCTCCAGACTCTGTAAAATATCCATTCCAACATGAAGGTAAAAAGGATTCTTGGTGGCCTAGGCAGAGAAGGAAAAATGTGTCATGGATTTATAACATTAAAGCTGTCATTCATTACAATGGGAGTTTATTGGCATCAGTTTGAAGGAGTTAATGCAGCGCAACCACAAGGCACAGATATTCCTTTATGCTTAAGAATAGGTGGTGCTCTTCTGACAGTCTACCTGTACTGTAATAACTTCCTTCCCAAAAGTATTTACACAAGAATTTGCTAGGTGTGGTATCAGAAGGAAAATATGTTGCGAAGGCTAGCGATAAAGCTGCCCTTCAACTTTTTTCTCCTTCAAAGCCAGTAAATCATCAGGGGTTCTTTGCAACACCCAAGCACCTAAGGCTGTGTACAAAAGAAACAAGAGGCACATATGCACTACACTTTAAACCGGGCTCAATGCTTTTGCACCACTTTAATGGTGTCAGTGTTTGCACACCTCAGCAGCGTATCGCGCATTAATTCCAGCCGCTGTAGGAAATTCGGCAGCATAATGCACCTTAAATGACTTGGGGTGCAGCAAACTAAAACTCCTCTGAGGAGTTTTATAGTTTGTTGCTGCCCCTACAGCCATGGAGCGAAGCACTGGGCTCCATGCAACTCCACACCTCTGCAGGAAACCCTGCAGGCAGCAGCCCAGGAAAGCAGGCTCTGCCCAAGAAAAGTGGCAAGCCCAATCTTTTTCCCCCCCCCACCTTTCCCCATGGAGCCTGCCTGCCTGAGCTGCAGGGACCACCCCAGCTGGGTGCCAGTGGCCAGGTACTGTTGGGGGAGACACACGACACCTCTGCTGCTGCAGAGGGAAGCACCAGCCCCTCCTGCAGCCCAGGGATCGCTCCACCTGCCAGCAGCTTGCCCTCCCCTCCCTGCCAGGGAGGCAGGTAAGTCAGTGGGCTGTGGGCATGACACAGGGGTTTAAATCACCCTTAAATTGAAGCGGTGTTTTTTTAAAACCCACCACTTCAACTTAGGGCCCCTGTTTTGTCTACACACGTCCCAAGACCACTCGGGAAAGACTGCTCCTGACAGAGGTTGGGCAGCATGGCAGTGGCTAAATATACATTAGGAAAAGCAGAAGCAGTACAGGCCAAAAAGCTTCTCCAGATTAGAGTAGCACAACATGTCACGTACCTGATAAAGAAGGTAAGTAGATTCCACCAGCTCTGGCCTTAGCGGATAGAAGGGGACATCAGGTGCCTGTAACTGCCAGTTGTACCTCTCTGGGAGAGCTCCATAACGCTTCCATATGGCATAATAGAAGGCGTGGAGACAAATAGCATCTTCCACATCTCCTTTTAAAACCTAGAGACAGAAACACCTATGAACACACATCCAATAAACCCTATACCAACAATACAATGCAGACAGCTGCTTTTGAGAGGCTTTGCCTCCCATTTCCTGTATGTGCACAAATGCTATTTGCAATATGCACCTAAACGAGGAAGATTTTTTCCAGCAAGAGCCACAATTATATGGTTAATATCTTCACACCTAAGCATTGGAACAAGAATGTTCCTAACTCAGTTCTAGAATAGCATGGTTAAAGGCATAACTGAATTCAGAATTAATTCTTGAAAATAAAAGCTGCAGCATTAACAATGCAGTCTCAAGCAGGTTTTTCCCAGCTGATATCCTGGTCCTCCTTGGTGCCAAAAACCATACCCAATGACTGCTAGTGGGGACCCCAAGTCTGGACTCGCTTGCAACCCAGAACCTGCACTGGAATGAACACCTCTGACACCAACCCACTGTACTGTCTAACCACAAAAGGCTGAGGATTGAGATTACCTGCAGTCCAGGAAAAAAGGCTTGCAGAGAGTCAATCCAGGTGTTCATCAGCTGACCGTTGAACATGTTTACATTAACATACAAAGGAGGGTCACCTTCACCTTCATTGCAAGCTTCTCGTCTGCATAACAATGAGAACATAGAAACATTCAACTTTTCTAAGAATATAATGCACATTAAACAGGATACATCACAACACTAACAGAAGCACAAACAAATCATAAGTTTCAGGGTATTAGATTTTTATTGATGCACATGTACTAACCTTCATTTTACAAAAAAAAAATCAGGCCCTAATTTTAATTTGCATTAATAGGAGACTTACCAGTAGTTTGAGAACAGAGTCCCAGTACCATATCTATTTCTGATCTCACCCCCAAGTCTATGAACTTGGTAACCAGATACTTAGCCTAAGCAGCAAATAAATACTAGTTTAGTATTCATCTCCTTCCCCAATCAACTGATCTAGACAGGATTACTACTGGGTGCAAACTTCAAAAAGGGAGTCAGAATATGGAGGAAACAAAAGTGAAGAAAAATTTCCATGAAAGATTACAGCTTTCCCTATTAAGTACAGCAGATACCATACATAACTTGGCATATACTACAGACACTCTTAATTTAAGGGAACAATAAGTATATGAAACTTACCCTCTTCTTAAGTGATTCTGAATGCTCCGATAAGCATCATTGAACATCTCCAAGTCTTCCTTTTCTCCAAAAAGAATGTAGGACTTCAAAAGATATTCATAGAACGAGTCTGATCCTGCTCCTAAGCCACTTTGTTTTCCAACCCAATGGCCAGTTTGAATATTCACAACATTTCCTTCATGAGTAAGGAGAGAGAGAAAGAGAGAGAGAGAGGAGGGGGAGAAATAAATACGGCTGAAGATATTTCCTGGAGTATATTTTAGCTGAAGCAAAAGGAAATGGATCACAAATGGAATCACTTAAGTGATCAGACCACACTCAGATTAAAAAGTAAAGTTAATTCACATGTAGTTATTCCATGTCTAAACATCAAATCCTTCTGCCTTTATTTCACAGGCCATTCTAAGCTATGGTAGAAGGACCACACATATAGAAACACCAAGTTTCATATCTAGCAGATCCATCAGGTGTGCTTCAGAACTATTATGCACAATTCTCCATTGAGTACCTGTGCCCTGGATTTCCATTAAAATAGGCTGCTTTCTCAGCATAGCCAGTGCCATTGTCCTGTGATAAGTGTATGTACACAAGGAGAGGACAATACAAAAGGTCAGACAGCGAGTGTCCCTCTTTCATGTGAAGGCAATTTTTTGCATCTGGCACTACCATTCAAGGGATTCAGAGTATGGATATATGGATAACTCATAGGGTAACGGGGAAGTTCACAGCTGTTCTGGTGGTAACTGATGTGTGCCTGCTCTTCCCTCATGGTGAGTGAAAGTTAACCTAGCCCTCAGTGAAAGCATGAGGGAAGCACCACAGAGTGGCTGGAAAACAGTAAATCCCAGCTACTTTCACCACTCAGTAAGATATTTATAGGTCTATTCCCACAAACGTGACATTAAAAACAGAAGACAGCCAATACATTCTTTTCTGACCAAGGTGACCAAGACATCCATGAAGCACTGAGTGGTACTTGACTACCTAACAGTCCAGTGTCATTGCTTCGGAGATTCCAGAGCGCTTTAACAGCTCGCCGAGCCACCCACTCGAACGTGGAATCCCCAAGCAGCCTGCTAAGCATCCCGAACTCCACCAACAAAGAGCCAGCTCCAGCAGTACAGGTTTCATTATTGCTGTCTGGAGGGACGCCGTTCTTCAGATTCACCTGTGGGAACAAAAAACACGGAGTTTCAGTTGCATCCAACATTTAGAGGCATTTTCACATGCGCCAGGGGTTGAGAGAGAGCACCGTTCCAACTAAAGTGCCCAGAGCATCTTGTGCATCTCGTAACTTCAAAATGGCATGGGGGGGGGCGCACTTTAACTTAAGCTTGTTCAATGAGCTTTACATAAACCACCCCCACTGCCATTGTAGGGTGCTTGTCCACATACTCGGCATTTAGTCACTAAAACCAGTCACCTGGTTTAAATTTTCTGTCATAGTTTAAAACAGCTAGATGAGGAACGTGGACGTGCTTTACAACGCAAGGGCTTATTATGACTAGTACAAAAGCGCTAGAGGGCATGTCAGAACTATTTTACCCTCCTGCCCTTTCAGTACTACTTTACTGCCAGGTGGCATTTTAGGACGAGATTTGATATTCTGGTGGTTTTATTTTCTTGGGTTGTGCCGGTTGTTTTTTTGGGGGAATTGGCGGTGGTTTTGCTTGAGACACATGCACTTTGGCCGGGGGGGGGGAAGGAGGTGGTTCAATAAGCAGTGCTGCCCACCTCCTCTGCAAAGCCTCCTGCTTTTTTCTGGGCACTCCCACTCCCCGCACAGCAGGGGCATGGTGTGGGTTGAGGCAAAGAAAGAAACAGCCCAGGTTCAATTACAGGAATTTTCTTATCATTTAGTCAATTTGCATGTCAATCTTTTAACTGCTGCATTTGCAGATCATCATTGCCCACAGTCATATCCCCCCAGCCTATGACAAGATCCCTTCAATACTTGTTCTCCATCCTGTCCTCTAACCACCCCCTCCCAAGCTTGCCTCTCTTCTCTGGTACTCCTGTTCCTTCTAAGCCTACTTTTGTCCCCAGCAGCATGTCCCTGTCCCCCTTCGACCACCCTGTTTGCCATTGCTCCACCTGACCGTCATACTGCTGCCTCTTTCTGGGACTGAAGGGTGCTGCGGGTCAGAAGTGAGGAGCACCAGCTGGGCTGAAGGTGTAGGGGGCTGCAGGTAGGGAGTGAAGTGCACTGGCAGGGCTTGTGGGGAAGGGGACTGGAAGGGCAGGGGGCTGCAGATTAGCTAGAAATGAGAGGTACTGGCAGGGCTGTTGGGGCGGGGGGCTTCAGATTCAGAGTGAGGAACACAGGCAGGTGCTGCCGGCACCAACCACCAGCCCCCCACTTGCTTGTGCCACAACTCCCAGGCCACTGCAGGGAGAGGAGAGTCATGCACTCTTAGAGAGGCTTGGGTCTGGTGGTGCACCCAGCTCTGGGTTGTAACAGTCATGTATAACAGTGAACGGTGTGGGCTATGCTAAACTGTTTTATGTGGCCGTTGCACCCAGCCCTGGGGTGCATCTCAGCCCTCCCCATACACTTCTATGGAGTGGTTACACCCCAGAGCTGGGTGCCTCTGTAGGACTGGAAAGGACCATATACCCCTTCAAACCATTACCTTAAGATTCCTCAACAGAACTTTGCCTGCCTATGTCCTTAGACTAACACGGCTACAACCAAAAGCCCCACGCCATTCATAGATTCATAGATGTTAGGGTCGGAAGGGACCTCAATAGATCATCAAGTCCGACCCCCTGCATAAGCAGGAAAGAGTGCTGGGTCTAAATGACCCCAGCTAGATACTCGTCTAACCTCCTCTTGAAGACCCCCAGGGTAGGGGAGAGCACCACCTCCCTTGGGAGCCCGTTCCAGACCTTGGCCACTCGAACTGTGAAGAAGTTCTTCCTAATGTCCAGTCTAAATCTGCTCTCTGCTAGCTTGTGGCCATTGTTTCTTGTAACCCCCGGGGGCGCCTTGGTGAATAAATCCTCACCAATTCCCTTCTGTGCCCCCGTGATGAACTTATAGGCAGCCACAAGGTCGCCTCTCAACCTTCTCTTGCGGAGGCTGAAAAGGTCCAGTTTCACTAGTCTCTCCTCGTAGGGCTTGGTCTGCAGGCCCTTGACCATACGAGTTGCCCTTCGCTGTACCCTCTCCAGGTTATCCGCATCCTTCTTGAGTGCGGCGCCCAGAATTGCACGCAGTACTCCAACTGCGGTCTGACCAACGCCCTATAGAGGGGAAGTATCACCTCCCTGGACCTATTCGTCATGCATCTGCTGATGCACGATAAAGTGCCATTGGCTTTTCTGATGGCTTCGTCACACTGCCGGCTCATGTTCAACTTGGAGTCCACTAGGACTCCAAGATCCCTTTCCACCTCCGTGCCACCCAGCAGGTCATTCCCTAGGCTGTAGGTGTGCTGGACATTTTTCCTCCCTAGGTGCAGCACTTTGCATTTCTCCTTGTTGAATTGCATCCTGTTGTTTTCTGCCCACTTGTCCAGCCTATCCAGGTCTGCCTGCAGCTGTTCCCTGCCCTCCGGCGTGTCCACTTCTCCCCATAGCTTTGTGTCATCTGCAAACTTGGACAGAGTACATTTCACTCCCACGTCCAAGTCGCTGATGAAGACATTAAAGAGTATCGGTCCAAGGACCGAACCCTGCGGGACCCCACTACCCACACCCTTCCAGGTCGAGACCGACCCATCTACCACGACTCTTTGGGTGCGACCCTCTAGCCAATTTGCCACCCACCGAACTGTGCAGTCATCCACATCACAGCCTCTTAATTTGTTCACCAGTATGGGGTGGGATACCGTATCGAAGGCCTTCCTGAAGTCCAGGTATACGACATCCACCCCTCCTCCTGTGTCCAGGCGTTTCATAACCTGGTCATAGAAAGAGACTAGGTTGGTCAGGCACGATCTGCCCGCCACAAACCCATGCTGGTTTCCCCTCAGCATAATTTGCCCTGCCGGGCTCTCACAAATGTGAGCCTTGATAATTTTTTCAAATACTTTACCAAGGATGGAGGTGAGACTGACCGGCCTATAGTTGCCCGGGTCCTCCTTCCTCCCCTTTTTGAAAATGGGGACCACGTTAGCCCTTTTCCAGTCCCCCGGGACTTGGCCCATGCTCCACGAGCTTTCAAATATTCCTGCCAGTGGCTCTGCAATGACGTCGGCCAGTGCCTTCAGCACCCTCGGATGGAGCCCATCCGGGCCTGCCGACTTAAAGGCATCCAGTTCTTCCAAATGACTCTGCACCACCTCAGGATCTACGCATGGAAGTCTGGCGCCTTGCTGCTGCCTCTCTACAACCCCAGTGAGAGACTTGTCGTGCCCCTCGCTTAGGAACACTGAGGCAAAGAACTCGTTGAGGAGTTCAGCCTTGTCCCCTCTATCTGTCACCAATTGCTGCTGCCCATTTAGCAGGGGTCCTATTCCTCCCTGGGCCTTCCTTTTACTCCCAATATATCTAAAAAACAATTTCTTGTTGTCCTTTACTTGGGTTGCCATCCTCAGCTCCATGGTAGCTTTGGCCCGCCTAACTGCCTCCCTACAAGCACGAGCAGAGGAGGTATATTCATCTTTAGTGATCTCACCCTGTTTCCACTTTTTATGTGCTCCCCTTTTGGCCCTTAGGCTGCCCTGGATTTCTCTGGTCAGCCATGGAAGCCTCCTGGCCCCTTTCCCTCTTTTGCCTCGCTCGGGGATCGTCTTGCTTTGTGCCCAAAGGATCGTTTCCTTTAGGCACAGCCACCCTTCTTGGGCTCCCATCCCATCAAAACTCCTACTCTGCAGTGCTTCCTTGACTAATCGCCTGAGTGCAATGAGATCAGCTTTCCTAAAGTCTAGCACTTTCACCCTACTAGTTACCTTACCCACTCGCCGTCTTATGTTGAATTCTATCATAAGGTGATCACTGTCTCCCAGATAGCTACCGATTTGGAGGTCCCCTATCATGTCAGTGCCATGCCTCTGTGGTTTTTCTAGTTTTCTTGTCTTTCTGGAACTGGGCTGTTTTTTGGCTGGGATTACAGCTGGAAATTCTCCCTGGTCCAGCCCATATGGTCAGGGGTGTCGAAGCAAGTCCCCCAGTGTGGCATGGCATGGGGTAGACTAGCTCTGGGGTGTAATAGCCACATATAGCAGTGCATGGGAATGGTAGATATGTGCCCAGCTCTGGGGTGTAGCAGCTGCATATAACAGTGTATGGCACGGGTGGGCAAAATGTGGCCCGGGGGCCAGATGTGTGACGCCAGGCCTTTCTATCCGGCCTGCGGGGCCCCTAAAAACTTTAGAAAATTCATATTTATCTGCCCTGGGCTGCTTGTCATGCAGCCCTCGATGGCTTGCCACAACTCAGTAAGCGGCCCTCTGCCCAAAATAATTGCCCGCCCCTGGTGTATGGGGAGGGCTGAGATACACCCCAGAGATGAGTCAAACAGCCACATATAACAGTTTAGCACAGCCCACACCATACACTGCCAATGCCCTTCACTCCTGATCCACAGCCTCCTACCCTCCCAAGAGCGGTGTGCAGTGGGTCCCGGAGGGATCAAAGCCCCAAGCTGCAGGTGGCAGCTCAGGTTCTTTCTGACCCCGCTTTGGCATGAAGCCGGGCAGCTCAGCATGCAGATGGTGCATGGAGGATCCCGGAGACACTATAGCCTGGAGTTGCAGGCAAGAGGTCAGGCATTGAAAGCTCAGTGGTACAGCTTTTTCCTGCCACATGGGGAGATCTGCATTCCCAGCCAGTGCACCAGAGGGCTGAGTTATTTGCAGAAGGGAATCCCCACTGCAGAGTGGGTTACCCTCACCTCTTTTACCCCACCCCACTGGGGTGCCTATGCCTCAAATTTTGTGGGATCTGCTCCTCATATTTTGGGAAACCCTGCTCCCGCATAAGCAGCTACCCTTGCCATAGTATACTAACACCTGCTAAATCCCTTCCATTGGAGAGGGGGTACCTCATCTGAGTACCACCGGGGTTACCCCTACCCTCCCAGCCCTGCTGGTCCCCCTCACTCCTGACCTGTGCCCCCACCCATGCCAAACCAGAAAAACAAAAACCAAGTCCAACAAAAATTAATTTTAAGTAGCCTGAGTCTTGAACTGCCTGACCCATAACTATTTGATCTTTGCCACAAAGTACATGCAAACACAGGAAACAATCCAAAAAAATTGTATTTTTCATTAATCTGAACCTTGAACCGACTCGCCAGTAAAACTTGCAAGATTAGCCCCTGGAGTCGTGCTGAAGTACTACCATAGAGATTCAGTGGATTTACAAGTGAACCCAAGTGCCACCTGGTGGTGCAACAGGTGCAAAGTAGGGGGGGAAAACCCACATTTTTGGGTGTAAGTCAGACCCATGTTACAAATCTAAAATGATGAAAATAACCCTCATGGAAGAAATTCATTAGGTAAAACTAAAACATGCCAGAGGTGCTTTAAAGTACCACCAAAAAAAAAAAAAAAAAAAAAATTCTAAAACGATAAAATCAGCTGATAACACGGATACACAGATGCTATTTTAGCTAACTTAATGGCAATTTCTGTCACGTGGACACAGGAAAAGTGTAACATAGAAACAAGAGAGGCGTCACGTGGACAAGTGCCCTTGAAGCACGAGGACACCAATATACAAGACATGGCTGCAGCAGGCTAATTAACATGCTCCAGCAGGCTTTGATTAATCAAGTCTGCTCCACCATAGAGTAATTACATGCTCCACGTGCAATTACAGTGGGTCAGAGCAGGCCCTGGCTCAAGTACAAGCACTCTAAGACTGTAACAGCAGTTATTGTTCAGTTGCATTCTTAACCGTATTATATAAATGTCAGGCTTCAGATGAAGTGTGAATTAATTAGTTAGGGTGAGAAAATGGATTAACTTTCCATTATGAAGCCAGAACTAAATGCAATCACAGTTCCACGTTTGGTCTCAAAAAACAGGCCTAAAAACAAGCAGGTACTTAAACCCAAATTTTCAGAGGGGCTATGTGTACAATTCAGTTTATACAAGTGTTGGGCACCTGTGACATTCAACACGTGTATCCAGGTTTGCAAGCTTTTTCTTCTTTCCTCTGTAAGCCTCACTTTGCTCCTCGATTTCCCAACCTCCAGCTTTCACAGGGGAAGTCTTGCTGCACTATCCATATTTAGAATCCATCACTATAGTAAAGAAACCCCTCTTATCCTCTACCCAAAGTTTAGCGGATTCTCAAATCTGTACTTTTAAAAAAAATTCTGTGTTCATATGTACATTAGTGGCAGAAATCAAATCGAGACCTATCATAGTTGTGAAAGAGCTTAATCACTTTCATGAATTCTCTCTGCTACAAGGCTGCCATCAACCCAATAAGAGTTCAATTTTCTCCAGACAGAAAACACATTAGTTAGGACACACTAGTAAGTAAGCCTGACCTGCTGCCCGCCACAATACATTGTCTGCTAAGCCAGGGGTTTTCAATCTCTTTGGATCAGTGTACCCCCAGCAGCTGGATGCAGAGCAGCATACCCTCAGCAGCCGGACACGGAGCAGAGGAGGGCTGTGGGGTGGGGGTGGCACTCCGCCAGATGCGGAGCGGTGGCAACTGCCACGTGCAGGCTTCCCCTACCCCTTGCGTCCGGCCAGTGCCTGCGTGGCCTGGTGAGTGGCAGCACTCCGTCGCCACCACCTGCGCATACCCCCTAGGGCCTTCCCAAGTCCTGCTGGGGGTATGCTTACCCCCGGCTGACAATCCCTGTGCTAAGCTGTCAGAAAAGTTCTATTCAAAAGCACTAAACTCCAGGCTTTCAGAAGTGTATTTGCTATCTGCCAGGCCTGGATTCAAGCTCACTAGTCAGGGTGAAAGACCAGTTCACTCTCACCCCTCCTCCCCACAAGCCATACATTCAGACACACAAAGCAATAAGTCGGGTGTGTCATCATTTCATTTCCAGTCAACTTCTTAGCCAGTGTTTATTTTTCTGTTGAGGGTTTACAATCACTCACTATTGCTCGTGTTCTGCCAAATCACCCATCCAATCTTCAGTCCGGCACAGATCTCATGTTAATGTTAGTTTCTTCCCCAGCCATTGCGATGGTAACAGGGATGCAAAAGGCAACTTCTCTACTGCAGTCATCACCTGGTCTCTGACTGCTCAAAATGCAAACTTTGCAAGACTTCCTTGCGTTACTCAAACTTCAAGAAGCAAGGAATGGATAGCAAGGTGGGTCCTGTCGGTTCCACTGCTGCCCACATGATTCAGAACAACAGGAAGAAACAAACAGAATACTTGGCGGTTTTGATTTTTCTTCAGCAGCAGTTCTCAACCTTTTTAGACTCAAGGCACTCCTTGAGAAAATGCCAGCTCTTAGTTTTTGCTTGTTTTTTTTACTACAGAAGAATAAGCTCACAATTCTTCTGCTGCAAAGAACTGAGCAAGAGCACAACAGGGCAGAATGTTTTTCACCCTGAGGATTCCTATTCGAAATCTCTGGTTTTATAATATGAATCATGTTTACACACCTAACACTGCTTTGGGCACTCCACATCACCCCCGAAAAAGATCAGTGCTATGCGAATTACTGTCCTACAGTATGAGAATAAATCTGATTGGAGGAAAATAGATGTCATGAGTATTTCCATCAGGCTCAAGCATTAACCGCTCAGCATTAACATAGTCTAAAAAGGGTTCCTCCTGTTCCCCCCACTTCCAAGCAGGTGAACCAAGCAAAGCTCTAAACAGTAACAAAGGCCTGGGAGCAATTCACTCGTTTAAAATTAGGAAAAGCGTACTGTAGCACTGGTTTACACTGTTTATGTTTGGACCTCTTCCTTGAAAATCCTATGTTTGCCCAAGCAAATGCAATCACTACTTCTATGCCACAGCTAAGCAGGGTTTCCTAACTCAGCTGGATAAATATATCCAGTGACATCTAAATTGCCACAGACTACCAATGTAAGAACACAGAAGACTTTAACCTATAGTCGCATTTAAATTCTACTCTTTCAGGGCATTATCTTAATATTAATTGACTGACAGCACTGAAGTTACTCTCCTATCAAGGTAGTGGTTACCATTTTTCAGTTGGTCGGGTCGGAAGGGGTCGGCCATCAAGTCCAAACCCTGCCATGGCAGGAAAGAGTACTGGGGTCAAATGACCCCGACTAGGTGATTATCTAGCCTCGTTTTGAAGACCCCCAGGGTAGGAGCGAGCACCACTTCCCTTGAAAGTTGGTCCCAGATCCTAGCTGCCCTGACAATGAAGTAGTGCTTCCTGATATCAAAAAAAAAAAAAAAAAAAAAAAATTTCTTTTACTTTTTTTCCTCCCCTACACCACAGCCCAAGCCTCGCAGATGACATCCAGATGATACAGTGCTCCCAGCCTACCACCGGACCAAGCTTAGAAGCCTGCTTGCTGTATTTTTTTTTTTAAATGTCTCACTGAACATGCTACTTTAAAAAGTTAACCCACAATGCTAAAAGTAATTAGAAAGCATTAGAAAAAGGAGAAGCCTGTACAGTTTGACTAAAGAAGAAGAAGTATTCTATGTTATCTGAACAGGAATAGGCTGGGTGTTAAATTATTTATCTTAAACTGAGCACAAAGACTGGAAGTCCTCAAAAGAATCTGCAGAGTATCAAATAGCATAAGCCACTTACTTTTGAAGTCAGATACCACAGAATCAGAAGGAGCTGTATTTCCTTATAAATACGAGAAAGCAAGTTATGCCCAGAGGTCAATATACATGATATTACACCTACCCGTGGATATGGAATTCCAGTTTTGGTGTTCTCAAAGGCAGGTAGTAATCTCACTGCCAGGTCATGAGCCATATGCAAGAGTTCATCATCATAATCCTTAATGGTCATGTCACCAAAGGGCTGCTTAGTATCTGTAATTATGATGTGGGCAGACAGCAAACTTCCCAAAATCCTAGTGAAGATAGAGAGAGAGGAATGACAAATCTCATATACCAAGTGACTTAGCAATAGAGAATTACATGACTGGTCCCTATATGCCAATATACAGATCCTTATCAGATAGCCAAGACTTATACTTGATCTTAGCCAAAGGACCACAAAACAGTGAACAAGCCTTTTCCAAGTGTCCAGAGGTCAAGTTACATCAGAGCTAACTAGAACTCGGTGAAACTGCCCAGACTTGTTTGGAAAGCTTTTTTTTCGATAATTCATTTATATCCCTTGAGGACTACTACAATGATATAGGCAGATAAGGAAAACATTTAGGTATCTTAACCCACGGTGGTTTCTCAAAGTAAGCTTCCAAAAGGAAGCCAACTGCCAGAGAAAGGACGAACCGTATCTCGACTGAAGGGGACAAGTGATTTAGAGAGGAAATTGATGTGTCAAGCTGAGGACAGAAGATATCTGGAAGTCGGGAAAAAGGGTAAGACCTGACCCTGCACCAATAGAAGCTTCAACCTGCAGAGGATCAAGTACTGAGTACAAAAGAAAAAGGCAAAAGATGAATTCTAGTCCCAGGCTGCATGGTGCCTTTTTGGATGACAGGCAAAAAAGACCGAGTGCTGAAGCCCCTAAACCGACCCTACAGAAATCCTCACCTAAAAGCCTGAAGGCATAGGGATCTGCTATTAGTACAAGTCACCCAGGGTGACAACCAGCATTTCCAAGCATACATGAGCTGGGGCATCTTGACCTCATTTAAGAAAAAAAAATAAATAAATGTTGAAGGTCAATAAATAAATGTTAAAGGGTTGACGGTCATTTAATTTCCAAGCTACTTCAACTGAAGCTAAAATAGAAGTGAGAAACAAATATTTAGCCTTTGCTCCTATGAGCTATTGTATTTTCTCAGGGCAATTATGGTCAACAGCTTCAAGTCACTTGGGAAAATGTTATCCAACGTGTAGTCTTCAGAGACCATGTGGGGTGAGGAAAAGATGTAAAGATACTAAAAGTCCTAGTTCCATTTGATGAATGGATTTTAAGTATCACCTATACTTAAATATCAAATAAATATCAAATATGTCAAGTGTATCTACAGTATACAGAGTACACATCTTTAGAAATTTGAAATGGAAATTTTTGTATAAATCACTAAAAACCTCCCAGAATAGGATCAGCTGAAGCAATTCTGGAAATAAGGGGTAACTCTTAAAACACATATTGTTCAATAAGAACATTTCAAATAATTCTCTTTGAAACTGACCTCCATAACAGCCCTGGCTTTCGCTTCAACTTTATAGCTCAAACAAAAGACAAAGACCAATTCATTTGAAAGATCATGGGTGAACCTTTTAATTGCACAAAGGTTAAGGAAGCCCCATTCTATTAGCACTTAAGCAGCAATATTAATTCATGTCTAGCTGTCTTTCTGAGCCAAAGCCACCTCTTGTAATGTTTCCAGATGCTCATGTAAAGCTCTTTAATTAGACGTTCATGATGACATACCTGATCGTTGCCTCAAAGACCTGGACTGTTGAATCTTTGTCAAAAGAAACCGTGTCAATCACTAACTTCACTGCTTTCTGGAACTCTGAGGAATTCCCCATTACCTTTAAGATGAAAGAAAAATATTGAAGAACATGAAGAGTTCTGGCAGATAATTATACAAAAGGAAATAAATATTAGCATCCTCTCTGGCTAGAGATTAGCTCCTGTTTTCCCTTCAATGATCACACCTGACACTTGCTGCTTTAAGACAAGGGTACTTTGCAAAAAAAATTAGCTGTAGTGCTGCAAGTGAAAATAGGCATTCTTCCAGTGTTACATGCCCCGTTTCTTATAACATTTCACCCTACCCCAGCAAAGCAAAGTCATGGGTCATTTCAAGACCAAAAAAACAGAACACAACCCTGTAATTCATTAAGTGTGCTTTTTTTTTATTTTAAGCTAGTGTTCACATGTGCCTTCATGTTAATTGTATAGAAATCTATCTGCCTTTTCTTATAGTTTGCCTATTTGAGTAAAGACACAGTCATCCCTTGCTAAATTAATTACTCAAATACTAGCGGAGTCTGCGAAAGAAAGTTAAAGCAAAGTTTTCTATTTGGAGGGAAATGTAAAACAGCCAGATTGTTTTTTGGTTTGTGACAGGAAGAGTCAAGTACATTGAAACCTACAGACTACATATGTTGAGACAAAGCATTTCACGGCCACACCCCCCCCCCCCCCCAGAGAACTCTACTGAATTAACTCCTGACGTACGACAATAAGGAACGGAAGAATCCAGCCCTAACACCAAGCCTTAACTCCAACTCATATTTCTACAACTTTAGTAGACTCACCCCTAAGCCACAGTTTATTTCCTAAAAGATAATAAACAGCTCGTCTTCCAGTGGCATATATAGTGGAAATAAAGAAGTGTGACAGAATCCACTAGAAAATTATTCATTTCCCTTTCTGGGCAGCTCTTGATCAAATGAAAAGGTAGAGATATAATGAGCATTATTTTATTAAGGACAAAATATCTACCTTACAAATACCTGAAGAATTAATGACAATTTTTTTTTTTTCCCAAATACGGCTCCATTTCTGCCAAACAGTTTATGCAGTTCTACCAAAGGACTGCATTTTAATGCAGAAGCTACTCCAAAACATAAATAAAATGAGACGAGGACAGCAGCATACATCTTCCTTTCACTACCAACTGCAGTACTGTTGCAAAGGCAGTTAGACTACTTTAATGCTGTGAATACACAAATCAAACAAGATCAGTACACCTTAAAGGAAGACCTCAAGAAAAATACTTTCTACAGCACTGGCAGGTTGTGTAACTGCAGCTTCAAATATACAATTTTACCCTCTCAGGGTTTTTGCTTCTGGTAATTAACAGCAACACAGGGCTGTACACCATGTGTCCACATCCTATACTCTGTCATATGTCCTAACTCAGCAATTGGTCAGTAACACCTGCAGTACAGAGCCAATGTCCCAGTGTAGCCTTGAAGGGTAGTATCCTCTAGTGCTCTACATGGTTCTCTCCAAAAGTAAGGGGGAAGGCCAGGTTCAAGCTTGAGTAAGTACACACTATAATTCTATAGGAGAGTGGTCAGCTCCTTTTCAAGCTTGTTGAACCTGGACCAGCCAGTCTGCCATGTACAGTTATCAGACCCAGCTGTGAAACTGCGGTAGTAGAGATCTGGAGGAAAGGAGTCTCCAAGATCAGTAGCTCAAGGTGGGCCGAGGGACAGCCCTCTATGAGATTTTTGTCAAAGTTTAATATTTGAGAATAAAACAGCCCCAAGACAGACTGGAGTGCAATAGGAAGTTTCCCAGGGCAGAAAAACAAACCAGCTGTTTTACCCACAGATCTTTATCTGTTATGTCAGTTAATGTTATTCACTTCCTGCTCTAAGAGTAAGAGTTCCGTAAAACACGGCTGTGTGCTGCTGGATGCCTGTGGCTTTTCACCACACAGATGTAATCCATTTCAGCAACAAGGAAACAACTTAGTTTAGAATGCAGACTTGGTTCTTTTGTATGCAATC
Source organism: Alligator mississippiensis (assembly GCF_030867095.1). Lineage (NCBI taxonomy): Eukaryota > Metazoa > Chordata > Crocodylia > Alligatoridae > Alligator > Alligator mississippiensis. The sequence continues at coordinate 12,087,671 of NC_081835.1, read as the reverse complement.
TTTCACGAAACAAATATCCAACTGCAGCATTCACGCAGGGAAGAAAACATTTGCAGGTAGTGGTGAGCAGCTGGTAATTCAAGAAGCTGACTTTTTAACTTAAAGAGAGACTACGAAACATGGAAGAATTGTAGCACGCATGCATAGTAGCAAAAAAACACCCAACCCCTTTCTACCTGCTTGATACACCCTTACATGTGGCAGAGCAGATTAACTCTGTATTGTTTTTAACATCTTCCTAGCGGTAAACATAAGATTTTGGTTAGTAGATAGCCTAACAGTAAGGCTACACTTCTATCCAAGACAGGTAGGTAGAATGGTGAGCACTGACACTGAAATTAAGTCACTTTACTGACATGGATTGGCATTAGTTTAATTTACAAGAGGTAGACCGATACGGGTGGGATTCAGTGAGAGAAGACACTTACGAAGTATGACCCAAACTTACAGCCACAACGTCCATGAGGACAGAGAAAGAATTATGCATTCAAAGAGGGTTGCATTTCACACCCCTCAAGTTTCCTTTCCAAAAGACCTCTCTTTCAGTCAGTTCTTACCAGGCCCAGTTCAACACTGCTTTTAGGTTTTAATTACCAAAGAGACTACGCCTGGCAAGACAGTACACATGAACCAAAGTGACTTTAACTGAATTTGTAAAATTCAGTTTGTTCTTTCCTATTTCCTGCTATGCCTTTTTCAACTTCCCTTCAGGAGCTCTTAATTTACTCAAGGTGGAGTCAAAGAGCTGCCATTAAAAAAATTCTAGCACTTTGTCCATATAATATACATACCGCAGCTACACAGCTTAAAGAAAGCTTTACTGGACTATTCCTACTAAAGACTGCATGCAAGTCAAAGGAAACTTGAGCACAGGACAAAAACCAGAGCAACTGCAGATGCTCCTCTTCAAGAAATTCAGACCTGTTAAATTAACTTGGCTTGCTGCATACCTTTACCTTGCCTTCAATCTTCCTGCCTCCAGTTCCTTTCTCCTCCCCTGCCCTCCCAAAAGCTATTTAGGTCATGATTCATTTCCCCTCAGGATCACTGTTGCTAGCAGAACCACTGCAATCTGCACATTTATCTTGTACTAAGACATTTAAAAGTACAGTTTTTTGGCAACTCACCGCTAAGGTATCCAGTGCGTCAATCAGAGTTAGTGAATAGTTTCCCAGGACATCATTGATATTCAAATTTGAACTGAAACAAAACAGTTAAAATGTTAGATCTATTTACAAATCGCCATACAAACCACAACCAACCAACCAAGTATTTTTTATATATACGTAATGTAACTAGGCAGCAAGAACAACAACAAAGTCTCAGAATAAGCTGCCAACCTGTACTATGCATCGATAGTAGTGCTTCCAAGTATTTCAAGTCATACAAAAAGCTCTTGCTGTGGCTCCATCGCAAGACATGGCAGATATAGGAACCTTCATGCATGGCATGATATTCCAGGGTGTCTAGATTCCCAATTGGAAGCAGGATAGCTGCGAGCTGGGGCAATCTGTATCATGCTGGTTCGCCCGCCTGTAGCACCATGAGAACAAAACTACATCAGGTCTGGTTCAGGAGGAAGTCCAGAGTAATGAGGTACTTTGAAAGTACTGCTGCTGCCTTGTATGGTATTTTGATACTGCGGACTTATACCATGCCGTTTGGAAAGTAAGTGAACCTGCTCCTATCAGGACAGGGCTGCTTGACCCAATCCTAGCATTGGTAGACCATCATGTTCTCTTGTATCAATTTAACACAACGGAAAAGCCTTCCTAATGCAAAATCTTTCTTAATCCTTTTGGAGTCACAGGCTAACAGATTTGATAGTGTTAGCTGACTACTCTCCCTTTTTTCTTCTCTTTACCTTCAAAGACAAGGCCCGAGACAAAGAAAAAAATACAACAGAGTTCAAAACACTTCTTAAAAGTCTCAAATGTCATTTCACTCTACTCTACTGATTATAAAGTGCAAGTGTAACATTTACCATGAAATGTAAATTCACTGCACAGCTTTTCCATTAGAGCTGTACGACGCGTCAGTCGCCGATTTAATTCGGTGGATATTCAGCTCGATTTGGTGGCCGAATCTCCGAAACCAAATTGAATCAGGAGACCCTTTACCGTCTCCGAATCGAATCGGCACCCTCCGAATCAATTTGGAGATATTCGGAAAGATTCAATGATTTGAACATAGACACAGCTTTAAATGTTTTTTCTCCATACCTCAAGGTACGAGGTAGCTCGTGAACGCTGAGATAGTGGGGCAGATGGAGCATCCCATGGGAGCACAAGGGGGTACCCAGAGTGCTCAGCAACAGACCCGGAAGTGGACAAGAAGCGCTTCCGGGTCACGTGGCATGTGCCCCCCGCCTCTCCCCAGTTCAGTGACTGGTGATTCCTGGGTCCAGGGGGGGGACCAGGGATCCCCTACAACAGATCATGGGGCCAGGGAGGGCGCAGGGGGTTCACCCCCGACACTCCTGTGGAATGCTCCATCCACCCCACCATTGCAGCGTTCACGAGCCACGCCTGGTACAAAACACAAGTCAAAAATAGCTGCATTTTTACTATATTTTTTCTTGGATATAAAGCACCACGTCTTTCCATGTGTACATTAAATCTATTAATAGATTTGAGTTTTTAAATTTTCCAAAAAAAGGTTTTAGGCAGAGACACTGATGTTAAGAACTATATTTTTTATGTAGGGCAATATAAGCTTCTACCACTCAAAAAGTTAACGCTTACCTAGAGAGCTGAAAGGGTTGTTTGGATAGACGTATACATTTTTGTCTCAGTTACAGATATCTCCTATTCTTAAAACATTTCTAAAACAGGTTTCTTAAGCCTGCTGCCGTTTTTAAATTAAATACAATTACATTGTATTTATATTTTATCACAATTCTTAGGGTTCCTTAATTCTTCTAAAGAGAGCGGCATCGTTGCTGGGGTTTCAAATGAGCACCGGAAACTGAGACGTTAAGAGAGCAAATTGCAAAGATTTGTGGTTTGTCTCGCACCCAGGAGATGATGCAGACACAACAAAACAAACCAAGCAAACAAAAAAAGTCTAACTATCTACTTGAAAAACCAGAAAAGAAACTTATTCATATCTGGAAACCAGTATACGGGGGCTTCCTCTTATCTGGGCTATCCATCGGTAGTAGTTATGCCGCTAGAACGAGCAAGAGAAATCTCATGTCTCAAGTTCTTTGATTTCTCAATTCTTTTCCCTTCCGAAGCTCCTCACTGCGAGTTTTATGTAACTGGTTCTTCGGCTACTGCTGAACTAGAGCGACTCGAGCGGGTGCCGGGATGAGAGGCACTTTCAACCATCAAACACGTACTCAAGCCGCTTCCTCTGTCTCTGCTCTCGCGTCGTGGGAGCACTCGAAGCCTACAGAAGCGCACGCAGCTTGGACGTGAGGGTCTACTACGGGCCTCCCTGCCTGCCCGGCCTTCTGCCGACACAGACCACAGCCCCCGTCTACGCGAAAGATGAGGAGTTTCGAAATCCTTCCGGGTAACGCAGCTAACTCAACTCTGGCCCACTGAAACCTCTCCGAACTCAGCGGGGGGTGATGGGACGAAGACCAAATTTACCAGTCGCGTCACGAAGGCTACGAGTTCAAAATTTGAAAAGTTATTTTTATCTTCGTGCGACTGACGCAGCAACCCACGCTCCCGTTTCTAACACGGGCATTTTAGACCAAGTAGCACCGCCCGCCCCGCAGAAGCAGGAAAGCAGGCAGATGCCCGAGGAGCACCCACCACGCTGCCCCACACACCCCCACCCCCACCCCGCTGCAGCCCATGGGGGGAGGGGGCAGGGCTCTCACCCCTCTGCCCCTCCCCCACCCCTCATGCCCCGCTTCCCTCACAGTTGTGTCCATACCCCCGTCCCCCCCCCGGCACTCACGGGTTTCGGCGGTCGGGCCCGCGGCCGCAGCAGTGGATGGGGTCGAGCTCGTCGTGCGGGAAGGCGTGGCGCATGTAGCCGTCGTAGCCGAAGTTGAACATGCCGCGCGCGGCGTCGCGGAGCTGGGCCCGCAGCGGGCCGGGGAAGGCTCCGCTGTAGCGCTGTTCATACTCGCCGCCGCCGCCACCGCCGCCATGGCGGCCCCGCAGCGCGGCCCAGTGCGGGCCCCAGCAGCGCCCGGCCGGCGGCGCGGGGCCGCTCTCGGCCTCGGCCTCGGCCCGGCCCAGCCAGCGCGGCGGCGGCGGCAGCGCCCAGGGGAAGCGCAGGCCCAGGCCGGGCGCCAGGCCCGAGAGCACCCACAGCAGCGCGTGCAGCCCCAGCCTCAGCAGCACGAGTCCCAGCACCACCGAGCGCCATTGCATGGTGCCCCGCGCCCCGCGCGCATCCTGCGCTCACGCCGCCCGCCCGCCCGGCAGGACAGGGCCGCGGCCGAGCCCCGGGCCCTTTAAGAGCGGAAGGGCGAACATTTGTGACGTGCGCGCCGCCCCTTACCCTCCCCGTCCCCTACCGGCGCCTTCTTCCCATTGGCCCGCGGCGGCCGGCGGGGCCGCGAGCGCTGCGCTCATAGGTTGTTTCCGCAAGTCTATCGAAGTGGGGACCGCCCCCTTTCCTCGTAGGGCAGCCGGAACGGGGGGGGGGGGGGGGTGCTGCGAGGCCCAGCCGGGGCTGTCGTGGCGCGTTGCGCGGTGACAAGGGCAGGTGCTAGCCAATAGGTGCGCAGCAAGGGGTGCAGGCGCGACCATTGGTACAGGAGGGGGCGTCTCTCCCCCAGCGCCTGCGCATTGCAGCCTCCACCAGCGGGTCGTCCCAGCCACTGCTCAGTGCAGGGAGAGCGGTCCCCGCCTGCCCCGGCCCTGTGGGCACGGAGCCAGTCGCTCACGCACCCAGGTTCCTAGTTGCCCCTGCCCCCATCACCTTGCAGAGGTACCGATGGGGGTGTCTAACAGGACAGCTTGTGTTCAAGGAAATGCAACCAACTCTTTTGTTCCAAGATTGCTTTACAGCAGCAGGGGATGAGGGCAGCAGGAAAGTAGAGCAACCCCTGGCTGCTGCCCCCAGCATCACTGCAGGGCACTGGACTGGCCTGGTGCAGCTTCTTCCCATTTCCCACTAGTTTCTGAAGGAAGGAGAAGTAGTAAGATTTGAAAACAGTAAATGCCACAGGAAGTCAGAATTTCACTAAAACCTGTATCAGCACAGCCTTACCCCAACAGTGCAGCTCAGATAGAGCCCACATAGACACTGCAACTGACTTACTTCATGGACAGCAACAAATTGGCAATTGGTAGGGAGTACACCAGCCCTCCTCACAGCCAACACTGATACTAGTAGTAGGGCTGGTGCCCCGCTGACAGGGCTGCTGCTGTCATTGGCTTCTGCAGGTGCCCCTCAGATCAGTCACTCATGCAGTGACATCCAGTTGTCCCCAGCTGTAAAAAGAGCCATTTTGAAAGTGTCCTGCTAGGGTGGGTGGTAGGGGTAGCTGTGGATCCAATTGCCCCTTCTGTAATTACTCCAGGTCACATCCTTTGCTCTGCAATTTTACAGCCTTTTCTCCCTTTTTGATTCCATAGTGGTTACTTACCTCCATTAACCTAAAGTTACTGTTTTACCTGGTGTTTAAAGTTAGGCCCTCTCAAAACTTGAAGAAGGTCATGTTGTGCTGGGAAGAAGTGTCTTCCTCTTCAGTTCAGGAGTCCTGTTTTGTTGGGAGTCTGCTACAAGTGTCTGGTTTTGTTATTTATGTTGCAAATGTTGATTATGGCTTCTGATAGGCACCTCAAATAGAATAGGAGTAAAAAAAGAATAATAAAGTAATGCCTTTTCTCTTTTATTCTACATTGGTTTGTGGGTTGGGGGGGGGGGGGAAATGACTTAGGGACACTTCTTTTACTACCATGTGTATTAAAATGTTCAGTTTGCCTATAGACTGGAATCACTCAAAACAATGAAAACTCATGCCGGTACACATACAAGTGCACCAGGTCTGCACTGTGCAAACTATTTACATTTAGAGTAACATTTTACCCCATGCCAGCTAAACTCAGGCAACAGTCATTAAGCATCCAGCAAATTCTCAAACATGAACTAGTTTAATGCGAGTTAAAAGTTACTTTCTCCTGACAATCCTCTGCCAAGTTCAGTGTTGAATGGCTCCTGCCTGACCCATCTGAAAGCCAATACCTCTGACAGAAGTTTCACTTTGACTTCTCAGAAGTTGGAGTCAGCCACAGAGATCCGAAGATAAAGAACAAATTCAAGACAGACTGTTAGGAACTGAAACCACCTGCTTGCACACAACACTTTAGACAAGAACACAAAGTATCTACATTTCATTTTGTGCATGATGAATGCTCATATTTAGTCAAAATTCTCCCATGCTCCACAAAGCCTAGTACAAATCCCTTAGATTTAGGGATCCCAGCATTTCATGTATGCACTTACCACATGTGGAGCTAGTGTGACTTGGACTTGGCTGTAAAGTGACAGGTGATTTGAAGGGATACAAATACATTTTACTGATTAAACATGACACACGGTTTACAAGCAGCCAGCTTTTAACAACATGGGTAGCTTCATTATATTTTAAAATGTGAGAGATAAAAAAAAAAAAAAAAAAAAGGAGTTCTCACCATGATGTGCCACAATGTACACCAAGTTCAGCAAATCCAACTTGGAGAAGCAGAGATTTCTCATCAGTTCTGATCTTGTCTGAAGAAAGCTACAAGGGTGCACGCACAGCATCATTACCAAAAGCTGATGTGACAACTGGCATCTGGGCAAATTGTTCTAGTACCAGTTACATTGGCACCATCAGTACCAGAGATAGAAAGCCTTATCAGCAGTACAGGAAGCCCTAGGAGCACTGCTGCAGATACCCAGAATCTCACGAAGCTACTTTTGTCAACAGTAGAATTCTAACATCAAACCCCCATGGCATCACAAGGACTCTGGTGAGGCCCCGAATCATCCTTTCCCAAACAGATTTCTCTTTCAGTAGGCAATTTAGATAAAGACTTTACCTCTGTTCCATAAAATGGGGAGATAGAGATTTCTGTCTGAATGGGGAGATGGAATGATAGACAGTGCTTTGATAATGAATCCAGAGTCCAAGCAGCTGAGTCAGAGGTAGTAGCTGCTTCAGAGCACTGCTCAGAGGAAGTAGGGGAAAGACCCAGGCATTTTTAATACACATAAGACTATTCCTACTACTGAACTACACCTAAGCTCTAAGTATATTAAAAATTCCTATCAAGTGCAATACACTGTTCTTTCAGTTCTGCCTTGCAGCCACTGGCTGTACAAGGAACTGGAGGTCAGGTGGCTTCACTCTACTCTATATAGAGTCTGGGGGGAGGGGGGGGGGGGTGAGAGCAGGCAGAGACAAGCAAGGGAAGATTCTGCTGGCTAAAGGTTCTCATCTGAAATGCAGCAGGGGGAGGCGGGGGGGGGGGGTGTCACATACTGGAAGCAGAATACATATAGATAAGCACAACTTAAAAATAAAAAAAAAGGTATTTCACTTGGTCACCTGTTTGGCAAGACCAAGTTAGACCAGGCTCTTCTTCCTTCTCTACCCAAAGGAAGAGACATAGCCATTTCTCCTTGCCCTGTACACTACATGGGACAGGATCCGGAGGTAGAATTTAGGTGGCAATGTCATTTGCAAATTGGCATATCTTATGGTAGGCTGCAAAATGTCATTCTCTTGGGGGTTTTTTCTTTGTATCTTAGAGAGAGTTTTAATGGGAGAAAATTGTGCAAATGACATAAAACTACAAATACAAGATCTCACACTTCATTTTCCCCACAAGAATCCTTCCCAATTCAGGATATAAAGTGAGGTGCATAAGACAGCAAAAGTAAGGTTAAATGGTAACCATTAGCCTGATACATTCTTACTGCCTGGATGCTTGGTGTTGTGACCTAAACATTTGGAGTCTTTTATGCCACTATGTGCAATAGTGCCAAGTAATTTGAAGATGGAAATCTGTAAGTATTTCCTAACAATGCATGAAAACGTATTCCAAACATCAGCCACATTACTGCATGATGGAAACTGCAAAAAAGGTACAGGGAAAATTGGTTCGTTAAAGGGTGAATAAAACCTAAGAACATGACACAAAACCCAAGCAACAGACACTCGTACCAAAAACCACAAGTATGCATGTGCCTTCTCAGCCTTTGCCCTTTAATGACACACATATTACTATTATCTGTTTTACCATCTGACTACTTAATTCATGTAATGCTCAGGCAACACATAGTAAAAGAGTTACTATGCTTTAAAGAGGCCAGGCAGTCCTAAACTGACTGGGGGGGAAGGGCAGGGAGAAGAGGACACGACGACTGAGGAAGGACTCAAAGCTACAGGGACTTTGGTTTTTTATTATGTATACGTTAAATACATTGCTTCTCTTTGGTCTATCCAGGCGATAGTGAAGTTTAAAAGGAAGGAAGTTTAAAAACTGCTGAAGAATCAGGCCTCCTGCCCTCCCCCTTTTGTGTCTCTTTTGTAGTAGCAGCAGTTTAGGTTGAGTGGAAAAGTAAAAAGCAAGCCCAGTAGGGAGCAGCAATGAAAAACACACCAGCTGGGAAGGAAGTGAGCTGAAGACATCTTAATCCCCTGCAGACACCAACTTCCATGGACAAGACAATTCAAAGGCTGAAGCTCCAAGCACAACGACATGCTTTACCTGAGCTAGACAAAAGTTATTAAAACATTTTTATTTAATTGCATTACAAGTATAGTTATGTATACAAATCACAGTTTCCAGGCGAGACTGCCGTCATATGAGGGCTGACGCTGAGAACTATACTGCACTGTAAATTTCTACCACCCACGCTTGAGTTGTGCAAGCTGGCTGGTAGGATATTAATACCTCTCGACTTCAGAAACAAAGTACCACAGAGCCAAGTTCTCAGGGCGTGGCCTCATACCAGCACGACTCCTTAGGCCAGTCACAAGATGCACAGTTTACAACTGGTAATATTCAGTGATCAGTCACCTGGTCTCAAACCAAGATCAGACAGAAATATTAAAAATCAAAAACCCACACACCATTAGGACACTATGCAATAATGAAATGCCACCAAGAAAGAGGCGTGACTGATGCCTCACTAATTAGTTGCAAGTTTCTACCTAAAGGAAGGGGCTTCTCTGGCACCCTTCACCTCATTGAAAAGGCTCCGTTTTCTTTAAAGCTTACTCTAGAAGAAAAGGGCTACATTCCCCTCCCCCATGAAAAGTTCTCATGTTCATCACACACCAAGAACTGAAGCAGGAGCTAGAAGTAGACCATTTTTCATTGTCCAAGATAGCCACTGACCAAGCTAGCACTTCACCATCAACAACGTAACTAGGACATTTGAGTACATTCATTTTAAAGAGCTTCCCCAAAATGCCATTTAGCAGAAATACAAGTCAGAACAGAAAACAAGGAAGAGCAAGAATTGGGCAACCAAGACTGAGAAACAGATCATTTAATTGGCTTGTACCATACTTGGCAGTGTACTGTAAAAGTAAGGACATTACGTTACCTCACAGAAACAAATGCAGCATCCCAGTGTCAGATTAATTCACATATATACATCATTCATGAAAAAGGTATAGGCAAGATACAGTACTGAAAACATTGTAGTGCAGAGAGAGAGACTTTAAGCAAAGACTAGTCTAAAATCTGCTTGTTTTGACCATCTATAATTGTTAAAATTAGACCAAGATAACCTACAGTCTGTGTATGCATATGGCATCCAAGTAACAGCATAAACTAACAGCTATTCATCTTACCTTAATAAACATTAAGAGTTGGTGGAAGAGTATCTGGCTCAGTGAGTGTCCAGTATAAGAGTTCCATTAAATCCAACCCCGATTTCTAAAGAGTTGAGACAGTTTTTCTTCCTGCTCCAGGGGGAGTTGTCGTGAGCTTTACAACAACCATGATCTCCAAGGTGCTCTGATGCCAACAATCAAGCTGTCTTGCCTGACAGCCTGAACGAAGTGAAAGCATGTGTGTACGTGTATGTAGCTTTTGTTCCGCAGAGATCAGACCTATTTTTATTCAGGCATTTTAGTTAGCAAACTGGATCAAAGGCAAGATCAAGACCAACCATAAAAAAAAAAGCCATTAAAAAAAAAAAAAAGTTTGCTCATTCCCTGCCAACAATGACAGGGTGTTTTCAAAATAGATTGGTTAAAGAAGTTGCATCTCACTGTCAGCTACCCTCCCCAACTATTCATGTTCACAAGCACTGGATTTGGAAGTTTCCTTTGTGCCACCTACAGGAACTTGTCTTAGGGTAGGTGCACATTGCACTGTTAACCCAGGTGACTGACACATGGCTGAGTAACCCAGACTAGAAGCCTGTCACCATCAGAGCAAAGCTCTACCCATGTCACAGCATCCTCACTGTTTCTGCATTTGTCTAAGAAGCTGGTAGAAATTAGATGGTTCTTGTGCATCAAAACGCTTAGATTCTTCCAGGGGAGAGATGCACAGAAGAGAAGGGTCTGCCCTCCAAGAGGAACTTGAAGAAAGTTAGGTACCCGAAGGTACCATATTTTAACTCTGCTCTTCTGCTATATAGTTTATAGCCACAGTAACCACAAGTTTGTTCACGTATGCCAAAAAACCACACAACTGAGGAATATGAGCAAGAGCAGCAGCAACTCTTCAGGTAAGATCCAGGTTTAGAAGATGGATCGTGTTCAGGCCAACTTCTGAAGTAACAAGTATTAGTCGTGTTCAGTAGATGATAAAAAGCTGTCAGACTTCAGACTAGCTACTCCTCCTGCTCACTCCACACTAGTGTATTTTAACTTCCTGCTTGGTTGTGAAAAATCAAAACAAGACAGCATGTGCCTATAACCCACAGGAACACACCAAGTCACACTGCAACTTGAGGAGTCAGTTAAATGTCAATACAACCCTCAAAATGTTAAGTTTATTGAATAAAGCTGAAGAGCAATAAACCAACAATATGCATCCACCTAAATAAAAAAAAATTCACTTATTTACAAAGTTCAATAATTGTATAAGTTGTTCACATGCAGAGGTTAATGTGAAGGTTAACAGTTGGTAGTGTTTGGATGCCATAAATGCTAAAAGCAGTGAAGTAGATACACACCAAACACATCAAGTTCAGCTATTAGCCAGTTAACTCAGTGACCTGGTCCCCATGTAGACTCACACATTCTAATTCAGTTTCCTTATTTTAGGCACAAGCAAAGTTGCTAAATAAAAGTAACTGTAGTAGTTCATGGCAAACTAGTCACTACAGCAGCAAGTTAATATACCCTTCTCTACAGCACCAACAAGAGTATGGGATTAATTGAAATCATGCCTCAGGACTAAAAGTGGACAAAAAAGGTTAAAATGCAAGCCTAGTTTGTAAGTGGAGGCAACATGTAATGTCTGTGCAACAGTGCAGTAGTTTGTACAGAACAGTAAGGCCATGACAGTCTAAATTAAAAACTGGTCTGTCTTGTACACACACGCAGAGCAGACTCAAGTGTTTTCAACTAAAGTCTCTGAAAAAATACATTGCCTAAATCTACATTTAGGTGCTGCTTTAAAGTTACAGTGAAGAAACAAGCAGGTGTACCATATATTTGTATATACTACACTGGACTACATTGACATTGTTGTATGAACAAACCAGTCTTAACAAATCTGTCCCTTTAAATATATTGAAGTCACCGAGAAAGTAAAGCTACAAAAACATTACAATCTTTAGTTTATACTTATTTCTTTATACGACAGAAGCTAAATCAAGAAAAAGGATCAATTCATTGGCTCTCTTGTGCTTCAAGACACAGTAAAACATTTCATCTTGCCGCCTGCAGACTTTGCACATGATTACATTGAGAAAAATCAGGCAGGCCTAGAGTTGTTTCCCAGCACCAGATGAAACTGTGCCCAGCTATTCCATGAGAAAGACGCACACTAGACAGTTACACAGATATTGTGCTGAAAGTCGACAGTATAGACTTGATTAAAAGAAAGACCCAAACCCCCTGTAATTTGAGTGTCATGCAGCAGCTCAGACTTCACATTCTGGTGTTTCAGACAGAGATAAAAAACTTAAAGCATCCGGAGACAAGAAAAAAAAAAAAAAAGAAAGAAAAAAACAACGTGCATTTGAGCAGTCTTACATTCCTAGCAAATTTGTTTAGTCTGCTGGAATACATAAACATTGACATCTTTTGACAAAGCAAATGCATTTCCCATTCCCTATGCAAGTTTTAAAACAAAATGAAAAATAGATACAAATAATGATCTTGATACAAACTGTTTAACTATTTGGGTTTTCTAACTTATTAGAAAAAAAGTGGTGTTTAAAATGACTGGATCATCTCACAGCTGTAGAAGACTAGTGATGCTGATCTAGTGCCTTGTGCTTCCCCCCCACCCCTTTGCAGACAGTTTCCATTTCTCAGGCTTACTATATATACACACACACCACATGCATTTGTGAGATAACAATAAGTTAATATCCCACATAAAGTCACGCCTTAAGGTTCTCCAACTACCACGTGTGGCATTAGAATCTCAATGCTGTGCAGTGTCAGCATCCTCAAGCCACTAAACACTAGAAATAAAACATTCTATTAACATTTGCTGAAAAATCAAATATAAAAGCCTGGCCATGAAAAACCAGAACAGAAATGTACTATTTCTTCGATTCAAATATGGTAGAGATAATTTTAAAAAGGCTCCCCACCCCTGCCCCCACTGTTTAGATGGCTGTAAAACAAACCTTTGTGCTGACTTTATCATGACAACTCTAGTTCATTCTGTGACAGAATAAAAATACAAGTCTTCAGCAGTGCACATGGGAAATGAACTGTGAAAAAGGCAATTTCTTGATACAGGACTATTGGGTAGTATTTCATCATGGAGGGAGTGGACAATTGAGATTATGGCCAACTGGTACAGGAGACTCCAGGAAGACTTCAACTTCTTCGAGATTTTGAATGCTGAATAAGCCACTGAAGCGTGATATCTAGAGAGAGCGAGAGAGAGAGCGAGACTGGTGAACGTCTTTTATTTCCACATTATAAAAACAGAATCTGTACTAAAAATTCACTTTCCTTGCCATTATTTTCTAGAACACGGTAAAAGAGTTCATTTTCTGAGACTAAGAACAGTTAAGGGCTGGATGCTGCTCCATCCAGAAGGAAAGGATATTGAGGGAAGGCAGCAGCTTCTTAAAGGAAAGGAAGTACAGTTTAACAGTTCTGGTTTGCCCATAGTCTGAGAACTAGATACAAGCAGTACACACTAGTCCCTTCATATTACAACAGTCCAGTCTGAGGGGAGACTGCACATAAGCAGAAGGGGAAAAAATGCTATTTGGGAAAGGAAACTGGATCCCCACGATATTTTATACAAGTCAGTTGCCCAAAGCATTCCAGCCAAAGCAAGCTGGATGCATCTGGTTAAAAAAACCTGACCAAGTTCCACAATCTACTTATTTTCACAGTTGCTTCTTTGAAAAGAAAAAGACTCGGAAGAAATATTAACTAGGAGCTGCTACAGAGAATACCATTTGGCCTGGAGAGGGCTAGCACAAGTGGGTAAAAGAAACAAGACATGGCAAGTGTCCATTTCAGGCAGGTATTCTTGATCATTATTCTTCTGTGCCAAATCTTTAGGAAAAGAAACTAGTCAGAGTAGGGTTTTTTCTATAGCCTGGTCAGCTGTGTTCTCATCAAGCCACAACAAACTGTGGAAACCCTGTAGAAGGATTAGCAGAGTACAGACCAGAGCTTTGAGGACCTCAAGATCCTAGGATTTCCAAAATAAGCCAAGTTTACCAGTACAAAAACTGGCTAACAAGTTTCTTTCCTCTTCTGAAGCTCTCTCACTAAAGTATTGCAAAACTAGGAGGTCTCTAACCTATTCTGAGGCCTGTGTCTGCCAGAAGCAAGAACATGAGCCTGGGAGTCAGAGGAGTCTCCTTTCCACTCCAAGTTCAGCCACAAACACCTTTGGTGGGCACCCTTCAAATCTCATGATTCAAGCACCGCTTTATGCTCACATGGACTGCCATTCAGAGCCCTAGAAAGCAGTGAGCCTAGTGAAACCCTTAAGAGGGTCTGTTGTCACCATCCTGAGTTAACTGTACAGCTCAATGAGGAGTACAACTTTACTACAATATACATGCATTAACAGCCAGAGAAGCAAAGCAGCCCACATTTTCCCCGCTACAACACCCTTTAGGTAGGTTATATGAATCCAAGTTTGGAAGGGCTGATCTTAGAAACCTGAAGATCAAAAAGAGTTATTCACATGGATTAAATTGGTTGTTTTGGTACCTTTATAATATGAAACCAAGTTGCTCATTTGGTCACTATGTTCTGGTCAGGTCCTACCCAGATGGTGAAGCGAGATGTCATAGTAATTGCCACCAGGCAACATAGCTTCCCACATGCTGACAATGCAACAGTCTGTCCCTAGTCACAGCACTTGTCACGTGAAGTCATAAACGGCCTTATTCCTCAACTAACTGGCTGCCTAATAAACTCCAAGTGGGTGGAACATGAAGCCTTCTGTTCCTTGGAGAGCAGACTGCAAACAGCCTCCAATGTCTAGCATAGAATAAAAACACAGATCTAACTCATCAGTGCAAACAAATACCATTTCAAAATGCAAGCAGAACAAGTTCCCATGTATTCTAGTATTTTCATCTTTGTAAAGTTGGAGGAAGCCTGAAGACCTGGATAGTTTGCTTTCTAAACTGATCTTTCATATGCAGGTGCTGGCTAGAATATTCTTAGACAAAAATACTGTTACCAGGGTCAGCTTCTGCAGGACAGGGGTCACTTACTGATATGTGATGTAGAAATACTGCATTGCAATATGCAATCAATTGATATTTTGTGGGTACTAATGCACTGTGGGGTAAGCCAGAATCTGTAAGAACCTGATTCACAAGTCTTAGTGCCCCAGATGGCCTAATGTTGCAAACCAGGGCTGGCAATTATTTCAGCTAGATGGCTGCCTAACGAGACATGAAGGGCTTCCCCCCCATTGACAGGTGCCCTGCCCCCTGGTCATCATCTTGTGACCAGACATCCTGCACCCTAACCTTGGCCACTGGGAGTCTCTCCGCTTGCCCAAGAATTACTCTTGGGGGGGGGGATGCAGAACTGCTGGATGTGTGCGGTTGAGGTGTGGGGCATGTCTGTGGGTATGGTGGGCAGGGGAAAAGGGAAAGGGAATCAGCACTGCCTACCTGGCTCCCAGCATGCTACAAAAGGGCAGGAAAACAGCTGCTGCAGCCAACAGCAACAGAAGTCTATACAGGGGTAGGGAGGGACACAGGACAGGACAGGGCCTAGCCTCATATCACTAGCTCTTAGTCTGCTCCACACCTGTCCAGCAGGAGTGCAGCCAAACCTGTGCTGGCTCCTGCTGCTTTCCTCTCACACACCTGCCCAATGGGGCTGCACCAAGCATATGCTGGCTCCTGCTGCTGCTCTCCCCTCTAGTCTGTCCCTGCCTGCCCACCAGGGCTTTGTAAGCAGCTGAGCTCCTTCACATTCCCCCCTCCTCCCTCCATCCACACACTCCCCTGCCCACCACAAGCAGGACCAGAGTGAGCTGCAGGCAGAGCCTACCCTGCTCCCTTCAATGCTGCAACTTCCCCCCTCCCTAACTGCTGTCTGGAGTGCTACAGCAGGGACAGGAGTTGCTGGAGGCTGGGGAGGCCCAGCAGCTTCCTAGGCAGTGGTAGTAGCAGAAGCCCTGCTCAGAAGCTGTGCCTGCTGGTAGGGGAGGTTGGGAGCACAGCATACTCTGCCCCAGGTAGAGTGCAGCAGGGGCCAGATAATTAATTGGTGGGTGCCCGTTTCCTGCCCATGGCCTTTATTTTGCCCACCCTTACTGTAAGCAGAGGGATTTCTCTGTTGCCCACTATGCAGAAGCAGCACCTAAAACTTGCTGTACGGGGGCGGGGGGGGAAAAAAAAAAACAAAAACAACAAAACATTTCTATACTGCAAGCAGCAGACTGTGGGATCTACAGAGGTGCCCAAAACAGCAGTTTGAGAATAGGACAGCAGGAGCTTGTTGGGTGGCTTGGAAGAAAATAGAACTGCCTTGATTTGCAGAAGCTATTCTGTGTAGCAACCCCTTACTTGGCAGGTCATAATGCTGATTCCATTAGCTCAGCTAGTTTATTTAACTGGAAGTCAGTATTTTTCAGAACTGCTCACCAGTAAAAACCATCACCTAGCATAAGAGTTATATTACTGCTTTTATAATGTGCATACTTAACCATGATTCTGAAACCCATTACCTATTTTCCAAACACCACTAAGAGGTTAGAGTGTCTGCTACTAATTTAAGAAGTCTTTTCCTGATCCAGTCTTTGACAGATCCCCATAATGATTGGCATTTCTGGGTTAATAGTTACCTATATTATCCTTTTCTTTGCAAGAAATTGAATAGCAGCAAATTTCTCTATCTTGAATTGCAGCCAGATTCCTGAAAAAAATTGAGAGAAAGAATGTGTAGGAACATTTCATTATTAGTATAAAATGTACTTTCCTATTCTATTCTACATTAGGCACTTATGCTAATGGAGGCTAACAATTTCCAAGACATTACTGCTTGATCTCTGTGCAAGCTTATTTGTTTCTCTATTGCTTTTCATATTACAAGCTGCAACTAGGAAGACACCATAGCAACAAGCTGAAATTTACAGGTTATTTTTATGGCTTAAGAAAAAGAAATTTAATTTTGTGAACAAGCTTCTGGGTAAGTCGCTCTTAATCACATTTTCTAATACTTACATCTTTTCAATTAGCTGTTTTTCATCCAAGGCATTTGGAAGGTCCCTCTTGTTTCCAAGTACTAAAACCTGGAAACAGTAATAAATAGGTGATGGAGTCAACAAGCAAGATGCATACTGTACTACAAAACAGACCCACCTGTCACTTGCAAGGCACTGCATAGATGTTACTGAGGCAGGGCTAAGGCATGCATGTCAAACTCAGTCCCCACAGACCAGATAAAGGGCACACAACCAGTCTGCAGGCTGGACTGGACCCATGCAGAGACACAAAAGAGGGCCAGTCTGGTGCAAGCACCTGCATCAGCCCCATGTGCAGCTAATGACAGTCTAGGGCTTGTTTGTGGAACCAGCATGAGGCATAGGCTGCATACAGCCCCATGGGCTGGCTCTGGTGTGTGGGGCCAGGCTGTGGGCCCAATCCAGATCAGCATTGTAGCCAGTGGGCAGGGCACTGCACACAGTATGCATCCTCAGTCCAACCTCACGTGCCATGCATGTGCTGGTCCCAATGCAGGGCTCACACTACATGCAGGGCCAGCATGGGGCATGTACACTAGACTGAACCTGCATGGTGGCTCCAGTATGCATAAACAGTTTGTGGGCCTGACCGAGACAAGCCCTAGAACCAGTGCACAGGGCCAGGCCAGCATAAGTGCTGCCCGCAGCACAGGGTCAGCCAGAGATTCACGGACTAAGATCCATAGGCCAGATCGTAAGGCTCTGGGGGCCAGATCCTGCCTGCATCTTTGACATGCCTGGGCTAAAACATTCACACCGTCTCCCACTCACTGGAATTATGGCAGTAAAGCCTCCAAAACACTTAATCCCCAAAGCCAAGCCAAGACTGAGAAGAAGTCAGAAGCATTTCCCCCAGAAGCTCCTCCAAGACATTTGCCCAAGCCTCCAGAAGCTGCTATTAGGACAATCATCCAGTCTTACTTCACTTTGCTTTTCAAACCCACACTCTGGGATGTCTGTTTGCCTTACCTTTCAGTTTGATCAGAGAAGGGAGCCTTTTAATTGGTTGCCTATTTGGTCCCAGAGTAAACCCAGTAACCAAAGATCTGACAGCTACCTATCTTTCCCATGAGGTTTTGCATTACAATTAGCATACCAACTTCGTTTCGTGTGGCAGGACCATCTAGAAGCCCGAGTCAAAGCAGAGACCTATTGCGCAAGGCACTTCATGTGCACACGATCCCAACTCCCCCACTAGTCCTGAGGGGCTTGCTTGCATTAGCCACTAAATAAGAATGAAAAAATAGGAGAGAAGTCTAGCCTGAAGCAGAAGAGATGCGTCAGAAAAATGCATTGGGGAAGTCATTACTATCTGCATCATATCATTTCAAACCTCATATTAAGCTGTCCAGTTAACCAAATCTGACTGGAATCTACTAGGCCTTCACCCAAGTGCATGTGATGTGGAACATTCACCCTCAAAGCAGAACTATGCATTACTTACAGGGATTCCTTGTAATTGTGGTTTGTCTAGAAGATTATGCAGCTCATTTCGAGAGGCTTCTATCTTTTCACGATCTGCAGCATCTACCATGTACCTTTAAAAACAATTTTTTTTAAAAAGTAATCTTTCAGTGACTCAGACAGGCCTACAGGCTATACTCTGCAAGGTACCATTAAACATGATCATTTTATAGTCTCAGACTATTTTGTTAAAAAAAGGTGTAGTAGAAAGCGTACACATTCTTCTCAGTAAGCAGTCCCAGTATTTAAGAGTTGTAGACTCAGCTACATTTTTGTCTCAACTATACACCTAGGGTCAGGCAGAAGATCTCTATCTGCCAGAAAGGAACATGCAGCAACAAGGTCTCAATTTTCTCTACTCCCCTGATGAGAAGTAGAGACTGAAGTTGAGTTAGCTGCTACCATGTTTTAAGATAGAGTTTACCCAGCTAAGTTTCTCAGCTTGCTTGGCAGTTTACAAACAAAGATCAAGCAGCCTAGGGAAGTCTCCACTCACACAATAGCATTGACTCCTCTGCAATATCTCTCCCACATGCTTCGGAACCGTGGCTGCCCTCCTATATCCCAGATCTTAAGAGAAAAAAAAAAAAGTTTAAACAAGCTATTTAGTCAGAGAAATAAGTTTAACACATTACATCTCATGGGTATTAAAACAGGCACACTGAGGCAGTAGATAGTATCTTGTCATTTTCTACTCATCCTATGTTACCAATTTTTTAAAACTAAAGCTATTTCTACTGCGTGGAAGAAGCTATTTCTAGTGACGGTCACCTCTTCATAAACCTCCTCTTAACTTAAAGTTAACAGGACAGGCTTGCAAACCCATGGTAGAACAGGAAATAGGCAGGCCAGTTCAAGTATTAAATTATGTGCAAGAATATCTGCTTCCAAGGTAACAATATTAGTTAAGAGTCTCCTGAACAATGCAGGCTGACATTAAGGCTGGTATGTATGACATTTTACAACACTGTTCCACTGCAGGCTGGAATGGCAATTATGCTAACTAAATTAATGTTTTACATGCTAAATTAGGACAAGCCTGCTTTTTCTTTTTTAACTAGCTGTACACATTTTCATACAGAGGGGCCCAAAAAAATTGAAGGGGAGAAGAGCATGCATTTCATTGCCATCCCCAGGCACCTGAATGAGTTAGAAAAGAAATGCATTTGTAATTTCTCTACAGCATTTGCAGCTCAGACAGCAGAGCCACAGAGGAATCAGTAGGTGGTAGGCAGCAAGGGAGGGAGAGTGAAGTGATGCAACCAAATGCAAGATCAAAGAAAAAGCTCAAGTAAAAGATCAACCTGGTTTTCTGAAGACTCAATTTACAGGGCTCTGACTGACTAAACTGGATTACTCTTTTACAAGCTGTTTTGAAGAGTGTAGAAAGACTTTTAGCATACCTTTATTGTGACATTACCCTTGGTAACCTTCCTCATGTTGAAGCCCACCGTAGGGATCATATCTTCACTGAACTGGCCTGACTAGAGATTAAAAAAAAAAAAAAAAAAAAAAAAGAAAAGGAGAGAAGCAGACATTAGATCTAGCCACAAAGATAGACAAAATGTTTAAAGTAGATAATCTTCAACATTGATTTTTACAATGTACAAGTAGGAAAAAGCTTACTATTTGTCCTCAGAAGACACGATTTTAAGTGCACCAAGTACTGGGGTACATGCATAAATACAAGTCTCATCTTCCACTTCTAGCCATGATTTTATGCTGCTTCTTCAGATCTGTTCAAAAGTGCCTCATCCACTGAATACAAGTAGTGTCTCGTTGGCAAGTATCCATGCATTGTTAAAGCATATGGAAGTAGTGCCTGGCTAGACAGAATAACTGAGTGGCTTAGCTATATGAAAGACATGCCAGTATTTCTTGTAATGGACCTGGGGCTTCTAGTTGTGCTGTATGGGAACTCACTGCACCAACCTGGGAGCTAGGTTCATCACTTCAAGACATTTCTTCAGCTGTGCAAGAGATGCCGTTGGGCAATAAGTAAAAAGGCTCTCAACTCCAGTTTGAAAAAGAAAGGTGATGTGGGGGGAGGAAGCAGGTATCTTTCAGCTCCTTTAGGTTACAGAACAGTAACTGGAAGAACCTGCACAGCCTTTAGCCTCATGGCAGGGAGGGGAAATTGCACAATTCCAAGCGTGTTCAGAAAAGCAGGATTAGGGTGCGTTTTGAGATGCAGAGATTAGGCGAGGGTGTATGTGTGTGCATACACATCTAAAAGCTTCACGGTTTGCCAAGTGTTATATCAGGGATCAGACAGGGACTTGCAAATTGTGCGTCTTAACACACCATTGCCTCTTTTAGCAAGGTGTATAGAAATTTCCTACTGTTCCTTTAAAGCCTGGTGAGTAGTGAGAGGCAAGTAACTATTATAAAAATGCCAAATTGATCAATACCTATAGGTTCCAATATTACTTCAAGATAACCTGTGAGTAACATGTACAGATTTCCCCCACTGCCCTCAACTTAGCTAGAAGTTACCTACAGAGGACAGCTTCCTAAACTCAGGCCTCTACCAGCAAGTGTCGTTTGTAGTGTCGGAATACAAGTCACTTGTCCCGTAGAACCAGGCCAGGACAAGGGATTCTTAGAACTTGCCTCCAGATAAGAAGGCATCCCGTTATTTCAAACTACCCAATTTTCCCTGGTTGCCTCTGCCAAGAAGCAAGATGCCGTTCCTGGACCCATTAAAGTAGCTAGATGTCTGCTTATACTTGTATGTAGCCACCAAGTTAGAGATGTAAAGGTCTGCTGTGGAGCCTGGCCCCATTTTTTTTTTTTTTAAGTAGTTCTATTTTAGGGAAGTTATCTACCTGAAAAGTCAATGCGTTTCTACTTTTCTAGGCAGAGATTTCCTTCTCTTTCACCAATTGTTCATCAGTAGCGGCCTTTTTCCAGGGCAACTTTAGACATCTTAACTTTCTTCACGTCTCAGATCTGAGTGAGGCGTCCTCCTTTCATTATCCAATCTAAGCTGCTCCCAAAAAAGGACAGGATTTTCAAGTCCTCATTATGGCTGAAGCAAACATCAAAAGCCCATGAGCCATTCCAAATGGCTCAGAAACCTTGTTTTCATCAAGTGGTTGTTCAGCCCTTCATAAAGTCAAACACATTAGAAAGGCTTCTCCAGTGACTGCCAAACAAAGCACTAACTTTACTAGTTTCAAGTCATTCAAGGCCACATTATTAACACCAGAGAAACCTCCAGTGCTTATCATCCCTACAAGAATGAAAGTTTTCTACTTGTTAGCACCATCTTCTCCCCACCCTTTTCTAAACAAGATAATGGATGAACCCCACCCCACCACTTCTAGCCCTCTCCCCCCCAAGTCTTCCATGTTAAGGGCTAAAGGAGAAATAACTGGTGTCCCTTTGTCCAGATAAGACTTCTCCCAAGAAGTATTCTTCCCTGCTTCCAAAGATCAAGCATCTCTAGCAAAGATTCATTTAACTCTAAAGCCTTTGAAGTGAAAGACATGCCCTGTTCATTCAAACCCCTTCATATGCTCCTCATGATTTATCCTCAGGAAATAAGCCTAAAGAATGTCCTAAACCACACTCTGGTTAGTCTTATTGCGCTAATATTCCACCAGCCAAATGCATCATAAGAGCCTGTTCTGACAACAGAAACTTGCTGTACAAGATAATTGTGCATCAGTATCCTATTTAGCAAGATAGCTATTTGAAACTACTAGGTCTGCCTTTCAGAGAAGCACAAAAAACTATACTGCTTGCTAGTGACTGCCACCAATATAGCATGTTATTCTTCAGCTTAAACAGAGTGCCTTACCTTCTACCTGTAAATAAAGCTTCTCATTCACATCTGAAAGGTACAACTATGCTCCCATTTACCTTGGGTAAATTTCAGAGCCAAATCCTTATCAAGCCTTTGTTTCCATTCGACTCTTTTGGAAGTCTGCCATAACGCATATTACCCCTTTTGTCCCAACTAACTGATGTATAAGTGACCACTCCTCCTTTCAAACTCCAAAGGAAGCAAGCCAGTCCCACCTGCTTATTCAGCATCAAGTGACTCCAGAACGCAAATATATTTAGGAGCATTTTGTGGCCATATAGGTTGCTGCATGTTTGTTGAATATGGTTGAAAGGCTCCAGTAAAATTCCATAATAAATCTTTAAAACTACACCAAAAATATGAGGTCTACTCAAGTCTACAGGCAGTTTGTATCTATAGCTCAGATGCAGCCTCTCATATCCCTACATCTAACTAACTATTGATGCTTCTAGTTTAAATTGACCTCAGTGGAATCAAAGGGCATTTGTACACATTTGCTCTTGGCTGCTCTTTTAAAAAAGTGCCCGGCGCTGCAGCACATACAACTGTGTAAGTGGCAAAACGTGCATCAGTGCTAAGGAAGTGGCAGCGGTGCGCTCCTGAACTAAAACAGTGGAGGTGTTTCAGTTCAAAAAACACCGCCACCATTTTCTGCACAGACGCGCATTTTGCCACTTATACAACTGCATGCAAAACAGCACAGTGTGCATCAGCTAACATGTGGAACAGACTCAATTAATCAAGTCTGCACTGACCCGCTGGATCTCCAGTGTCGTGGGATGAAAACGTACGTGTATAAATGCCAAAGCTTGTATACTCCAGCAGTAGTGACAGCTATGCTAAATGGGCAATCACAGTTTGGTCCAAATTTGGTGAAGCCGATATTCGAACTCTAAAATCCGATTTGCAGCCCACCCATCCCATCCTTGCTGGAGAAGAGAATCCCAATATATTTCCTCCAAGGTCAAGAGCCTTAGCCATTTCCTACGCATATCCTTCCAACTAAATCTGAAGGTACAACTCCACCCGACACCCATGCAGCTTACTTCATCCTCTACCCTCCCTAGACTCCAACAGAGTTTCTCACAACTGCTCCAAGCCTTTGGCTTGCTATGTGTTACTTAAGCATTTGAGGCACTATTAGGACAGAATAATCGTGACTTTCCAAGATGCTTTCAGACGTTCACTGAACCAGCTGGTTTCAACCAGCAAGCTGGACCCTATGTTGATAAGTATCATCTGTACGTGCCTTCAGACTTTAGGCAGTTTGGGATAGTAACTGCTGCACTCCTAAAAATCTGTTGGCATAAACCAGTGACAAGCAATTCCCAGCCAGTGGAGAACTTATCTCCAAATAAACTATTTTGGGAACACTGTATGGCACTCACCATTTCATCTCTGATCTAACCAAAATCTAGAGTAAATATCAGAGGCATGTTGACAGCAGAACTTAAGACTCATTACAAGCTACAGTATGAAGATGACTCTCCACTGACCCAAGTTTCAGCATTTCATGATTTTGCCTCGTAGGCTACCTCTATTTCTGAAGCAACTATGAACCATGTCCAATTTAAAAAAAAAAAAACAAGCCAGCCACTCTTCTGCCCCAACCCAAGTTTTAGGGTAATCTGTAGTGCACTGTTTGACCATTAGGGTTATATAGATAGACTTCATCTTCAAACTGCCCAATCTTTCTACAACGCAGAATAGAGGAAAGTTAGTTAATTCCATAGAAGAGATTTAGGTTTTAATAACCAAGTAAAACTGACTTTGCTGTTAAAGTGACTATTTCATTCCTTGCAGCTGCAAGGTGCAACATCCATAGCCTGATAATACTCCTCAAAGACAGTTCACATTAAAACTACCACCTACTCCAAAAGGCTACCTAGAAGCTCGTGCTCAGATACTCGAGCTACAATTGATTAATTAGATTATCCAGTATAAGGCAACAGTACCATTTCAAAGACAGCTATTCTGCTAGCCACAAGGCAGTTTCCATATACTTCTAGCAACAAAGATATGACTTGAATATTTTCTTGAACCCTTTTTTTTGTCTGGTTTGTGTAAACTCACTTACGTAGCAGCAGAACTATTATCAAGCTTATTCACCATTCTGCTAGGTGCAGTACAATACCTGCTGCAGCCATTACAAGTTCCCATGAATACACCTTTCTGTTACCGAATGCGCCGAGGCATTCCAGAAGGTTGCTCCAGGCCATCGTAGGATTCCAACTTCAACAGGACCTTCAGAAAAGTTTCTGCTTTTTACCAAAATGCTTCCCCCTTTAAACAAGCCTTTTTACTGGAAGAAAAAACAAACAAACAAACAAAAAAAAACTCAGCTTGGTTTGTAGGACTACAAGCTTTGAAAGCTGCTCTATTGGTAACCTTTAAGCTATCATCTAATAAAAGTCTGCTTCCCTGGCTCTAGAAATGCCTCCCTGAATCCTGCAAACAAGACCCATAAGTGTGTTGCATTCCAAAAAGGATAGGAAAAAACAAGGAAAGCTAGACTGGATAAAAATGATTTTAAAAATGTAGTTTAAAAAAAAAATTGGATTTTTTTCCCCAATTTAAAATCCTTTTTTTTTTTATTTAAAAAAATCAAAACATATATTTTAAATGTAAAAAAAAACCTATATATACTATGACATGAATATATTCATTTAACCTTCTTAGAAAAAAAAAAAAAAGCTTAATAAATAGGTCACAACAGGCCATGGACTATATTAGGGGCCCAAACTTATGGGGTTCCCAGAGGCTCTTCTGTAGATTAGTAAAGTTTAAAAAAAACCACTCTACCCAATGGGACCCAGTGCTCAGTCTGGAAGATCCCATTAAGCAGCTCTGTGATGCTTAGTTTCAGCTCTCTGAGAATTTGCATCTCCAGAGATAACATCCTTGTTAACAGCAGTGTATGGAGATGAGAGATGAACAGACTTGATTACCTACCCATCAGCCCTCATCTCTCTGCAAGTCTGTGTACGCAGTCAAGCCCCTACCTCCCTCTACAAATGCAAAGTTTCAAGAAGTTAAATGAATAAAGGCTATCAAACAACAAGAACGCACTTTTTGTAGAAAACAATGATTAAATCAAGGCTTCCTGACCAGCGATTTAAAATTGATTTGATTTAAATCAAATCCACCCTAAGGGAAGCTTCACATGTCTAGTTCAGGAAAATGACATACCACCCTGAAGAGTTAAGGGACTTCCTTTCCTTCTTATGAAGAATGTTTTCTTATGACTCATAAATCACTTGTCAGTTTCATCCATAGCCCCCATTATTCCCATTTTACAGTAAAGGATCAGTTATCGCAGCCAAGGTCACAAAGCAAATCCAGGACACTGCTTAAAAAAACAAAACAAAAAAAAAAAAGATTCCAGCTTGGCCAGAGCCAATATCCTGCTTTGTTCCTTAGCTGTCATAACTTGAAAAGCGAAAATACCAAGTATTTTCATGCCTTTCTTCCACTAACTCAAGCCACCCCTACCATACATAACACAAGGACCAGAACTCAGTGTTGCTGACTACCTGGCTGGTCAGCCAGACAACAGGCTCAGATACTAGGGAAACTAAAGAAAGAAAATTTTAAAGGATAGCACTGCTTCAAATTTCAAACTTCTACAAAGCAGAAGCCAACTCTTTACCAAGCCAAGGTGTCTGACACTGTACTGACTCAGCTACTGAACAAGTCCTCCTGCATCTTTACTACAGTGCTAGATAAAGAAAGCAGTGACCTTAAATTACAAGTTAGTTTGTTTCTATAGAGTACAGGTGCAGCGCATTTATAAGCTCATATCTGCCTCCCATGGTGTACTTACAGTAGTATTCAAGCTGGAAGTATGGACATGCATGCAGTGTGATCATGGCTTCTTTAGGCAGCACCCGATTTCCCCCAGTACATCAGCTTTACATTCTAGCAATTGTGCACATCATTATATGACCTCATTTATGCAGACAGTAGTTACCAACACTTCTGGAGATCCACACACTATGGTTCTGGAAGGCAAGTTGCTGAAACCTTTGCATAAAAGAAAGTTTTCCTTCCAATTTAATGCTTGGATACTCTCCTCCACCTTCCCATACTTTGGAGAGCATAGGGAAAATTAGGATTAAAAAAAAAAAAACAAAACATTCAGCTACTGAGTTTTTTTAGAGCAATAACATTTAAGCCACTTCTGGAGTTTTCACTCTATGCCCACAAAAAAAAAATACAAACCAAAACAAAACAAAAAAAAACCACACACTAAACCCAGAGTGCTTTCTACCTTGTTTGGTAGAGCCAAGTCTGAGAAAATGAGGATTTATATCCGTGCATACAGTTTCATCCCGTCAGATCTTTAAGCACTAAGTCTCCATATCTTACCACACTTCAGAAGAATTAGGAAATGTGAAGATAACCTTGCCGTGGAAGGAGTTCCAGTGAGCCACTTGACAGGATGTTTTCAGAAACTAGTTGCAGGTCAGAGGCAAAGGAACCCATTTAGCCATGTTCTCTGTAGCAGACAAGGTCTCTCATAAGCTTAGGTTCATTCCTGCACCATTTTAATAGCTCTCATGCCCCAAGACTCAATTAGCAGTCAAAACCTGGTTATTCTGATTTGTTCAGTTATATTCTTCAAAGCATGCAAATGCTTTTATGAAGGCTACAGCAGAAGTGTCTCACCTCCCCCATACCTTTTTTAATGGGAGGGAAAGAGATAGAGCATGTGTAAGAGATGGATTCAGCCTCACCTGACAGGCAGTTAGGATGAGGCTTAGAACAATATACTGCATGCACAGACCTTCAAAATTTCAAGTTTAGAGAAAAAAAAAAAAGGACACTCAAGCCCCTCAAGCCCAACTGGCAGAGTCCAGTTCCTGCACCCTCCCATTATGAAGTCACCTGTGCACATTTTAGGAAATTTAGAATTGGCCCCCAAAACTCATAATAAATAAGGGAGAAATATTTAAGTTCCCTGATAAGCATTTATGTAGAGTCAGATCATTTAAGCAGCACTACAGAGCTACCTAACTAACTAACCTCCAAACAGGCCACCTACTTCCCACACCCAACTGATGGCCTGAGTAAGGTACGATGCAGATTGAGTGCAAAGGCTAATCCCGAGCAGCTCTCCATATTGACAATTATTCCAGAGGTACTGTGAAGCCCCAAGGAACAATTCAGTCTAGACATACTTAGGAGTGTTACTATAGAAACCAGCTAAATGAATGCTGGATTGCCAAGCAGGCCCAAAAGTTTTCCTAATGCTTCATCTACACTTATGCGAAGCACCCAGCATTACATATGCTGCGGTCTATCCAGTTTACTTGCATGGATGATGTGCATCCTAGACAGCAATATAAAGAGCAAATGGAGCAAAAAAAATAATTAAAAAAAAATCTCAAGCCACACACTGGAGAAAAGTAACTCATGTTTACACTGCAGATGGAATCCA
Source organism: Alligator mississippiensis (assembly GCF_030867095.1). NCBI lineage: Eukaryota > Metazoa > Chordata > Crocodylia > Alligatoridae > Alligator > Alligator mississippiensis. The sequence continues at coordinate 12,060,160 of NC_081835.1, read as the reverse complement.
GGTTGCACTGTTACAAGCTGTAACACTAGGTTTTCTACAATATACACTAGTAGCCTTGGAAAGTCTGTATTTAGACCTTAAATATTTCAAGTAAAGCAGAATACAGGGCTGCACCTTAGAAGACTTCTGTGTTTAATACGGTGAGCCAACTCTGTACCCTGTTCATTCACGTGTCTGCACACACAGCAGGCGATCAAGACTTAAACCCTTGCTGAAGATCAGGCTCTTGGGTCATTACAGCATGACTTAAAACCTAAGACTCTGTTAGGAGTAAACAAAACCCTGCCAAGAGGCCACAATTCAAAATTTAGGCTCAAATCCAGGTCTCCAACATATGGTCCTGGATAAAAAAAAGTCATGCAAGTCCTAGTTCTCAGAGGTACTAAGCACCCACATTTAACTCAACAAGATGGATAGATCCTGTACTGATTCAGCTCAGCAGCCTTATGCTCAGGTCTTGTCCAACAAGAACTGCTACACAAAGCAGTGCAGGAATCCAGGAAGCATTTCATAGCCTGCCCAAGGCTTTATGCAAACTAGAAGTGTTCAGCACCACTCATTTTCCCCACTCATTTCTCCACCTTCAACACCACTTTTTAGCATGGGGGGGGGGGGAAGAGAGTGGGAGTATTTATGTTTTGTTTCTTGTGAATTAAGACAATAGCCTCCAAGGTCCCATTCCAAAGAGAGACTGGTCATCCTCAGCAACTAGCTATGGGCCACCTGGCCCACAGACCAGGTAAGAAACCCTATAAACCGGATTCTAGATTCTCCATGTGACACACAGTGCAAGATGCCCCTGAACAAAATAGAGCACAGCTACTTGCTTGCTGGTTTTGGGTGGCTCCTCAGGAGATGGAGGGGTGCCCACAGGCGAGGATTTTTCAGAATAACCACCAAGGCCTTGAAACCTTTTTAATGCAGCTGCTGAAAGTGAGGCTTAAGTGACAGCCACCAGTGCACCTTGCACAGAGGCCAACTAGTAGTTTCTGGGACCATACCTACCAGAGCCCTAGAATGCCAAATTAATTTTCCAACAGGAATTACTAGTGGGTAAAACCCAGAACTGTAGTCCTAAATTCCATCCAAGTCCAACTTAAGGCATCTATGCTGCATAAGAACCCTTTATCCACCCCTTCTTGGATGGGGTGAATCAAGCCTCCCACTCTGATGCTGCTTCTGTGGTCTGAGATGCAATGATTTAATTCTGAAGACATCACTGTTCCAGTATGATGAACCAGTTTTAGTTGTGACATCTGCTTCCTAAATGAGCAAGGTACTACAGGTGTGTCCCACACCCAGCTTATGATTCACAACTCAAGGCAGGAGTTTGACTCTTGCAAAATAGAGCTCAGCTTGGTAAGTGCTATGTCACCCATGACAGAAAGCAGTCTGCTGCCAGAACTAGAAGCAGAATTGCTTTTCAGTACTCGTATTTATCCAGTGTAGCATTCATCTTTTACTTTGTTCAGGCTTCCTGAATGATCAGCCTCATTTGGTCAGACTGAGAAGGCCACCGGCTTTCTCCAAATAAACACAAGGGTTAAAAACCCCTACTGCTAAGCTAAGCTTGTACTTAACAAGTCACTGAAAGAAACTCTTTCAAATTCTGGCTAGACTTCCCTATTGGCCAAAATGATATGTGCCTTTCTATCCAAGAAAACATAAGGAAAAAACAACCAAGAAAACCTACACAAGGAAAGGGGAGGAGAAAAAAAAAAAAAAGCAAGCAAGCATACATAAAGCAAGGTTTGTAAGCCTGGACTTCCAAGCTAGGTATCTTGTTTAAGCAAGCTACTTGAAAAATGCATACTTTGCTAACAGTAAAATGAACTCTGGGAAGAAGCCTTTGGATCCCCAAAGGAGGGATACAAATGTATTGGTAGTATTTACAAAGAGCATGAATACAAGCCTTTCTGCATATTGTCTCTTCATGGCAAGCATTAGCATACACAGTCATGCTTTGCAGTGAGAGGGAGCTATTATGCCTTAAACAGCAGACAAAACTAAAAAACAACCCAATCTAAGTATTGGTAGTTGAATACTGTAGTGATGACATTACCAACAATATTTATAGGAATTTGTAATCTTCTCATCTCATAGATCCCTCATGCTATTCAAGAAAGAACTGTTAAGGCATATGTATGCCAGCTTAATGTTCATAAGTTATGAGATCCTCTGACAAACACTTTTTTAACCTGTATTTACAACACAAGTTACACCTCAACCTACGCTCTTGTCCAGTTGTACTATGGAAGCTGTGGAAAGCAACTTGGTTTCCACACTTTTTTCCATCTTCTCCAGTTTTGGGTCACATGCATCTGCCTACCTTTCTGCCGGCTAGACTTGCAGCCAAAAATGCAAGCATGCTATGGGTTGCAAAATGTTCACAGTTGTGTTGGGGTACAAATGGCTGTAGAGTTTAATGCAAGACTGAAGTATGTCATCTTGGAGTTAGTAAGCACTAGAATTCCTGCTCCCTCCGTGTCTCAACAATGTGTTTCCATTGTCTTTGTGGGAGTCAGCAGTTAGGGAAGTGTACAAGATGCAGCTGTTTCCAACTTGGACAAGTACAGCAGCATTTGTCTGCAATTATAAGAGCAAAAATACTTGACTTTTATCCAATCAGAACTCCAGTGGCAGTGGTGACATTTTCACCGTGAGCTTCCACAGGTCATTACATTTGCAGTAGCAGCTGAAATACATGTAAACATAGTCCTGGATGCCTAACAGGTATCAGCTGTTCATTGTTGCACACGACCACTGTTTCAAGTTTTTGGTTAGGCATGTGCTTGCTTTTAGGCTAGGCGCACAGCTTGGTTTGAATTGACAAATTACTGCACTGTTCAGATCCAGAAAGGCAGCAATTAGGGGGAGATCAATGCCAAGATAAGCCATTTGACAATCCTTTGCCAATCTATCAATTGCCTATGAAAGCAGTTTCACTGGCCGTTGAAAACAAGAAAGTATGTTCTTCTACCCTAGGAGTTCCAGTACACATGGTAGTAAAGATGGAGTAGCTTTTAATCCAGTGATTTATACTGTTTAAAGGAGGAACAGGGCACACAGATAAGATCTTGGGTTCAATAACGTCTACACAGCTGTAGATCAGCTCCTTAAAGCACAAGGCAGACAAACACTTGTTTCACAGAGCTACTTATGAATCATTCATTAGTGTTTATAGGAAAAATTGCTCCATCAACTGTTTGTTACTGCCCAAGCAAGATTCTCAATACTATTCAGCCAAACTGGCTCATGTTATCTTCTAGATGGATATAAAGGTGGTATGACTCAAAAAAGTGGGATGATTTAATAAAATTTAAACAGATTTTATGCAACATGCTTGTGGGTCCACCCTGTCTAGTGCTTGAATGGCATTCTCCTAAAAAAATCAAAGCTATTACTGTTTTCCCCAGACACCTACGATTTCTTATAGTTTCCTCACACTTTACAAAGAGAAGCCTGCTGCCTCCAGTGACAGAGCCTAAAACTGAACTATTCTGCAATAAATAATTTTAGAAGAAGTCGGAACTATTAGATTTACATAAAGCCCTTTCAATGCCATTTTGAGACGAGTACCATTCGAGCTTCCTTTTGATGTACTCATTGCTCCTATCTACCTCAGCTGGGGCAATAGTTTTACCATTTTTCAGACTAGTCAGGGGGTGCATTCATTAATCTGCCATAACTATGGTGCATGAAGTTTAGTACATGTATTAACAGGTATTAACTTAGTGCTCCATAAATTGGTACTACTGAGTACTAGCACAATTTAATGCTTTTTTGATGTTTAATGCCCACTGGACTAATCTACCATGCATTAGCAGTTTGCCACGCATACTAATGCGTAGAATTAGTCCAATGGGCATTAAGCATCTCATGTAGACATGCCCCATTACTGGTAAACACTAGCTTAGCCCAGTGGCTTCCCTGTTTCATTGCCTACTGTGCTGGCTTAAAGCAATTCAGAAGTTAGAAGTCCCATCTGGTACAGGACCTGGAGGATTTATACCAAAGTCAAAACAGTAAACAAATCTCTAGCCCATAGTAATTTTGCCCAATCCAGGGCAAAGTTATTCTTTAAAGCCAGCCAGCCAAAAAAAAGGGGGGGGGGGGTGAAAGGAGGGGGAGGTAAAATTACCAGTGGATGTTATGTCTACTTCCACCTCCTCCCTCACCAACTATTGGCAGAGTAGTCAATGATTTGCCTCAAGCAACGTAATAGTGGCCTAACCCAAAACATTTCATCTAGACCAGGCAGAAAAGCCCCTTTAAAGATGTGTACTAGTATACAAAACCAACACCAATTATACTCATGTATATAAAGGGCCTGTATGAAAATTATTTTACACGTATCAGAAATCTAACAGAATATTTTCACATGCTCTGAGCAGGGCTGCTGCAAAGCCATGATTCTGGGAAGCATATACAGTACCCTTGAAAAGGAACTAGAGGTGCATGCGCCGTTTTCCCCCCAGACGCATCTTGATCTACCAACAACATGAGAGTTGCACTAGCTTAATGGGTATTTTTCTCAATGTTCTTTGAGGAGTAAGTATACAAACATTAGTTGACAGACAACTTGGGCACCTCCCTTCTAAAATGCCCTTCTTTGATGCACTTGGCCAGCTAATCTTTCCATGAACTAGACAAAATCTAGTCTTGGATACCAAGGACACCCACGATAACCAAAGGCTGAGGAGAACCTCAAATAAATCCAGATTTTATTCAGCTACTTCAGACATGCCCAGACACCAATGCCCTATTCTTTAATTTCAGAAATCAACTAACACTTTACATTTTATAAGAACTGTTGACTCCATTTTTTGTATTTTCTTTTAGTTTAAAAACTTCTCCTTAAAGTTTACAGCCAAAACACAGTAGCATCAGGCATAAAGCTGGTATCGGTTGGTTTGTTTTAAATGCTGACAGCCAAAAAAAAAAAAACCAAAAAAAAAAAAAACAGCCTAGATAAGAGACCCCAATTTGTAACCACCTCAGTATCCAAGGGCATTTTTAAACATGCTCTGGGGGGCATGTGTAAAAGCTTTGAACAAGCTTTAGTTAAAGCACCCCCACCACAGGGATGCTGATTTTGAAGCAGGGGATGCTGATGCATGAGATGCAGAGGCTGGCTGAAGTGTGTTAATTAGCATCCTCCAGCAGACTCTATTAATTACAGTCTGTTAGAGCAGCTTCTGGGCACTTCTACAGGCACCCTAAGAGCTCAGCTTAGGAAAAAAGGTATGTTGAAAGGACAACAGAATCCTAACAGCTAATACATGCTTTCATTAAGAGTTAGTTACTGTCAAGTGAGGAGCATAACACTTAGCATGTGCTTGATATCTGATCCAAACTGTTAGCATCAAGTAAGGGACAAACAGGATTCTTCCTCCCCTACACCCATTTTCCAAAATTATCAGTACAGTATGATCCATGAAGAATGTTTTCAGAGTAGAGGTTCAATGAAAACCTATATTTACACAGGATGGTTCTAGATTTCAGGCTTTGTGCAACACGAATCTGTTCTTTCACTTGAAAGAGTCCATGACTAAAAGGAGTATGGCTGTTGTATCCAATTCAAGAGGGGAATACGACTTGCAGCTTTAGGACAGCCTGTTCAGAAGCAGCAGAGATGTAGTCAGCTAGAGATATTAAAGGCACTGTAGAAGAGATAAAGACATTGTAAGCGATGTTTCAATTACTAGCCAACAGGAAATACTGGAAGTCTTAAGAAGCCAGATTTAGTGAAGCTGCATCTGGAGGCTGGAAGCCAAACTACTCCATGATGTGGAAACTATGGCCCACAACAGTGTTCCTGTGCGGACTAATTTACTCACGGAAAATTTTCATTACATTCAGTACCTAATCAAAGAGACAGTGACTAGCCTGGAACATTCACAGCAAAGCAGAAGCTCTATTTGGGTTTTTTTCTGCCTCACATGCCAGCTGATTAAGAGTTAAATAGTATCTAAAAAAACCTGAGCACTTAAAAGTCTGTAGTTATGTCCAGTTACAAAGAGGTCAAGTGCCAGTTTACACTGGGGGAAAGGAGAAAAAAGAAAAATCAATATCGGGCAAAAACAGCTCTGATCAGTTTAGGACACGTCTCATGCTTGGTGCGCTTTCCATTTTGAGTGCGATTAGCAGTCAGATCAGAAGCCCATGAACAACTTGCACTGATCATTTTACCTGATTAAAGTTCAATACATGTAGTTACAGGAATCAGATTAATGCAAGAAGCTCGAGTTAAATAAGGACTTTATGCCCTGCACACACTGCAAAGAACTGTCAAGGCTCTGGCTCCTATCTGGTCTTAGAGAGCACAAAGCATGTCCCTGAAAACCAAACAAACCTTTTAACATAAATGCAGGGCATGGGTTGCATACTTACAAAAAGGAATCGCATAAGGTTTTTTGTATATTTTACCCAGATACTTATTCCTAGCATCAGAATTGCTCAGGTCTATTCAAACAAGGCAACCACTACCTCCATTCAACCTACAGTTGACTCGTGTTTGGTGCTCGTGGACAAACTGAACATCAGGTCAAATAAAGGCAAAGCATCCAAAATATTATTTTAGATGGCTTTTAAGCCACTACTGTGCAACATTAGGCATGAGTAGCTCTGCCACAGACATGTTGCATACCAGTTTAACAAAAGCCACCTAGGAACAGTTTTATTAGCACATTTAATAGTAGTTATCCCCTCCTACTCCTACATGAAGGGGGAAAGGTTTAATTATCTTACCAAGAAATCATCAGCTAGGAAGCAGGCTAGATTCTGTCCTGTGGAGAAGTTATTTTTCAAAAAAGTATTATTTCTGCCACTTGATGTAGTTGCATACTCCTTCACCTTCCCTGAAGATAAAATTGAATATTTTGGTCTCATTCTCCTTATTACAACCAACCCTGGCTTCTCATGTTCACTGCAACTACAGAACCTTTGCTGTTATGGTGTACTATTGAAGAGGGGAGAGAGAAAGGGGCAGACCCAGACTAATAACCATGGCAGGGAGGACAAACCCTGGTAGGCTGAACTCTTCTTCCTATCAAGAATATACAGAGGACAACCCTTTTCAGTGCCAGTTCCTAACCACCTGCAGATATAGCATGCTCGGTCTCAGGAGAGCACAGATTTGGCGTACGTTACCTTCACTCATTTAAGCAATTCCACTTGTGGGAAGCAAACCTGAAGAGGTGCTTCACTATAAGCTTTCCTTAACAGGTTCTTCTCACACATCTGCTTAGCTTAACAAACACAGAGGAAGTGTTACTCAACAAGACTAGCTTCATTACACATCACATGATGCCCGGCCAGAGCAGTCCTTCTTGATTAGGCAATGCAACTGTCAGAACAGGAGTCAGTTATGAGCAATATTTCATTACAAAGCCAAGTTCTTCACTTACCAAAAAAAAATATATATATATATTTTATATAAACAAACCAAAACTCTAAAATGAAAACTAGTAAAAACTCTGCTTACCAATGACTCAAACGGTGACTTTGTTTAGAGACAAAACACTTAAATAGAAAGATGAACTCCCATCTGAGCACAGCTGAACTCCTTCATAAACCACTACCCTGCAAACACACAAGCTCCCACATGCATCGAGGCTACAACGGCTCAACAGTTGTCTCGGCCCCGCAGGTCACACAGACGCACTTCAGCTTCCCCAGGTCAAGGGATAGCTGCCCGCAGACACTTCTTCACTGGGATTGTGCGTCCTTTGGTTCCTAAACTGTGTGGCTTTCAGTGCTTTAGTGTTCATCACACACACACACACACACACACACACACACACACACACACACACACACACACACACACACACACACACGGCAGTCTCCGTGGGCCGTTCAAGTGTGCACACGCACGTGTTTCTCGGGGGCAAGCCCCCGCAGAAGGACACCACCCCGGGGGGAGAGGGCAGCCCCCGCCCCAAGAAAGCATCCTGCACCCCGGGAGGTCGCAGACCCGGCGGAACAAAGCTCCCGGCTCCCGGCGCGGCTTGGGGCGCGGGGGGGGAGGGGGCCGCGCTCACCGCGATGACGTTGACGAAGGTGGTCTTGCCCGAGTACTGCAGCCCCACCAGCGTCAGCTCCATCTCCTCCTTCCAGAAGAGCGAGCGGAACCAGTCCAGCAGCCGCGACAGCAGCGCCAGCATGATGGCGGCAGACGGGCCCCGCGCTGCGGCCCGGCCGAGCCCCGACTCTGCGCTGCACCGCTGTGTGCTGCGCTGCGCTGCGCTGCGCCGGCCGCGCGGTCATATGACGGCGCCGCCCGCCGGCAAGAGCGGCCCCGGCCCGTCCCCGCCGCCCGCCCGCAGCGCCCCCTGCCGGGGAGGACCCGCGCGCTCCGCCGGCCCCGCCCGGGAACCCCTGCGCCCCAGTGCTGCTGGCACCCAGGCGGGCACGGCCGCTTGGCGCGGGCTGTTACACAAACAAGAATTACACCACTAAAAATAAATTATTTTTTTTCAATGTCTCTGAAAAGGCTTCTTAACCTGGAAGGGGAAATCCCACCTATCTGTGTCCGAGAAGGCAGTATTCCTGAACCCTCCGCGCGGTTGGGTGGCGGCTTTAAGCCCAGTTTTTGGAAATGGGAGTCCTCTGCCCAGCTTGCCCCGAGGGCCGCATGGGTACGGGCGAGCAAAACGGGGGCACAGTGGCAAGCACTCCAATCTGGTCTTGCACTGAGATTGGCCGTGCACCCCCTGGAAACGCCAGCCGCACAACTGGAAGGCAAGGTTCCTTGGGTGAATTTGATATCTTTTATTAGACCAACCCAAATAGTTGGAGAAAAGTTATTAAGCAAGCTTTTGGGTTCAAAAACCCTTTGTCTGGCTAAGGAAGTTTCAGCACTTGGAGGACACACCAACTGCTGAGACTTCCTTAGCCTGACGAAGGGCTTTTGAAGTCCAGACGAGGGCGCAGGATGTTTGCTGGTAGTCGGGCGACTGATGGTTCTGGACTCTTGGATTTGGAATTAGTTTTGGCTCGTTTGGCCTCCGATACAAATTAAATAAATAAAACAAAATCTGGGTCTGTGAAGGCAGTTTTCCTTAAGCATTCCCGGGGATAACTGTTCTTCTGGCATGGTTTAGTACCCACTGAGGTGTTGGGTCTTAAAGCCCATTTTATGGAAGTGGGAGACTCCTCCCTAGCTTGCTTCTGCAGCCATATGGCTGAGGGCAGGCAAAACTTGGCGGCATCTGAACCCCAAGTCTCCAGGCTTGGGCCTGCACGTAGGATGCCTGCCAAAAGACGTTGGAAATATCTGAAGCCCCTAGTGGGGGTGGAGGATGTTTGCCGGTTGTAGGGCCAGTTATGGTTCTGGACTGACTCATGAATTTGGACTCGATTTGGCTGGGAACACGAAAAATTTCTTTAAAAACACTTTTTTTTAAGTTAAGGCCGGCCCCTGTCAAAATCCCACATGAGGCAGGTCATGGTGGTTCCTTGTGTATCCAGCCGTGTTGGCCAGGTCTTCTGTTTTATAGATACAGTATCTGATTTTTCCTGACTTAAAGTCCTCATCCTGCAGCCGAGGTTCTTTGGGTAGATGTGATATGTTTTATTAGACCAACTGAGTTTTTACTCAGCGGCCTTTACTCTAACCTGCATAAATTGAACCGATTTGCAAGTGGGTAGACATCCACTTTTGTCTCAGAAAATGCAGGCACGTGCCTACAGTGACTCAGACCAGAAGCTGGGGAGCCAAAGCAAGCCCTGAGCTGGAGAGAAACTAAGCTGAGGGAAGGGGGAGGCCTGAGTGTGATTGGGGAGGGGTTTAAACCCCCACCTTGGCCAGCAGGACCCCAGCCCAGGTGTGCCTGGAGGGGGGCATAGAAAGCAGCCCCTGTCAGGGGTCCACAGCCCCCCCACCCCCACTCACTGGCTGGTGGCAGGAGGGGAAGCAGGGCCAGACCCTGGAAGCCTGAAGAGAAGCAGGGGTTTAATTCCTCTATGGCAGAGAGGGGCACCATGGGCACTGACGTGCTCCGCTCATGCACCTGTACACTCAGGGCTGAAGGAGCCAGATGCCAGTAGACTGAGTCGAAGGTGGGGGGTTAATCCCTGCATTGCACACAGCAGCAGCAGGAGGCACCAACACACACCCTGGGCCAAATCCCTCCAAGGAGCAGCCAACTGGCCACAGAGAGAGGGCAGGGAGGGCGGATGTGACCTGGCTGTGGGGAGTAGGGAAGCCTGACTCACGGCTGCCTCCCACTTTAGGGGCAGCCCTAGGGAGTGGAGGTCAGTGCCTACCACCTCCTGCCTGCAGCCCCACACACCGCAGTTTGCAGGCGGGCTGGAGCGTAGCTCCCTGCCACCTGCCTCTCCTGGCAGCAACAGTGGAGTGAACTATCGTGGTGGGCAGAGGTGAGACACCTGGCACCTGTTGCCTGCTCAGGGAGGCACCAGGTGCTCAGGGCGGGCTCCTGCGGGCCAGTCACTGCCTGCACCCCTGGGCCGCAGGGGCAGGCTGCACCGAGCTGCAGCGGTCCATTGCCTCCCCCCGCCACTGCCCACACCTATGCACCCGGCACCATCGCGGGCAGGCAGCAGGTGATAAATGTCTCACCCCTGCCCAGGTCCCAGCTTTCCACCCCAGCCAGGCTGTGCCTGACACAGGGAGTGGGAAGCCCAAAGTGGTCTGGGGGGTCAGAGCACTGGGGCTGCCTGATTGATGCCTCCTGGGCAGAGCTGCAGCCTGGCGCCTGCCCATGCTGGGGAGCTGGGCCTGCCCCAAGCTCCTTGCAGGTGTCGGGCGAGTCCTCCCCCCCCAGTATGCCCAGAGCCAGCCCCCACTGCCCATCAGCCCTGCCCGGCACAGCCTCTGTGGCTCCCGATCCCCCCCACCCGCCAGGCTGTTGGAAGGCTGCAGTGCAGCTGACACTGGAGGAGGGACGGGGCTCACATCCCAGGCTGCAGCTGCCCCACCTCAGTCTGTCCTGCAGGACGGGGCTCCCCAGTGACTGCAGCCCGCAGCCCAACAGATCTTGTGGGGCAGCGGAGGAGGGAGTGGGGGGAGAAAAACGCCCACCCTGTTCCTGGCAGAGGGAGGAAGCCAGCAGTGGAGGCTTTACTCCCCAGCCCCAGCTGGGAGCTGGGTTGATTCCCCAGCAGAGGAGGGGGTGAGGCAGGGGATCCGCCTAGCTCCTGGCTGCTGGGGATGGAAAAGTCCCTGCTGGCACCTGGGAGCAAGGCCAGCCCTGCTCCATTGGAGCAGAGAGCACAGCCCAGGGCTGAAAATCATGCCAGTATGCTGGGGGGAATTTAACTTAAACCAGGAAAGCATCGGGGACAGAAGTTCCATAAACCGGTCTGACCCAAATCAGTTAAGTCTGATACTACATTCAATCAGGTTTATTTTAAACGAATTTAAACTGATTTATGCACACTGAACTTATATTCTGTTACAGGTTTAAACCCGACCACTTAAACCGGTTTACGTGTAACTTCTGTCTCTAGCCTATAGGACTGGTCTAAGAATCAACAATGTGCATCCAACACAGTTTAAAATGGACTTTACTTATGTTCATTATGTTGATTGGGTCTAATCTTCTTGTCATATAAATCAAGTGTACACAAGTCAGACACCATTGATTTCGCTAGAGTTAGTTCTAGTTATTCTGAATCAAAATCCCTGTTTTTAAATTCTGAAAGTTGTACAGCATATTATTGATTTACCCTTACAATGCAGAGCTGTTTGCAAATGGAACACTGCAATGAATAGGAAACCGTTGCTTACCGAACTCTACTTTTTCCCTATGACACAGGGAAATGAACCTAAATTAATACTTGCTATCATTCCACTGAACTCACTGACATGAGGGGTATTAGGTAGCCCATAGATTTAAAAAAATTTATAAGCAAAGCCAGTGACTGAAGAGACAGTATCTGGGAAGTCTGGAACCTTAAAAAACAAAAAAGGGGAAAACCAAACTATGAAAAACTACCAGAAATTATATGAGTGATTGCCTGAGATTCACAAGCACTGCTCAAGTGGCATTTACATAAAAATGGAATAATAGAAACTTAAACAAATTACACACTTTCTTTAAACAATCCATCTTTTCTCCACCAAGACAACCCTGTAGATTTCAGTGTATTTATCATTTTTTTAAATCCTCTAGAATTAGCTGTCCTGATGGTTAAATGTGACATTTGCTGTGCTAGACCCAGACAGGAGAGCCATTAGCTAAGCAAATGAGGATGTAGCTGGAAAGGAAAAAAAAAACCTGAACAGCCTGCATAGTCTAACAGATGCCCAAGGGACATGTCCATTTTTCATTCTCCATGCAAATTATAATTTTTTCCCCCAGGAAAAGAAATAATGACTCTAACAGAGTTCAAATCAGTCACCCCTATTATAGAGTAGTATTTAATGCAGGGCATTAGTTATATGCAATCAGTTGTCAATTTATTTGAAAATCATTCGTGCTTTATTCTTGTCTGCAAGGGTCTTAAAATATCCAACCAGCCACCATATTAAGAGTGAAAATGGGGAAAGAGGGTCAGGGTCCTGAAAGGATCTAGTCAGAAATGGGGCACAATATGATAGAAACGGGAAGCCCCGTGTCAGTGACTCAGCTGTTATTCCTCTGGAACTGAACCGTGGTGGCAAGCAGTCACTGCTGCAGCGGGTTGGATCTGTGTGGATGGGAATGGGCTGCTCTGGTTATCTCCATTTATGGGGAAGCTTAGTCAATGGGAACTTCACTAGGCAGAGGAAAAACACAGCAGCGCTGCCTGAATTCCTGCCCAGACTACAGGAGGTACCTACATAGGGGTTCTGTTTAAAGAGAGGAAGGCTTCTGAGTGCTTTTAATCCGATGCAGGCCCACATATGCTTGACCCTGCTGTCTGGCAGACTGTATGCTGTTTGCAGAGATGAAGCAAGAAAGACAAAAGCCCATTTTAGGGGACTGCTGCATCACAGGGGGCAAACCAACCACACACATTCCCTTCCTGAGCTTCTCATGTGGCAGTGTGACTCCACACTACCCCCCAGTGGCTAAAGACCTCAATTTGACTTAAAATATACCATAACAAAATTACATGCCTATTACACTCACATATTACACTCTGATAATGGACATGCATACCTGAATAAATACACATTTGTGTAATAAATCATATTTCTTATTATTCACAGTAAACTCAACAATGATGGAACTATTAGGTCTAATCTTCAAACGTATTTAATCAGACAAAATAATACTCCGTGTTGTACTTTCTGCTTTCTTCTGCCCAGGACCTAACATCATGTAATATAGTATGTTAACTGCTTGTTTAGCACCCTGTCCTGGATCTCAGATTAACCCTATATGCATAAATATCCCCTCTTCTTTGTGATTTACATAAGAATGTATTGACCAAGATTTCACAAGAACAAAAAGTAATCTAGTGCACACAGATCTCATGACATACCTGGGAGTTGATCTCAGTGGTCATTTGCTTTTGCTGATAAAAATCATCGGTGAATTGGCAAATAATTTTCAGGGCTATGTATTATTATACATCCTGAAACAATGCAAAACAGACAGTCATGCTTCTCATGTAGCAATCATGTTTCCCATTAAATGATAAATGAACATTTTACTTCTGGGAGCAAGTCCAATTTGCTAACGCGGCCACTAGAACAGTAATAGTGCCAAAGGTACTGAGCACTTATACTTGAAAACAACAACATCATTCTTCTCAACTGTCTTGGAATTAATAGCATCACAGGGGCCTTCCTTGTGGAAAAGAAATTCTGTGCTGGGAAAGTCTTTACTCCTCCTCTCCATGACTTGCAGGCAACAGGCTTGAGGATTTGCTAAAATCTGCTTTCAGAGCCAGCAAACCAAGATGCCATGATTTCCCTCTCCGGCTCAGTTCAGGAATGGAATACCTCAGGCTCTGAACATTATAAACTGAACATTTCTCACAGTGTTTGACCGTTGTGAATATTCCTTTCAAGTTTTGTCTAAACATTAACATAACAGAGTGGGTAAATTAGTAAATATTAAGATTCACTATTTTAAATTAATAGTTTAGGCTGGGTATTCTTCTCATCTTATAGGTGTGTCAAAAATCCTGTTAACTTCTCTAAGAAAGGGAGCCCTGGTCAATAACCTTGATGTATAGTTTCACTGACTTTTAAATATACTAACACAAGAGTCCACAGCTTCTTAGATTTTGACCTAGCCTCACACTTTGCTGATCAGGCACCTGTTAAAATAGTTTGAAGTTCTTTGTATCAGTTATTATGGCATAGCAGATGTGATGGTACAAGAATCGGAGCAGTGGTTTGCAGGAGACTTCAATTATCTGTTGCAAGTGGTTGGCCACAGCTGCATTAAAAGGAGACAGTACCATAAAGGGGGAGAGGAAGGTCCACCAATATACCCAGATATTTGCTGGAAAATCCTTTCTAGATTACAAATTCAAGGTGAGAAACACTAGATCAGCAGTTCCCAACCCCGGCTCATGACCAAAATGAGGGTCATGGGGGCAATGCCAGCTGCACCACACACAAAAGATGAGCCATGCTGTGTGTCAGGAGCTCCCCCGACCCTTTGCCCTGGGCCACCACCGCACTCCTCTCCCAGCAGCAGGTCATGGGAAAAAAAGGTGGGAATCACTGCACTAGACTAACACACTAATACAAAGTGGGTGTGTCAACACGAGATACTACGTTACCATAGCAACAAGCTACAGGGATGTAGCTCATCACTACAGCGATGTAGCATCAGCGGGCAATAGCTGCAACACTGCCACTACTACGCAGTAGGGTTGAAAACAACCTGTGCACCGCCGCTAAAGCAAGTATTAAATGACTGCACAGTACAAACTGTACAGTCAGAGGCATGTGTAAACGTGCCCAGTATGTCGAAAACACTTAGAAAATTTGGGTTAAGTCTGCCGAACCCAGTACATTTTTATCCTGGAGAAAAAACATGGCACAGCACGTGGCAGGCCAGTAGGCTCCTGTGCTGAGCCACCCACCTCACTGCACCTGACCACCTACCAAGCTCAAAGTGCCTCCCTGAGGGCACCTCACGTCCGGCCAACCCCCCTCCTGGAGCACACCCGCGAGCCTGGGGGTACCGCCGCCACCACTCAGGGGATCTGGTCTGCTTCGGCCCTATGCCCCCTGGGGTACACAGGCCTTGTAGACCTCAAGGGTGCTTGACCCACTGCAAAAGCTTGGGGTGCTTCCTTTAACCTGAAGCACAAAAAGTACCTTTCCTTAGTCAGCCAGACCAAGGAGGCACAAAGGTATGCCTTTCCCAACAAGTTCACCATGCTTGGTACAGTGAAGAACTTTATTGGTTATAGGGAGTAAGCTTGGGGGAGGGTACAGGATAGAGCGGTATCAAAGAATAACCTTAGGGCAAACAGTGGCTAGCCTTTGATCACTCTTCTACTTTACAGCAAGCTATATATCTACATAGGTTTCAGCAGTCTACTTGCTTCAGCATCTTGAGAGGGAGAGAGACAGAACGAGCTACAGACGTTTCAGCTGCTGTGAGTCTTCATCATGGCTGCCACCCCTCCTCCGGGGCAGTCTTGGCTTATATAGCCCTTTTGACATCATCTACCTGATCCAATCCTGGCCAGGTGTAGTTGGACACAAGCCAACCAATTTAAAAAGCATCATCAGTCAACTCAGAGATTGACATCTCTGGGGCCACTACCACCCTGCCTTGAGGTCAGTGCTTAAAATGAAAGAGAGGTAAGCCCCTTGCCACCCCCAACCTGGTCCAGGTCACGTAGGCAGAGCTGGTTGCTTAGCAACCAGTGATAGACAGGTAAGAAGACAATGACAAAGAAAAAAAACTGGTAAAAGAGACATGGAGGAGGCTGGGATGGAGATCCTTCATACTTACCCCTCTTTCAAAAGCCTGGGCACATAGATTCACAGAGCTGTGGGTGCGCGGGCATGTTTTGTCGAGAAGGGTTACCTTTCATACCCAAAGAGAAATCACCCAACACATAATACTGTTCATAACAACATACACATAGGACATTAAGGCAAGTTGGGGTATCCCCACGCCAGAGCACTTTGGGGTAGGCCTGAGTCCATTGGGCCCATTACCCATAGTCTTTTTGGGATAGGGAATCTGCTACCACATTCTGGCTTCCCTTGATGTGGTCGATGGTGAAGTAGAACTCACGAAGCTGCCAGGCCCATCGTTGAAGCTTAGCATTGGTGTTCTGTGTCTGAGGCATTAGTGGCTATGCAGAAAGGCTTATCATAGTCCAATGCCTTCAGAATCAGCTGTTTAATCAGGGCAGCCTTTAAGACAGGGGCGGGCAATTATTTTGGGCGGAGGGCCACTTACTGAATTTTGGCAAGCCATCGAGGGCCGCATGACAGGCAGCCTAGGGCAGATAAATATTAATTTTCTAAATTGTTTAGGAGCCCCGCAGGCTGGATAGAATGGCCTGGCGGGCTGCATCCGGCCCCCAGGCCACATTTTGCCCACCCCTGCTTTAAGGTGTCAAATGCCTCCTGACACCCCTGCTTCCAGACCACCAGATCAGGACTGCCTTTCTTGGTTAGCTCATGTAGGGGAGCTCCCATCACTCCAAATTCAGGAATAAACCTTCTCTAGTATCTGGCCAGACCAAGGAAAGCTCTGACCTGCTTCTTATTTTGTGGGGGCAGCCAGTCTGTAATGGCCTCAATCTTGTCCCACAGGGGAACAATCTGGCCTCTACCCACATGGTGTCCCAAATATACCATTTCAGATAATGCCAACTGGTACTTTTTGGCTTTCACTATAAGAGCAGCTTGCTTGATTTTACCTGACACCGTGGTTAGATGAATCAAATGCAATGCAAAACCCTGACTAAAGATGGTGATGTCGTTGATGTAGGCCACCGCAAACTGCTCACATCCTTGTAGTAAGTTATTAATTAGTCTGACAAGATGTGGGAGAATAGCATATACTGAAGGGTAAAACTGCAAAATCATATAGTCCCAAAGGTATAGTAAAAGAAACCTTGGCTATGGCATCTGGATCCAGTACCATCTGCCAGAACCCTTTGGACAGATCAAGGGTAGAGATGAACTTGGCTTTGCCCAGGATATTGAGCAGAGAGTTCATCCTAGGCATAGGATGAGCATCCAGGGTGGTAATAGCATTTAGCTTCCAGTAGTCCACACAGAACTGGATGGTCCCATCCTGCTTCCAGACAAGTACCACCGGGCTGGCCGAGGGACTTATCAAAGGCCATATTACCCCCAGCTCTAGCATCTCAGCAAGCTCCCACTTTATCTCTTCCTGCACCTTCGCACTGATGGCGTAGGGTCTGGAATAGATAGGGCAATAGCTGCCCGTGTCTGTGGTGTGTACCACCAGGTTTGTTCTACCTGGTTTATTGGAGAACACTTTCTTAAAGTCTTTGAGAGCTGCACACAGCTTGTCCTTGTCCTGGGGGGCTCGATGATCTGGCAGGTGAAGTTCCTCTATTCCTGCCCCTCCTCCCTAGTCAGCATACATGACTAGATCCTCTAGGTCCTCGGGTGATCCTTCAGCTGAGGAAACCCAAAATACTACATCGCTCCTGCTAAAGTAGGGTTTAAGTACATTCACATGTGCCACTTTAGGTTTTTTGTCTGTCTTTCTCCTGGCTACCAAGTAAGTCACTTTGAACAGCTTGTCCATGATGATGTGGGGGCCTTCCCAAGCTGCTTGCAGCTTGTCGGTCTTTAGTGGCAGGAAAACCAAGACCTTATCCCCTTGTTCAAAAGTACACAAGTGAGCCTCTGTGTCATACCAGACACTCTGTTTTCCCTGAGCCTGGGCCAGACAGTCTTGCACCAACTTCATCATATCAGTTAGCTTCTGGCAGAAGCCCAACACATACTCTACCACAGATGTTTTAATGGAAGAGATTATCCCTCCCTATTCCTCTTTCACCAGATCAAGACTACCCCTGACTCGCCTCCTGAACATCAATTTGAACGGTGAGCACCTGGTGGACTCCTGGGGTACCTCTCGGTAGGCAAACAGCACATGTGGAAGTTTTAAGTCCCAGTCATTGGGGTTAGACTCCACATGGGCCCTCAACATACCTTTCAAGGTGCCATTAAACCATTCTACCAGCCCATTTGTTTGTGGGTGAGAGGCTGTGGTTTTGAGGTGTTTCACCCCATAGCACTTCCACAGACACTCCATCACTTCAGCTAGGAAGTTCCCACCCCTGTCAGTCAGGATCTCAGGGGGGAAACCCAGTTGGAAGAAGATCTTGATCAGGGCTTCGGCGACTACAGGTGCCTCGGTGGAGGCCAAGGCAGCTGCCTCCAGGTACTGTGTCACAAAATCTACACGAGTCAGGATGTATTGCTTCCCTTGGCGAGTTTTATGCCTTAGAGGGCCCACAATTTCTATTCCCACTCTTTGGAAAGCTCGTTGCATGATAGAAGGTGCTTCATTCAGTGCAGTCTTTTTCATGTCCCCACTCTTGCCCATCCACTGGCATGTCTCACAAGATTTGCAATAGTCCATCACATTTTGGGCTATCCAGGGCTGGTGAGTTCGGTTCTTGCCCATGTGACCTGCCTAAGGTAGGTCATGAGACATAGAAAGTAATTGCTGCCTGAACATAAGAGGTACTACAAGCTGGTGATAGGGCTCCCAGGACTTGGCATGGTTCCTAGGCACCCACAACCAATGCAAGAGTCCCTTATCCCAGGTCACCTGTTCCCTCTTAACCAGGGTGAACTCGGTCTCCAACTCTTGGGCCATCCATCCGAGTCCCTCTAAGCTGGGGTCCGCTACAACCTTCTCCCTGAACTCCTCCTACCCAGATAGGCAATCAACGGGGAGTTCGGATGCATCAGCATCTGGGGTACCCTCCTCCTCTGGGATGTCATCTAACTGCTCTTCCAGAGTTTTAGTTCCTCTGCCACTAACTGACTGGGCTCTTCCTCAGGGCTGTCACTTAACCCAGCCTTGAGGTCACCAGTTTCCTTGCTGGCTGGCAGGCAGTCACAGCCAGAGAGGGTCTCTCCCTCTGCCTCCAGAGCCAACCGGGTTGCCCAGCTCTGGGAGGTTTCCCCACCTCCAGCCTTCGCCTTCCTGCTCTGTTGGCGAGTCACCACATTAACGCAGTAGGGTTCTTCAAAGCTGTCCCATGCCCCTTTCAGATACGTGAGCTCCATAATATCCCTCCCCACCAGTACTGGGGCAGGAGCCTCTTCCAACACTCCTATATCCATGCACATGCAGCAGCCTTTGCACTCAAGGGGGAGACAGGCAACTGGCACCTTGAATGGCTGGCGCCCCACCCCTTCTATGGTAAAGTTTTACCCCGGGACTGTATCCCTGGGCAAAACAAGGTTGGCATGTATTAGTGACACGCTGGCTCCTGTCTTGGTTCCCCGATGAGGGTTTTCCCTCTTAGTTTTATGTCAGTACAGTGGGTAGCCATCACCTCCTCTGGGTTTGTAATCCTGTAGCAACAGGTACGCTCCTTGGAGTGGCTCTGGTCTCCCTCCTCACTGCTAACAGCTGTTGCCCAGCAGATAGAGTTAGTGGTGTGGCTTTACTTTGGCCATTTGGTCTTGAAGTGGCCAAACTCCCTGCAGCTAAAACAACCCTTCTTTTCTGAATCAGGTGTCTTGGCCAAATCTAGGGCTGCCCTGCGCACTGCAGGAAGAGGCCCATTTCCCTGCTTTGGGACTGGCCCTCCCTTCCCCTCTTTGTGGAACCCTTTCTGTTCCTTCCCAAAATGGAGAGGTCGCCTGTTCAGCTCCTCTCAGTTTAGCAACATCTGCTCAGCAATGTTAGCAGCCTCCCCAGCAGTTTTGGGATTCCTGTTCTTGCCTAGGTGTTTAATCTCTCTGGGACACCTAAAATACAATTGATTCAGCACCATGAGAGCATTCACCTCCTCCATGTTGTTAGCTTTGGTCCACACTATCCATTTCAGAAATAAATCCTGCAACTGAGCTGCAAACTCATTTAAGGATTGTCCCTGTACTGGGTTATTAGTACGGAACTTTTTCCGGAAATAATCCAGCCCCAACCTATACCTTTTAGGGCTGTGCAAAGCTTCGGTCCCTGATTCGATTCAGCAGAGATTCGGCCCGATTCGGTGGCCGAATCTCTGAATCTGAATTGAATCAGAGGACCCTTTAATCTCTCTGAATCGAATTGGAACCCTCCAAATCGATTCAGAAACATTTGGAGATTTAGACATAGAGACAGCTTTAAATGTTTTTTCTACATACCTCTAGGTAGCAGGGGCTAGTGAATGCTGCAATGGTGGGGTGAATGGAGTGTCCCACAGAAGCACGGGGGGCTCCCCAGCGCACTCGGCAATACACCCGGAAGTGTACCAGAAGCACTTCCGGTCCAATTCCAGGTCTGCCAGGGAGCATGTGGGGGGGCCCCCCACACCCCCCCCCAGCTCAGTGACTGGTGCCTCCTGGGTCTTGGGGGGGGGACCTGGGGTCCCCCTGTGGCCAATCGCTGAGCCAGGAGGGTGCAGGGGGGCTCCCAGCACACTCCCTGGCAGACCCAGAAGTGAACCAGAAATACTTCTGGTTCACTTCTGGGTTCGCTGCCAAGTGCATGGAGGGCCCCCCACACTCCTGTGGGACACTGCGTGCACCCCAGCATCTCAACGATCACTAGCCGCGCTGGTACCTCAAGGTATGTAGAAAAAACTTTTAAAGCTGTATCTATGTCCGAATCGCTGATTCTCTGAATCAGCATTGAATTGTCAGATTCGGATTCAGCCGAATCGAATCAGGGACAGTGATCCAAATCAACGAATTGAATTACTGTTCCTGATTCGGGCCGAATCCAAATCCAAATCTGAATCAAATAGGGCCCACTTCACACACCCCTAATACCTTTTAAACATAGCAACTTTAAAGGCTTTATAGTCATTCACTGACTCAGGAGGCAGGCTACTCAGGATAGCAGATATGTTGCCAGTGATCGACCCGGCAATACATCTCACATACTCTCCTTCGTCCAAGTTTCATCGATGCCCTTGGTTTTCAAAATTACCCAGAAACACCTCTGGATCATCCCCACCTTTGAACTAGGGAAAGGTCAGGGTGTTCATTTTGGGGGGTGCAGCTGGCACCTGCTGAACACCTGTGGCTCCAGCGTTTGACTGCATCTGGAGTTCACACTTGAGCCTGGCCTCTTTGACCTCCGCCTTGCGTTGGGCCTCCCTCTCTTCATGCTGGTGCTGGGCCTCTCTAGCCTCATGCTGGCACTGTGCCACCTTCTCCGCTAGCTCCATCTTATGCAACTCTAGCTCAAGCTTGTGCTCCTTGTGCCTATGCTTGGCCTCCTCAGCTTCCAGCTCTAGCCTGTATCTCTGGAGGTCCAGCCCATGGGGTGGTGAAGCGGGGTCATTTCTTAGGCATTTCTAGCTGGGCGGGGGGGTCACTTCAGATAGCTCGTCAGGAAGAGAGGTTCAATCTTCTCCACTCCCACTCAGAACTAGAGTAGGCAAGTCCTTGGCTTGCTCGTAGTCCAGTAGGACTTCAATCAGGTCCTGTTTCTTTTACCCTTTTTTCCTTCGGATGCCTATCTACTTCAATTTCCCCACTAGTTGGTCCACGGTCAGGTGGTCATACTTGTCAGCCATCTTAGCTACCTACTCTATCCAGCTGACCTGATGCTGAATTAAAGAGTTGTCTGCTCAAGTGTTTTCAGTGACTTTACTTCCTTTCCCCAAATTATGCCTTCTAGACAGCAGGCTGTGGGATCCCACAACTACCACCATGTGTGGTGGGCCAGTAGAAGGCGCCCCTGTGCTAAGCCACCCACCTCACTGTGCCTGACCACCTACCAGCTCAAAGTGCCTCCCCGGGGGTGTTTCATGTCGGGCCAACCCCCTTCCTGGAGCATATACACGAGCCTGGGGGTACTGCTGCCACCACCCAGGAGATCTGGTCTGCTTCAGCCCTGTGCCCCCTGGGGTACACAGGCCTTGTAGACCTCGAGGGTGCTTAACCCACTGCAAAGGCTTGGGGTGCTTCCTTTAACCTGAAGCACAAAAAGTACCTTTCCTTAGTCAGCCAGATCAAGGAGGCACAAAGGTATGCCTTTCCCAACAAGTTCACCATGCTTGGTACAGTGAAGAACTTTATTGGTTATAGGGAGTAAGCTTGGGGGAGGGTACAGGATAGAGCAGTATCAAAGAATAACCTTAGGGCAAACAGTGGCTAGTCTTTGATCGTGCATCTACTTTACAGCAAGCTATATATCTACATAGGTTTCAGCAGTTTACTCACTTCAGCATCTTGAGAGAGAGAGAGAGAGAATGAGCTACAGATGTTTCAGCTGCTGTGTGTGTCTTCATCATGGCTGCCACCCCTCCTCCAGGGCAGTCTTGGCTTATGCAGCCCTTTTGACATCATCTACCTGATCCAGTCCTGGCCAGATGTAGTTGGACACCAGCCAACCGATTTAAAAAGCATCATCCATTAACTCAGAGATTGACATCTCTGGGGCCGCTACCACCCTGCCATGAGGTCAGTGCTTAAAACAAAAGAGAGGTAGGGCCACCCCCCCCCCCCCACCTGGCCCACATAGGCGGAGCTGATTGCTTAGCAACCAGAGTGATAGATAGGTATGAAGACACTGACAAAGAAAAAATAAACTGGGAAAAGAGACATGGAAGAGGCTGCTATGGAGATTCTTCACGCAGCATATTACTTACTAATCTAAGACAAAGCATCCAAGAACGTAAGGTTTTGGATGCAACAAAAGAAATATAGTCAAGCTTATTAAGAACCCATTCAAAGGTTTTATTCCATGCTTACTCAGGAGAAGACCCACTGACATCATACTGGGTGTGTCTGCACATGTCATTAAAGGTATAAAGGCTTATTGCTCTATAAAGTATTGAGCAGTAAGCCTTCCCTGGTAGCATGTCTACACTGCAGTCCCTTGATGTTGGAGCTAGAGAATAATGTTTTACTGCACAGTAGATTAGTCTACTGAACAGGAAAGCGCTTCGTGCAGACACACCCAATAGGTAGCAAAGTTATGATTATACAGTGCTAAATTAATATAATAATCTTCACTAAATGAACAGGGTAAATGCTTGTGTAGCATATGCTATTTCATCTGGTGAGCTGATGGTTGCACTGATCAGGAAAATAAAGGTCTCATTTTCTTTTCTTTCATAGCCATATCAATGGGTGCTTTCATCTAAAGACACATACGTTCCTATTATGAGCTCCTCTGCAGCCCCTCTGTGATTACTTACATGACATAAAAGGACCACAAACCTGCTTAACTTTTCCATAGAATATGCCACTTCATGCAGTTCCCTGGTCAGAGTAAAGCTGAGAAGGATAGCCTTCTAGGTCCTCTTTTCTAAACAGGCCTAAGTATAGGACATGTTAGAATGGAGTGAGTTTCTCTGAGAAGGAAGTCCCTTATTAAGGAAGGCCTCTTAATATCAGTGGAACACCATCAGACCCAGAATCTAAGACATGCAAAGACGGCTTCTGTTCATCCTTACATCTTCGCAGAATCCTTACATCCTTACATGTTCCACTAGAAAATCAGGCACAAGATATCATGGCAATACGCACAATCTAAGCATTGGCACTTGATTGATTACGTCATTGTTCATGCCTGGGATCACAAATATGTCTTCATCACCCAAACTATGCTAGGAGTTAACAATTGCTGGACCAATCACTAACTCATCTGCTCAGTTATGTCATTCAAACTGACTCCCACGTGACAGCTTCAACAGAAGCAACAACAAGGAAAGATCAACGTCAAAGGACTCATGGACCCAATTAAGCAAGACCTCTTTCACCAATGCCTAAACAGAAAATTACAATCAACAACAACGGGAGAATGTTGGCAGCACTTGGGGTGCCTTCAAGTCCACCATCATCAGTGCCTGTGAAGACACTTGGATTCTCTACCAAAACGCTTCAAGAGTGGTTGATAAGAATGACTGGGAGGTCCAAGAGCTGATCAACCACAAGCACAATAAACTCCAAGCAAAAGAAATTGAACCACCAACAAGCCAAGGCAGAGGTCCAAAGGAGAGCCCAAAACATGAAAAACAGAAAATGGGAAAACAAGACAAAGGAGATTCAACATCTTGCTAATATCCACGACATGAGGGGTTTTTCAATGCCACCAAAGCCATCTATATTCCAAGCACTCAGGCCCCAAATGCCTCAAGACCTAAGGATGGAGGAGACCTGATCAACGAAAGAGGAGCCATAAACACTCATTGGAAGACCTTCTCAATCAAGATGCTGTTTTTGATGAGAGTGTTCTCAACTCCATCCCACAACATTCAGTCAGAGATGATCTCGGCAGCCCTCCAACCCTCATCGAAGTGAGGAACGCTGCCAAACAGATGAAGAACGACAAGACATCTAGAGCTAATGGAATCCCTACTGAAATCTTCAAGCAGGGGGGAGAGGAGCTCTCATCAGAGCTCCTTGCCCTCATCTTAAGGATCTGGAATGATGAGAAAATCCCAGATGACCTTAGGGATGCCATGATCATGACAGTCTTCAAGAAGGGAGACAGATCCAACTGTGGAAATTACAGCAGGATCACCTTGGTGTCCACCATAGGAAAGTTCATTGCAAGAACCCTCCTGAACTGTCTCCTTCCATTTGCTGAAGAACTCCTCCTACAATCTCAGTGTGAGTTTAGGGCAGGGGTGGGCAGAGTCCAGCCTGCAGGCTGGATCAGGCTTGCAGCAGACTCCATTTCCCAGCAGCCCCTGCCTGCATCTCTCCACCAGGTCTCCATGGAGACCCCAGGAGTGGTGGGGTTGACAGCACGGAGCCAGTGTCTCCATGGAGACAGACCCGAGCAGCACTAGCAGGGCGCATGGCTGGGCAGGGAGCTGCTCCAGGGCTGGGCTGAGATCTTGCGGTGACAGCATGGGCTGCAGCCGGGCGTGCAGGCAGCGGATCACAACTCTGCCCCCAGTCCGGCCCGTACTGTCTCCACTGCAAGATCCTGGCCCCAGAGCAGCTCCCTGCCCATCTGCATGCCCTGCCAGCTCGCAGCTTGGCCAGTCTCCATGGAGACTCTGGCCCTGCCAAGTTATGGTCCCACCACTCCTGGGGTCTCCATGGAGACCTGCTGGAGTGATGCAGGCAGGGGCTGCTGGGAAATGGAGTCTGTCTACTGGTTGGATCTGCCATTTTGCCTATCCCCAGTTTAGGGCATCAATAAGCACAACGGACAGGATCTTTACTGCTTGCCAGCTGCAGGAAAAATGCTGGGAATAACATAAACCTCTCTATATGGCCGTCTTTGACCTCACGAACGCCTTTGACTGTCAACCAAGAACCGCTGTGGAGGATCCTTCTGAAGTACAGATACCCACCAAAATTCATCACCATTTTTTGCCTGCTCTATGATGGTATGGAAGCAGTGGTTCTCAGTAATGGATCTATCACAGATCCTTTTGAGGTTAAGACAGGAGTTAAGCAAGGCTGTGTCATTGCTGCAACACTCTTCTCAATATTCCTTACTGTGATGCTACCTCTGACCACCAACAAGCTTCTAATTGCAGTGGAGCTAAACTACCAAATGAATGGTAAACTGTTTAATCTCAGCCAACTCTGAGACAAAAACAGGACCACTCCAACCTCAGTGACTGTGCTCCAATACTCTGATGATGCTACAGTGTGTGCTCACTCAGAAGCAGACCTTCAGGCAACGGTCAACATCTTTACCAAGGCATACAAGAAAATTGTACCAACGCTTAACATTTAGAAGACTAAAGTCTTCCATCAACAAACTCTTAATGAGAAGTCTCCAGCTCCTGTGATTCATATTTACAGTGAGACTCTGGAGAATACTGAGTATTTCCCATACCTTGTAGGCCATCTCTTGCAGAAGGATGACATCAGTGAAAAAATCCAACATCACCCTAAAGGTGCAAGTGCAGCCTTTAGATGCCTGAGAAAATGGGTGTTCAAAGAGTGTTTCATTAGATCTGAAACAAAGCTCATGGTTTATCAAGCAGTCGTGATCCCCACTTTCCTGTATGGAGCTGAGACATAGACAATGTACAGGAGACATCTCAAATTGCTGGATAAGTACCATCAATGCTGTCTGCAAAAGGTCCTTCAAATCCAGTAGGAAAACAGACACACCAACATTAGCATCCTCCCACAAGCAAATGCCACAAGCATTGAGGCGATGATCATCCAACATCAACTTTGCTGAGCCAGCCACATTATCTGGATGTCTAACTCACAAAGCAAGTTTTATACTTCTAGCTCAGTGAAGGTGTACACTCAAGAGGAGGGCACAAAAAGTGCTTCAAGGACATCTTCAAGGCCAACTTAAAAAAATGCAAAGTCAACATCAATTCATGGAAGAGCATCACCCAGGTCTGCCCCAAATGGAGAGAGAGTCTGCTGCAAGGATCTCAGTACTTGAAACCGTACCATGATAACAGAAGATGGAAAAGCAGGAGCAGCAGAAACTGTGTTGTTGACTGAATCAAGAATCTAGAGCCACTCACCCCACATGGAGACACATGCCTGAAATGCAAATCCTGGATAGACCTCATCAGCCATCTTTGGATGCATATATGAAGCAATCATGGAAGACAATCATCCTCAACTATAAGGGATTGCTAGGAATGACATCTAGACAGTGAAGCCTCAGTTCTGCTTCTTGAGACGCAACACAAAATCAAGGCCTTACATTGCTAAGCCATAGAATATTAAAGAAAGCCTCCTAAATTTGACCACAGGCAGTCCTACCTTCCTGAGCCTGCAGATACAAACACTGCACCAAATCCACTCTCACAAATCAGGAAGCAACAATAACAAATGGAATTACACTCACATGAAACCAGTGAAAGAGCACAATCAAGCGTGACAGCTCTGTGATCAACTCTCCCAGACATACTAATAGGAGCTCCAATGTCTACAC
The DNA here is from genome assembly GCF_030867095.1 of Alligator mississippiensis. Lineage (NCBI taxonomy): Eukaryota > Metazoa > Chordata > Crocodylia > Alligatoridae > Alligator > Alligator mississippiensis. The sequence goes on along the minus strand of NC_081835.1, from coordinate 12,033,236 downwards.
CCCTAAATACCCTCCTGTGTTTTTTACACAACTTCTAGGCTGTCTATCAATCCCCCTGATGTTATGAGAGCTGTGTATGAACTGGTTCTTTTCCATATATTTTGCACAGGCAGAATTATAGGTGGTAGTGGAAGGAAAATACCCATTTCCTCAAAACACATCAGGTAAGCTTATGAGACACATCATGGCAAGCACCTGTTATGAAATGATATTACTATACAGTAATGAAATTGGAAGTCTCACAAGTCTCCAGTGTTGCTGAGTATCGTCATACACATATTTTCTCCTCCTGGACTATGGTTTTTCTGTGTTCCAGTAAAAGGCTAACTAATAACTTCCATTCAACTCAGCTATAATAAGAACTCAGATCTTGCATTTTAAAAAGTCTTAATCTCTTTAATGCTTCATTAACTCAGAAATTTTCATATCCATGGTTAGTCCTATCACAGAAATGGAAATGCCTCGCACAAGTTAGGCGTAGTAATAGAGTAAACTGCTCAGATGTCTGAATTCACGATTACTGGGAGAAAATTGGATAGGTACACTCAAAGTAGAATATCTTCTCAGTCTCTTCTTCGATTTGCCATTGGCTAAAGACTCCTGCCATAATGTGATGCAGACAAAGAAATGACTTGATTTTACTAATCATTAAAATCGATCACATGACACTTTCTTCTAACATTGACCAATGAGCCTTAATAAAATAAGGATATCAGTATTACCCCTAAGAGCCTCTTCTTATCGTAACTGAACTCCATGCTTTTAGCAGGCAGATAATGATTTTTATTTTATCTATATCTCCAATCTAGTATTGATTTTGATCAGTAACTTTATTACAATAAGTACTGTAAATTCACTATGTGCATTAATCGTCATCCCTTTCCATCAAAAGAGGAATGAATAATCTGACCCAGTTAATGAACATCTGTATCTTGCTTAGGGAGGTTACATTTTAGGACCAGTAGGTGGTGTCTATACCCAAGTTTGAACAGTCAAGTCAAAGCTGATATTCCTTTTACCTTTTACTAACTGTGGCATCTGTTAGATAATTCCTTTCCTACATTTTCTAGTCTATAGCTGCTGTTATACTGTCTATGGGGAGACTGAAATGGTGATAGAAACAGCTGCGGTTCCCCATTACCTATGCCATAGGTGGTTGATCCCTGGTCAGGCAAATCTGGCCTCTACAAGCTGCTGCAAACACATTCTGCGTTAATCTCCTTCCCACAAGCACGATAGGATTTAGATCTTTTTCCCCTGTAGTACTTCATGGAGACCTTGCTCAGATAAGCACTGTTAGGGTAAAGGGAAAGCAAAAGAAATCATAAGTTTTTTCCTACTCAGTCTTCAGGCCCATGCCAGGGTCAGACACCATTTTCCTGCCTTTAGCTGGAAGAGCCAAGATTTTATTTTCCTTTCCATGCTACCTTCCATTACTAAAGAAAATATCCGGGAGGTGGAGGGTCAGGAAGAGCTGCAGCTGTGGCAGGACGGTACTTGGCACTTCACCTAGCCAAGAACAACCCTGCTACTTCCGGGTGTGACTTGGGGAAGAGACTACATCTTCCTTTTAGTTTAGGCAGGGAACAAAGGGACTACAGTACTATCCTTCCAAGGACTTCTGGGAACTGCCACAATATTAGTATATTATAAAAAAGACACTAGGGGAAGACTTTTACTCTGCCTGCCTTTCTTCGGCCTCCCTAACCCAGAGGCAATTAGCTACTGTGCTATTACATGTGCTAAAACAAAAATATTTCTTTGCCTTTGGAACACAGGCTACAAATATAAAAGCCCACATGCTTTCTTCTCAGAGATGCTTGCACCTGGACAGAGATGGGAAACACAGAGGGGCTGCTAGGATGTGGGAAAACGCTATCCCACTCCCACCGAGATGAAGCACTGGAAAAGTAAGTGTGTGCGCTCTGGAGTGTGGGTTTCCCCTGCCTACAAACAGAGGGTAGGTCTCCTCCAGAGCAGTCCAAGTGAGAATCTTTACGTCCTAACAACATTGTGATGACTTTGTCTAGGGAAAAGTGACTTTCCTACAATGTAGGGCATGTCCTTCATCTCCTAGTACTGGAGGAGATTTGATATTTATTTGGCTGTTCAGAACAGGCAAGAAACAAGATTAGCTCCCACTTGGCAGTGAGAATACAAATTAGCAACTATCTTGTTGCATTTGTTTAGTGGACCTTAGGTGAACATTTGTCGAGAGCAGTTGTATCTAAGTGTCAACCTGCTGCATCCTTCCCATGGCAAGGTGACAGGAGCATGTGGCGGCGGAGCAGGGGGGGGACCCCAAACCTGCAGGCAGTTTCACAGCTCTGTGCTTGTACACAGCCCGGGGCAGAGGCAAGGGACCGTGCTTGCAGATTGACTGCAGTACCAGGACCTTTGCCAACTAAGTCGCGCCATTCCACCGCTTCCCAGGTTTAATCAGAGTACAGAGGGAAACAAAGACTTTCTTCCCAGCACATTCTTGGCCCTTCCTCTCAGGGTCTGCCTTCTTCCTCAATAGAGATTAAACTTCATCTTGGGTTCAGTTCCCAGCGTGTCTGGCCTGGTCACTCCTTCCCCTTGACTGACAAGCATGCTTCTGGCATCGTGACGAAAGAGGTGAACTGGCATAGATTCTGATCCTGTCATAAATCTGTAAGCCCAGGACCTTGTCTCCCCACACTGCTGCTATCATACCTGCCCTGTGTTTCCCAGCTGCCTTCTGTGCAGGTCCCATATAGCAGGTCCCCTCCTCACACAGGAGCTGGCAGGTAACAGAAGCAAGGTGTATTCGGCACAACTGCAGGAGCAGCCATACTGGCAAAACAGGCATTTCTCCACCTCGCTCACAAACCCTGTTTCGGGGCTGGCTTGGACTTGGGCTCCGAGCAGCTTATTATCTGTGCGCTGGCACCAGTGCTCAGGCAGCTTTGCAAATGCCACTCAACAGCAGCTCAGGTAGCTACACCCCAAATTGTTAAAGGTATCTCAAGGGATTAGGTAGTAGCTGAGCAGCACCTTTGAACTTACAAACAAAAGTACTTCTACGGTTCAAACCTCACTCCCTAATAAAAATTCCCCTCCAAATCCTGCTCTCCTTCCTAACAGGCCACAGCTTGCTCTTTTATTTCCCAGCAGACCTGCTTCTTAGTCACACAGCCATTACATTTTTTTCCTATACCCGGTGAGATTTAGTCCAGGTCAATCTGGCACAGGTGAGGCCCAGTCCTCGCTCTGTCAACAGCTCAGCTCTCCCTGCGACTCCTTAAAAATGCATTCAACTCATCGAAGACCAGTGGTAGAAACTGTATGTAAACTACAGGTTGAATAAAGCTTCTTGTCAACGTGGCTGCCGGTTGGAAGGTTTTTTCCAGCATTATTTTTTCTCTGTAGACTCCAGGAAAATGGATTTACTTTTCTCTTTCCATCTTTGTCTCCCTCCTTGTTTCCTTTCCCTTCTTTTCTTCAGTTACTCTTCTGCAGCTAGTTCACTCATTTCCACCGCGTTCGGTGTCTATGCAGATTTTCCAGCAGAGGGGGCTGCCGTCTCACCGTAACCGTCCACCTCCTTTCCAAGCCTATAAACAAATCACCTCCTCTCCATCCGGAAACGTGGCTCACTCGTGATCGTGGATCTCCTGGGCTGCCAGTGCAATGCACTGTTGCCACCCTGACACAGGTCTAGCATGTGCTTGAGCAAATCTTGCTGTTCAATGCGTATAATAAATCCAAAGCAAGTGATATGATCTACAGTAAGCTGGTCGCAAAAGGCGAATGAACACAACAGTGACACTTTGTCTCTGTCTCATTTCTAGCCTCCTTGGCATGATTTGTTTTAAATGGCACCCAGGGAAGAAGCAAGATAGCTCCAGATGCCTTGCTTTGAAACCAGGGAAAAACAGAGAATTTTGTTTTACACAGCCCCAGATTCACAGTGGTACCTCACGGTAAGCATTATATAGTGCCTTTCATAAGGAGATCTCAAAACACTGTATAAAAGAGGCACGTATCTGACTTTTACAGACAGGAAACTGAGGTACAGGGAGCAGAAATGACGTCCCCAAGAGACCAGAGCCAGGAACAGACACCAAGTTTTACTAGGACTTTCCAGTGCTCCAGCCACTTGGCCTCAGGATAAAATGCTGGAAGAAATTGTCAAGGAAATGTCACTGGTTGCAATGGTACGATTTGGAGGAGGTCTACCTGGCCAGCTGTCTGGCTACTGAGATATCTGCAGTGTGCCGTTATGAAAAGCTTGTGGTGAAGTCTTTGTTCATAGCCCTTTCTAGTGAAAATAAACAGCTTATTCGAGATATGAATCTTACTTTGGATGTCAAAATCAAGTCTCAGGCAACCTCTCTTATCCATAGTTGGGGAAGGAAGGGGAAATTTAGGCTGATCATCAGGGAAGATTTCCTGCTCCTGAGGCCCTTTGCTTTTGTGGAATAGTAGGCGATGGACTAGTGAAGCTGAACCGAAGACAGGCTTCGCTAGGGTGAGGGGCACAAAGAGCCCAGTTCTCAACCAGCAGATCGTTCTCCTTAAAGATGGGAATAAAGTATTGACATAAAGCTTCTGGGGCTGGTGATCTGAACCAACCTTGGATGTGGTGCTATACTACAATAATCCTTTGTTCAGCTGAAATTCCCTAGGCTGATGTACCCTAGGTCTGTAACCAGCTCCCTGACACTCTCCTCTTTCTATAGCTGAACACTTGTACAGATATGAACATTTTGATCCACATGCTCAGCTGACTTATAGCACTCTGTTTCTAACGAAGTCTTGGCAGTTAGGCTGATTTACATAAACCAAAGATGTTTAGCACTGTATTAAACCTAATCGGTGCCATACACAGAGCCAGTGTACGGCTGCCTTCTAGGAACGGTCCTTATAGCTGCTGCTGGAACCATTCACTTGTGGGAGTCTCTTTTATATTTGATGCGTCATGGCATGTACTTGAGCAGCAAATTTCAGTAGCTTTGGGTTCCAAGTTCTCTTTTAAAAGAGTACCATCTTCTCAAGGGACCAGGGACCCCAACTCACCATTGTTTTATCAGCCAATTGCCCCTTAAAGCTAAAAGATAACTTTCCTATCCTAATGATTATTCCTCCAACTACACAAGTATTTTCTCTCTAGCTAAATCACCTGAAGTCATTGCAGCCATCCTCATTTTTCCTTTCTGCAACTGCACAGTGGCATGGTATTTTGGTAAGAGAGAGCAACTATATATTATTCCAGTCCAACTGACTTTTTCTCTAGGCCAAATCAACTCTCTACTTATCCAAGTACAGTATTAATGAGTCATTTTAGTATCTGAGCACTCTGTAATCACTACCTGAATCCAGCTTCCCTACACTTCTGTGAGGTGGGAAAGCACTTCCCTCATTATAGTCCCAGGCCCCAGCTCATCCCTCCTACCCCTAAAATGACTGCTGCTATTGCAGATAGAAAACATAAATCCATAACAGTTTTACAGGAGCAAACTATTGGATCTGGGTAGTTAGGGGCTGAAAATGCCTCTTGGCTTCAGAGATGTACAACTCCAAGCACCTCCAACCAATGGAAATATGTATTATGTGAACTAAGACCAGGATCAGACTTTTGCAAGTAGCTCAGTTTTCATGCTAGACTGTGCTAAAACCTCTGTGGGGCTCACTCAGCACAGTGAGATTTTGATATCCAGATCCATGTTCAGATTTTCCCACCTAAGCCCTTTTCATTAAATTCTTTATCCAACAAAGGCTGGAGCATCGCTGGTCAGACCGCAGTTGGAATACTGCATGCAGTTTTGGGCGCCGCACTTTAAGAGAGATGTGGATAACCTGGAGAGGGTACAGAGAAGGGCCACTCGTATGGTTAAGGGCCTGCAGACCAAGCCCTATGAGGAGAGACTGGGGCACCTGGACCTCTTCAGCCTCCGCAAGAGAAGGTTGAGAGGCTACCTTGTGGCTGCCTGTAAGTTCATCACGGGGGCACAGAAGGGAATTGGTGAGGCTTTACTCACTAAGGCGCCCCCTTGCTAGCAGAGAGCAGATTTAGACTGGACGTTAGGAAGAACTTCTTCACAGTTAGAGTAGCCAAGGTCTGGAACGGGCTCCCAAGGGAAGTGGTGCTCTCCCCTACCCTGGGGGTCTTCAAGAGGAGGTTAGATAGGCATCTAGCTGGGGTCATCTAGACCCAGCACTCTTTCCTGCCTATGCAGGGGGTCAGACTCGATGATCTATTGAGGTCCCTTCCGACTCTAACATCTATGAATCTATGAATCTCATTTCCCCATAGGAAACAGAACATAAATTAAGCTACCCAGACCCAGTGGTCTCACCTGTTCACTCTCTTTACTCATTACCAAGTGTTTCTTTTCTTTCACGCTACTCCAGAGTGTGGACGAACCTTTTAATACCTTTCCACTAAGCTTTCTTGGTCCCTTTTGCAAAGTGGGCTCATTGCAGTCAGGATCACAGAGTTCTCATCACACAGTTTTGTGCGGACAGTTGGTTCTCTAAATGTTGGTCCTATATAAACTCCAGCCCGTATGGGCTCCATCCAAAGTTTGGGATGTTCTCACCATGCTTTTAGAGCAAAAGCAGCCAGGAGATACAAAGTAAAGATGAACTCTAATAGCAGCAGTTCTTCCTCCCACACAACCACACATAATTTGATCAGCAGTCATATGACCCATACAGCTTTAAATCCACACTGTCAAACCACACTTTCCTACTAGACCTAGCTTATCTCATTCATCTTTAGTATCATGCTACTAGAAAAGCTGCTCACCTATATCCCCCTTATAAACAAGAGCCTAATAGCTGAGCCAAGACATTTCCTATTCCCATACAACTTTTAATGTCTCAGCACCATTCACCAATAGCTCCCCATAGTTCCCCTCTTGCCAACTTGCAATTACCCCTCTCTCTAGGGGCACAGTGAGGAAGGGAGATTCTAGGTGCCTATTCCCATAACTCCTATTTCACAAGACAGAAGAAATACATGGTCTGAATCCCGGGGTCAATGACTTAAATAACAGACCAATTAGTACTTAGGCAGGCTAGTCTGAAAGGTTCATTTGGCTGACCTGACCCGATCAAATACTGCGTGTCAGCTCAGTGTGCCCCGTCACCACTATATTTGATTAGCTTCAGGGGCAGAGGGATTAGGCTGATCAAAACCAGAATTCTCACAGTTTTTCAGCTGGAGTCTCTAGCTTGACCTACCCTTCACCCTTGTCTAGCATGGGGCAGCCATGAAGTCTGATGAAAGAGAGAGGAAGTAAGAGTCAGTGTTAAAACAGAATTTAATTTGCATGAGATAAGTACATAGCAACTAGAAATCAAAAGGAATTGGCACAAGTTAGGGAGACTGGCATCTTTCGTTACAAAAGGGCCCATGGTATGGGATCAAATACAAGCCCTGTTTTATTGTTAACAAATATTTCAGGCCAGGGGAGCCATGGTCTTGGTTGTATTCTCAGAAGGGAGGAAGGAAGGAAGGACACGTGAAGAGAAGAACAGCAGTAAATGATCCAGCTTAATCACTTTTTTCCTGTAACCCCTCCGGCCTTACAAACAGGAACTTCAATGTAAAACTAAAAATAAGACAAGATGCCTCTTTGCACATGGACATTTCTCACTGCTGCAACATTTCAGCCCCCTTTCTATATGCAGCGCAGGCAAGGCATGGCAGGAAAGTGCACTGCTCGGCAATTGCTATATTTACATATCAGTCTGTTATCAGAGGAACTGGATGTCCCAAGAGACTTGAAATAGGAGACACCAAGCCTTTCATCTTCTGGTCACTAGTTCAGATGTGGCCCGGGTCCATCTGACTGAAAATGTTTGCCTGGTTAGTAGACTGTACATACTCAGCAGGTGGCCCTGGTTCAGTTCCTAATGAACAGGTGTCTACATTCTCAAGGCTACTTTCACAATTGGCACCTATGTTATCTGTCTGCTAGACAAGCCAATGACTGAACTAGCACGTGGACTTAAATCACTCTCATCCCAAAAGGTCCCTCCAAAAAAGCGTAAGGCCCATGTCTTAAGGAATGGGATAGGAAATTTCCTATCTGTTCTTCCCTTGCCTTTTTGTGGTCTTCAGAGTTGTTAGCTGTATGTTTCCTGACGCACTTGATAGTTAAAAAATGGTCCGCTCTCAAGATAAATTCAGTGTGTTTTGTGATGGTATGTGAGCAGAGCAAGGGATATTTTCAGAATGAGAAGGCAGAGTAGAATTAGTGATGTGGGCACAACACATGTCATTGCTTCTCAAATGATGATACAAGGACCACCACTGGTCTTCCTTGTGAGCTACAGCTCAGACAGAAAATGTTATGTGGAAAGTGGCGAATTTGAACACTAGGAAATCTGTATCAGCTCCTTTCCTCAAACGTGACACCCAACATAAAAGAACCGGCAAACAACTGACATGTACTCTGCTGAAGTATTATGTTTGACACTTTGTCTACAGCACCACCTTGAATTTAAATCCCTTTCTCACATGCTGGGTGTAGCTGCCACATTCTGCTTTCTGTATCTCACTCCACCTTGATTTAAAACCACTTCAGCTTGTCCAGGGAGTGGTTTCCATGCATTCAGCTCACCCATATCTTATCCACACTAGCTTCCTTTATGAGCTGCACCCAGTACAGGTCTAGAGTTTAAATGCCAACCCATACAAGAAACGTGTTAGCCCTCCCCACCAGGCTTGTCTGGAGCGGGGGCGGAGGGTGAGTCAGGAGTACTGTAAAGGAAAGTGAAATAGATCCACCCCAGCGTGAGATAGGATCGGGGCAGATTAGTAGCCTTGGATCAGATTCAAGGGTCAGCATAAGTCTTTAATCTTTGCAGAGTCCTAAAGGCTCCTTCCCTCCCCATCACCCTGCCCCTCTCTCACATGTTCACACACAGGGCATGACTAACCAACTCTGTGTGGGGATGGCAGACACTTCAGAAACTCCCAGCTGGTTTTGGTTTGCCAAAATAAAACAATACAGCTGCCGTCCGTTCTTTAAACCTGAGAGTTTCCTTGTCCAGCAAGCACAACTGGTGCAAGCTGTGCTCTCTAGCCATTATGAGTGGACAGATGTCACGCTCCAAGCCACAGCTCCTGTGAACAGCTGGGGCCTGTTTGCTGAACATTTTCTTTCCGGTTTTCTGGTCACACAGTCACACTGTTCAGTGCCTGGTGACATATTATGGTAGAGAGAGAACTAATCAACTACCATCCCTGGGTTTTTTTTCTTACTACGTGCTGGCAGCGTGAGTTGCCATGTAGTCATTGTTTATTACAATATTATGTTTAATTTGCTAAGCACTGACATTGACCTTGGTGCATGTAATTCAGCTAGTTACCAGATTTCACACTGTTACTCATTTACCCAGGACTGACAGGGAGTTATCCTATAAGGCAAGCCTTGGGAAGCCCTTCCTAGTGGGTCACGCAGCTGCACAGATTTGTTGTTCTGATCCTCCTCAGTAGCTTTTGAGGAAGAGCGTTTCGTTTCCAGCTGGTGGTCCCCAGATGTTGTCCATCAGTAGCTCATTGTCTAAGGACAGAAAGATGCCATAGCTGTGGTCTTCATCAACTTCGCCACATCTTCCCATGAAGTCTCACTGGATGGCCAGGGGGACCCCACAACTTCTATGAAGTAGCAGCATTGATCAAAAATAATTTTGGGGGCACTGGAAAAGGCTGAGAAACCCTGACCTAGTTTTAGTTTCATTGCTCTGGTCTCAAACTCTTAGGAGAAAAGGATGTGGTTTCGTGGTCAGAGCACAGGAGAACGAGTGAAAAAAAATCCTTCGGTTCAATCCCGAGCGTACACGCATTCTTCCTGTGGCTATTGGGAAATCACACAGGGGAAAATCCTGCCCTGCCTTTTGCTGCAAAAGAGAGAAGAGACGGGTAGACGTGGTCTCGATGATGGTACTGCTCCCTGCTCTGCAGCTTGCTGATTGCTAAATATATCCGACCCTACACCCTTCTTAGGGGAGGTGCAGCGTGCTCAGAGCTGAGCACCCTTTCAATGGCCATTACGGACTTCATGCATGATTCTCACTCAGTCCTGACCGCACATAACTTTAAAAAGGCTTCTCCCTCCTCATTTTGGCTTGACATGGTGCAGTGTCATCTGGGGGACCACAGCAAACACAAGAGAAATGGCCAGTTAGATCAGAAATGGAAAGTCGATGCCAGGATTAGGTGGACTGAGCTCAGGCTAAATTCTACAGACCTCAACCCAGGAAAAAGGTTTCCAAGATGGAAAAGCCCAATCTGGAGGAATTTGCAGAAGCTCAAGAAGATGTCACTAGTCCTTTGTAGTGAGGCACTGGGGGTCAGCACTGCCCAGCAAACAAGCAGCGCCATCCTGGAAAGGGGATGTCCAGAAGGGAGGCTGATTCAGAATGTCTTACTGGTCTGCTAACAGAGCCCAGACAGAAACTAGTTGAACACCCTGCCGAAGCATGGCCTCAGCAGCACCCCATGTGCTCCCTTCTCTGGGTGTGGGGAAGAAACTAAGTATAGTTAAATGCCAGCAACACATTTTGCAGGTGGGGGAGTTAACTAACAATCCTATGAATGCACCTTTATCCCAACAGAGTGCACCGGGATCTTCTGCACTGCCATGACCCACCTTTTCATCATTTGATAAGTTTGGTCTTTTTATTTCTTTAGGCCTTTTTATAGCATTTTGAGTCATCCGGTGCCCGCCCCACTGTGTTCTGGTGGCTCAGGGAGGAGGACATAGTTTCAATCAGTGAAATATTTTTCAATGAGAATATCCTCATGTGTCTCCTGCGTCGGGAAAGTGGGATCAGGTACCTGAGGCGGCCCAGTGACTTTGCTGAATGTGGGCCAGGTGGTCTCAGGAAGGTCTGGAGTCATCTTTCTTTTAAGCTGCCTCTGACCGTGCCAAAGATCCAGCTCCCCTTTCTTGTGTCTTTGAAAATACCTTTGACTCAATGCAGTCCCGGGCCCCGCCACTTGGTAAACTGCACATACTTTCTCACCTTGTGTGGTGGGTCATTTTGCTCGAGCATTGCTGTAGCTGGAAAACCCCTCTGTGGTTAATACCTCACCAACGCATAACAATTCTGGCTTGTAATTGTCACATGCGCGGCGGTCTCTGGGTTCGTGCTGAGCAGATGCATGGCTGACCACTGAAAGACCTTTTGCAATTCCAAGCCAACTGTTTTTTTCCCCAGGCACTCAGGCCTCCACCTCCCTGTGATTAACTCTGCCCACTCACACGGGCCCGTGCTGTAGACATCATTCTCCCGGCCAGGGAGGAATGGGTGAGACACTGTTTGGAGCCTTGCTGTTGAGCAAGATGAGACTCCCTCCTTCCCCTGGGGACCCACTGCCTCGCCTCCACAGCCCTCCCTGCCTGGGAATGAGAAATTCTGGGCCTGATGCTACTTTCGCTGGCACCAGCCTGCCAGATCCTCGCTCCGGTCCTGCCAGGACCGCTCTGCTCATTTCACTGGGGTACCTTTGGATTTACACCAGCGCAAGGGGACGATCAAGCCAGACTCCTGCTTACTTTGCTTGTGGTAGGGCCCAGCACAGCATGCACCGAGGTGAATGATGACATGCTCAGCAGCACAGCTGCCATCTGTCCCGCTGAACCATCAATGTCTGGTGAGGGGAGGTGGCCTTGCAGAAGCAGGGTGTTAGCGGGGAGCAGTCACTCAGCACAGCAGCCATCCCTGAGGCACATTTCTACCTAGATGAATGCTGCCTATTGCAGCAGCTTTCTCTCTCTTTTCTCTCGCTCCTTTTTTTTTCCCCCTGTGGCTTTCCCCATGCTCAGAAAGGGAAGAAAATCCCCGACTTGATGGGGAAGCTGATGGCAGTGAGCCAGGTGCGAGACCAGAAGGGGCGGGCAAGGTCTTTACCTGGAAGTCCCAAAGATTTGCATTTCCGAGGGACCCTCATTCTTTATGCCAGGGAACCTCGCCAGACAACCTGCTCTTGCCAGACCCCTGCAATGCCTTTCACCAAAGGGCTGGATTTGGAAAAGAGGGGACTGACTCGGTGGGTTCAATGCGTGTTGTAACAACGCTCTTTCTCGTAGGGGGAGGTGCAGAATGTACCTGAAAATGTCAATTCTCCATTGTCTGCCTAGAAAATATGCAGACCTGTAAAGCAGGTTGTAGCCCAGCTGCTCCACAGATCTAGGGTTGGGCCTGTAGCTAAGGTATAGGGCTGGGAGCCAGGAGAGTTAACCCTCAGTTTTGGCTCTGTCCTAGACTTGCTCTGGGCTAGCTCCAGCCTACACTGGGGGCTGAAAATGAATCTACTCCTGGCCTGGTTTTCAGAGCGGCTGCACACCCCTCCAAGGCAAAGAGCTCATCTGAAAACTATCCCCGATGCATCTCCAATTTGTCACCCCAAATATGGAGGCAAACAAAGTTAGCAAACACTTTTGAGACCACTAGCCCTAGCCTCTGAGGGCCTCAGTGTTCCCATCTGCAAAAGGCAAATCATTATGGTGAGGTTTCGTTCATCTGTGCGGCGCTCAGTTACTATGGTGATGACCACCACAGAAATGCCTATAAATAAGTGAAATAAATAACTGCGATAGAGTCACTGATAGCTTTGCTCTGACACAAGCCGAGGTAGACCAGAAGACCTGATTTCTATGCTTTCTTGTACTTTGCGTGCAAAGCAGATGTGAACTGCCTCCTTTCTGATTTGGTCACAATTTGCATCGGTATGCGAATGAAATGCAAGGCAGCAAAGACTCATCATCGAGGCCTCAAAAGCATTAGGGTTTACTTTAGTTCTGAAACGCCTCGCACAGCTGAGGCCGAACTGTTCCTTTGGTTTGTAAAGGGTCCATGGGACGCACCTCACCGACTGACACACACAGTGGCATTTCCTTACCCCTCTCTTATGTATGCTGCTACACTCTTTCTAAGAGATGCGTTTCAGCAGCACTCTCCACTCTGCCCCTAGAGCCAGGAACTTCGTGATGCTGCACTGCATACGACATGGCTCCTTGCTCAAATTCTCAGCAAACCTCTTCAGACAGTTAAGCTGTCTTCAGTGCGGCCGTACTGTAACCTCATAGTCATTTCTTGGTGTGCTTGGCTTAATGAAACTGCAGTCTGCAGCTTGCAATGCACCCATTGTTATAAATAGCTTCTCGTGTGATCTTAAAGGTTACGCTGTGTTCACATTAAGGCGGGCAGCCCTCTCTTACAGGGCTCAGATTCTCCAACACGCTGCCAGCAGTCATCTTCAGGCGTGGCATGGCATGGGGACAGAGCCTATCCTTTGCTTACATTTTAGTAGCATGTTTTGGGGGGTTTTTTGTTTGAGTTTTTTTATTCGTGGCCAAAACTAAAATCAAATCTAAGTGTCCAGGACCATAAGTGGCCCTACTAGCAGCAAACGTCCTCCATCTGCACCCAGGGCTTCAGATGTTTCCAAAACCTTTGGCAGGCATCCTCCTTGCAGGCCCTAGCCCGGAGGCTTAGGGTTCGGATGCCTCCAAGTTTTGCTTGTCCGTAGCCATATGGTCCTCAGAGCAAGCCAGGGAGAAGACTCCCATTTCCATAAACGGTGGCAGTGGTATAAATGATTCTGTAAGGTATAGGGTCTAACTTTTCATTTTGCCTGGCCTGAGGTTAGTCCATGCAGTTCCGGGTGAGGCAGGGGCAGTGATGACAAGAAACTTGTTTCAGTCTCCTTGATTTTCACAGGTGCCCAGTTCAGGGGTAAGGGCCCTCAGGACCATTGCATCAGTAGGAACCTGATACCAGTTCTGGAGCAGGCAGCAGGGTGGCTTAATAGAGCTACCTCCACCAGGTTTCTGCCTTCTCCAAGTCCCCTTGCCATATCCGTTACCATCTCCCAGCAGGCTAGGGAATTCAGCACAAGCTGCAAGGTAACAGCTTCTTCCTGGGCCTGCCTGTGCTCCTCAGGAGACTTAAATATGCCAATCAGAAGACTTGAATAAGAGCATGCTGAGATTGGATGGGAGTGGAGAAGCAGGGAAGGTACACAACAATATGGTGAAAGCCAAAGGAAGCTTTCCTGAAGACATCGCCATAGAAAGCCATGCTCAGGCGTCCCCATGATTCAAGGGGAAATCTCTGACATAGTCATCCTGGTAAGTTTCCATTTGAATTGCCACAAAGAACAGATTTTCCATGATAAATAGATTGCTTCAGTTCCCGAGCAGAACTCAGAGGGGTCACCGCCTTTTCTCTGTGCCATACTTCCTGCAAGGAGACCTTGAGTCATCCCAGCCTCAGCCGGATGAAGGGTTAGAGAAGCCCTGGAAACAGACAGTAAGAGCCAGCCTGCTGAGGTCCATTAGAAATCCTGCTAACACACAAGAAAGGATCCAGCCAGTTCAGGCAGGAGCGGCTCTTTCAGCAGCCACCTACGTACTAAATATGCCACACGTTGATTCTGCAAGAGGAGCCTGCACAGAAATGAGCCGGCATGGCTTTTATTTAAATGCTCGCTTCATTACAGGTGAAATTCCACTCCAGTCTTAGGGAAATCAAACCCACAGAAGACCTCTCCGTGACCGGGAACCCTGACCAAGCAGTTCAAAATTCAGGACCTCAAGGTCTGTTTCTAAAAGGCGCTGTCAATTGGGTTTCAAGTTTGATAAAGTCAGTGGGTACTTCTCATGAGGGCTCAGCTCTTTTGGAAACCTGGCCACCTTAATGCAAACTGAAGATCTGAACATTATGGTCCCATTTATAAAAAATCCTTGACCTAGAACAGCTGAAATACTTGTTTTCAAGGGGAAGACAGGATGCAGGGTGGATCAGAGGCTGTTGGTTACCTGCCACTTGTACACCCAGCACAATGCAGCCCTGATCTCAGCTTAGGACCTGATGCAAACAGAAGTCATGTTCCTGCCTTCATTTAAATCAAATGGACTTTCATCAGTGGGATCCAACGGAAAGATAATACAAAGTGTATTGAACATTTGGGGGCCTATAACCATAGGGTATATCTGCTTCATTAATTGTGCTCTTCTGTTTTTTGCCCACTTCACTTGAGGGGTTTTAATATAACATGCAATAACTGATGCTGAGGTGCTAAAAACAGGATCCAGTCCAGGACTCAGTGACAGACCTCCCACTGACTTCACTGAGAGCAAGAGCAAGACCTGATATTTAATTACGACAATAGCGACAACTTTAATACGTAGCTTATAATGTCTCAGCATTGCTTATGTAGAGCAATACATCCATGCTATGTGGAGTGTAGTTGTACAATCCCATGGATCACATTGCATATCAAATGACATTTATTTCACAGGAGCACATGTAGATTCTATACAATAATCATCTATGATTGATTTCCTTTAGTATGAAATCCTACTCCCAGTGTGGACCAGATATAGTGCTATAAATCAATATCCTATGTAAAAAGAGACTATTGGGTTTCTAAACACCAGTTTTAATGATCTGATAACACTGGAAAGACCCTCGATATAAGCACAACCTTTTTAACAATTAGATGTCTAGAATAGAAATAAGATCTAAATCTTCTATAAGCCTTTCAGATATATGTTAGCAGTAACTGGCCATGTCTACATGAGATGTTGACTGCACAGTAGCTTGTTACTACTGCACAGTAGCATTGCATGGCACAAAGTGTGATGAAATGCTACTGCGCAATAGTAACTAGCTACTGTGCAGTCAGCGTCACCTAAAAGCTGTTTGGTGGCATCATTGCGCAGTAACTCTGGTGCACTTGTATGCACAAGTACTAAATGTCTGCACAGTAACAACTGTGCAGTCAGAGGCTAGTGTAGATGCGCCCGCTGATACTCCATAACAGGGGTAAGCATAGCAGTCTTCATAACAAGGATAAGCAATATATCAGCTCCCACTATTTACATATCAGTCAGAACTTTCCTTTCTTATAACTGGCATTGTATCAAATCCAACAATTAAAGCCTTTGAACTTAATAAAGTTGACAGTTGCAAGATCTTCAAATACACTGGGATCCATTCCTAAAGGCCACGCTAATTCTTCATTACTCTGAAACAATTCCAGAGGGCAAAATCCACAGACACAGTGTTCACTTTTCATATCACCTTTTATGCTCCGAGTTGGTATTTGGAAAGTGGTAAAGCAGCAAATAAGGCATCTTTAATGAGTAATAAAATTTAAAGTAGGTGTCAGGTGGGGCAGATAAAATTGGTGGGATGAAAGCTTTAGCAGCAAACCAAATAACTGCAAGATGCAAGGCCTGATTTTTTACTGCTGTGCAGTTATTTCCATTTGCACAAAGTGACCGTGCTCTGATACGGAGACCTGCCACTCCCATTCTGCAGAAGCAGGCATGATTTCACGCACTGCAGAGCAGCAGAGATGCTTCAAATGCCGCCAGATGTTCCAGAGGTTCTTGAGAAAGAGAAAAAGACAGAACTAACTTTAACCAGCCCACACTACGAGACTCTCCACAACCTAAGTCCTGGGCAGAACGTCAGCCCTTCTTATTGGCATGGCAGCTCCTAAGGCATAGGGGACTAGGCACGGTGTGGGCTTACAGCAGAAAATAATCACTGCCCTAAAGAGTTTACAAGCTAAACAGACAAGATAGACACAGTGTGCAAGCCAAGAGAAGAATGCGATGGCCATTAATGATCCATTGATTCCATTTTTTCCCCTGGATTTAGCTAAGAGGAGATCAGCTAAATGAAAGGAAAGGGAAGGAAGGGGCTAGGTGTCCCAGACAGGGCAGAAGAGAACACGGAAAGAGGGCAGCTGTGGAGAGAAGCTGAGATGAAGCGGCTGCAGGAATGGGGCGGTTGGAACAAAGAGCCAGATGGCAAAAGGCAGAAAAAGTCCTATCAAGGCTTTAGGAAGTTCTCTTACTCTCCAAAGGTCCTTAATTTGGCTGCCTCTGCTCCTACCAACTGGAATCTCTTGTCATATCCATCTTCTCTGTAGTTTTCCCCTTGGGGGCACACAGGCAGCGCAGGGGTGGGAGGCACCATTGGGTCCCTACTTTCCCAGTGACAAGCTCACTGACTAAAGGTTGCTGTGCTTTGCTTATTAAGTCAAGAAGCTGCAGAATCATTTTTAGGAAAACACTTGATGTTTCTTAGGGCAAACCAATCCCATGCACCTGGGCCTTCCTGCAGCCAGACAGTGCTATCAGGCCCTTCCAGCTGCTTTTGCACAGCCTTCTTACCACCACAGAAGTGTCTGCAAGCACTTTCCAAATTCATTGCCATGTGTCAGACTTTCCAAACTCACTCTGCAACAGTAATAACAAACTTTATGGAGTGACTTGCAGGCAGCAAAATGCACCCAAGAGAAAGAGAGGCCTATAAAGAAATAAATGCTTTCAGCATCCCAGAAAGGAATATTACTCTTCGTTTTCTTACAGGGTGAACAGGAATTTAGTGCTTCAGAAAAGTCTCAGCTTGATGGCCCTAGAGACTGAATTTACAGAGCAAGCGCTATGAGTAGCTGCAGCACCAGCTTTTCCTCTCTGCTCTACAGAAAATGTTGTAACCCTGCTCTCTGAGGCTGAAGGTATTTGCTCTCTGTACCCATTCAGTGCATAGTCGTTTGCAGATACCCTCAACGCAGGTGCCAGCTAGTGGCTTTATCTGGGCAGTTGCCATTGAGGATTATGCAGATATTAGGGTAATACTAATAAGCATCATCGCAAGAGCCAGCAAAAGAGTGATAAGGTAGTTAAATCTGGCTTGCGGTAAAAATATGAAATATAGGTGGGTTGGTAAGAGACGGGTTTCTTAGCTCCAGTCACATAACATGAGTCAGGGTTACAAAACGTTAATAACCCGTGTCACATAGCAGGGTCAGCGGCTCCAGTGGCTACAGTTACGTGACCCGAGAGCAACAAACTAAATTCGCATAAGCCTCTGAACAGCCATTAGAAGGTAATGGTTTCCAGGATAGGATTTGAACTGGCTGCATATAAGGAAAAAAAATCAGCAATCATTAGCCATCTCCTGGGCATTCCTGACCCTCAGCCTATTTAAGTTTAGAACATCACATCGAGAGTCTAAGGAGAAAACGACTTGACGCAAGACCTACCGCCCTTTCCACAGTGCAAGAGCTAAAGTAGAAACAGCAATTATCTGGTTCAGTCTAGTGCTGCTGGCCTGGAACATGCCATGACAATGTGTTTCTTGTTTCAAAGCCTCTTTTGTACTAGGACACAGTTCAAGGGATCTTGCAGTGCCTGCATTTGTAAACATCCAGCACTTGCAGCTACATGCTTTCCAGAGAAAAAGGAGGGCTGAGTCAAAGGGCATTTCTTCCCCGGACAGCGCCTGGGCCACAGCCTGGAAGGGATAAGGATTCCCCCTCTCCCCCCACGGTGCCACAGGGAGAAAGATGCTGATCCTGGGGATTTTGGAGGCAACAGGGTTTTTTTTACTATTCTGCATGCATATTCCTAAAAAGTCACAGCACGTTAAAAAACATGGAGCTCCAAAGTCACACAGCTAAAAACGTGCGTCACTGCAGATTATTTTAGGCCCTGGTCCAGGCATAATGCAAGTAAGCAACTCCCAGAGTACACGCCTGTAAAAACCATCCAGTCCCATAGCATTCACTTACAGCAGCTTTCCAAACAGGTGGTGAAAAGTGTGAGTGTCTCTGTGCCACCCCTCCCTTGCTCCAGGCTTGAATACTCCTCCTTTTCAGGACACCTAAACTACTTTACCTTTCGCAGGTGTTGGGATACTATATAGAGTGTGATCAGGATGGTATACAATTTAAGACCCTCTGCCCTTGATGATCCCAAGGAAAGAGTTGATCAAGCCACGTTCTGTGCCTCTGATCTGTTGGATATTGGTTACCTCCCTGCGTCTGCTTTTCATGCACTTGGATTTGATTTGATTTGATTTGATTTGATTTGATTTTTTTAACTCTTGTCCATTTCTTGCTGCACTTCAAGGAGTTCGCTTGGGAAGCCCTATTTATGGGTTGAAACGCGGCTGAAAGAGTTATTGCCATGTTATTCAGCTGCTGTGCCAAGCCTGCATGGGGATCGGGTTTCTGCTGAAAGGGTGCCAGGCACGTCTGTTTCCAGGAACCAGCAGCCGTATTTAGCCTCCGGCTGCACATGAAAGACTGCAGTCGGAAACGTGACATTGTGTCAACATTTGAGGCAGGTCAGAGCTGGGTGAGACCATGAAAACAAGTCAGGGTAACTCAACACACCCTGTCTGAACAGCGTGAGCACAGAGACGTTGTGCAAAGCACCCCCGTCACAGTCTGGAAGCCTCAGCAGCAGTATTCCCCTTGACTGCCCTAGGATTTTTTCTTCCATTAACAGTTAACGTTAGGAGGTTAGGTCTCTTTTTTTCCTTTCCTACATGGAAATGGAATACGCCGAAACGTCTGCTCCTAGAGGCAGCTGGGGTGAATGACGCAGCAAAACGAAGGACACAGCACACACAGGAGCACAGACATGGCACAGTTGCAGGTTACATAACACTTGGACATCCACAGGGTCGCCGGGCGCCAAGTGTCTCTTCGCAAACATCAGCCTTTTATACCATCATCCCCCAGTTAAAGGCAAAGGCCTATCGTTGCCCTTTTCTACAGAGAAACTGCGGGACCTTTGCTGAAATTTGCCCAAGGTCAATTAGAAAGTCAGTGGCAGGGACAGGAATTCATTCCAGGAGACCTCACTCTGAGTCATTGCCATTGCTATTATTATATTAGAGCGGTGCCCAGAGGCCCTGAACGGGACCATGGTCCCATTGTTTGAGGTGTTTTACCAGTACGTATTTCTGCCGTGATGTGGTTACAGTCCATTTGACTACTATCTTTTACCATTCACCATCAATTGAAAGTCACCCTACCTGGTTTTTCCTTTTCACTTTAATCTGTACCATCGGGGGAAAAAAATCCCACAATAGCTGTGTACTTACTACGTAAAGGACATCTCGTGCACCTACATTAATATTCATTTTGTCCCACTTTGCTGAGGTAATTAAAGTTTATGCGTGTCCTGTGTGTCTGTTACTAGGAGAGGATCAAGACGACAGAAAAGGATAAATCCAAAGTGATAGTCGTGGAAATAAACTACAACTCTAGTAACAACTTGCAGTCTTTGGATTTCAGACTATTGAGGGCCAAACCTTGTTCTTGTTTGAACCGCCTGGGACTGCAATAGGAAAAGGATTTAGCACTAATTAAAAGTAAATCAAAACAGCAAGAGGTGTGGTTCCTGGCAGAAAGAGAAGCACCTCACACATTAGCCTGACTCCATGGCACATGTACCTCACTGTCCGACACTCGGTAGCGTCAAGGTTTTGCTGAGGGTGCTGCAGCTTTGGCTGGGTACGTGCTGTCCCAGCACGAAGCATTCTCAAGGCATTCTTCTAACCAGGCTTCCTGGCCCTTCTGCGCTATGAGAGCCTTAGAAATACAACGCAGCTATCATACAGACACAAATTGCATCATGTCAGTTCACCACTGGCATACACCTTCCCCTCACCTGTGCTACCAAGTAAATTGTTAAAGGCTTCCTGCAACAACGAATGGCACAGCATGCAATGAATCCCTTAGAGAAATGGGGCCAATCAACCAGGGGGTGTAAATTGACACAGGCCCATTGATTACGCCAGATGATCTCCTGCCCTGTTTCTAGTGTTCACAAACCAATTAAGGGCAAAGAAGAACCAGTCCGTTCTGCAGTCCCAAGCTATACAGTAGGAAATGTATGTAAGGACTCCTTCACCCATGTGCACAAATCATTCGAGCCAAGCCATCTGCCTTCCTCAACCATTTGCCTTCAGGGGAAGTTTGGCCTCATCTTCATTTGGCAGAAAGATAAAAATTGCATATTGTTATTACCTGCAGTTGATGGGCCTTGAGACAGATACATTGGGTGCACGACTTACCCAATACACTCAACCCCCAAGACTTTGACAGTATTAGAAAATAACAACTAGTTTTTCCTTGCTAGTTACAAAGTTAATTAAGAGGTTTGTTCCTGTCAGGGGTCCATCCATACCAACTGGGGCTCCATGCAAAGCAAAACCGGGGGTTAAGGGTGTAACTGGGAAGCCTTGGGTGAGAACTGAGCAGCCAGGGTCCCTTCTTACCGTACACAAGAGCACACCGGCAGATCCACCCAGCTAACAAGCTGTAGCATGCACCAGGCCCCGAAGGTGGGGCATGGAAAAAGGGCATGGCTAGCTCCCAAGCCAACACATGGGTATGCTGCCCTCAGCACAGCCAAGAGCCCAGCCCTGCTGCCATTGACATGAAAGGGAGCTTTGCCATTGATTTCCCGCAGCAACATAGTCAGTGCCCCAAATGAGCAATTACAAATTGGCCAGGGAGACCGACACTCTATGGGTGGTCTCAGATATGAAAAGCTTCAGCGCCTTGCACCAAGGCTGGGCAACGGCTCATACAGGATTTGCTCAGTCAGCATGAGGCATGCATATGCCAGGATTTTATGTGAACACTGGACTCTTGTCTCTTCCCCCTCCTGGGCAAGCTGAGAGAACACAGGCATGGCCATTTTTAATTATGAAGTTCTAAGCACAGGGCAAAGAAGCCTACTTCTAATCAGAAAGGTAATCAGGGTCCTTGCTGTATTCCAATAAGCCTTAAAAAGGTCCCTCATTTAAAAGTTGGGGTTAAGCACCATTTTTGTGCCTTAATGAATAGCAAAAGGCTCAAGTGATTGTGGACTTTTTGCCCCCCCATTTGCCCTAGAAACATCAAGAATGGAAATTCTGGCTTTCCTTGGTTTTGCTGAAGGGCTTCCAGAGCATCTCAATGTTGTGACTAATGGATGAGGCAGTGGGTAATGACTCTTCACACAGACAACCTGTCTCTCTCAGGTGGTCGAGGCCCAGACACAGCTTTTCTGGGGGAGGGAAATCACCGCGAGGATCCCTGCCAAAATACCATCCCACTTCATCCTGATGAACGTGTGCAATTTGCCTTCTGTGGAAAGACCACAAGATCTGTCCCAGACTTGGTTAAACCCCAGGAATTTGTGGGAGTTCAAAACCATCTGCTCGGAGGCCTGGTTCAGTGCACCTCCCTCTGACAGGCCCCCACCCTTGGTTGCAAGGCTTCATTAAGCATCTGCTGGCCATCGCTATTCCTGGAGTCCCAGAAGATTGAGAAACAAAGCTCCGGGCTGTATTAAAGCCATTTGGACAGAATAGGGAAACACATGCCCAGGCTCTACCTATGTGTGCAGCCCCGGCAGGCCTATCCATATCCAATCTCTTCCCACTCCATAGACCACAGAAAGGATGATGCTGGGTCTAGGTCTGGAAAAGGCTGTGGGAAATACTCCAACAGGACAGAAAAGGGAAAGCCCCACTCAAAAGATGCCCTCACTTGCCTGTAGGGCTCAAGAGGCCTTGAGACAGCCTGAACAACGAGTTGGAAACAACTGACTGTCTCTCTTCCCCTCTCAGTTGCTCAGGTTTTACACCATCGCCTCTGCTTACAATAGCACCTATTGTCAGAGAGCTTTGTGAGCATAGATAGGAGCCGAATTTCTAATGTACATTTCTAGATACAAGGAAAAGAAACCAAAATCAAATGAGTAGACACAAAAGTAGCGTGTTTTCCCTTGCACGGTACTCTTCAAAAAGGTAAAAAACTCAGAGTTCCCCCAAAAATCAGGCTCCACCCCCCATCCTCCAGCCTAGCAATAGAAAAATAATGGGCAAGGTGGTTCCCTTTGGCCATGGATTACAATGAGGGGATAGTAAAGGACCCAATTGTGCAGCTTCTTGGATTAGGATGCATCTTGCTCACTATTTCCACATGCCATTGATTGCTGTATTGGAGCACATGAAATAATATAGACTGAATATTTAAAACCACAGGAGGCAAACCCTTATCTTCCACAGGAAAATAATTATTTTATTAAGTATTTTAAAACAACTACTTAACATTTACTCAAGATAAAAATATGTACAAGATCCCACCTTCAGAAAGGCTCCAAAATATAAACACTGTACCTCTCCCCAGGGAAAAAAAAACTCCTAACTCTTCTCTTCAAAAATATCCCCAAAACAAAAAAAAACAAAACAAAAACACAGAAATACATTCATAGTTCTCACGTCTTTATGCTCAAGTAGTTATACAAATAATAGACATCTGAAACGTATTACCTTTTAATATATTTATATAATATATATTTTATATATACATATATATTTATAACAGGATTTTACAAATAAAGGCAACAACTGTATACCAAAAAAAAAAAAAAATCCAATAAAATAAACATTAGAACACAATCTGCAATCAAGCATAGTGCATCTCAACAGCTGGTGCAATGGTAGAATGAAATGAGAATCCAAACGACGTTTACTCTGGACACAATTTCTCCAAACTAGTATGGGGGGGAAAAAAATATCACTGCTTTTTTTGTTGTGTTTTTTTAAAGCCAAATCCAACACCGTATTTATTCAAAAAGAAATTTCTTTTTCCATGGTGCCGAGTCCCTCTCGGTTCTAGGAGCTGTAAACAGGGAACATGTCAAAGTTCTAACCAACTTTACTTAATCATTTTGGCCAGGGATTACCAAGAAGCCTAAGGGATTTAGATGCCCAAACCTCACTGGTATTAGGCTCCTTTGAAAAAACCTAGCCTTGAATTTTTCAAAGGCACTCAAGGGAGAAAAGTCAGTGGGTCTATCTCTGGGGACCTCCACTAAATTCTTTCCTCCCATAAGAACTCTGGATTTGACCCAAGTTGTGAAACAGCCAGTTGCTGGCTATTCCCCAGCTAAAGTGATTCTTTAACCATTTTGATTTCAGATATAGCAGACCCAGAAACAACTGTACAGCAGCAGTAGAAAAAAGGTCTACAGTCAGGTGCAACAAGCACAGAGATCCATGGGATATTTTCTCCATCCCTCCTGCCCAAACTAGCAGCTTGAGTTATAGGAAGGGCTGCATGTTATTTTATTACTTAGATGTGCACCACATAAAGCTTCCAAGCAGCATCTACATTTTTTTCTTCTTAAACATTCAGCAAAGGTGTGGAGACAAACCCGTCTTAAATCTACCTGAACCACTGACTGTGCATTACCAACCAGTGATTGCTACTCTGATTTTTTTTTTTTTTTAAAGTGGAATTAACACCAATACTTAAAGTAAGTGTGTGTGTGTGTGTGTGTGTGTGTGTGTGTGTGTGTGTGTGTGTCAGATGTCACATACTGGCAACTGGGTGGGGACACAAATCAGCTCAGCTCAAGCCATTGGCGGTGGGCCATTGCTTCGAAAAGCCCTCATGAGAAGTACCATATTTTTATATTCACAGACCCTAAAACCTAAATCCGCCTTGTGGAAATTTTTTCACAGCTTTGAAATATAATCCTAGCTGGCTAAGTCAGCTGTTGCTTGGTAGATGGGGAGGGTTGGGGGTAAAGCACAAAGAAACCTTTTTTTCTTTTTTCCTTTTAAACTCTTCTGAATGGCTAACCTGGTGCATCCTTCATCCTTTCCCAAGCTATCTGAGGAGTCAGGGAAAAGAGGATTTAGCTTCCTATACACAATGAACCTTATCCCCACACCTCAGTCCAGCCGCTATATAAAACTGACAGTCTCAAACTTAAAAAAAAAAAAAATGTCACACTCTGCTTAGTCTTTGGTTTCCAAGTTCAAAGGAGGAATATGCTTTAAAGCTTGAAGCAGGGCTGAAGAGTCGATAGGGGAATGGGCTGGCATAGGGGAAGGGAGTCTCTGAGGCATCAGCAGAGGTGGAGAGATTTTATCTGGGTTCATTAACCCGGAAAGTGCTGCAGCAGAGGCTGGGAGACTTGGATACAAGACGGGCACAGACGCTGGGTACCAACACTTCTCTAGCATTGGCAGATAGGCCGTTGCAGATGGCGGGATCAAATAAAAAGGTAGGCACAAAGGAGGCTGGTGAGGGTGAGGGCCCAAAAAGCTGTTTGAAGAGCTAATCATATCACTGCTAAAATGGCCTTCATCTTCTGAAGTTTCTATCCTGGTCCGTTTGGCGGGTGGGTCCTCAGTCTCCTGTTTAATAGAGCTTATTCTCTCTTGCACAGTATATTTGAGTTCTGTATCCTTTTTGAAATACTGTTGATCAGATTTTGAGTCACTTTTCTCCAGTTCTCCCCCATACCCACTGTCTGTGTCTGTGTCACTGCCACTCTGCTCTCCACTGGAGTGGGCAAAAGTCCTCTGTATAACAGGCACACAGTTTTTCCCATGTCCCTCAGCCATTTTGGTCAAAGAGCTGGACTTCTCCTTCAAGTCCACCACCATTTTGGGGGACATGTCTCCAGATTTTCGGCTGCCTCCACCCTGAAGGACTTCAGAAGCCATTCGGTGCAGATGGTTGACTAGCTGGGAAGATTTCAGATCCTTGCTATTTTCATGCTTTGCCAGGTATTGCAGCACTTCCTTGGCACACATTTGGAAACCAGATCGAAACATTTCCTGGCTGGAATCAAGGTTTCTTGATGACAGGTCACCTGAGGAAACATTAACAGAAACAAATTAAAAATTAACAAAGTGCTAAATAGTTCCATTATCATCATCACAGCGCATTGGTCAGAAGACACTGGGCCTCCATATTAAGCATCCATTACAAAGAAACTAGGTAAGTGAATCTGACTTCACGCTACGGTCAAGCTGAATACCCATTTTTACCATATCCATCTAAGAATGAGTCTTCACATACAAGTTTCACTTTTCAACTCATTATATGTGGCAATCAGATGCTAGTTTGAGAAGAACAGCAAAAAAGACTCATCAGGAAAACACCTATTCCACAGCCATCGGAAAAAAAAAAAAGTGCAAGAGTTCAAACTTTCCCCCTCAGTTCCAGACCCCAGGGAGGACTGGGCTTAAACTTTGACAAGTGACGCCAGCTCTGGCTGTGTAACTCTACTGCACACCCCGTGGCTGTGGAAAGAGTAGCAGCCTTCTTAGAAAAGCTGATTTTATCCTACCAGATGCAACCAAATGCCGGAAAAGAAGGAGGTACGAAACAGATTTAGAACATCATTAAGCCCTTTAGACTGGTTCCCCCTCAAGCTGCGAAGGGTAGGCAAACTGATTACTGGAGAGACCAAAAAAGTGTGGGTTAAACAGATGCTTTCGTCTGTTTGAGAAAAAAAATAAATAAAAAATGTAAAAGCTCATCAAATCAATGGAAAGATTCTGGCCAGTGTATCTTTGGATTAGGCCGCCCAGTAAAAATGTACTTCCAAATGAAATATTTTAATATTCAGTTGAACTGAAAAATGAAAAAAAAATCATGGCCAAGTATAAATGAACCAAATAGGGCATCTTTTCTGCATGTGGGCACACATACATGCTGCAGGGAGAAGGGTGCAGGAGTAACTAAAGGAGTGGGGGAATGTGCTTACATGTCCCTTCTCCAAAACCTAGTCTCGTAAGTCACCCATATTTCAAAGGAGCTGAAAGCGAGTTTGCTCTGCACACTAGGACTCTCACGTGATACAAGCATGACTTGAATACTCACCAGCTTGTAAACCACTCTGTAATGCAATTATTTTCTGCTGCTGCTGCTCTATGAGATTGGTCAGCGCTTTCACGTGTTTCAAGGTAAGTTCAAGAACCACTGCCTTCTCCAAGTGACCTAAAGTCTGGAAACAAAAGGACACATAAGTACAGTTCTGATGAAATGAAAGAGAGTTACTGCCATGGGAGAGAGCTAACAGTGTCCTTACTCTGCAAAATCTTTTATCCTGAATAATAAGTGGCTCTGACTCCACAGTTTATGTAAGCCATAAAAAAAAAAACAAGGTGGTGCTGGCTGCAGAGAAAGCTGTAGTTATGTCTTATGAGTATTTTGGGACCAACTACATAGCTTGGAGGAAAGTATCTTATTTATCTGTTCTGCTACTCCTGCCGGTATCGTGACCTTAACACCAGGGACTCCAATCAAGGGTTCTTTTGAACAGCGACAGGAGAGGGGAAACCTGCAAAGTAGCAACCAAAATAGCTTTCCCCAATAAAGTTCTGCGATAAAAATATACTTAAAAAACCCCCAGCCCCTTAACACTCATATTTTGAAAACCAGAAGTCCCGAATGCTACAGCAGGAGAGGTTGCTACCTTGAATATCTACTCCACTATGTGAATGTAGCAAATCATTTAAAACTTGGCAGTAGGTAGCATTGAAACAAAATCTAAAAGGACCGGACTGTGGGATAAATTAGGGATCGTCTAGTAACTGGCATCTGGTCCTACTTTGCAAAGAGCAGCATGAAGCATTTCCAAGATCCAAAAGGAAATGCCCAAACCTTTGCCGAACGATGTTAAAATTCAAGCGTGCATTAATGACCTTTACAAGAGGCCCGATTTTACCATAGCAGCAGCTCAGGTCTTATCTTTCTCCCTCCCTACTGCATTACAGGCATTGGTATAGAAATTCACTGCCTTTGCAAGGAAATCTAATGCTAAAGGAAGATCAAAGTGGCAACTCCAGCCAAATCTCAGCCTTTCCCAGCCTATGCTGCAGTGCTCAAAGGAAGCCTCTAGATGGCACGTTTACTTGCACAGAAATCCAGGAGACCCGCACGCACCCCAAAAAGGAAGAGGAGCTTGGCCAGTAGCCAGATTTTCACTTACTGTAAGTTTGAGATGTTCTGGTAAGAGATCTTTCAGTTGGGCGATGCACTCGTTAATCCTATCCCGCCTTTTCTTTTCTATCAGCCTGTGGGGCAGCTTGTAGGTCTCCTGCAAACCAACAGCGGGGAGAGAAAGGTGGCTAAGTCAGTCAGCCCAGATCCCAAATGAGTCCCTAGCACCATGGAGAGACACAGCGATCAGAAATGATCTAGAAACTAAAACGCGACCTCCCGGCGATGTCACCAGGGAGCTCGACTGGCTTCATCCCTTGCAGAAGCATCGCTCAACTCCTGCAAAACTCGGTTGCCCTCCTTCCCCCGCTGCAGGAGACGCGGGTTACGCCAAGCGCAACCGTCCCACCTCCAAGAAACCTGGAGGCAGGGCAAGGCAAGCTGTCCGGGCTTCTCTCCCACCCTTGTGCGCGCGCTAGCAAAAGGGCACCCCCGGCCGCCCCAAATCCGGGCGGCCAGCGCCAGCTCTCTAGTGGATGGCGCGGGCGAGGCGGGCTCCTCTTACCTTGCTGTCCTCGCTCCTTTTCAAGCCTCGCCGGGGCTTGTAGACCTGGTACATGTGGGCGAAGTCCAGCCTGCGCACAGGGGGAGAACAAAGCGGCGTTAATTTTAATCGAAGTTCAAGCCCCGTCCCTGCTGCAGCCCCCTCCGCCCCGGGGTCAGGTTCAAGCCCGTGCCCGGCTGGGGGCATCCGCAGGGCCGGGGCTTACCCGGGCATGTCGGGGCTGTCCAGGGCGGGCAGCTTGCCCAGGCACACGGGCGGGGGCTGGGCGCTGGGGATCCTCTCCATGGCCGGGCGAGGAGGGCTGGTGCTGCGGCGCGGCGCGGCGCGGCGGGGCCGGGGCTGGCGGTGGCTGGGGCCGGTGCAGCGGGCGGCTCGACTCAGCGCGGGCCGGGCATGCCGCTCCGCCGCGGTCGGCAGCGACTGAGCGAGCGAGTGAGGAGTCCGGGGGAGGCGGCAGGCTGGGTTAAATGGGAGCGGGTGGGTGGATGGAGCGACGTGTTCTACCCTGTGACTCCGGGCACGTCTGGCGGCGGCGGCGGCGGGCGGGGGGAGGAGGAGGAGGGAGGGAGGGTTGCCGTCACATGAGCCTCACGTGGCGGACACCGCTCTGCTCCGCTCAGCTCCCCCCGCCCGCCCGCCCGAGCCGCCGGCGGCTGCGGCCGGAACGTGCGGGGGAGCGCCCTGCGGCCGGCACCGCCCCGCCCGCCCGCCTGCCTGCTGCAGCCTCGGTGTGCCCACGCGGCTGCCGCCCGTGCGCCCCTACGTGCCCCCCCACACTTAGTGCTCCTAGTGCACCCTCCGCGTGCTTCCAGTGCACCCTTAGTGCCCCCGCTGCCACCTCAGTGAGCCCCCAGTGCAACCCCAGTGCATGCTTAGTGCCACCTCAGTGCCCCACTGTCTCAGTGTCCCCAGGGCACCCCAGTGTGCTTCCAGTACACCCCTAGTGCCCCCCACTGCCACTTCAGTGAGCACCCAGTGCAACTCCAGTGCACTCTTAGTGCCCCTGGTGCAACCCCCCACACTTAGTGTTCCCAGTGCACCCTCAGTGTGCCTCCAGTGCACCCTTAGTGCCCAGTGCCATCTCAGTGAGCCCCCAGTGCACCCTAAGTGTGCTTCCAGTGCATCCTTAGTGCCCCCAGTGCCCTAAGTGCCTCTCAGTGAGTCCCCAGTGCACCCTCCATGCCTCCTCAGCGTCCCTCATTGCCCCCCATGTGCCCTAACTGCCTCTTCCATGCACTCACTCAGTGCACCCCCAGTTCCCCCTTAGCGTCCCCCCACTGCCCCCTCTGTGTCCCCGCAGCACGCCCAGCTTCCCCCTCACTGCCTCTCCAGTGTCCCCAGCTGCCCCTTCAGTGCCCAGGGCTCTGCCATCTGGGGACGAGTTCCCCTCCACCCCAGCCTGGGTCCTGGCCCATGAAAGAAGAGCCAGGCTGTGGGCGCAGCCAGAGCCAGCGCCCCCCCGGGTGTTTTTGGCTGGATGGGGAGAACCAGGGTAGGCTGCAGGGCTGCCCCACGAGGCTGGAGCAGGGCATCCAGCGCCAGGGCTGTCGTGCGGAGGGCACGGGACACTCCCGTGGGAAAGCGCTGGGATCTTACATAAGGCAGAGGTGTGGCCGGCTTAGTGGTCTGAGCCGAGCCCAGCAAACCCGGCCCTCCCTCCTCTGACACGGGCGCCTTTGACCTTGGCCAGGTCCCTTCGGGGCTGTGCCCCAGCTCTCCCATCTGCTTGGCAGAGCCGGTAATACTAACTCACCTCCCTCGGAGGGGTGTTGTTCAGATTAATTAGTTGACGTCTGTAAGAGCACTTTGAAGCGGCTAAGCGCCGGGTATTATTCTGAGCAGAGCGGGCAGGGCTCCAAGTCTGTGGAGCACAGCAGAGGCAGAGCACGCTGGCTGCACCTGACTGCAATGTGTTGAGCTTATTATCCGTGTTTAATGGAGTAAGGCAGGGCGGGGGAAAGGCATTCATAAAACACAGTGCCAAAAAATGACTCTTCTGAGCACTTTCAATTGAAAAATTGCCACAAGCGGCAGGGAAATAAGTGAGAGAGGGCCCCAAAGTCACCCTAGGCAAATGCTTTACCACCCACTGAAAGAGACTTGCCACCCCAGCTGAGCTATTACATAATCGTGGCAGCTCTCCAGAGGGAACAGACGCAGAACATGCTACATCTGTTTTCAATGTATTTAGCTATTATAAAAAATGTCTATACTTTGTAGTAATCCAGTGGCTAACAGCTTGATAAAACGCAGCTCCAGATCCAACACATTGCGTCATCCTTAGTGATTTCCACATGCCGTTGTGCGGCTGGCCCGGGAATATCCCAGCCCAAATGTCAAGGCGTGGGAATGGCACTGAGAGCAGAGAAGCATTTGGTGGTTCGAACAAGGCAACATGCAAGACGTGCGAGATGAGGGGAGTGCAGCTGAGCCAAAAGGGACAGAAATCAGGGCGAGGGGTTGGTTTCGCTGATACCACTGCGAGGTCAAAGGCTGATTGAGTACAGCTTCACTGGCAACGTGAGCAGGACACTGAGGGCCCCAGAAATCCTCATGCAAAAAAGGAAGGCGAGGCATAGTGCTCACAAAGGAAGCTGGGTTGCCCTGGCATCCATTTCTCTGACTCATTTACTGAAGGTGGAAGCAGGACCAAATGTGTATCAATTTATGGTAAGCCCTTATGGTGGTAGGAGCTCGTATCCTGGGTTCTGACAGGGGGTTAGGACTTCTAGATTTTGGTCCCACTGCTGCCAGGGGTTGCCATGGGACTTTCTGTAAATCACTTAAGCTTTCATGTCACAATTCTCTGCTTAGCTAGGGTCCTTTTATGCTGTTTGGGTACACATATGGGCCTTAAATTGGGTATGGATGCCTTTGAGGACATCTGTTTTCCACTCAGAGCCCATTGTAGCAGTGGATGGGAGTATGGCTAAAGTCCATTACTCTACAGGCAGAGCCATGGGAAGCAAAGTGGAAGCGAGGCCACAGAACTGAGGTTGCTGTAGCTCAGGACTCATCTACACTATATATATATATATATATATATATATATATATATATATCAGCCTTCCTATGCTGGTGAAGCCTGTGATATTTACCTGTATGCCCATACCATTATATGGTATGGGCATACGGGTAAATATCCTGAATATGGAGACCATATTCCAGCATGGTTTATTTCCCTTCACTGAACTGCAATAAACATCTGTATGCAAGAAAACTGTGGCTTCACTACTATGTTGTGGGGGGGAAAGAGGGGCCAGAAATGGTACTGCTTTAACCACACAGGAACAGCAAATTTGGCAAAACCTTTAAGTATACACGAGGTCTTAAGTGGAGAGCCAGGAAGACCCCTGAAAAGCATCCAAACTCCACAAGTCCAGGAACAAAATAGGCAAGAGCAGGGCCAGCCATGAAAGCATTGCAAGTAAGTAGCAGGACTTACCTATCTTAGTGGGGTTTGGGAAGGTTTAACTCTTTGATCTCTTTGATTCTCAGATGCCAGCTATTATGCAAATGCTAACAGTGCTTATGGTGGTGTAGCTGCCAAAGCAACCTATTGATTTGGAGGGCTGGGATCATTTTCCTTGCTGCACGTGGCACAAGTAGAGGCAAGCTCACAAGACACAAGGTATATTTATCCAGATAAGGTGCTAACAAAACTTGGCACGGAAAGTTTGTCAAAGGTTTCCCTATCTCATCCTGTGGCTCCTGGGACCGTCAGGAGCATGAGGTCAACAACTGCTTTGCTGGTGAACAGAGATAATGTTTTATGCTAGTATAGGTGGCATGTTCGTTTCAAAGTACACCATCATTGGATGAGTGTGTGGTTGCATGAGAAGCCTTAAGAGAGTTTAGTACTGTTGACCTGTGACTTCAGAGGGTGATTCAGTTGACTCTACTCTTGCTAGGCCCCAGAGGTCAGTTTTCTAGAAACCGTAGTTACAAGACCCCTGCGGTATCCACTGCTTAAACAATGAGCCCGTGGTGGTAGTGACTGAGAGCATCAAAACAAAACTATGCTGTGGGGATCTGGTCTCATCTGTGTTTCATAGCTCCAGCCTGAAACTGTATGACCCAGCCTAGCATTCATTGCCATGGCCAGCCACTCATTTCAAACATCTTCAGGTCTTGGCCCTTAAGACATGATGTGGCAGACACTTATATGTTTAAGTGCCAAGGTAGTTGCGTTGACTTGAAAGGAGTTACTCATGTGCTGAGAATTAAGCATGTAGGGCCAGGACCTTCAATTGTAAGCTCTTCAGAGCAGAGATTGTCTTTATTAATGTTTCCCAGGGTGGCACTTAAATACATTTGGTAATAACTGTCACAAAAGTGAGGTTGACTCATTGGCTGTTAATTACTACAACTGCGATAAATATGTAAAGCAAACTGCATAAATAATGAAAAGTAAAACTCTTTGTTTTAAAGATCTAAGCTGCTTGTTGTGACACTGAGGAGGAAATGAGAAATGAGTTTAACCTACTAGTCTTGTTTCACCATCTAAAATGTTTCTTTATCAAAGCATAGGAATAATTAAGGTTCATAGCAGCAGGCTTCTTATGGCAAGGTCCAACTTTTAGGGTCAGGGTTTGCTATTTTTTCTTCGTTCTGAGTTTTATGTTTAAAGTCAAAATAGATGCGGGCCAATGCATGCACGTGGGCTGTTTGACTTTTGCCTGCTCTGAGAGATATTTAGTGCATTCCTGCAATGGGTGGTGAGCTACAAAGCAGGGTCAGAAGTAATCCCCCATGATTTAGCCCTTTTACCGGGCGTACGCTTGCCAAACAATACTCTGTATCAGGATTTACTGATGACCTTAAGGGTGGTTGGCAAAGATCCCCCTAAAAAGAGGGCCCCTCATGAAGTTATTACATTCTTGGGCATCAAGTTCGATTGAGGGAGAATTGAATTACACTCTTCTGTCGAGCTACTGCTTCTGCTTCCATAAACTAAGGCTGATGAGGTTATCAATTTGCTGCCACAGTTTTGTTTGCAGAGCTCCCTCTCCATGGCAGGTTCTTTTATGACACCTCATAGGGACTAAAGCAAAATGGTAAAAGAACTGGCATTATTTTCCAGAGCCATTAAGGGAGAATCTGGCCTTTTGAATGGTAGTTTTAGAGCATTTGAGTATCATAGGATAGCAACAGCTCGTGTCCAATGGGGATTTGTAGTTATTTACAGATACATTAGCAAGGAAGGGCTTGGATGTTGTTTTCCAAGGTGTGCAAGGGCTGGCTAAAGGAACTGAGTGCATGGAGCTTTCTCCTCCAGAGCAGTTTCCCTCATAATTACGAAAATGGGAATTTTGGGATGCAAAGTTCCTAAAATCATTGGCACTTGTGTCTGATTAGAGAATATGTGGGCAGTACAGAGAGCTAACAGATGGGTAGTTGATTCAGGCTTACGATAAGGTTACTGAGGGTGGTTTTGTTTTAAAATGTCTCTTACTTAATATATCCATGAAGGCCAGGCATGTGCCTGTGGCCTGTAATCAAATAGCCAACTCACCCTCTTTCTCTCTCTCTCTCATTTCCAGCAGTCTCGTTTCAGATTACTGGCACCGGAGGTTAAAGAACAGCCATGCCTGCACCAGAAGCCCTCTGGAAGCTAAGGTTATCCAGGGTAGGTGGAGCATTATGGACATAGCTAGCTCACAGCACATAATGGACATAGTCTAGCATCTTTATAATTAACACAGGTTACTTTCCACAAAGGTAAAAGTTCAGGAGGATGTGGGTTGTTCTAGTGTAACATGTTGTTCTCTCTGATCTGGGAGTGTGGGAGAAGCTAGGTTTATTCCTCAGCTACTTTTGAGTCAGAAAGAGCGTCAATTCTGTTCCCAAGACAAGCAGATCTCAGACCTCAGCTCTGGCCTTTGCCGTGAGAAGAATGTCAAAGTGCTGAGGGAGGCAACAGGGAGTTGTCAGCTAGACAATACAGTATCATTTATCAAATACTGACAGCTTTACTTGAGATTGAAGTGTGCAATAGTTAAGCTCCTTGTAGCACTTACTGAACCAAGTTTAGGAGTGTTCAGGATCAGGGTCCTAGGCTGCCTTTCAGAGAGATCTGGGCATGTCATTTCTTAATATTATTGTTATGGGCAAGTCTGCGTGAATCCACATTCACCAAAGGGAAGGATCGAAACAGTTGGATTGTGCAGGTTAACTATGTAGGACATCAGATACAGTTCTTTGTCCAGTAAGGCCTACTTCTGCTGATACATTACTCAGTTCAGCTGGTGCATTGCAAGTACTTGCAAAAGCTTGGACTTAACTCATCCAAATGTATCCCCATTAGATATGTGTGGGCTGCTGTTAGCATCTCAATAGCTCGGCTGGCTGTGACACAACATAGGCTCAAAAACGTTATCTGCAAGGTCCCAAAGTCATTTTATTAATGTATGCTCATTCCTTTGGCACTTACCATCTTATTAGCTAGGTCTTTATTAGGCTACAATGGCATAGTTCTAAATGTTACTACTGCTGTATGGTAATTCTCTGATTTAAAGAGTCTATACTTGGTGTCCTGGCTAAGGAAATGGCCCCTCCTCAATAAAGACCCATGGACTGCATACACCGGCTGTCTTATGTACAAAAGCAAAGCTGGAGTCACTTATTAAAACATACATGAAATAGAGTTAAGGGAAAGCCATTCTTCTCTTTGTATAAAGTTGTCTGCCAGCACTAAATGTGCCAGTGGATGTACATGTTGGAGAAAACTATTGGGAGGTGGCAACGTTGTTGGATGGTATAATTCATAAGAAAAGACTTTTGCCAGCTTTCAAACTCTGTTTAATAAAATGCTGTTGGTTCGCCAAGACATAATATCCTGGCCTTGTGTTGAGAAAACTAAACCCGTATAGGAAAATAGGGATAGAAATCCACACACCATGTGCTGTTTAACTGTGTCGCTGCTCTACCTCTCTAGTGTCTTGTGAGAAGTAAATCTAGGCATACACACATGTCCGCACATGCACACATTTATTTGCAGTGCTTCAGCAACTGGCTTCATTCTCCTTAACTCTCTTGCACCACTCTCTGACAGTATCATCATTACCAGAACCTGAGCCCACTAGTCTCACGTTACATCTATAGGGGTAATTTAAAAGGATACTCCGTGTCCTCTCTACTGCAGCACTGCTATTGCCTATTCATATTTTGGAGACGGCAGTGGAGTGACAGGACTTACCTGGGTCATTCTGCAACAGACAGGCAGGAAAGGTAGTTGGTTGTAGGGGTGGAGAGGAGCAAACAGCAGTGTGACCCTGAAAGTTGTCCTGCTCAGGAGAATGAGTTTACTTCCCCACTGATTGTCCCTAAATAGCCCAGATACCAGGAGTCAGGAGACTTGAATCATATCCTTGGCTCTCCCACTAACCCAATGCTTTTAGAAAGTGTTTTGAGATCTGTAGATAAAAGGTGTCCCCAGGAATTCATAATTTATTTATATTTTACTGGCATCCAAATTCCCCCAGTCAGGATCACTGCCATGGAGTACTTTCAATCTAAGAACAGATTATTATTTCAATTTGACTGTGGTAAGCACAATGACAGGTTTGTGTGACAACTGATTTAGCTCCTAGCTTTGAGGCAGGTCTTTATAACTTGGTAATTATGTTAAAAAAAAAAAGAAAAAGAAAAGAAAATTTTCAGTAAGGAACAAATAAAGCCAGGCAGCATGCTCCCCTTCCAGTTAAAGCCAGAATACAGATCATTTACCCCTTGCCCTCCAGACTTCAGACACTGCCTCCCGGACAAGAGTTGCGTGACCTGTATGCTAACAGCATCTGGAATGACTGCTAATCAGTTCAGGGGAACTTGGCCTGTACTGTAAATATCGTTAACATCAATAGCACGTTAAAAGCTATTGGTAATGGTTTGTCGCAAAGGTGAACGGAGAAGCAAATTTGTGAGGGAAACGTGGCATATTGCAGCAGTAGAGGCTTTTGAGATATTATGCGGGGACAGAAAACAACATTTCTAAGGTGAAACTGTCAGAGCGAATTGTAAATGGAGAATTATGTCGGGTATGTGTGCTCTCTCTTTATGAATATTTCTTGGGCAGAATTGCTGCTCATTAATTGAAGGCGGCAACTGTTTTGATGTGCTAGGAGCTACTTCTGAGCACGCACACGGGCGACTGATTTATATGTGCTGTCTGCACACTGGAGGAGGAAAGAAGGATTTACTGGTTCTTAACTTGCTGGTATTTAACATATGCTTGACCCCTCTGGATAACTGTTACAGGAAGAAAGCAGTGGGGAAAGGTGCGGCAGTTGTTTTTTGCTTAACAACGGACTGCCTTCAAACACACAGGGCAAGCCAGCTATCTACATAGCAATGTTTCCTGGTTACTCGATGAAAAAAAGTCTCTGGACCTGAATGCCGTTGAGCTTCAGAGTAATCTGGAACCCAGACAGTGCAATGCTCAGTTTCTCTAAAGCAGCCAAACCAACCTCCCCACATCTGAATCCCTGTGCACTTTCAGCTTAGTCACCTCTGTATCCCAAACCAGATGTGCTTTGGAGGGGAGGGTGGGAGAGAAAGGAGGGCATGACTGTCTCTGTAAAATCTTCTGGAATATACTCTACACGGACCTTGAATAGATTCTGAAGTAGTCGCGGTGGGCCTGTGCATAGTCAAGATTATATATAGGTTTGCTCATCACATTCCTCAAATGTGAAACATTATTTGCCAAACTGAGATGTAGATGTAGCAAGTCCTATATTCTAACCTAAGCAGCACCTAAAGGAGTCATAGATCTGCAGTTGAGTTGAACCTACAGTCAGCTGGAACAGAAAGCCAAAAATAAACCTAACATACATTGCCTTACAAAAAGGACTCCATATTGACAGTAGTGTCACCCATTTCACTCTTCTGCTGTTAGGACAGACAGGGAAGCTATCCCCAAAAGGATGCTCTCTTTCCCAGATGTGTAGCACACTTTCTGCAATGGGGCTTTACAGAATGTAATGTGGGGTTTTCAGCCCTGCCCACATAAACAACCCAATCATTTCCGTCTAAGTGAATGGAAACAAGGTGGGATGATGCTGTCTCCCCCACAACTACTGCACCTTCTTAAGCACCAAATAAGCAGGCAAAAGAAATGGAGTGCCAGCAAAAGTGGCACAATGACATCAAAGATAATAAATGTGAAATTTATCATCAAGGTTTAGGATTATGTTTGCTGTAACATAATTTGCATGCATGTCGAGTCACTATGCTTCTTTCACTCTTAGATAGTAAAGTTCATGCATGTCCTGGAAAGTGTTGGTACATGTCATTGCTTTATCCTGAAATGCTACCAACTCTCCTTTTTAATTTTCTCATAAAAAATCAGCACTAACTGAGTTATTCTACCTACCACTGAACCACATTTGAAGAGGAGTCAGAATTACCTTTTAAAAATTATTTATAAGGCATTCATCACTTTGGATTCCAAAATGAATGTACTCTTGAGGTCACTCACTGCAACCAGCTCTGGGGCGGAATATGGCAGCAGTCCTGCAGGGGAGCTCAGATACACATGTGGAAGGCACGTTCTGATGAGCTAGCTAGAATGATATGCAGCAGCTTTGCAAAGGGATGATTTGCTGGCACTCCATCTTTAAGGGAATGCACAAATGTGAGAAATCGTGTAAGGGATCAACCACTCTATATGCACACAATTCAAGAAACTCCTAAGAAAGTCTCATTGCCTATGTTATACAGGAGACTAGACTAGATTGTCACAATGGTCCATTCTGGCCTCAGTCTCTGAATCTGTGCAATGAAGAAAGTCCCTGTTCCATGGAAAACAGGCTATCTGCAGCTGGTGCTGATGTGCTCTGTACAGAGCCTTAGAAGATATTTCAACACAAAGGTTCCCACATTAATTCTTACCTAATGCCAAAATGGCAAACAGAAGTCTTATTTTACAAGCCTGGGCCAAAGACAGCTTCAAACATGTCGGGCCCCAGATATGAAAAATGATTATTTTATTTCAGATTGTGAAAGTAAGTAACCAGCTCTGTCATAAACAGCCAAAGAACAGTGTTTTATTGAGGCCATGTGGTGTCCAGAGTTTCTCTGTCTGATCTGAATTAGCTGCCTGCCTTTGCGTCACTAATTCTGTCTCCACCCAGTCGTAGTTTAGGAACAGATACTGTAATATCCCCACGGATTTCCAGACTGTTAGTGGGTATCCTTTAACTATGAAGTCATTAGAAAACTGGTTTTGTCTAATTTTTTAAAATCAGCTTTTAGGTTCCGTTTTTTAACTTGTCATGCATTACAGGTTTCCCCAGTATCTGTGTACCAGCAAGAAGACTTACAAGAGACATCACAGATTCAACATCCCCTGACACCTAGATCCGATGTTCCTTCTTCCTTTTCTTTTGCCATCATGGAGAAGATGATGAACACATTTGCACTTATAGAGAAATCCTGTACTGTGCAGGGGGAGTTCAGGTCTCTCTTATGAAATCCCCCCCCCCCTTTCTGCTTCTGAAAGCAGAAAGGATCTTTAAGCCTGAAACCAGAAAGCAGGCTCCCAAGAAATACCAAAGAGAAGGGGGTTCCCTATTTCAGAAGAGCCGTCAAAGAACTTTACACCAAGCTCTGATCTGGACCCGACTGTAAGACACACGAGTGCAGCACATGCCAGCTATTCTCAGCAGCACATGGCTGGTAGGCAGGCAGAGTGTTACGTAGAGTTTCTAAATAGACATAATTCCTTCTTAGGTCAATGAGGGCTGCAGGTGCATGGCACTTCTGCAAATCCGGCCACCACAATAGAGAAGGGGTGTTTCTCGAAGGCACCAAGTACATAGGAAGCAGCCAGCTCCTGCTGACTTCTAAAGCCCTTTGCGCCTTTGAAAATCTCTCTCTGGTGCCTAAAATTTGTAGTTAGAAACCTAAGATTAGTCCCTTCACTTTGAAAGCATTCCTTACATCTTTGCATCAAAAATTTCTGATCTAAGCAAAGTGTAATCCAGATTAATTTCCACAATGCTGATCACTGGCTCCTTTTAGCCATGGAGCCAAACTTTGCTGATAGTAATGTGTCTGTCACCACTAATTTACAATTATATAACAGTAGCATGATTTAAAAGATATAATCCTTTTAATAGGATACAGGAGGATGGAAATTAACAGTTGTCTGGCTGAGCTACCAAACTTGGCAGACAAGTTGTTTTCCTGCCTGAAGAAGCCAGTTTATGTAGAATTAAGACAATTGGCTACTATGATCATTCAAATCTAATCATGGCTTTCTGGACCTTCTTGTATAGAAAGGTGTGGCTCTATACCACATACTGTGTTTACCAGCCTGTGTATGTACACTTATGTACTCCTGTCATGTGGCAGGATAAGACTGAGCAGAAGTACGGAGCGTGGTATTTTGTAACAGTGTGCATGCAGGAAGGGCCTCCCTGACAGACCACACCTCTTCTCTAGGGCCTACCAAATCATCTGCACAAAAGATGGCCTATTAAAAGAACTCTGGAAGAGAAAACCATTTCTGTTTAGAATGAATAAACTGGGAGCAATGGTTAGGTAGGCTGAAACCCAAACCTGGGGGAGCTACTCCTTATGTCCCCAAATAAATGTCTCATTTCAAAGCTCTTCTCCACATTACACAATTTAACTTGCAGGATGGTGAACAGGCCAAGTCCTCAAATGATGGAAATGAGTATAATGTAGCTCTGCTGACATCAGATGATAGTCCGCCCCAGCCAAGGGTGTGGCCGGCAGACTCGGCCGGGATGTGGGACCGAAGAACAAACACTCTAGTGAAGAGCTGGTTCATATTTGTTTGCAGCTTCTCCTGAAGGGTTTCTGATTAAAATAAACTGTTTCCATGTGGATATATTCATAGGGATTCCCAGTTCTGTCCTTTTCACACACATGCACTTGCGTGGGTATGCGCTGTTCAGGCACACACTGGGTTTGGCATAGGCTAAAGGATAAAAAAAAAATCTTTGAGATCCCTGTGCTGTGTTGCTGGCAGGGTAACACTAAATAAGAGATATGGGAAGGGTTGCAAGCCCTATAGCCCACTTCCCAGATCAGATGTTTGCTATTTCCACTTGGGTGTTCTCAGCAGTGGCTTCCTGAAGCTTTCTAACTGCACTTTCTCCTTGTGTTTAATGGTGACCCGGTGCTGCAGTTCCATCGAGACAGCTCAGCCAGTAGCTGCTTTCCTATCTGAGCGTCTCCCCTTTTTGGGTCCGACAAGCAGGTGCTATGAGCCAGTATCACTCTGGAACGCTAGCTATTCTGCAGACCTGTAATAGTTTAGGTCTGCCTAACTTCTACTTCTCTTGATTCTTTCAAAAGACTGTTTTTGGCGCTCTGACCATTCCCACACTGCATCACTGAGTATATCTACATGGTTGGTTCTGTTAGAGAGACACCCAGCGTAGCTTTAAAATAAGAGGCAGTACGAACACAGCAGCATGGAGCTCTGTGCAGCCACATTTACTAAGCTAATTGTCCGGTATCCCAGTCTGCAGTGCACGCGTACCCATTAAGAGGCAGGTGTCTCAAGCGGTCACCACGACAGGCATGCACAGACTCTGCAAAAGTCATCAGCCAGCTTTATAAATGGCTGGACTTCTTTCACATCCTTTAATCTGGACATTTTCCAACTGGTTTTCAGGTCCTCAGCATCTAGCCAGAGTCCTTCAGAAGCTATCAGATATCTAATTCGGAGGGCTCAATTCTCCTCAACTTCAGTTCATCTGCATCCAGTTTAATATTCTACTCATGGCACCCACATAGGAGATCTCAGAGCTCAGTATTGTAGGCTTGCATTGCCTCCTCTTTGATATTTCTTTCTCTTATAGTAAGAATTTCATCAGCTATAATCCTCCTGCCTGGGAATCCCTCCGGTGCCTAGTACAATTTTCCCTGGAATACCCCAAGAGCCAGCTGATCTCTGAGGCCCTTCCTCATAATGTGTCCTTATATTTCATCTGAAGAGGGACCACAGCGACTGTTCTCCTTCCACTCCTATGTTGTGGGGACTCTGATGTTATACCATCAGGAAACCCATGGTTCATACTGCCCTGATGCCCAGGGTGGTACTCTAAAAGATAACCTCTTTTGTTTCACGGACAGCCTGCATTTGCTTTTGGCCTCAGACTAGTTTTATTATACATCAGCAGCATCTGGTCACATTTCTCAAATCTAATATTGTTGCTGGAATTTGCTGTTGATTTCATATTGATGTTAGCACAGAGCCTCATTAAACTCATCTTGCTGCTGCTATTTTGGACATCTACATGTTCTAGCTGTAGTTTCCTACGGACCGGACCATCTATTTGAATGAAGAGTCCATCAGGGCATATTGTATCTGCTGTGTCTGGAAAACCTGGAAGGGCACGTTTCTAGGATGAAGCTAGCTTGTCATTCTCTGTGGATGTGATTAGAGGCTTATTACTGAATTAGAGGATCATAAGCATAATAATGCACAGCTAAATGACTGGTTTCCAAAGTGTTTCTTCCTGGCTGTTTTTTTAATAGAATACAAGCCCCTCGTTAGATGGACTTTTTGAAGAAGAGCATTGAAGAGGAAACCAGGAGGAAAGAGCAGCAGAGTGGCATGATTAGAAAATGGAGCAGGTTCTCATTAGGGTGCAGAACATGTAATAATTACTTAAGGAAGCATTATGGATGACAGGCATCATTTCATTCTGGATCCCACAGTGCCTGTAAACTTGCTCATCTGTGCCTTTGCTACAGGCCTGGAATATTTTATAGTTAAATCCAAGCACCAATT
The DNA here is from genome assembly GCF_030867095.1 of Alligator mississippiensis. Taxonomy (NCBI): domain Eukaryota; kingdom Metazoa; phylum Chordata; order Crocodylia; family Alligatoridae; genus Alligator; species Alligator mississippiensis. Next base: position 11,991,356 of record NC_081835.1, on the reverse strand, counting down.
GTTTGAGGGGTTTTTCCTCCTCCTCTTTCTCAGGAAGCCTCTGGAATAGATATCTGATTGAAAAGCCGATTTATCCATTCTTCCCTGCTGCTGCAGCAATGGGTTATGGACTACAGAGCTTCAGGCTGCCAGTTTAAATCTGAACCTAGTCAACAGTAATAATACTTGGTGGCCTGTAAGAACTGAGTGGCTATTCCAATCCAGTAGCAGGCTTTTGTACAACAATCACTACTTCTGTTGCATATCCAAACTTGCGTTGACATGAATTGCTAAAGCACTGCAAAATGTGCTTTTCCAGGTTGTACTGTTTGGGCATCCTTGTTGATCGTTTCACTCAGAGAATGAGTCTGGAGTCCCTGAGATCTTTCTGCCCCCCTACTCCCACCTTCAAGGTGGGGGTTGTGGAACAACACACAGAAAGCTTTCATTTCTGTTCTCCATCTCATTCTCCTTATGTAAACAGGTGAAGGACTTCAGTCTCCTGGGCTTCCATCCAATGCCTTTAATGAGCACTAATTCACTTGATTCAACTGTTAAGTATTACTAACTTTTCCCATTGCTTTGAGAGGGCTTAGAAGCTGGTTGGCTGTACTGAGAGTTGTGTGGACTAGCACTTCTGGGGAAATATATTAAAACATTTCAGTTGGCAAGTGGAAGGACATGGCTAGAGTGCATAGATGTGCATTAAGGTGGAGTACAGGGGCTTTTCCTGTTTTTGGGCCATGCTTCTCTTTTCCCATGAGAAAGAACCACATTCTTATTTCTTAACATAAAAGTAAGACAGAAAAGGAATGCTTCCTCCTCTGCTTTTTTCAGGTTGTGGCATTTCTAGAAAGCTACTGAATCACATCCTTATGACATATTGTCATGGAAATGGGCCCCCTCAGATTTCACTCATGGAAACAGCAGGGCATCCTTGCTAGCTCTATTTCATGGATGTTTTTAAAGTCAGAAGAGACCTTTATGATCATTGATTTTGGCTCCTGTATAAAACAGACCAAAACTTCCGATTAAATTACAGTTTCTTTTTCCATAGTAGAGAGAGTTGGGAAGAACACCTAGAGTCTGAAGGCGAAAGCTATATGCACACTAAGAAGAAACGGAGAGGTGAAGGATAATGCCTGCGAATATGCTCTTACACTACAAGAAATGGAAGCTCAGCTTATGAAAGAGAGAAATTAGCTTTCAGCCCACATAGGCAGGAGTATGCACACAGGCAGTTTGGTTAACATGGAGCACCTGACATGCAATAAAGCCCTGCCTATCTTCCCCCTCATGATAACTTGTCTGCCTGCCTATGCCTTTAGTCTTGCTTGAGCAAGTGTGTGTTGTGTAAACAGACCAGAAAATATTTGTGAAGCCCTAATTAGCTTCAGGAGTAGGGGCAATTTGTATGCCCGGTGCAAATGCACCATGTGTTTAGAAAGGAGCGATTCCTTCTTAGCTCAAAAAACAGGGTTTTCTGTTTTATACCGTCTCATAGAATATACTGCAGAAAAGTGTGTCCTGCTGAAGCGTTCGTCACTTTAAAACTGAAAGAGGAAGAAAAGTGTTGTCAAAACTTCCTTTTCTAGATTTAGGAAATGCCAAAACCTTGACTAAAATAAGGCTTGACCCTTCTTCCACTGAAGTCTGTGGTAAAATCATGGAATTTAACCAATAGATGCCTTGACGCAAGTAATTCTGCATAAGTGTTAGTGCCGAAAGAAAAGTCAAGACCCACGGTGTCCTGAATTGGTTAGCACACTAACTATACTAACAGGATACCAAGAGGTTGCCCTCACCAAAATCAGATTCACAAGGGCAGCCCCTTGTGCCCACACAAATCTAGGTGCAGGGGCTGAGGCACAAGTCATTTTCCATTTAAAAAAAAAAGAAAAGAAGCTATGACAGCTTGTCTCATGCAGGCCAGGGGAGGGCTAAAGTCATCCTCCAGCTTGAGCGGGGCATCGCATGCTTTGGCTTTCATCTGGCGCTCCACGCCTTGTTGGGTGGGTGCCTCTTTCATGACTCAGGGCAGTCACATTTGGTACTTCCCACTTGGCTAGTTGTTCACAAAATTCCAAATCAAATACAAAATAGCCCCTAACAAATACTGTCCCACCATGCCCTATTTCTCAGTACCACATCTGGGCTTTTTTCTATTTCTCTCTCCTTCCAAAGTCTTAAAGCAAGGTTTCTCCCTAGGTTTCTCTTAATAACCAACCTTTCAAGAAAACGCTACATTTTAAAAATATATCAAACTAAACATCTTCTGCCTGTCACAGGGCTTAAATTTTGAGTCCCAGAAATGCCTTCAAGCTCAGTTTACCTAGCAGAGCAGCTACCCACACTTCTGCCTTCCTGTCTCACCCTTATCCCCTTCCCCCATCAGATTCATCCCAACATCGCTTCTACCCTACTGAGAACACCAAATCTTTCTCTAGCCAAGTGTTTCCAGCCTCTTTTCAAAGGAAATTGCAGGTGTGGTAGGTGACTCCATTACCTGACTCCAGGTTCAGCCCTGAAGTCTAATTGAGCTTGCAGGCTCTCACTAACCCTTTCTCTGCCAGAGTCTGTCATACGATTTCTCAGTTTTGAGGTTGGTTTCTGAAAATATATAGTCTCTCAGACTGGGCACCCAAAAACTTGAAGGCAGCTAGCCACCCTTACAAACCACCCACTTATGCAAACTTGGGAAGAATCTCAATGGTTTACCAATCACATACAGAGATTCATTTCATCTAGTACTAAACTGCAACCACTTCCTGGCTATAATGCAACAGCTGTGCAACAGTGCACAGCTGCACTATCCAGTAATTAAGCAAAGGAAGACAGGAAGTTTCCTGTATCAGGTAATATTAGGACAAAATGTCAGTGGGACTCTTCTGCCACTTTGGAGCTAATTCCCTTGTTCTTGTAGAAAGTACCTTCTGGCCTTTCATAATGAGTTGATTAGGACCCTGGTTTCATGGCTATCCCCATGCTGATGTCTCCAAAGATCCACTTTGGGTTCATCTCTTTCTAGTCAAACTAAAATCTTGGCCAGTCTCTCTGATATCTTCTAATGGAGGTCAGGCCATCAGCTCAAGCTCAGTATGGCTAAAGAAGAGCTCTGAGTCTTCTCCACTAAAACCACCTTCCCTTTCCCTTCTCTTTATCTCTCTTGAACCATCACCTGCACCACTGCCATTTAGACCTATAAACTAGGGGAATCTTTGACTTGGGTCTCTCTAAGTCCTCATATTCATGAGAACTGTCTAAACTCCTACAGAGTCTTTCTGTATCTCTAACAGCATCTCTACATAGTAAACTTGCTGTGTCAGGCAACTGGGCCCTCAAACACACTGCTGCTCTATGTGAGCTGCCACCTTCTAAATGGAAAACAATTAGCTATATCTGCACAGCCTGATGGCCAAGATAATGAAAATTGCCTACCAGCCCTCCTAATTAGCCCACTGTTGTGTCCCTAGCACTCTATTACACTGTTTCCAGTTCAGGAGGCAGCCAGCACAGAGTGGTGTGTCTGAGAGTCCCACGTGGTGTTTGTCATCCTGACATAAGATATGGCTTTGCCTGGCTATGCGCACAGCTAAAACTCAAGTCCAGGTTCTTAGCATCGTATGTTTTGATTACAGCAACATCCTTACCTCTGGCTTTGATAAATGCGTGGCCAATTTATCTCCATTCAGGATGCTGCTGCAAAAATTATTTTACTAGATTATTGCTTTGACCAGGACAGCTCCCTCTTTGAATCCCTTTTCTTTTTCTCCTTTCTCCATCGCATCCAAGAGAAAGCCTCTCACGGCCTGCCCCTATCATATTTCTCATTTCTCATTGACCGTCAGAAGGCTGACTCCCACCTCTGATCGTACAGGATGACAGGCTCCGTTTTTCTCTTGCTATATTTTTAAGCAAGCTGTCCTTCACTCTTGGACTTCCCCACGAACATCCACCAAGCTGCTTCCATGATGTTCTGTAAATCACACCTTAAAGTTCTCCTTTTCTGTAATGCCTAAAAAAGCCCAAAAAACAACTTGTCAACTGTTAAGCTGCTAGGAACTGCTACCACTTTCTCTCAACATGACCAATATTGTCTCCTTGTTTGTCTGTATCTATCTGCTGTCTCTTGTCTTACCTCGTAAGCTTTTTCACGTTGGGACTGACTTTTGTTCTGAGCTTGTACGGTGCCTATGAGTTCCACGAGTGGGGCTTTTTGGCAGTTATTTATTATTATCATCATAGAACCAGTGGAAGGGAGGAATTATCACCAAGGAGGAGCACTCCTCCTCGGCCCAGGAGTGTAGGTAGGAGGGCTATTAGGAAGGCTAAGGTAGAGATGGAGCTCAGGCTAGTGTCTGGGATTAAGGACAACAAAAAGTCCTTTTTCAAGTACATTGGGAGCAAGAAGAGGGCACCAGGCAATGTAGGGCCCCTGCAAGACACAAACGATAATCTTGTGGCCACATCAGACAAGAAAGCTGATATTTTAAACAGTTTCTTTGCCTCTGTTTTCTTGAACAGAGAAGGGACATCCCACCTACCAGAGGTAGGGACAATCTCGGGGATAGCTCTGTCAGGCCTTCAGTCAGTGCAGATGTAGTTAGGGATCTTCTGGAAGGGCTAGACATTTCTAAATCTGCAGGTCCAGATGCCCTCCACCCAAGGGTGTTGAGGGAGCTGGCAGGGGTCATCGCGGAGCCCTTGGCCCGGCTGTATGAGCATTCGTGGTTATCTGGCCAGGTGCCGGGGGATTGGAAACTGGCTAATGTGGTCCCAATTTTCAAGAAGGGGAGGAAGGAGGACCCAAGTAACTATAGGCCTGTAAGCCTCACCTCGGTGCTCAGGAAGATCTTGGAGAGAATCATCAAGGAGCACATCTGCAGGGGGCCTGCAGGGGAGATCATGCTCAGGGGCAATCAGCATGGGGTCATCAAAGGCAGGTCCTGCCAGACCAACCTGATTGCCTTTTATGACCAAGTAACTAAATCCTTGGATGATGGGACGTAGTCTTTCTAGACTTTAAGAAGGCCTTTGACACTGTCTCTCACCCCAATATCAATAAATTCATCAATAAATTAAGTGACTGCAGCATTGATGCCTGCACAGTTGGATGGGTAAAAAATTGGCTGATGGGGCGCGCCCAGAGAGTAGTGGTGGGTGGGTCATACTCAACCTGGCGAGATGTGAGCAGTGGGGTACCCCAGGGCTCGGTCCTTTGGCCTGCGCTGTTTAACATCTTCATCAGCGACTTGGACGAGGGGGTGGAAAGCACGCTGTCCAAATTTGCTGATGACACTAAGATGTGGGGTGAGGTGGACACACTTGAAGGGAGAGAGAGGCTGCAACTAGATTTAGACAGACTACAAAAGTGGGCAGATGAGAACAGGATGGGGTTCAACGTAGACAAATGCAGGGTGCTGCACCTTGGGAGAAGGAATTTACAGCACACATACAGGCTGGGGCGTTTCCTTCTTGAAAGCAGAGAGGCGGAAAGGGATTTTGGAGTCATTATTGACTCCAAGCTGAACATGAGCCGCCAATGCCAGACCGCAGCCAGCAAGGCCAGCCATACCTTGCCATGCATCCAAAGGTGCATCTCAAGCCAGTCCAGAGAGGTGATACTCCCCCTCTATGTGACTTTGGTCAGGCTGCAGTTGGAGTACTGTGTCCAGTTCTGGATGCCGCACTTCAAAAGGGATGTGGCCAGCCTGGAGAAGGTTCAGAGGAGGCCCACCCACTTGGTGAGACAGCGGCAGGACAGGCCCTATGAGGAGAGACTGAAGGACTTGAACCTGTTCAGCCTCACAAGAGGAGGCTAAGGGGGGACCTGGTGGCTGCCTATGAACTCATAAGGGGAGATCAACAGCAAGTAGGCAGAGCCCTTTTCTCCCCAGCACCACCTGGGGTGACAAGGAACAATGGTCATAAGCTGATGGAGAATAGATTTAGGTTAGAGATCAGAAGGCAATATTTTACAGTTAGGGTGGCCAAAATCTGGAACCAACTTCCCAGGGAAGTGGTCCTCGCCCCTACCTTGGGCAAATTCAAGAGGAGGTTGGACGATCACCTGTCTGGGGTCTTGTGAACCCAGCATTCATTCCTGCCTGTGGCAGGGGGTCAGGCTAGATGATCTGTTCAGGTCCCTCCTGACCCTAGCTACTATGAAACTATGAAATTTCTGTTAGCAGTGCTACATAAACAGTTTAGATTACAGCTTTTAATTTTTAAGGAACATTTCTTAAATAAAGTTTGCTGTCTTTATTACCTGCCCAGGAGGGGCAATTTCTGTTATAACCATCTGCAGCCTGGTTTGATCAGTTTGTTCAGAGTTTTATGGACTCACTTTGGCTGGCACTAACCACTGCTGGGGTTAGTGGGTTGGTAGCATGTTATACCATGACTGTGGCTCTGCAACAAGGTACTCTTCCCACAGAGAATAACTAATCAAGAAGCCATTCTGGATGTCTGCTCTCAAAGATGAACTTCAGCAGCACTAACCAGCCTCTAAAAAAGGATTGTTTGTAGATTATCTTCATTGATAGTTGTAGAGGAAATATTAGAGAGCCTACCCCAGGAACAACCCACGGCAGCAAAGATTACTCCATTAATCATTTGGCTGCCACCCAGCTGTCCACAGTAAGACCAAAATTAGAGAGGTTTGAGGTTAGCTTTTTATTATGAGCAGATATGTCACGTTGTGACTAGATACCGTGTCAAAATTAAGCTGCCGGAACTATGGAGGTGGAAAGCCTTTATTTAGACTGATCTTCATCATGAAACCTCCTCCAGATTTCCAGTGAAACCCCTTTCACAACATATGTCAGAATGCTGACTAAGAGGAGCAGATCAGTTGATCCTAGCGACCCCTTCAAAGCTATATAGTGGCTGCTGTCATTGCTTTTACATTACGATGCTTTATTCAGAATTCAGGCTACTGAAAGAGCCTCTGAACAGGGCTGTGCAGAAAGCAAAAAATTTGCATCGTCGATTTAATTCTTTTTGGATATGAAAATGCTTTTGGTTTGATTGGGCACAATTTCACATATCAACAATTGTATTCTACATGAAATCTCTATGATATACTACAAGACTATGGTGTTTGTTCATTGAAAACAATTGAAAAACATACATCATTGCATGTTTTCAATGCAAAGCTATTTTCATCCACAAATGGATCCAGGTGTCACTCAGAACATCATGGTACCCAAGTGATTATTTAGGTATAGAAATACATTATTTTTTGGTTTGTAGTAAAAACTGGGGGGGGGAGGAGGATCCTTACAATTTTGCAGTAAATGTTTCATTTCTGTTTGAATAATTTGCATGCCCTGACTCCAAGAATAACTTATATTGTTATTTTATGCATCACCTAGCAACATTTATATGTACGAGGTTCCATAGCACCAGAGGTCACCACCACACCCATTATCAAAATCATATATATGCACACCCAGCTATCTAGGAACAAGGAGTTTTACAGGAAAATTTCTGGCATCTCACTCATACTATACAAACATTCCCAATTTGGGATTGAAATTCCCTGGCAAGAAACATTGCTTCTGTTTTGCAATTTAGTGAGAACAGCATCAGACGAAGTTTTGGGAATTCAGTGGTACAACCTCCTAAATTATACATGGAAGCTCTGGACTAGTCCTTAAATCCTGTACCTCATATATTATGCCATCTTGTCTTGAAACATAGTATGAGCAAATGTTAAGGCAAGGGGATGGGGAAGGTCCTTTAATGGTCTTCATTACAGAACAGCTACCACTGTGCAGTTAAAAATACAAATGTCCATTAAAGAAATGAAATGGTATTGCTGTGCTGCCTTCGGTCCCTTTAACATGAAAGGTAGTGTGTACTTCTAAAATTCTTCTCCAAAGGGCATCTCCATCATTTTCCATCATGTTTTGCATTGTCTCTATGCATCTGCAAGACACTCGGCAGACCCTGGTGTTTTCAGTTTCCTGTTACACAAAAATCTCAGTAGGTAGCAATCCATGCCTCATTGATGCCACTCCATAATTTAACAGTGCCGAATATGGATTGGTCTGATTCCATGTCTTTTTAGTATTGTTCTGTTTCCACCAACCTGTTAAGCTCGAGATAATGAGGACTTGTATTCAGTTTGCAAATCATACATTTGTAGCTGAAAAAGGATATCTGTGTCTTTGGATGGAGTAGGAAAAATATTAGCCCAACTCTTCTGTCAATAACTCATTTATGGTCAGTCTCAGCAAACACTGAAAAATAAATAAAGATGTATAACTTTGTACGATATTGTAAATAAAGATGTACAACATTTTATACCAATGGACTAAACCAACATTTTATTTCTCTACTTGAGCTTATTAACATTCAATTTTTCTTTTTTCCTTAAGCCACTGGTCTCCAGTTTTGGCAGCGCTGTTCTGAGAGAATTTTCCCTGCGCCTTTTCTCACGCTTACTGTCAGTACTACAGGACCGGGTTTATTAAAATTATCTCCTTCAGAGTCTCAAAGTCTTTATTAAGAGCAGCAGTTCATGTCTACTGGACAACTTTGCAAAGTAGCTCTCTGAGGTTGCTGGGTCTGGCAGTCAGGTTAGACATAGGTTGGCTTACATAGTTCACCATTTTAAGGAATCCCTGTACCCCTTCCTTGTCTGGTAGGAAAGGCACGATGGTGATGTCCTCTACTGTAATCCCCATACTATGATCTACTTTGCTGTGTTACCTTCGTTCACAGATATGTTGTTTCCATTATAGGGAATTTACAGTTTATTTAGGTCTAACCCAACAGCTCTCCTTCTTCCCACGAGCTGCTTTTCATGCTTGTCTGTTGTTTTTCCCCCAATCAGACCTTAGCACCTTCAATAAGATCAAAAGTCTGCCGTGTTCTTCGGGGAACAACTTGGGTTATGAACACAACAAGAACAGTAGTCTGAGGACACAGTGGGCACATCTGCACGAGTCATTTACTATGGAGCTGCTTAATTAGCTCCACAGTAAAGTCTCAAACAGTCTACACATGCGGCCCTATTAGCCCACAGGAAACTAATTAACTCTGCAGTGGATTAGTACTTGTAAATACAAGTACTGTCCTGCGGCGGTGTTCCTTAGTGCACAACAATACGCATGTAGATGCTGATGGGGTGGGCTGAGGCACAAGCACCTTCATGCCCCAGCTAGCCCCTCCACAGCACGTTAAGCCAGGTCAGAGCGGCCCCGAGCTGGCAGACTGACCCTTGCGCCACCCTGCCAGCTGGGGCTGCTCTGATCCAGCTCAATGTGCTGTGGTCCCAGGCATATGTGAAGAGACAGCACCTGGGAGCAATGAACTCTGGCATGATCAGCACTGGAGTTTATTGCTTTGCCTTAATTTCACGCCCAATTTCTCCAAAAGAGCATCTTGCTTTTACACTGAAATATGTGCTCTTGTTATTTAAGGGTGCTTCCCCCAAACCTGCAAATGCACTCAGCATAAGAAAAATGGTTACCATTATTATTGTCATTGTTTTTTAGATATATATCCCCCTCTGTCCAAAAAAAGCTTGCCCACAAGAGTGACTTTTGGTAAATCTGCAATATGAAAGACACGTGACATCTGACCACTGTGGGCGCTTCCAACTCTAGTGTTGGGAACTCCTGTTCTGGCCACAGATATTTTAGCATGTCCAAGTGACCTTGATCACAAGACAGCAATTAGTTTTATAAATAGGGGTCAGTCAGTTAAATGCAGCTCACTGTACAATAACAGAAAGACTTACTTGCTATTCTCAACTAGTGCACAGGCTTTTCTAAATCTCCCCATCCCATGCAGACATCTGTCACCAAAACGAATGTAATTAGCATACATATATCTATGCCAACATATTGATGATCTCATTTCAGATCTGTCACTCTGGATTCAAACATTCACCAGTGGCTATTCCCTCAAATCCAGTTTGCTATAGTGCCATATTTGTACCACAGTTGCTAAAACCCACTCTCAGTAAAAACCTTGAATCGTGTTAGCAGCTGGTTGTTCAAAATCAGAACCAGCTGAGCACAAATATTTCAACCTTTGCTCTTTCCCTTATTTTCTTATTTCTCATTCATGCAGTCAGGTGTCTGTTTTGGAGAGGAGTAGACCGATGCGATGAATTAGTGCTACACATTCTTGGTGTCCTGTGCCCGAGCAACTTTTCTCCTTAGAGGTCCTGAGAACTAATAAGTCCCCTTTGACTTCAAGCCCTCAGAGTACGAGGCAGGGAGATGGGAAGGCAGAAAAGAAAGAAGAGGGTGTTCTTATCACAGAGGTCAACAACCGGAAACTCTCATAACATAGTTGTTTGGTAATGATTGTGGGTATGGGTGATACCTCTTTTAAAAGGAGTAAACCTACTTTGGCTGCCTCAGTGGCTGATCTGAGCGCATATGTAGTGTGGGTCAGGGGTGTGCATGCTTGTATTGTAGGGTATTGGCCTTCATATTCTTAGTCTCCTGTTGGTATTAGTCTATCTTTATCCAGATTGCTGGTGACTCCAAAGATTCAGATTAATAAATGAAGGTTTTCAGGTGAAGTCTAATGAGAGGAAGTGACTCATGGCTTGGGTGGAGGGAGAGTGTTCCAGGCCAACAGTGAGTAAAACAACAAACCCTTCACCCCAACTGTGAGTAGTGAGAAAGAGAGGAAGTGAAAATTAGGGAAGTGGAGTAAACTAACAGAAGAGGAGGTCATTAGGAGGTCAGAAAGGAGAGGTAGAGTACTATCCACCCTCTCAGATGAGCTGTAATGAGATCTCATTCCCATATGCCTTACAGGAGCAGCAGGGGTGTTAGCACTGATGTCTTAGCCAAATTCCAGCTTTGTGTCTGTGCCTATCTGGGCTAGATACAGATATTCAAAAAGTCTGAGGCAGAATCGATTTAAGTTACATGGTTTTCTGTAAGCAGTGTAGTTTAGATCCATAATGAACAGAATACATTTGTCCTTTAGTGGGTTGGGGGTGGGGAGGGTTGCAAATCTTAGATCAGGTTCCACCGGTTTTAAATCAGTCTGTGCGTGCTGAACTTCTGTTAGGGGTATAGACCGGTTTCCGATCACTTATACCGGGAAAAGTGTAATAATGTCTGTACCTGACCCTAGAGGACTCTTCACAGTTCTGATCACTTATGGGATTTTTCACTTTCTGCTGCTGCTGGGTCATGTCCATCCACTGTTACCATTTCATGCTGGTATATACTGTAGTTTTCATATCAGCTGAAGTGCATAGTGTGCTCTGGGGCCATTTTATGACACAAGACACAATGCAAGTTTGAGATCCTTACCCTCTCCATACCATTAAAATTACCCAGGGATAATGTCATCCCTGCAGTTCTGAAGGCTCAGCATGGAGCAGGATTCAATCTTTACCCATCATTGGTCAAGTACATTCTTGCTCCCTACCAAAACATCTTAGCAAATGCCCTGAAGTGAATACAAGACCAGGATTTTTATGGTTCACGCCACTGGACTGATGCTGATTGATGCTCCGTGCTTGGGTAAAGGAAAGACAAAAATGCAATAAGGAACTAATAGTTTTATGGAAAGAGAGCCTTTTTAGGAAGATCACGTTTCCTATCATGCATCATAAAACCTGATTGTTTTTCAGCAGTCACTCTATAATACTTCATCAGTATCATCCCAAAAACTCATTGAAAACCATATCAAGGGCTGCTCCCCACCTCCCACGCCATGGGCATAGAACTGGAAACCGTGAAAGCAAAAAATCATGGGACTGAAATAAAAACAAAAAAGTCATGAGACTAGAGACTTAACAGCCATGTAAACTTCAGCTGGTCAGGATGACAAATGCGCCTAAAGCAAAAATACTGTACAAAGCAATGAGTGCGCTTACTTGCCAGCACAGTAATGAGGAGCCTGTCTTTAGTTTAACAAGAATATCTGGGAGACTCTCTCACCCTGCACTGGCAGACACCTTTAAAATTATGCCCAAAATAGAAAGGAAGAAATGTCAGTAGTGATCGTTCAAAGAAATCCTACATACAGAGGCTACTGAAATGTTTGACATGAAAATTTATATTCAATTAAAAATGGCCTTTTCTTTACAAACAAACATTTTCTGTAATAAGGTGTCACACCAAATGCTCCAGTTTTTCACTAAATCTATGGAAAATGTTTTTAGGTTGGTTTTGCCTCCTTTTCTTTTTTTTTTCCCTTTTTCTCTCATTGTTTCTATGGAAGAGAGGGGAGAGGGGAAAGCAGAGGCAGTTCAGGGAAATGTCTGGGTTCTGATTTAAGTCTTGTTTTTAAATAACAAAATATCAAGATTTTCCATGAAGGTTGGGGGGAATGCAAATTTTTGAGAAAACATATATTTTGGTAAATGAAGGTGAACTTGTATTTATTATAGGATAGGATCTGGTCAGAGGTGGCTACAGGTCAAGGTCTTTCTGAATAACTATATCACTTTATCAGTTTCCACCTCTCGATGCCCCTTTCTGCCCTCTGCCATCTAACCCACAATAGGGCTCTGGATCCCTAGGTACCAAATGTATGCTTATAAAGATTTGGCAAGCCTTGCTCAGGAGCTGGTGACAGTTTGCATGCAGACTAAGGGGTGAGTACCAGGAAACATTGCAGATGTTCACCTTTAAGGTAAGGCTGGAGGATCTAATTTCAAAGCTCTTTAAGCATGAAGTAAGGACAGATTCTTGCCTTTTGATCTGAAGGAAGAAAACTATTTTGTATTTAGGATGGAATTCAATTGGGATCCAAGGGCCCCAAGCTCAAATCTTGGCTCCGCAACTGAGTTTTTATGTGACCTTTGCAAAGATTTTTAAGTCTCTCTGCCTTGGCTTCTCCCTTGTAAATTGGAAGTCACTGTGCCACTTACTGCAGGCTTGTTAGTCTCAGTGGGTGCTGAGTTCATCTGGGGCCTCCTACAAATGCAAATGATGCTGTGGATGGACCTGTGAACATAGTGCCACAGAATGTTGTGTTCTCAACCCAAGACAGCCTGTCTTTTCACTGCCCAAACGCTGGGCTTGTATGGGGAATGAGATATATAGTGAGAGATCTACCCTGCAATAGCTTTCCCAACACAAAATCCCAGTGTAAAGAGGGCCCCTGTAATATAAGCTGTGACATGTAGGTCAACACTATTCTCTTCACCAAAGAGAAGGCAGGGTAGAGATGCACCTATTCCCTTCACCTAATTCACAGGGAGGTAGTTAGCTGTGTTACTTGGGAGTCAGGCAGAAAGCAGGGTGAAGATGCACCTTATAGACTAACTAAACCAGAAACGCCTTCATAAGCTTATGCATCTCTGATTTAGTTAGTCTATAAGTTGCACCTCTATTTTACCGGTAGTAAAACTAGTGTCTTGTCTTTTTGTGGTGAAGCAGAGCCAGAGTCTTACTCCATCCCAGTAATCACGATGCCCAAGGTTTAGCAGCACAATGTACAGGTTTATCACCCTCTCCACAGGCTATATCAAGTCGTGGCCAACCTACAGTATGTATGTGATGAGTGGCGCAGGCTGTTTCCGTGTGTGGCATGCAGTAGACTGCACAGCAGTAGATAGGGTGGGAAGCAGAAAGCAGAGCAGCAGGGCAGGTAGACAGGGCAGGAAGCAGAGCAGCAGGTCAGGCAGGGAAAGGGGATTGGATTAGCACTTGTGGAGGGTGCCGGGCTAATTTGTGGCATGTCTGCCAGAAAGGCTGCCCTTCACTGGACTGTATTACATACTCCAGCTGTGATAGGATAGGTTACTTCTTACTTCTACATACAGTTTGTCACCTGTAGACTATTTAATTAAACCCACCACATACTTATTCATTCAACAAAGACTGTGTAGAAAAACAAACCAACGGTGTGAGTGAATACAGTCTTTGCAATTTTCTAGTGCCTTCCACATTGGTGAATTCATCCTTACAACAACCCAGATCTTCTGACTCCTGGTCTTGTGCCCTGATCACAAGACCCTCTTTCCTCTGTTCAAGGGCATTCAGAGTGAAGGATTGAAGGATGAAACATCGCTTATGTTTTCCAACACCTAGACACAGTGGGGCATGATCCGCTTACACCACTTTAAATCTGGAGTAATGCCAATGAAGCCAGTGTAGTTGCATAAATGAGCTGAGGACAAGATCAAGTCCAGAAGGGAAGGACTTGATTCAGAATATAACCCACTAAGGTTTTTACCCCCAAGTGATAATCCCAACCCATGAATCTCAAAGCATGAATTCAGGCGGGCAACAAACACTAAATAGGACACTACACACTGAGAGAGACTGGGAGGCTGTGGAGTCATGCTGATTTCTTGGAAAATAAAGATAACTCCCTGGCAACTAAATTGCTTCCTGAACTCTTTCTTTTTCTTCTAAAACTAGGCAAAAACACTTTAAAAAATGGGAGCCCTCCTACTGTTTGAAATGGGAACCGGCAGAAGTCTGCATTGTGTTAGTATCAAGGCAAGTTACGCTTAACTGAGTGTGTCTTTATAAGGCAAAGAACTTGAGGGTGACCTCTCCCGTGCACGTGATGTCTGCACTCCCTGATCCAAAGTCCACTGTGAGTCCTTCCATCTGCTACAGAGAGCTTTGGATCAGGCTCGCCTTGCAAAAACGTCTTGTGTTACCTGGGCAACAGACTTCCTGTGTTACCTGGGTAAACCACGTAGCTCTGCATCTCAAAATATATTTAGGCACATAGTAAGCACTGAAACCAGTGGGAGTTAGGTACCTCAGTACCTTCAAGATATTTTAATCTGTCTGTGCCTCTGTGCCCTGTCTGTACAGGAAGGATAATAGCACTTCCCAACCTCACAGGGACATTGCAGAGATACGTAAGTTAAAGACTGTGAGACACTCAGATGCCAGGGTAATGAGGCTATATAAAGAATAAAGCCAATTGTGCTTACTGTTAATGCCCGCTACTAAAAAACTGCAATTTCAAATATAGTTTTATAAAAGACAGAAGCAAAGCTAAGCATGTTTTTCTACCACTAATATTTTCCTGGCCTAGACAACTGTTTCTTCTGCCTTTTTATGTCTGGTTCTTGGAGTTGTCTCTGGGAACAGTATTCCTATGTAGCTAATGTTTCTTAGGTACCCTGAAGCTTGGACCTCCAACTTGCTCATTAGTCAAGTGACTTTTTCTTTTTCTAATCAATAATGGCCCTTCCACGACCTGGCTAATTTGGAAGAAAATGTGTTTATTGATCAAATTTATGACTTAGCCAAACTGCTCTGTCACTGGCACAGAGGCAGGCAGCAAGGCTTTTGTTACCACACGCCCTCCTGCTTGGCTTGACCTGTTCGTTGATTTTTCTTTTTTCTCTCTTGCCAACTGAATCAAATCCTGTAACTAACCTTTAAGGGTTTCTTAGTCTTTATTTTGTTCCTATTAACCTTCTGTTTCTCTGGATAATTCTGCAGCCAAGAGTAGGTGTGACTCCCACGTTATAAGTCTAGCTGTGCAGTTGACTCATGTGCTGTGCTCAGAAAGCCAGATCCCTTTAATGGGAATGCTTATGCAATGTAGCAAGGTCTCCCAGAGCATATGCTCTTACTCAAGTTGTGAGATTTCTGCTTGTTCCTTCTGCTAATTGAGACAGAAGAGGATGGGCAGCAGTGAAGGAGATGCACCCTGTTGTATAAGCCTTTACTATGCCCTGAAAACAGACGTGGATTCAAGGTTTTTCCTTGCTCCCCAGCTGAAAGTACTTCAGGGCAGACTCTCTACTCTGCTCACAAAGGGGCTAAGTAAGGAGCAAGAGAGATGCAGAAGAGCAGCAATTGCTTATGTGAGCAATGATTTGGTCATTGTGTTGTTACATCCGTTGGCCAGGGACAGACATTCAGAAAGCCTAAGCCTGAATAGATTCAATCTTTGCAGGTTAGTCTAACTTGGCCAGGTTAAATCAGTTTTGTAACCAGACAGACATCCCAGAAATGCAGGCACATGCCTGCAGTGGCTCAGGCTAGAAGCCAGGGGCTGCTGGAGCAGCCCTCCCTTCCCTTCCACAGTGCTGAGCGGCAGGGGGGTGTGGCCAGGCCCCAGCAGGACATTCTGATTATTCTCCGCCCCTTCCTGAGCAGTCCAGCAGGGAATGTTTATCACCCCTAACTCCGTGTTTATCTACCAATTAAGAAAACAAAGCCTCTCTTCATTAATTAATGGAGCTCTTCTTAAACAGCTCTTCCAAGGAAGGACATTAAGCTACCTGTTGATTAGTTCCAAAAAGCCTGTCTGCCTGTTGTCTCCCACAGCACAGACCATAGGCAGCATGTGGTCTGCTAGCTAATGCTGAGGTGTCTACATAAGGCAGAGGGGAAAGGTGAATAATCCCTGCTTAGCAGAGGAAGCCAAGCAGACACTCTGTGCCTGCAAGTCTCTACCAGAGCTCTGGCCAGGGAGCAGAGGGGAGGGGCCAGCTCTGCTGTGGAGCAGAGAGCCCCACCCAGCTCAGATAGCATGCCAGGATGCAGGGGGAGTCTGGTTTAACTTAAACCAGCAAGGGGTCTGGAACATTGCGAAAACCAGTCTGACCCAAATCAGTTAAGTCTGATACTACATTCAACCAGGTTTATCTCAAACCAGTTTCAGCCATTTTTAAACAGATTTATGTGCACTGAACATCTGTTCTGTTACAGGTTTCAACCAGCTTCTGATCACTTAAACTGGTTTATGTGTAATGTCTGGCCCTAGCCATTAAAATGCTGCTCAGAGAGCAGTCTCCCCTTTCCACCTTCTTAACGTCCACTTTACGTGATCTACATCATGTAAACAGACTGGAGACTCTGACCCTTAGCATTCACAGGCTCTCCTTTATACCTGTCGTATGCCTTTCAGTGGCGGGGGGAAGTAACAAAACAATGATATCGTGAAGAATATTCTAAGGATTTAAAATATTTTCTGTTAACTATGGCCATCTGTTACTCAAATGTTAAACAGAAAGCAGCCATCCTTTTTGTAGGAGACACTAAAAAAGTGGGAGCGTATCCATTTGCCCTTCAGCAATCTGACAGACTCCTGGCCAAATGCCACCCTTGCTAGCTTATGTGTGTGTTGCAAACCCTTCCATGGTCCATGTGAGCAGGAGCTGAATTGAGCCCAAGAGCTCCAAAAATTCCATACATTCCTGTTTCACTCTCCAGGGATGCTGGTGCACAGGGAAGTATGCAGAGCCTGGCTCCGTGAGCTCCCCATGCTCCTCTGGAGAATGGGGAATTAAGAGCTGACTCACAAAAGACTAGTCTCACTCTAGACTGACCTGCGGGCGGAGAAGAAAACTGCCCTGCAGCCTAGCATGATCAGCAGACATTTCTACAGAAGCCCAGGATTGGAACGGTAAGGACTGTTACATTAAGGATTAAGAAGCACTGATCTGTGCAGATTAGAGGAACCTTTCCAGGGCCCTGACCTGAGCCATTACAGTCCAATCCATAAACTCACGCTAGTTTTAAAAAAGAAATACATTAAAGCTCATTAAATGTTCTGGTGCCGACAACGATACTGCAGAATGTAAATCACTTCAGAGGTAAAGCCCTTAATATTTTACAGTCAGTTTTTCCCAGAGCATGCTTTTAAAGGAGGAGGTTGAGGGAGAGACATTTCTGAGCCGTGAATTCCCAGTGGCACTGAGTCATTGCAGCCCTCAGCTGAAAGCTCGGAGGAAAGCAGGCTGAAATATTAACCTGAGGTTCACTGAAATGTTCCCTGTGGCACCTTTCCCAAAAGGAGATTAAACCAAGCAGCTGCTGATATGGAAACCAACTGTTTGAACTGCATGGCACTTACATATGCTAATAGCACAAAGCTACTGACTCCTGCAAACGTGATGCAGGAAATGACTAAACATTTAGTGCTTGTTATTTAGCAGTATTCCTGGAGACACGTAGGTGGTGTGGACAGCATGGTATGTGCATTAAAGTGCAATTTAGGTCAATGATTCTTTGAAAGGACCATTCTTTTATTTTTTTTCCTCCTTCAGTGGCAGACATTGTTCAAAGATTAACTTTGCTCAGCTATCACTCCCAAACACCTCGAAATAAAACAGAAAAGGGAAAAAAAAGTGGGATTTGTCATGTATTGCTAAGGGTATCACAGCGTCTCTGCTAGTTTTCATTTTTCCTTCTATTTACTTTGAACACCTTGGGGTGTTAAAGAAATTCTCTCAAACACAAGGACTACATAGGAAGGTACATTGTTTATACACAGATAGTCATCTTTTCTACGGGGTTTCTACTAGTCTAACTGATTTACTGATGAATTGTCAAACCAAGACGGAAAGTGAGCCTGGAAACATTGGCTAAATGTGGGCTAATTAGAGGGCACCCTGCACAATGATGAGATTGAACAGACCTTTTAAAAAATTCTGGCTCCTGTTTCTGTGAATCCCCTGATGCTCCATAGGTCACTCCAAGAATGCACCATCATGTGTTACAACTGGCGCTAGAAGTTGCTTTTTTAAAACTTTCTCACATGTCTCGAAGTGAAACCAGAATGGTTCTACTTTGAGAAGGTTGGAAAATTATGACCAGCAATGGAAATGAGTTCTTCCTGGCCTTCATTTTCCATGCTGCTACACAATGGTGAGGTGAGGCAGGTCTGGTGATCCTGCGCAGTGGGTATGTGCTGCAGAATACAGCTCCCTGCACAGTGTGGCTGAGCAGCAAGGGGCGATCATCAAATGAGAGCTGGGAACAATGCATCTATCATTGTCTTGATCCACCGGCCGTTCCCTCACCTCAAAGAACTCCCAGCCTGCAGAACAGAGTCTGAAGTTGTGCGGTGGACAAAGGACTTGGAGGCAATTTCTTTTAAGTCCGGAAATATCAGGAATATCTCAGGAATCTACCTGCTGTGATGTCTTCAGTGAAGATGGGTAGGCTGGGAGATTCAAAAGAGAGAATTTTTTTAAACTGACATATAAATTGAATGCTTCTCCCTCACCCTCCAGCTGGCTTGTGGGTCTAGTTAGCACATACTTCTTGCTCTTGTTCACCATCCAGAGCTCTGTAGTTTAGCCAAAATAAGGTCTGCTAGTAAAAAGCACAATGGATGAGCTAGATATTAGTATTATCATTAACTAAAGTAATTTATGATCCTCATAATCAGTCTTTAATTTATCCTCACAACCCACCTGTGCGGTAGGGGAAGTACCACATCCTATTTTACAAATGGGACCTGAGAAATAGAGAAATTAAATGACTTGGACAAGGTGCAAACATAGGAAGTCTGTGGGAGCGCTTCAAACAGACCCTAGGTCTTTTGAGTCTCAGACTAAGACCCTAACCACTGTCCCATTATTCCCCTCCAAAAGCAAACCCATCCCTTTATTATTAAGTAGGATTCAGGAGAAAACATTTTATTCAGGTGAAACAGAAGCTATAAAAAAATTATCAAAGTTCATAAAAATGATTGTTTGTCTTTGCTAATATTTAACTCATTATATGGATACTGAGGTCAATGGGACTTGAAGGCTCCCGATCCTTCGCGGAGGCATTCAGAAGCTTTTAGGAGCATGCTGCAAGTAAGAGAAAAGGGATCAAGTGGCGTGACCAATGGGGCTTACAGTAATCTCCACTTTAGGCCAAAGACTGCAGCCATTACGCTAGGAACAACCTCACTGACACTAAGGTGTATGCCGTCCAAGGGCCTTCTGACTGGAATCAGCAGAAAGACTCCAGATGTCAGCACTACTAGTGGAGGTGAAGGCTGAAGGTTATTTGCCCGCAAGAGGACCTTCAAGCGAAGGTATCGGGGAAGAACAAGAAGTCTTTCTGCTATCGTTTAAGACAATACGGAGGTGTGTTGTTATTTGTTTGCTGACGAGCACTGGCAGCTTGCAATTTTAGACGAGCATGTCCATTAAAGAATGTGTTCACATAGAATACCATCTACTGGTCAAGCTGCCCATGTTTTCCCTTTCAGGGCAAGCTAAACTGTAATACAGACTGAAGAAAGTTCATTTGCATCCATTCAATAACCCGTGTTCAGAAAAGTTCTCGTTAAACTTGACCTCCCCCCCTCTCTCCAGAATAAATGAGTGTCCTACAGGATCTATCATGTCCATGGTGTCACAAAGCACTGTTGGAGAAGGAGTTAGGTTAAAGGCAGGTAATGCTGTGGCAGCATAGGCAAAGCTGATGGCTGCTACACAATTACTAGAGCCCATGCACAAGTTCAGATATTAAAACTAGCTTTTATGAGAGGGGAAGCTGGCCATGGCACGCAATTGATTCCTCCTTTCTATGCAGGGTTGCGTAGGCTTTATGGCTGCCATTTGGACAAGTGCCAGGGATGGTCAGAAGACAGCCCTGTTTATCATCGTTTCCAAAGAACAGCACCTATAACAGTCTCCTACCCTGCATGCGAACCTCCTAACCTTCTGACCCTGTGGCAATCCTGCTATTAGTTGAGTCATCTCCACATTTAACAGTACAAACTTGTTGGCTATCACTACCTATTGTTGAACCAGGGGAGGGGCTGCAATTAGTATCTAAGGCAAAGGGATTTCTCACGCATACACACAGAAGAGCTAAATTGCTATCGATGACGCTTATGTCTCATGCCATTCACAGAGGCCAGGCTGCACTTCAGCGTTAGTCACTGTTACAAGAAAACCATTCTTAAAATCAATGGAAAGAACTAGGTATGAGCGGCCTCTCTGGAGATTTATAGCTCCTGGGATGGACCTACCCATGGTCAGGCAGTCATGAAGAGTCAGAGTTAGAGTAGACATATTGTGCTTCTGTATGAGTTGCAGCTTCAATTAAGCGCTTCTTCAGGTCAGGGGAATGTGGAGATTTATCTGGTGTATATCTCCCGGGGAGTTCAGCAAAGGCCTGAAATCAGAACTAAAATACAAGTACCCTTTAAGAATACATCCAGCTTCTCCATACCTATGTTATAGAAAGAAATCGCTCTATTTTTATTTATTTTTTTGCTTGATTTTTTTTTTGTTCTTTGCTTTCTTTCATATTCTATTACTACAGACTATTCCAGGGCACCAGCATTTTGTTTTGTATGCTTTCCTCTGCTGCTGCTACATCTGAGATCAAAATCAGCTGGGGGTGACATCATGAACCTTTCCATGGAAACAGACTGATGCAGTCAATTGGCCAACACTAACTGATTCTCAGGACAGTTCTGTTTGAGGCAAAAATACCTGGTAAAAAGGAAGTTAAAATGGAAATGTTCTCAGACCTGTTGCCAGGGGGCAGGCAGCCATATCACAAATACATTACCAATGTGCTTACTGGAACCCGTGCTGGAAGTCTCAGCAGTCTGGCCACCAGGACAGAGCAATCCTTAAAATGCAGGGGAATCCTTCCAGATAAGAGTATAAGCATGTTGGGAGGGATGCTTGAAGAGCCACTGCCTCAGCTCTACTGGCTATTTTTCTTGCAGACTGATCCAACCCCATCGGAAGTCTATGGGAGTCCTTCAGTTGATTTTGGGTCAGGCCTTTGATTTTGGTCACCAGAAAGCTAAGTGGTCAGGGATAGACAGATTTGAAATGATGTATAAATGATGTACAAATCTTCATTTACCATCATTTAAAGACAAGCAGCCCACAGAATTGCAGGAGGAGGAGAGAGGTCTTCCATTACTGTTGATTCTAGAGAGAAGACAGGCCATTAATAATCACGTTGGAGTTCCTCCCCGCTACAGATCTCTGTCTCACTTTCTTAATTACTGCAAGAGAAATGGTCTTGCCTTTGTTCAATTGCTACCCTGAGATTTCTTCAACCACTGCTTTTTCACTTGTCTTCAGCGTTATCACTTTTGACTGCAGATGCTCTCACTGCAGCAATTATTACTCAGAACCCTAACTACTTAGGGCTCCTTCAGTAAGGGACATATTTCAGGCACACGCCTTGGGCAGTAGTCATGCAGGCCACATGACAACCAAGGTCATTTGGGGGGTCCTTTTTCACCCCATCTCTTTCAGTCAAGGTAACCACCAGTTAGAGCGTGTGAACCAAGTGAGACATATACAGTGATTAGTCTCTGTTCAGTGTTAAAAGTTTAAGCATGCACACACATGCACAAAAGAAAACAGTAAGAAAACATAGAAATATAGAAAAAAAATCAATTCTACATAGTTTCCTACTGTCAGACAATGAAGCTATTTTGCTTGAAATATAAGCTAACAGTTTTAACTTTAGAGTTAACTATAACAATCTCTTGTAACACACCTCTTAAGGACTGTGTGTTTGGATTTGTGAATAGCAGGGATCTGCGTTTTCTGTTTCCCATGGAAAAATGGAAAAACCCTGCAGATTTTCCCTTTTCATAGAATCATAGAAAATGAGGGTTGGAACGGACCTCAGGTCACCTCTAGTCCAACCCCCTGCTCAAAGCAGGATCATCCCCAGCTAGATCATCCAAGCCAAAACTTTGTCCAGCTGGGTCTTAAAAACCCTCACCTCTCCGGATAACCACCACCTCTCCGGATAACCCGTTCCAGTGTCTTACAACCTTCCTAGTGAGACAATTCTTCCTAATATCATCTAACCTAAACTTTCCTTGCTGCAATTTGAGACCGTTGCTCCTTGTTCTGTCATCTGCCGCCACTGAGAACAGCTCAGCTCCATCCTCTTTGTAACCACCCTGCAGGGAGTTGAAGGCTGCTATTAATTCCCCTCTCAGTCTCCTCTTCCCTAGATTAAATAAGCCTAGTTCTCTCAGTCTTTCCTCACAAGTCATGTCCCCCAGCCCGCAAACCATTTTTGTTGCCCCCTGCTGGACTCTCTTCAATTTGTCCACATCCTTTCTGTAGTGGGGGACCCAAAACTGAATGCAATATTTCAGATGTGGCCTCACCAGTGCTGAGTAGAGGGGAATAATCACTCCCCTTGACCTGTTGGTGACACTCCAACCAATGCAGCCCAGTATGCCATTAGCCTTCTTGGCAACAAGGTCACACTGGTGATTCATATGCAGCTTATTTTCCACTGTAATCCCCAGGTTCTTTTCTGCAGAGCTGCTGCCCAGCCAGTCCACCCCCAGCCTGTACCAGCACATGGGATTGCTTCATCCTAAGTGCAGGACTTTGCCCTTGTCCTTGTTGAACTGCATGAAATTTCTTTTGGCCCAATCCTCCAATTTGTTTCAGTCACTCTGAATCTTAGCCTGACCCTCCAGCATAACTACTACTCCCCCCAGCTTGGTGTCACATGCAAGCTTGCTGAGGGTGCACTGTACGCCATCTACCAGGTCATTGGTGATGACATTGAACAAAACCAGCCCCAGGACTGACCTCTGGGGCACTCCACTTGATACCGGCTGCCAACTAGACATTGAGCCATTGATTACCACCCTCCAGCCAGTTTTCTATCCACCGCACAGTCCATTCATCCAGCCCGTACTTCTTTAGCTTGCCTGCGAGCATGTTGTGGGAGACTGTATCAAAAGCCTTGCTAAAATCACGGTACACCACATCCACCAGTCTCCCCATGTCCACAGAGACAGTCACCTCATCATAGAAAGCAATCAGGTTGATCAGGCATGCCCTGACCAACTTGCCCCTGGTGGACCCACGCTGACTGTTCCTAATCACCTTTTTCTCCTCCAAGTGCTTAGAAATGGATTCCTTGAGGATCTGCTTCATGATTTTTTCAGGGGCTGAGGTAAGGTTGACTGGTCTGTAGTTCCCTGGATCCTCCTTTTTCCCTTTCTTGAATATGGGCACTATGTTTGCCCTTTTCCAATCATCCGGGACCTCTCCTGCTCACCATGAGTTTTCAAAGATGACAGCCAGTGGCTCTGCAATCTCATCAGCACCCTTGGCACCGTCAGGTGTATCCCATCCGGCCCCATGGACTTGTATATGTCCAGCTTTTCTAAATAGTCCCTAACCTGTTTTCACCACTTCTGGCTATTCACCTCCTCCCCAAACTGTGCTGCCCAGTGCCGTAGTCTGGGAGCTGACCTTGCCTGTGAAGACTGAGGCAAAAAAAGCATTGAGCACTTCAGCCTTTTCTGCATCCTCTATCACTTGGTTGCCTCCCCATTCAGTAAGGGACCCACACTTTCCCTGATTCGCCTCTTGCTAGACATACTTGTAGAAACCCTTCTTGTTCCCTTTCACGATCTAGCTGCAACTCGAATTGTGCTTTAACCTTCCTGACTTCACCCCTGCATTCCTGAGCAAAGTTCTTATATCTTCCCTAGTTATTTCTTCAAGTTTCCACTTCTTATAAGCTGTCTTTTCATGATTTAGTTTAGTGAAGAGTTCCCTGCTAAGCCAAGCTGGTCTTCTGCCATACTTGCTAGTTTTCCTGCACATTGGGATGGTTTGTTCCTGTACTCTTACTACAGCTTCTTTAAAGTACAGCCAGCTCTATCCTTCAATCAGGCTTCCCAGGTGATCCTGCCCATGAGTTCCCTGAGCAAGTCAAAGTCTGGTTTTCAGATGTCCATATCCTTACTCTGCTGCTCTCCATCCTTCCTTTTCTCAGGATCCTGAACTCAATCATCTCGTGGTCACTGCTGCCCAAGTTGCCATCCACCATTACATTCCCCACCAATTCTTCCCTGTTTGTGAGCAGCAGGTCAAGAAGAGCATGGCCCCTAGTTGGCTACTGCATCACTTGCCCCAGGAAGTTGTCCCCAACACTCTCCAAAATGTTCCTGGATTGCCCGCACACTGCTGCGTTGCCCTTCTGGCACATCAGGGTGATTGAAATCCCCCATGAGAACCAGGGCCTGTGTTCGGAAAACACCTGCTAGCTGTTTAAAGAAAGCCTCATCCACCATTTCCTCCTGGTCTGGTGGTCTATAGCAGACCACCACCACGACATTGCTCTCCGCTCTGACCCTAACCCAGAGACTTTCCACAGACCTATCTCCAGTTTCATACTTGATCTCCAAGCAATCATACGGCCCTTTTACATAAAGTGCACTTCCTCCTCCTCTTCTCCCCTGCCTGTCCTTCCTGGACAGTTTGTACCCATCCATGACAGTGCTCCAGTCATGTGAGCTCCCACCAAGTCACTGTTATTCCAATCACATCATCGCTCCGTGACCGTGCAAGGACTTCCCATTTTTCCTGCTTGTTTCCCAGGCTCCGTGCATTCATGTAACTAGCTGATTGCCCTGATTTCTCAGGAAGTATGAGAGCACCTTCCCTGTTGCCCCCTCCTACTTGCTCTTCCTCCAGGTCTCCCACTTCCTCAGTAACCTTAGGGCTTTGGTCTCCATCCCCCGGCGAACCTAGTTTAAAGCCCTCCTCGCTAGGTTAGTGAGCCAGTCTGTGAACATGCAGTTCCCTCTCTTCGTCAGGTGGATCCCATCTCTTCCCAGCAGTTCTTGTTCTTGGAACAACATCCCATGGTCAAAGAAGCCATATCCCTTTTAACTGAGAAAAAAGCAGATTTCTCATTTTAATGGAGAAACACGTGGATTTTCCACTTTTGCAAAGAGCTCTCTGGAGGCTGGCAGAGTCCCAGCCTGTAAGGCCCTGGGGGGAGGAGGAGGAGGGTGGTCAGACACAGGGGCACCGTGTGTGTGCACACATATCCATGCACATATCCGTCAGACAGCTTGGAGAGCAGCTCCCTGCAGGAAAGTCTGGCGGGGGAGGTGGGATTGAGGCCCCCATAGGGATGGAGGAAGGGAGCTGGGCAGGGCTGCGGCTGGGGCTGGTGCTGTCTGGGCAGTGCGTGGGCCTTGGGGCCTGGGGCCCTGCACAGCTGCAGGGCCCCAGCAGGGAGTGGGACAGAGTCATGGGCATCTCGTCTGGGGGCTAAGGGGCAGGCTGGCTTCCCACCACTGCATGCATACCTGTGGGGGCAGGTGAGCACATGCCCCTCAGATCAGTGTGCAAGGCAGGGGTGGGGGTGGGCTGTGGGCTCGGGCTCCCCTCCCTGCTGCTGTCCCACAGGGGCCTCCATGGCTCAGTGGATGGGATCCAGGGTGGCAGGGCAGACTGGGCCTGAGCAGGGAAGCTTCTTGCCACTGCAAGACCTGCCCTGCCCTGGCGAAGTGCCCCCTGCCAGCCCAGCCGCAGCGAGGGTGGCAGCAAAGAGTTGTGCTCCTTGCTACTGCCGGGTGGGCAGGGGGCACCTCACCATGGTGGTGCAGGGCTTGCACCAGCAGCAACAAGCTTCCCCACCCAGCCCCACTATGTCCTGCCATGCCGGGTCCCACCCGCTGGGCTGTGGTCACATCAGGGGAGGGCAACAGGGTGGGGAGACCTGAACTGGCAGCATGCAGCCTGCATCCGCCACCCCGCCACCACGCTCCACTTTGGCTGTGCCACCCATAGGGGAGGGGAGACCGGGCCACACACTCCACTGTGCTGCAGTAGCCTCCCGCAGGCAGCAGCCAGGGCTCGAGCACTGCTGCAGGGCATAGGGAGCTGCAGATCTAGGTCCTTGGCCCTATAGCCCTAGCAGCTGGAGGGCCCTACTGGCAGGGCTGGGAGGGTAGAGGGCGGTGGGTGGGGGGTGAGGGGCACCAGCAGGGCCAAGGGGCTGTGGCTTGGGAGTGAGGGGCCTGGACCTGCGTCCTGGTGAGCTAAGAGCTTAGGAGGAGCTCTGATTTTCCATAATAAAAACCCCAAAATCAAATAGCAAAATGTATAGGTATTTAGAATTGATTTTATTATAGTGATTGAGGCACTGGTAGGCTTCCAAATTGCTTTACAATTGGAAATATATCAATAAAACATTGTGTTTTATTGATACCTAGATATATAGTGGCATTTCATTTTAATCACAGATTTGGGGGTCTTTATCAGAGGATTTGCAATTTTAAACAGAGAAAACCAGGATCGCAGGTGAATAGTAATATTTCAACATGGATGTGGGCCTCTTCCTATATACAAGTATCGTGCGGTAAACATATGACTAGGCAGCACTAACCAAAGTGCATCCCGCTTTCTCCAGATCTTGTTCAGTGCTTCATGCATGGACCTTTACTTTCATCTCAGAAGCATAACAACATGGGTGGGATTTGTTTATAATGGGTGGCAGTATGGATTGAAGCCAAGCTGGTAACAGCAAATGCTAGGAACTGGCAGAAAGGGCAACAGCTGGTGTGATGCAAAAGTACATATTTGTTTGAAGACTCTGGCTAGAAATCCATTGGAGACATCCAGACTGATTCATGTTCATCACCCTTACCAGATGACATCAAGGACAGCATCATGCCAGCTCTTTTCCAAAACATGGATCAAGGCCAGCTCTCTTTCTGGTACATGGTTTGGAGGCAAACGACTATTCTATAGGTAGGATCACATGTATGAAACCAGCAACATCAGAAGTGAACAGTTTTCCCTTCTAGATATAAAATAAACATCTAATCTGTTGGTAGAGGACATTTTCTTATGCCAGGATTGTTTTATTATTGTATATTTGTTTGTTGTACAACATCCTGCAATTAAATTAAAGATGTCAAGGACTTTACAATCAATTGCTCTCTGACACCACCAAGAGCGAGGCCCAAATAGCCCCTTTCTCACTTTGTGCCCAAAGGTTTCTGAAATATCTGGTCAACTTCGTAAAATGAGCAGGGAGGCAGATGGCTGGAACACGTATGGTACCAGACCCACTTATAATCCAACCAAGGTTATAGATGACAGAGCCATGAAAGGACCTCACCCTTAGATATAAACATAAAATGCAACTGCTCCCTGAATTAAAGCTATTTCATTCATCTTGATCACCTGAAACTAACCCTCTGCCCCAAGCGTTCTTGCCGAAACCCTTCTTGTCAATTAAAATTAGATTAAGGGTTCATTGAGACCCAGAAAAATAGTAGCAGCCCAAGTAACGCCCATCCTTTCAGCTTTGTGAGGATCTCACCCAAACAAAAACCTGATGAGAGGTTTTTTCTCATCAGCTGTCAAAATTAACCCTACCACTCCTGGCCAGTGAACTGTGACAAAGGATTCCCACGCTAACTGAAATGATCAGGGCCTCCTTCAATCAAGACAACCTACCCACCTGTTTAAAGAACTCAGCTTGACCAATTTTAAAGGAGCTCATTGTGCAAACAACTGCTGTAGTTATCTAATGCTTTGGCAGGATCGTTGAGAATTAGTGGCAGTCAGTGGCACCAGTCTTCTGCCAGTATCTTGCATCCATCATGTTGTATCGCATTTTATCTGAAGGCCCGACACAGAAAGAACCCTTCTGGGTTGGGACAGGAAATAAACCTTGATGCTTATTTAGTTATCTCTCTCTCATACACATTCACACGCACATGCACACGCACACACACCTGCTATACAACAGCATTTGCAACTGCCCACTTTTCTAGTGGACAGTCCATTTTTCCCCCTCATTATAACAAGACCTCTATTCAGAGTGACGCTTGCAAATTTACTAATCCGACCAGGAACTGGTGTCTGATCAGGCTGTTTAATTAGACTGCACACAACAATGATATCAGCTGATGATCAGAACCTTCCAGTGCACACACCTCAAAGTACAACAGGACAGAGCCAGACACCAACCCATTCAACAAGTTAACCTCTTGATAACCAGATCTCTCACCCCCCTTTCATACTGTTTTCCAATACAGATTGTAAAGATCTCCTTGTAAATTTATATAGCTGGCCATACGTAGCTATAACATTCACCGACATGAGGAACTAACAGTAATAGCTAGACACCCAGAGTATACAAGAAGAGGTTCACTCCTTTGATGTCTCCACGCCCAGCCAGCCACAGGAGTGAAATGTCCACATGCAAACTATGGCTTCCTGTGTGGTACCAATGAATGCCATCCATCGGGGGCTAGGCTTGCGTTTTGAACAAGGACACCAAATTAAAAACATAGGCCTTCATGCTTCCTTCAAGGTGCTGGATTCTGCCTTCCAAATAATACCAAGGAGGGAAGTTTCCATTCCCTGTGAGGTGTTCAGCAACTTGAAGGCAGTGGCTCTCTCATGCCCAGAGCATGCATTGCTACAGTACACTGCATAGTCCACAAACCTGTCTTGGAGGTAAAAAGGTCTTATGGATAATAAATATCTGGGTTTGTGTTCAAGTGGTATACACAGCAGGGGTGCAAGGGTGTCTGGAGTCCCCACACTCACAAGGGAACTTAGAGAAGGACTGCTAGTGCAGACACTGTACTCTTTTGAAATGGCACTGGAGCTCCCTGCTACCCCAACATGTGATGTGTGTAAATGACCCTATACTGGATTAACTGCTAGGAAAGCAAAAGGTGTTCTCACCAGCTCTAAAAAGAACTAAAACAATGGCAGCAGGTTTTATGCATCCAAAAACCAAACATTATGGCCCTGCAGGTAACCGTCTAATTCCAGCCAGACTCTCCAGCCCAGCTGCACAGACTGACAGTGGCTTAGGGGTGTATTTTCACACTTATCACACTGATGTTGATGGGAGGTCCACAAGCTGAATACATGCAAAACACGTGTGAGAGGCAGAGGATGATGAGAGGAGCCGTGGCTGTGGTGCAAGCGCAGTGCTTGTTGGGGAGGGCATGGGTCAGTGCCGGTGGGCTGCAATGGCTGAGTGATCCTCTAGAACATGCTGACCGCAGGCTAGCTCACAAGTAAGGAATCATACACCTGTGAGTCCTTCTCCATGTGCATACTTCATTTTGTCTCTTTGGGATACCACCTGAGGCACTTGGGAAAACTTCCTTAAAGACAGAGATCACCACACAGTTGAAAAAATAAAAGGCTTCCTTTGCTTTTGTCTCCCTGCTCTTCTAATGTTGTGTTTCCAGAGGTCTTTTTTTTTTCCTCTGTTCGCTTTGAATTCACTATCCTGCCTTGTGATTTCAGCATGCTAAAACGAGTAGTGAACTTCCTGATGAAGTGATTGCTCTTAGAGTCCAAGGAACAGCTTACTCTAAGTCAGGTTTTGTGTTTCTTTACTCCCGGCTCCAGCAAGAAAATCTGGGTAGTGCAGTGAGTAATGCATCCCCTTTGTAATGAAACATCACCTTGAGAGTTGATGAAAAGGTGTGGCTGCTTGTCAGTACAGATCAACGCAAATCTCCTGCACTGTTGGTGAGGTCATGTTCTCCTTCTGGACCAACGGCAGTATGGCTAGCCTACCACATGGACACTTGGGCTTGGGAGGACATCCACCCCCTCTCCGCTGAAGCTCAGATTCTGCCACTCTTTCTTATTCAGGACAGTGCCTTGCTGGTCTTTGGGTCAGATGCTGCCAAGCCTACATGCTCCAAATAGCACCCTTCACTCTGAGAAGATCCAGGGATGTCAGCGGGGCTAGCCATGGAGTATGACCCAAAAGAAGCTGTGAGGGGATGGGGCAGGAATCAGCCCATTGACAATCCATTCCTTTAAGTCTGAAATTAGGCTCGTGTAGTCAGGTATGACTCAATGGCCCTGATTCTCTGCAATGACACAGTGGTGAGTTGCAGCCACAGAGAGCTGGCTGCGGCTTTCTGATCTTCCTCTCTCCTGTCCCTGTGAAATTACAGCACCAGCGGCTCCACTCTGATTTCCATCGTTATCATCAGGTCTCTTCCCTCCAGAGGATCAGATATAGAGGAGCTTGCACACCTTCCCACTCCTGACATTCTCCCTCCTCCACTTCTAACCCCTCACAGAGAGAGCAGTGGGCAGATGGTGTAGGAGGAAGCAGTGCCACTTCTCTGAGTTTTATGCCAGCAGAAATTCCCTTTTTGCAGAGGAAATTCGCCTGTGACAATCTCCAGATGGTTTACTTGCACTTTATGCTATATAAAGCAGCCCTGTGAACTCAGAGGACAGGAGAGCCTGACCTGTGTGAATAAGGGTGGCAGAACTGGGCCCTAAGGATGGGACTTCTTACCACCTTACATACGTCTACAGAACAGGTCTGTAGCCAGCAGACCCCTTTCCCAGCATACTGTTGAAGTGATCTCTAGGGTACATCCGTCCTACAAGCACCATTTCCATTTCCATCTTCAGGGCCCTTTCATTCCTGTTTAAGTAATTTGAAATCACCCTCCCTCATCTCAAAGGAGCAGAGAAGAGGAGGATTGCTTCTCAGTGGTAGCATCTACGCGTACACTTTACTGCAGAGTTGACTAATTAGCTCTGCAGTAAAGCATCGCAGTTGCCACGTGTGCTGGTGTTTGAGCACAGTAAATGAACTCTGGCATAGAATAGTACTGCCTGGAACAGTACTATCCTACGGTGGAGTAATTACATGTCCAGAAACGCACAAGTAGAAGGTGACAGGGGCTGGTTGAGGCACGAGGTGCTGAAGTGTGGGGGCTGCCTGCCACCTAGCACCACATCTTAGCACCGTTGTGCCCCAGCCACCTGACGACACCACCTGGAGCCTGGGGCTGACCCCCACCAGGCCCTCTGCCAGACCAGGGTTGCTCCACCCCAGCTCAAAGTGCTGCAGTCCCGGGTGCACATGTAGACGCTGCGCCCAGGAACAGCTGACTCCAGCGCGAACTGCACCGGAGTTTATTTTGTCGCCTTAATACTATGTGTAGATGCACCCAGTGTATGTTGAACTAAGATGTGCCAAACTAAGAGGCGGTATGAGTGTCAGGCTCCCGAAGCACCATCCTTCTGCTACAGCCTTTCCTTTGGGACCCATATCAGAAAAATACACTTACTTGCATATATTACTATGGTAATACAGTCCACTAACCTTCAGCTTGGTCTCTTTCTCCATTTTCCATAGTTTTGCCCCTTTCCTTGGTGTTTATTCCCATCTCCCTCTTTAATTCTGCCTCGGAGCATCTCTTTTCCCTGTTTTGCTGCCTCCCTTGCATTCATTCTTATATCTCTTCCTTCTTTCTCCCTTAAAATGGAATTCTTCTTTGCTAAATGCCGATTTCCTTCACCACCACAGGACAATTTTCTTGCGATTTCCCAGCTGGTCTAATAAAAGGTATCATTTTGGAACCAAAAGTTCTAGTTTTTTGTATGATTTCCTTCACTAGCGTTTCTCTCTTTCTCCCTGCCTCACCCCTGGAATCCTGCTTTGTCCTCTCACCCACCCAAGTGTTTAGCCTCTGCTCTTATTTCTCCCCAGGCTTAGTCCCTGTAGTGTGCATTTGTTTTTAGATCACATGTACCAGGTGATAATAATCTAGCAATTCCAGGAAACACCACAAAGGCAGATATAGGAGCATATTCTGCTATCAGCTACACCCATAAAACAGCTCACTGAGTTCACCGAGATCAGCCATGCTGTGTAAAGACAGCTATGGAAAAGCAGAGCAAGCAGGACAAGACATAGGAGGAGATTTCCCTATGGAAGATAACGTGAGAGTCCAGTCCAGACTGCTGCTTTTGAAGGCCCTAGTGGTTTCCTTGCAGATAACTGTCTCTGAGTAACATTGCATAGCTTTTATTAAAGAAAATTTTCTGTACTCCCAGCTGCAGGAGATGACTGAGCTTGTGGCTGTTGTAAGGGATGGAAAACAGAATAACAAAGCAGCTCAAGATTAAATTGCTCTGCTAGTGTCTGTGCACCTGGAGTGAAATGGAAAGATGAAGAAGCCAAGCCTTTACATGGCTTATAAAAGGGGATATATTAGCTTCAACCTGATTAAAATTCCTCACAAACACTCTGCAAGTTTAGCTCAGTGATCAATGAATGGTCACGAATTTCCTTAAGCTCAGGGGTTTATGTGTAAGAAACTGTTGCATTAGGATAAAGCTATATAGAGCACGTTCAAATTGACTAACTAGGAAAAGCAAACACTTTGGTTTTAACTTTTTTTTAAAAAGAAAAGGTTTTACACTTCATTTTGTCCATCAACAATTGTATTTTTAAAATCAGCTTAAAATGAGATTGATAGTAAAACAAGACAATTTACTTGATAGATAAGAAATGCAACTGAGAGGAAAATAAAAAGGGTTATTATGTCTGTGATATTTTTTCCTTCCAAATAACTTGTTTTTGATAGCAGCTGATAAAAGATGGAAGAAAAGTTTAGGCCTTATGAATGAACAAAGCAGTTTCATCCTGTGGGTTATCCACTGAAAGCACTAAAGGAAGACACTCATGTTTTGTGGTAGCTAATGCCAAGCAGTCAAAAGCCATTGGTTAAGCCACTCAAATTCATGAAAATGCCTTATACATCATGAGATTTTCTTTAAAATCATAATAATGCATGTGGGGTTCTTTTTCTTGGTTTATGCAAAAATAACAGCCAACACTTTTAAGACTCACAAGAGCCAAAGCACTGGTATAGCAAAGGCAGATAGATGCGTTGCATACCTATTTATAATGGAAGTTGCATTACCATCCCAAACTAACACAGATTAGATGAGAAATACCCTTGGTTATTTCACCTTCTCTGTAGCTGTGGGTGGTGACAGCTTTCAACAGACATATTGTGACTCAGAGTAAACTGGAGTAGCACTTCTTCCCAATTTCCTTCCTGTGTCCTTCGAGAAACAGCCCTACCAGCTGGCCATGGGGAGCCCTGCCTCACCCAGATGACCATTTAGGAGCATTGTAAATCTCACTGGTCTTGGGAGAGAGCAAATTAGAGTGAACAGACAGCTCTAGTGGCACATTTTGGTGCTGACAGATTAAGGTGGAAGAAAGAGCAGACAGTATACCTGTCTCTGGGCTTGAGGGCGGGGAATGGGTGAAGGGTTTTAGAGCCCCAGAATACAGGGATGAGATCAACCTGGGATAGCATCTAGACTCCAGCTGCAGAGGGCAGAGAGGATGTTGTTTAGCAGACACCATGACCCAGATGTCCCTGAAGCCCGTGGACTCTGTCCTCAAAGCTGCATTGGTATCCAGAGCCCCTACACTTTTGGTCAATGAGATTTTTGGCCAATCTCTCCCAAGCAGTTGAAAATGCACTGGCCACTATCCTACCCCGTCCACCAGCATCTGCAAAACCCCACCTGCACAAGGATGCAAAGTAAAGCTAGGCAGCATATGAAGGGAGCATCTCCTCCCTCCTTTCCCCCCTGCCATGTCACCTCTATAAGACTAGGAAGTCCCCTCTCCCCCAAAACTGGAGACCTGAGTTAGGGGTGGACAACATGTACCCTGTGTGGATAATATTAAGTGAGAGGTCTCTACTGACTGCCTGCATGTGGACTTGCCTTACTGCAAGGACACACTTGTAGGAACCAATGCATGTGACTCCTATTTCCCTAAAGGGTGAGGCTGCCCAGAGCTCAGACAACTGGTGCCGTACCGATGACAGCATCATGCACGTGTTGCTGCTCAAATGGCTTGGATTCACAAGTGTGTGATCAATGCAATCACTTTGTGCAAAGGGCAAGTGTGGCTATTACCAACTGAGTTGGAGACCCTGTGATTATGCCTCAGCTCTTTCTGAAATAAAAGTTGAATCCAAGTTGGAGCAATAGTTTTGAACAGATGCAGGGCTGTGCTAGTTCACAACGGCCGACATCAGTGTCAGTGTTGTCCGGGTAGGGCCAACTCTGAATGTCTGAGCACAATATCGTAATTGCACCTCTAATAAAAGTAACAGTACAAACATCCAGGAGTCTTGTGTGCCCATTGACTACCTTCCTTTCCATGGCTCCAACTAGGATTCAGGCATCTTAAATCCCAGGCCACTTCCCCTTCATTCACTAAGGCATGATCCCCTCGGAGCCAGAATCACAGGGCAAACGGTCATATAGTCACATGGATCCAGCCACCCGTGGTTTAAATTTCTGGCCTTGCCAAAGACTTCCTCTGTGCACACATGCCTAGGCAGCCCTCCATTGGCAAGTGTCACTTATAAGCACCCCTCAGGAGACTTTGAATGATGCACTACATAGTTATCAGTGTGATCAACCACAATTCTCCACCCTTCCTCCAGCCCCTCCCTGTCTAGTTTTACTTCCCATGGCATCGTATCTGCTGGCAGTTTGTATGAGATTTGGGAACGGGATCCTTTTTTATCCCTTTTTGGATGCACCTAATATGATCTCAGAGGCTATAAAAATGATAGATAAATAAATAAATAAATAACAGTTGCATAAGAGTGAAGGGGGGGGGGGGGAGGATGAGTAGGAAATGAAGTACAAGTCTGCTCTATTTAAATCCTATCCAGGGTCTTCTTGGGAAGGAGAAAGAGCCAGGTTCTGCACAGTTAAGAATGAAAGTCTATATTTAGTGTGTCCCATTGTGAGGTAAGTGTGCGTGAGTCAGAAATGAGTGTCGGATGTTACATAACACGCTGTATGTGCTGCAGTCCTTAGGCACGTGGGGGTGATGGGAGGATGAAGTGTAAGCCTCCCCTCTGAATTTCCTGGCATTGTCATTCCAAGACAGACCCTTTGCGTTATTTAAATGCAGGGTTTGTTTGGTTTTTTGCTAAAAAAATTAATTAGAAACAGCAGTAGGCTGGTTATATAATATGATTAATTGCAGTATTAAAGTGAAAAATATAGGGCATACAGGTCTTAAACATTCACATGCAAAGTCATGTGTGAGAGTCAGAGACCAGGGTGAAATGCAAGACTTATCTGTTTGATTATGTACTTTTCATGGGGCAGTGATTTATTCCCCATGTAATTTAATCAGAGTAATGAGCAGATTGCTAACAAAAAAGAAGCAAACAAAGATCTAGGAGACAACTAAACTAAATCATTTTCACGATGTCTCCAAAGGTTAGGTCGTACCTTGGAAATAGGATGATGCCGTCAGTAGCAAACCTGCTCCTCACCGAGTGCATAACACTAACTCCCCCAGTAAAGCGGGGGTTTGCCACTGAGCTGTGTCTACTGATTAGCATGTGTCCAGGAGTGATGCAAGGACTTTTGGTGTCCTAAGCAAACAAAATGTTGCTACCTTCCCTCGTAACATACCTGGGACCTGGTGAGGGCGGGCACCCTACAGCACCCTGGAGCAGTAGCTCAGCAGTGCCAGAGCTGCCCTGCTCGCTTCTGACCATGCCCAGGTGCCAAAGGCAGCCCTCCGTATGTGCGAGGTGTGTGCTGCTCCCCTTCCATTTGCCACCCTAGGCGGCTGCCTGTGCTCCCTGGCAGTTATGCCAGCCCTGCCTGTTTCTCCTGGGGGAAAATGGTAATCATTCTGGCGCTGTGAAAGTTTATTTTACAAGAATATTAGAACCGGGATTACTTCTTTCACTTCTTTGAAAAGCTGTTAACACCGAAAGGCTGAAGTTTGAAACAACAGCCTGTCTTGCTCATCTGCCTGCAGCCTCCACAAAACGCTGGACAATGGCTGGTATTGTTTTATGCATCCTATGGTTGCTGAGAAATCCAACCTAGCTCAACAATGACTAAGGTTATGTCTACACTGTGTCCCCAGTGCTGCCAGGAATGCCTGCTCATGCATACACCCTATGCACCACTCCCATAAAACCCAGGATTGTGTCAATGAAGCCTCTTGTGGCATCCCCAGAATCTACATGCCAGACTGCTAGATCCCAAAGTCTTAGGACCAGCTGTGGTAGATGGTGTCAAATGGCTTCATCACCACATTTCTGGGTCTGGGGAGAGTGAGACCGGGAGTGGGTGTGTTCAGGAACATCCTTGCCAGGACGTGGCAGTGTGGGCTTCGTTCACACCTACCCAGAAAGTCATTGAAATAAGTTGATTTCCTTGCTCTATGTGTTTGTGTTCTGTGCATGAGGGCATGTCCTCATTGTCAAGTTAACTTGGGTGACGCCTGGGCTTCAGTTCCTGGGCCAGGTGCGAAGAGCCACATTGCAAAGCCAGACCCACGCTGAAAGCCATATTGCTTCATCCCCACCTGCATGAGACCTATGGACTTCTGGAGGCACAGCTCAGTTCTTTGTACTGCAGTAACCTCAGCCCCTGTGTAATCCTTTCTCTGTGAACTGTGGAAAGACTATCTTGTCTTTACTGTCCCATTTGTCGAAGTGCAGCCAGAAATAAAATAACTCAAGCCGCCAGTATGAACAAGCATGCTGCCATGCTGGCCAGCTCTGAAAAATATTTTGAACATAAAATAAAGCTATGAATTACTGCAGTTGCCATCAGCAAATTCAACAGATAAAAGTTAATCTTAGACTGTCATGTACACACATTCAACTTAGTGAATTCAAATATTTCACACTTATGGGCATGTGGGGGAAATTGCAGTAAAGCCCTGGAGACTTAAAGCTTCGAGTGGTTTGGCCTGTGCCCTTACTACAGCATGGGCAGGTTACTAGCACAGACATCAGAAGCAGTTGAGCTCCAGGCTGTCCTCCAGGACAGGCCAATTAACACTGTGACTGAGCACCATGACACTAAGGTGACACTAAGGTCAGAAATTCTTGTGGATGGATAAGAACTGAGTTTCATAGTTCATAGTTGGTCGGGTCAGAAGGGACCTGAGCAGATCATCAAGTCCAACCCCCTGCTATGGCAGGAAAGAGTACTGGGGTCAAACGACCCCGGCTAGGTGTTCATCCAGCCTCTTCTTAAAGACCCCCAGGGTAGGAGCCAGCACCACTTCTCTTGGAAGTTGGTTCCAGGTCCTAGCCACCCTGACAGTGAAGTAGCACCTCCTGATATCTAGCCTGAATCTACCCCCTGCCAGCTTGTGACCGTTATTTCTAGTCACTCCTGGTAGTGCTCGGGGGAACAGGGATTCCCCCCAATGCCTGCTGGTCCCCCCGACTAGTTTGTAAATGGCCACTAGATCCCTCAGCCTTCTCTTGCTGCGGCTGAACAGGTTCAGGTCCTTTAGCCTCTCCTCGTAGGGCCTGCCCTGCTGCCCCCTGATCATGCGAGTGGCCTCCTCTGGACCCTCTCATAGCTGTCCACATCCTTCCTGAAGTGCGGCGCCCAGAACTGGACTCAGTACTCCAGCTGCGGCCTGATCACTGTCACATAGAGGGGAGGATCACCTCCTTGGACTTGCTTGAGATGCATCTGTGGATGCATGACAAGGTGCGGTTGGCTTTCCTGACTGCGTCCCCACACTGTCGGCCCATGTTCATTTTGGCATCAATAATGACTCCAAGATCCTTTTCTGCCTCTGCACTGACGAGAAGGGAGTTCCCCAGCCTGTAGGTGTGCTGCTGGTTCTTCCCCCCAGGTGCAGCACCTTGCACTTGCCAGTATTGAAACACATCCTGTTCTCATCCACCCACCCCTGTAACCTGTCTAGGTCCAATTGCAGCTTATTCCTCCCTTCTAGCGTGCCCACATCCCCCCACATCTTAGTGTCATCAGCAAATTTGAACAGGGTGCTTTTTACCCCCTCGTCCATGTCGCTGATGAAGATGTTGAACAGTGTGGGCCCGAGGACCGAGCCCTGGGGGACCCCACTGCCCACCTCCCTCCAGGTTGAATAAGACCCGTCCACCACCACTCTCTGGGTACGGCCGTCCAGCCAGTTAGCGACCCATCTGACTATGTAGGTGTCAACGCCACAGTCCTCTAGTTTTTTTAATGAGAATGGGGTGAGAGACAGTGTCGAAGGCCTTCCTGAAGTCCAGAAAGACTATGTCCACCGCGAACCTGCGTCTAAGGATTTTGTGACCTGGTCATAGGAGGCCACCAGGTTGGTCTGACAGGACCTGCCTCTAATGAACCCATGCTGGTTGCCCCTAAGCATAACCTTCCTGACTGCCCCCCTGCAGCCCCGAGCATCAATAATGACTCCAAGATATACTCCTCTGTGGTGATGGCCCCTCCCTTCCATTGGGTGTACGCCTCCTTTTTAGTTAGGAGACATTCCTGGATGCTTTTGGTGAGCCATGGGGTCTTTTGACCCCTCTTGCCCCCTTTGATCCGTGATGGGATTACCTCCCTTTGGGCTTGGAGGATCGTCTCCTTAAGGAACGACCACTCTTCTTGGACTCCCAGCTCCCCCATCCCCCCCCCTCCTCGGGACCTCAGTGCCTCCTTATCTAGTCTTCTTACCTCATTGAAATCCACCCTCCTGAACTCCAGGGCTGCTGCCTTGCTGCAAGCCTTTGCCACCTTGCACTGGATGGTGAATTCCAGCAGGTGATGATCGCTATTGCCCAGGTGGTCGAGCACCCGCAGACCTCTCACCAGGTCATCGCCCGTGGCCAGGACTAGATCCAACAAGGCGTTTCCCCTGGTGGGGCTGTGCACCTCCTGGGATAGATGGTCCTGTATCTCAGCTAGGAACCTACGTGAGCGGTCAGACCTGGCTGACTGCTCCTCCCAGCAGATGTCTGGAAAGTTCAGGTCACCCATAATGACCATGTCCCCTGACCTAACTGCCTCCGTGAGCTGACTTAAGAATTCCCGGTCTAGCTCTTCCCCTTGGTTGCATGGTCTGTAGTAGACCCCCACTGTTAAGTCCCTTTCTCCTCAACTTCCTTATATTCTAACCCAGAGCACTTCAGTGTCCCCCTCCTCTGACCCCATGGTACTTGTTGAGGATGTGTATTTCTCCTTGACGTAGAGCGCCACACCCCAACCTTTCCTCCCTGTCCTATCCCTCCTGTACTGCCTATAGCCCTTGATATTCACCGCCCAGTCATGCCTTGGGTCCCACCACGTTTTGGTGAGCCCCACTATGTCTGGGTTGGTGTCAGTTAGCAGAAGGGTTAGTTCCTTATGCCTGTTCCCCATACTACGAGCATTTGTGTAGAGGCATTTGAGGTCTCCTGAAGGTGTGTGCACTGGCCCTCTAATCTCCGTACTACCTGGACCCCTGTTGCTTACCCGGGTATTCATTCTGCTCGTCGTCGGTCTACCTGGGCTGTTCTTGTGGGTGACGCTTGGTTTAGTGGTCCAAGGCTTCCTCCGCCCTTGTCTTCCCCTTCCCCCGACGAGCCTAGTTTAAAGCCTGCCAGAGGAGATCCAGCAACCTAGAAGAGAACACACACTTACCTTTGGGGGAAAGGTGAAGCCCATCCCACCCGAGCATGTCTCTCGTCCTGATGTGCGGGTCGTTGTCTAGGAAGCCGAAGCCCGCCTCGAGACACCGTTCCCAAAGCCACAAGTTGACCTCTCTGATGCAGGTCTCGTGTCGTCTTCCACGTCCACTCACTGGTAGGACAGAAGAGAATACCACCTGTGCCGCTATCTCCTGCAGCATGCCCCCCAGAGTGTGGTAGTCTGTCATCAGGTGATCAGGGCTTCTCCTGGCCGCATCATTAGTGCCCACATGGATTAGGACCATGGGGTAGTAATCGGTGGGCTGGATCATGGCCTGGATCATCCCCATCACGTCCTGAATCTTTGCTCCGGGCAGGCAGTAGACCTCACATGTCGAGGGGTCCTGGTGACAGATGGGACCCTCTGTACCTCTCAGGATGGAGCCGCCTATGACGATCACTCGACGTTTCTTCCTCCGAGTCTGCTTAGCTCCTTCAGCCTGTTCAGAGTGTGGAGAGTGTGGAGTTGCCTCCTCTCCAGAGGTTTCCTCCTCTCCTTCCTTCTCCTGTAGTGTCACCAGGACCCTGTGCCTGTTCTCCAGCTGAACTGGAGGAACTCATACTGCTTTGCTGCAAGCAGCCCTGGTTCTGGAGGTGACCATCTGCCACTCTGCTGTGAAGGGCACCTCCCAGGGTGCTTCTTCCTTGGGTGCATGGAGAGAAAATACCCATCAATTTCATCCTCCGCCTCCCTGATTCCCCTCAGCCTGCTAACCTCCTCCTGGAGCTCCCTCACCGGCGCCTCCAGGGCTCTAGATGGGTGCCTGCAGGACAGGTGTGGGGGCCCCCAATCCCTGACCCCCCCCGCCCTGCTGGGCATCCCCCACAGGCTGGGGGGCAGGGGGACACCAGCTCCCCCATGGGCTCTGTCTGGGGGAGCTAACAGCCGGTTGAAAGCCAGAGTTAACTTAGAAGTGAAATTAAGACCTGGTGGTCTCCATCTAGTTGCAAATCTTGTTGGCAGTCTTGGCAGAAAAACCAAGATCTAAGTGAGCATGGAGACCAGCATACCCCTTTCATCTTCTAGAAATGGCACCTCCAGAAAAGAAGGTGTTTATACTGCTGTGCATTGCAATGCATCCGTGCAATAGATAGAAGGGCTTCAGCTAGCAAAGCTATCAAGCCAGCATCTTCCACAAATGCTATAATTAATTCAAAATATTTGAAAGATGATTACTTCAGCATTCTTGTGTAAGTTCTTATTTGACAGCTTTACTAATATGAAAAACACTGTATGATTCATAAGAGAAAAAATAGACTTGAAGAGACTTCTAAGCTGAATACTGTGTGAACTCTGAATTAAAGGTTTAAAGTAAAAAGACACTTTAAAGAGATTTCCCTTTTTATAAGTGGTATGATGAAAGGAAGAGTCAATTGGCAAATGAGCCTCATTATTGTATACATGGCAGAACTGGCAGTTCTTATACATGGCATAAGAATATTTCCCCACCCCTAAGCTTGCATTTGTTTTATGTATTCCCAGCATACTTCTCACCATGATGTGGAAACACTACAGGCATTAATCTATTTAGTATCTGATATCATCTGTCCTAATACAGAGGACATGTATTATATGAATATACTTTCTTCAGAACCTTCTTGCAGATACCGACCAAATCCTGCAAACCTCACTTGTAACTAATGAAAGCTTCCCCTAAATAAGAGTTGGCCCAGACTTTACAATTCATGTGAAGGAAAAATAGATATGATTAGTATATACTACATTTTTTCTAGAAAAAATCAAGACTAAGGCTTAAACAATTAAGAGCGAATTAAAACCAAAGCCACCTCTATTAAATCCCATTAAAACCCCCTTCGTATTTTTCCTTTTCATAGCACCCAAAGTCTCAAAAATATGGTAGTCTAATGAGAGTGCAGTGCAGTGAGGTTTTTTTTTCCCCCTCCAACATTTTTCTCTTCCATGCTTAGTGAATGTCATAGTTTAATTAAGAGATGTCAAAGGAATAGAAAGTTGCCCTGAGATAATCGTCGCCTGCTGCTAGATAAATGCTGAGGTGAAGACAAGAGAGCAGGGCTATCATGCAAATGATAAATTATGGAGAGGGGGCAGAGTTCAAAAATACAAGTGACAAAACTTTTATTTATAGGGGTAGGCTGACACAGCTCTCTCTGTCGCCCTTTGCAAATGGGCTTCTCTGTCCCTGTCTGTCCCCTGCAAGTTTTCCATGGGCTCGCCAACATCCCTCGTGCCAGCATTCAGACCCGCAGTGTCCTCTGCAGGCTGGTTCACTTTTCTCGCAGGTATCTCAGCTTCTAGCAGAGTGTCCAAGTCAAAACACACAGCTCTGACATTGCCCTCTTACTGGAGCAGAAGGTTACGTTAAATATGTCTAAGTAATCTTGTAAACTAATGTATGTATCTCTGAAATACTTATATATAGGGCCTGGTTTAAATTGTGATTTTGCATTTTTCATGAAAATCAAAAAATTAAATGGTTTTCCACAAAAAATGCGATTTGCAGCAAAATGCCATGATATGGCCACTTGTGGGGAACTCCTGTATCATGGCATTTTGTTGCAACAAGACAGAGTTGTGGGAGCACTGGTGCCACTGTGCAGTGCCCAGTCTCTGTTCCTCCTCTGCCCCAGGCAGTGGCAGCAGTGGAGGTGCATTGCCAGGTGGGTTAGGTAGGCAGGGGCATGGAAGTGCTCAGCGCTGCCCCAGTGGGGCTCTGGTGTGCAGAGCAGAGCCAGGGGCTGGAGCAGGGGCAGACGTAAGTGAGGCTGAGGGGCAGTGGCTCCCTACACTCCAGTCCCCCTGCCTGCTTTGCAACCCTTTGTTGTTTGCGGGCTGCGGGCACCACAATGCCAGACATGTTTGGCCAGGCTGGGGTCTGCCAGGTGCTGGGCACACTGCCAGGTGAGTCTGCCCCCAAGCCCCTTCCAGTGGTGGGGCTCCATGCCCTGGGGGAGAGATTTGCAGCATTTTGCGTGGACACTTTCTTGCCCCCACCTCTC
Source organism: Alligator mississippiensis (assembly GCF_030867095.1). Taxonomy (NCBI): domain Eukaryota; kingdom Metazoa; phylum Chordata; order Crocodylia; family Alligatoridae; genus Alligator; species Alligator mississippiensis. Next base: position 11,948,636 of record NC_081835.1, on the reverse strand, counting down.
CCTGCTGGACACTCCTGATCCCTGCCCCCAGCCTGGACAGGGGTCTGGGCTCAGCCAGCCAGATGGCTCTAAACCTGCCCCCTCAGTTGATCAGTGGGCCTGGGTGTGAAAATGGCAGTCCCCTCAATGCTTGGGCCATGATACTAGAGAGCTGAGCCCACAATTTAAACCAGGCCCTACTTAACATACATCACTGAACAATGGAGCCTTTACAAAATAGTTCTAGCAGTCTTGATTCAAAGCCATTTAAGGCAGCAGCAAGGCTTTCCCAGACTTCAATGAGCATTTGTTTGGACCAAAACAAGGTTCTTGTCCTCATCACATGGGGCTACGGGGTCCTTTTTATTTGTAAAATAAAATCAGACTCCAAGGCTCTTCTCCTAATTGTAGGCCACTCTGTTTCTAGGGTCCCTTCTGGTTCCTGCTGTGTGATAGGAACAGCCTGATTCCAACCATCTAATCCTTTCTATCTTGCATAATGGCTGCTTTGTACTGCTGGCTTTTTTGTCCTGGCCTTCTTGGTTCATGACCCAGCACTCTCAAATGAGGGGAGTCCCTTCTTTATGCAGGACCTCCAAGTCGGTCTGATAATTATCAGTCGCTACAGCAGGAGCAACTGCTCAGCTTTTTGCTTATTTTCCCTGCCTGGAGTCTCAAATCCACACCAGCAATTTAATCCCTTACTAGTTAGGTTTTATGGTGGGTTTCACCTGCCACACTGTCCAGTTTCTCAGCCAGTATGGATGACCCAGTAGAACCTGTGGTCTTCCTGTGCCTTTCCAGATCCCAGTAAAGCAGTACTTCTGCCAAAGACACTGTTTAATGAATTCCTTGTACAATACTGTGTAGCTGTCAAAAGAGGGACGCTCAGGAGCTTTCAAGCACAGCAAGGAATGCCTAAACTCTGGAGACTGTCAGTACTATCCCACTAGATACCTGCCCAGAACCGTACTCTTCCCATGTGGCGTTCAACACTTCTGTGCCTTCTCCAAGGATGGCTGCACATCTGCAGGCCACAGAATTTTTCAGAGATCATTTGCTCAGGCAGAAGGCATTGGGTTTCGTGTGATGGAGGCTGTTGGAGCAGCACACCCATTTTTTTTATTGCCCTACCATTAGGCAGTTGCATTTTTGAACAGACACAGAAACAGTCTTGCTATGCACTTGATCAAACACAAGATTTCATTTCTGTGACTCTTGAAGGGGACAAGTCACACATCAACCTCCTAGGTGAATGTTTCATAATATGCTTTGCAAAGAATAATGTAAAATACTGAAAGAAGATAGTAGAGGAGGCAGCAAATGAATTCTTTCACAGTGAAAGATAATGAACAATTGAGCTAGAAAACAAAAGAAATTAGAAGATGTAGGGATTTCCTTGGCTTTCCTCAACAAATACATCAATCAGCTAATCAGCATGAACCAGGCTTTTTAAAGTATTAGAGTGTTTTGTCATTTCAAAAATATTTTTTTCTGATTCAGATTTTTTAAAGGAACCCCATCTTGTTTATTTGCTTTTTATTAGTAAGCTGATTATCTGACAGATTAATTTTGCTATGAGACATGCTACAGAGAAAAGGCATATGATTTCTCCTATTCAAATCTGTGCTGTTCATTAAAAGTAAGGACTTTTGTAGGGTACAACTTTCCCTGAAGAGGGGATATTTATCATAGCTGAAAATCGAAAAGAGATGGCTCTATGCATGATTTTGAAAGATATCACTGTACAAAAATAAGATCTACTGTATCCAATATCCTCTGGGACAGTTCTCCTTTGTCCTCAAACACATTAATTGACCTCAGATAATTCTGAGCTCACCTCAGATAATTAATTCATATTGCACTTACGTGAATGTGTGGAGAACCACTGACTAGATAGCTAACCACTTTTGTAAAATCTGCAGCAGGAGGAATTGTTTTGGTTGGTGAAAGACACACACACACACACACACACACTTTGGAGAACAGACTTCTTTTAGCAGCACTCCAGGGACCGTCCACATTAAGGCTCAATTTGGGAATTTGCTTAGTATGGATATCTTTCTTTGACATCTTGACTGTTCTGGGTGATGTACCGCACAAGGGTGGTCAGCGGGCTTTATGCCTTTTGGGAATTTTTTCTTTGGAAAGCTCTAGTGCTACTGTGCTTTGAAATGGGAATTCAAAATTTGTTTGATGAATAAAGGCAGGTCTTTATACCATGGAGATTTCTCTTGCTAGCCTTGCAAATTATCAGGGCAGGGGCCAGGGGGCTGGACTCGACAATCTTCCGAGGTCCCTTCCAGTCCTAATGTCTATGAAATCTATGAAATATCCACCTTAAATTGCCTACATTATATGTCTCTGAAAAATTGCAGTTCATGCAGGCTTGGTAGAGACTTGCTACGTTCCCCAAAGATTATCTGTGTACTAGGCATGTTCAAGCCCAGGACTCAGCAAGACTTCTTCCTGTAATTGCAGCTCTTGGGTGCTGCGGTCTGGGCAGGGTTTGGGCACCTGAACTGAAAGCCAGGAATTTCTGTCTTCTGTGCTCTCAGTGATTCCCTGCTAGGCCAATTTGGCTTGGTGGAGAAAGATGCTTAATTCAAATACAGAGGGAACAAAAGCTGAACCTATGCAGAGAGGCAGGAGTTAGATTTAAACAGAAGGTCTAAAGCAATTATTTGGGCCCATGGGCCACACAGAGAGTTTGGATGAGCTGTTGTGGGCTGGGTCAGCACCATCCCAAACCCCATACCCCATGTAGCAGCTCACCAAAACTCCCTAAGCAGCCCCATCCCATCCGCCTGGCTGCATGCCCTGCCCAGGTGGTTCCTGGCTAGTCTCCAGGGAGTTCCTGTGATCACAGGGAAGTGAGAGTGTGGGGCTGGAGCAGAGTTGGGATCTCCTGCCCAGGTGGCCCTGACCGCAGAACTGGTGCCTGTCACAGCGGATCATGGCTCTGCTCTGCGCTTGGCCAGGATGGGGCTGGGATTGGGGGAGCAGCATGCAGGAGCGGGACAGGCAAGCAGGTGCCCAAGTGCACCGCCCCAAGATCCCAGCCTCATCCCACTTCCAAACACCACTCCCCACCTGCCTGTGAAGATGAGCCAGGGTGCCCAGGCAGCAGGGCCAGGTCCAGTGGTGGCAGCTGGCAGGAGCCACTGCTGCCAGGAAGTGAATCCGACAGCCACTTCTCCCCAGCCTGGAGGCAGCAGGACCAGCCACATGCACCATAACCTTGGCTGCCCCCGGCTCCTGGGCTAGGTGTTACCTGGGCTGGATAAAATCCCTCGGCAGCGCGAATCTAGCCCATGAGCCATATTTTCCCCATCCCTGGTCTAAAGGCATAACCTATAACTGGATGAAAAGTGCTGGAATGGCTAGGCAAAGGTCTTGGACAGAACAGGACAGGATTTCAGAGGGCAAGATTTGACCTTGTTGGGCAAAGAGAATAGGAAAGGGACACGAAATCTGAGGAATAGACACAGGGACTGGCTTGGTGAAAACAGGAGTGGGGCAAGGACCCGGAGGTGGGGAAGATACAGGCATGGGACATGGACTGCATAAAAGGGAGAGAGCAGAAGGGGTCAAGCTTTGGGGATACTGTTCCCCCTAGAACAAAGTTTCCTTCAGAGTCTGGTATGGGAGCCAGTGAACTCCCTTCCTTCCCTCTCCCCCAGCACATTTTCTAGTAGTGATCAACACAGATGACTACCATCAGTTACTTTGCTATTTCCAATCATAGGGGATCTAACCCTGCATAGTAGAAAAGACTTGGAAAACATTACTAATTCTGTCTTCCAAGCAGTGCTTGACTAATAATAAGGCCTCAGGCCAGTCATTGGAAAAGGAGGACAAAACAAAATACTAAATACCTGCTCATTATGTGAACGCCAGCTATTCAGCGAACTCAGTGAAGCAGAGGTCCTGTGGAAAACATAGCATATTATCACATAATAGAAAACCATTTTGTGCGTACACAGGGAGAAGCCAAATTAAGGTGGCACAAGCATTCCTAACTTTCGAGGGCTAGACTTTGCAAGTTTAATAATGTTCTTTTGTCCTAGTTGTTATGTGAATAATAAGTATTTGGAGCTCTGTTGTACTAGATTTGGACACCTGCACACAAGAAAAGTATAAAAGTATACTCTTCAGTATAAAAGTAAGGCAAGAGAGATCAGCTGGATATAATAGAGAAGTTGGGGAAGGCACAAGGTGTTGGTAGATCAGTTTTCTGTAAGCCTGTTAACAGAAGAGTGAAAGAGAGGTGGTCTCGCCATTGTTTACAAGGAGCCCCTGCCACACCGCTGGGGCAGTAGGGAAAAACCCACCACGATCGTTGGTTGAAGCTGGAGTAGAAAAATGGAGCCCAAATTAAACTACTGCTGGAATTTCCAAAGGCAACATATTTTCATCTCAGTCTGTGGCCAGAATCATCATGGGACCTCGGTGTCTGGTTAGGCAAGGCATGATTTAAAAAAAATAAATAATAAGGAACTTCCAGCTGTACAGCCCCTTGCATCCCATGTGGACAAGCTGATGCAAATGACCATGGCATGCAAAGATTGCAAATGGTTTCTGAAACCTTTGAGATGAAGGGCACCACACCCACAACGTATCATTTACTGCCAAGTCCATGCAAATGAATACGCAGCATAACAGGGGTGTCAAACTCACCCGGCCCCATGGGATAGATGAGTGTCGGGGCTGGTCTGTGGGCTGGACGGGGTTGTGTCAGAGCCAACGCATAGGGCCAGCCCGTGTGCTGCGCATGCCCTGCACTGGTGCCCCTGCGCACGGTCAGCTGATGCATCTCCAGCAAAACCAAGGCAGTGATTCTCCCACTGTACTCAGCACTGGTGAGAGCGCAGCTGGAGCACTGCGTCCGGTTGTGCGGGCGTAGGTTGTAGCCGTGTTGGTGTAAGGACATAGGCAGACAAGGTTGTGGTTGTGGGCACTGCACTTTAACAAGGACGTGGTCACGCTGGAGAGTCCAGAGAAGAGCCACGGTATACAGGGAAAGGCTGTGTGACCTGGGCCCCTCCAGCCTGAAAAAAAGGAGGCTGAGCAGGGACGGGGTAGCAATTTACCACCACATCAAGGGCTCAACTTCACCAGGGCACCTGTGGAGAAAACTAGGAGTAATGACCACCCACTCCTGAAAGATCATTTCAGGCTCAACATTGGGAAACCTTCCCGGTCAGGGTGTCCACACTGTGGAAGAAGCTCCCTCCAGACACGCTGCAACTAAGAGCAGAGTGGGCGGTCACTTGCCCCCACTTCTCCTCCCTGCTTGGTGCAGGGGCCGCACCACCTTCCAGCATCCCCGCCAGCCCCTCGCAACCTCGCAGCGCCCCGCCCGGGGCAGAGCACGCCGCCTCTCTCCCCAGGGGCCGCCTGCGCGGGGCTCGGGCCGGCTGCGCCCCAGGGGCGGGAGCGGGCGGAGGCGGAGGCGGGGACGGGGACGGGGACGGTCCCGGCCGTGTGCGGCGCCGCGTGCGCCCGGGCCATGCGGCGGCACACGTGCGCCCGCTCCGCCCCGCGGGCCGCGGAGGGGGGGAGCCGCGCGGCAGCCCGGGCAGCGCTCCCAGCAAAGCGCGCCATGCGCGCCCGCCCGCGGCACCTCGCATCTAGGGGGGATGGGGTTGAGTCGATCAAGGGGACGTCGCGTCTGTCAAGGGTATCTCGCATCTGTTGGGAAGGCTCGAGCCTATGTGGGGGATTAAAGGACGACCAAGGGTGACTCACGTGGATGGGGCGAGGACCTAGTCTATCAAGGGCACCTCAACTCTATCTATTGCATCTGTCTGGAGTGGATCGAGGGTGCCTCACGTCTGTCCGAAGGGCTCGAGTCTATCGGGGAGCTAAGAGTCGATCAAGGGTGCCTCACATGGATGGGGGGGTTGAGTCGATCCAGAGTACCGCACCTCTGTTGGGGGACCTCAAGTCTGTCGAGGGTATCTTGCATCTGTCAGTCTATGGAGGGTAGCTCACATCTATCGGGAGGTCTTGAGTTTACTGGGGGGGTTTCGAGTCTATGAAAGGTACCTCACATCTATGGGGGGCAGTAGGCTATCAAGGGTACCTCGAGTCTGTCAGGGGGCCTTGCCTCCATGAAGGGGCCTGGAGTCTATCAAGGGTGCTTCACAGCTGCTGAGAGATGTCATGTCTATCAAGGGTGCCTCACATCTATCAAAGTTACCTCACATTTATTGGGGGACCTCAAGTCTATCAAGTGTATCTCACGTCTGTCGGGAGGCCTCGAGTCTATCGGGGGGTTTTGAGTCTATCAAGGGTACCTCAAGTCTATCAGGGCACCTTGCATCTCCCGAGGGACCTGGAGTCTGTCAAGGGTGTATCACAGCTCTCGGGAGATGTCACATCTATCAAGGGTGCCTCACATCTGTTAGGAGGCCTTGAGTCTATCAAGGCTACCCCACATTTGTCCGGAGGTCTTGAGTCTATCAGGGGGGTTTGAGTCTATCAAGGGTATGTCACATCTATGAGGGAGGGCTCTAGTGTATCAAGGGTACCTCAGGTCTATCAGGGGACCTTGCCTCTATAAAGGTGGGGGTTGGAGTCTATCAAGGGTGCCTCACGTCTATCAGGGGGCCTTGTGTCTATCAAGATACCTTGGGTCTATTAGGAGAGCCTTGAGTCTTATCAAGCATACCTCCTGTCCATCAAGGGCCCCCCAAGTCTATCAAGGGGTGCCTCAAGAATCAAGGGTGATTCGAGTCTTATGTCTATCAAGGGTGTCTCATGCCTATCAGGGGAGCCTCAAGTCTACCAAGGGTGCCTTGCATCTATCAAGGGGGGCCTCACCTCTGAAAAAGGGTGAGAAGCCCTGCATGAGCAAGAGCTCTGTGTGACACCAGTTCGAGAAGGCAGGCCAGGCGGCACCCCTCCCCTGAGAAGCCCGGGGCAGCTGGTGCATCTGGAAAAAGACTTGGGGCCAACCCCTCTGCAGAGTCACACAAAGCAGCTGAGCTGTGCTGACAGTGGCAGGAGTTTGCGTGTTCTCTCTGTTTATGAAACAACATGTGTTATGCCAGGATGTGGTTAGCCTGTGTAGCAGAGAATCACAAACAGATTTCAGATGACCTCTTGTCAAGTAGATTTGTGTTGAAAAATGAAGCCAGGTAGCCGCAGCTTCAAGTAAGAATGGACCACCTGAGCTGTAAATAGGGTTTCTCGTTAATGGAGCTGTTAGTATCAGCTTAAAAAAAAAAGAATGACAGTAGAATATTAATGAGCTAAGCCACTCTCTGATGGTCTAACTAAAAAGGTCTGGGAAAGGAAATGTCACGTTACAACTGCTAAACCAACCAATACCTCGAGTAACCAGCTGTGTGAATGTACATTGTATGTAAAATGGCAAACGAGACTGGCATTAAATTCATAGCACTCTGCTGACAGAGTCTGACGGGTTCTGTAGAAGGTCTGGCATTTTAAAGAACATTTCAAAACGTTTTAGGCCACCTATGGTTAAGCAAATTCATCCTAAATTTCATGAAGTACATCAGACCTTTGCAAGAGATGAACAAATGGGACCTTGTTCTTTACCAATGCCTTGAGAATGCGCTTGCATAATATTAAAATATTATTACCATTAGAACTACACACATGGTCACGTTTTACTGCTGACATAAAATAAAAATGGAGTTAGAACTCAGTTGCTCAGAAACCAATATTCACATAGTGCATTACCCAGTGTTCAAAAAAATCTTACAGATAAAAGAATGTCTGCTACTTAGGCTTCTCTCCAAAAATTCATTGTATGCCACAGCAGTGCTGCACCTATCGGAAAAACGATTGAATTCTCCAAGGCTCAGCAAGAATGGAACGATCATCAGGATCGGGTTCTCAGGTCATAGGGGCAGAGGTCTTACCTTAAGACCTATTATTGAACAATAACTCGCCCGATTTTTGTTCCATACTGCAACATAGCGATGAATGCAGAGGCATCCATTTCATATCATCTTGACTAGACACTGATATTTATCTTGTTGCTGCATTAACTTCTTTCAGTAGAAAATTATGATGTAACACTGCTGCACGATCATCTTGTTTTTTCTTCTGCTCATTGTCCAAAAATTAAATAAAGATCTTTACTTCCCCTCCCTGTTTATTTCATTTAAATATTTTAAACACACCCCCATAAAAGTTTTGAAGCAGAGTTCTGGTTTGTCTTATGGAAAATAAGAATATATCACATTTCCTGCAGCATTGACAGCGCAGGGCAAAACTACCGTAAGCTTCAGTCCTGTAGTATATTTTAAATGTGTTCTTATTCAGTGTGTCAGAAGTGAGGGAAAGCTGGTAGGCAGCAAGGGTCAAGTGGAATAAGCAAATGCCTTGGTCAAATCTTAACCAAAGCATATAGGGTGATTTGCCAAGTCAAAAAAGGAGAATTTTTTTAACCTATTTAAACATTCTCACATGATTACAATATGAAGGGGGTTTAAAAGAAGGGATAATGAGCCTTTTTTCCCATTCCAAATAATGATTCGAGTATTACAACCGGGCTTTGCATGGGTGGGTTTCCCTTGTTAAATGAATAAAGGAAGGACATTTGAAGAGTTTGACCTTTTGGGTTCCTTCTGTTGGGGAAAGCTAATTCCCTAAGATAACTACTTACTATTGCATTAATGTGTATAATAAATGTTTGCCCCACTTATAATACATTTCTGAGCAAAATAAGTGCAACAGATTTAGATTCTCGTTAGAAGAGGCATTTTAAAGTGTATTTGAAGATATTACTTGAGGAGGGGAAGTTTGGCCTTAGAAATGTTACGTCGGTATGTAAAGCCTCTTCAATTTTGACATGATATTGAAAAAAAGGAAGCTTTTTGGGGCTGGAGATTACTTCTTTTAGAGTTTTCTTTTTCAGTGTTTCGGTATGATGGTCAACGTATATAACGTCAGTGGGCTTTTTATGTGCATTTGCATTTGTTGGTATTCATTAAGTTTTTTCTCATAACAAGGTTCTCACCTCTGCGAAGCATCTCCATTTTCTTAAGCCAGAAGTGGCATCTCACACGATAATGGCTTACCCACACAGAAGCAAGGCAGAACTACCACTGTATTATTGCTCGAGCCATACTTTGAAGTTAAACATCAGTCTCTGTGTGGGCAACCCCACAACATCTTCCTGATGAGGGAAATGACTAATAATGAACAATGCTTGAAAAATCAGAATAAAAACTCACTGTATATAGACATGCAGGCAAGAGTATGAAACTTTCTCTCTAGGGTTGTTGGCTTTTATAAACATTAGTTGGTTATATTCTGTTACAGAAAAAGGATCAGTAACACATCTATGCCGCGTGTAGGAAAATTAGTTTCTAGCACATGGGACAGCCCCAAATAATGAGAAGGATAGAACAGTACCACTTACATTACAGAAATATGACAAATGGTAATGTTATTAAATAACTTAAGTCAGAGTTCCCCTTCCTACCAAAATACATGCAAAAGGACTCTGGGGAGCGGGGAAAGGAGGTAATGAAACAAGGTCCATGATGTGTGACCATTTCTTACTCAAACAGTTTTTATGCAGCGTGGTGTGAAGTGTCAAACAATGCAAATTAACATATGGTGGGATGGAGTGGGGGGAAAAAAATTGGCATGAAATGAAAAAAACAAAAACCACTCAGCAACTTTTGCATTGCACGTGAAATATCACATGCATTGCAATAGGAGAACAGCATATAGCAGTAAGATGAGGACTGATTTAAAAATGAAACTAAACACTTCATGTGCCTATACACGTGCTTGGGGGTGGGGAGAGGCCATTTTAGAGTGCTTCCCTGACAGCCACTAATTAAAAGGGCTCTCCATCATGCGTATTAAATCACCCCTGCTTGTACACCCCTTAAGCCACCCCGCATTTTAAAATGGCCGGGACTCATGACATGAGCCTTAGTTAAAGCACCTCCTGAGTCTGCTCTGCTCTGATACGTTCTAATTATAATGCGAACCAGCACATCTATAGGCAGCCGATATTTTTTTCTTTAAAACATTAGACTTCGAGAAGCTACTGTAACTGACCAGAACACAATTAGAACATTTTACCTTTCAAAATCTTTTGAACATGAACCCCCAAAATCTTCTAGACTCAAGGTTGCAACAAAAAGTAGTGTATCTAGTAAAAAAAAGAAAAAAAATAGTTAACATATAGCATAAAAAGCAATGTTTTAAAGATAAAGCAGGACTGATTTTGCTTTTTCTACATCTTTTTTTAAAGGCTATTATTTTATGTTCCACTGAGTTTCTCATTTCAGGTATCTGGGAGAAACAGGGTTTATCCTAGAGCATTACCAACTGTAGAAAAGTATTATTAACGTTTTCCAAAAGGGGAAACTGAGGTGGATCTTAAGATGAGCTATTAAGCAATACAAGATAACATTTAGAGTCAGGGTTTGAATTACTACTCTAGTCTACATTCCCAGTCTGCTTGCACGGTTACAGTTGGTTTCCAAAAGAAGCACAAAGTCTTCCTCACAGCTGTGGTGTTACTTAGCAAGATGCTCTGGATGTCATGGGACTAAAGGGTGGAGACTAGATAGGTGAAATCCTAGCCTCCCTAGAGTTGATGAGAGTTTTGCCATTGCCTTTAATCAGGTTAGTACTTTGTCCTTGGTGTTTGGGAGTGTATTTACAACCCCTTTAACTTTAATTAGTGTTGTTAGTAGTCCTTTGCTTGAAATTCTTGCCTTGGTTATTTTCATGTCTCCAGCAACACTATCTGAAAGTTGCTGGGCTTCACAGAATCTATTGGCAAATAATCAATGGCATTAGGATATACAGACCATACCCTTTCCCCATCATGGATTTACTGACACCTTTAATTTTTTAAAAATCAGAATGGATGCCCAAATTATAAATCAGTTAGAAATAGAACCACAGAAAATGAGGGTTGGAAGGGACCTCAGGAGGTCATATTGAGTCCAACTGCCTGCTCAAAGCAGGACCATCCCCAACTAGATCATCCCAGCCAAAGCTTTGTCTAGCTGTGTCTTAAAAACCTCCAAGTATGGTGAGTCCACAACCAATCTGGGTAACCTGCTCCAGTGTTTTCCCACCCTCCTAGTGAGAAATTTCTTCCTAATATCTAACCTAAACTTCCCTTGCTGAAACTTGAGCCCATTGCTCCTTGTTTTGTCATCTGTCACCACTGGGAACAGTCCAGCTCCATCCTCTTTCAAACCACCCTGCAGGGGAGTTGAAGGCTGCTATTACATCCCCTCTGTCTCCTCTTCTCTAGACTAAATAAGCCCACTTCCCTCAGCCTCTTCTCATAAGTCATGTCCTCCAGCCCCCTCACCATTTTTGTCGCCCTCCGCTGGACTGTCTCCAATTTGTCCACATCCTTCGTGTAGCGGGCGGGAGCCCAAAACTGAACACGGTACTCCAGAAAAAACTGTTCGGAATTCTTCAGAATTCGGAAGAAAATGTTGGGAAAGTAAGGCTTGCTTAGCAGAAGGCCAGCAAAGATCTGTAATTCCATAAATAGCAATGAGCAGGAAAAAAAAAAGAAAGAGCATTCAAATTAAGGACTGGAATAAAACTCTTCGCAGAGTTTATGTTCTGCTGGTCATGGGATTTTTTTGTTGTTTTCTATCTGTTTCAGAAACATGTCTAGCAGTTATAAAACGAGTAGCGTTTATCTGACCCAGAAGTCAGAGACATTACCTCATTGCTATGGGGTCAGTGGCAATTAGGCTGCAAAACCCAGCCAAGCAATGCCATTGGGTACAATCATCTGTGGCAGGCTTAACCTTTATGGGCAGCATTATTACAGAGGGGCAGCCCAGCAGCATGCTACAACTTCCACGATTCCACTCTTCATCATAGCAGCAAAAACAGAGCAGGAAAGGCCTTTTCTTTTCATCAGACTGAGGAATGGTCATGAAAATGTACCAGGATGTGTGTTAGAAGTGTCACAAGTTTCATTAAACAGGATAAGTTTAGTGACTTGTAACTATCTTGATTTTTACCAAGTAGGTTCCAGAGATGATACAGTGTATGAACCAAACATAAGTATAGGAAGCGTCCTACTGTCCTCCGGCAATTACAGTACATGAAAGATGATGCACAAAGGTTAAGTTAACAATCAGGTCACCAGCTGTGTACAGCCTAGTCTCTTCAGCAGGGAGAGGTAGCTGAATTTAACATACAAATAGAGAAGGTAAATGTAATGGCTTGCCTGCTGGTGTGCTGTCTTTTTCTGAGTATAAAATAAGAGAGCCAGATTATCTCTATCTTTTTGTTCCCACTACTGACTGATCTCCACAAAGAGAATTTCCCACCCTTTGGAGAACTAGCTTTTAAATGGTAATGGGTGTTCTTCTTTTCAGGAGATGACAACTGCATGTCTAGTTTCTCTTAATACCTCGTGCTTGAGACAGGGCAGTCTGTAGAATACAGGTGGAGGGTCTAGGAGAAATGTGTACCTAATTTTATTTTAGCCTATTAAAGATCCACTCCAGGTCTTGACCTGAGCCCAGATGACTTTGACCATGGCCTTCCTAGTTATTGATATATAGACCTTGTTTTGACAGGGTGAGTAGGATCCTACTAAAAATGCATCTTTACATAATTTGCTCCAGTTGTGGCACACACAAAATGGGGCTTTCCTTCCCCAGGCTGCTACCCATTCTGCTGATTCATTCTGCCTACCCATGTCTGTTCCACTCTTTCATGCACGTCTACGAATTTGCGTGGAACGTTTAGCATCGTGTTTGTTTGCTTTTCCATTTCATGAAATACAAATGTTTTGCATAAACTGGGGTGCCACTAGCCTCCTAATGGATAACCTCATCATCTGTATGGCTGCATGGTCACTAGCCCCTGCTCAGCTCTCCCTGGTGGAGATGGTGAGTGGTAGTGCCACAATAAAACAGCGTGCCAGCACCCTTGCACTAAAATCCAGGCTGCCCACAATGAGGGCTACAGGAGAAGTGAGAGGATTTGGTTTGAGAGAGCGAGAGATGATCCTTGCTGATGGCATTGTAAAGACAAGACTCTCTTTTTTTTTAAAGAAATTTGCCCAGGACCAGATCCACAGCAGGGATGAGGTAGCCACCTGACTTTTAGACACTAGCCACCTCAGGCTTGAGTCCCAGACTTCTAGGATGCCCGGGAAGGGCATGGTTCCTGAATATGGCATCCACAGAAGCCAAGGGCATTGCCAGGGCCAGCTAATAGGAAGTGCTGGGGATAGTGGTGCTACTCAAGCCCTTGAGAAGTTCAGGCCTTGAGGGTCTAACTCTTAGCCGCATAGGGGTGCCTTCCTCCACTTTGAGCTCACAGTCAAGAAGGTGGGTACGCCAGCCCTGTTAGACAGTACAGTCTGAGGGCAGGAAGACCACCCCCCTTCCTCATTTGAAAAGTAGTCTAGTTATTAGAGCACTCACCCAGGGGGAGAGAAACCAGGTTCAATTCCCTCCCATGCCCTAGATGGGACTGTGCTCATCCCCAGCTGCAGGACATCATGGAGCGGGGAGCTCTTAGTCTCTCCTGGGGAAGCTGTTTGGTTTTTTTATAATATAATTCTTTACTGGGTAAGCAAGAAAGCAAGTCTATAACCTTGTGTTTAAGGCTAGAGCCCGGAGAATCTGGAGAACTAGAGCCCGGAGAACCGGGTTCCAAACCTTCCTCTAAGGAATCATTAAGTACTTTTATTAAATGTCCATTGGAGCAGCTGCTAGAGTTGGGTCTCCTGTTTCCTCAGGAAGCCCCCCAAATCAGATGGAAAAAATGCTTTCAGGGAAGTAACCCTGGGGTAAGGCACCCCCCACACATCCTTCTGGTGCCACTCGCCCTAAGTGGTGCTTGGGGCATGCATCTCGCTCGCCCACCCCAAATTACGCTACTGCCCAAATCCGCAGAATTGAGTCCTGTTTGGTTCCTGTCTCTAGTCTATAAACACTCAGATTGAAGCCATACTGGGTGGGGGCACTCCCCTCCCGTTGTAGTGAAACTGGGCCACCGTGCAAGGAGCTGAAGATGAATTGGAAGGAGAGCACAAGAGGAAGCGTGTATCTGTCGCCTAGTGGCTAGGACACTCGTGGGAGGGGGATGGCTTGCATGCTGATTTCTGCACATAGGTGAGTTTAGGTATTTTATGTTAAGAAGTCATTGGATAACACACTCCAACATCCCCTCCAGTACCTGTGTCGTAGAAGAAAGGAGCCAGGCTGCTCAGCTCTTTGAAAGAAAAGGTGCAGGTGCCTGCCTTCAGAACAGGGCTCTAGGCTGAAGACTTGCCCTGAGGGGCAGAAGTGAAGACTTGCCCTGCTCCTCAGCGCTACCTCACTGGGTAACTCTGAGCAAGCGGCAAGTGCTGGCGTCTCTCAATCCCATTCTGAGCCACCTGACTTTCCCCATGCGCTACTTCTGCCTGCAGCACTGTACTTCAGTGGCCATGTTGCAGCTTACAGTGGAGGGAGCCAACACAGCAGAATGGCATCTCACTGCTTGATGCTACAGAAAAAACAATTATGGGTCGGGGGGGGGGGGGGGGGGAAGGGGGAGAGAAGGGCTGGTCCCCTCTTCCACCTGGCATCAGCCTTTTATCCAAATAATTGGAAACACTTGTTCTAGCAGACAGAGCCATAAAATCCGATTGTTGGAAATAAGATGCATATTTGTAGCTGCAGGGGAAACTTACCACTGGAACTAGTAAAATTCTCCGTCACGTGGAGCCTTTAAATCATGTCTGGATATCTTTTGGGAAGATACGGGCTTGTTTAACCACACATTATTGGACCTGATGCAGGAACCACTATAAGATATTGTGCATTATACAAATAATTACACTAGGCCTGTTTCTCTCAAACCGGGGCATGCAATGAACTTCCATAAGAAGCTCAATGGGAAAACGGAATTAAGGAGAGGGGAATTATGAATAGAGGAAATGGGAGAAAACTTAAAAGTGAAAAACAACTCTACAATCTTTCCTAGGTTAGAGCAGGGTTATAATGGCAAGAAGTATGACTTTTATTCTTGTTATCTATCACAAGCACTCATAAGGGTATGTTGCAGTATAACCAAAGTAAAAACGAGTAGGTGACCCCCCCAAAATGTTTGTGAGTTCTGCACTTGGCAATCAAAACGGTCCCCCTGGCTTCAACATTTATGAATCACATCTTGATTAACTATGCATGAAACCTCAGGTGATGTCTACACAGAGATAAGCTGCATTTCTGAACTCATTTCAGGTACAGTAGAACCCCACAGAGGTATCATTTTCTGCACTGTAATTTCAGTGTACACAATGTTACTTCTATCATTCATGCTATGCAAAAGCAGAAGTCTCCTACAGAGTTAATGGATTACATTTCAGCCCATTTCATCTAAAGACAGTGATGTGAAGACAAATGAGAAAACACAAATTAAAGGTTAATGGAAAATCACAAAGTATTATCTCTACTGTTTTACTTAAAGATTCCCACTGCAATTTAAACTTTAGACACCGCTCAAAACTTTCTTTTTAAATGATACAGGAGGTACCAAGATAGCGTAGCAAATCAGTCACTGTGCATTTGTTTTTATGGCACTACAGGTGGAAATAGGTAGGGCAGAAGCTACGTGTCAAGGAACTGATAACCACAGAGCAGACTCTGCACCTTTCCTTTGGGTTGAGCACTTTCTGACCCTTGTTCTGTCCAATGCTAATCCATCAGGGAAAAGAATGAAAGATCACGACGCAAGGACAGCAGACAAAAATGAACCGACTGCCGGGGGAGAGCAGACCGCACTGGAGAAAGACCGGGCATCAAGGAGGTGAGAGCCAGGGAGCAAGGCTTAAGGAGGCAGCTGCTACATGATGGTTGTTCTAAGCATAAACAGGCTTACTTAAAGCTCTGCTCTTCTTGCTCCTGTGTTTTTTGCTGGAAGGGACAGAAGCGTTTAATTTAAAGGGATTTTCCCAGCTGTTTCCATGCAGACAATAAATGCATCCTGTAGCTACAGCTGAACAGAAAATGATTTTCCCACTTTATGGATATTCGAGCCATTAGAAATTTTCCCAATGCTGCATTGGGATGAATCTGGAACTTCTTAAAGGTTTTCAGTGGAAAACAGAGATTGAGATGCCATTATGGCCAGTGCCCTCGTAGCTAGAGCAGTCACTTGGGATGGGGAAGGCCAGGATTCAAATCACCCCAGTGCACAGGTACCTAGAATCCAAGTCTGCCACTATCCCGGATGAGCATCCTGACCACCACCCTACTATGCCTGTGGACTTGGAGACTAGGGCACTGCCCTGTGAACAGTTTAGGTTTTAGTAACCTGGTATTTTCCACCAAAATGGATGCATCTCAGTAAAAAGTTTCCAACTAGACCCAGTTGTGAGTGCAGTAAAATTGTCCACGTTCCTTTGATGGTGCATCATAATTCCTGAGCTGTTCTCATTGTCTTTGTTTTCCTTATGCCCTTATGTGGTTTTACTTCCAAGTGTCCCACTGTTGTCCCACTCAGCCAGCCAGAAACTGCAGAGGAGAGCACCATAAAGTACCCATGAGAACAGTCTACAAGCAGGGTAGCAGCCATGCAACTGTTTGGCATGGCATCCCTCGCACACGTATCACAATCTGAATATGACTAAGCACACTGGCAGTGACATTTGGTTGCAGCTTTAGTATCACTTCCATATTTGTCTTTCCTTCCTAAGTTCATCTCACCGTTGGTTACAAGCCTTTTAAAAAAAGGTTTATACTCTCAAGTGCTGACAAGACAAGTGCCAGAGATGGCAAGAGGGTTATGCGGCTCTTGCTGTAGACTGGTATTGGACAGATATTTGTCACTATTGATTTTGCTTGTCATATGCAGAGATGACATGCAGATCTCCCCTCTGACAGATTGATAGTCATTCCGAGATGCATCCATCCACCCACAAAAACCACAGATATGCTGCTTTACTCAAATCTTAACTTTAACCACTACTTTGTGATGCAAAACTGGTGGAGTTTTTGGTACTTTTTGTTTAAAATGAAATCTTCATCGGGGTTTTCCAGTATCCTTACTGGTTACTAAAAACAAATCAGCATTAGTCTACTGCATGGGCAAAAACATAAATCGTTTACTTTTAGCTTGTTTTGACATTTATCAAATTAACATGTTTAGTCTGAAGAAAGCTGAACAAGGTAGCAAGAGCAAACATTACACTTTGAAGGAGTTCGTCCTCCCTCAGATATTCACTTACTTCAGTAATCCAAACACCAAATTTCACGTTCATGGATACTTTGCATCACTCTGACCTTTAATAAATCCTCACATTTAAAACGGGAGATTCCTATCATAGCTATTGTATTTGTTAAAAGCAGTAGCATTGCAAAGCAAAGCTCTGAAGAGTCCGGAAATGCACACGCTAACGGTGAGCCTACATTAGGCAAAATTTGTGAAACCGGTTCCATGATGCGCAACACAAAGTAATCCCCATTTTACAACAAATTTACTGCCCAAAACTTGCAGGATTTTGTATATCATAGTGTAGCACCTACTTGAAAGGATCATTTTGCACAGTTTTTTAGGCAACACTCTACGCACTAGGCGTTTTCTACGCACCATCATATTAGACCGTGTTGCAATAACTGTCTGGAAAAAAATTCAAGGATTGTAAATCAGTCCACAGAGGCACAGAGAACACACACGGCTGTGTCTTCAGATGCCTGTGTTTTAAACGTAAAAGGGAAGGTACTCTAAATAAGCTCCTCTTGTTCAAAAATACAATGTGCAATTTAAAAAAAAACCCCATTAAGTATGTGTGTAGGTGCATTTCCCATTTGGGGAGACAGGCTGAATTGTTATGTGGAGCTATATTATGACTTCACTGACAAAGTATCAATCAAGACTCCATTATGTAACGAGGTATCCATCACACAAGTCTTACCGAGAGTCCCTGCAGGGAGCAGGCAGACTGTAATCTGAGTTCCTTTGTCCTGCTCGGTGCCAATTTGCTCTGAAACCGAGGACCAGGCTAGAATGTCTTTTAACAACCCGAGGCCCGCTGCATTACTGTACTTTGGGAAGCTATTTGCATTGCCTTGATTAGCATGTCACCTACTTCATTAGCGAGGAAAATTCTCATCCACCAATTCAGCCATTCATGCAAATTGAAAAATAGCAGGAGATATTTCCCCTCGATGACTTTTCATTATTAGCAGAACTCGTTGATCCTTTTTGTTCCTCTTCTCAAGGTAACTTTCATTTTCAGTCCAGCATGAGAGGCTTTATTTGAATTCAAAATAATTGTAACACCCAACTTCAAAATACAGGAATCTTCTTTTAAAAAAAAAAAAAATCCTATACTAATCTAAGAAATAGCATGTGTGCATAACACTGGGAGACAGAAACTCCCACATACCTATCCAATTCTTAAAGTCCCCTCTAAAATCTTTCACTAGCTTATTTTATCAGATTTGCAAAGTGAGGCAATGAGATGAATACCTGGCCTACCTCATAGACGGCTTAGGCAAGGACAGATTCAACTTACTTTTCTTTAACAGGCGGTCTACACAACAGACCCAGAGCTCTCAAAGCAACAGGTTATTTATCCTATTGATTGAGAAAAGAGAGAAGTGTAACAGTTCTGTCTGGAAGATCCTTGGAGGTATTCACTGTAAGAGCATCTGATGCTCAAAGAAGATCATTTTTAATAGAAATTATTAGGGAAGGAAGAGAGGTTTAGAAATCCCCCAGCTGCCAGGGACTTGCATCCCTGACGAACGTCCGTTTAGCCTGCTCTTGAAGATCTCCAATTATGGCAATTCCACCATCTCCCTAGGCAGCTTGTTCCTGTGCTCAACTATTCCTCTGTGTGTGTCTGTATGAGACTGAGACATTTTTCCTGCTTTGTGATCCAGCTGAAACCTTCCTAGCTATTAAGTTGATTTCTATTTATCCTATCCCCAGCTGACAGGAACAATCAATCAATTACCAAACTCTTTGTAACAACTTTTAATACATAGGAAGACTTATTATTCTGCTCAGTATTCTCTTTTCTAGACTAATCAAATATATTTGTTTTCAGTCTTTTCTCATAGGTCATCCCCCAGCCTCCCTGGGGTTGTCGCTCCCCTATGGACTCTCTCCAGTTTGGCTATGTAGTTCATGAAGTGTGGTGTCCAAAATGGGACACCGGACTCCAGAAGGTGCTTTACCGGTACCAGGTAGAACCAAACAATGACTTCCTGTCAATACATGCCCAAATGAGATTTGCCCTTTTTTGCAGCAGCAGCATCACATTGTTGACCCATATTTGGTGTGGGATGTACTGTAATCTCCAGCAATCCTGCCGTCTCGCCACTGCTACCAAGCGGTATTAACAATATTCAACATCTCCCCTCTATACACATGCTACCTACTAGCTCATGGAAAATAATTTGCATGTCTGTTTTATTACTCACTAAGGACAAACATTCGGCTCGGTCTTCATATCACAAAAGTTAGCAGAGAGCCTACCCCTTACTCATGTCCTTATTTCTTCAGTGGTTTGGAGAAATTACCTTTTGTTAGTCATAGTTATTCCACTGAGTTAAAACGTTATACACCAAGTCCACAGGTTAAAAACAGCTTTCAGATGCAACGTGATAGTTCATTTCATATGCCTCTTCAGCAGGGACCTTTGCCACCCCTCCCTCATCCCTACTCCAACACCTACCCCAAACTCTACAACAGTAGGAGTCCCACAGATCTAGTAGAGCAGAAAAGCCTCCAAGAGGTCACTTAGCCAACTTCCTAACACTGATGCTCAACTTGAGGAGACGAGAAAAAAAAATCCTTGCATATCCTGGGTTAAAACCACCAAGGCCTTCATTTTTAGAGTCAGAAGAACTTTTCCCTAAACAGCTTGCAAGGCATAAGCAATGCTTTGTGCTCCTCACTAAAGAGCTAAGCAACTTGTGTTATAGAGAAAAGATGAACAGTATGTTTAAATAAAAGCTCTTGATTGTTTTTTCTGCATGAACAAGTAGTCATGATCTTCAAAATCTGAATTGGGAGATGCAATCCCCCTCAGCTGAGGTATTAACCATGTGTGGGAGTTCAGTCTCATCTCTAGCATAATTTGAAGCTCTGGAGAATCAGGAAACCCCAGCCATGGCTATGCCATGATCCAACAACACCAAGGTTAATTTTGCCATTACATTTCTGTAAGCTCAAACTCTATTAGCCCCAGGGGGCACCTCTTTTCTTCCCATTTCGCAAGGGGGAACCCCCAGAAGGACACATGAGGAGAACAACAAAAAGTAACTAATACAACCCAGAAATCGATTCCTTCACAAACTGATTCAGGGAAATTGGAAGAGAGGGAGGGGAAGATGAACAGATTTTACTGAATAGAAAAAGTCATTAGGGCAATAAAATACCAAGGCTTCAATGACTTGGCAAGTATCAAGTGCCCATTTGCAGAGAGAAATGTTAGAAAAAATTGTGTGTGATGAAGTGACTTTTTAGAGGAAAAGTGAAAGCTGAAAGAAGAGTTAAGTAGTTGAAGTATGTGAGAAAAAAAATTGCAGAAGGGATAAAAAAGTAGGCAAAACAAGTACAAAGCCTTGTTCGATGTATGCCAGGGCTGTCCAACTGGTGGCTGTGAAGACTTAAAATTGTGGCCCTCCAGGCTCCCACCCCACCACTGATCCCCCCATTGCTTCAGTTGCTGAAGCAGCTAGGGGGCTGGGGTCTACCTCCCTCCAGCTTCCCTTGCCCTGCCCCAAGGGACGAGGTGATGCATTGCAGCACAGCACATAGGGGTGGTGGAGCCCCCGGCCTGGGACGCCTGTGGGGCACAGCTGCAGGGGAGCCAAGTGCAAGCACAGCGCCGGGGACTGAAGTGCGGCAGGGGAGGTTGTGACCATGGTGTAGTGGGCGGAGGACGAAGTAGTATGGTGCAGCACTAGGGTATGTGTAGGGCCTGGCTTAAATTGCAGGCCCGCTCGCTGATAGCGTGGCCCAATTGTGGGAGGGGCTACCATTTTCACACCTAGATTGTGGCGCCCTGCCTTGCCATGCCATCTGCAAATCCTAGCAGCCAGCAATAAAAACCTAGTAGTTGTGGGGGTGGAAATGACACAAAAGGGACATGGGGAGAAGAGAACTTGGAAATGGGGAGGGGAGAGGCTGCTTGCTCCTCCAGGTGGGAAAACTGGGGTGCAGGGGTTTGGGGGGAGAACACACATGCAGAGGAGCAAACAGCCCCTCCCTTACCCAGTGCCAGGACCATCTGCCAAGTCAGCCCCCAACCCTTCGCACCCCAAATTTCATGCTGCGAGGAGCAAACAGCCCCATCCTCAAGCTTTCTCCTCCTCCCTCCTCTGGGCTGTCCCAGCCTGCAGCAGCCATCTTGTTGCAACAAAATGCCACGTTTTGGCCACTTGCTGGGGAACTCCACATCGTGGCATTTCATTGAAAATGGCATTTTTCACGAAAGTTTTCATGGGTTTTTTTTTTTTACAAAAAAGGCGAAATCACGGTTTTAAGCCAGGCCCTAGAGCAGTGGTGCGCAAGGCTGGAGGCCCATGGCCCACACTGGTACAGCCCCGACCAGCATGACCTGCAGCCCCCAGGGTGCTTACAAGTCAATACAGAGGGGAAAGCATTGTGAACATGCCGACTGCTCTTTGTCACGTAACAGCTCCTCCTTGTTCAAGCAGCCCAGCAGCAGCACGCAAATGGGCGTACTTGTCACTTATCAAGCAGGCGCTTTGTACTTCAGCTAGACGCACTGTGCACACTTGTACAATGTTAACACCAATTTCTCCATGTCACCATGGCTTGAGGTATGTCAAAGTATTGCAGCACTGAAAATGGCTTCTCACACAGGATGCTCAGAGAGGTTAGCACGTGCACACGAACCTCCGGCCCATGAGATGCAGCTGCGCTCCTCCCTGCTGAAGCAAGCGTTCTGACTTTGTCTTGTAAGGACACAGGACAAGTCTGAGCTTCAGCTGTTGCACATTAATGCAGTACCCACCCGTCACAGCAAGGTTGACTTTGACAAGTTAATACACGTCTATTCCTCAAATGAGGAGGAAGAGAAGAAACGAGGTAAGTGCATGTCCCGGCTGCCAGGAAACATTGCAAGAGTCTAAGCCACTCGTTGCACAACTCTGGGAGCAATCCTATCCATCAGGCAGATCCCCTCACCTAACCACACACCCCTGGTAGCAATTCTATCTATCAGATGTACCATCACCTACGCCCACACCTAAGCTAGCGTCCAAGGTTTGAAGCCTTGGTGGAGAAAGCATCATTTGGTTTTGTTGAAAGTTAAGTATGATAAAGTTATAATAGGGTCACAAATCTCTCTCTCTGGTTGCAGTGGTATTATTAGTCAGGATTCCCTTTCCCTTCCCAATGCAATTAATTTTATTGCTCCATGACCTAGGGAGGTGGATCGCATCCTTTTCAAGACAACTGTACTTATTTACCAGATTAAAACCCAATGAATTGCACTAGCCAGTTCCTGCTGCGCATGCTCCGATGCTCAGTGAACACCCCCACCAGCACACCTCTTGTCTTGGGAGCAGGTTTCATGCTCTGCTGCAGATTTCACCGTGCTTTATTCAGTGGGAGGAAGAGGGGGGAGCAGCAGTGGCTGCGACATGGCTCAGTGGCTTTTTGTTAAAGCTAGGATGGAGCCTAAAAATTTCTGTCAGGAAAATGCAAAGGAGCCATGGGTGAGGAGAACCATCCCTGCTGAGATTTACTTCCTCTGTCAAAGGCCAATTACTTGCTGCTACCAAAAAAAGATTGGTCCCTCAGTGGCTCATTTCAGTAGTCCTTTCTGTAGCTCTTACCTTTTCGTTTATTCTGTCCACACAGCTGTGTGCCGTTTTCATGTGGATGAAGGTTAAGGCTAATTTAAAAAAAGGAATGCTGGGTAAAAACACTGCAGCGGAGGGGAACAAACCACCAATAGCCTGTTTCTGTGCAGTATTATTCAGCATTGTTTATTTAAATATCTATTTTTATGCATTTACAAACTTCCATAGCTTTCCTTTCATAACTTTTTTTTATTTTGTTTTTTGTAGACAGTATTGCAGAGGAATCAGCTTTTGTAAAATGAGGTCCATGTACAAAACTAGGCAACAGATAAAAAAGGTTCCTTTCATACCGTTCAGCTGGGGGAAACGCAAAAAAGTGACCATATGAAGGGAGAAGGAGTCCAAATGAGCGGCTCTTCACAAGTATTACGTATGTCAGTGCTCACCTACAAATCCTAACGGGATAGTTCGGGTTTCAATGGGTGCAATGCGCGGTGGTTAAAAACTCCTCGGTGGGCATTTGTCTCTAATGAGAGAATGTAAAAACAAAAAACACCCCACGCTGGGAATGCAAGCTCTGGAAATGCTTATATGCACGTTCTTAGTGATACGGCACAAAATGCCTTGAGGAGATGGCACTGATTTCGCCAGCAGTGCACATTTATCCAATGCTTAGTTCCGCATAAAAACTTCCCTTTAAAGAAATGTGTTGCATTCTCCAAAAATTAGTGCTTGTGCCTCTTCTATGGCTCCTGGTTGTATTTGAAGACACTTACTAATTTGGAGGCTTCAAAAGGAACATTTAAAAACCAAAATTAGCTTCTTTTTTTTTTTTAAATGGATACCAATTTAACAACTCCTGGATTCCCAGTGTTATCCCTGGGAGGGAAGAGGCAATGAGATACGGCATTATAGGCTATTTACACATATGGTACAAAAATGCCCAGGGGTATTGAAAATCACCAGTAACACAGATTTGGCAGCAGCCTCATTTACATCTGTAAATTTGATACCATTTATTACATTGTACTAAACACACCAGATCTGAAGATGCGCACTCCCTTCAGGATGTGCGGGAGTTGCAAGGATATTGTGATTGCATAATTCATATTGCACAATTGTATAAAAACATAAATACTAGCTATTCTAGTTTTTAAATACAAAATACATGTCACATACTTTAGTCGATAAACCTTTTCAAGTGCAATGCAGGTGCTCTCTTTAGTCCTTCTAAGAAAAAAGGCAATTTTGATACTTTTGGCACAAAAATAACCCCCCATCATGTGCCAACAGTTCTACTTACAATACATATGCCCCCAAAACTTTTTAGTAGCAGTCATATACATACAGTATAAAAACAGGGTATTTACAAAATGAACTAAACATACAGAAGCAGCCTTAGTGGTTGAATCTGACCTCTTGTTTAGCATTTTCATGTTGCTGGGAGAGGGACAAGTGACCCTGCTGATTTATGCTGGTTGCTGTGGGTTCACATTCATGGGAGGAGGATGTCCGAGGAGGCCGATTCGCTGTTTCTGCTTCCTCTGTTCTGTCATCTGGAAAATTAAAAAGTTTGCTCATTAGACCTAGATACTTCCTCTACGTCAGCTCCCAGAATGAACCAGCGCTGTAGTTTGTGGTTAGGGTTTATTCTGAAACCCACTTTCTACAAATAATGCACTTCCGTTTGCTACCCGAAGACCAAGATTCAAAAGGCAACTAAAACCCCTGTTTTGTGAACCCACTGGGGAAGTCTGCGAATTTGCTCATGTGACTGAGCATTCTGAGTTGATGCAAGTGTTTTGCAATTAAAAACTGTTCTCTGAAAAAAGGCAACATGACTGGCATGATGTTAACCCAGACAGCAGCCTGCAAAAACTTCCGGTTGCTGGGGCTTCACTGTAGATGGTCTGTTGTTTCCATTATTTGCTTGGGGAAAAAGGAAGGATAGATTGTGTCTGGAGAATCCTTCTCAGTCTGGAAATACCCAGCTGTGTGGAGGGAGTTCACGCGAATACTTCAGCTCTTTAGTTAGAAGAATGCAACCATCACTTCTGACTTGGCAGAGCCTAAATGTGAAGAAATACTGCAAGCAATGGCACAGACAAGAGCCCTGTTGCATTGTTTCTTATGCACAAGTAGGTCTGTACATCAAAACTTCAGGATCTTGAGTCTGAAACTTATATAAATTTCCTATAAATATAAACTTGTATACATTTCCTAATATAAACTAGGAATATTTGTCGTTCATAATTCCCACCAAATGAAGTAAAATGACTAGGGAAAGAGAGAAAGGTATATGAGCTAAGAAAAGGGGCAGGACTAGAAGAGAAAAAGCAAGATCACAATCTTTCATTTTGGAGTTCAGGACCTGGAAAAGCCATAATCCACCTGTGTCCTTTCACCTGTTCCCAGCACCATGCTAGAACCCTGCTGAGATGTGGACTAACTTTAACCTGTAGTTTAGTTAAAGCTAACCCAGCTAACTTAGCGGAAATGCTATAGCTACATTTGCATGGTCTCTAGTCCTATTCGCTCTGCTGAGATGCACAGCTAAATTAACCTGCGTGCATAGTACCATAGTTCTGTGGCAACACATCTTCCGGGTCTGGAGGTCACAGAAGTGAAGCAACGCAGCATATTTCAGCAAGAGGCCAGCTGGGAGAGCAAGTCACTTGTAACAACATGACTTACAAGAGCTGCAGGTGTTGTGCATCTCTGGGATCGGGCCTGAAGCAACTTGTCAAAAGCCGGAGGAAGCCTTTACAGGAAATAAAAACTCTGCCCCCACCTGTGATCACACCAGCTGATCCTTTGCCTTTGCCAGCCTGGGTGGAGCCGCACCTCTTGTACTAGTGCACGGGCTGCAATTTGTGTGTCTTGCATCAAAAGTTCTTGAACCCCTCCATCCCTATTCATTCCCAATGGCATTATGGTTACCACATGAAAACAGCCACAGCCCTTTTTTACTTCTGTTGCTCTTCCCCCAGACCCGGCATGCTGATTCTTAATAAAAACAAGCCTATCGCATCTCTAAGTACTTTAAGTCTTCTCCCATTTCAGAGGGTTACCTTAATACAGTAACAGGAGTTACATCATAGAGAGATACAAACAACTGGCTTTCAGACATTGCTCCTATTCTATCAAGATTTAAATTCAGAACCAGATTCATCTGACAGTAATTCTTCATTAAACTAGAATATCAGCTCTTCACCAGTTTCCTTTTATTTGGGAATTATTACCGTCTTGTTTTGCATCCGAGCTGATCTTAAAAAGCACAATACTTATAGCAGCAAGAGCGTGTATTCACACAAGGACCCAGGTTGTTTATCAGTTAAATTTTTCATTTCAGACATTCGACTTCAAATGCCAACTAAAATAATTGATTGGAGAGTAATCAATGCCAGGATAATCGATAGCATGTTTGCATTTTCAGCTCTCTACCAATAAATGTACCTGAACAGATTTGCATAAAATCTATAAGTTCAGAGACAGTGAATAAATTCTCCTTTTCAAAAAAAAAAAAAATCCAAAAAAAAAAATCAAACTTTAAATAATTATGTTTGGAGTTCATTGCAGAAGATGAGTCAGCCAGACTAGATGGCCCTGAGCAAGTCAGAAAGATCCATATACTACCATCTTCTACTGGAAGGGTGAAAAGCATTTCAGACGCTATTTACTCTCATTCATCTCCATGAAGTATTATTTAATCAATGTCTCAAATCCAGCTTTCATCGTGGACAACTGGAGCTGAATGATGGAGCTGGATGCTGTAAATGTTGGAGCGGCACAACTGCAAATAGAACCCAAGAGTCCCAGCTCAGGTCCCTACTCTAACCTGTAGATACCTCAAGGCTACACGAGAGTTTGAAATCAAGTATGAAATCCAAAGGAAAAAAAACCCTGTTCATCTTAATCAGACCCCCTGGGCAAAGTAATACAAGATATGCTTTCAGAGAGGACAAGATTTGGAACGGGACCTGAACTGAAACAGCTATACACAGGACGGATCATACAATAAAAATGGAAAAATAAAGGGGTTGGGGGAGGGAGAAGAGTGAAAATGGTCTGTAAATGCTATTTTTTGGGTTTCATTTGACCAACTGAAATGTTGATGCAAGGGTCATTAAAAGGAGATTTTTCTGAATAGAAAAATAATCCAACTGAATGCAAGACGAAAAAAAGAGAAGAGAAACCTACAGATGGGATGGTACTGTTCTGACACTGGTGTACGGTGGAAGAGACACAGAACAGCCTAAGCCAAAAAAGATGAAGTAGTTTTCATCTTTATCAATGGACTTAATGAGAGAAACTCTTCCAAAAGCCAATAGCTGTAATGTCTGTTACGTAGGAATACAGTATGGGAAAGGACCTCCCGAGGCCACAGAGGCTGCCACAGGCATGACATCATCCTTTCTGTACATCTGCAATGAGTTCAAAGCAGCCGAGAGCTTAATGGTTCCTGGTACGTTTTGATTGTTGTGTTATACCAAAGGGACTTTCAAAGTGGACACACACAACTGCTGTGAAAATGAGAGTTCAGTCCCTAGGAACCTACTGGACCAATTTGCTCACAAAGCAAATGAATGAGAGGGTTGCCCTTTATTTGATTTAAAGGGAAAAAAAAATCCCTGAGCTAGTTCCTCTTCCTGGAGACGGTTGTTCCTACTAAGGAAGAGAAATGCCCTAGCTGTGTCGCATAATCGGAGCATCTTGCAACTTGAGCAGGCTTCTCTCAATGACCGTACTTAGGGGAATTCCTAAAAGCTATCACCGAATAAACGTAGCTGGTTTCCTCCGCTTTGCAGCGAAATAAGTCTCTTAATGCTACATCCTCCGGTCTTGCTTTCAGAAAGAGTAGAAGCATGGTTTTTTTTGTTTTGCTTTGGCAGCCAAGAGTTCACGCTGGAGGACCAAGTGCACTTTGAGTCTGATCCAAAGCTGGCTGAAGCGGATGGGAAGACTCTCTTGGACTGCAGACCACTGAGTCAGACCCTTTAACTGGAAGACACAGGACACATCTAGCATAATTGTTTCCAGGCAAAGTGTCAAAACAGCTGCATGGCGTGTATTAAGCCATACACTATAGATCAAAGAGCAAACAGAAAAGTAACCACGACCACGGGGCCCAGGAAGTGGTGTCTGAACTCAAAATAACCTAGCAAGTAGCTGGACTTCTCTCTCTTCTCTATACTTCTGAACAGTCCTGGGAGGGATGCGATAGCAAGAGGGACAGTACTTGACCCTTCTCAGAAGGGCAGAGCACACGGAGGGGAAGGGGGGCAGCTAGCTTCTTGGCCAACACCCTCCTGCAGAGATTAGGGGCTGGGTTCAAAGGAATATTTGGGGGTCTTAGAAACAGGATTTAAAGTAGCCCGTCCAAAAACTTTAATCCAAAGCCCTGCTCAGTGACTGAGTCAAAAAAAATATTAAAAATCAGACACTGTCCTCTTGGACTTGAAGGCCTGCACTTCTGCTTTCTATACATGCCCACAAATGCCCTGGTCACTCCACCCCTGCCTAAGCCCCACTGGGACTCAGACGCTGGCACAGCCGTGTGCAATGTGCTCAATATTGAGCTCAGCAAGGCACACAGCACTCCATTCAACCATGCAGAAGAGGAGAAGGAGGAGGAAGATGATGTGGCGCCACTCACCTTATTATATAATGACCTAGACTTTGGAGCACCTCCCGCAGAGGTGGGAAACCTGAGTACCTGCTGCCCCTCCTCTTGCATCTAGGCCACTGACCTAAAAAACCTGAACTCCTCCCTCCTAAGTATTGCCATAATCACGAAGCTAGTCACAGCCCCTTCTTGCTTGCTCTCCTTGCCCCGTGATTACCCAGAACGCTTGTCTGCTCTATGGCCCCGCTTCAACAGGGGGTGTGGAGAGGGCCTCCGCCTAAATTAGTCTGTAGATGGGTGGCCAGGGCACTGCTAGAAAGCAGGAAGTGGAGGGTTTAATTTCCTCAGGTTGAAGAGGGCCAAAAATCTAGGCCTTGCACTTCCTGGGCACATACTCTAATCACTAAGCTGTTACATAACCAGGTGGACACCAGTGCCACCTCTTCCTGTGAGGCGTACACTTCAGTAAGCAAGCCACTCCTCTGCTCTTTCAAAGACAGCTTGCAGCTGCTTATGTAAGAGAGGGAATATATCACTGTTTCCTGCACCTGAGTGCTTTGCATTTCTTGCTGGGTAGCTCTTGAGGGTGTTCTGCACAGCATGAAGATTTTTTGGCTAGTCCATCTCTTCCACGCACTGTCTAACTCTGCTGTGGGTATAGGTCTAGGAGCCAGATGCTTGGAAGTTGAGCATTGCCATGTGCAACTTGGAGGAACCTTGCAGCGTTATTTCTCAAGGGGTGCGTCTACACATGCAAAAAACGCACCTGAATAAACTCCCGTGCATTCGTGCTGGAGTTTATTGCTCCTCGGCATACTGGTTGCACATGTGCCGAGGACTGCAGCACCTTGGGCTGGGGTGGCACAGCCCTGGCTGGCAGGGGGAATCAGGGGTCAGCCTGCCAGCCTGGGGCTGCTCCAACCTAGCTCAACATGCTGCCGAGGGGCTGGCTGGGGTGTGAAGGTGCTTCACCAAGGAGCTAGCCAGTAGGCAGCCCCCACAATGAAAGTACCCTCATACGCCAGCCAGCCCCATCAGCATCTACATACATTGCAGCAGAGTAAAAAACTCAACCGTAGGATAGTACTTGTGTCCGGCAGTATTATTGTGAAGACGGTATAAAGTAATTAATAGCACCACAAGCATAGATGGCGATGGTTTTATTGTGGAACTAAATTAAGCAACCGCAATAAACATCTCATGTAAATGCACTCAAGGAGGATTTGCTAGGTACAGCTTAGTACTAGTGAAAGTCACCATGTCAACTCTTCTACTGCAGGAAGCTTAACAGTTGAAAAGGCAACGACTTATCTTCACTGGCTACTTATGCCCTGTGCAACCCCACTGTGCAAGGAGCACCAATGAATTGTACTCAACATATAGACTTAAAACCCTGGACTGGCCAGGCCCCGCAGTTGAGGTCACAGCTCAGTGAAGATGCACAGTGTTAAGTTTGATGCTATATACAGATTTCTAACAAGCTAGTGCACTTCTCCCTTTACAATTTGACACTTCACATACAATATACGAAAGAGCTGTGGTACATGGGTTCATATCCCATATCTGGCATTAATATGGTCCAAAAATGTCTCCCAAGATTCCCTTCTACTGATAAGAGTCGCATAGTTTTATCCAAACATTTATTTAATCTCATGACAGCAGTATTCCCCCACTATAGCCCGCAGCAAACACGCTCTGGCCATCACGCTTGCTTGGGAAATGCCATTTGTTCGGATAGAAGTAGAGTACAACCTAAAATGGGAAGAGGCCTAGTCTACAAAAATACAAAGGATTCTTTTTGAGGCCATTTACATGGGGAAAGTGGGGGTAGAAAACGGGAGTGGAGGTGCTGAGGAGCCTTATTCAGGTCACCGTTGAAAAGCCAGTGCACCGAAGCCAGTACTCGGCAGAAGAGGTAAGTTATCAGATACCCCATTAGGCCGAGTCGCACACTGGGCCTCTCTTCACCCGTGTTGTACAGGTGATGTAACCATAAGTACCTCGGTTAGGAAGTAAGCATGACAGTGGTCACTAAAAGGTCATGTGGGAGTTTGTGTGGAGGTTTCGGTCCTTTTTTGGAATCAGCTGCATACCAAACGTTTAATAAACCAAGCCCCACCAAGAGACTAAAAATATAAATACACACTGGGCAAACAGTTCACAAAGGTTCATCCTCCACACTACTTGCAGTTCACATCATTGTTCAACATACCATTGTGCCATATACCAGCACGCTCCATTGCAGGAAACAGTGATATTTCTAAAAAGAAATACAGCTTGAACTATTTAAAAAAAACAGCTGCAATCATTACGCATAGGAAGGAGCTGGAACAAAGAAGTTAACACAAGCTCTCAGTGGCAGCTTTTTATTGCCAAAGCTGAGTGTTGCAGCAGCAAGATCTGCTGCAGAGAAGATATTTTAAATTGAAACTGCAGTGGATAAATGTGTACGAGGTGATGCGATGCAGGATGTTTTGTCTACACGGTAGTGCACAGGACATCTACGCTGCAGTTGCAAGTGGGACAGTAGCTTCTGCAGGCGTATGCAAAGTAGCTTATGCTCGTCTACCCTAAGCTGGTTCTGCTGCCAGAACATCCAATAGCAGACAGCAACCCCCTCAGGGAAACTATCCGACCGAGTACAAGCACATCTACACAGCTGACCACTCCACACAGCAGCTGTGCTGGCAAGGTATGAAGTGCTCCCCAGGAAGGAAGCAGCCTCTGGAACCATAAGAGCTAGCAGATGTGGGGGCATCTACATTAGACTTCAGCTGGCACATGGGGGGACAGAAGCCTTCTTTTGCACTTGGGAGAAGCAGTGCTATTCCCAGTGCCAGTGGGTAAGAGGGGTGCTGCACCCACAGAAAAGCGTTAAGTGCAATCTCGCTCATATACAAGCTTTGCTGGCAAAACTGCGTAGTGCAGACCAGTCCAGGCAACCGTGCAGACGGGAACGTGAAGCTCAACGTCATCTAGTTGCTTGGGTGTCTATCCAGTTTCCCAGGTGGGTTTTGTGGTCTACCTTGAGCTCCAGGCTGCAGCACCTACCTGGCTGCTGGGGCTATACCCTCAGGGTAAAAACTCAACCCAGCCCATATGGCTCACAGCTCTGGCCTTGGTGTAAATCAGTTAAGGCTAAACTGTTTTGTGGCAGGTGTACCACAAGGGTAGCCCTGCTCCCTCCTTGAGTGCCTTGCCAGTCCCTTTCCCTGGCTGATTGATATACTGCTCTATGCTCTTCTCCCTGCCCTCATCTGCTGCATGCCACACAAAGGGGTTGTGTACCCATACTGGCACAGGTTCCACAGGTTAGCAAATTAAACTTCTGCTCCTTCAGTTTTCTCCTTCTTATACAAGCTTGACTTTCAAAAGATGGGCAAGCCAGAGCACATGCAGCTCTGCTAGCATTCCCAGTACCACTTACTTGTCTCTCCAAATTCTGGATTTAATAAAACCAAAACCCCCCCACTAAAACCCTAGATCAGGGGTGGGCAAAATGGTGGATCTGCCTGGCAGCTGGAATCCAATTTCCCAGCAGCTCCTACTTGCATTGCTGTAGCTGGTTTCCATGGGGACCCCAGGAACAGCGGGGCTGTGACAGTGCGGGCCCAGAGTTTCCGTGGAAACCGGCCCCAGCCGCACTGGCAAAGCGTGCAGCTGGGCAGGAAGCTGCTCTGGGGCTGGGGCCTTGCGGTGGTGACAGCGTGGTCCGGAGCTGGGGCAGAGCCACAACCTGCTGCCTGCAGTCAATGGATCACATCTCTGCCCTGGCTCCAACCAAACCACACCACAAGATCCTGGCCCCAGAGCAGCTCCCTGCCCAGCCACCTGCCCTGCCAGCACTGATGGGGTCAGTCTCCATGGAAACCCTTATCCCATGCTGTTACAGCTCAGCTGCTCCTGGGGTCTCCATGGAAACCAGCTGCAGCGATGTGGGCAGGGGCTGCCGGGAATTGGAGTCCGCTGCAAGCCCGAGCCAGCCTGCGGGCCAGACTCTGCCTGTCTCTGCCCTAGATAGTTTTTGGGATCAGCAGAAAACGGAGGGACTTCTACACATTGTAGAGTCCACTAAAGCAGGGATGGGCAAGCCCTGGTATGTGCGCTACAGCGTGGCAGGCAAGGACATTTCTTGGCACGCCACAGCCAACTACCAGCAGCTGCCCAGAGCCCGGGCCAGCTGCAGGAGCTCTGTGGAGGCAGGAGTGCACGTGCAGCTCGCAGTGCATAGCGGGGTAGGGGCTGGGGCAGCACACCACTGCCCCTCCCCCACTGTCCACCAGGAGGCATGCGTGCAGCTATCACCAGCAATGAGCAGTGGGTCCCTTGCGGCTCCCCCATCTCTAGCACACCCAGTTGAGACGTGGGTGGAGGTTGGGGTGATTCTGGCACTCCGGCCAAAAATGCCGTCGACTCCTGCACTGAACTATAAACATCCGAAGCCCGCCTGCCTTTGTCACGCTCTGTCTTGCGGGAAGTGCTGGCTGGTTTGGGAAGCATCCAGCTCTCCACTGAACTGAGATTTTACTCATCGTTAATCCTTCCTGGCAGCTGCATTTGCCTGGAATTTCCTTACCTGGTCTTTCAGCTCAGACAGCTGGCCAGACAAGTTGGTAACCAGTTTCATGGTAGATTCGAGCTTTTCCTGCAGGTTTCTCAGCTCGTTCTGCTCCCCTTCGGAATCGCTGCTCACGAGCGACATGGCACGCATCCTAGGGAACCAGTCAAGGTTTCTTTCCTGCAATTCAGACGGGAGGCAGTTAATGCTGGAAAAAAAAAAAAAGCCTGCACATGTGTGTCTGCGTGCCTGCTGCCCTTCAGCGCTATCCCAAGAGTTCTTCCAAGTCACGGGCCTTTTATACTTCAGTCTTTCAGGCTTCTTTCTTTTCTTTTCAACCTTGTTGCATAACTGCCTCCTCAGACAGTCTCACAGCTGCAGCAAGGTACTTGAGGTTTGTAAGGGCTGTGTAAAAATAAAGCTTTGTATTATAGCCTTCTCCTTTCCTGGTGCTACACTCCCCCCACCCTTAAAAACTGGGTATATGTCACCATATTATATAACGCTGTATTGTAAAAGTAGCCAAAGTAAGACTAGAGAAGCATGAAGCAGGCCTAGGAATCAGCTGCAAGAATTTAGGAATCTGCTCTCATCAAGTTGTGCGACTTGTCTTGAGATGCACCCGACTCTTCCTTGAGCTACCCTGCCCAAGCCCTATGATAGTGGTTTAATCCACAAGCTGCTGCCACAGCCAAATGAACAGAATTTAAAGCTACAGGGACATGTAGGGTGCGCCAATGTGGCTTCCTCACGGTGGCCTGCTATTAAATACCTTCCGAAAGCGCATGGTTGAGGTGAATGTGCACCACGTGCTCTCAAGCCGTTTGGAACTGAATTTGTGCTGGTCAAAAATAGTCAGCTGAAAACGAGGGTTTTGTCTACCTATACAGAATTGGACCAAACAACTAGTGTTTGCTGTGGAGGATTTAGACTTTTTAGCCAAACCCCCCCCCCCCCCCCCGCTACTTTCCAAGTAAAAACAAGAATTTTTTTTAATAGAAATAGTTTGGTCTCTTTATGAAAAGTTAAACTTTTCCACGGAAAAGCCCACCTTCTGGTTAGCTGTTTGAATCTAGACTCTGATCTGAGTTCTCCCAGGTCAAGGGGTTGTGTAGATTAGCAGTTCTAGGTCAGACTTATGAGTGATCCCAAAACTTTACAAGTAATTGCTTTCAGGACACCTCAAGAAGTACACAGCGATGATGTCACGCACAAAGCAGCAGTGTAAGAGAAAGCCACAAAAAGCACAAGGGAAGCGTGCTTCACATCGACACCGTCAAGTTGCACTGAACTGGTTTCCTACTTCATCTAGTCTTACTTTCACACTGGGGACACATTTTTAAACACAGAAGTTCCACCCAAGAGAGGAACAAGGTAATAAAAATGCCTCCATAGACAAAAGCAGTTTATGCACAGAGTCCTGTGACCTGGTTCTTGCAAGAACAGGAGACTGACCTTGCACTATGAGGTCTCAGCCAGTTCTATGATGATCAATACCCTAAACAAAACCAGGTGAACGTGTTTTGTCCTACCAAATCCACTTCGCTCCAACCCAAAGTTCAGTCAGTGTGGCTTAGTAACGCCGAGTACAAGTCACCCTGTTCCCTCCCCGTCCTCCCGACGGGACTTTACGTCGGAAGCTTTTGCAACAGGTTTACAGAAAAATATTTTAACCTTACACCATGGCAAAGTCTATTTTTCCTTGCCCTGCAGATCCTTCTCCCCTATTTATGCTGCTCCCCAAACCTTAACCCTCTCATTCAACCCTCCTTCCCTCCCAGCAGCCTCTGTATTACTCTAAATCAGAGAGCTGCTCCAGCTGGGGTGGGTGTGCACATCCTGGAAAGATTTACACTGAATGATACCCTTCCACAGGTCAGACATCGTGCCAGGCACCATCTTCCTAAGGCAGTTATCTTAGAGCTGCCAGTGGTTCCTCAGGCAGTGAAAGGCATGAGTTAGGACTCCCTTGTGATGCGAGGCAGAAGCTGCGCTGCCAGAGGAGGTCAAGCTTCCCTTCTCCGTTCAAAGGGCGCTCTCCAGTCCATGCCAATGAAAGAACACAGGAGTGCCAAGGGATGGTGGGCTTCAGAAAAATGCTCAGGTTAATGCACTGATCACAATCCCAGCTAGGATTTAAACCAGAGTCATCAGCAATAATACTCCTTCCCCTCCAGTGGTAACAACATCCTAGTGTGGGGAGGACGTTGGCCTCACTTGTACTCTGAAGCCCAGCATCTCAGCCACTAAATGCTTCTCCTCCCAACACAAATTGAAATGACCACAAGCATCTTCCTCCCCACACTGCCTTATACCATGGACATGTTTCTCTCTCTAGGTAGCCTAGACTCTCCGCCAGCATAAGGCCCCGAGGTCTTGCAAATCAGGGAAGGAATTCCCAGCTAGTGGAAGGTGGCAGGGAAGGACAGGCTTTTAATACGAATGCTGACCAGGCTCCACGTCCAGTCACCCACAAATTTTCCCTCTTTCCTTCCACCTCATCTCCAAACGACTCTGCAAATCTCTAGAAAACTGTTTCCTGAAAGAGCCGACTACCCAAAGGAGAAGGGAGGAGTGGCGGAAAAGACTGCAAACAGCAATTTGTCCTTATCTGCTAAATTTTGTTAACAGATGTTACAAACATAGTAAACTTTTCTAATCTTTCTGTGCAACGTTAGTGTTAGTGATAGCTGCAAGTGCTACAGGGTTGTAATTTGATCACTAGACAGGAAAGCTGGTCTGTATGACCACAAACGGGTGGAGAAACTGAACTGAAAGTGTTGCTAACTTCTGATTTTAGCAGAAGATCCATAATATTTAGTGTTTTGGTGTTTCTTTTAAAGCTTCAGCTCCCGGAATCAGGTGAGTCAGTGAGAATCTTTCTTCTCTTTTCAAGTAGTGTATGTCTAGCCCTAGAGGTTGTCCAGTTAAAAAAAAAAAAAATCAAACTTATGACCTATGTGAGCTCTGAAGGCTTAAAAGAGCCCAAGATTTATTGTTTTTGTAAAAATCTCAAGGGTTTCAAGGCTATGACTCATGTTTTCAAGCCAGCAGTTGGCAACACTTCTATCATGATGTAATCTGCATGCTGAAAAATATTCTGAGAATGACTGCAAAGGGTTAACAGGATATGTAGGAATTCTGTTTAGACAGCTATCCTTACCAGAGCAGCATAGTTGCCATATGTTGGCAATCAGTTTTATATAGCTTAACCACTTCACCGCTGCTTAATTACACACAGCTTGTATATCTGGCCCAAGGTCAGAATTTATCTGGTAGCATCCAGTTGCTACTGAATTGGAATCAAAAGGTGCAGACAGAAGTGCAGCACCCCGCTGTAACTCATAGTGCTTCGCACAAAGTGCCGTGAGTTACAGAGCTCCCTCAAAGGGGTTGGGGGAATCAAGCTGCACTTTAGAGCATCTGTGAGTGTGTAGCTGCTCACCACTAGCCTGGCCTTCCCTTCTCCCAGCTCTGGCACTGTTTTCAGAATAGGAGAAAGGGGAAGAGCCTCGGAGGGGTAGGGAGGGGGGCTTCAATGCCCGACCCTCCAGTGCCCCCAGACCCATCTTCCTCTGCTCCCTTCCCCCCTTCCCATTCTGAGGAAAGCAGGGTTCAGAGTGTCATGGGATCGGGCCCTTTTCAAGCACCCTACAGCCATAAACTTCTGTAAGGATGTGCATGTCTGTAAGGTCATGCCTGTAGAGTGCTTTCAGTGGCTGATCGTGTGACAGTGTCATGTGTGTCAGTGCCCCAAAGGTCCATTCAAACAGTCTGGCTGATAGTATCGAGCAATGAAAGGCTGAAGGGACAAACCATAGTAACATGTTGTGATGCTGGTAAAACTGGCCCCTTCATTTCCCCAAAAAGCTCTTAACTCCATATAATTGTCATGAACCCTCTGCAAGGCAGCTAGATTAGGAATAATAGCTGAAATTTATGCATAGCCTCTCCGATGACTCTTGGAGAAAAAACACAACCCAACAAATTCCCTTTTGAACCTCCCCTTGCCCCCAAAGAAAAAACAAAACAAAACGACTCTGAGATACAGTTGTAGCGGGTCCTACCTGTATCTAGAATTATGCCCAAATACCCCTTATTTAAAAAAAAAAAAAAAAGTGACAATGAAGATGACAAATGAAACCAAAACTAAAAGGGGTATGGAAAGGTTCTTTGCTGGAAAGCTTGGCCTGTCTGGAGGACTGCAGTTTGTGTTATACCGTATGCAACAGAGCCTCTACCTTGTGCATCTCCCAGCAGTATCCAGTTTTCAGAGAGAAATTCTATTCAAGGTTGAATAAGAGATTTATATCTTGATCCAGTTTCTGGTGAACTTTAACAGAGCACCCCCAGTGTCTACCGAATAGAAGATGTAGAGTTCTGTCTCTCCAAAGACTTGGGAGCTTTTTAAAATGCACTAAATGAGCCATACATTTCAAGCTTTGTTCCTGATTTGATTCCCTGCCTGCACACCTTCCTCCCTTCCCCCCCCACTCCTGGCATCTCGCATACCAA
Source organism: Alligator mississippiensis (assembly GCF_030867095.1). Taxonomy (NCBI): domain Eukaryota; kingdom Metazoa; phylum Chordata; order Crocodylia; family Alligatoridae; genus Alligator; species Alligator mississippiensis. Next base: position 11,911,183 of record NC_081835.1, on the reverse strand, counting down.
TGCCGTTATGTACTGTCTGCTGTGGTACTCCCACAAGCCGAAGCATCACGATCTGGCTGTGCAGTCAGCTCCCTCTTCCCGTCACAGTAGCAGCTTCCTCTGTTTATAACAGATGAACTGACTAAAGCCACTGCCGGAAGCTGGCTAACCACAAGTGCTGGGTTTCGGGTTAGCTCTTTTCTAGGTAAAGTTGGAAAAGTCCCTGCCAAACAAATATCATTAAATCTCAGACATGGGGGCGATGTTGACCAGTCTCTTAAAATGTCCACGATTGGAAACTTGAAGAAAAGGAAGCTGTGCTGCATGATGTAGATGCAATTCGTTCTCAGAACTGCTCGCTTCTGCCTGCTTCCACTGAAGAGTTGGTTCCAAGAAAGGTTTCCGAGGCAACCTCAAAAAGAAAAACGTGCCAGAAAAGCATATCCTTTTGATAACCTTAAGATCCATTATAGCTCCCTTCCTCATAAAAAAAAAAAAAACTAGGGCTTTAAAAAAAATTTTTTTTTTTACATCTTATTAAAAAAATTAAATAAAAGGAACAGAAATAAGCCTAGGTTCCAGCCTCAGCTTCTCCACTGATGCCCCACAGAGCCGTGCAGAGGTCATTACTGGATTTCTGTTTAGATGCACGATAACCGGTAGAACATTGACTATCACTGGATAGCACAGGTTTAATTCACTTTTCGTCCATAATCCTGCATTTTCAGAGTCCTTCACCTGCGGACTGTCAAGCAGGTTATTTAATATCCTACGAGCAAAAGCAGAACGCATTTTTCTACAGCATGCAAATTTCAAATACATGCCCATATCCTCACAGAGCTAAGAAATATATTTGTGAAATGCTTTGAAAACCAAAACAGCAGTACGCATGGGCTTGCTTTGTTTTAGGAAGCAAAGTGAGATGATGGGGTGCTTCTTTCCTCTATTACCTGAAAAAAACCCAACAAACCAACCAAACCTCAAAACCCCCGAAACACATAACAGACCAGCTTTTTCAAGGGGCTGCATGCCACTGCCTTTATTTGACATCTGTATTTCTTTGCACTTTCATATAGATGGACACTGAAGGTTGTAGCCATGTCACATCACGCCCCTTACTTCCTCCCATTGGCCCAGCCTTTGCAGATCACTTTCATGGCTGCTGTAAGTTTGCAGTTAGCAAACCTTAACGTCCATGCAAAGTCAGGTGACTGCAGAGAAAGTCATCTGTGGACAACAGGTCTCATGTGCTGAGCAAGACCGCACGGATGTGTAAAATAATGATCATTACCCCTGTATCCTAGAAGCGGGCCAAAGTCTGCCAACTACTCACTGCTACAAACTGCTGCTGTTGTTGGGCAAAGTAATTTCATTGCAGTTTTGTGTGAGCATGATGAACAGCTGCTCTGGGATTTCCTGAAGGAGATTTCCTTGTTCCTTCAGAAATTAGGTGGATGAAAAAGGGTGGTGCTGTAGTTTGGTTCTAGATATAAAAAAAACTGGGACACTGTACCTCATCAGTTGAGCTGGCCAGAACAATTAATTGGTCAAAGACGTAATAACCAGTTGACCCTACAATGATCTTACCAGTTATCATTAAATGTGCTAACAGTAAAAGAGACCCACCTATTTCTTTTGCAATATATCCGGAGAGAGAGAGAGAGAGAGAGATCAGCTGACCTCTGACATTAGGTCAAGTGCTCAACGGAACCGGTTTTTGGAACATGAACTGTTTTTTGAACGCGGGAAATAGGGAACCTACGATTCAGTGGCCAACAGTGAGCCACATCCTCAGTGCATGTGCATCTCTGGCAGCTCAATGCCTCAACACATTACCTTGTACTGGGCCATTGAACTCGCGCGTGGGGCAATAAAGGTGATATAGTTATAAAAGGTCCCATGGAATCTCCCAAAGGTTTCTAGGTGGATGTACTACCTGCCCACACTTGTTTGCTCATGCATTCATTACCACTCCCCTGCACCTCCCCCGCCAACAATTGGCTGCATTTCAGTGGCAGAGGACATAAGTCTTGTGCAAAGCAGGTAAGTACTCTGCAAAGTGCTTGGAGTCCCGCTAGGATTAAACGCAAGCGTATATATTAAACTGCATTGAGGCATTTGTTTCTGTCCTTCCCCTCTTCCCCACCCCCTACCCCTCTTTTCCTGGCAAAGAATGGGTACTGACTTGGCCAATGTAAAGCCTTTGATTTATTGTCAGGCTCCTATCTCATCTCAAGTGCTTCTAAATGGCGCATTCCTGCAGTACCACTGACTGCTGAGAGTCAGACTCAGCCCTTCTGCCAAAACGTGCAATTGAAGGGCAACAGGGAGGAGTGGGATGAAAAAGGTGGCGCACACTCCACACTAGTGGAAGGGGAGAGGGACACTGGACTAAAATGAAGCTCACACTGGTGCACGTGCTGTACAAACTAAGCAATCAATGAAGAGAAGATGATCATAATGCTTCCCCTTGACTGCAGTTGCTGTGGGCAGATTACATATTTAAAATCGCACTGGGCTGCAAGGAAGTCTCTAATTACCAACCTTACTGCATCCTTGCTCTCTCGGAGGCAGAGGAGCTGCTGCAAAGCTTATCTCAATTGCATCCTGCACCTAAACGATCTACGTGCAAAAGCAGGAAACCCCACGGTCAGCTGAACACTGGCAAGGCAAGCTGACTTGCCATTCCATCTGGAGGATGCTGAGGGCGGACTGCTGCACATACAGGGCAGGCTGTACTAGTTGGGACTAATGGGGAAGGCTAGGTTTACCAAGTGTTTCCAAACTCTGAAGTTAAGGGTGGGACAACTAGCTGAGCTAACTAGATCCAAAGCTCGAGACCCGTGCCTCTGACAACGTCCTGCTGCCCCTGGCCTTCTGCCAAAGGTACTTCTTAGCAGTCTCTGCCTCTGCTATTATTTATTATTTAATCCCGTAATTACATTACCTAACTCTAAAGTATCAAGGTACACCTTGCATGCAAAATGCCACCAAATGAAGCTGTCGTATACTGCCATTCAGAGTTGAGCATTAAATTCTAGTATAAACGACTAGGCAAAATGAGGCCTGTGAGGTCTTAAACTACAAGCAAGCACCGATGCGTGCATAGTCTGTATAGGCAGCTATCACAAGCATGTATGCAAATGGCCAACTAGGTCATTTTTCTGTATGGTTCTATACATTTTTTTCCAGGAACATTTTCTGTACGATCATTTTATGGTCTAGTCAACATTCCTGGCCAAAGTGATGCACAATCTATTTTTAAAGGTTAATATTAGGTTTTCAGAATCGTTATTTCAGTTACGCAGATGGGTCCCCCACCAAAGCTGGTCTTAGGGACTCAAGCTGCCTAGCCAGTCCAATGCGTGGCTCACCCCTCCATTACTCCAGCTGGATGCCGCCATCATTTCACAGTCTTACAGGCTTCACCAGAGTTACATCCATATGAGCATGAAGCAACAGAGCTGACGTTTTATAGCCTCAAGCTCACCACACGTCCCTTCTCATGTGGCTCTTGATATCAAAGTTCAACTTGCACTTTCAAAAGAACTTCTAATGGACTCTGATAACAGAAAACCTTTCCTAACCAGGAGAACTAAGCAGATAAAGCTAATGACCACACTGCCTATCAATGAACTCTGCTCAGGAAATGGTCTTAAAATATAAAAGTCCTTCCTTCCCAGTCACAGAATGGAGGTCAGCTGCCGAAGAAGCTGCACTTGCAATGCCCCATTCTGCACAGGTATGGGTGCACTGTCTGAGGAGAGACAAATGCGTGACAGCAATTTCTCACTTGGGCAGAATGAGAAGATTTTAGCTTGGCTGTCATTCCAATTATTTTTTTTTTAGCATCTTCCCTCAACTTCCATGAATGACTTATCCTGAATGGCAGTACAGTCCAATTGGTAGGGAATTAGATGAAGAGTAAAATCTGGGCAATATTCCTCCCTGTGCTGGTGACTTGCTGCATGTCCTGGGACAAGGCAGTTCACCTCCGTCTCATTTCTGTTAAATAGGCACACCTCCGTTCAGCACGGAGACCTATCACTGAGAATCCCACACGTGGCAGGTACTACTGAACGCAGGTTTGCGGGGCAACATCTCCAAATGAGGCCTTTGTTTTTATGGTGCTTGTGTGAAGAAATATCACATACACACCCAGTTCTAACCTACACTGGTCAACTGTTGATATAAAGATACATGCACATATACGTACGCCAGTTTGCAAAAAGAATATGTAGCCAAACAATCCAGCGCCGCACACTGAAAGCGTGCACACAAAGTAGTCTGCATATACATTTTGCTGTCGCCATTTGCGCAGAATGAAAGTTTGGCTCTTCAAAGCGAGGCATCCTTGTTATAAATGCCTACAACGAGCAGTTTGTAACAGACACGGACTGACATTCAGAAGATAGGTGTATCAATGAGCCGGCTACAGTAATTGGAGGCAAATGCAGTGACCTCCAGAACAAACTCTCAAGATGAAAAGGATTGGTAGATAAAGTATTTAAATGAACTGAACTGCAGGGAGTTGCACCGAGTTCATATTAGTCATTTGGGTGTGGATGTCAATGTCTGGCCAACATGATAAGTGGATCCCCCTACCTCCTACACACGCAGTATTATTCAGACATCACCTGATCTGCCCTGGCAACTACAGTGAGGAACAGCAAGTGAACCACTCTGCCTTTGTTCCTGGGAAACCCAAGATGCACTGGACTGCTAGCTTCATAGCACAATTTGCATCTTTCCCAGATAAAACGCTGCTGGAACGACACTGATCCAACTTAAAGTCTTGCTATCTTAAATGAACATCTGCAGTGATTTAGCCAGATGCACAGAAGTTAAAGCCCTGCTAATGACCTATAACAGCTAAAAGTTAAGCTCCACTGGAAGCACTGCTGGCCATTTTCTGCACTATTGGATACATATACCCTTACAGCAATCCAAGGAGGCATTCACAAGGTGATCTGCTGTGCACCATGCTTCCCTCTCTCTGTGCAGAAGCAGAGTCCATAAATGAGCTTTTATTTAGGCAACTTGCTTATCACCTTGAGAGCTCAAGAAAGAACTTTAGGGCACCAGACAATTCATTTATAGAAATGGAGGAGAGGTCGGGATGGGGACGGAGGGAGGGAAAATTGTTTCTGTGTCAAATAGAAAAAGTTGCTTCATTTTTCCAGCTTGTCCTTCTCTAGAATTCCTAATCAGAGGATCTCAAAATACTTAAATTTCAGAGGAAGTTTGCACTAGCAATGGGAACAAGTTATGATACTTAATCCTGACTTTTGGCAACAAGACCAAATCCAGAGGTACCATGTAATAGCTCTCTACCTCACAGCAAACTAATAGTAAGCTTCATAGCCACTTTTACTTTAAAAAGTAATTAAGACAGTAAGATATTGGGAGCTGGAACAGGCCCATGGGGGAAAATAATAATAATAATAATTATTAAAAAAAAAAAAAATCAGTCTCAAGTCAAAGCAATGCTGCCATGGACTAGGCACACCAATCTGTTAAATCAGTGCCTTTAATGTTCGTTAGCATAATGCTTTTAATATACATTGTGCAGGGCTCTTGTATTCTAGATTCTTTCAAGCTATGCTTTGGCTTTTTACATCTAGCTGCTAACTTCCTTTTGTGTATTACACGGTAATTTAATTGGCCTTTACACACAAGGAAATGTGCTATAACGTCTTCAATGTATTTTAATGTATTTGTTCTCATGATTAGGATTTTTTTTTTCCACCGACTCAAAATTTCTGCATGCTAAAAGGTACATTATGTAACCAAAATTTAGATGCAACTCTGAAGCCAGTAGCTTTCAAGGCAGAAATGTAGGTAATTCCAAAAACAGCAGCTTCACAACTGCATCTGCAATGTTTCACCGTGTTGAAGAAACACACAAAAGGATGCTCCATTACAGCAACAGAACTTAAATACTTGATGAAAAAAATAAATCAAGAAGCACAAGAGCTACATGAGGCCACTTGCTTGGGAATTAGGGCAAGAGGAAAACATTGAGACAGATCCTGTAGTCCATATGGGTTTATCCAGACAAGCGTGGGTGTGTGGTATGTGGCACCGCAGACACATCTGCCCCATATCGCACAGGCCATCTCCACACTGTACCTTGCAAAAAGCGGGGTGGCGCATATGGCAGCAGCGCGTGCCGCCCAAAACTGGAGCCTGGCCGGTCCGACCCATACCCCAGGTGGCGGCCAGGCTTCCTGCCGTGGCTGCAGCTCCAGAAGGCCCCCAGGACTCCAGATAAGGCTGCTGCTGCTGGGGCCAGCACAGTTGCTGGCACCAGCCTCCCTTACCCCACCCAGCGTAACCTGCCATGCACCAAATCACGCGTGGCAGAGGCGTTCCCCGGGGACAAGGAGCAGCGGCACAAAGGTGCTGCTACTTCTCCCCAGGGAAACAAACGTGGACGCGCCCCATGCACTCGAGCACATTCATGCTTCCCTTCCCAAGTTAATAAAGCTGTGTAAATACTTGTGTTGAACAGTGATACTACATTGCAGCCTCTGGAAAGAGAAGTGCCCAGGCTGCGTCACTACCAAAGATGTTAGAGTGCCACCTTCAGTCTGTTTACACGGGGAGAAAATCCCTTCTAAATCTAAAAGGGAAATGATTAGACTTTGGAAGAGCATGTGCTTGCAGCAGACATTAGGCAATCTCAGATTCCCACCCACTCCCAATACAAACAGACAAAATAAAACAGCCTCTCCAGCAGGGTAAATTGAAACCTTGGAACCGGTGGCGTGTTTGAAAGGCTTTCCCCTTGCCTTGTCTTCTAAATTTGTTTCTATGATGATGAAAACAAAAAGTCTGGAGTCAAACATAAACCGCACACCAACTCCTATTCACATCATCTCGAGCAGACGAAGCATTTCTACCTCTCACTGAAGGATTTCGGAGGGGCAGAGAGTTGGAGGGTTCCACATTTGTGTTTCTGGGAGAAAGGAACAAAGGAAACTCTTTGTGCCACTAATGAAATAATGCCAAATGAGACACAGAGAGAAGCTTGCCCCCCTGGGGTTTCAGAAGGGTTTCTCTGAAACTGTCTTAGTGCTATTTAAAACTGGCTAATGAAAACCAATGACCGAGGCCTCTATCCAATGATACAGCTATTTCCACTGCACCTATTGCTGTTTCCTGTTACATACATGATATGTAGATGATATGCTGTGCACAACTCCCTCACAGTTCAACGCAGTAGATATAATAAGAACCATCGACAGCATTTCTGCAGCTGAAAATTAAACCCTTGAATTCTGGCAAAGGGTCTGCAGTTTCTCAGCAACTGCTGCACTAAAATTTAAGGCTTTTTTTTTTTTTTTATTATTTGCTTGGGAAAAACCATGTCGAAAACGAAAAGACTCCACAATCAGAAAATTTAAAAGCCAACACAAAACCATCTTTTCTCAAAGTACTAGTTACTATAGTAGGCTAAATAAAGAGGACAATATAATCAAGTCAGCCTACAGGCAGGAGCAGCAAAATGCTCAGTTATCTCACTGTGCTAATCCTCTATCAGGTGATTGCTCACAAGATTTTTTTAAGCCCTTGTTACCGAGGCAGAAATGCAACTAGGACATACACTTCAATGACCCCGAAGTAACATGTATAACCTCGGAGAGATCTCAGTGGGATTTACATTCCGAACTGGTTAATGTTCACCGTCCATTTAAAGGTATGCATTACCTCTACAGTAAAAAGGGCTGTAAAGATAAATGAGACCACAAGTCCCACGGTACCCATTTCACCATAAAAATAATTCATGAGGCTGACAGCAAAAAAAAAAAAAAAAAAGTGTGTGTGTGTGTAAACTAACTGTAGATCAGGAACAGCTCTCTCTCTCAACCCTAAAACAGGACATACACATTAGACATGAGTTTGACACAGAATACAGCTCCAGGAGTTATGAAGCTGCACTCTGAAAAGACACGATATTTAATTCTCTCCTCAACAGACATTAATTGTGATTTATTACTTTAATAAAGCAGAGGTCAGTTTAGGATCCTTCTATTGAAACAGGTTATAACACAGATTACATTCGACCCAATGCTCCAAACTTGAAGGGAAATATTCTCTTTTCTGCTACAGGGTATTCGTTTCAGAACGGAATGGTTTCCCTTCCACCTATGGGACCACTCTACAGCATGGAGTGGATCTAGGGCATCATTATTAGTCCCTACCCACTTTGGCACTTGCATGCAAATATGTTAAAGGCTTAGCAGCTACAGGTACAGAAGATGAAGACTGCTCTGTAACTACCATCCGACACCCCACACAAACACCCACCCACCCTTGAAATCTTCATCCATGAAATCTCTTCTTGGAGCCAACCCTCTTGCCCAGAAATTTCACACGGCCATTCTACCTTTAGGTACACTCTCCGATTAAGGGAACATTTTAACAAAGTCAGGATATTAGATCGAGTAAAGCTGTTTGGGTAGGACCTCCTCATGCTCTTTCACAGAAGGAGAGACTCCAATCATATAGACTAATAATGCCAGATTTGAGAACACCAGAATTCACTGTCTGTCTCGAACTTGTCCCAGACAGATAGCAATCCCGGCAGAAAAGGTGCTTCTAACTCACCTTGATCATTTCTGCAACGTAACTTTCTGGTCCAGTATATTCTGTTGAATCTTTAACTTTTACTAACACAATAAAACACAAATAGTGCCACATATTGTGCTCTTCTTTTATATGCTCTTCAAATGTGACCGTCTTGTTATCAAACTTATCTCTTTCCAAACCTAAGGAGAGAAGCCACATATCACCCTTATTAGCATTTACGAACTCTTACAAAAATTGAAAAAGAATTCTGAGAACAGGAAAAAAGCATTTTCAGTTTGCTGCATTTCAATGTTAAGGATGAAATGCATGCTTGAATAAACAGAGGCACAGGGATTAACTCCCTACAAAGGGCATTAGATGGGGGAGAAACAATACGGAATTGTACCACTAGCACTCATTACATCTAGTAATACTACAGTGAAATAAGCAATGTAGAGAAAGCAATCAGCAGTTAGGTGCATTTCATGGAAATAAAGTTATTTTTCTTTATTTCTTTCTGGAATAAAAGTGAATGCAGAACTCAGCAGCTGCTCTGCAATAAATTTCCATTGCATAGTTATACTGCCCTATATACTCATGTAAATTCTGTATCCATGTGTAATTTAACCACATGAACCTCCCAGCCTTAAATGTTTCACTTCAGTGAACTCTGAACTAACTGCTTTGCAGAAACCACTACACATCCCAGAATCTTCAAAAAGATCCATTTTAGTTAATCCCAGGCTCCAACATAAGACTGTTGTCTAAAACATCTGGGAAACACAAGCTTAAGAACTAGGTCAGCTAGAGCAGACATAGCAAGTGTCATTTATAGAGATGGCACACTCCCATTCCCAAATTCTGTGCCAGGCAATTAATTGAATTAGCAGGCTAAACAAATTCTCCATCCTGTAGGCAAAAGACAGCACCAGGAGGGGTCTCTCAATCAGGATCCTCTCCATGAAGATTGAGATTGGGGAGAGCTTTCAGACCCCTGAAAACAGGATGTAGGCCTGATACTTAAGAAAATCAGCTGGCTGAAAAATGCAATGGCACATGTACCAACACGGTACGGCTCTGGTTTCCCAAAGCCAAACACACTGCCCAGGGAGCTCCCTTTGGGCTAAGATGAAAGAGCTGCTGGCTCTAAAAGCAACTGTTTCTATACTCACCACAGATAAAGCAAGTTGTTTTTAAAATTTCTTCTTTCTTCTGTTTTTCACTCCTTAGATCAGCAAATGTATCAATGATCACACCAAAAATCAAGTTAAGGACAATAATGATCACCATGAAGAAGAAGAGGAGATCATATATCACTCTAGCAGCAAAGAGAGGTTCCTGCAAGATAAATATTTTAATAATTAACCCAGACCAACCAAACACTCACCCCTTACAAGTTCTCTCTATCATATTTTAGCAGCAATATTATGCCAACCTACAGCCTCTTCCCCCTGAGATCTGCTACTGCAAACCACCGCTCTACATAGTTTTCCAAGGCTAATTTAAAAACAAAAACCAAGCATCTGGCTAAAACAGAATAAAAAGAGGGAAAAAAAAAAGAAAGATGCCAATTAGCTGACTGATACTGGTTGACATGCGAGGCTAGTTCCCTTCTACTTGCTATCGACAAGGCTTCTTCCCCTTCCTTGTGCATCTTGCCTTTATTTTCTCTCTCTTCCTGATCACTTGATTTCTAAACCCAAAAGCTATAAGCTTTGTTTTTTTCCCCAGTGTGAGGGTGGCATAATCACCTCTAGCTCTGCATAAAGAAATAAGAAGTTGCATCTTTTCCCAGCAAGTTCACAGTAAACATTTCCTCAACAGTAATTTCTATCACATATGCTAATGACACAGTCCTCTCAGGTAGCTGAAGCAGGAAGCCAACTGCAGCTAGGTTTGCTAGTGCCTGTTTTACTACTGATGAAGAGTAAAGGCATCAAAAGACCCTAAGAATCCCATTTTCCAAAGTAATTTGGGAGCTGAGTCCTATTAGGACTTACGCGATTCACACCATTTTACCCGAAGGCCAGGCTGAAGACTGGGAGTAATGAGTAAATATGGAATAAAGATACAGTTCTGCACTCTGGGGCCTGACAGGCAGGCAGCTACGCTAAGAAGGGAAATAGGACCATCTCCCCTGACTCAGAAAGGGAGGCATCTCTCACTTTGTCTGGTAGTGCTAGGACGCACACGTTTCCCCTCTCACCAGCCACGTGGCTTTGAGAAAAACTGCACAGAAAAGCAGAGGGACTGCAGCCAGCAGGAGCAGCTGCACACGCAGCCAAGGCAGAGGCCTTTGGACGCTCCAAGAACTTCCCCCAGCTCTGATCGGACTTTCCCCATCCTATGCCCACACAACAGGAAACCTCCTCCTCCCTCCGTCTCTTCACATCCGCTTCATGCAGCATTGAAACCATTCCTACAATCTCTTCTTCCCTGCCTTGTCTCCTCCCAGCAGTTTTCCATTCAGCTTCTCTCAGAACCGTGGTACTTGCATCTTTGCTTGTGCAGCATGGCTCTTTCCTTCCCCTGTACCTGCCTGGGAGGCTCTTTGGGACGGGGCCTGGTTGATACTTTCGGTTTGTACGTAGGGCTGAACCCACTATCCTTGGGTTCTACGACAATAATCATACTAATTAAAAATAATAAAAATGGATCCATCAGCAGGCTCATTTGGACATGCTGCTGCTTAATCTGATTCAGCTTTGCAGAGATTTAACCATAGCAGGGTCTTTTTCAGATAGTCACACACGTGCGCATGCACACACACAAATAGACAGTGTATACAACCTTCTCCTCAACAGAACTAGATCTCTAACCTTATTTGGTTATCACTCTTCCACCCCCATTCAGTGTTAATTTACCTCTTTGGATGGTTTCCTGAGCACATCTCCTACTCCACCCCCACTCCTGAGCCCATGACTCAGTACAGTAACAATGCACATCAGTAACGTCTCGCACGTATGCTCTTTATTCTCTTCCTCGTTTTCTTCAGAAATCAGTTCTATTAACACAGCAAGCAAAGACACGTTTAAAATGGCAAGAAGTTAAGTTTTAAGTATTTCTCTCTGTTTTCTGAATTATCTAGCTGGCAGCTAGGAGTCTTCTTTTCTCCCTTTTAAAACAGTATCAGAGACTTTAATCATATACATTTCTAGTGAGCATTGTAAATAGTCATAGTACAACTTGTTAGGGACAGAAGAGGAGCTGATCAACTGGTCTTCATTTCTGGCTTTTATGTCCCTCTCTTTCCCACCACTGCAATTCTTTCTGGTTTCAATGGCTGTCTGACTGCCTACATTTTCCAACGACTCTTTAGGGGTTTATGGGAAGCTGTACGGCAGTCTGAAGGCTTAGCCTCTCACACTATAGGTCTGGCAAAAACTGTGCAGGCTTTGAGTTACGTTCTCAAGCAGTAGCCTTGAGTCTTGTGTTTCTAATGGCCAGAGTGCCAATACAGACTACTGAAATGTTTTCCAAGAACAGAACCAGCTTGGCTCTAACCACACAGGTTATAGTCCCGATCCACACTTTCAGTTGTGGGAGCTCAAGAACGTGTGTAAATTCTACGCACAACAACACAAACATGCCCTACACCCTTCTCCAAACAAAACCTCCCCACACCAGTGGCAAAAAACCCTTTACAACTTTCGTGTTATATAATAGGATAGGAATTGCACAGCTCTTTCATTGCAAAAGATGAACCAAATCAAAACTTCAGGTCCAGAGATCTGTAAACACTTCGAGTGTTTGATGGTGATCAGAGATGCGCGAGCTATACCAGCTTTGACTGTAGATAAGTATCAATATCGATTTGAATATAAAAAAAAATTGTGATGTTAAAAAAAAAAAAAATGTCTCCTGGGACTTCTGCTAGTCTGAGCATATGTACAGACCAATAATATCATCCCCTTCCTCCCACAGCTAAAAACAACCAAAAGAAACTATTAGGTATCAACACTGCTCCATGATTTATCACTGGGGGACACGTGAGCAACAGACACTCCTCTTGAGGATGGACTCACCACCAGCCCTGACCTTTGAAACCCTGAAAACACATTACGGCTTTATTTGAATGAAGAATATTAACGGTCTTTATTTTCTCATAGCTAGCACCATAAATCTACCTAAAGCAGTAAATTAAATTTGTAGGAAATTAGCTAAAATACTTCACTACTCAGTTTAAAGGCTAATCATTATACTACACATGACTGCACAATTATATTATCGTTCATGTCTAGTTCCTTGATATATATTTTTTGAAATGCATGTTACCCATTTACTCTGTTTACTATTGACTAAAATTAGAATCCTTGGCTAACTACCTTGAATAATACCCATATATCAATGCTTGATGGCCTTTTCCACATTAACAGTTGGGACTGATTTTACATGCAGAGAGATCCACTTCCGAGGTCAAAATGGATGATCTGTTCTAACAACTGTCAATAAAAGTGCAAATTGCATCACTTCTCCCTGCAATTTCTTTCTTTTTTAAATTAAAAAATGAACATCTTTCAGCACAGTTCATATTATTGCTATGGATCATTTGTTGCTTTTTCTCCCCCCTAGTCTAAACAGAACTTCATGTACCAGCTGCCATTTACAATAGAGGTGGTGGGATAAATTAATCCTCCCTCAAACCAGATGTGCTTATGATATAATCCAACAGAGCCAAATAAAGATTTTATTTATTTATTTTTTTTAAAGTAAAGTAAAGGTACAAACCTCAAAGAGAGTGAAAATTAAAGCTGTGGTTTTAGAGTTCAGTAGTAAGACACCTACCTTTTGAAGGAATGACTGAAGAACAGTTTTCCCCACTACCTGCTTTACATACATCTGAATACAGGAACTCCCCAGTCATGGTCTCACCAGAGTCTGTGCGGTCTATAAACAGGCAAGTTGTGGCATAAAAAATGCAGTTTAATACTGACTCAGTTTTTATGCAACTGATTCATAGATATTAAAGCAAACTAATATTAACACATAAAGATAAGTAACTATGAATATAAACCTCAGGTAGGTTCCCTGGACCTCTGGACGATTACAAACCTACTAAAAACTCTTGCATTTAGTATTTTAAGATAGTTTAATGAAGGACAAAATAAAAGTATTTTCATTGCTTGATACTAGGACCATGCAATCATTTTATGTACTCATTAGCTTCCACATTTAAGAAGTACAACAGTTAGACCTGTTCTAATGCACCATGGGTCCAGAGGGACTTTCAAAATAATGCCAATTAAAATAAGGGGTGGAGTTACTGCGTGTCAGCTGATGCTACGTAATGGTTGCGTGCGTCTATGCTAGCCCAGGGTAAGTGGAGGTTGCACATTCAGTCATTCCTGCCCTGCTGTTCTTATCTGGAGGCATTACCCATGGCAGTACAGCCTGCTGGTGCCAAGCAGGAATTAACCTGCTGAAACAGTAGTTACTTTGGTCTACTTTTCATTTACTACAGGATAAATCAGATGTATGACAGTACCATGCATCAACAGGTACATGGTAAGTGCCCCACCTTTAAAGTGGTATAATTTCTTCATCTTATCTGCAGCTTTATTCAGGAGACATTTCTCATGGTGCCTCAAAGGCTTGCATTTACAATGCAGTGCAAATATCAAACATCCTTGGTGTCCTTGGCATTTGACCAATTGTACAAACAACCCGAAATAAAAAAAAAAAATTGGTAAGGTTGGCACTTCTAGCTTGATAAATGGTACAAATCAAAACCTCTGGCAGTGGGGGAAGCAAGTAATGCTTGTCTGCATAGTTCAAGGTTCATGCAAAAAAAAGCAGCAAAGCACTCAGAAAAAAAGTTTCTTCGCCACCCACTAAGGTGCTTGCTTGAGGTTATTAGGGGTGGGGGGGGGTGAAAACAATCTTTACTTGAAACAAGCAACTCTTAAATTCAGAAGAAACCTGCAGCAGAACTTAAGTTGAAACCAAGTATTTGGTGGAGGTTAATGCTTTGTAAACAGATTTTGAGAAAATTAATAAAGGAAATATGTAGACTGAGCCCACTGGAGCAGAAATCAGAGTCCACTTCACTTTATTTAGATTTATTTTAATATTAAATGAGTCTTTCTCCAAGGTTGATTGGTGAATGGAGTTCAAACTACCATGAAAAGCCAAAAATGACCTTCTGGTTCTAGCAAACCAAGGCAGTATAATTCCACAGATAGTGAGCTCCGCAGAGGAATAGCATATGCCTCAAATCTACATGCAATAAACCAGGAAAGAATAAGGTTGAGCTGGGTAGGATGATGATGACTGTTCTACCATGCAGTACGTGAGAAAACCTCCAATGAAGGAAAAGGAGAGAGTTTAAAAATGCCAACTCCTATGTTTTTGGTTTTAGTGCTAGTTTATCAAAAAACACCAGGCTTATTTATTCCAATTGGTCGTACAGCATATTTCACAGAAAACAGGATCTGTTGTACTCAGTCCTAGGAGGTGCTGAATAATCTTTGCAAAATAAAGGCGTTCAGCATGTCACAGGAAATAACTTTTGCAAAGTTTACAAGCATAAAGAGTTTTAAGTGTCCCATACCTACCTGGCAATAACGTTTCATTGGGCAGCTTATCTACTTCCAGGATAAAGTCATCTTTGAAGAACAGGTACCCCACTATCGAGAACAGGTAAACCAAGATAAGTGCAAGAACAGCAGTCAGGATGATGGACCGTCCATTGCGAGTGACACTTTTAATGACATTCAGCAAGGTCTCTTCTCTATACACCAAGTCAAAAAGCTGCAAAAAAGGGCAGGTCAAGTCCTTTCATAAAATTTGCTACCAAAAGAAGCAGGGTTGTTACATTTTGGAATAATATACAGAGGGATCTTAAAAGCCTAACTGCAGTGTTTTGAAATTGAAAAACTTGATACTGAAAGTGTAAGCTGCTGGAATAATCACCCATAACTACTTGGAATAGAAGAACTGCCTCTCCGGTTTTGGTTCAGGTATTCTCAATAGGCCTCTTACTCCCCCCAACCCCTCCAAACACATGCAAGTCTTGGCACACAAGCTTATTTGGGTTCAGGGTAAAGGAACTTTTTCCTCTGTCTCACCTCTTTTCAGTTCCAAATTAAAAAGAAAAATTTAGCTGGCAGCTTTTTGAAGAGTCTTTTTTATTATTAATAAATAACAGGTACAGTTAAAATAAGGAGATTTCTGGCTGGGAGTAAATTAGTTGTAGTGATGACATTGTTTTTCTTTCCAAATTTAAGTTGCTTTGTAGACAAATACTTCCTTCCCTTCCTGCTCTTGTAGATCTTGGGGATATCACTGACAAGGCCCAGCCAGTGATCAAGCTTTAGTTAACAAGGGTAGGATAAGAAAACTGGAAAAGGTGTGGTGGCAAAACAAGCCTCGTGCAGATTCTGCTAAGATACTCTGTACAGGCATCCTGGGAGGCCTACTACTACGTTACAGCCCCTTTTCTACAATCCTTCCCATCAGCCTGCAGATATTTTATGATAGAAAAGTTTGGCTGATACATAGATGACCTTTCTAGTGGTAAATGTGTTTTCCAACTTCCCTTAAATGAATACAAAAGAAAAATCCCAGTTCAGTTGCAAGATAATATAGCAAGCAACAAGCAAGTGGAGAAAAACTCGGAGTGCCAAAGGGGCTCAGAGGCTCACTTGAAAAACACTTTCTCCTCCCTGCTACAGATATATTTGTTCACTTCTCCCTTTGAATAGTATTGTGCTCCTCACTGTACTTGCCACAGCTAGTGGGAAAAAAAAAACAACTTATGCCCGGCATCCTCATTGCTCACCCAAGGCTTAGAAACATGCTCAGAGATCAAAGAAACCTTCCAAAACAGATGAAGTCCTCAGAGCAGCAGGACATGCAGGCAATGGAGAACAGTTTGTCATCATCTAGATGAATTTGCTTCTCATTCATGCCAGGTTGAAGTCCTTTGAATGACCCCCTTTGTAATTGTGTATATATTTATAATCCTACCTTTTAAGTTAACCTATCTTTTAAGTCAGTCAATGAAACAGGCAAGTCTTGTATAAGGTCCCCAAGTAGAAGAAACACAAAAGTCTTTCATTTTCTTTCACAAGGTAAGGAGAGCATGAATGTGGCAGGGGCTATATAAGAGGGCTTACAGAACAGCCTTAAGTAAAATGCCCTGACCTTGGCCTCCTGAAAAATAACCACGAAAATGATGATCTTTGGTAGCTATGAAGGAAATGGAGAGTATTGGCTCTATTTCTGGGTAGAAAGTACCGAAATATTTTTTTTCATCCAGATATTACTGCAATTTGAAGGTTAGAAATATAACGACAGAAGTCAAAAGGCAAGAGGAATACCTACCAATAAGCTATAGAAAAATTCATGTACGAAGAGTCCCATAGCACAAATAAGAAGGTACAGCAGATGATAAAGAAACTCCACATCCAAGATCATTGCCTTGTATCCTCTAGTGAAGGTTCCACAGTTACCCACAAAACTCATCACAAAAATTGTTTTATTACAAACCTAAGGGAAAATTTACAATAAAATAAAATTAGCTGCAGTGAACACCACATGGACTTGAAAATTACAGAAGTCAGTTTTAAGAGTCCATAGCAATTCAGCACAGAACAACAACAGAACTGTTGTAAAATGCTTGTTAGGTGGCTGAACAATGTAACCCCCGGGTCTAATTTTACCTTCTACTGCATCTCGATTGCCCCAATAGAGTCAAAAAGAAAAAAAGGCTATTTACATGTGTTACTTATAAAGCATGTGTACTGCTATCCAACGTATTTCAAATCAATTATGTAAAATAATTCTCTCACTTGGAACAGATTACATATACATATAGCTAGGGCAATAAGTAGTCCATATATAATATGGATCCATACGTAATATAGATATAATATAGAATCCATATACAATATGGATTCTTTATTGCCCTAGCAAGATCCTTAACCATTTTGCCACCATCCCCTTTGTTCTCCATTGGAAGCTCTTAAAGGAGATGCGCGCACACATCTCCTTGAAGAGCTTCCAATGGAGAACAAAACTCAAAGGCACTGAACGGTGGCAAAATGGTTAAAGATCTTGCTAGGGCTCCACTGATGTGAATTCAGGCCCTATTCTGGACTTGTGCTAACTGCTGCCTCAAGTCCTCCACCCAGTTGTAAATGGATAGCCAGTCAGACTTGGGAGTAGAACGGCAGCTGGACGTGCTGCTATCACGCAAGCATGATAGGCCAATACTCAGCTGGACCTTGAACTGGTTTCGATGGAAACGCTTGTTAATAAGCAGGTATTACATCTGCCAATATCAATGGGCTCACAGATGCAACTGAGGCTATCCGGCACTACCACAACACCGTCACCACCACCACCACAAACACAATAACATGACACTAGAGTACATGGCACTTTGAAATGCACCTGGTTGAAAAGATGTGCAGTTAAGCAGTCTACTTTAAAAGCAGTTATATAATAAATACAGGAAGACCCCCAGAGATGAAGGCTTTGCACCGCTTCTGTTGGTTTTGACAAAAACACTTTCCATTTGCTTTACTCGTCCCCAGACCACAAATGTTTGGATTTGAGTCCTAATAAAGCTTTCTCCAGTGGCTGAACCTGCACGTTCACTCTACCCACTACCGTAGCAAAGCGATTAGTGTCAGACTTCTGGCTGGCAGATATGCTGCAGACAGGCATTTGGGAAATGCACTGTTTAGTCAAATCTTACACAAGCTCTTAACTACTGTAGCTTCAATTCTGAATAAGGGAAGTGTTCGAGCAAAAAGCACTCTTGAGTACTTGAGGGTCTCTCAGACGTCTTGGAGTTCCTGGCTGAGTTGGAAGCTGTTATTAAAATTGCAACAAAGCAGGGGAAAGCCTTGGGGCTCTTAAACGTAGAAGGGGAAGAACATTTGAATGAACCACAGCAGTTGGATTAAAAACAATCCAATTAGGGAATTGCCTTTTACACAAACTCTGCCACACTGTTACAGACTGAGTATTTTAGTCTGACATTTTCATGAGGGGATAAAAAATTGTTATGTAAGCTGCAACAATTTCAATAGAATTTACTTGATACTTACATTAAATGCACCCAGAAGAAATAAGGTAGGCTGTAAACCTACTGAAAATATTAGCCGTAATATTGTAGACGCTATTAAAGCTCGGATACCATGGGGCTTAGGAAGAGCTATAACTATGGCCAAAGATATCAGCATAGCTGTCCAAAGTAAGACCGATAAGTGAGTCTCTAGTGTATCTGCAGTGGGGGAAGGAAAAAAGAAAGGAAATTCAATCTCTTAACTACCAAGTATAAGGAAGACAAGATTAGCTAGATAAATGCCACATTATGCAATTACTGTGCAACATCAGCCCATCTGGTCCAATGTGAAGCATTTCAGATAGGTGAGTGGCAAATCTGAGCCCAGGACCTCAGGTACATTTTAATTAAATATATTGCTTGAACACATAAGGCATTATGCAAGCACCAAGCATTATTATTAAAAAGTTTCTTCATTTTATTGTACATTAGATGCACCAAACATAATTGAGCATAATTGAATGCAGAAGAAACAGATTTTTTCTAATGCACTCAGGAGCTTCCGTGAATGGGTGGGTGAAGGAAGATGACAAGTTTCTGAGCCTGACTCCCATTCCAGTCTCCTTTTATGCTTTCAGTCAAAGCCCTTGCACCAGTTTTTGTTGTCTCTTGTTATTTCCAGTTCTATTTAGAGTGTCCCATGAGGCCATCTGCTTATATAACATCAGCCGGCATGGCTAAAAATACACTTCCGTTAAAGAACCATAAAAAAAACCTGGCCTAACACACTGTCACACTCTGGGTCTACTTCAAATGTGAACAAGAATCACTTCATAATAAGGGCCACACATAAAAAGGTGTATGTCTCCAGACTATTGGTACAGCAGTGGGGAGCAGACCAGAGGGTAAGAGTATTGCCCTTGCATCAGTCTGTAGTTCTGCTGTGAAAACCCACGGGACTGCTCCATCCCAATGAGCATCAAGCTATATGTGCAATGAAGACAGACAGACAGACAGACAGACAGACAGACAGACAGACAGACAGACAATTGAGGAGTATGATTCTCCTCCAGGGAAAAAAACCCCCAACCATACCATGTAATTTCAATCCGAATTACTTCTTTTAGATTAATGAAGAGGAACAGAAGGAAGATGAAAAAAAATCTTCAAGAGAGAAAACTGTGCAGGTCTACCGTGTGGGGTGGAGTTGTTCAGAAACTCCAAGAGCAAAATGGCTGTACTAGCAGAGCTGTAGGAAACAAAAGGGGCAGGACTCAAAACAGAGGCCTCCAATTTTGAGAACTGAACACAACAGGAAGGGGAGAGAAGCGAGTCTTTTATAAAAGATCACTTAAAAGAAGTGTGTTACTCAGCACTGGAGTTGCAATGAGAAAGCAGAATGCACCTTTACAGGACCTGGCCACCAGCTTCAGTGTTTAACCTTATGATTGTTATAAAGAGATATGAGAAACATGAATATATTCTCTTTAGGCTTCAGCCATTCACAGCAGGCCTGCAAATCTAACTAGAATTAAGGACAACTTCAAGGTTGCCTGTAGTATAGGCTTTTGAAAGACCACACCACAGGCAGCTCATCAATATTAGAATGAAGGGAAAGGAATGCCATTATAACAAAGGGATTTTAAGACTGCAGCCAAACCTGCTGCTGAGCCAGTCTCAAAGCAGGAAGTCTGTGGATTAAAGAGTTCAGGGAAAGAACTTGTTTGTCACTTTCTTGGATCGTAAGGACCGGGAGATCAATGGAAGGGAGATTTGTTCCCCCCAGAGCTCTGTGCCAGTCTGGACCGACTACCCATAGTCGATGCTTCAGGCACCATTAAAGACATGTTCAGTCCTCCGTGTCCGAGTCAGCTGGCCAAAGGACATGCATTTCTCATGACCAAGCTTCTCAGCACCTCAGACTGACAGCTTATTTATGTGGCTAAAAATGGACTTAAGTACCTAGTCTAGGCATCCAAAGTTATGAATTTTGGTCTTACCACACCACTGCAAATCTTAGGCCCCCTCTACACCTTACAGGGATTGATCAATTAACTGGTTAACTGCACAATTAATTCAGGCCAGCTATGCATGCAAAGTACCTTTCACCCACAAAAGCTCCAACCAGCTATAAAGTTAGACCTTGAAAATATGAACTAACTTTATAGCTGGTTGCTCACCAGTTTTAATTTGCATGTGGGGTAGGGTCTTCCTTGCAGCTGGAAGCCCCATCAACTGACGTGGCTCTCAGCCCCAGCAGTGTACCGTGTCCAGCTAGGATTGGGAGTCCCACCGCTAGGGGGGACTCAGCCGGGGCAGCGCCCAGCAGCAGCAGCAGACTTCAGCTGCGAAACGCTGGGTCCTTGCAGCCGTGGGGCGCAGCTGTGGTTTCCTAGCCGCTAGCACTGGAAGCTGCAGCTGCTGCAAATCTCCCAGCTGCAGGGGAACTCCACAGCTGAGAGGTCAAAGCAGCTGCATTTCCCAGCCACGGGGGTGCATGGAGCACCCCCTTTGTTGGGAGCTCCACAACTGAGAGGACTCCCCGCTGTGGAAGACTGCTTGTTGCTGATGTATGGTAGGAGGCATGATTGTGTGAATCAGGCATTAGATCCCATCACACCTTTACCTGCATGTGGGGAGGGGGCCCCTGGAGGATTATGCATTCAGCTGCTCAGAATTCTGCATTTTTGGTGCCAAATGGAGATACCAAAAAAGATCTATTCTGGAAGGAAGAATGCTGTTTGACAGTAACCAAAGGATTAAAACCATCTAAGATGAGTACTTTTACAAGAGTGTCCTGTCCTGTTCCCTCCACTCTCCTCCTCCCCAGGTGCGAGTCTGGTAATGAGGTCTACAGAATATGCCGTGTGAAGCACAAAGTTTAAAAGGCCAAACTATTTCTTTTCTCACCTTACTCAGAACACTTCATTCCTCACCACAAGGATCACTGGGAACGAACTCATAATCCCACAGAAGTAGCTTGTTAGCAATTACGCTATCAGCTATAAATTCAGACATTTAAAATTTAACATTTGACCTTTGAAACTAGATGTGGAAAATTTGGAGGGTTATTTGCACTTGCTGAAGTCTTTCCAACGAGCAGTCAGAACAGGAATAAGACAATGCCATATCATTTGACTCCGCTGTGTGTGTCAGATAAGATGCAAGACTCTTGATTTGGCAGATACATCCCTAAACTTAATCCAGCAAACAAGTTTCACGCCTTAATATCAGATCCTGGTTTAAAACAGGTTATGCCTTCTCACCCTCCTCAAATGAGAAGGCTATCATCGTTTTAGACCCAAACTGTATCTTCTATACTGATCACCTGTACTTTCTGCTACTATAACTTGCTATCAAGGCTTAAATTGATAAATTATAATCCTTTTATATTGCTAATAAATTTATCCCAGGACCACTTTTGGCACTTTTTGGTGACACAGAGCTCACTGGATTTGGAACCGATCTTAACCACCACGGTACCTTGGGGTTTTGAAGCACAAGGCTTAAAAATCACCCTCTTCAGTTGTTTTTTTCCCCTGGGAGTTCTCATTCACCCTAGTCCCAGCAAGTGTGACAAAAGCCTCTACCTTCATACTTCTTCTATGCCATTTACATTTAGCATTTACTTCTTCTGTGCCATTTACATTTACTGTTTGTGACAGTAGACACCTATTAGCTGCTTCCCAATCACTCTCTGGCCTTCTCCATGCTAACATGACAATGTGTGTCAATCGCTACTAGGTACAGGTCTCATTACTGGTGCTGGCCTAAGTAAAGCCATTTGAATCCAATTAGGTCCGAATTGGGACTATTTCCTCCACTCGGCTCCTAATGCTGGCTAACAATTCCTACCTATGCCTCAGGTCAGCAAACAATACATGGCTGCAACACAGAACCCGCACCCTCACCATTAGCTTCTTCTTTAGCAGTGTTTTAAAAGATAACTATTAAACTGCTCTGTGAAGACACACAGGACGAGGCAGCAAGCCTGGCTGCTAACGGTGTTCAAAGCAGTTTGGATGGCAGATTGCCATAGACTAAGACGACACTGCTGGCAAGCTCTTCCTCGCTCTTTTGGGCACCTCTCCAGTACTGTAGCCAGGGGGGGAAATAAAAGACTGGAAGACTAGCAGACAGGAGAACAGGGTACTCATTCTTGTATTTTCAACAGCTCGGGATTGTCACGTTACCCAAGTCACTTTGTGCTAGTCAAGCACTTTACCTTATTATCCCTACTTTCCCAGAGGAGGTCCTTCTTACCGATCCACCTTTGTACGGTAATGACAAAGAGCTGTGTAACTGGAAAGCATTATTGCTTGGATACAAGCTGGAGGAAAATAAAAATGTATGCTCCCAATGTTGTTTAGTACTATATTTAGATATAAAATAAAGTGGAAAAGGGCAAGTAGTCATGTACTAACAGGTGAAGCCTTTGAGCCATTTTTCACTTAAAGTCCAACTGTATATTTTGCTTGCATACATATAAGTCCAAAAGTAGTTACTATTAAACAGAAAGCACTGCAGTTCAAATCCTTCCCTTGCTGCTTTTGCCTTACAAATAATTGCTTGAAGCAATATTAATGAGCTGGAGCAATAAAGCAAGCTACAAAATTGCACGTAGGATTTTAAATCACAAAAGGTGAATTTCTGCACTCCTCTGTTTCCTCACGGAAGGCAACAGGGCTACACATCCAGAAATAAGGGCAGACTCTGTTTGCGTGCTGTTCTTATCTTAAAGTATAGGTACCTTCTCGAACTCCTTCGAATGGATAGAAAAATGCTACCAGTAGATTCATAAGGACAGCGAGGTTAAACGAAATACTGCTCCAGAAGGACATGTTGCGAGCACACCAGTACAACACAGGTTGAGCTGCAAAGAAAAAAGAAAAAAAACCCAACACAAAACAGGTTAGCGTTTCAAAAGTACGAAGCCTGGAAAAAACATGACTCCACCAAAGCCCTATTTGTTTTCACTTTGCACAGAAACACGGTATCAACTGCAGTAAAGTTTATGACTTGTTCTGAAGTTTATTGGATTGTTCCTTATTTCAGAGAATTGCCAGTTTCCTAGATGTGGCTCCCAGGTAAAGGACCAATGCTAAATAGGTTTTTTGACTAAAGGAGGGGGGCGTTTTTTTTACTTATTTATTTATTTTGGAAGCAGCACCATGAAAGTGAGTTTAGAAAGCAAGTTTTCCCAAGGAATTTCTGGAAAAAGAGGAAAAAGTTGCGTTTCCCTGTACCATACTTTGTAAATGTAGGAGAGCTGATAGATAAACTGAAATGAGTGAAAGTCGTATGCATTAGCAAGGATTAGATTATTTTGTCTGCACCTATTCTTGGCTTCCCGTTCGAGTTGCTGTCATTGGCTCACCTCTACTAGATGTGTGTCCATCTTAAATCTTCCCTCCATTTGAGCACGCTATGTTATGGCAGCCGCAGGTGTGCTGCACTGACTGGCTATTAGTGATGTGTAAACTGCTGTGAAAAATGCCACATGACCCCGTTGCAATCTAGCTAAAGAGTTTAGCCAAGATGTCATAACGCAACCTCACGTCAAGCCGGTAGCAGAACCATGTCTCCCCTGCCACAGTATCTCAGATCAAACCCAACTACCCTTCTAACAATTTCACGCTCTCTACTTCAGAGCCAAGGAAAATTTTCCTCCCAGAAATTCATCTGAAGAGAATTAAATAGAACCACGAATATTAAACCTCTTATTTAAAGAGCTTGCATAAAGCACCAAAAACGTCCTAATTTTAATAATCTTTGCAGTCAGTATTAGGAAGCACAGACCAGAGGCAAAGGGATTCATTTTCTGAATCCCTTCTGAAATGGTCATGGACCAGCTAGTATGAAAAGGAGAGCCACTTTGAGAAGCTGAATTAAAAGTAATTTAACCTGCATCAAGTTAAAATTCCTTGGGATTTAACTCTTTCAGGTTTGCTGCCTCACGCTCTGCAGAAGGCTGTAGTTATTGCAATTTGCAGAAAACACCTGTGCATAGGAAAGGCTTGCAAGTATCCGCCTACCAGGAAGGAAAAAGTGCATGTGTACAAATGAGGTGGTGCAATGAAAAGAAATGAGCTCACGAACTCGAAGGAAAAGACTAAAAAGCACAACTCATGGACTAAATAAGAGGGTGAATAATTAAACAAATACAAAGACCCAGAGCTTTACATTGACCAATCTCTCTCTTCTCACTAAGCCCCAAGTAACCAGTTGCCTCCTTAGCTTGTATTCTAGGTATCAGAACCAAAATTTAAAAGGGGGGGGGGGGGGGGGAGAAAGAGAGGAAGTGTTATGTGAAGACTTCATTCAAAACTGAGCTGAAGCGCACATAAAAGGCAACCGTGTTGAAAAGCTGAATGAGAAGGAATGGCATAAGGTGTTGTGTAATCATTTAAATGAGCTGGACCAATGTTTTAGTGCCTTATGCTCTCCATATCCTGTTTCCCAATCTGGCTTGAGTAGTACTTGTAACTGGTTTCAAATATATTTGCATGAAACCAGTTTCAGTACAAACACTACTTGCCACACACCTTTGGGGTTTGGTGCTGGCTGTCTGTCCCGTGGATCATCCCACCCTGGTTTTGGAAAGCTTGCTGGGGTCTTTAAAGAATCTACATTGTCTTTGGGAGGCATGCTATGGACTCAGTCCTTGATCAAAGGGGGAAATAAATGCTTTCACGTTTCTGCAAGTTAGTGCAAAAGATGAACCTATTCAGACCAACGTCCTTCAGTATCAGCTGAAGTGGGGGCTAACCTTTCTGTTTGTCTCAGAGAAAATGCTTACCCCTATCTGGGTCAAAGCAGCAAAACCTATGCTTAAGACGTGAAGAACAAGTCTAGAAGTTCAGATGCTGCTCTGAATATCACTCTGAAGAGCTGCACAACAGAGGCAAGCAGGAGGGTTTCCTGAAGTGGTATCACAATAGTAGCCAGTACCAGAAGTACAATTTTAATGAAAGACTCCTTTGCTGCATTAAAAATGCTTCCTCTCTCTCTCCCTCCTGCATGTGGTTCGCTATTAGCTCACAGCATGAATTATGAATCTTTCATGTCTTGCCTGGAGATCGTCTTGAGGACAATTCAAATATTTCAGTTGGAAACCTCGAGTTAAGTTAAGTTCCACCACAAAGAAAACAGAAGGCTTTTTAGATGACTGCATAGCTGACCATTTTCCTAAAACATGTTTTGGGTTACTAGCTCTCACAGACCAACATGCTTCTTGTCAAGTCCTACCTCATTTTGGGAAACAGCTCACACAAGACACTGAAGCTGTCAAAAATACTAAAACATGGTTAAACTGAAATGGTCATCTACCCCATCTACTATTTAGACATGTCAAAAATAATTCAGTAGAGACAAAAAGCTTCGAACTGTATCTGATCTTTGCCCAACTTCCATGCTTTGAGTAATAGGATTACAATTTATTTTTGTGCATTTAAAAAAAAGTATATTTTAAAAAAAAAAATTATCCAGGTATTAAATTTTCATCATTTCTTTATGGCTCAGGACCCTTTCCTTGGGACTCCTGGGTGCTGCACATATCTGTCATCACCAGGTCATTTTAGCAGGTGAATACAATGTTGACCAAGAGCTAACACTCTCAAAGGAAGGCCCTTGTTATCTCATTGTTTAAAGGTCCGGGAGCTGTCTGGCACTCCAAACAAGTTTTGATAGGTAGCAATGGCACACCTTACACTGCAAACATTTCCACTGCTTATACAATTCGCCACAGTAAGCAATTTGTAGGATACTTTGGACCATTCGGAGCTAGTGCACTAAAGTGCAGTCTAGTTGATTAGTCAACATTTGCCAACACACACTGCAGCCATTCCCTGCATTTAAATAGGAAGCAATTGCTTATCTGACACTGCCAAAGAACCACAGTTGGCAAATGCTATTTTGGGGGGCTTTTTTGGTCGTTTGTTTTAAACTGTGGCTACTTTGCCTCAGCCTAAGGTGGAAGTGCATGTGCGTTTCAGCCAAATCACGCAGGAATACCTGTGTAAACTTTCAATATCTCAAGACGGAAAAGAAAAGAGAAAGAAATTCTAGTCTTGCATGAAAAAAAAACAAACAGTAAAGTGACAAGATAATGCTATAGTGCAAAAGAACAGGATATTCCAACCTATTAGGAGGATCAGCATTACACTGGGGAAACATTTACTGTGAAGTCAAGACCTGACTTAAAATGTTGTGGTTCTAATCTTTTGCACTCCAATGTTAATATGTTTCCAACCTACCTCTCAGCTTCTTTTGCCAGTTCATTTCATTGAAGAGGTCTTCTGATTTCATAAAGAAATCGTTGATCTTACTGCCTTGTTCATCCCTCTCTGTCGTGTAGTATATCCTCAGCTTAGATTCCTTTGTGAGGAATTCACATATACTGGGCACAGGGAAGACTATTTGCTCCATTGTACGATCCAGCCTGACAATCTAGACAATAGAGATGGCAGAGGGTTGTTCTGCATTGTTTGAAAATAATGGAAGAATTCGAAAGCCAGACACTTTTTAAAATGAACCCAAATTCAGTTGTTTGAGATTTTCATTGTAGAAGACGTGGCTTATATTAGAAGACTGTTACAATAATTTGCCACTTGAAATTAGTTCCAAGTCTTATTCAAAAGAAATATTCTGGTTGTAGCCTGGCGTTCCTAGCTGCAATTTTCAAAGGCCCTAATAGTTAGGTACCCAGTCTTCACATTTCAGTGGGATTTGGCTGTATAAAAGTTAGGAACCTTTGAAAATTAGCATTCATATCACAAGAGAATGCATGCATAGGAAAACAAAACAAAACCAACACCAAAATCAAAATACTGTTCATAAAGTAACTGGTGTTAATAGGAGTCTCCCAATGTTCCCCAGAAAGCACTTTTTTTACTTCCTTAAAACACCCTGTCCACCTTGAAGGAGCCTCCATTGCTTTTCTCGTTACCTCAATCTGTGCTGTGTGCTTGGCATAAAACTCCAGAGCCTCATCACCTTCGACTTGACCTCCAGGCTTCAGCATGTTTTGTAGTTCCTTGTTATGACGAGCCAACTAAAAGACAGGAATGCAAACGGAATGGGAGACACCAGGGACCACATTCGACGTCACCTATGTGGTATGGAGAGAACCCCTGTTCCAGCCAACTCGAGTCCCTGAATACAAGATGCACAGCTCCTCCTCCCTACTCTTCTGTACCTCAGCCTAAAAGATCAGATGATAACACATTACAAAAGTAGTTTCACTGATGGATTTCAGGGACTTTAAAAGCGTGGAGAATCATTGCCATTGGGTACCACTTCAACACCCAATAGGTGGGAGGAGCATATGGAACTAAACTTCCTCTTAACAACTTGTTTTTGACCAAAACTCAGAAACGGCATCCATTCGGCTGCTAACAGAAGGCCCAAGTTGGCAGGTGGCTTGTCACACTTCAATTAGGCATAATCTCTCTCTTGGCTGGGAGCAAGTCCAGGTTGAGGGCTACATATCCCTGCTGTATTCCTTTCACACTAGGTGTCCATCATGCTGTGCCTGACTTGGAAAAGGTCCTTTAAGTACTCTGATATAACCTGCCTCGCATACCTATTTCATCTCTCAGAACGTATGCAGTGCTTAGGTAGGAACTGAAGAAGTAGCTAAAAGTAAGGATGGTAGAAGAATTGAGTGACAACAGATATACAAAGCCACTAACTATCCTGGCAGCTGATAGGGCTCCCAGTCACAGGGGCACACCTTGCCCAGGATGAAACCCTGAGCTCTGGGGATTCGAGTTCCTGCGATTCCCAAGGCTCAAGGGTGTATGAAGTGCCCGGCCCACATGGGGCTCCTAGCTCTGGCTGACTCTTGCACGCAGCTGAGGCCAAGAGCCCCACAACCAACAGGGCTCCTGGCCCCAGCCGCGTGTGGCTCCTGTGGCTCCGGGTCTCCCAGCTGTGGGATCCTGCTTCTTGCCAGTGCAGTGGGGAGGGGGGCCGGTATCAGGTGATCGGACCCTCCCTGCATCAACAATAAGGCGCGATTGGATCCAAGGTGCGACTGTGTGGATCATGCATTAGATTCAATCATGCCTTTACCCGCGTGTGTAGAGAGGGCCCAAGTGGTACGAGTACAACAGGATTAATGAATATATTTGATTAGCTTCAGTGGAGAGGATGGGAACAGAGCAGAACTGGAAGGCACCCAAGCAGATGCTAATCTGCATAACGCTTTTAAAGAATGGACAACTTCAACAACTTGTCTCATAGTGTCAAAGGATCCCATGGCAGCGGCTGTGGACATTAATAGTGAGAACAGAATTCTGCTGCCTGATTTAAATGGCACGGTAGCAACGTGTACTCCTTTGGGAAAAGAAAATAAGCATCGACTGGAGCTGACAAATAAGCTGTACCATCTCAGTGCCTGCAAGATTTTGAAACGTGTCTTTGGCAGCTTCATCAGTAAGAACGGAGAGACTGCCAATTTCCCCCTTACAAAAGGCCAAAAATTCTCCTCTTGTCATCCCTGCAGAGAATTTCTTTTCTTTCCTTTTAAATCTGTTAGGGTAAACTTTAAAAATTTGGGTCAACTCCCAACGGGAGGTCGGTGGCTACAGAAAGGAGAGAAGCATGTTTAGTGAATCCCACTATACAGCTCTAGAAGAATGCTGCTATAAAAAAGAAAAGTCCCAGAGTTGAATAAATTAGAAAAAAAAGCAACCCTTGGTTTAAAAATGAATATTCGTTACTATCCTTCCAACTTTTCAAAAGAAGACAAATAATTCATTGCTGTAAGCACAGTTATACCTGATGAGCAAGTATGTAAATATTGTGTCCCACATTCCTAGGAGATGCTGCAAGATCTTCACCGTTCTCACCATCCTCAAATTCTACTTCACCTTGCATATAGGCCTTCTTTATCACTTCCACCTAGGGAGAAACATATGGGCAGCTGGCAATGGACAGCTCCAACTTTATGATGACATTTTGCCAAAATGCACACAATCAAAATTCCCATAAGGGTCAACAGGAGCTTCTCACGCACCTCCAAAAGCACACTTTGACACCCAACCAAGTGACAGAACAACGTGCAAAAAGGGAGAGCTGAACCTAGCTGAATATCCTTACACCATTCTCATTTAAGGGAACCTCACTAAGGGAATGTCACATTTATTTCACTTCAGATAACACAATTCTCAACAGTACAAGTTACAGCAATTTTTTTTACAGCTGCCTTCTGCTGTCATATTTTGTCGACATCAGATCCATTTGACTGACTGGAAGCTGAGCTTAAGTAAAGGCTGAAACACTATCCTCACCTCACCCTGTTGTTCCTGGATAATAGAGCGCTCGTGGTACGTTGCATCACGCACTGATCTTTGGCCCCTGCCGTAGCTATTCACAATGGGACAAATTGACAGAGTTTCAGCTGTACTTTGGATTTCCTGGCTTATGCTTTTGTCCGTTAACATATTAACAGGCCCGAGAGGTTGCTGAAGTTAATGGTATTATAAAAGCTACTCAGAAATATTCCGATTCTTCATCAGTATCTTGCTCAAATGTTTAAATGACAGATTCTTATGCTTCCTTTGCTTTATTGTATACTCGAAGCCACTCTGCTTTGCTTCCTTAACCGTTCCTAGAAGCTAAGTGGGCCTGTGGCCAATAGTTATTATGCCCATTCAATCAAATCCTGAAAAGCTTTTTCAATGACCTTGTGGTCTGTCATGTAGATCACTTACTGCTGACCTATGACACCAGCACTAGAGTTTACTCTGTAAGCGGTAGTCACCCATCTACCACCACCATGGCTTCCTGCTAAGTTGTCAACCTAATTAAAGGCAGGCTGCTGTTTGGAAATAACAAGTGGCACTTACCAGTTCTTTTGGTCTCATGTTATAGAGTATTCTTTCCGCATTTTCACTGTCATGCCTGCTCTCCATGATTGCCAACAGGAGTTTTGAGGCATTGTTCTGGTTGAAGGAAAGCAAAAAAAATATGCCAATCACTGTGTGGTTCCAGGAGCTTAGCATACACAGCCCTAACTCAGTCTCCACTGGCTAGCTGGGTTTTAGTCGCATAGCAAGACCCACACAGCTACAGTTTGGACCAATTCAGAATACTACAGCACTTCTACAGGTTCATCTGACCTGAAGCATGCCTTGCTTTCACTCGTCGTCATAGGCGATTTGCCAAAACATATGGTAACAGCCTAAATCCTTTTCAGTTTACTTCTCCAAGCCTGTTACCTATCAAGTCGTGTCAAACAAACTCAGTGCAGCTCCTGACCTCATCTGCCTAAAATTAGGACTGCAGTTGATTTCTTTTAAAAGCTTCTCTAGTATTACTGGGAGTTTAGTGCTCACAAGAAGCAAGTTCAACCTTACACAAAATTGATTAAGTCTAAACAAAGAAACAAAACGAACAAATGAACAGGACAACCAGACCGAAGACACAGATCTGCTTCATTGCTTTTAACTGAAAATTACTTTGAGATCTGCCTATGCCAAGTAAGAGGGAGGAAATGGGAAAATACCACAAGGCACCAGACTACTATAATATGAACAATTAGGACTGAAATCCATCATGGCTGACATTTAAAAACCAATAAAGGTATTTAATTTGGAAGAATGATGTTAATTGAGTCTAAGAGTCTTTTAAGACTTTTTTTTTTTTTTTAATTTATTTAGCATACGAAAAGCCACGGTACACATAATAGCAGGATGAATCTGCATGGAAAACAAAAATAAATGCAATGTTATGAGAAGAGGCCACAAGAAAGATAGGACATGGCGCTTAAACACAAGATGAAATCTATTTACCTGGTTATCATAACTGCTTTACGGCATCTTAATTACACACTTTGACCCAGTATGGAGGGCTAACTAATTTCAAAATTAAGACTGAAGTGCCTGTGAACAATGCTGAATAAGTCTTGCTAACCAGACTTAAAATACAGGTACAGCGTGAGCAAAGTATCAAGAAGCCAAATACAGCATGGGAAATTTTACGTTCAATATTTCTAGGAAAGTTATTCTAAGAGAGTATTAATACAGTATTTTCATCACTGTTACACCAATTCATCAGTAAATGGATTAGCCCAAAAGATGAAATTAAGTGATTCAAACGTTTCAATTTTATTTTTGCAGTGCATCATCCAAGGCATAAGACGTCTTAATTAAGAGCTACAAAGCTTTTTCAATCAGCTGTCAGACAGACTCTCACAATTTAGTTGTTTTGAGACAGTCGGGACTATTTTGCCGTATAATAAGTCATCCAGTTTCAACTATCAGCTAGTTTCATCTTACTGAAGATGTACATCTCTGTGTAAAATGTCCACTTGCCTTCAGTTCTAACACCAAGTCCATCCTCTTTTTTCCCAGGGGGTTGATATCATTGAGAATCAGTGCTGTGATGATGTCAATGCCATTGGACTCATGAGTAGCAATGCAGTTCTGCACAAAGAAAATAACCTTTGTGATAAAACAGCTCAGATAAAACTATTGTAAAAGGCCGCTTGATTTGCCGCTCCTACCTAGAAAGTCATTTTTGCTGGTATTACCTCTCAAGTTTGACAGACGAGTGGAATGTTCTAATCAGTCTGGTAATTAAGCGTCACAGATTTAAAAAGCGTGTTTCAAATTTGGCTGCCATCAAGTTGCATCATGACATACCCAAAAAACCGGGCTGCGGAAAGCCTCAAAGCACTGCAATTGATAAGCTAGTTGTGTTCATGCCAAATGTGTTCAGCCAATATATTGCTCAACACCACAGTCTGTCTCAAGTTATAGAAGGGTTATTTTTTAACCCACAGGTGACAGGTTCTTTCTAAATAGCTGTATGTTTCCATAATTTCTATGCTTGCGCTTGAATTTTGTGCATTTGAGTCACGCAAATTTATTAGGGGGGGAAGAATTGTTTGCTGGATTCAGTACCCTCGTTTCAGATCTACCTCTGATGCACCTTGATTCAGAGGTAATTATTTCAGCTAATCTGTAGTCTGTACTGCAGAGATGCATGTTGCATGACATCTCCACACAAGCTTCTCGAGGGCTCTTATTTCACTGCATTGTTCAGTTGTCCCCAGTACATTTTGTTTAGATTTACTGTAAATTACATTTGAGCAAACAAAAAAATATATAGCAAATTATTAGTTTGAATGACAGTCTTCCAGCTAATTGTGGACAATTCAGCTGCTATTTTTAATGGCATCTTTCATATGTTAATGAGAACAGAATAAACAGCATCACAAGAGAGACTGAACAAAAGCATATTCATTAAACTACCCCCTGCTACCCTCTTAGCACAGCTACAATTATCTGTCATCGTAGGCTATATTAGTTTAATAGCACTCGGCGCACAGATTTGGGGAGGGGGGGAGGGAAGGGCGATTCAAAAAACCTCTATTCCTTTCCTGGGTGATTTCAGATGGCATGTCAACACCCCAGTGATCATTCCTCAGTGTGCAGACAAGACGATTCAGTCAGATTTACAGTGTCAAAGGATTTTTGTAATTGTAAATACAGATCTCATTTGTTAAACACTTTGCATCCACAGCTGGACAACTAGGAAGGCATAATGCGACAGCCAGCACTGAAAGCACTGTCTGTAACACGTACTTAACAAGCACTGCTTGTTTACTGCGTATCACAGAGCTGCGAGTGTGCTGGGACATCTTTTTGCCTTGCCTTGCTTTTCAACTTACAAGCAGCCCTTCATTTAGCGTAGATTATTCCAGATATTCAGCTCTTGGCCTATTCACTGCATGTTCAGATGAGACGAGACATGGAGGAAGGGGCCTGGTTGCTATTGTACATAGACTTAAAAAATGGCTGTGCTACCCAAGATGTTATCCACCTGGTCAAGTGGACTAGCCCAGCTATGCAATATGGCTAACAATCACTATTGTGCATGTCATCTGCTCTGTGCCCACTAGCCTGAACTGCTGAAATATATTCTAAGAAGCTAGTCCTCAAACAGCTTTTACACCCATTGTTTAAGGAGATAGAGGCTATCTACCAGGCTATCTTTCCTCTTCCTTCATCCCAAATTATCTAAATCCGGAAGTGGGATGGGCAACATTTGGTCTTAAGTCAATAACAGCTTCCTTACGAACACAGAATTGTAGACCGAGGTTTGGAAGGGACCCCACGAGGTCTTCCAGTTCAACCCAAAGTGCAGGGGGGCTGGACATGATGATCTTTAAAGGTCCCTTCTCTAACAACTATGAAATTATGAAACCTACTGCTCAAAAGCAGGACCATCCTCCAACTAGATCATCCAAGCCAAGGCTTTGTCTAGCTAGGTCTTAAAAGCCTCCAAGGATGGAGAGTCCACCACCTTTCTGAGTAGTCTCTTCCAGTGCTTTACTATCCTCCTAGTGAGAGATTTTCCCAATATCTAACCTAAACTTCCTCTGCTGCAACTTGACCCCATTGCTCCCTGTTCCGTCATGTGCCACCACTGAGAACAGCCCAGCTCCATCCTCTTTCGAACCACCCTGCAGATAGCTGAAGGCTGCTATCCAGTTCCCCCTGCCCCTGCTCCTCTCTTCCACAGACTAAATAAGCCCAGTTCAGCTCAGCTTCTTCTCAGCAGTCACCCCTCATTTCTGGACAGGGCTCATAAGCCATATAAGGGGTACTGTTCCCACTCAGCTTGTGCAGGACCAAATGCCTGCTGGGACAGGAGGCTGGAAGTGAGGTGAGTGGGCCACGAGGGGGGTGGCCAGGACGTGGGGTGGGTCAGTGACTGCAGAGACTCCTTGAGAGGGGGCATGAAATGCAGAGCATCTCAGCCCCAGGTGGACTGCAAGGGCTCCGGCATCCCTCATAGGCCATGGGGAGTGAAGGAAGCAGGAGGGAGAGCAGCCAGAGGCACCTGGGTGGCGGACGGGGGCAGGGGCTGGTGCCAGCAGTAACCCCCAGTGGTGCAGGGGCCAACTCAGCACTGCGCGAGGCCAGTAGCCAGGGGGAGAGCTTACCCCCTCCCAGCCAGAACGGCATGGCTGGATTTGAAGGGGGGGAGACCCCAGACTCAACTGGCCACTACACCTGGCCCAGCCTAGCCATGCTTCTCTTGCAGCTTCTCCTGCTGCTTACTGCAGCGGCCTGGCATAAAGCTTGCTTATGGCTTTGCTAACCATCTGTAACATGAGCTTTTAAAGCATCATACCTTCTTTGACTTGTGTACAAGAGTTATTCTCTGCTTTCAGTGTTAAAACACCTTTCCCAGTAAGACTCAAGACAGGCCTGATTATTTCTGATGCCTTCACAGAGGAAAACATCAACTCGGATCAGGCAAGCAGCACGAACGGCATTGCAAGGCAACACCCGATGGGTTTAATGGATCGGAAGGCCCAAGCAGAGCAGAACATACCCCGCATGCATATGGCGCGTGGGTCGATCCTTCTACGGCCATATTACCTGGTTTTCATGGCAGGGCCCCTGACAGTACTCAGTCAAACTTTCCAGGGTCTGGTTGATCAGTGCTACGTTCTTCTCATTTATATACAGACCAAGAAGTCCAAGTCCTCCCGTTGTGCTTCCACAGATGCAGTCCAGAAACTGTAGCGTCTCACATACCAGGTTGTAGTTCGTTTTGTTGTTTTGACAGCGCAGGAAATTCTGTAGTTAAGTGTCAAGGGAAAACAAACACACTCACATACATACATAGAAACCGATCTTTGGAGCGTAACCTTTTACTAGGTTCAGTGGGTCCGAGATTACACTTTACAGCGTCACGCTAATAAATTCTACTTGGCTGCATGACCCACCAGGAAAAGGTGTATAATTTTAAAGGAAAAAAAACCTGATGCTTTGGATACAATTAAAAATTCTTCAAGCACCTCCTTTGAAGGCTCTGCCCTCTCTCTTTCTGTCCCTCACCTATGGCAAGTTGGTTTTAAAGCTGAACAAAAAAGGCAACATGCGGTACATGATATATCTATCTGTTAACACATTAAAAAGGAAGGCAGAGTATATGACCTTGCGTATTCTGTGTGTCACATGAGTTGTAATAAATCTGGTGTCCACCTTTCTTGCCTACCAGCTTCATTGCTCTCTTTAGGACCCAGAAAATCAAGACCTTTCACTGGAGCAGGAAAGCAATTCTTTGGTTTGGGGTTGCACGGCATCACCTTAGGTGCCGTGACAAAGAGGCATCTGACTGCAGTTCTTGGAGAAAGGGAGAGCCATCTTCACAACCCGATTCTCTCAATTTAATTTCTTCCTACGTAAATAATGCAATTATTGCTTTAAGCTGTTGGTTAGGAACCAACAGCGTGGGTTATAACAGACTTCCTCTTATGTATTCCAAGTGGGAAAAAACTTTTATTCAAGAGGGCAGATTACTGAAAAATAAAATTTCCCAATGACTCAGATACTGTGTCAGTGGCACTGTGTAGAGAAAATTTATTTTACTAGAAGTTTCAGTGCAATTCCTATCTCACTCGCTATTAGTAGATTACAAAAAACACTTGGCTTGGAAGGGGGAAGAAAAGGTCTGAGAGGAGCAGAACATAAAGGACTTTGGACCTGACAAGGTCTCTTGTCTACAAGCTTGCAGGCATGCTGTGAACTGATCGCCTCTAGTGGTTATGTCAGACTAATGACTTTAAAAAAACGAAGAGACTGAGATATTGTCAGATTCAATTGAAGGCCCGACTGAAAAAAAAAGGAAAACGCTGTCTATGAATGCAGATTAAAGGTGACAATGATTCAGCGCATTTCAACTGCTTGCTCATTTAATACCTTGACTTTGGATTAATTTGTCAGGCAATGTAAAAAAGATTGAGACGGTTGAGACTACAAAGATCAGAGCTTCCCAAAAAAAAAAGCTCCAAAACAAATGCTTCCACTGGCAGGGAATCCTCTCTGAGAGAAAAAGGGATTTAAACTATTCCTATTGTAAAAGCCGGACTGATAATAGCATTAGAATGTCTCTGTAGGATTTTAAACCCAAAGTCAGCAAAAGCAACGGGAAACATGGGGAGAAAGAGAAACAACAAATGACTACACAGGCTGAAGACGAAAGAATGGAAAAGAAAAAAATTGAATGCCCTCCTGACAAAAGCGCTCAATTCAAGAAGCCTTCAAAGGCTCAGGGTTAAACCCTCTAGCACAAAAGGCAATCAAAACAGTACAATAAAAAAGTGGGGAACGACTCTTAGGTTACTGAAGACGTTGGATAGTAACTGTCATACAGCAAAGAGGAGGCTGGGCAGAGGCCAAACTATGCAGTTTTGTAAGAGTTACAAGATTAGACTGAATATTTAGAAAACCAGGTAAAAAAAAGATTAATTGTTCTTTTGTGCAAAAAGCCACACACTTCACATATCCTATACAGATACACACACACACACACACACACACACACACACACACACACAGAGGAAAGGGTCCCGAGGAAACTTTATCTACCATTCTCTCCTTTGCAATGTGGAAAATGAGAGCTGGATAATGATTATATGATTGCATTGAACATGATTATGTTCTGCAACTTTTCAATAAAGAACCCATGTTAAAAAGTGGGAAGGATGGTTTAATACAGACCATTCAGGAAGTCAGAGAAAGTTGCGTTTTCAAATTCAAATATATACCAACATGCCAGGATTTCTCCATGGCTGAGCCAGCTTCGTATTAAGATCAAGATATAGGTCTCGTTCCTGAGCCAAAGATGATTCTAGATTCATTACAGTCAGTGCAACAGTCAAAAGTTACTCCAACTTTGCTTATAAAGGTAGAGCCCTCATCCAGAGCCAAGTGATTTAATTAAAAAACAAAACAAAAACAACAAAAAAAAAGCACACACCCACTCACCTTCTGGTCTAAATGGGGCTCTGCAGTTTTGCAACTATCCCAATGAACCGAGTGCACAAAAAGAAATGGAAAAGAATACCTAGGCACGCAGCTCCTTTGGACATTGGGCAATAAGACAACCCTGAATGACTAACACTTGAGGAGAAAGTCTTATTACTCTTTAAAAACAGAATGTTTCAAATGACAAGGAATAAAGCTTCCCCCTAATGGGAGCGCGTACGAGGAACATGAATTATCAACTGTCTGAAGCACGTGTGCATTTTATTTATGAAAATGGAAGTAGGCTGATAAGATTAAGCTGCAACAGGGCTCCACATACTTTGAGAACTCCCTGTAACTTGGAAGATAGACACTTCTATAAAGCCTTATACAGTGACGACTTGCAGCGTCTTGATTTGTACAAGCCACCTAGTTTTTAAAGACTGATACAAATGTTTGGCAGAAACCTGCTGGATGTATATCTGCAAGTGCCTTAACCCACTGTTCCTCACTAACTTGCAATTCAAATATGATTTAGGGTAAAACGGAAGATATGTGAAGTTCTTGATACTCCAGCTGGCAACAACAAGAGGGGTAGGTTACAGCCAGTTTGCTGCAAGCACTTTATTTATGACAGTTCTTAAGACTAGACTAATATTAGGCAACCCATCAGAATCATGATGCATCAAGTAACAATAGGAATATATATATATATATATATATATATATATATATATATATATATATATATATATATATATAAAAATTGTTTCTCCCACCTCTAATTTCATCTCCTTTCGCACAGCAGAAAGCAAATACCTGCTGCTCATGGAATTAGTTGTTCAGGGAAAAAGTGCTGCAGTCCAAAGTTTCTGCATTGGCCTACACTCAATCTCACTTCCATAATCTTCAGTGATTGGCCAAGCACTATAGTGCAACAGGGATTCTGTGTGTGTGGCCTGAAATACCACCATTAAATCGGCATCCTACTCATCCCCGACATCGATCAAGTCATGAAAATTCTTCAGCAAAACGGAGATCAAGCAGGTTCAGAAAACAAGGAAACCCCTGGTCTAAGTACCTGCCGTAACTATAAAGCGCTAATGGATAGCATGCTCACAGCACAGAAATATTAACGTCCAGATCTGATTTCAGACATTGTCAGTAGCAGGGCATTCAAGTTCAATGGTACTGATCTGCCAGGTCTGAAAAGCGCTCAGGCAGGGTCTCAGTTCTGGCACAGAGAAAACAATATGCAATCAAGGCAATTATTCTTCCTTGATGAAGACATTTAGTATATTCTACCGTCTCTTCACCCCCCCCCCCCAAGTTCCTCACTTATGTTTAATTCTAATCCAGAAGTGGCAGTAATGCTGAACAAGAGTCAAGTTAATTACAGTCCATTTATAAGCAAGGATCTTATCTCCCTATGGAGGCACACACTAGATAAGATCACTAATGCACACAGTTTCGGAGCCACTCCAGCAAATTACTCAAGCACATGCTCAACTTTAAGCACAGGAATAGCTCCGTGGAAGTCGATGAGATATTAGTCACATGGTGAAGGTTAAGCCCATTCTGAAGTACCCAAGAGGATTTGGATCTTGATGAAGATCATGACTTGATCGATGTCAGGGATAAGTAGGATGCCAATTTGATGGTGGTACATACGCATCTTCCTCATACGCTTCCTTTCTCCCCTCTCATAAGTGACCAATAAACCTGGAACGGGAATCACTTTCCTTCATAAAATGACCTAGTTTAAAATTTTATATGAAGAAATGTCCATTTTTTCAACTTAATTTCTGTCATGCTAGGGAATGGTGAACACTTGGATTGGGACGACAGACAGACAGACAGACAGACTTAAGGGAAGACATTGGGCAGTATGCTCCTCCACACCCCTTTGCCAAGCAATCCACAGAGCACTCTTCAATGAAATGTGTGCCCATATCTGCTAAACCAAAGAAATCAGCTGACTATTTAAAATGTGTACTGAAGCAGAAAGGTGGATATGGTCACAATCACTTCACAGAATATGCACATCCACCCAGGTTACCTGTAGATCCCGATTGTGGTTTTCACAGAGCAGCTGTAAGAAACGGAGGATGGGTTGCATTATTGTAATGACTGCACTCATCTCCAGCTCATCTCTGTTCTTGTCTGCTGCAGACTGTGCTCCATCCCCAGGTGAAAAGTGGTCATCAGGATCGGCTTCCCTCCTGTACGTATTATAAGCTTTTCGTGTAGCAGTGGAGGCCTCAAGCAACTGATCCCGGACTTCCTCTGTGATTTGGGTCATAGGTTCCCGCACTACAATACAGGATAACAGATATGCAATAAAAGATCTTCCACCTGGTAATCTGAAGACAAGGACCAAGAAAAAGCTAATCACAACTCTCCCCTTAAAATTTCACACATCGGCCAGCTATTCACCATCATTGTACCCCTTCTGGTAAGTGTTTAGTGTGATGTGAAAGGCTATCGTGTCACTTCACACTCTTGAGGAAGCCATTGTAAAGTGTTTCATCTTAAATGTTAATCTGTTAGGCAACAGATCACAGGCAGCCAACACCATTAGGAGTTTAGTAAAAGCCCCGGTATCTCAGAAGATCTCCCTCCAGTCATTGTTAGACCAGCACTGACCATGACCTACAGTCCAAGGGCATTACTACCAAATCAGATTTAGGCAGCTTGTCAGGCTAGACATGGTGGAGAAGTCTCGTCTCAGAAATGCTTTTTCATTGTTTCAATAGTACAATCTCACAAATGGATGAAGAGGGGATGCTGCTCTGGAAATCCCAAGTCAGGGCACACCACTGATATCTTAACTTTTGTTCTGCGGGATCAGAGACCAGAGTATTACTGCATCAATTGAAATGAGCTGAACAAATACAGTGCTTTACCCTCGCGTCACGTTAGAACAGAAAGAATTTGAGATTGACCTCTTTTCCTGACTGGCACATCTCTGTCAGTGTCCTCATCTTTCTTTTTATTTCCCAAGTCACTCGTGTTGACTGTGACGGTAGCCTTGATTTCTTGCTGAGCCACTTTCATGCGGTCGTAGAAAACCTTAAAAAATTTTTCCGATTTCTTATCTTCTGTGAGCCGGCAGAAGAACGAATGCTATTAAAACAAATGGAACAATTCTAAATTGTCACGCAGAGGCTTGAGCAGAGAGATTATTTCACCTTCCTCTACGTCTGATGCATTATATACTCAAAGACTGAAAATGCAGTTAGCTTTCACTAGAGACAGGACTCTAGAGAAATGAAGACTAAATCCTCTTTGTCAAAGAGTCCAAACAAATGTCTCAGTTACATTAGCTTAGTTACAAATATTTCCAAATATGCTTATTGCTTTTCCAAAGCAGCTCTTGTTAACAGTCACATTGAGCCTCCTACATTATATAGATGGCATATTTCCCTCAACTGCCAGGTATGCACAAGGGAATAATTTATTTTCTATAATTTGGAGTACCTCTTTTGAAACAGCAGACACAAAATACATAAAAGCGGTCCTTTCTGGTCTCCTTACTGAACCACGGGCTTCCGCTGCATGCAATATTCAGCATGAATGTCAGGTCCTAACCTACACAAACAGGACAAGCTTAAGGCAGTTTTTTAATACGGGAGTGGCTTTCATTTTGTTTTCATTTTGCTTTAAGACTTTTTATTCTCTTTCCCTTCTGTATTTTAATTCCTGCAGCAATATACCTTTGGAAGTGGCAGAGAAGCTGCAAGTATTAAGTGGTTTTAAAAATATTTTGTTAATGTTCTTCTGCCCATGCATGTCCAGAGACAGAAAGTTCTTTTACCACTGAGGAGAATACAAATCATGTACGGGTCACCAGGAGCCAACACAGTGAGGGATCAGACAATTCCTGATGAAACCAATACGCTAGTACATAAATCAAGGCCAGACTTAAACACGACTGAAGGATGAACTTGTAAGTGGGTCACCTTATGCAGAGTATTATGAAATTAGTTAGCATTCTGCAGTGGCTCATGATCCAACAGCTGCCCATGATGAATAGGCATGAAGTCTGATTTATTGAAAAAACAAATTAAAAAAATGGGAATAGCAATATATCCTGCATGCTTTTCTGAGATGCAGACTACACAAGGCCACCTCTGGTGTGCGCGCCTTTGATCAGTCCCCAGCAGTTCGGGTTGGAACACCACCAGAGTGACTTTCAAACGCTAATAAAGTCGCTGCTTTGATTACCAAGGAAGAGTGGGAGTGCTACTATTCAAAACACTTAGTCAACATCTACACGAGACCCCATGAAATTTAGGCAGCCTCTACTGAGCCAAGAAACCTTAATTACTTCTAGCCAGCAGGAATTAGTTGGCAGAGGAGAAATGGAATAAAGTAATTTAAAATAGTTGGAAAAAATTCTTCTAAGATATTCTTTTATTAGGCAGATTTTATGCTGAGCTATTACAGATCTATCAAGCAATGCTGGTCTACCTGGGAGACAGTACTATGCACCTCAACAGCTAATTAGCTTCGATAGTTTTAGTCTGGAACGCAGTCAGCACCCATTTGGGGCAAGAGCCGCTTACAGCAATATAACCCCTGGGAACACTTTCCCTGCTTTGTATTCAGATGACATTTCCTGTAAGAGCAGTAGACATTAGAGAAAACCAGCCCTAACCCACCAACCTGTTGCTACCAACAGATGTTGATGGTATTAGGACAGGGGTAGAGGCAGGGCAAGGAAAGTTGCAGAACTATTAACACAGTGCTTTAGGCTGAATAACTGGCAACAAGCAAGTTGAAACTGGAGACGTAAGGTATAGAAATGAAGTAACCTTGGGACTGATTTTAGGTGCTGTCATACTTAACCACCTCTGTGCCAGATCATCAACAAAATGCTCAACATGTTCATGGAATTTGTAAATGATGCAAATGTAGGACAGGATGTCCTTCTATATTTGGATAGCTTCAAAAAAAGAAGTCAGGATGCTCACCTTACTTGGGTCATTTGACCACAGCAGCCTTTCCTGCCCAAGCGCAGGGGGGCTGGACCGGATGATCTCAAGGGGTCCCTTCCAGCACCTAACATCTACGAATCTATGACCTGGGGGGGGGGAGGAGGTGACCAAAAGAAAGCCTTGTGCGCCAATATAACCTGGACCCTTCATAGCATGAAGAAGCAAGGAAGGTAAAAATAATGAAAGTAGTGGGAATAAGCAGGAGAGTGGCACAAGCAGTAACAATATTCCCAGTATCTAGTTCCAGATAAAGCGAGCCTTGTGCTAAGCATGCAACTTGCTTTGAGGCTTCATGGAGCAGACAAGAACTACCAACTCTCCAAAAGGATTTCCGAGCAAATTAGACCACATGCGAGTCCATTATTTGAGTGCACGTGTCACTTAACGCGATCTGTAGAATTATCTCTGACCCGAAAAATCAATTATTTGAATGTGATGGTACGAGACTGTAAAAGGGATTTCCCTTTGTAGAACACATCTGTTTGTTTAAATGAGGCGGCCGTTATTTAAATAAAACAAAATTAAAAACTAATTAAATATATTGTTCATTTTAAACTGGTTATTTGGGACTGACCAGAACTGCTTGACAGGATCTATTCATTTAAAATAAGGAAAACTCAACCTCCTCGCCAACGTGTTTTCGGCCTTCTGAACACAACCTGACAACTTCTCGAAGCAGGGACTCTCAAATTTACAGGCAGCTAGAAAAACGGAAGTACAACAGGTAGCTGGAACATGCTACTTTCCTGCTAGTGACAGTAAGCAAGAACCAGGCCCTTACATGCAACTAATAATGTTTTATAACTAATCAAACCAAGCATCAGCTAGAGACAGAATGCGTGTTGCCTCCCAAGTTGTTCTTTGAGTAATAAGAGTTTCAGCCTCTCGGGCTAGTGTCTAATGTCAGCTGATTACGTATATAAAGAACCTCCACTTCAGAAAAGCCTTCCTTCGATGAAACTGGTAAAGGAAAGAAAAACAAAAAACACACACTTGCACAAAAAAAAACCTTCTGCACGAACG
The DNA here is from genome assembly GCF_030867095.1 of Alligator mississippiensis. Taxonomy (NCBI): domain Eukaryota; kingdom Metazoa; phylum Chordata; order Crocodylia; family Alligatoridae; genus Alligator; species Alligator mississippiensis. The sequence continues at coordinate 11,867,819 of NC_081835.1, read as the reverse complement.
GCCCTAAAGAAATACCATGTATATGAGTAATTGTTATTTGCTAACAGATTTGACTGTTGTCTTTTCAAGCTCTACAGCAGACTTTTCCATTGCACTTCAAAGGAAAAAAAAAAAAAAAACAAAAAAAAACCAACCTAGTAAAAAGAACATTTCCAGTAAAGCATTTTCTGTGTGTGCCGTGCCTGTATTCAATGGCTGTCACAAAATGATTGTTTCAATTTAGGTCAGAATACCTAACACCTTCACACATATGAATCAACCACATGCCAGCTATCAAGATACTGTATTTTAAGAGGTGTGATCTTGCAAGTTGTGGTTGAGCAGGTAGTTGTAGGTGATAATTATGAGAGAGAGGCTTCTTTACAGATACCATCTTAGATTTATGTTAGAAACATACTTTATTATGAAGGGGAAAAAAAATTGGGACAACACCATAAGATGGAGGTGTTATTCCGGTTATGAAAAGCTTCGGGATTTTGACTTGAACATAAAACATCTTGTGACCAGGATCCTGGCTGCTGACGAGGCAGACGCAGTCAGGTTAATGCTCTGTGGTGTAAGAGCTAATACATTTCTACTTGATCCTAAAAGCACCAGTGGCTTTGTCCAAAATGAGCATTCACTCTCGTCAAAAGAAAGGGGCATACAGGCAAGTCACCGTGTGCCCAAGAGCAGAGCTCACGTTGCATAACTTGGAAGAGATCATAGGCAGGAAGGGACCTCACAAGATCATCTAATCCAGCCCCCTGCTCAAGGCAGGATTATCTCCGATTAAACTGCCCCAGACGATGTCTATTCAACCTGCCCTTGAAAATGTCCAAGGATGGAGATTCTACAGTTTCTCTAGGTAGCCTGTTCCAACGCCAGACCATCCTTAGTCATAAAGCTTCTCTGAATTTCCGGCCTAAATCTGCTCTGCTGCCACTGCTCCTAGTCCCATCACCTCCGGCCACCAAAAAAAGACCATCTCCATCCTTTCTGTAATCAGGTATTTGAAGCTAACAGTCACCTTTCTAGCATAGGGCAACACCCAAACTAGTTCCCAGCCTATACTGATTCCCCCTGACTCTGTACTGCCTCCTTGTAGATAGACTGGGGCTTAATGGACCAACTAGAACAGAAAGTTTAAGTCAAAAAAGTCTTTGTTTTGACCACAGCAGAACAACAGGTGAAAAACGAAAGCAGGATTCGGCTCGCAGACTCTGGGCCTCCTTCCTTTCTGATTTCGTCCAGCAGAGGGATTCAAATCACGGCACATGCAAACCAGGACCGCTAGCAGCAGCAAGGGATTGACCCACAGGATAGAACTGGATGGGTTGAACCTGATCATTAAACACATAATGGGACTCCAAGGCAGCATATTACAACACCACAAAGTGTGGAGCCCAGATGGTCCTTCGGCATTTGCTCCTTTAAAAGTTTATGTAGGAATGACTCGCATATACGAGTCAAGTGAGATGCATGAACGACTATCTGGGTAGTTTAAACCTACCCCACTGTTTGCACCCTGCTATGAACTTCTGTGCTCCTGTTGCACCCAGCCTCTGCCTTACAGTTGCTAGCAAACCACAGATGCACAAGCCAACTTCTGCTTTTCCATGTCTTCACTGTAGATGCATGAAGAATTTCCTCCAGGAGCCTGCTGGTACCTGCATTCTTCCTGCCTTCTAGGCCCCCCCATATGGGGTTATACATTGATTGTCTTGCAGCATTTAGCACGCAGGTGCAGAACCCTTCTGAATTGTCGAGTCGGGCAACTCGGCCTTTGGAAACCATTCCCCTGGCATGCCTCAGCAGCATCCCAGTCAATCCACGTCTCTGTACAGAAGAAACCTCCCCTTGTCTTGGCCAATAAAATAGGATAACTGCCCCATATACGTTTTCTTCCCTCTCTGCCCCCATTTCCAGATCGACCCCCCAAATTTGAAATAAGAACCACAAATATTTTTATTAAGTTTATTTGCTGTTTAAGTCTGTTGCACAGCATCCCCACAGCTTCAGTAGTGGGAGAAGTACTTTGCTAATAAAATATTTACACAGAGCAGACTGCAAGGACGCATTTAGTCATGAGGACTGGGTCTGTTACCAAACCTACATGTTGTCCGCTTATATATAAAAATTTTAACATGAGACAAAATTCTGTTTGATAACAGTCTTTTGCCATGAAACAAGAAATATCACATGATGGAGGAGGTCATGAGGTTTGTTTCATCGATGCCGACTTCAGTACAGGCAGCTTTAGAACATCAATGAAATGCAAGATCTCAAAGCACGGTGGCAAACTGCCAGCCAATTAAAGCAAATGCAGACTTCTTTCTGACACCAGAACAGGGGTAGGGTAATCATGATCAATTGCTATAGCCACAGTATGAAAAAATGCCCTAACACTTCTATATACTAAATGCATATGACAACACAAGATCTTCAATTGCAGTTAAAAAAAAATTAAAAGACAAGGGAGGGTTTCCTACGAGCATTTTCAAATGGGGAACAGCAGTCACCCACACAAACCATTCACAACTAAAAACTTCCAAAGTTTAGCTTTCAGCTGCATTTGCACTGCCTGCCTTTGAACTTACAAACCTCTGGCTTTAGATTCTCCAGGAGAAGAGCATTACCCTTTCCTTGTTTCTCGGTGCAATTTAACAAGCTTCTGTAGGCAAAATATGGAAAAATCTGTATTTCTAAAGCAGATTGTTCCCACGCATGCATCACCGCTCAGCAAAGTACACAGGGTGTGACACCTTTCATCCATCTTTATAGCATTCCACATTTTGACACTTAGCATGTGGCTGTTTTCATTTAATGGGAACAGAAAGGCAGAGCGAATCCAGCACAAGTAACCATTCTTTCTCACGGAGGTAAGGCTGATCCTTATAACCAGCTCAAATACAAGAAGACCGCCCCCAAAAAAACCAACCCCCCCCCCAAAAAAAAAACAGCAGATGGAATTTTTCAGTAAATCTAGAAACTGAAACTTCTATTAATGAATTCCTCATTGCTTTTTCCTAGGGGCTACCAAAAATAGAAGCCTCCTAAACCAAACAAGAAGCCTTCTTCCATCTTTGCTCTACTCAGGTCTGAATAGAGTTACTGAAAGGTTTACTAGCCCATTATTTTTTCTGACTCCTTGATTGGGGTTGTGGGTAGAAAATAAATTTTGGAGGAAAAAAGTCTAGAGCCAAAATCAAAGCGACTCAATGGAAGAACGACATGAGGCTCTTGGTACGGCTGTAATAAAAATCAAGTGAAGAAAGAATTATGTCAGATCAGTTTGTCTGACCCTCCTGTTTAATCACAGGCCCTTACATTTCTTCCAAAATGACGACACAATGATCACTATCATAATCTGTATTTTACCATTCTGGATACACAAGAAATCCACAGACCAATGCACATATCTGCACAGAACCGGCTATCACCTTAAAACACACCAAGAAAGCTGTAATATGCAGCCAAGCCCTCAGATACCATCAGATTTGTACTGAGAACACCTGTGATCGTCACCTCACAAGTCTGAAAAAAGGCTTTCACTTAACAAGAACACCCCGAGAGAGAGAGAGAGAGAGAGATCGAGAGAGATCACACTTTTGAAAGAGCCACCCAGTACCATGCGAAGAACTGCTGAGGTACAGAAGAAAACCCACCATGAATCGCACACCACTGGTTATGACGTATCACCCCTGCCCAGAACCGATACAGAAAATCCTCCAACAATTTCAACCTATAGTAGAAGATCCAATTCTTGAAAGACATCTTCCCAGAACCACCCATCCTAACCTTCAAACAAGCACCAAACCTGGCTAACCTCATCACCAGAAGCAAGCCTCCTACAGCCCAAAACACATCAAATAGATCCAGACCATGCCATGACAAGAAATGTAAAACCTGCCAACACCTCTCCACCACCACAATTACTACACCCCACAACGGAGCCATCAGCATTCTTGGATTTTACAGTGGCACCACCAGACATGTAATACATCTCATCCGGTGCACCAAATGCCACGGTGGAAAACACATAGGAGAGACCAAACAACAACTGCGCTCCAGAATGAACGCACACTGGAAATCCATGCAATAACCAGTGGTTTCACAATGAAACCACTCTCTCCAATCTCTCAGTTCTAATCCTCAAAGGGAATTTACAAAATACCTTTCACAGATGAGCCTACGAACTTCATAAGTCTACTGGATACAAAAAATCATAGACTAAATATAGACATTGAATTTATGACATTATAACCTGCTTAAAATCTGACTCTCCAGGTACCTCTCCACTACTTACTAGCTGCATCCATTTCTCCCCAGCCCCTACCCCCAAATCCGTCTCTCACCCACTGACTCCTCAATTTACATCTTTACTGACTGGCTTTCTTGCATGCAGACCAGCCTCCAACTTCTTTACTATTCCGTCTATCCAGGAAGAGCACAGAGCAACTGCAGATGCTTCCTCAGCCTGACTAAGTGTATTAATACCCAAAAGCTTGCAAAGAAGAATTTTTCCAATTATGAGTTGGTCCTATAAAATATATCAGATTTACCCAAGAACCTCGTCTGCCTTTCTTCCAAAAAGGCATCCAACCAGCCTTAGTTTGAAGGCATCAAGTAGTGAGGAATCCTTTGGTAATCTGTTCCACTTCTTAATATCCTCAGTATTAAAAATGTGTGCCTAATTTTCTAGTTGAATTCGTCCAGCTTCAGCTTCAAACAACTGGTTGGGGGCTGGGGGGGTGCAATGCCCACGGGGAGTGGGGAAAAGAGAAGTTGGGCTTTTTTGGTGGGGTTGTCTTTGTCCTTTGCATAAGAATATCTTCCAGCTCCTGCTGTTTTCTTTCCATGAAGGTACTTGTACGATACAATATAGTCCAACATATTTCTGATCAGCTACAGAGGCTCATCTCTAATCCTCAAGCACTTTTTCCAACGCCCATCAGTTCTGTGACACTGTCCAGCATATCATCTTCCTCTCTAAAGACTATTAGTAAAAAAAAAAAAAAATAATAAAAATAATTTCAACACACCATATCATCTTCCCCTTTCCACAAAACAATGGGAACTTTGACAATCTCAGGTGCATCTCAGAATCCCAAAGGTTTACCATATGTTAATTAGGAGTGTGCGAAACAGGCCCCCAAAATCGGGGACAGCTATTCGATTCATTGATTTGGATCAGAGTCCCCAATTTGAATTGGCTGAATCCAAATTTGAATATTTGATGCCAATTCAGAGAATCAGCGATTTGGCTGTAGACACGGCTTTAAATGTTTTTTCTACACATCTTGAGGTACCAGGCGCAGCTCGTGAATGCTGCGATGCTGGGGCGGATGGAGTGTCCCACAAGAGTGCGGGAAGAGTGCGCATGCTTGGCATCGTAAGAAGTGGACCAGCTGTAGGGGGACCCTGGGTCCCCCTACAGCTGTAGGGGGACCCCAGGTCCTCCCCCAGACCCACAAGACACTAGTTGCCGAGCCGAGGGCGCAGGGGTCCCGGACCCAGAAATGCTTCTGGTCCACTTGCGAGCCTGCTGTCAAGCTAGCTGGGGAGCCCCCCACGTTTCTATGGGACGCTCCATCTGCCCCAGCATCGCAGCATTCACGAGCCGCCTGGTACCTTGAGGTATGTACAAAAAACATTTCAAGTCGTGTCTGAGGCCGAATCTATTTGGAGGGTTCTGATTCGTTTCGGAGATTCGAATCGAGTCAGGGACCGAAGCTTTGCACAGCCTTAATGCTAATGGCAAAAACGACAGGTAGCTAAATGTACGGAGCCCTGAGAAGTGGAAGTACAAAGCTAGGCCAACTGTAATAGCACAAATACTTCAATGTCTCATGCAGTAATGGGTTGCAAACAGGTTAGTTAACCATTAAAAGCCAACGATCTGCCCTTTGTAGATTGAGGCAGAATTACGAGGAAGGCTCTAAACTCACTGATGGCAGCACCATGCTTATTTTAGAGCATGATGAACTACCTTCAGCATGATGAAGGTTAATACAGACTAAGCTAACTTCCACACAGTAAATTTGTTTAACTACCAGGTGCCAGAGGAGTGCCAAATAGAAAAACCTCGAGTGCCATGATCCAGCTGAAGGCAGCTTGTGTCTGGTTCTCACCTTTCAAAGGCTTATCAGATTGTGCTCATGTCTGCGTGTGCACACATTTGTCACCTTTATTGGGAACCTGTTAACCTATTCAGTTAACTGTTAGCTAGACCTGCCCTGAAACTCAGTCATTCATACTGTGAACCAAGAACCAGGAAAAAACTAACATGAGCTTCTTGCATCAGATCATTTGGCTTCTGTTCCCAGACTTGGTAATTACAGGCTTTATTATATGCTCTGTTTGCACGCTCATGTTGTGAAAAGTATAATCAAAACCCATTTAAGAAATACTGTATGCAAGGTAAGTCAGTTCAGACTTGCTCTTCTTTCTGAAATCGGATCGCCCTTCCTTCAGAAAGCGTGGGGGCTGGCATCCAGACGAAGCAGTATCTTTGGCATGCGGAGGACAGAACGTTTTCTGGACCATGCCTCTGGGGCTTCACAAAGCACTGGTGTCACGACTACCTCAAATCAATTAGGAGAGATCCCACTAATAGGCAGGGTAAGAATCTGGAGAAGAGAGCTATCCAGGATTTTTTTTTTTCTTCTTTCAAAGAAGGTAACCCTGTCAAAAGTTCACTGACTTGTACTGAAATGCTGTTAAAAGCCCTGCCCTGCCCATAAAATAGAACCAGACATCAATCAAAGGATGCTGGGTCACGAGAAAGTGTGAACATGGCAAGGCAGGGATACTTCCAAGAAGGTCCCTTCAGTACTGGAAAAAAGCTTACCTAGCTGTGCTTGAATCAAGGGGTATTTTACTTCACCTTGATGTTAGAAAGAAATTACTGAAAGGGAAGTTACGTTGTCTTGGTTATGCAGACAGACCACCACTAGGAATCACTGGAAAAAAAACTTTGGTGCATTTTCTAAGCTTCTCATTTGCCCAGGTCTTGTTCAGAGCTGGACTACATGCAAGCAACCATGCTGCATATTTTAACCTGCAAATGGTGACGGTAACACTGAGTGCAGAATAGGAAACAGTCTATGCTCTGGCTAACCAGGATCTCCAAATAAAATAAATTCAACTCTATCCCTCCCCCCCCAAGGCACGTGCATGCAAGTACAGACGCACATGCACACTTTTGACTTTTCTGTCTGTTAAGCCCTTATGCACTTATTCCTCAAAAACAAAACAAAAAAAATCCATTGTTCGGTAGCTTCAATAATACCATTAGACCCATGTAACAAAGTTTGTTTGCTGAAACATTTCGCACAGTGAATGCATTCTGCAGCCCGAATTAAACCCATAAGGAACATCATCAGAACGATCTCACTAGCCAATTCTCATTGTGAACTGTAAAGCTTCCTTTAACTGCTGCAAGCGCGGAGGGAATGTCCTGCTACGTCTTCCACAACCACCGCACAAATACTTGCGTTGCTGATGCTACCCTGCAGGGCTATACTCTGAACTGGAAACTGTCCTAACAACAGATCTGATTAAGAAGACTCTTGGAGAGAAGGACACAGCTGCTTAGCAACAGACCCATAATAATGCTGCTCTTCCCCCTCAAGCAATAAAATGAAATCAAGTGGGAGAGCTAAGACACTCATTTCTGGAAGAGCCCTTGTATTAGAAGAGCTTCTTCTGCTGCAGCATTTTAAACCCTGCTAGTCTCCAATTTAGGGCTGGCAGTTAATTCACAGGAGGCACCCAGGTAAAAAAGCAGCACAGAGGCAATGAAGCGAACAGAGATGAGGAGATGCAAATAAAACAACACAGCTGAGTTAAGGTAGGAAGGTGAGGGTTCACTTTGCCATTTGAAATTCCTGCGACGTGGGAGCAGATGGGTCTCCGAGCAGGGGAGACTCGGGGCCCTGACCTGCTTCAGCACCGCGGCCTGTTTGAGTTACTCCTGCACGCACGTGCACACGATGGGTCATGTGCTTAAATCCATGCAAAAGAAAGAACACGTCTCCTACTTCCTTAGATAGCCAGAGAGCCATGTGTAGGTGTGAGAAACAAGGAAGTCTACAGACTCCAAAAAAGAGGAGGAAAAAAAAAAAAAGTGTAAAATCTTGAGAGACAGGGGAATTAAAGAAAAACCATAGCAACAAGTCAGTCCACCTACCCAAACCACCCACCCACCACCAGTTTCATTTGCTGACGCACTTCAAAAACAAGCTGGCTCCTACCAGCTCTGGAAGGTGAGCAAGCCCCGAGAGCTCATTAAATTCCCTCCTCAGCTACTCTTGTATGCCTGCAGCTAGTGAGCAAGTAGGATATAAATAGAAGTTATATAACATCTCTTTGTTGATTCCTGTGCTTACAAAAAAAAATGCAGCATGACCTTGTTTTTCTGAATAGCTTGTCTCTGCCTGCTTGTGGAGGACTTTAATCCTGCTAGGGATCATCTTAAAAGTTTAAAGACATGTGGATTTCACAGACAGAGGGATATTTGGTTACATATAAAGAATTAGCCAAATGCATTTTATATTCCATTCTATTATAAAACTGCACCTAACCGTAGAGAGAAGCGACCCTGGTCTCTTAAGGGGAGAGACATGGCAATAGCTCTAAAGTACGTACAGTTGCTCTATACGCCTAAATAGTCTGCGCCACAAGTGGATTAGTAGGCAAGACTCCCATATAGCTCCCTCTCCTAATTTCCACCTGTATAAACATCCCAATATAAGGAATTTGTCTCAATTTGAGAGCAGCAAGCTGTCTTTCTAGCAGCAATGCTAAGCTTCAGCATGATGTTAGGATGCAGGAGTAGTGATGAATCCATTGCTTGCAAGGGGCAACTTGCAACAGCTGGAATACAGCTAGTCCATACTCATACCCTTCCCACCCCACATCTGTATCTTATTACACCCAATAAAGGGAACTCTTAAATAAGGACAAAGGCACTAATGATTTAGTAGCAGCAATTCACTCCATATTACAGTGCTTCACTGGGAATTATACTGTATTAATTCCATGCTTCAGGGTTTCTGCTAATTGCCTGCAGGGACCAAGCAGAAATTCTCCTCCTATGAATGCATTACTTGGCTTCTAGGCTGTTTTGCCCCCACCCCTGCTCCTCCTCTCCTCCCCAGTCTTCCTTAAGCACCAGGCATTGGCTGGACAGCACATGATACCCCTAATGGTATTGAAAAACTTCTTAGGCTCCTCCTGCCTGAAGGACACTGCTTGCATGCTAAGGACTGAGGTACTATGTAACCCCCATGTTTGGGTCAGGAAACGATCTTCCCCACGGCCAGATTAGCAAGGACTGAGGGAGTGGGGTCCTGATGCAAGACCAAGTCCATTTCCTTGGATCACCTGGGCATATTTCACTTACCTAATTACTAACCATTGACAAGGGCCGTCACACTGGTAGAGACCTCGTCTCTCCAGTCTCTTCTAGTGACACAAATTTTAGGGCTATTTTGGGAACTAAAAAGATCACAGGTTTGTTATAGGGTACTTTGTGACTGTAATGCATTGGAGTGCCAAAGCAAAAAAGGCTTCTGGATCCTTCTGGAGAAGCATCTATTCCAGGTTTGCATAAATATGGTGCCTAGACTCAGCGACCGGGAAAGTAAACTTCCACGCCTGATCCCAACCGGGCAGGGGCAGCACAGGGTCCCGTGGCTCACTCCCAATGTGCAAGCACCGGACAGGGGCAGTACAGGACCTTGGGGCCTGATACCAGCCAGGCAGAGGCAACATGGGGGCCCATGCTATTCCCACCTGGCTGAGATTAGACTCCAGGGGCTCTACACTGCCCCCACCCAGCCAGGATCAGGTTCAGGGGCCCTGTGCCACCCCCACCCAGCCCCCACACTGCCCTGCATGCCTAATTTAGCACACAGCCACAACCTATAGGGATCCCCACAGATCCATGGGGAGCCCTGCCTGCTGGATGACACTGCTCCAGCGGCTGGATCTGGCCCTAGGAGAAAAGAACACGTCTCCTACTTCCTTAGATAGCCAGAGAGCCACGTGTAGGTGTGAGAAACAAGCGCCCTTGGTCAATATGTATAAACCACTGAAGACTGGCTTAATCTTCTTGGAACATTTCAGAAACACACTGGGGGAAAAAAGATCAAGTGCTATTTTGAGCTGGCCATCCATGAACCAGCTCCATGTGGGGACACGTCATTCTGTGCCCAGTGCCTGGTCATCCCCACCCCTCTACTCCAAACACATGCAAACAAAGATTTGAGGAAGAGAGGATGGATGGGGGTGGGGATGCCCCTGGAAGACTGACAAAACCCCCACTCCCAGCTTTCCCCCTACCCCACCTGGGCAAGCAGACTATGGGAGCAGAAGCAGGGCCTTGAAGTCCCCAAACTATACAAGAACCACGTCTCCCTCATCACTGTTGCTGTCCCTGGCTGAGCCCAGATGGAGCAAAGCAGGAGCGATTCTAGAGCATGCCCCCAACCTCTGGAACAGCAACATTGGCAGGTTGGGAAGAGGGATGATGAGAGGAGAGGGGAAGCACTGCTGAGGATGATGGGGAAGGAACGGGGAGGGGATCTGCTTTAGGGACTGGACTGCTCCTGTCACGGAGTGCTCAAAAAAAGGAGAAGTGCAACTGCACCACTGTGCCCCCTCTGGATCTACCCTTGCCAGATGTTGAGGGGCTGTGTGACCCCCTTCTTGTGGTTCCTGGTGGGGCTGCATGATCCAGGACATCCTGAGATCTCTGGGGCTTTTCATTATCTGCCTTGAAAGCCACGCTGTCAAGTTCACTTCCCTGCTAGAGATCTGTGCTCCAGATGGCCAGGCTCATTTAGGCCAAGGGGGAGGAGTAGATGGGTTTCTAGGGGCTGCGTGGTGTGCCTTCCCTCGGCATCCCAAAGCATCAGGTCTCTAGATGGGAGGTAAAATTGATGGTGCAATGTTCAGGGCAGGGGAGGAAACACGGCAGAGATCTTGGGAAGCCCCTGGAGCGCACAGCCCCCGAGGAATGACCAATAAGGAACCAAACAGCCTCCCAGCACTTGGCAACCCCTCCACTCCTCCAGGGAAGGTACAAGGGTCTGGGGTCTCGACCACCCCTGGTGGAGTTGCAGCAGCAGTGCAATTCCTAAAAGGGGAGCGTTCGACTTTAGACTCCTTAAACTACGTCTGAGCCAACTCTCATGTCCAGAGCCAATTATGAACCGGTTCCAAATTCGTGACATTCTTGGAATGGCTCAAGTATTACATCTGCCTGCACCCTTAGAGTTTTACTTGTTCTAGTAGGAGTTTCACTTAACTGTATCTAACCTCTGCATACAGTACCTACAGTGATTATTAATCACTGCTATGGTGTAAGAGGTGTTTCACAGACAAGCAGAAGGACGAGATTATTGCCCAAAAGGGATTGTTGGCAAATCATGTGGGGCAGTGCGTTGAAGAGTTGAGTCCAAGAGTCTGTCACAATTAGCCTTGACACTATTCTTAGGAATGCTGTAAGCAGGTAACACTTTTACTCATTGGGAAATGTTGATAACCTCCTTGCAGATGTTAATTTAAGAAAACAAAACAACCCCCCCCCCCAACAACCCATGGTATTAGTTGCCCATACAGATGTTGCATCCATCTTGCCTGGTTTGAACAATATGGTTTCAGAACCCTTTACAAAATACCTGGGGGGTGAGGTGGGGGAGGCAGTTCTCGTCATTAAGAGCTGTCCTTTGATCATTAATGGCAGCTGTGGTGGAAAAGGATATATTTCCCAACAGCAAAGCTGGTAGATGAAGATGACAGTAACCACAACCACTGCCTTGTGGATTACTTTAGGTGAAGTGAAGGCTAAGGGAGTAAACCCTGACAGAAAATCTGGAGTGGAGCCCCTAAGGCAGTTAGGCAATTAATGCAGTCTTCTTTCTGGCAGCTCCTACAACTTTCCCGGCTCCACATCGCATCAGTTCTACCTTTCCAGTGGATTAGTTGGCAAAGCTGAAAGGGTGACTCCAATGCTTGGGCAACTCTTGATCACCTAGCAATTGCCCAGACTCGTGTGCCCTGGAGAGGTTACTCCAGCTTTGCTAACAAGTTGAAACAAAAGGTGTTAAGTTACTGGTTACAAGCCATGGATCGACCGGCATAGATCCAGGCGCCAGGGGTCGTCTCCGACAGCGGGAGAGGTCATCACACCTCATTGGAAAACTACCGCCTGCCTCAAGCTGGGCAGTTCGCAGCCAATAAAGGTATTTTCCTGCCACAGTCTGATGCTTCAATGGGTGCTTGGAGCTTAGAGATTCAACCAGAAAGCAGACTACTATCCACACCACCAGCTACCACAAAAAAATGCAAGGAAAAAAAACCTAACTTTCAATCCTAAAGACTGGAAGTTGGAATGTACACAGAGTGACCCCAGGTATATCCGACAACCTCCAAGTCACTGTCGATGCATGCAAAGCGGCAGTCATTGATGCAGAACTGCCGAGACTGAACGTTGATATTGTCGCCCTACAACAGACCAGACTACCAGGCACTGGCTGCCTGAAAGAGAAGAACTACACCTTTTTCTGGTGTGGAAAACAGCCCAAAGAAATCAGACAGCATGGTGTTGACTTTGCAGTAAAAAAAAAAATAAAAAAAAAATAAGCTGCTGTTTGCAAAAGTACCCCCCAAGCAAAGGCTCCAAAAGATTAATGGCGCTTTGATTCACTGCTGCCTCTGGTCCCGTCAAACTCTTATGTGCATACGTTCCAACTCTCACTGCTTCATCCAAATGAAAGGACGGCTTCTGCGGTGAGCTTAGTGTCTCATTCAATAATAATTCACCTAATAAAAGAATCCTCCTGCTCAGAGACTTCAACGCAAGGGTTGGCACTGAGCATGCTGACTTGCCTCACTATTTGGGCACCAATGGTGCCGGCAAAAAAAAGAAAAAAAACCAAAACGGACAGTGTTTGCTTGAACTATGTTCATGCAATGAGCTATGTATAGCCAATTCTTTCTTCAACATGAAACCTCAACCAAGTATCTTCGCACCACCCACAATCTGGACACTGGCATCAATTCAACCTGATTATCACCTGCTCAAGAGACTTCCGTGATGTAACCATTATGCAATGCTATCAAAGTGCCGACTGTGATACTGATCATTCACTGGTATGCATTAAAGTCAAACTGCATCCCAGGAAGTTGTCAGGAGAGTTTCTTGATCTTGTACTACAAATAAGCTGACAAAGCTGAAGGCACATCATCTCAATTCATTAAAAAACTCTCTCCAGGGCTGGCTCTATCATATCTTAAGCCGTATAATACTGCTGAGGAGAAAGGGGTTCTGCTCAAAGGAGCTATCCATCAAACTGTTTGGACTCCTGTGGTACCTTGCATTGCAGCTCAAAAGACTGGTTCAACTGGTGTGACCCTAGCCACTAACTTCCAGGCTAGGATCTTCGAGAGATCCAGCAAAAGGTCAAATGTACAGCGAGCCAGTGTGCAAATGATTATTGGCTACAACTGTGTGAAAGTAGCCAAAAAAGCTGCTGACCAAGGAGACATGCAAGCAATGTATAGGGGCATCAGGAGAGCTCTCGGGCCTGTTCCAGGGAAGACCGTCCATTTAAAAATCCTCCGCAAGTGAAGTCATCAATAACCACAATAAGCAGATGAACTGATGGGTTGACTACTCAGAACTCTATTCTTGTTAAAATGTGGTCTGTGACTTCCCTCTTGATGCACTCGAAGACCTCTCAACCCTGGTAGCACTTGACCACGAACCAACTGTAGACAAAGTAGAAAAGGCCATCAATCGGCTTGTTTATGGTAAAGCCCCAGCTGCAGATGGGGCTTCAGAATTTCATACCTGCTGAAATTATTAATTATAGGAAACCCGTTCTCCTCTTCCAGCTGCACGAGCTAAATATGTACGTGTTGGAGAAAAGGTGAAGTTCCTCAAGAGATGAAGGATGCAAGCATAGTCACTGTGCAAAAACAAAGGTGATGTGAGCAATTACAATAACTATCGCAGTATATCCTTACTTTGTATTATTGGGAAGCTGTTCACCAAAGTTGTCCAGATAAGACTGCAGACCCCCATGGACAGAGTCTCCTCCAAGTCTCAAAGTGGTTTTGGATCTGGTAGATCCACAGTGGATATATGATGCTGTCCTCGAGACAGCTACAAGAAAAACGTCATGACCAAAGCACAACTCTGTACGTAACATTTGTCAATCTCACCAAAACTTTTGATCTTGTCAGTAGAGATGATTTGTTCCGAATCGTGAAGAAGACTGGCTGCCCTCCGAAGCCGCTGAGCGTCAAGTCCTTCCACGCTGGCATGCATGGAACGGTGCAGTTTGAGGGGCACTTTCGGAAGAACTTGATTTCAAGAGTGGTGTCAAACAGAGCTGTCTTGGCTCAGATGCTTTTGGGGTTTTTCTTTGCTGTCCTCCTCAAATATGCATCCAGTGGCCGTTAAGAAGGAGCATACCTTCCAACCAGATTCAATGGGAAACTCTTTAACCTTGCTCGTCTCAAAATAAAAACAAAAACCTGAGAAGTTCTTGTCCATGAAAGGCTCTTTGCCGACAACGCAGTGATCATTAGTCATTCAGAAGGAGGACTGCAGTCTCATGGATCACCTTCCTCATACTTGTGATTATTGCAGCCTGACCCTTAGCCTAAAGAAGACAGTAGTCATGGGTCAACAAGCTGACCACCCCCCTGAAGTTGGAATAAATGATGAAAGCCAGGAAGTGATCGAAAAAATCCCTTATTTGGGCTTCACTGTCTCGCAAAAATCTTGGCTTCGGAAGCCAAAATTAACGCTCACATTGGAAAGGCAAGCAACGGCATAGCTAAACTTCAGAAGAGTTTGGAAAAACAGAGTGCTCACACTGTTGACAAAGACATCCATCTACAGTGCTTGCGTACTTAATGTTCTATTGTACGACAGCAAAACGTGGACTCCTTGTGCCATGGAAGAAAGAAAATTGAACAGTTTTCATCTTTGGGGGTCTCTGCTATATCCTGGGCATAACATGGAGCAACAAAATCTCTAACTCCACTGTTCTGGTTTGGGCCAAGTTACCCGGTATGTTTGTGCTACTGAGACAGAGACACCTCCTTTGGTTAGGACATGCAAACTGTATGAGCAATGGCTGAATCCCCAAGGACATACTCTATGGTGAGCTGACCATTAGCAAACATCAACATGGATGGTCCCGACTGTTTTGTTGATGTCTGCAAGAAAAACCTTTTATGAGCTGTACATCGGTGGTCAATGCTGGGAATTAACTGCTTCGGACTACTGCGAGTGGAAAGCCACCATGAAGCAGGGCCTACATCACTTTGAGACGGAGAGGGTCAACAATGAGCTAGAAGAGGCATCAGAAGCAGGCAATACAAAACGGTATTTGGCATGCTAGTGCAAGCTCAACCAAGTCCGTATATGTAGTTTGTCGGAGGGTCTGGCTGTCGTGCTTCAGGCTCCTCAGCCACTCAAAAAGCTTTGTTGGTACCTGACAACCTAAAGGAGACCATGGGGATTTTTCTAGTTTGCCAAAGGGCACAATCCCCATGGTCTCCTGAGACTGGTGGCTGCCAATGAATGAATGAATGAATGTTGCATCAAAAAGCTACTAAATATGTAAGATACACATCCTGTGCGTTGTTTTTGCCCATCCTGTATGCGTAATGTATTTCCATGCATGTGCAAGCCTACATGCAAGCACACACATACGTACACACACACACACACACACACACACACACACACGCGTGCGCATATATAAAGTAATTGTTTTTCAAGGGTGAAAGGACCAGAGATCATCAGGTTTTTCTTTTGGAGCAAAAGCTTAGGATCACTGCCTACCAGAGTCTGGTGCTCAAGAAGGCGTTCTCACCATTACATTCCCTTGTAAAAAAAGAAGCTGCTAAATTTTGGTCCACTGAAGTGTTTGCATCACCCAGATTTTGTGTGCATGCAACACTTCCAACTGAATGTTGAGCTGCTTTGTAAAAGTAGTTTTTACACAAATTATAACATTACATATTTTAATTAAATTAAGACAATGTGCCTAGTATAATAATTCCACATTATTCAGGTTCAGGAGACAGCCAGGCACCAAGTAAGGCACCAGAATAAGCAAGCCAGTCACCGTGTTGATGACTACGGACCACAAGGTGTAGTAGCATCTTTCTACTTTGCTGAAGGCATGACAATGGTCCTGACTTTGCATTTCCATTTACTGCCTGAATGCTGACGGTTTTAGGGGTTAATATCAACTGCCTGGTGCAGACTGACACTCTAGGCCTCTAGACTCTGCAAGCTGTCCCATGTAGCTGTTTGGGCGAGACAGTGATACCATTAAGTATGCTAGAAAAAACCTGAGGTAAAACTGGAAAAAAATTAGGTAATTGGGTATTATCCAGTTAAATGTTACTATTTTTGTAAGTTTGAACAAGTTGCAGAATTTTATATTACATGCAATTAGCAGACAGTGGGCTAGGGAGCATGTAGGACCTTCGCATTTCAGGAATAATATGGAAAGCAGCTGTTTTACTGACTACTTTACTGCTGATTATTTCAGCAATGCCACCATGTTTATAATTCCATTTTTGTGATTAGGTTTGAAGGCAAACATCCCAGTAAGATGGATGGTTCAGTTCTCACCTTTTGGCTGTCTGCAAACTCAGGAATGGAAGCAGTTTCATATCTGGAAAAGGCACTGCCAGCCAATCTCACAATCAGAGTTAAGTATCTGAAAGGTGTTGGGAGCACCCATCCTGCAAAGGCTATTGACAGCTGGCACAGAGCTCTGATGGCTAGCTGTAGCTGTCCAAACAGAAGCCAAATAGAAATTTCAACTGAAGAGACAGCTGAGTCGGAGGGCAGTGGCAGTGCAACACAGCGGAGCAGAACAGCATGATTTTCAAGCAATTTCCCATTGCTAGATATAAGGATTTTATGTAACTGAATAGCTGAAAGACATCAGGTGGATTCTGCATGGAGCCTGCAAGATTTGGAGGTGAGCCCTCCAAGAACCGAAACTCTCAAGTGCTTTTTGTTCTTAATACTGAGCGTGGCATAATGGCACCCGTGCGCTCAGCAAACCTGCTCCCTTGCCATGGCCGGAGCCCCAGCTAAACGTTAAGAGCCCACTAAGGGAAAATAATAACGATGGGACTCCCCTGTGCAACAAACAAACGAGAACAAAATCTCAATCCCATTCCTTTCCATGTATCACTTATGCAGTGTTTACTGAACTCCGATCAGTCACCTTGAAAGACAACAGAGTGCAGAGAGGTCAGGGAGCCCACGATTTAGCTTGTCAGACCATTCGTACGGGTGCTGCCTACAAAGTAAAGAACCCAGCCTGACAGTCTCATGTCAGGGTACTTTTGCAAGGCTGGCACCTAGAATTGACACCTTTTACTTGTGAGCAGAGCCGATATAATATGGAAATTAAGATACAAATATGGAAAACCGCGATGCCATTTCCACTGTCACTTTTCAGAGAACAAATCTCACTTCCACTGTAAGCTCCAGACCTTGGCTCAGCATACCTTTTAGATTCCTGCTGATTCATTATCTTTTGCTTGCCTACAGTATCTCACTATAATTCTGCCTCTTGGATACAGCATGAAGGCCTTAACGTACATGCTCTCAAGGGTGCCCCTTTCAGAGGGCACGTTCTTTTGGTCCCCGTACCCTATTGCTCCTTTTCCCAAGCAGCTCCACATATGGGAATTGGGAAGAAAAGAAAGCAGATGCACGGCATTACAAAGCAACTCCCTGGTCCTCTGAAAGCAAATCCTTACGCAAGGGGAAGACTCATGCAGGTGCCCCTGCAGGTACTCCTGCTTCTCATCTGAAAACAATTAAACTATAGCTTGGTTCAGTTACTGATCCTGGTTTCTAGGTCATTTTGACCTGACCCCATTTTTACTTACTAGGAGTGGTATTAGCGGAGAAAGAAGGAATTACCAAAAGTTAGGGGCTGTCACACTTGTAACAGGAGGAGCAGATCTATAAAAACAGATCCGCTAGTGCTGTAAATGGTACAGCATCACATCTCCCAGGGATATTAGCTGCATATTGCTCTGAAACAAAGCCATCCTCCTCGCTTTATTTTTTTCTTATTAAAAATTATGGGTGGTAGAGAGTGATTAATGTCATGTGTGATCTAAACCAACTTTTAAGAAGATCCCTAATTAAATGAGCATACTGAAGTCTCCATGGAGAGGAACTTATGTAAGGGAGTTTACTCATCATTAGCTTCCACAGACCTAAGAAACCTGAAACTCCCAGGAGGTGCAGTATATGGTGCATATAATTTTTATTTGGCAGATGAGAGACAAGTGTTATAGCAGAAGTCTTTAGCAATTTCCTCCCCTGTCATTCACTTGCTAAGTTTACTTTAACTGAAACAAATTCACGGTGTTGAAGTTTAATAGGAAATGGGTAACCCTCTGATGTGCTCTGAAGGAGAGAGGACTCTAAATTAAGTATGCTTGTTAGCACAGGGGGAGGAAAAAAAAGTCAAAAGGAAAAATCCTGCAGAGAATGCCAAAGACAACACGCTGTAGGGACAGGTGCCATGCACAGGGCGCACGTGTTTGTTCTTTTACATAACAGTACCGAAGGTGATTTCTGAGAAGGCACCTATTTCTGCATTTCACAGAAGGTTGCATCATGTTCCTGAAGGCAGCAGTGGAAAAAGTCTACTCTGAAGTTTCCTTAAAGTATACAAAGTATAATGGGATAGGGGGCGAAGGGGGGTTATGCCATTTTTAGTTCAGTGGACAGTTAATATGTGTGGTCTTTGGCCTTTTGGGACCCTTTGATTTCACCTTTTCTCTGCTTTTCTTATAAATCCTGATGAGCTCTCTCTTTGCAAATCTGAGCCCTTCCCGGACAGAAACAATGAGCTATTTCAAGACTAATTAGGAGCGCCTTCAAAATTTCCATAAGCGTTTCAACTCCTAAGGAAACTCAGGATAAATAAAGGCAATTCTAGAAATCAGAATGAGTTTAGTTTGGCTAAAAAGGTGCTGTCCCATTCAGTTAGCCATATGGAAACTCACGTGTCTAGGAAAGAGAGGCATTCCCATTGTTTAAATGATCTAACTAAAGCTCACCCACATGCCTCACCATTATAAAACATCCAGCAATACCAAGTGGAGTGCGCTCACATGCCTAACAAATAGGTGTTGCTATTTCATTCTCTTTCCAACAAAGATATCTGTTCTGCCATTAATGCCTAAGGGAGTTACCCGGGAACTCCCATTATTAACCCCAACAGAATCGTCACATGCGAAGCCCTGTGTGTGTCAGTGGAAAAACTGCTTGACTGCAGGCTGCACGCATTTCCCATGTGAAATGTGGAGCTGAGAAAATACCACGCAAGGACATCACATTTCTGGCTTTGCTGCCAAGAAATCCCTTTTACGTAACCAGCCAACATCCCAACAGGTTTTCCTTAGTCTTGAAGGGCTCTTGACAGAAGCAGTAAACACATCCAGACACGGCATAAGATGAGCTTGTTCAGAATACTAGCTGGTCTCAACTGATTGCAGTAACGCATGTATATTTGCCATGAAATTCAGATGAACATTTCAGGTTAGAACTGGAAGGCTGATCTTGCCAGGTTGAGCCCCAGCATTGGGAGTGATGTGTACTGCTAGCACTGTCAGCACTGCAGCTCTGCTGGCTGCTCCTTACAAGTGCAGAAGAAGCTCATTCCACACGCACAGCCCTTCCTGTGGATTTACTGAAGTACTCACTAATTTGCAAAATCTTCAGGAAGTGAATAAAAAGCAGAAGACGACAAAGACAGACCACAAAAAAGTATTTTGTTCATTTTGACTAGCTGAGTTTTCGTAATAGGCAAGTAAAAAGTTTTGCGGTACGTTTTGTAAAAGTAATTAAGTCTTAGTAATAGGAGACATCAGCGTTCTGCACTCTGCTATTAAATCTTTCCTGCTCTATAGTGAGAAACTGCTGTTGAAACATGTGAATTGAAAGCTGAGTGACTACAAACTGCAGTGGTCTGCAGGGGAAATGTTTCTCCCAGGACATCACTGAGCCTTTCTGTATTTTTCTGGCCAAGAAGACACAGCACCTTCAGAAAACAGGGAAGGAAAAACAATGGTATATTAAACTGGTGTCTTATCTTGGTGTGGTTAATTTAGGCATAATTTTGTAATTCCTTTGGGAGAAGGAGAGACAAAGCCACAATTTTAATACATAATAAACCTCCCAAGTCATTTTGATGTGTAAATGCCAAGCCAGCTGTTCTCCCAGAAGTTAAGGTTTGTGGTTAGCATTTTTCTGCATTAACATTTTAATTATTTGGCTTTTATGACTCCAGTCACGCTGAAAGAGTAGTTAGCTGAAGAGGAGTTAGTCTTTCTCCATAGTGCAATAAGTCCTGGAGGACCCAGTCACAGGGTCCCTATTGTATTTAGCCTTGTACAAGGAAAACTGTATATTCCAGGGAGCCCACAATCCAGCATTATGACAAGAAACACCAGGTGGATAAAGCGAATGAGGAAGGATGGGCTGAGGAATATCCTCATACATTAATACCTGTCACTTAAGCAGTCTACCAATTGGACTGTTTGAATCCTCAGCAAGTAATACATCTGTAGCACACCTGTTTCATGGGGTACTTTCTGCATAGTCCCATCTACTGCATGCATGCCTTATCTCCTGGGTGTCTGTGACGCCGTGATCCTTGGTGTCCTTCTGCATTTAGAGTCAATTCATCTGAAAGAAACCTCCCCCAACCAGCACCGTACCTAGACTCCCGGTAGTCCCAAACAAACTTTTAATATAATCGGGCCCCCTTCGCCAAAGCTAAAAATAACAACCACCACCATTTTCAGGCCCCTTTCTGTCTGGACCCTGGGTGGCTGCCCAGTTCACCCATGCCTGTGTCGAGTCCTGCCCCCAACTCTTTCAAGAAGGAACTACTTTTCTACCATTTTGTTAGTATACTTATTCCCCCACCCATACCCACACCATAACTGTTGGCTGCACAGATAATTTTCCTACCTGGGGATGCTCACCAGGCAGCAACCCCTAAGTGGGAGAGGGTGGAAAATGCTATTTTGGTTTGCCAGAAGTAGCATCTTAAAAGGCTAGAACGCAGCCGAAGTTGGCAAGGTTATAACATGCGGATGTGAAAGCACAGTATTTACTAGAACCACCCCTTGCCAACAGCTTGGCCCTGAACAAGTAATTATTTTACAGATTCTCACCTTGCAGCAAATTTACATCAAGTGGAAACTAAACGGTGGGTCTTTTAGGATAAAAAAAAAGAGTCTCTGGCAACAGACATGAAAATTTTCCTGTTTGTTTTGACTGGATGACCCAAAGGATTTGTTTCCAGCTTCAGCTATAAATCTACATATACCAAGGAAGCAACTGTATGCACACTATTTATTTTAACCTTTCCGAATAAGCGAAGGAATGAGTTTAACATGCCGGATTGGTAAAGGATTTGATTTTCCTACCAACATGACGAGGTGGGAGGTTACACAAGCATGTGGGCCACTGCTAGGAAGACAAAAGCCCCAGGTTTTTAATACTTGAGAAAAAAGGAACCTTTAGCAGCAATAATAATCCGGATGGAATTTATTATTAACGTGTAAAGCGATGTGGGGCTCTTCTTGCTTCATTCACTCCTTCGTCTCAAAGCAAGTTGGACAGACCATGGAAAAAGCACTCTATACTCTCTCACCTCCCAAAGCAAATATTAAATATGGTGCTTGGGAAGAGAAAAAAGGACAGCGGAAGCCAACCTCCCCTCTTCTAGCTTTTTGCAAAACTTTGCCATGTATGAAAGTGGTGACACTACTGAGAGTGGAGCTGCAGAGAGCAATTAAAGCAGTCTGGTATCTCGGTGTTGTGCCGTCACATCTCATTTAATGACACTGACCAGCAACGTTATGTAATACCACGAAGCAGCAGTTTGTCACACCCAATCATGGTTTTGAGACTGAATTTAGGGATGATTTTAACTAACTAGTCTGTCAAACCAGTACACGGCACTAAAGGCTCCTGCTAACACCCAGAAACCCATGTTTAAGTCCTTACTGCATTTCTTGTCCAGCAGACCATGTTCATCACTTGCATTTCTTTTCTTAATATTGGAAGCAAGCCTTGGAGAACTCACTGTTTTTAAGAGAAGCCGCAGCTTAGCCATAGCATCTGCTCAAGGCAAATCCTGACAATAAAAACTCCATTCTACAGAAGTTTGTGGCTTTTAGCAAAGTCCAATATTCCCCCCTAACAAAAGACTGAGCTAAGGTCATACTTCCTATAATTCTACTAATTTCAAATGAGTTATGCTACGTTTGAATTTATGTGAGAAACTCACTCATTTACTTTAATTTTTTTTTTTTCAGTTGTGTCCATTGTGTTAGATTTTGCAAGTAAGTTTACTTTTCTAAGAGGGGAAGGGGGGGATAACAACTAGGAAGAAATATTTAAGTAACTTTGACTGCATTACCCACAGAGCTATAAAGAAAAGGCAATATATATGCTACAAGAACCTATGTTCATGTATTTACCCACAAAAGTTTGTTTCGAGTGCGGAAGAACAGAAGTCTGCTTCTGAAACGTGAACCACCCTTTTATTGTGTGCACAAACTGCACATAAACCCCAGATTTGTCTGTGCCAAGTGATTAGGCCTTCATCTTCCAGAGAAGCCAAGCCAAACAAAACCACATAAATCAATTAGAGGAGGAGCAGCAGGGAGCTAGCTATAATGGATAAATCACGATGTAAAATGGCTTCTGATTTGAGACCTAGCCTTCTATAGACTTTTACACTTGCTCCACTTGGTTCAGGCAAGCAGTCCGAGTAATTTAAGCAGCAACGTTATTTAGCAAGGCATTCCCCTACTTGTCTTGGTAACAACCTGAAACACTTAATTTCTACGGCAAGTAAACTTTGAGATATTAGTCATTCCTAGCTATGTTGATGCAAGAGTGCCTTGATTAAGCAAAAATACCTAAATTTTGAATACTGTCATACTTGGTAAGAATACTTGCATCACAGCAAACACTGAAACTTCCCTTGACTCCTGGTCTAGAATTATCCACTCAACTCAAAACAGTGACAGTTTGTTTGATTTTAAGAAGAAAGCATTAAAAACTACTTGTATTTTTATCTCTCAGCTTGATGTTATTCATTTCCCTACCTGTATCGTTGTATTACCGCCTTCCAGAAGGGCAATGGCTAGGAGAATGCTCTCATGAAATACTCTGTCACTGGTGGCATTCATGATGAGATCTATGACTAAGT
The DNA here is from genome assembly GCF_030867095.1 of Alligator mississippiensis. Taxonomy (NCBI): domain Eukaryota; kingdom Metazoa; phylum Chordata; order Crocodylia; family Alligatoridae; genus Alligator; species Alligator mississippiensis. The sequence continues at coordinate 11,844,522 of NC_081835.1, read as the reverse complement.
TGGATGCCCCTTCCTTGTCCAGATGACACTGGACATCTGCCAAACTCATTTCACCTCGATTCATTGAGCTGGAAACAGAACTTCCCCCTAAAAGTGGTAAAAATCACAACAATCAATCAGTTTAAGATTCAAAAATGTATTTTCATTCTCTTAAAAGATGAAATTCAATGCTTCAGCAAAACAGAAGCAACAAATCTGAACAAATCTCAAATGTATTCACATTATTTAATATGCAGCAACAATGAGTTTTGAATGAGAGTTCAAGTTCTGCCCCAAGTCACAGGCTAAAATACAGACCAGACAGAATAAGAAATCTGAGTTTTAACCATCAGTTTGAATGAGTTTGAAGGGAAAATGGTGCCATGGAGGAAATGCTTGATACAACCTAAACCATTTGGAAGCAGACTTTTGTAGCCACTTGAAAATGCAGAGGATGGAGGTGTTTGAGTCCTGAAAGATCATTCCCTACTGACACTTACCTATGGAAAGTATAAGATGAGAGTGGAAGAAAAAACAAAAGGGGTACATCAAAGGTTAAGTAGTTTAACACTTGCTACATTGTGCAACTTGAAGCCCATGGAATTAGAAGGGGGTCAGCTAATTATTAGAAAAGCAAGATAAACTGTTAGGTGCCATACACGGGCAGGCAAAAGTACATCAGTTTTACAAAGAAAAGAATTGGTTCTATAGGGATTTAATAGGGACACTGACATTTTATTTGTTTTTAAAAAGGCAAAAACACGCCCAACCCAAACCCTGAATCCATTTGATAAATGTCTTCCCTGCTATTAATGGAATTTTAAGCGACAGGCCCCCGACTAAAAGCATTTACTTTTAAAGGGGTACCATAGGGAACCATGACAGAGGTGATGGAAACTATACTAAACAACAATGAGATTTAAAGATAGTTCCCCATAAGCAAGTTTTCCATTACTCATGAAAATATGAAAATGAGTTTGTGAGGCTTACTAAGGAAACTCACTCAAGGCAAAAAAAAAAACAAAACAAAAAACCCCACTAGATATGGAAAAAGCTGTGGACAATACAAGAAAAGTTATGCCTGCCTTAGCCCAAAGCAAACTTGAGCTCATCATACACATTTAGTTTAAAATTGTTCCATCAAGAGCAGCATTCATTTTTGCTGACTAAGTATAGCCCAGATGGATAAAAACAGTTTAAAATTAATAAAGGCAGGCAATCTGCTTATCTATATACTTCAAAAATGAAGCCAACTGAGAAGAGTTCAAAAGTTTCAAAAAAGCAACACCAACTAAAGCACATTAGGACACATCCTCAATCCCATTGTTCAGCGATGGGGGTATACCCTTCTTCCCCATAAAGTTCACCGAAAAGCACTATGGGATGTCTCCAGAAAGGCAATAGCTGCCTCACCTGTAAAATAGTCAATCTGTTATGGAGAAACAGGCATATACAATATGGCAGGCTCGAGCCACAAAAATCACTGATTAGCAGATGGCATAGCATACCCACCTCCTCCTCCAGCTTTGCTAGCGCCTCCAGCAGACAACGGGCCATTGCCAAAGCTCGTAAGGCTCTCTCTCCTTCCAGCAGGTCTAACATTGCCATAGTATCGGTTGACCAAAAGTTGCCTGAGTGCCTCTCCCTTAATTCAAAGAGGATAACGAAGTCACAATTTGAGTTATAAGAATAAATGAACTAATGCTTAATGGAAAAAAATGGGGAGGGCTCTCATCATGGGTTCAGTTTTACCAGGAGAGGGGGAACCAAAAGGCCAAAGGTTTAAAAAAAAAAAAAAAAAAAAAAAAAAAATTAATTTTTACACCCTAAGAGACCAGAACAGCAGCCTAGACATTGATCCACCCCACAAGTCCTGAATGAGCTTGTGGATACACCCAATACCAACAACAGCTGAAATCCCGATGTCGTGCTAAAACTTACTAGCTGCCATATGCAGATTTTATTTTTAAAAGGAGCCATTTTACTGGAATCCATGAAACAAGCCAGGGATAAGCTTAAAAAAAACAAACAAAAAAAAAAAACAACCACACACAAAGGTGGCATTTATAGGACATCAAAACAGAATAAAAAGTGGGGAGCGATGAGAAGACAGAAGGGGGTGCTGACAGAAGAATAAGAACTGTGTTTAAAAGCATCATCTTAGATAATCCACCCCTGCTTTGCAAATCTTCCTCCGTTTGACAAATATTAGTTGACAGGGGTGGGGTAGAGAACTTCAGAATTAATTTGGAGAAAGGAACCATTTGGCATGCTCCCGGACCCATTAACGTTTCCGGCTTTCCAGATATTTATTCACTCAAGAGCACGTTTTTTTCTGTTGCAAACAGACTGGGTATTTTGGCTAGGCAACACAGGAAAGCTCCTACATGCGGCAAGGCGGCAGTCCTCAGATGGCCCTCAGTCTCTTAACTGGACTCGGATTCAGAAGGCCCAAAGCAACATTTTACTGCGAGTAAGTACAAGCAGCGCCGCCCAAGAGAGTCTCAGACCGTGACCCACAGCACATGGGTCTAGGACGGTCCCAGCGGAGTCGACCGAGCAACTGCCACTGTCAGTTGGATGCCATGCTTGCAAACTGCATAGCTATTTTGATCACGCTAAAGCTGGCCCCATGTTAGCACAGGACAGGTATAGAAACAACTGGCCCTTGAGCAGAGTGAACATGATATTTGTATATAGCCACACATGGAGAGAGACCTGTAACTGTGAAGTTATTGGAGAGGACCTTAAGTGCTTTCCTAACACGAGTATACTGCAATTAAAGTGTTGGGCTTCTTGAGTAAGATCTAAAGTGACTTAAGAGTCAAAAAAAATCAAACCAAAAAACAAAAACCCCATGCTGGGAAATGGCAAAGTAACCCAAAGAGCAGTTACTTCAACTGCCAAAGTGCATCCAGCACGCCAGTTTACAGTTACGTTATTATTAGGCAGAGTTTGCCAGAGACATTCAAAACCACCACTTCCAGAGCAGCTTTACACTGCCCAGCGTTTGTGTGAAGCTTTTAAAAACTTTATATTTTAATTCACATGTGAATTCACCCGATAGATAGAGCTATGTGCTGCTGCAGCTAGACTGCTTCTGGTCCCTGATCCAGCCAGAATAATTCTCCACTACCCTGCAAATCTCCAATACAGATTTACCTACAGTACAAAACAATGAGTCACTTGTGCCTCGGATTAAGAATCCTCTAAACAGCAGTACCTTCATCCTAGGGGAAAAAAAATCAACAATCCTGGGGTAATGCTCCTGTTTAAAGGTGCTTGCTAGGATCCACATTTTATTTTTTAAGATGAAACTTTCAAAACAAGCTTCATTTTAAAAAGGGTTTGCAAGAGGCTGCTTCCAAAAGTTATAACAGAAGAGTACCAGGAACGCTCCCCCCATGAAGTGAGCAGTGGCTCATGGAAGCGTATGCACCTCCAATTCGATCAGTTTATAAAAGGAGTACCTCCACCTTGCCTTCCTTCAAGCAGCTTACTTATTATGGACATGATGCTACAGGATGATCGTTACCTTCATGATGCGGGTATTTCCTACCATGGCAAAAACACGAGCAAGACAGGAGCCTGTTTCAAAAACCCAGACTAATTAACATCCCATGAGAGCTACTTTAACTGACAATTACATGATGCTGCTTTAGTACATGCCAAAGAGATTTACACCACTCTTGCTGCTCTCAGTGTTGCAGGCGATAAAGGATGCCTGGCAGAACGAGGTTAACCGAGACAAAACCCAAGCTATGCCGCTGCTCGACATGTGTACTGATTAGAAGGGAAACTTGACATTTATACATCCTTTATGCCAAAATTAAGTTACAATGGGTTCTCACATTACCATTCTCTTCTGTAAAATTAACTAATCAGTTGTCATAGCAACTGCCATTTAAAATTATAATTTTTACTACCACTGAAGATCAACACATATCCACCATGAAAATCATCATTCAAAACTACCTCCTTCCCACCTGTTTTTTTGTTTTTGTTTAAAAAAAAAAAAATCATTATTACTACAGTTATTCTGCATTTATTTCTAGCTGGCTTGGGGAAAAAGACAACTCAAGCTTAGTGGTCAAGATACTCTGGATAAGAGGGAAGCTTATATGGAATTTCTAGATGTGGCTGTTGTGGTAGACCCAGAACCATCGTTTCCTCGCTACAGCAGCATGCCAAAAGTAGCAATTCTTGTAGAAAAGTATGATAGTATGAGAAAAGTAGATAGGAACACATGTCAGTGATCGTATTTTCTTTTCAGAGAGCACATTCAGAGTTGGAAAAGTTTGGCAATCCATTTTTCAACACCACTTGGAGCGCCATTTAAAAAAAAAAAAAAACACTGTGAAGGGGAACTTCCTTCACAAAGTTATTCAAAAGCAATCAATTAGCTTACAATTATATGAGAACGTGATCAGAAGAACGGGGATAAAAAAAAAATGCAATGTTTCTCAAATGCTATCATTAATTCAGATGCAACACTTGGCTTCAGAGCACTTCCTTAACCATAATGTTATTATTATACACCACTTTGATGCTTGCAGTATGCAAACAAATATCAGATGTTTGGCTGCATTAAAAATATGAAACGTTATATAAAGAAAAACTCGACAGCATTAATTCAGTCTGGTTGGATTTACATCCAGATAAGCTATCAATACACAATCAATAAACAGTGGATGCCTAACATCAATGAATTATACATTGGTAAGTATTTTCTATTGAAAAATAGCCTCCCTTTCATCAGTATTAAGCTGTGCAAACCTGTAAAGCAGGTATAATATTTAAAAAAGAAAACTCCCAGCAGTCACAACAGCAGCAGAAATAGACAACCTCCACAATGAGATAGTGTGCACTAGCACTGCTGATTTGAAGACTGGTTGGTTATAAAGTAAAGGAGGTACTTCTTGGCCAGGCCAATACACTCTGTAGACCTGATCACCTTGGATTTTACCATGCTATGTTTGTTTTCAGTCTTCATGAAGCTACTCCCAATTTATAAAAAAAAGCAGGAAAAGAGGACCAGGCCTTTAACTTCCAAAGTGACCTAGGGAATATAGTCAAAGTCTGCTTCATTTAACTTAATGGAAGCTTCTTAATGGAAAGTACTTTAGAAGCGTAATGAGTAGAAATACACGTTTTCAAAAGCCATTAGCAATGAGTTCTCCTTTCAAAGAAAACAAAAGTAGCATCTCACAAGAACTTTGTTGTCTGCAGCTGTTTATTGTTTTTTAATAAACACAAAAGCTGGAAGCGTAATGGTAATTAGCACCAAAGATACGGGACTGGTATACATACCCTTTTGTGATCTTCCAGTTGCCTCTGTGGTAGACTTTGATCAAGCTCCTGCTGAGCATGCAGAAATTCTGTTTTAAAGCATGGCACTAAAGACATACTAATCTCCTCAACGAACTAGAACTAGCTAGCAGAAAAATTAGCGGAAGGCATAGCCAAGACAAATGGGGAGGGAAAACAGATCAACTGACCAACTATCTAAACAGAAGGCTTTAGAGCTTATTTAATTCAGACAGTACTTAACTGGGCCCCCTTGGACACACCAAATGACATTACATTACATTACAAGCAAATACTAAAAGTTTCCATATGGTTTGTTTCACAGCATACAGAACAGAAAGATCACGTCAGATTCAAACATGCATTGCGTCCATGCATTATATGTGCACACACGCGCGCGCGCACACACGCACACGCACACACATATACTTCTGGAGCAAGTGCAGTTACTTTGATGCATCTCCCTCTGGTCAGTGGAGTTCTTGAGGATGTGGAAGATGTGTGGTACAAAAGCCCAATAGATTTTTGTCAGCACTGCAGTTCTGTTTCAGGACTTCAAAAAGTTTGTTTGGCTGCTCTGAATAAACCCTGGAAAAGGTCTAATTTTGCAAGCCAAAAACTGTCATTTTCAAAAGGAAGCAAATTTCCAGCAACTTGCTGCAGATTACAACTCCACTTCAAATCAAATCAAATCAAATCAGAAGCATCTCATACAGCCGATGACTTACAAAGCATTTTCATCACTTGTGTTGCTTTTTTCAGGGATGGAGGCTAAGTGTAAAAGCCACTTCTCCCACATCTCACATGAAGTCATTCTGTGACCATTGAGCACCTCGCTATGTATTTAAATAGCGCTTCACAAAAATAAGAACAAGTTCCAAAGAACTGTAAACTCCCTATCCCCCCTGCCCCTTTATTCACTGACAGTAACTATATAATACTGCTTTAACCATATGAAGTTTTTTACTATCCTGGGTGATTTAAACCAAGCTAGTTTTAAACTTCAAAGTGGTTTTAATGAGGGATTAGACTGACATGGTAGGCAATGGCATATACACTGTGCCAACCACATGGCTGGATATTGCATTAGCTTCTAAAGGATTCAAAAACTTTCATTAAAAAAAAAAAAGTTTTATATCTTGTGCTTGTCAAACACGTGGAATAGTAATGGAGACTGGGTAGTGTCTCAGACAGACCCAGACATTCTTTTGCTCTAAGCAGGCGTGATCTTTGAAGTCAAATGATTGCATGAAGGTCAACATCAGCTACTTTTACTGTACCAGATTAGAAACAGAAATACCTAGCTGTTCCAGGATTGTGGAACTTGGGTAATGTGCTGCTCTCGAGCTCTCTTCCCCCTCCATCACCACCTCCACTTCCTAGCCTCAGGTTTATAATATTCAAAATGAATGGGCTTTGGATTTCCCTCTTAGAAAGGACAGGAATGATGCTTCTGTACTAAACACAAAAGAAATTTGAGCTGATTTCTCAGAACAGTGGCTCCAGTGAAAGTGGAAGACAGATGGCCGAAATACTGGCACTGCTTTGAGAACTTCAACTGGTCTTCCCCCGAGTCTTCCTGGCACTGTACCAGGTCTTTACTGGGAAAAGAAGTCTTCTCCCACCCCACCATTGGCCAGAATGGTAGCACACCAGACTTAACCAGTTCCGCCCAGCTGCACCCACTCTGTCTGTACCATTCAGTAACACACATTTCACAGATTATACCAACAACAAAGACACTCCACCAAGACTACTTCAAAACACCAATATTTGTGCGTTGTACAAATATAGGTGAGCGACACACCTCTACAGAGCTTTCCGATTCTGGAGGCTGCGGGAGCTAGTCAAAAGTAAAATGCAGATAATTAGTCATAATCGAGGACTCTTTCATCCAAACACAAGTTTACTAGTCAACATGTAGAGACAGTGAAGGTAGAAAAGACACTGTGGATTATCTGTTGCTCATTTGAGTTAAGCTGCATCATCCTATTGGGATCACTGTTTCTACACACACTCAAGAGAAGTTTACTACTGCCTGCACATTAAAGGTCCATACTGACAAAAAAGGTTTGCTAAAATGTACATGTTCCCCCAACTTGCTTGCATGAAGTCCACTGCACAAATATGCACACTACCTGGCGATGTATGCTAGCTTTCATGGACACAAGGGGGTGAGGTACACAATCACGCACTTGTGGTTATTTTGCCCAAAACAGCGGGCACAGAGGATTTCACACTCCTACTACAGTGGCACACCGCTGGTAGAAGTGGGAGAGAAGCACTGTGAGGCCTCTACTCATGGCAGATGTCTCTTTTGGATGTTGATTCTTGAACAAAAAACAACAACGAACCAACCAACACCAACCAAACCACACTGCCCCCCCCATCCTGTATTTTCAAATTTATAAAGCTAAACATTCGTTTCCTTAGATTAAAGCATGTTACACTGCAGTTTGGGATCTTAGCAAGGGAGAGCGATCAGGAGACTTTCAATTAAAATGCTCAGTAGCACAATAAACACAGTGTCATGCTCATGAAACGGACATTCAACAGCAACCCAACATTTATAAAAGGCATCAATCATTAGTTAACATTAGGCCATCAACTTAAGTCCTTTGAAAGAGACACGTTGAGAACTCAACTATTATTATACAATACCATCTAGAGAAATAAAGCTGGCAACCCCTAATCCATCATTGCCTAATGAGTTTAGAAACTACACAGACAACTGAGAGACGGGGATGGGCCAAAGGATGGTCATCCTAATTTTACAGGTGAAAAAAATTCAGGCATAAAAAGAATGATGTGACAGATACAGAACAGCCAGGAATTGAACCCACGGTCTAGTCAAGCATTTTATTCATAAGCCTGCATCCTCGTCTATAGGCACAAAACACTATCAGTGACGTAACAGAACAGAAACTATGGCATTTCCACAGGATAGGAAAGAGGGCGGGCATCCTCTGGAATTGTCATCATGGAGAAGTCAGGAGAATCCTTGGGAGAGCGGCGCAGGATCTAATATTTTCCACCTCGGTGCTCTATGGGAGGGAGTCCCTGGCCAGGAAGAACAGTTCCCCCCTCTTTTAATAGACTTCCCTCTTGGCCAATTCATGTACCCTTTCGGTACATTATTTCCTTGCATTGTCACCAGTGTCTCTCTTGGAAGTTTCACAAGCACATTAACCATTACATTTTTGGTCAAATGGGATGCAGAGTATTTAAGCTGGAAGACCTAAAGTTAACAGGAAAAACCTCATTTATGAGAAGGAACACACAGTTCCTGCATGCTATGGGCTGCCAAGTACACCCTTGTTCCTCATCAAATAATACAGGAAATGCTGCACCTCACCATTAGTTCATCTGAAGCCATTATCTCGACTTCGGCAGCAACTAGTACACCTGATTCTCAGCAAGACAAAAAGTCCTTCATTATTAATAATACCGGTAACATGAACTATTTCTGTCAAAGTTATTAAGAGTTGGTTCCCTTTCAAAGCGGAGTGGTTGAATGACTTGATGGCTAGAGAGGATACTGGGAGCCTGGATTCCAGAACAGAACTGCTTGCTGCCTTGTTCTGAGCCCTGACAAAACAAGAGCCAAGTATATATACGCACGCTTTGGGAGTGAGAAATTGGCAGGAATATAAAGAACGAGCAAGACGTTTGTTTGATCTTGTCAAACAAAATGATTTACTTCAGTTTGGGAGAGGAGGATGAAGTACTTTAGTCAGACACTAAGCCGTGCCTTCTAACTTAACCCAGAAAGATGCAGCCAGAAGAGGGTTTTAGGTCTTATAGGGGGCCCTGCACAGTTACCCCTTGTTCTTGGAAAGATTACTGCATCTTTGGGGAGGGGGGCTAAGGGCTTGCTCTTTAGTGATAGAAGTCAGCAAAATAAAGATTGAATAGTGAAATGGACCGCTTTGATTTAAGTGGGGGTAAAAATAGCAAAGAAATATTTAGTTTGGTGTGCCACGCCGTCCTGTGAAGCAGACACTAGGGAAAATGCAAGTAGTGTGTAGAATACAGAAAGAATGGTCCCGGTATTGACTTAGGCCTTCGGAGAGCCAAGTCTATGACTTGGTCTCGGTTCCCCTTCTGCAAAACTTGGGGAAATATTGTGTGGATAAAGTCGGTAAAACTTTCATAAGAATCTGTGCTAAAGGGGACAGCAAACAGCTAGCATTTAAGACTATATGCATTAGATGGCAAGAGTCAGACAGGAGTTTAGAATATTTCCTTTTCTTTTTAAAAAAAAAAACCTAATAGTAGCTCCTTTCAACTTACTATACAAGAAGAACTCTGTTCTTCCAAGGTTAGCAAAAAGTATTCTATCATTAGCCAGAACAGGGGATTATTATTTTTATCCCTTTACCACAACTGACCTCAATATTTCTAACGGGGACTTCCCTACTGTTAAGAGTATGGGTGTCTCAAAGAAAGCTAATCTGCTTCAAGAGCACACCTTTTGACAAGAGCTAACAAAGCAAGTTGGGTACTTAACAGTGAATTAGCTAAAATCAATTTAATGAAAAGAAAGGCTAATTCTGCCCTCTTTTGCCTTTCTTGGGGAAAGTTTGAGAGTTTAAGGTGTCATATATATGAATTTTTACCTTAGAAGTTCAGGATTTGTTTATTCAGTTTCTCTTGAAAGATTAGACACTGGAGAGAAATCAGTGGGTAAAGTGACACTGCAAATAAAAGGAGTGAAGAGAGCTTAAATGGGAGGAAAGTGATTTTTGAACTCAAATTCTGGGACTGTTTTTGGCCTAACTACATAGTTTCACTCGCATACCTTGCTCCCTCTGTTTGCTAGACATCTCTTCTAAAATTTCATCACCTGTTCAAACAATGAGCGCAAAGGGATGTCTTCAACAATAAAAGGCTGGGAAGCCATTATATTCTTGATATTTCTATGTACAAGAAAATGGCTGATTTATTATTCATTTTTGAGCGTAGATTAAAGAAGTCTCAACCTACAGACTTTTGCTAGAGATTATAAATATAGTTAGGACATTTTTTGTGACCTTTTTGGTTTTAAAAGACTCTTTTCTTCATTTGAAGAAAATTGTAGCCCGAGTTATATCAGATGTTAGTTTAGATCTCATGACATTTTGGGATATAAAATCTGTGAAGCTCAAACTGCCCCAATTTCACAGACATCCATGTGATTACTTTAAAGTAAAAGAAAGCACTGATTTGGGATGGATGAGGTGCAAAATAATCAAAAATAATTTAAAATAAATCAGAAAGGACGTGTAAGTGGAATATGAACCCAGCTATACTCTGAATAGGTAGGTGGCAAATTTAGCCACAAGGAATGCAAGTTAAGATATTTAGGGACCTAATGTTATTACTCAGACTATCTCCCCTTCCTTTCTCCACCTAGCAGAGGAAATCTAATATAATGTCCTCAGGTTCCTGCAGCACTTACAGGAAGATCCTTTTAAAAAAAAAAAAACATGTTCCTTTCCACCTTTCTTTCCCCTCTAAGAATGTTTTTTCTTCACCATGGAAAAGGTTCACTATAAAGCTCTGATTTCTTGAGGCAATATACCACAAAGAAAGGTTCTTATTGTGCTATGGTGCTGTTTCACTAAGATATCATGAAAAAAAAAAAAATAGTGCATGAATAAAATTCTCTTCAAACTTAAAGAAAGAGAGCATTGCCATGCAAAGCAAGATAGCCACCAACTTAGGATACTCGTTGTAAAATATCCCTTAAAGACCCCTCCTGTAGTTTATGAGGGCCCCTAGCAGACATTCAGTTAAGGGTGCAATGAGATCTAAACTATGATCCCAATAACTGTGGCTCCTGCCATGCTACACAGGCATGGCAGCAGGCATGATTGCGAAATCAGATCCCAATGGTGCCATAATGCCAGTGCAGGGCCTGCTGTGGTTGGGAACGCTGGTCTTCTAACCAGGGCTCCTAGCTGCAACACTGCATGGAGCCCTTGCCATCAATATGGTCCTGAGGCTCAGAGCCCTGGTTGCACACAGCACCCTTGGTTCAGATGTGCTTCTGCGCATGGCAGCCTAATCAGCTGACTGGGGCTCCCATGAAGCCCTTGGTTAACTGGTCCATCGTGTCAAGTATAACGTCTGCCAGGAGCCTAGAAGTCGGAAGCAATGCATATCAGATAGGGAAGCCAGAACCCTTGCACCCGGTAGGCAGGTGCGTTCCTCGCAAACATCTGACTTGCTATGGATACTGTTCAAGGCAGCAAGAAATATTAGAAGCCAAAAAAAAAAAAAGTGTCCACCCAGCCATAAACCTCTCTCACATTGCAACACGCACACAGGCATTATATCCGAGAATGTGATGGAGGATTTTAAACTAATGTAGATTAAGACCCCAGTTAAGATGCAGGACAGTTTCTATTCAGTGTATTCTCCTTGGCACACCAGGTCACTGTCCTTCATAGAAGCTGTGTTCTTCCTTCTCCCAGCTATGAATTTTCAGACCCAAAAGGATTTCTGATTTGTCAAGCTTTTACGTGGTGTCAAGCCTTCTGGTGACAGGTCTGACCTAAGAACTTGTTTGCCTTTTAGTTGAGGCACTGACAAATCTAGGTGAGCTCTCTCTTTACCTGGTCAATGAATACAGTTCGGATGGTATTTTATTTTGAGCACAAATTTCCAAACTAAAATATAATGCAAGTTTGGTGACTAAGTCCTCCAGGCAGTTTAACATCCCCATCTTTGCCACTTACAAACAATGAATTATGTAAGAATCCTCTTTTCCCATCCACAATTACGCAAGTGCTACAAATAACCATAACTAGTCATTAAGACCGTTCAATTATTTTTGATAAGGTGCTGTACAGTCCCCTGTTTGTAAGCATTTGGGATAGCAGTCGCCATAGGCGTACTTCTACTGCAGCAACAAGGCTGAGGTTTCCTCAGAGAAGAATTCAGCCACAAGAATTTATTAGAGCCTGCGTTTCCTCCATTTGAAAACAGTACAAAGCTTGCATTACGTTTAACTGCAAGGTACCCACCGGCAATGGATCTGGCATGAGCTCTCTGGGAGGGAAATAATTTTACTCTCTAAACTTCATCTTACAAGCATTTATTGTGTTAATAATTCTTCCTATTCCTATTGCAGATCCAGAAAGCAGCATGCATTCAGAAATTTGTCCAGTTGTGGAAGAGCAGTTTTACAGTTTATCAAATGATACACGTCTCTGGAAAGGTTATTTGCAGCCAATCCCTCCGAGTCAGGTTTTTCAGTTCCTTTTTCACCTCCTTGAAACCTCAAGACCAGAAATATATAACCCCCAAAGCAAGTGAGAGAGACAGAATCCACCTGCTTATGCCCAATACTAAAAGATTTTGATAGGACCTGAAGGTGCTGAGCACTTCCCTGGATTTGTTTCTTTAAACCTTATTAACTGTGCACAAAGAAAGAGTGGCTTGGGATGAGGATTGGAGAGGAATTCAGGGCTTTTATGTGCAAACACTTTTGGATCGCTCAAGACCATTTTTACAGATGAACAATAAGCTCCGCAAAGTTTAGTATTCATCTGTCAAATACAAAGCACCTTGAATAATAAAATGCCAGGTCCAATCATCCCAGAGCAACTTGATCAGGAAGAGAGACAGCAACCATATAAGCAGCACCACTGCCCCTGTAGTCTCAGATACTGGCAGCCACAGCACAGACTGAAGTAACTGTAAACAGCTCCACCACATTTATTGGCAATTACTGCTGAAGGTCACACATCAGCAGCAAGCCTAAATTCCAGGAAAAAAAAAAAAGCTGCTCTTATGTAACTGCTTGAATGCTGGCAGGTGCCCAACAGAGCAGTTCACCGCAATGTAAAAAAAAAAAAAGTAGGACATCTTTTGCATTCAGCATCATGAGAACGCCCCCTTCAGGTGAAGCTTAATAGTTCTCTTTTCAATGCTCCCCTTCTTGCATACCCACTCATCTGCTTCTTTGGGATTTACAAGTCCCCTACCCAAGCCCTCCAGATTTCCAGTGCAACTCATTTCACATGTGAAAACGGCTCGTTTTGCTTCCAAACCGACTATAAAATTGAGTGACAGATGGAGTGGAGACTCAATACTCAAACAGTCCCCTTACCAGCTGTGGAGGGCACTTTGCAGCTATACTTATTACCCTGAATCCCAGGAATTTTGAGATGCAAATAAACCACTTAGACCTAGATTTTAACAAGAAAAAAAAAAAAAAAAAAATCAAAATCAGTGCATGTAAGAGACCTAGGCTATAACAGAAAACTTTAGATTTGGCTAATGCTAAGCCAGTTCATAGTTTTCCACATCACTGCAGCAGTTTTAGTACCACTGCCATGGTTAAAGATTTACTTGATGCCTTAAGAAAAACCTGGAGAGAGCCTGACTCTCCTCTTATGCTGATGAAAAAAAAATCGGGGGCACCGCTATAAAATTCAGTGAGTTATACCAGTACAAAGAAAATATATGGAAGGAAAAGCAGCTCCAGAGCAGTTTCTAGAGACAACTCGATTAGTCTCTCTCGCTCTAGGGTTTTTCTGCTCTCTTTAAAAGATTTGCACAAGAAACAGGGACTCTTAAAAAGTCTCTCTGCATCTCTTTATTCTCCACCTCGTGAGCCCTCAGCTCTTGCCAGGCTGTCATGCTGGAAAGGATTACCAAGCTAGTGAGCAGTGACTTCATGGGGCAGTGAGCAGTGGTTTCAGGGAGGCAGCGAGAAGCAGGAACAAAATTAGCAGTTAGCCAATTCTGGGCAGATTTATTTTCATAAAAATGCACCTAGCAGTAGTTACTTATTTTTAAGAACCAAAGAAAAAATGACAGACCCGGTTTCTTCAAAATCCAAGACCCTTCACTGCTCTCCAGCTTCCAGTCTGTTGTAGGAGGCCTTTGAGATGGGAATTCACTCCAGCAGCACAGCTTCTTCCTCACAACTACACACAGGACAGACCAGCCATGTGACACTGCAGCTTAAAACCTCTATATTCCCCCCCTGCTTCTCGGGACAAATCTTGCCCTCAGCAGTGTTAGTCCTTGGACCAATGTCGGACTTGGCCCTGCTTGTTCCTTCTAGGTGCACTGCAAAAGCAGCAAGACCTTAAAAAAAAAACCCCAACAACATTCTGGACTTTTACAACGTGAAGAATTGAGTTAAGGGGCGTCTGTTATTCCCAACAGTGGCAACACAGCCAAGGGAAGGAATAGTTTTAAGTAGGTAGGATCCCCCGCCATTTAGCACTTTAAATGGTCTAAGCTTGACATAACTTTTGGGGGCACTGGTTGAATTGCATACACTAGCTGTCAAGGACAAAGACCGTGAAATCTTGCATTATACGCAAGTCCAGGTAAGACCAACAAGCGACTGGGATGGTTTAGACATGAATGATCTTGCCCCGGACAGGAAAGAGGGTTTGGATTACATAACCTTCTCAGGTCGTATCCAGCCCTATTGTCTCCGACTCGGTGATCTAACCATTCCAACTTTGCAGCGCACGTTTATTATGGTGGGATTTCTTGGATAGTCAATATTTCTACCACAAGTTCACTGGTTCTTGAATCTTCTGTGCTGACTGCAAAATACACGACTCCAAAGCGTCATAATTTCTCTCCCCTGAAAGCAAAACTTGTGCAGCTAAAGTCTGACATGGCTCTGTGCATCAGAACAGTTGGTGTAAGAGTCAGTGAAAAACTGAGCCTTCTCAATCGTATGCCGAAACCAAAAAAAAGCTATGAACAAGGCACTAATACACGTACACATACACACACACCATCCCAGCTGCATGCTGGTCTTACCTGGACTTATGTATAAAGCAAGATTTCATGATCTTTGTCCTTAACAGCTAGTATGCAATTCAACCAGTACCCCCAAAAGTTATGTCAAGCTTTGACCTTTTAAAGTGCTAAATGGCAGGGGATCCTACCTACATATATGTATACACACACACACCCCGACATTAAAAAAGCCACACATTCCTCTCCTCTATCCAGACCATGACTCCACTACAGTGCGGGAGAAATCCCATGTCAATGGAGTGAACAGTCCCAGATCACCAGGTGAACTGGACCCAATGATCTCGTGAGGTCCCTTCCACCCCCAACTTCCATGAATACAAGGACTCTCTTCTGCAACTCCTTAGTATGGCAAGGGTCTCAGAAAATAAACTGGCAGGCTGTGTCACCCTACAATGCACCTTTACCACAGCTGGGCACAAAAGGCACTTTATGACTGTACAGTCATGGCCATTTCAAATTCTTCCTGTTATGCAGGGGATTTCCTAGTCAACAGGGTGAATTCCAGAATTGTTCAGTGAGTAAAAAAACTCCCTTTCTACCGGACAGAAAAAAGATTTTTAAAAGGGGCTTTAGTGACCTTAGTTTAGAATATTCTCTCAATTGCACGTTTAAGTAATTAAAAAAAAATTAGCATGATCTATCATGAGCAAAAATAAAGTAAAGTACAGTGAAAGGCAACAATTTTGAACCTCTCTGCCAAAGTGATCTTATGGTAGCTACTTCCAATTCCAGCAAGATTGTGAAACAAGCTCTGAACTGTGTCAGACAGTAACCAAGATGTTTCTCCAACCAGGTTGTACTCAGGTGGGTGGGTAGGAATGGCCCAAGACTGTTTTAGCCTCAAAAAAGAAGAAACAACAAAAGAAACCGCGTAGCTAAAAATGGGAGTGAGGGGGTTTTTTTGGTCCCAAGCCTTTACAGTTGCCAGGGGTAACAAGAATAATAACAACAACAACAACAACAACAACTAAAAAAAAGCATAAAGGGAAACACTCTGAAAATCCTCTGAAAATCCTCCAAAAATTCAAACCGGTGCCAGAAGCTCTTTTCATAAACAGACAGCATTCATTTCCTTTATTTATAAACACACCTGCTCCATCCATGGACTTGGTCCATAAGGGAGCAGTAAGTTCCTACTTGCAGGCAGAAGACCAGGGTCTACATTGGGTCTGTACACCAATTGATAGACTGCAGAACAGCAGACTATGGCCGGAGACTAAAGAGAAAGACGGAGAGAGTTTCATCTTATGACTTAATTTACAGTCAAACAATTCAAAGTCCTGTCTGAAGTTTCTCCGAGATAAAGTATACATACTGACACGGGGAGCTACAGCACCACGATCTAAAGGGTCTAGCACTCGACTGAAACATTAAAAAGGAGCTACAAATTCTCTTTTAAAGGACCGAACACATTTCCAGGGGAGAAATTCTTAGGTAAAAGGCAGCTTAAATTTGTAAGAGCGGGGGAAAAAGATATCATCATACCCATGTTTCAATATTAAAGCCTCTCTGCAGCCAGCTATTTTAAGCTCCGTTATGAAACCTAAAAAAGATCGAGTACCTGAATCCCCTCAAACTAGGGTAGGTCAGGAGCAACTCCATGGGTGTCAATGGACTTCAGGCCGTGGGAAATGAGTACCAATGAGAGGAAAATCAGACTCATAATCTCTAAACACATCATGCACAGCAGTTATCGTCAATGCATATTAACGGAAAGTGCATACTAAGAGAAAGAAATAGCCACAAACAAACAAACTCAAGGCTGTCATGCTCAAGATGTGGCTTTATGAGTAGCACGGGTGAGGAATTTTCTGACAAAACAGTTTTTCCATCGGAAAAAGGCTGATTTGTTGAAACAAAAGCTCTTTACAAGAACATACCCATTCTGACTAAACTTGTTGGGAAATGTTTCTCTGGTCCAAGATGAAGTTTTTGATTAAATCTGGACCAACTGCAAGAGGGCTCACACCTTGAAACTATCCTGCTGGCTAGGGTAGTCATCTTTGATGCGGGGGTACTAGAAAAGCAAGGTTTCGAATCTAATCATCACTGCCAACAGGATGCTTTACGCACTGGGCTCTTGTTTTTCCATGAAAAGCTCTGATGAATCTCAGGTTTGCCTCGACAAGGGAATTGGAAAGTTTTTGAAATTGTAGAAAATTGTGCGGGACAAGGGAACTAGCTTCTCACCCATCTCCTTTCATGAGATGGATAGTTAGGATTTCAAACACATTTCAACAGACTCCCACAGTGCTAGACATTTTTCAAAAGCATGATGGACATCCAGAGTCTAATTATTGAGACTGGAGTTCAAAAGTCTCACAGGAAGTCCACTCAAATTTTTTTTTTAAATCATTTAAAAAAAATTATAGCTATTCAATGTTGTTCTTTTGCATTGTAAAATGGTGAGAACTTTGTTCTGGGAAGAAGGCTGGTTTGGGAGAACACATCAGAAACTGAACAAAAGGAGAACTTTCAAAAAATAAAACAGAAACCAAGGCTGATCAACAGGCATGCTGTACATATACCCAATTTTTGTGCCCGTGTTACTTTTGAAGGACATGAGATACTTCTCTCTCATGGAAGTGGTATCCAAGAGACACTTAGACCACCTGTGCCCCCATTCCACCCAACTGCTATCC
This sequence comes from Alligator mississippiensis, assembly GCF_030867095.1. Lineage (NCBI taxonomy): Eukaryota > Metazoa > Chordata > Crocodylia > Alligatoridae > Alligator > Alligator mississippiensis. Next base: position 11,826,814 of record NC_081835.1, on the reverse strand, counting down.
CTGAACAAAACCTGAGAGCAGGTCTTGCTCATAGACCAGAAGTCATGTCACCTCAAATGCTTTTAAAATACTTGGTCTTTAAAATATGATTTCATTTAGCATAAACTCCTATTTATGTTGCTTCTTTTCCAGGCAAAGCAGCATTGTGCATAATAGAATATTTAAAAAAGCAGCAATAACTACAATCTTTAGTCCTCATAGCAGGCAATGATTTAAAAAGACACCCATGCCTTTACAGTATACCCTTAAGTTTTTCCCACGTTTTTACAGGCCAATATGAAACAACTTAAAGACACCTATACTTATTGCTGAACACGGCTGTCAACTTTTAAGTCATCTTTTTGTAAAGAAATTAATACAGTTTCTACACAAGGGCCAAACCCTTTCCAGGCTCTCACACCTACAGTGTATGATAATTACATAGTGCATAATGATGTTTGCAATCGTTTGTGCTAGTCAGCAAACAGACTTCATTTAGGATCTCTTCCAGTCTGCTTTGGACGTTCTCCCCCACCAACAACAGCACTACGCATAGGTGCCATTAACAACTCCGAATTTACTTCTTTATTTATATAACTGTTGCATTCCTGATAAGTGTTTTTGCAACATTGTTATACAACAATTGCTTTGGAGTCCTAAGTGCTGAGGTTTTGATGGTGTTCACTGCAGTCAGTATCCCAAAAGCCCTCAAGCTCCATCCTAAACATTATGAAAATATCTCATCAGATGATTGCAGCTTCCAGCAACTACATTTGGGATAATAGTTAGGATAATGACAGACAATTTGTTATGGTAACTACTACTAACGTAGACACATGGCAGGCTAAAAAACTCGACTCTTTCACTAACACAGGTGTACAAGTCAGAACGCTCAATGGTAGTAAGACAGTACGACATATCACAGCGCTACTCGTAAAAACAAACATCACGCAAACGCCACCAAGGAAGATAAATAAAATTAAGACCTCAGCATTATCCAATTCAATGGTAATCAGCTGGAAAAGAAAAAGGAGGAGAGAAGAGAAGTTGAAAAGCACACATTAATAAGAGCAATTACGAGTCATGTGTTAGGAGCGCAGATATTATTTACCTCCTCAGTACTCTATTATAGCATTGTAAAATATTCACAATAAGCATTAGTGGCTTGTATAAATCTTCAAGATGCTGTATTGCACTGTTGACAGCTGCTCCAGAGAAAACATTTCTGCCATAGAACTGAACTGACAGGATGCACTCAGGCTTTGTTCTCGTGCCAGCCGTCAAACCACATAAGTTGGCTAAAAACGTTCCAAGAACTTCACCTTTGGGCATACGAGTAGTTACCAGAGTGTGAGCTGTAAGTAGCACGAGATTCCTAACTTTGAGTCCCCAAATCTCGTAGGGAAGACCTGGGGAGAGAAGCCAGGTATAGGGCTAAACCCCAAAATTAGCAGCATTACAGAATTTGGATGGCTGGCCTAGATTATAAAACAAACATACAAAAAAACCATTTGTTTGAACAAGGTGTTACAGAACAAGAGCAAGAGCCTGGGTATATCTACCCTATTATGGCCTGTCTATTAAAGAGTGGTATACTAGTGACTAGTGAGAAACCTAGGCAAATGCTAAAAATTAAAAGGATCTTCAGCAACAGGTCAAGTTTCAAGCCTTTCACAAATGCTTGTGCATCATAGCTAACAAACATCTTTTGCATTCTGGAGTCGCACCAGTTTGATGAAGGCCTCAGACCCTGAAGCCCATACCCTGTATTCTTATTAAATTCCTCAAATAAGTCAGTCCACAGAGAATACAGGTGGATGTCTTTTTAGTAGGCGAGATGGAAGGCGAGGGGTAGAGGGTTGTGACTGCCTCTATGTACAGCATAATACCTGTTTATTATTCCAGAATAGTATGAGACTATACAGGAAGAAGCGCAGACATACAGAAACTTCCTTTACATTTCTTAAAGGTAACGTTTTCCTCTGGGCCTGACCTACAGCTTCCTTGATTCCTCAGTTGAGTATTGCCAGCTTCTGCAAATGTTCTGGGACAACGTTTTAGAAGCGAATGGGAACACACAGCAAAAAACCATGTGCATGGAGACATCAGGGCCCTGATAATGACAGAGCTATTCCTAGCAGAAGTTCAGGAAGGTCAGAGAATATTTATGGAAGGGAAACACAAATATGCAATCTTTAGATATGCTGAAAAAAGGGAAGCACAAGGGGGAGAACAAAGGTCTAACTAGCCTCTTTCCTGCTAGGATTTCTTAAAGTACGTAGAAATGTCAAGCAGAATAGGACTACCTGTTAGCATTCACAGTGTTGTCTGGTATCAGTTCTGTAAACATCCTTATTTAAAACAGGTGGCTCTTATCTTTGTCAAAGAGCCAACTGACAAGCCTCTTGGTTACAAGAGGCAAGTTCTACTCGACAGGATGCAACTCTTTCTAACTTAAGGGTCTGTAAGTAGAAACTATTACTTCCAGTGTAGGTAGCCTATTTTTTTAAAATCCAGAACGTTTTTAAAAGACAAGTGTATGGCCTTTCAATAGTGAATTAGCGCTGTTAAAAGGTAGTCACACAAGGGACAATATGCATCTTATTTCATGCTGTTGGACAGGAGACACTTCTTCTATTAGCAGCCCATCTGTTAAATCAGCTGCTTTTCAGGTTACAAAATCTTCCTTCATGGATGAGCTAATCCAGCACTTAATGCAACTGACCCATTATACTGGTTTTAATGGAAAAGTAGGAGGCAAAAATGTGTCCCCAGTAGTTTAGCAGATGTTTGCATAAAACACTTGGACATCAATCATCTGTTTCTAATTTTAAAAGGATGTAGACTAGCTTGCAGGTACTGAAAGGTATTAGCTCCCATTCATTGAACTGGCATTTATGTCCCTTGTGTCACTTGTTAGGCTAACCTCTTAACTTCAGATATGAAGCCTGGCTCAAAAGAGCTATCTAGCTTCGCTCACTTGTATTCTCTTCCAGATGAGACCCGCAAGCACATGGTCTACTCAAGAGAGAGACAGAGAGAGATACAGGCTGCGAATTCCAAACAGGAACGTGTTAGTTAGGGGAACATTTAGCCTAAGTTATTGTCGGCTGCCCAAAAAAGGAAGATGTGTTGAAGTATTTGCATACAGGATGCTGCCACTGCATCACTTTGCTTTCTTGCAGGGGTTTAGGGAGTTGCCCACAAAATTGTTTGTTCATTTTTTCACTACTGCTTGCATTGCAAGGCTTAAAAGCTGGCAGGACTCCAGATCCAGGCAAGAGGTGGAACTGCTGAAGTGAGCTGGGTCTCTGAAGGGCAAAAAACAAGCAAACAGTGACAGCCCTGTGGGAAAGAGCTTTCCCCAATTAAACAGGGAGTACAACCCTGACCATCCCTAGCCTCAAGGATTTTCTTAGGCATCTCCTGTTCACTTAAGTACTGCACGTGCACACAGCTGGGGTGTGCACCCTGGTGACAGCCCATGTGCACACTGCACGGTAGGAAGGCTTATCTGGCTTCAAGACTTCTGCACAGGGGTTTGGAAAGCATCCTGCTTGCAAGGCTGGCCAGATTCTTCTGCATCTTCACTTGGGTCTCATCACCAGCCAACTTCTGAGCAGGCTGAGCAGCATGTTCACAATGGCATTTTGACTCTGAAGGCAGAGAGCCCACCAAATCAGACAGTTTCCTAGCCTAAACAATGCTTCTTAGCCTCTTGTGAAATCCATTTAAAGCTGTTCAATCTCTGAAATTGTCTCAGGCTAGTAAGCAATCATTTAATAGTGACCAGCCTGCTCACAATTCACTACTAGTGGGAGAACCTCAGCTGACAACTGACAAGTTTTGTCAAGCAATAGAAACAGCTCTGAATTACAGATTCCCTTTACTAAGAAAAGTGTCATTCAGATTCAGCCTCACACTTATTAGCCACACAATTATTTCCATCCCTATGTTATAAAGTGTTAGCTCTGAAGCTTTCATACAGTTGTACTGATTGGGTACACAGCTATGTGTTTTTCTCATGCATGCTCCAAGATGTAAAATAGGTGTTAAAATTCGATTCAACCATTTGAAGAGGCCATGCTCAAATCCTTTCATCATTTGTCAGCCTACTTTGGGTACTCTGGATTTATCCAAATCTTTGTAAAACAAATGTGTAAACAGTGCTCCAAGTTGGGATATCAAAGTATACCTCCACTGCATTAACAGATCTAGACCATTTTTTACATGTTTTAATGTTGGATACATGAAGCATTTATGTATGTATAATATGGGTGTGTACACGTGCATATACATCCCTCCCACCCCCCGAAAACAAATCCACACAGCTGTTATAGATCTAGCAAAGAAATCTATTGTTCCAGAAAGAAAAGGACTCCGATGTAAGAAAGGAACAGCATGTAGTAAAGGGAAAATATTGGAGGAAGGTTTGGGTACAGGCATTCCTCAGTACCACACTAGGAAAAGATGCTTCAAGGTATGTCTACACCATATCCTCAGCATTCTTGGGGAGGGAAAGTTTCAAGCATGACCTATCCACCTGTTCCTGCTTGCACTCACCAAACCCAGAGATGGGATGAAGAAGCCATTCCAGAGGCCACTCTTGAGACCTTGGTCTCAGATGTGTTCGAGAGCAGCTCCCTGGCGACATTTCCAAATTGACATTGGTGAGCAGGGATGAGGGTAGGGGTGGGGGAATATTCTCAGAAGCTGCTCTCTCCCTGCCAAGAATGCTAAGGATGCAGTGTAGACATACCCCCAAATACAGGCAAGTGAAAATCTCTCACTGATGGGCAGCCAGACTGCATGGGAGAGTCTCCTATAAGCAAGTGAACAGTTTAAACTGACAGGCTGCAGAGTATTCTAGGAGTTAATGCTTCAGCCTGCCAGTCACAAAGTAAAAAGGTCAGAGTAATTTATTACTTTTCAACTTAATTTCCCAAATTTCAAAAGGATGACTAGTTGACTAAAGAAAGAAAGTTTCATCCTGAAACCAAGCTACAAATGCTTACACGTATGAAATGACAAACAGCTTTAAAAGGCCTGGCAATGTATTTTCCCCTTTCTGAGTAATAAGGACAGTTTTGGGGGTAAGGGCAGGAAGAGGAAAAGAAAAGGATAAACCATAAATTAAGTACCTTCTCTCCATAGCCTCTATCTTTGGTCATCATTTCCCTGAGTGTCTGTAATACTTTAATACATAGTTTCTCCTCATTCTCCTCCAGCAGCTGTTTAGTGTGTTTTATTAACCTGAAAACAACCAATTGATCATAGTTTGTTTTAGTACTAAAGTTTCTAATAAAAATTAGGACAGGCATATGTGGCTAATGTATTTCAACGGTCAAAGCTACAAGCAAGAGCTTAATTATAATGTGGTTTTATTAGACCACTACACTGAAGACCTGGGGAGCATTTTCTTAATAGCAAAGCTTACTGAATTATCGGGAGTCACAGCAAAGCTATGAAGAGAACATCAGAACTCCTGGCTGGAGAATAAGCTGGCAAAAGAAGTCTGTATATTGAAAGCAAGGAATTTCTACATGCGTGAGGGGAAAGTAAAAAAAATGTGATGGTCCACCACTAAAAACTTGTAGTGTTAAATACTGCACATATATTTCTTCATTAAGAATAGGTGTGTGGACCCTGGAAAGAGTAATCGGAAGTCCTCTAACTAAAACAGACTGCGTTTTCACCTCATCGCCCCACTAATAAAGACTGAAGTCAACAGCCCCCCAGCTCACTTGCAAGGATCAATGATAATGTTGGTAGAGTTTGTTATGACTATAAAAGGCTGCAAATACCCAGAATTTGTAAAGTATTTGCTGACTTGTCTGGACAGCTCCTGGATCCTTCCTAAAAGGAGCTCGTGTTCTTGAGGACAAGTCATATATTTCATGCAGTGTCACATAATTGCACCTTGCCCAAAACATGCTCTGGAGAGAAAGCATTATGGCACAGAGGGTAAGGAAACTCAAGGCTTCTACAAAGGCACAACTTACTTGCAAATGAAGCCTCCACTTTCACATTTCCTCCTTGCATCTGTGTTCTCTGGGAAGAGCAGTTCCGGCCTGTGCAGAACGTCTACCAGCACTGACAACTCTGCCTGGACCAGAGGGCGCAACCGATCCTCTAATGCAGATACTATATCCTGGAATAAAACAGCATTCAGATTTTACAGCCAAATAGGAAAGCTTGAGACACCAATGAAACCCTCCCTGCTTAAAAAAAAAAAAATCCCATTGATTACAAAAATGTAACAATTTGCCTCAGACTTCTATTCAACTAGGGAATCAGGTCTACATGTAGCCCCATCCTTTCCAGGAATGCCTTGGACTACTTGGCATTTTCCCCTTCTCTGTAGATGGCAGAAAACACAGGCGTAATTATATGAAGTAACAAATTAAGACAAGTAGTTAAAAGTTAGGCAAAAGCCTCCAATTCATCTTCTCTGTAATAAAATTTCAGTAAGTTTCAGCAACCCAGATATAGGAATACTGTACTCTGAAGAAAATGCATTCTGGGCAGATTCACCAATCATCAAAGAGAAGTTAAGAGCTGCACAGAAAAAGCCGCAGAGAAGACACTCAGGCACACTGACATGGATAAACGGACATTAAAAAAAATGGTGAAAAAAGTATAGCAACACTAATGGGAATGTCTTGACAGGGTAGTATTGTGGACTTGGATGGAACTTAATGCAGGCAGACAGACAATTTAAATCAATACTTCAACACCTGGACAACTTTTTCCACCCCCAGAGAAAATAAAACTCCAGGGTAAACCTATATAGTCCAAGGTATCAAGTTTTATTCAGTATATAAGAATCCTTATTACTGAATATTTTATCAGTTATCAAATATCCTCAGGTCTGGACATGTGCAAAGAGCTGCTATGGAATACATGCGTTTCCAGTCAAGTTATAAAAGGAGAAATGCTTTCTTTTAAGTTTCCTTAAAAAGATACCAATAGGGATCTGCATACCTGGACCGCAGGAAAGATTATTGTGTGTGTTTGCTGATGCAGCTACCTGGGTCATTAGGAGTCAACTCATCCAACCAGTGTAAATTTTGCAGTGGTTTTCAAATTGGTTTGTGGAGCTTTTCACTGTATTAAGTGTTTTAATAAGCAAGTGCTGGAGGGATTTGGAAAGATGCAATACTGAATGGATTCTTTCTTCTCTGCAAAGTGGTTGAAACAGAACTAGCACTAGAACAGAGACAGTGGGAAAACTGCTGGCTTGAAGAACCAAATGTTTCAAATATCTTCTTCTCCAAAGGCCATGAAACTACAAACATTAGCTGTGCATATTCCATTACCTTTCTTGGTAAGTGTTCTGCATTTGATTTTACACACAGTATTAAATATGAGCTTTGGCTGAGCTTACTGCATGTGGCATTGCTACTTGAACCAGTAATTTATGATTTCTTTTTAACTAGCAAGTTCATCTTTTGTGCAGATCTGCAACTAACTGGTTACTGAGGAAGCAGAGGTCAGTTGTTAGTGCAGCACTGCGTAGTCACCTGCAATCTTTCAATGATGTTTCGATAGTCCCTGGAAGCAGCTAGCACCGAGTCTCTACGGGCAGCGTTCCTTGCAGTCATTCGCCAGTTCATTGCAGTTTTTTGCACAATGTTGTGAGATTTCAGGAAGAGGTTGTTGACCTGGCTGTCCAAATCTACCGGGATGGCAATTGCTCTGCTTTTTGCTGCAATAGGCAAGAATTAAATAAGAACTGACTATGTACAAGAGTGATAAAGTCCCTTCGTTTGTTCAAAAAGGAGCATACAGAAAGAATCACATTAAGAGGTTTTCTGTAATGAGTCTCATGAGACTATAGTGGTTATAAATGCCTTAATTTTAACAGATTTAATACTCAAAGCCCTTTAAAAGTTCACCATGTCTGAATGGGATACCTACCTTCAAACAATTCCAGTAACTCCTATGAACATGGTGTGTACGTCCATCCTACGGATAATTTTCAAACAATACCTTCAAACAATTCCAGTAACTCCTATGAACATGGTATGTACATCCATCCTATGGATAATTTTGACCAAGATAGACCAGATTCACCTCCCTTGTCACTAAAAACAGCAACTTTTTGGTAGGAATGACACCTCCTAAATGGCAAAACTCACCAGTGTTCCCCTCTATATTTGACCGGACTGCAAGAAAATACAAAAAGCCCTTGCTTTAAATGTGGACCTGGTCTTTCAGAGCTTAACACTTCTGCCTTCAGTTATTTGGTTACTCAGTTTCCAGTTTTACCTCACAGCTACAACTGAAAACAGCTGCTGTGCAACCACAGAACTCACAAGCTACGAAAGCAGCTTAGTAATCGCCCCGGATTTTTGGTACGGCATAGCTACCTCCCATATTAGACATGCTCTTTTTGGAGGACTGGTGTACACATACGGTTGTTTAAACATTTCTGGATGTCAGATCTCTTTACATCTCTTACCTACATCTGAGAGCACCCTAATGCAGCTCTCCACCGATGCTTTTTGGCTCGGCATCAGCCAGTTGCAGTGGTACACCCTGAACACTCCTTGCAGCAACTGTACAAACACCGGCTGGCGAGTCTAGAACATGCAAGAAGAATTAGATTAAAAATACTACTTCATGCTTGAAACCAGGTTGTGTGTTGCTCACAGCAGCCCTTATTCTCAGCAGACCAACCACTTGTTACCAGCCCTCGTCCACGTGTAAAAGCAACCTTAGTATTTACCACACAAACAGCAGCTTAAAAGCCGGGGTGAGAAATGAGACAAACTAGACTGGTTCTAGAGCACAAGGTCTCTGTGAGCAAATGGAAGCAGCAGTAAATCTGGTCCACATGGAGCTGAATTTCCAGCAGTCCCACATTTGGAAATGATTAATTTAGGACTGACCAGCAGATGGCTCTGCTGGGAATAAAGTGAACAGAACTTGACTCTTGGAAAAACTACCATTCAGCTTCATTATTAACAACTGGCCCTTTTCTGAGGGGCTGGGTACTAGTTCCTACTGTATTGAAGCACGTGTGGAAGCTGGAGATGCGTTCTGAATATCTGCAATTTTGACCCTGGGTAGGAGTCGGTTGGAAAATGGCACAGCTGCTGTGGATCAGTCAGAAATAAGGAATGGCTTGTTAATCCACATTTTGCAAGGTGATTTTCCACAATAGGTAGGCCAACGTTTCCTTCCCTTGGCTCCTCCAAACCTTCACACATCATGTTACACAGGAACTGTGCCGTCTCTGCTACAATATCCAAATCTTTTCAAACCAAATAAAATGTGAGCAGCTTTTAGTAAAGGGGGGAAAAAATTAAGCACCCTGTGCCCCTCCCCACACACACACACACGCACGCACGCACGCACGCTGGAAAGACAGGATTTTAGCAACCCTGACAAACCTATTTCCAGACTAATTAGCCTACCAATAGTAAGAGACAATACCCACAAGTGTGCATCTATTCTACATACAACACTTCTACTACCTTAGAGCCACACCTCAGTGCAAACCCCACAGGGAATTTAGGAGCTACTGGAAAAATACCTCTTTTATTATGATCAAGATTGAGGTCTGTTGTAAGAAAAAAAACTGGAGTTAGAGAAAACAGAACATTTCAAAAAAAGTGTCTCTCTTAATATCAAATTCAGTTATGAATTAGTACTGACTTTGGGGAGCTCACCATCAAATCCCCAGTATCCTTTCCAGCCACACCCCCCAAATGGCAAAGTACAGCAGAAAGACGCTGAAAACACCTGTGTTTTTGAACTCCAGCCATCCACCCACATTCCTTGCAGTTCATGTAGAAAGACTTATCTGCCTGAAAAACTACAAAGATGTTCCATGTGCTGAAACTAGGACAATAAATAATTATAAAAACCCCTCAATGTTCCTGCAACAAAACAGTGTACAAGGAAGAAGGATTTGAACCAGCAGGGCCCCAGAGAAGCAAAAAAACTTAAGAGAAACAGAGTAAAGAGGCAGGTATTTGGACAGGAGTTTTTAGATTACCCTGATCTGGCATTACATATGCTGTGCAATAGGGCACATGGCTCTTCTGGGACATGCAAAGCAGGCCCTACCCTAAAGGAGGCATAATTTTAAGTCAGACAAGTCACAACAGAGGAGGAGAGGACATCGCACAGGAGGGAAGGCTGGGAGTGGCATGGGGTGGGACAAAGTTTGCACAATGGAAGCATTGCACCAGGTACAGGAGACAAGAAAACCATGAAGCAACACCAGTGGCATGTTTGCAATACCAAAGACTGCACTGAGTACAGCAGGGAAGTGCGGCATGCCTGTTTTGATCCTGCTATATCCCAAAACAGATTCTCGTCTGGTTGTCTTATTGCAACCCTGGAAACGGGCACGTAGCACTCCTGAGACAGCAAGCTCACGGGAACAAGTCCCAGGGCTGCATCAAGACAACTGCTACACCCATTCGGTATGGCACGAAGAGCAGGTATATTATGCCCCGACACAACCCGAGGTGTAGTGACAAAGCACATGACCCAATCGGGGTAGTGGTGGTGGGAGATTCAGTCAAGGCGGCTGCAGACCTCTGTAATACCTTGAAGGATAGCACAAAACCTAGATTTTTGTTAGGGGAGAGATGAGGTTAAGGCAACGGAGGCTGAAAAATAAGAGGCAGATCTAAGGGTGGAAACGGGGCACTTGACAGAGATGTGACAAAGGGGGAAAATGTCACTTTCACTGAAGCAATTTAAATAGAACCGAAGGGCAAAATCCAAAGTAGCAGCACAGGGACACTGAATTGGAAAGAGTCTGCCGGCCAGAGTCCAGACCTCTGTCACTGCAGGCAGTCATTTATCCAGAGTCCTATAAACCATCCACCCTGACCCCTCTCACCCATCACAGCCATAAAAAGCACAAACACACCACCACCTTGCAAGGCAAAATGCAGGATAGACAAAAGTACCCCCCCTCCCCCCCCCATTGCAACCTACTACTGCAACAGCTGAGAAGTTATTAGGTTTATATATGAACATACATGGCGAGCTAGAGGCTGCTGCAAAAAAATAAATTGAACACAGAATACAGGCAATGGTTTCAACAGCCAGATATTGGAGGTACTGCAGAAGACTAACGGGGGGTTCAAGAAGTAGCAAGGGGTTCAAGGAGGAAGCATCTAGGACCACAAATAGGTGGTGCAGTGCTCACCCAAGACAGAGCAGGGAGGTAAAATGATACCCAAGATGGAGTTTGAGGGGTCAGAGGGACAACTGGAGATGTGTTAATCAGCAAACCGGGTAAAGCTGGATAATGAGGGCTGCATTCAAACACTAACTGCTCAAAGAGGGGAACTGAAGAGAACTAGGGGTCACATGGGGATAAGGTACAGAGCGAGCCAAGGACAGACCCAAGGGCAGAGCCCCGAGGGACTAGGTTAATTATTAGTCCTGCTCCTTTTTTGAGATAAGGTTTTAACAAAATTGCATGGAAGCCACTGTAACAATAGCACTGCCTAAGTCCCGTGCCAAGGCAATCAAACACGGAGCAGAGTTTTAATTCTTACTAATTATTGATCCTGTACTTCTGCAAGTTAAGTTTCAGCTAATAATGCCTATTCCACTAGAGGCATCTGAAAGCAGAGCAGATACACACCTTACAGACTAACTGAATAAGATTTACATAAAGCATAAGCTTGCGTGAAGTACAAGCTCACTTTATCCACTGCCCCTGCACAGCATCTGATGAAGTGGAATGATCTGAATATAAAAGGTAGAGAGAGGAGGGAGAGGAAGGGGGAAGGAGGAAGTGGGGGGCTGCGCTGGGTGAGGCAAACAAGCAAGAACCCACACAAATAAGAGGAGTCAAAATAGCTAATCCAGGTAATGGGATCCACAGTTCCTGTATGGACTAATTAAAACTAGTTCTGGCTAACTATCTCTGCTCACTAGAGATATCTGCCACAGCTTCCATACAGAAAGGACACAGATTGCAAACTTAAAAAGATTTGACCATTTGACTTGTGATACTTGTGCTGAAGTTGGTGAAAAAGCTATCACCACACCCCGCAACATCGCCGACTGCCTGAGGAAGCTCCACACAATCCAGCCCTCTGCTCAGTGTAAAAGGGTTGAACTAGATCTCTGTAGCAACTGGCCATTAAGGTATGGGTTGAAGTTGACTCTTGACCCCATGACAACCTAACCTCAGGACCTCATAATAGGATAGAGATGAACTAAAAAAGTCAATGGATTGGACACAGCAATTAGGATAAACACTGGAAGTGCCAAGGTGAAAGAGAGACAGACATTTGACTGCTCAGACTCTTAAGCTTTTACTTAACACACGGTCAGGCCTCTGGGTTTTTATATAACTTGCCTTGAAGCTGAATGCAGCAATCCAGTTAATACACCACAATCCTGAAGGCTAGTGTGAAATCCCTGAAGAGGGACTAAGACAAGGTCAATTGCCAAGGTGCCCTTTATCGTCACAACTGAAACCCAGATGAACCCAACTGGCAACAGGTTAGAAGGCAAGTGCAAAGCCTGATCTTGCAGTGTGAACAGCTATCGTCTATCCTGATTTGAGACTGTACCAGGTTTCAATGATAACTGTAGTCAAGTTCCTAATGAAACATCTAGGCACTTGGCCATCCCTTCCAAACTGTCATTTAAAGCGATCACCAAGAATGAAGCTGCCTTTAAACTGCGATTCTCAGCCAAGATGATGCAGCACCCTGGAGGGCCTTGAGATCCTTTCAAGGGTGCCGCAGTGTTAGTTCTGCTAGGTATGCAAACGTGAGGCACCAGATAAGCCCAGACATTTCAGCAGGAATTCACAGTATTAAACACTTTCTAACCTGCTGTGTACTTTGAGTACTTTGCAACAGAATTGGTCTACTATTTGTCAGTAGTCAAACATTAAGTGAAAACTAAGAGCTGGCACTTTCAGAGGGTTGTCTCAAGTCTGGTACGGGCACTTTAGAAGGTGCCTCTGTTAGCCCAGCAGGACCCCAGGTGTTATGGTTGGTGTCCTGAGGCTATTGACGGTACCATCATGCCATGCCTACCTCATCCTCCATAAGGAGGAGACAGGGAGAAACTGGGAGGAAAGAGCTCTCTCTCTTTTCACTTTACAAGGAGTTTTGAGTCTTCTGCTCCAGCATTCCTCAGTCTGCACAAGTCCAGAGATTTAATCAGGACAACAGAAAAGGACAAGAAGAGCTGCAGGCATTTTTAACTGTTGGATTCCTTTTAGGGAAAATGTAAGGCAAATGTTTTAAAAAAACCCCCACCCTTTTGTTTGCAGCAAGAGCAGCCTCTGATCAACTAGGGGTGCCAAACTTCACCATCTATTTGCCAAATTATGAAATAAGCACCTTCACCTTCTGCTGCCCCTTGCATGTGGGAGGAGTTCCCCCAAAATCGCTCAAACTATTTCATTACTCCCCTTCAAACTGCTGCTTAGAACCCCTTTACCACGTTACTTACACAGAGTTGTGACAACAATTATGGCTGAAGTGACGGTATATCATGGTGACCTGTGCCTGCCTGTATCCATCCTGGTATTATCTCTTTGTCTTATGTTTCTATTGTAAGTTCTTTGAGGCAATAGCCCCTTGTGCTAGGGGCTGTACAAAAATGGAACAAGAGGATCCTGTACTGTGACTGGGCTTCCTAGGTGCTATCAGTACAAAACATCGCTATGCTGATCACCTAGTTGTGCCTGTCACAGCTATAGAAATAATGCTGCCTTGCAGAAAATATAGTATGGAGTGGCAGGAGCACCACTGATATCATGGACCCAGTGTGATTTTGCAGTGGAGCTTCTCTAAAACATGCTGGTAATTTGCTCTATGCTCTTTTCCCCTTCTAGAGGGGGAAAAAAAAAAGTGTTACATTTTAGCCCTGACATATCCGCTTCTTTCTTTTTACAATCTCATTACCCTGCTTCCATTAATCAAGTAATTTATTTTAACACTCCTGTTGTACTGTTTTCCCATGTCCTACCTGCAAAGTGGTGCTCTGATCAGAAAATGGCGAGCTGAAGAAGGTGGTCACTATACTCATCACTATTTCCGTCACATACTTCTCTAGGATGGAGTCTGTGTGTTTTCTGTCACTGGTGTTATTACAAGCCTGCAAAACAATTCATGCCATTAAGTACACGTGCAGTTAATCCGATTCACAGTTTAGAGCACTGGTTCTACGCTGTTCCCACTTAAGGCTATAGTCACTCAGAGCTAGGACCCACAGAAGTAGAAGCCTTTAACTGAAACTTATAAATGTACTGGCAAACTGATCAAGGAAAAACCCACATAGGACATCTGGAGCAAAACAAGTGGTACACGAAGTAGGAATTAGGCATGTAGTAGTTTCCCATAGGGATCCTAGGCACAAAGCCAAAATAGATGTCAAACTCACAGGGGAAGGAAGTTGCACTAACCTGGGAAAGGACTAACTGAGTGAGCAAGTGAGGTGGCAGTACCAGACAGGATCTAAGTGGCAATTGTTTTTGTCACGTTAAGGAAAAATGCGTGTGTTCCATAGAAGATGACAAGAGAAATCCTCAACTATTTAAATGGAAAAGCAGAGAAATAGAAATGGGAAATGGAAGGAGCTTCAGGGGCTTCTTGCCTTTTACGTTAAGACGCACTGCTAAAGCCGAATGCAAATGTATTTATTTGTCCTTTTGACTTTCCTTTGTCGACATGGAAATCCTTACCCGACAGATGTCTACCAGGAAGTTCTCAAACAGTTTCCACATGTGATTACTGGTGTAAATCTCTTTCATTTCTACCTCTGTGTCCACATAGCAATGATTCAAGAAGTTGATATAGGCAATTTTAACCTGCACATGGGGAAACAAAATATTTCATTAAAAAATGGTCATATAGGCCTCTTTGCATTACCATGAGGCTTTCATACAAAAACAGCTTTATAAAATAAAATGCCCCTGAATTTGAGGATTAAAAAAAACCCAACTGGTGAAACCCAATCCCATGAATAGCAGTAAAAAGAATAAAAATAGTGAGGAACTCCTCGAGACAGAACTTGAGCATGAAAGGACAACATTTACACCCCGATTTTAAAAAGTGAGAAACACAAAGCAAGGATCTTGTTATTTTGCCCAGTCATTGAGGAAGCCTAGAGCAGAATCAGAGCCCAGTTTCCAGGCCATTTATCATAGAACAAATAGATCCACTGATCAGTCCATATCAGATCAGCACCAATATAAGGAAAATTGACAGCATCAGCAATCGGCTTTTTTTGGCTGACGTGGCCAATAATGTTGCCAATATATGCCCCGTGCATGCACGCAGCCACAGTGCAGCATGCAGGTGACCAGGAGCACAGTCCAGCAGCGTGGAGAGCACCTGGGTCTGGCTGGTAAGTTTGCTGTGGGGGAAGGGATGCGGGGTGGGGAATAAGGTCCCCCACGGTGAGGTAGAGAGTGGGGCAGGTGCTGCACAGCCAGGGCGGACCTCGGGACGGAGCCACAAACAACCTGTCCACGGGGGGGGGGGGGGGGGGGGTGGCGGCTCCTGCCATTGCATGCACCCAGGGAGGGCATTTCCCTCTGGATCTGCGTGCAGTTGGGCGAGGATGGGCTGCCATTGTGGGCTGGGGCCAAGGCATCACTGGATTCTTCCTGGCAGGCTGCACCTGGGGTGGGCGGCAGCAGTGCTGGGAGAGGGGGCTGGAGGGGCTACAGCAAATTTTGGGGTGGCTGCAACCCTCTCCCCCCTCCAAAGCCCCCTTCCCAGACCCACCACCTGCCCCGAGTGCAGCTCCGACAAAGCCCCCCCACCGGGACAAGCCTGGCACTGCACCTACTGCAGCCCACGTGGGCAGCCCGCTCTCGCCCCGCACAGATCCAGGGGCACATGCCCTCAGTGCCCTCCCAGGGTGTGCATAGCAGCAGGAGCCACCCCCATGATGAGCCTCTCGCGATTCTGCTCCACGCCCCACCACAGCTGTGCAGCGCCTGCCCCCTACTCCCTCCCTTACCACTGGAGCCTTGTTTCCCCCGCGCCTTCTCCCACAACAGACCTACTGGACAGATGCTGCTCTCCAAGCTGCCTGGCTGCATATCGGCCATCAGATTACTATCGGCCAATACTGCTCATTAAAAAAAATTAGAAGTCGACCATTGGTATCAGCCCAAAAACTCTTTAGTTGGTGCATCCCTAATCTCACTCCAATATGATGTATACTTTTTTAATGCAGAAAAGCCACACCTATAACTAGGTCTCACCTCAGGTATGCAATCCTCATGAGTTACTACTCTAACAATGTCATCCAAAGGAAGAAGGGAGTTGCACTTGATTTCTGTGTAGACATTTTTGCCCTCTGTGCATACAGCAAGAAGTTCTACTAAGTGAATATGATACATTAAAGGGCTGTTTTCATCCATCCTGTCTCGCTCTGATCTCATCATTTGCACAAGGGTCTGGAAAGAGGCCCGGTCATTGTAGAACACAAGGACATCTTCTCCCGCATTAACCAGCTACAGAGAGAAAACAGCATCATCCTTTTAAATGCCATTCTGTCACATGACATCAGGGTGGGGGGGTAGGGTTAGGGTTATACACAGCCACATGTTGGTGAGGATTTCTAGCACTAATTCTCTAAACACCTCCATCAACAAGTTAAAATGCCATACCTTATCCCAGGTGGTTTTTAGACCGGACTGTAACACTATGACAAGTTTAGCACAATGGAGCTGCAGCTTACCATATCAGCATGCTAGTATGTCTTACGTGCTCTCTACAGGTAGAAGAGCTCTCTTGACTCTACCATTTTCCTCCATGTCACGTCCCGAGAATTTGCTTCTGAATCATTTAACGAACTTTAAAATAAATTCAACTGCCTCTTTGCAAGTTAGATACAAGTCATTCCAAGAAGCCTGTACTTTTCCCATAATTATGTCACAAACACTGCTTCAGCTGACCTTTGTCAAGTTAGCTTGGTACATTTTATTTTGTTCAAAGCTATGTTCTCTAAGCACTGCGGACTGCGGGCCCACAAACAGATGCCAGGGTTGTGATGTCGGAGTCTTCAAATGACACGCTGAAGAACTCTACAGCCTAAATTTTTCAGAGCAGTTTAGCCATACCAGATTCCCTAGAGAAGGAGATGGAAAGAAGCTAGGAATGCGAACAGCTTCCTGCTAAGCAGCAATCTGAATATCCAGATTGACAAATTTAAGGCAGTTTTGGGCATTAGCACGGTTTCTCTGGTAGACACCTAGAGCAAGACACCTAAGCTAAGCCATCTATTTGCTATAGATACCAAGAGAAAAGTAGCAAGCACCCTAAGCAAATGGTGATCTCAGTAAGAGCAGATGCTACTTGTCATCTTGTAGAACTGAGTCCACACTGAGAAGCTGATATTCTTTTAATTCAGCTACAACATGCACAGTTCAAGCTTTCCAGCAAGACTGATACAGCAAGCTCAGAAGCTGACAAGTCTGATCCCAGAGCTCCCCCTGCTGATAAGGCCAATTAACAGCCAATTAAACAGGGATGCATTTCTGAACAAATGGGTGTTTGGAAGCCAATTTTGGGTCAATTTGTTCCCAGTCTGCCATCTCATCTTCCTGTTTGCTACAGACCTAAAAGACCACTGAGGTTACTCCCATCTTCTCTCATCATGACTCCTATTCATTCAACTGGTTAGGTCAGAAAAAACTTCCATGAGTTCATTGAACAATTAAAAGTTAAGCATGGAGGAACAATTCCTCTTACCTCACCTCCCCACCTGACTGCTCTTGAAATTAAATTATTTTCTCTAATTTTTTTTAATAGAGAAACACGTTTCTTTCCTTGACACAAGTCCAAATACACTTTGCTTTGTGGCACATGGGAGGATAATGCCACCCTTCCTCATGCCCAAGGCTGAGCAGAAAGATGAAGCTTGTAGTCTCTTAACCAACCCTCATGGTGGGAACTGCATTTTTTTGTTGTTGTACCAGTTGACAGTGTCAATTCCTGGCAGCCGCTGCAAAAAGAAAGCGCGTTTGCTGCTTTCTACCAAATAGATTTTTCTGCCCAAGAATTTCAAGTCCTATGAAGCTCTCACCTCAGCCATAACCATATCTTGACACTTCTTAATGAACTTTCCTTCTGCCTTGACAATAGTCTGCAGGAACTTTATGTACTGGACATTTCGGCCATGAGTTTCAATACAGTGGACAAAGTGCTGAACGACTCGCTCATTGATCTCGCTACAGAGCTGGAAATTGTTCATGAAAATATGTTGCATTGTTACTGCTTCGAGAATCTAGTGATAGGGAAAGAAAAAGTACATAATTTGTACACACATATATATGCACGCACAGATAAAGTATGTCAGTGTATTTGCAGAGAATAGAATATCATGAAAAAAAGTGTAGCAGAAAGTGTAGCAGTTCAATACAAAAAATCATGTGTCATTTAGGGATATCGTTCTCCACCCGCCTCAAACTTCTGCAGCCTTTAACGTTCGTGAAGGCGCTGAACACTTGCCATTCCGGCCATATTTACATGAACTTTAGAACGTGAAGGGCTGTCCATTTTATTAGCTATCCATCAGAACAGGCCTAGAGGCAAAGGCTGGGGACTGGTTGTTCTGTTTTCTTACTACAAAAAAAACCACGGATTTACTTAATCACTTCTTACCCCTGGGTTAAGAAACAGGTTTATGTGCTTGTGTAGCAACGCCTGGTTCTGTTGGTTCCCAGCACAGAAGTTCTGCAAAAACTCATGTGCAAGTTTCATTATCTCCTGCATCCTTGTATCTTCAGCCTGCAATGGCATGACAAAGCAGACAAGGTTACACAGAATCCAAAAGATCACTTTCAGGTGAGCTTTGAATGGACTCAAATACCAGCTGCACGAGTGAAGTGTCACATCTCTCTCCCCGCCCCCACACCAGAAAGTAACCAACCTTCAACTTGCATTAATTCACTGAGCCCAGGAATGAACTTGGTCCCCTTCATGTTTTAAAAAAATTTTGAAGAACAAAGAATAATTAGTTACATTGTTCAAAATGACACTCGATATTCAAGCCTGCTAGCGATGCACAGTGGGTAGTTATCTGCCACTGAATGCATCTAGCTCATAGGCCAAACCACATTACCACAATAGTTCCCTAAACTGTGGGACTTCATTGGAAAACTCCCATGTTCCACTGCAACGGAAAATCACCTCTGAGGAGATATGGTAAAGAAAAAGGATAGGAAGATGCTGATACACTACTCATGTTCAGCCTTTGATCCCTAGAATAACTGCTCTATTTGTCCAATTCCAAATGTTTCTTCTAGGTACCATGACTCCTAAAGTTTCAATTCTTTGCTAGTAAAAAAATAAAAGCAGAAAATGCAGGTTTAAGGTAACTTCACATATTTCCATGTATGAAGCTCCTGTGTAACGTCTCAAATATCAACTTAATACTGCATTATGAACAAACATTTATGGCCACATTAAAGGCAGGGTCCTCCCCCCCATTAAAGAAAATGAAGCACTAAAGGAAAAGAGAAGTCATTTAACTGATTGACTTCAGAGCTGTTAAACAGACATGGCATTTCTGGGGCATTTTTCAGTTTGGAACTAGAGGAGCGGCACTGTAAGCATGAGGGTGAGAAGGGCTCACTGGTCTGGTCTGTGAGACTTAAACTAACCCCAAAATGCATGTTAGCAGCAGTAAGCTTTGGGTATGTTTGCATGACAATGTACAGAGTCCCAAGCTAGCCTGAGTACCAGATGCATTAGATGCAGCACCTCAACTGTAGGAGCACATGGAGCAATCTGTTCTCAGCTAACAGGCTGATAACCACTGTTTTCAGAATTGTAGAAGGCAGGCTATAAGGGCCACAATGTCTTGATGCATTCAGAGAGGCATGAGCTTTTGCATCTGCTCATGCCTCCGAGTGAAGTGTGTCAAAAATAAGGCCAGCAGGCTAGACCTGGCCTGCAGAGCCCCATCATCCAGCCCACAGTGCTGCTACTGGGTCTAGAGCGGACCCACACACTGCACACAGCCTGCTCTGGTCAGTCCAGGACATGTGCCCCGTGCACGCGCATCCCCCGCCCCAGCTGCTCTCCAGGACAGGCACCGTGTGCAGTGTGGAGCTGACCAGCCAGAGCGGGAACCACATATGGCACATGTCCTGGACTGGCTCTGCATAGATGCCGCATGCTCAGGTGGACTAGAGTGAGCGTTGTGTGTGCTGGATCCGGTGTAAAATTGGGGGAGGGATGGGGGGCAGGGAGGAGAAGTGGGAGGCCTGATCTGGCCTATGGGGCTAACCGCATGCTGTTCATCTGGCCTGTAGACCAGCCGTGCACCACTCATTCACATTGGCCTGCAGGGCTAGATAAAAAAAGTTTTACAACCCTGGTCTATAAAAAAGGTACCACAGAGGTATCTTCCGGCTAACTTAAAAATACCACAACTAACTACCTCTACTTTCCGAATGATGCAAGATTTACAAGACCATTTCCATTCTGTCCTTCCAGTCTTAAAAGCCTCTCTTGTAAGCCAACTCTCTCTGAGGCCGAGAAGACCTCAAGCTGTAGTTATCCTGGTTATGCCCTGAAGGAGCCAGAAAAACAAATTAAAAAAAAGGGATTGGGAAGAACTGGCTGGGGAAGCTGAAATGATGGGAAGTTCCTGCCTTAAATTTAATAGACATTAGGGCTGGAAGGGACCTTGAAGATCATCAACTCCAGCCCCCTGCCCCAGGAGCAGCAAGTCAGCTAGGGTCAAAGGATCCCAGCAAGGTAAGCATCCAAATATTTCTTGAATGAGTCCAGAGTAGGTGCCTGCACCACATCTGGAGGGAGTCTATTCCAGGTCTTGGGGGCTTGGACAGTAAAGAAGTTTTTCCTTATGTCCAGCCTAAAAACGGTCGTGGAGGAGTTTGTGGTCCCAAATGAAGAATCTTAGTCTCATCTGTGACTAACCCTCTAGTCCCTTGCATGGTTGGTCTTGGCTCTTCATTTGGTGTTATACTTAAGTACTGTTGCTCTAGAAAGCTAGTGTATAGTGTTTACGGTAGTCAAACTGGATCAGAAAAGAGTTGAGAATCCTAAGGCTGTTTCCACTACAAATACCTCAATTAGAAATTATTATTATTATTATTTTTTTTTTTTTTTTTTATCACTGGGTACATCTATCCTCACATATTCTAGTGCAGGCGCAGGCAATTATTTTTGGCGGAGGGCCGCTTACTGAGTTTTGGCAAGCCACTGAGGGCAGCATGATAAGCAGCCAGGGGCAGATAAATATTAATTTTCTAAATTTTTTAGGGGCCCGCATTTTGCCCACCCCTGTCCTAGTGTGAGGCCAGGGCACTGTAGATTTTCCCTTATGGATGACTAGGTGACATCAGCTATAGGCAAGCATACAATGGTATAGGGCAGGGACATCACCCATCTACAGTAATAACTATTGTGCCTTGTTTCCATTAGGCTTTTGACTGACATGCATTATATTTATCCTGCAGCAGACACATACCTTTCCTGACAGTGAAAGCAAGACCTCAGTCTTATTCTTAAACAACAATAGGCAAAGACAGTGCTTTAGCAATTAATGTAGAAAGGTGTCTACATTCAGACACTGCATGATTAACAGAACACTTACATATGGCAAATTATTCCTCAGGAGGCACGAATACTTACAATAGCCTTTTTCTTATACCCAAGGTAATTAACTGAAAGAACCACAGTTCAGAGAAGTGAGGGAGGTATAAAAAAGACAATGCAATAGGTTTGTGAAGCAGGGCAAAACCTACCTTTTCGTAGGGAATCTGCAGCAATTCCAGAACCACAGTGTGAGCGCCCATGTTTCGTAACAATCTCTGCTGCTGTTTCCGGTTTTTTCTGACCGAGATACTTTCTTGAACACAGAGCTTGCTAAGCCGAAGCAAAATCTGGGTGAAGAGATTTAAGACAAAATTTAGGATTTGTTTTTAATTGTGTTGTAAATGAAGTGCTTGCCAGATGAAATGACCCTTGACTTGAGTACCCACCAGCTTATGACAGCCATGTGAAGGGGTCCGGGGGATGGGGACAGGGACATGTCCAAATTTTATTTCCTAAATGAACTGAAAAACCAATAAAACACTGGCTTACTAATACACTGCCCCAGAAAGTGCTTCATGGTCTTTTCACTGAAGATTAGGTTTACAAGCGCTGAACAACACTGCAGAACACTAGCCACTCGAGAGAGATGCTCATTTAAATGTGTTTCCTGACTGTCCTGCTTCTTTATAGCCTTGAATCTAAGAAACACTACGTTAATATTGAAACAAGCAGCATCAATACTAAATTTCTCAAGTGATCTGCTCTTGCTGAAAATCCATGTACACAACATGCTGGTAATACTGGAGTTGGGGTATATCATTACTCAGCAAGTTTCCACACTGGAATTCAAATTTTCCAGCATTTGTCCAGATTAAAATATGGGTTGCATCACTAGTTTACCTCTACATTTAATAATCAAAGAACTAAGCCTTACCTCCTTCATGACCCGGTAATTGTAACTGCTAGTACTTTCATATTTCTGTGGCTTCCCATGACCTTCCTACAGAAGAAGGGAGAAGACCAGTAGGAAGAAAAAAAAAAAAAAAAAAATCACTTAGAACATTTCCTTCAATGTCTTCTAAAC
The DNA here is from genome assembly GCF_030867095.1 of Alligator mississippiensis. Taxonomy (NCBI): domain Eukaryota; kingdom Metazoa; phylum Chordata; order Crocodylia; family Alligatoridae; genus Alligator; species Alligator mississippiensis. The sequence goes on along the minus strand of NC_081835.1, from coordinate 11,804,218 downwards.
TAATAAGCATCGTAACAACAGTTTTCAGGAGAGCAGTACATCTTATTACAGGTGTCAACCTTCAGTTTTATGACAAGACTGAGGATAAGAAGTTTCCAGACAGAGAAGATAAAGTATTTTTCTGTCAAATTATATTAGGACTCAGTGGGAAGGTAGAGAGCTTCTCAATTTGTCATCACACGCTGTCTGCAGTCAAGCCCTCTAAATACAATGAATTTCTCTCTCCCTCTATGACCATTTAACTTTACATATATTCTCTAAGGAATCTTTGGGTATTATAGTTAAGGAAGGACTTATTCTAACTGATCATCACAGAGAGATCAACCAACACCAGCCACTCACTTTTTTTTTTTTTTTTAATTATACTAGACTAATCATATAGACTTGTAGGGTCAAGCTCAGTTTCCTAGCCTACAGACAAGTATGCATTATCTCCCCTCCTTCCGAGGAAAGCCTGGCCACATCAGGTATCATTAAAGCATCAATGTACGTTGGTTTCTTAAATGTGCTTTTAAGCCTTACTTTAGAAGGATAGCATGATGTTCCTTACATATCAAATGTTATTTGCCCCAATCATTCAGATATTTGACTATAGAGATGTAAAAGCTTACTTCTTTCTTCTTGTGCTCATTCTCCCCTTGTGCTCCATCCATAGTTTCATCAGGACTTTGCCCTTTGTACACCCAAAGTTCTGATTTCTCCACAATAGATCTCAGCTGGTCCAAATCCTGTTTTATCTGCTTGTAGTTGTCAACATCTTGGCTGGTAACAAGCAGTTGAACCTTTCATGAATGTAATCCATTAGTCACATAACAAGGAGGCTTGCAATTTGCCATACATACATGCAGAACAAGGAACCACACTGTCCACACGCACCTGCTTAAAAGCTTGAAGAACTTCTTGCCTCTGACTAAAATGTCTGAAGAGTAACTGAAGCGCCCCAGACACAAGTGGAGGGTAATCATGCATTGTTAAGTGGAGCAAAACTCTAAGAAATGTTCTGCCGCCATGGTCATCCAAATCCAACGGCATGTTTTCTTCACTGGAAACAACAAAGAACAGGGTAAACTCACTCATCGGAGCATCAGGCTTTATGCTGTCAAATGCTTCCCACGTCAAAATGCAGGCCCTTTCTCTTGCAAGGCACCATGTCCCAAACTAGTCAACTTCCATTTTAACTGGTTTATTTTCTTGCTCCCCATTGCTCCAGTTGGAAAGTTGTCCCAGAATCTGATGCTTGGATACCTTCTTCTAATTTCTGGCCTAAAAATTATAGTTATTTGGGTTTTGTGTCAACAATGCCATTTACATAACTCTTCCTTGTCTGATGTTTATCCCCTGAAGGTATTTGAACAGCCATCATATCCTTTATCAGCCACTGTTTGCTTTTAGTATCTTTTTGTTAGGCTATCCACTCATCATTCCAGTGCCCTCTCTCCGCACCTGCGCCTGTTTGCATTCATCTTTCTTGGACTGGTGAGATCACAGCCATGCATGGTACTCCAGATGTGGTGTCACCAGTGTGTTATACCATGGCATTAATATTTTCTAGCTCTAGTGTGATGTAAGTTTTTCATTGCTCCCTTTCATTCAGATGGAAAGGAACCCATGGAAATGCTCAGGCTTAAAATGAGATTGGAAAACTCATTCTGTTATTAGAACCACCGGCTTGCAAAAGCTTTGTGTTTTATAAATCAAGATGTACAAAGATCAAATGTACACACCATCAGAAATGGAAGGGTCTGAAATGCAAGGAAAAAACAGACACTATAAATGGCCACCTCAACTTTCTTCCCTAATCAACAACCAAAGTTGGTGCAAATTTGGGAGGGTGCCAGAAACTGGTGGGTACAGATGCAATTAGAAGTGTGCTAATCAATTTAGACTCTTCAAAAGTGGAGCCATTAGCTTCTGTTCCTGAAGCATCTCTTTGGGCAGCAGCATCAGAAGCTGGCAAGAATATTCCACCAAAACCAAATTTAAGCAACCATAGCTATTGAAAAGATACTTTCCTTCCTCCAAAGATCCCTTCAGCTTGTTCTTCAATATGTTCAAAGTCTAGGGCTCCTGAAAAGCAGGAATATGTAGGTAAGTATGACTGTATTAGAGATAGATGACAGCACTTTTTGCAGCTCAGGGAGACCTTAAGTCATGAGTGGTAGCACAAGTAGAGAAAGTAGACTATTATGACCTGTAAGGAATGCTAAGGGGTTACTGAAGACAACATAAAGGCAATATTTCTCTTAAACTGTTCTCTGCTAACCAATTACACTTCATAACCATTTCAGAGATATCCACAGTTCTTCTTCTCTTCCACTACTTGTTTTTAACTTATGTCAATTAACTACTTCAGTGCACAGCACGTCACAATAGGAATCAGTATCCCGACTGGAAAAGCCATCCAGACACCAGGAAATGCCCTGGCCCTCAGTTATTAATTGAAAAAGTTTTAAGCAACTTGAGGATAGAAGAAATGTTTTAATACCATCATTGATCAATAGGATTTTTGCATATAATGGTAGGAACAAAAGCTAATTATTATTCAATAATAATAATAATAATAACAACAACAGACAAGCATAGCCTACTATGTGATTAAAGTCCTCAGCTGGGCACAGCTTCCTCTGAAATGCATGCGTTTATTCCCCTGTTCTCCCCACAGTTGCCCAACTCTTCCCCCCCACTAAGCAATTTGAAGGCTTCATTAGCTTGTCAGTGTATGGTCAAAAAAAAAAAAAAAAGGGTGACACCATCTGCTTTTTGGCATGGGGAGCACTGAAGAACCAAGAACATTTTAGCTAGCATCACCATATTCCCAGGTGAGACACAGGCCAACTGGTTGACTAGTCCATTCTCCCTACCTGCAGAGGCTGGGGTAGCCTACTCTCAGGTAATCATTTCATTATGTAAAAGCTGGTTGTTTTTTTTAAGGTGCCACGCATCAATCAACACTGAAGGAAGTGAGAAACTGAAGGCACTGCATCACACAGGATTAGCCGCCAACCACTTTTAGTCTGGCCTTCAGAATCAAATTCACGATTATATTAGAGCTGTGAGTCCAATCTCTTGTTACGTGCCCACTGTAAACCAAACAGTTGACTCCTCTTCAGAATCATTTAGTCTCTCACCTCAACTTCAGACTTAGTTTAGTAAGGAACAGCGACTGTTATAGGCAGTACGATCTGTTTTTGGTTCAGAGATTTTTATCCAACCAGTTTCATTGAAAACTCTCAACCAGAACTTTGTTACGCCAGCAATCGAGTCCTCCGGCGGGAGAAGGCAGGAGCAAGAAAGACTAGAACGAATCTTCTCTGGACATGCCAGGGAATTAAACGTCTAAACTTTCTCGCTAGGAGGGCAGTAAAGCACTGGAACAATATACCTAGAGAGGTGGTACAATCTCCATCCTTGGAGGTTTTTAAGACCCAACAAGAGAAAGCCTTGGCTGAGATGACAATAGTTGGGGCTGATCCTGCTTTGAGCAAAGGGCTGGACTAGATGTGACCTCCCAAGATCCCATCCCACCTTAATTTTCTATGATTCTATACTACACCAGCATCATCTAAAAATGATATATGTTTGAGGTTAAAAGGGAAAAAAAAAAAAAAGACATCTGAAGAATGTCTTGCTTTCAAGAACTTGTCTAAAGTCTCTCAGCTATGCAGTTGGTCCAATGAAAGATAGATAGCACTTAAGAAATCCTTGCCTCTCCTCTAATTCCTGAGCTATCATGGCTACATCATCACTTTAATATTACCAAAAAAGAAAGTCGCTTTGTTTGAATTGCAACAAATCGACCGATGAAACTGAAAACCTTAAACTGTATGGCTTGTAAAGCTGTATTTTTCAGATCCTGGCTGCAGGGCATCACTTCTCTGTGGGCAGTATCACAGCGGTTAAATGATTTTAAAAGGATACAAGCTGCCCACGTTCTGACTCAGCTAGACAAAAGTCTGTAACAGGATAAGGGACCCTCTAAGCCGATCACATCTGCCACCTTGGTTCACCACAACACAGACATGCGTTTTCCCCCCAGGTTTTCCTTGGTTGAGTTCAAGGTCCTTTTACTGGGGAGTCAAGTAGGCTTGAGGTGGGACTGAAAACAAAGTCCTTGTTTGGGGGCAGTGATGGATCAAATTCTATTAAAAAAAAAAAATCCTTCAAGTTATTCATACTGTTCCCACCCCTATTTACTTGGTAAATGAAAACAGGTAAAGACGAGTGCAAGCAGTTTCAATGGTTGCTGTATGTGCAAAGGGTCGTTAGTCAGTCAGTCATCCCATTTGCCCCCTATATCTATAAAGTGCTCTACAGCAAGCAGTTAAGCAAGAGCCTGAGCATCTAGGCTTTAACCATGAACCCCTCTCCACACCAACCTCCAATTCCACCCCCTCCAACATAAGTTTTTTTTAAAACTAAACAACTAACCAGGTACGTTAGTTGGTACATCGGGGCTACTGCTTCCAGTTGGCGATTCAGACATCTGAGCGTTGCTTTCATCAAACTCGCGTTTAAATATACACAGAAGGCAGGAGATTCTGTAATCCAACCTCACATTCAAAATAAACTGATGATTCAAGGTTTAAAAGAATGGAAACAGACAAGTTATTTTAACATCACTTCTCTATTCTTTGAAATGGTTAACGCTGTACAAAACATCTACATTAACATCTACGCCATCTAAGCCATACGCTCGGACACGTGCAGATCTTATTTGAAGAAATGGAAACAAAAACAGTTCTTCAGAAACAACCCTCAGCTCAGTAATTTTTTAAGTGCGTTATAAGCAATAACCATGCACACAGGGTTAACCTTAAAAGACCCACAAGTATAAGATGCCTCAAAGGTCTATTATTAGGTATATGCATGCCCATGTCTTTGGTCATATGCAAATGACTGGAGTCATTTGTCATCTCCGTTTTTGTGGATAAGGAACTGAAGTACAAATGGACTGAACACACAAGGTATAAGGCAGAAAGGGACTGGAACCCACAACTTGCAAGGCTGATGGGTCATACCCTACCCTCTGTACCACGTGCTACTACTGTAATAAAATCTGGGGTTTAACAGTCATTGATTATAGTTTAGTCAGTGCTAACTAAAATTCAGGCAAGCATGAACTTAGCACAAGACTGTCTGATTTTTTTAGCCACGGTATTACTCCCTAGGGGACAGATCTACAATCTAAAGAAGCCTTGCATCATCTCAGTTTAAAAGAAAAAACTTATTACCAGCATAACAACAAGTTTTGACAAGAGCAAGTATTGCTCCATCTGTCCCCATTTAATCCCACTGTAGTTCTAAAACCTAAAAAATGACATCTTCTCACTTGTGTAGCCAACAAGTGTGTAAAATGCATGGATTTCTTCTCCCTGATCTTCTCTTCTTTAATCTTTGTAATTTTAGAGAAAAGCAACAAACCAACCACAACCTCTCAGTTGGTAAATTTAGGTTTTAAAACCTTGTCATAGATAACATTCTAATTGATTAGGTAAAACCATCTCCAAATAATACTTGGAAAGAATTATAATCCCTATGATTCTGCCCACAGCGCTGGCAATATGTCTGAGCAGCCCTGCTACATGCAGGTAGCACAGACTGGCCCCGTGTGCTGCACGCAACATGTACACCAGCTCCAGGCTTGCGTGCCACATGGAGCATGCACCAGATCAGCTCCATGCAGAATGGCAGATCAGAGAAACATGCTGCATGTGGTGCCCATGAGTGGTCTCTGAGCCTGATCTAGCCCATGCACCCCTCATTGGGCCCACAAAGCCAGGTGAGTTAAATAGAGCAAAAAGAGAAAGAAAAAAAAAAAAATCACCTGAACAAGCCTTCTTAGTTTATGCTGTCAGTGACTTAAATAAACTGATTGAGTCAGGAATGTAGCAACTGGCAAACAACAAAAAAAGTCAAGCCAAAAAGACCGAGGAGAAAACGTGCACAGAGAACATTCGCTGGTTTATGCAGCCGTCAATGTACCCACTGCAGAGGTACCAAGCAAAGACCCCTTCCTAGGCACCCGAAAGTGGGACGCGTGAAGGCAGTTGGAAAGCAAGGTTAGGGGAATATAAAAACTCTTCTTGAAGCAGCCATGCTTTAACAAAATGCTTGCTCAAAGTAGCATATCAAGTCCCTGAAATGACCCCGGGCTCCTCTTGGGTCTTAGTTCCATTGCTTCACTTCACTCACAAGTTAACCAGGCACAACTGGCACCTCCTGTATAGAAACTGCCTTTATGCATTTGGCCATTCTGATCTGCAAAGAAGTGTTTCAGGAGGGCGAGTGTTTGCCTCTACGACACCTATCCACTATAAGAAGAATATGCAAGCAAGAGTAGACCAGAAGGACTCTGTCTCTTCCCGAGAGCTAGGCTAACATCTAGATGAACACAACAACCATCCCACCTACACCACAAGATGAGATGATTTAATATTTCTGGAGTCCCTGGTACCTGAAGTATTTCAATGATTTTCAGTTTGGTGTCCATTACCAGGATGTCCTCTTTTTCTGGTTCACTTTGCTTGACGTTACCTTCAGGTGCAGCAGCCAGGGGAGCTATGGGCAAGAATCCACCACCTCTGAGTACAACCTGAGTCATCAGCTCACCAACTCCATGGATTGACCTCATCACATTGCTCCCTTCAGACAGGCAGGTAAACGCAGTAGGATTACGATGGTGCATTCAGAATACAGTTAACAAAACAAGTGACTTTTCATATCCTACAAAAGGACAAGCTGTCTCAATATGAAACCAGGGCAGTCAAGCCTTTAAATCCTCTTGGGAAAATAAAACAAAACAAAAACAAGGAAGCAGCATCTTTCTGTGCCTTAATACATTTCCTGCAATCAGCAGGACTTCCACAGATTAAAGGAGAACTTTTGGAGGCCATAGCATCTCCCAGGTTAATTATGTACTGCCCAGTAGGGGTGCATCGATATATTAGTTGGCTATCGGATATAGTCACTGATCAAAGAAGTGATGCTATCAGCTTTATTTGGTTGTTGTAGACGATAATTATGGCTGCATGCCCGGAGCAGCTTGGCAACCATAGTCCGGTCCTTGCGCCCTCCCGTCAGCCCAAGTCCGCGGCAGACTACACGTCCCGGCGAGCAGGAGCAGGAGCCAGGAATTAGTCACAGGGCGCTGCACTCAGCAGCAAAAGGACCATTACCAGCTCCTGCTGCTGCTGCCATGTCCGAGTGCCAAGGCTGCCGCAAACAGGTAAGGTACCAAGCGAGGGATACTCTGCTCCACTGCACCAGGCACCTTTGCAAAAGTGGCTTCTCCCTGGAAGCCGCAGGAGCGCAGCTGTGCGGGGCATGCAGGCAGCAGCATGCTCTGGGGCTCCAAACGTGCCCAGCACCGCTGTCTGCACATGGGTCTGCCCCGCCCACCCACACGCGGTACACCAGGAGCAAAGCATGGGCGAGAGGGAGACGTGATGGGAAGGCGGTGACCGCCTTATTCCCACGCAAGGGCTGGAGCAGGCAGGAGACATATGCACGTGCAGGCATGTTATAAATGCAAAACAAAACCAAAAAAAAAAATGTTGATTTGTCAGTAGTTTCGAATGCCTTGCATTATTACTAAATATTGATTATCAGATAGGAATCGGCCGATACCATCAGCTATCAGAATTGGCCAAAAAAAAAAAATCTTTATCGGTGCACCCTACTGACAAGGTGTTCTTTACCCCTATTTCAAGAGGTCCCCCCACCGTCATTTTTCAGTCTTACCTTTATTTTCTTCTCCTTTTGCCATCTTAGTAATAGGGAAGATAGTAGTAATATGCACACAGTCCAATATAGCAAGAAGGATTTTGGTTAGTCTTAGAAGATCACAGAAGTTGTAGAAACCAAAATATATCAGATTTCTGGCCAGGTTCACAACCTATTCAAAATGAAAACATTAATTAACCCTCCTTTTTGCCATGAAAATTTGTTTCTTCAATTTTTTTCTTGTATTTTAAAACTTTAGAGCTCTTTTGTCTCTCAGCCTTTATAGAAAGGAACATGCAACAATTCATAATTTTATAGTCTAATTAAAATAAGTTATCTATTCATTATCAGGTATTTTAATACTTAACATATTAAAAACCTTTTGCTACTCACTATTCTATTCAAACTATTCCAAAAAATCATTATTAATGGCATTGTGTGCTCCTTGAACAAGAAAGAGGAAAATGGATCTCTCTAATCGGTAGAAAATTAAGTATTGGGCTAAAGAAGAAAAAAAAAAAACAAAAAAAAACCAAAAACCAATGCGACTCCTCTCTAACTACTTACAGCCTACACTCAATGGGTGTTTTACACTACTTTCACGAAGAGCAAGGGCCAAAAATTAAAGGAACTCCCTGTTTTTAATGTTTTAGTCTACCATTTCAAATTTCTTCATTTTATTAAATGTATGCATCAGATGTTTGATTTTACTTTGGTTTAAATTAGTAGAATGTGCAATTTTGTTGTCTACTTGTACTAAAAAGTCATGTGGTTTTATTATATAAGTTTATTGCTAATTCAACAACATCATTTCAGTGAAACCTGCATTTAAACTACCGCAAATATTCCATAACAATATGTATTAAATATGAAGAAGCAGGAAAGAAAGTAAAACAAGTCCAGAGAAATGATAACATTCATGTTTTTATAAGTTACAGAGATTAGTAAGCATTAATCAACCTTAGGGAGCACTTCCAAAAGAAAACAATTCTAGACAACTCCTAGTTCCCAAGAATGGCGTTCCCTCTCCACCCTTCACAAGACAAAGGAATAATGTTTCTAAACCTTGACAAATGACTTGACCAAATAGTTCATATGCTTAAATGTAGCCTCTTTCTGTAGCAGGAAGAACAGTGAATTTTGTTACTCAAAAGTATTTCATAGATGTTCTTCAAGTATGGTGAATTATAAGAGTATTTAATCAATGTTTTCATTCCATTTTATTCAAGCTATTCATTCTTATAAATGGTTTGGCAAGACATGTACTATTGTATCTTTTTCTACTGGGTGAGTGCATGAGTCACCTATGGAAGACAAAACTGAACATGTCAGCAAAGCTCAATGCAACAACTCCAACGGGGAGCACCGAAAGCAAACACAGATGCTGAGAATACTTTTAAGATACGACTTTGCTCTCTGTCCCCTACTAGAAGGCCTGCTAATACAAATGCAAATGGAATCGCTTACAGGAGGAAGGACTAAGAGCTTGCTGAAGACTCGGGCCCGCATGGTACCCTCCAACTCACCTAATACTAAAAGTAAAGTTTCAGCATTTAGTTTTGCAAGAGGCAAGGATTTAGGTGGGTGGTAACTTTTATTGGGCCAACTGCATGTTTAGGATTGAGTTACACAAGCTTTTGCATGCATGATGTAGTGCAGTCTTCTTCAGGTCTCACGTATTTCCTGGGATCATCACAGCTCCAACATCCCTACAACACTACCAGCATTTAGTTTTACTTTAGAAACACAGAACAATACAATTCTAGTGGGATAGTTACCTCAAAAGTGAGCTTATTTTTCTCTTTGTCAGAGAAAGGGAACCTCTGACACACCACATCTCTCAAATATTCCTCAACAAATTCCATGGTCTGGGCAAATCTCTCTTTAATTTCATCTTTGGAAGTTCCACTGCTATCATAGCTGGAAGGGGAGAAAATTAAAACTTTCAATTTAACATGCAAATACATAGACAAACCAAAGGAAATTTCAGTTAGGAGAAAAAGCTAAGTAAAGTTTGAGCTGTTAAACAATTTATCCAAAACTAGGGTGGCAGGAAGCTGACACCATAATTCCCTGGCTTTCGCTACTTTGTCCCATATGCTCATTCTGTGCTATTTCACAACATTTGAAAATAGCAACAATGGTAGCAAAAAAAAAGTTCCAGGCTTTGTAATGGAAATTGGATAAGTGATGTGGAAGAGCAAAGAGAACAGATGTGTCCACAAAGTGCTGACTCCAGACACAAACGGTTTTCCTTTCCAAGTGAAATCAAATGCAAGCCATATTTAAAAAATTTAAAACCACATGCTAGGCTAGCTTCTAAGCCTCACTCCTTCCCTAACACACTTGTAAAAATATTGGGGGGGGGGGGATTTCCTTTAAAGTAGTTTTCTTCTTGATTGATTTCCTCCTGCTTCGGGTCTTTCTTTTTCCCCTCCACATGGAATTCAGATCTGATGATGATCTATTGGACTTCCATCAAAACAGGCAAACTAGGTCAGTGGGAAGGAAAAAATACCAAGGAATATAATACTGGTAATGCTACAGAAATGTAAAGCCCTACATTTAACAGGCTGAAGTGTTTATACCCATGACTGGGGCAGGAGGAAAGGACCAAAAAAAGCCAGGTTTGAGACTTAGGAAGACTGTAAATAGGTCACTAGGAACAACTAAAGCTGTTTGCATCACAATAGCATTCAGAGGACAGTGACCAATGTTTGCCTTCCAGTAGTAGCTAAAGTAACATGACTGACTGCATTACCAGTCCTGTGTTAGTTGCAGCCTTGTCCTTCCTTGCAGAGAAAAAGATGGGTACAGTAGCAAGTCTCATCTTGGTTCCTTCTACCCAACACTGTGCTAGGTTTTTTACTATCCCTCCCCTGAAGAGCTACACTGAGTATTCAAGACTGGCAAGAAGGTGGGAAAAAGAACAGCAGCACAATTTAAGTTGCTTGCACAAATCACAGAAGCTCCACATCAGTCTGTATAATGCCTAGGCACTACCTACTGGATCTCACTGCCTCGTGAGAAAGCCATGCAGCACCCATACAAAGCTCCAAACAGAGCTTTCCACCTTGAGGAAGATTTTTTTCAGTGAGCAGCTCATTGAATGCGACTGTTTTGGTGTCACAAGCTTTCAGCACTGCACTAGCAGGATAAATTGGACTCTTACAGGAGGGGCAAAGCTCGTAATTTAGCTCCTGGCTCATTTAGTTTTGCTTTTAATATTAAAAAGGAAAAAAAAAGATTTACGTCTCTCACCCTTGCCCCACCAAGTACTTACTCATCAATAGCAATTTCAGAAGGTATTTCAGACCATAAGCGCGCATACTTCACTGGTGTTACTTGCTCTTGCGGATCACGGTCAACATGCATATGCAGCATCAGCCGGCAGAAAGAAGCTCTCAGATCATATGGTAAGTTTTCATCAGACATACAACGAAGGATGAGATCCACATCCAGCTGGCCTGATATTTCATTTATAGCCAAGTACTGTCGATCAAGGCACATCCTAGCAAAGAGGTTCAGCTGGTACCTTTTGGAAAACAACACATAACATGTTAGTTTCCAGAAATTGAAGTGAGGGAAGTAGCTAAAATGGCAGACTGAGTAGAGTAATAATGCCATCCAATAAAGATTTTCTTATTACTAGCATATACAAGTACACTGCAGGACACTAAATAGAACATATCATTTCTCAATAATAACCAAACATAAGCAGTATGCAAGGGTCACTTAGATTTCTTAGTGTTGCATATCAAGGAGTTAAGACAGCATTAGGATCTTTTTTGCTAAAGCTATTTTAATAGTTAGAGAGCTACTGCACTGGAGTAAATAAATCAGTCTGTATAAAAAGACTCAAAGAGCTCATGTTTGATTGCTAGCACAATGAAGGCAATGGACTACTGAAGCAGTCTCCTTCTGAACTGCAGCATTAGTCTCCATTTCAATTAATCACAGGGCAGGTGTATATAACGGGCCAGGCTGGTGCACCTTTGTTTGTCTGCTTTGTAGCCAATAGGAAGTGTTTAAGGTTAATGCATGTTTAACAAACTCTGATCTTTAACCTTTAGTTGCTTGAATTGTGAAATATTGTCAAAGAGCATATGCCCAACGTTTTGAGTACTCATATATTCCTTACTGGTCATGGTTAAGTATAAGATGATTTTCAAATAAGGAAGGTACAAAGCATTTTGCTGCAACTGGCTCGTTTTTGCTGTAGCTAGAAACCTCAACTGAATCTTTACTGATTTTTTCTTATTAACTTAATTGGGGACACACACAGACACTTGTTACTGTAAGGTTAGAAGAAATTAAGAGCATCAAAAATTCTTTCCACGGGGAAAAACAAACTTGCAAGAATTGTATGGATGTTGCAAACAAAGATAAGAAGAAGAAAGTTGTATCAAGTCAACCTTATGGCCAGACTTCCTGAATATGTTCAGGTCCAGAATGTACAAGTTAATCCATTCTAGGAAGTTTACAAGAAGAATTTTAGTTTTTAAAAAACAGAAGATAAGAAAAATGGTATGTATATATAGATTTCATAGACATTAGGGCTGGAAGGGACCTCGGAAGATCGTGGAGCCCAGCCCCCTGCCCCAGGGGCAGGAAGTCAGCGGGGGTCATAGGATCCCAGCAAGATAAGCACCCAATTTTCTCTTGAAGGTGTTCAAACTAGGTGCTAGACTGCCGCCGGAGGTGGTTCAATTTCAGGCCTTAACGGCTCAGACAGTAAAAAAGTTCTTCCTTATGTCGAACCTGAAACGGTCATGGAGGAGATTGCGACCATTTGACCTAGTAAAAAAAAACATAGCTGAGCAATACATAAAGTTAAAAAAAATTAGAGAGAGACATATTCATATAAAACTTCTTGTGGCATATTTATACAAAATCACCCTAGTGGGAACTTCAGGGCTACTAGAAGGCTGGAAGTTAAAAAGAAATTCTTAACGACAAAAAAAAGAGCGAGGAAAAATTGTAATGGTAACAAAGACAGGTCAGCACTCCTTTCAGTGCTGGCTCATCTTCCTTTCAAGAGGCCCAATTAAAAAAAGAATTTTGTGAACTGAGGTTAAGATGCTCATGAAGCAAGTCAAGCTATTGCGGAAGACACCATCATTGGGAGAGAGCTGGCCACAGATGCTTACCTTGACATTCTGCCAAACCTATATATTCCTAATCCCACTTACTCACTGCTTCAGCTACATTTATTATATTCACATGAACGATTTGATTTGCATCTTCTATGATCAGCCTGGTGCTTCTTGTTACTCCACCGTATATATATATATAGTGCTTTTACTACATCTTCTATTGGGTATTTTGAGCAATAATCCAAGTCTTTATTCAGAACTACTTCTCTAGTAACACACCTACACCACTTTTACCCATGCTTGGTCTTGTTACATTTCTATAGCTCGCTACTGCACACAGTGTTAACCTGTAATAGCTGAGTACATCCCGATCTTCCTTCTGCCCTTCCTTAGCATCTTGAGCCAACTCTCTGATACTCTTACTGCGTATTTCCTGGTTACTGTCTCTCCAGAATAGCCAGACTTCTTCCTCATCTTCTCCAACCTCCAGGGCATTATCTCCACTTGATACCCCTTCAAACTCAAACCGAGACAGAACCAACCTGGCAAAAATGAAAAGAGATTAGAGTTAGAAGACTGTTTCAGGCCAACTGCTAAACTATACCAGGGACATGGCAACAATAATCTTCATGGTCACTCAGGAAACCTGCATTCATTACATGTAGCTTTTGGTTATCAGCATGACAAATAAATACATTTTAATGCAAACATTAGTGTCATCTTATGTGATGACCTCAGGTGTTCAGATACTTTTTAATATGGGTGTTACATAAAAACCCTGTTAGATGCAACTCTGAATATCAAATAATACAAATCAGAAACATATAGTACATTTCTAGTTGATGCCAAAATGAATTTATTATTTCATGTGACAGACAGACAGGAGAGACAGGCCACTCAGTGCAAGGCCAGGTAACACTAGCGGAGGACTCTTCTATCCAGGAAACATTGATTCAAGCATCATCTAGGGGGATACCGGCACCGATTAAATGGTCTCCCAAACCCTTTGGTATGACCAAATAATATCCCATAAACGGAAACTGGAACAAAACTTTATTTGGCTTGAAGAGAGCAATCCTGAATGGCCACCTAACTCCATCTTACCTCTGCTGCAATCCTGTGCCATCTGGGAAGTGGCTGAACTTTGCATTAGTCTCCAACTTCTTAGAGAAAATTTCTATTGAGCCACTGCTTGAGGGACTGGGGAGAAAGCAACCCATCTACTTTTTGACCAGTAGCTTATTAGTTAGGACACAGTAGCTTGTTAGTTTGCCCATGAAATGGGGGACAGATTCTAGGTCTTGCTCGGATGAAGGAATTTGAACTCCGATCTCCTACTTTCAGGGAAGATGCTCTAACTCTCAGACTAACTGCAAAGCTAGACTAGTCTGTGGGCATCCTCTATCCTTCCTGTTGAAGCTGTGCCACCAGACAGGAAGGCATCATGCAAAATGAAGCCTGACTGAGTGAGGAAGTCATTCTCCTGGCAGGGGGGAAAGGAGAGAGCAACTCTTGGGTTCTGAACCGTGCTCCAAAATGATGTTGATTTGTATCACTTCCCACCCCTTTTTTTTTTTTTAAACCACTGATCTCTTCTGTATCAATAAATGCTGCTTCATAGCAACTAATCTGAATTTGGTGCCTGGGCCAAATTTATTATAGGGTAAAGGCATTGGCACACTATTCCAGAGACAGAGAAATGGGAATTGGGACCTCTTGGGGTGGGGGAAGCAGATGTACAGGCACCAGTTTGCAAGTGTGGAGAACAGGTACTGATTCCAGTTCATCTGCAGGGGAAATTCTGAAGGTCAGATGAGGACCAGGATCCTGAAAAGCAACTTGCAAAGTCTGAACTACAGCTTAGGATTTGGGTGTGTTGAACGCTGTTAGGGTTCAAGAGGTTCCTGATTTAGCGTTTGGCCCTGTTTGAGTAAAACACAAGATGTTTGATAAAGGCTTATGATCACAGGGTCAACATCCAGAAAGCAGTGATCTCTCTGGCTACAGCTAACACTATGCATTTGGAAAGGCCTGAACTCAGCCCCCTCCCCACTTCTATTCTGCCTTACCAAAAGCATCCTCATCAACCCACTTTCCAAGCCAAGCTAAAAACACCCAGCTATGAAGGGTCTTGACTTACTTTGTCTCAATGAGTATGTCTGCATTTGCTGGATTCAGCACGGCTTTACAGATCAGCTCCTGTGTCACTGGTATACTCTTGTTCATGGAAACACACAGATCTGAGAGGTAATCCAAAAACCTATTGGGAAATAAAAAGCCAACACACTGAATCCTAATCAAGATGCCTAAACTGAAGCAGCTGCTGGTCACTCCAGATGTGTCTCAGCCGAGCGGGAGCGAGACATAACCGCAAATTGTCAAACACCGTTTCATCTCACCTGGGCTCCCTGTTCTTCCTCACGAGACTAACAAAGGTGTCTATCTCTGCAGCTGTAATGTGCTTCTCCAGAAGTTTACGATTGTTATGAAGCAATGCCGTTATAGTGTCCTCTGCCAATACATCGTAGCCAATTTGTTTCTGCATAAAGCCAAACTGCTTGGCAATATATTCCTTCAAAATAAGGAGGAAAAAGTCATTTTAACCAAATGTTAGATTTCAAAAGCAAGGCTGTTTCTCTCCCTAAAGAGCTTGATTAAAATTCCACTGTTCTTACAGCAAGGAAGAGCTTTCAGGCCTCTATAGCTACAGGGCTGGATATATCCCAGACATGCATCCTTTTTCCTGTTCCTATAAATTCTCAAAAAAAGAAAAAAAAAAAGATAGTGCTGTCTCCACAGCTGGATAGCAAAGTTAACAGTTGCAGAATCCACTGAGGTACTAGGGACAAGGCAGAATCCACTAAAGTATATAGGGACTAAGGAAACCCTAGTCCTCACTAGCATTAGACAAGGTGAACAACAACTTCACAGTTATCCCAAGTTCCTGTAAGAAACAGCAGTACAGAAGCTAGTACAAATCTCTGATTAAACTCAAAAAGCCCCCAAGCTCCACATAACTTAGCAATCCAAACCTCTTATCGTCTCTGGACCCCCCACATGCAAAATATGCAGAGAAGCTGGTAGGGCTCAATCCATGGGGGTACAGGTTTGCTTTGATGGAATCCGAGATCTATCGGCATCCTCTTTGGATAGCTGTTTACTTTAGCACTAACCTGATTTTTTCTGTAATCTTGCTGGGAGTGTCTCAACACCCTGTAGCAGAGCCGGCAAATGTGTCTAAAAGGAGCATGACGCTGGTCTCCAAGTTCCTCCAGTCGCAACATGGGTCCATCTCCACTGTCTGTAAATGGGGCTTGTAACAACTTGAAAATCTGTAAAGTTAAAAAAAAAAAAAAAAAAATGAGTAAAATTAAATAAAATAAACATCTTCAGAGGTACTACATGCATATAAACTAAGATAGGTGTGCGCATGCACTCCCACATCTGTTACTCTGTAGCCCCCACCCCGCCACACCAACTTCCAGACTCCCTACTTCAGTTTTGAATTAATTTCTCCCACCCAAAAGAATCTTACAACTCTAATCAGGACAAAGTATCTGGTTTCCAACATCGCCTCTGATGGTTTTTCTTCGATCCCAACCTTCACCTTGCTACCACCACATCCCTTGTACAACAAAGGGGTGCAGAGCTTGAGACTTTCACTACTACCCATTCACTAAAAGCCAAGGTGGCAAGAGTTACTTCATCCAGCTTGTACAATTGTACCGCTAAGCCATGACAAGTTCTGGTATAGGATACTATCCAGCCTACCTGCTTTAGGATATTTTGCTCTCTCATCAGTTTTTGTCGCTCTCTGTTTGGTTTAGAAAACACCACTTCAAGTACGTCTTGCCCAGAATTAGTCCCACCAGTAACAAAGTAAACCAAATCTTCCAGCAGCTTGGTGACAGACCTATGCAAGACCCACACTGTTAATGCAAAACTTTAACCAACATTGCCAAATAAAAGCTCCAAAACAAACCCTAAACCGTTTCAAACATTTTCACATAAAGGTAAATTAACCAGGAGTTAACCATAAGTGAACTGCAATATTCCTAGCATACAAAAAATAAATGCATCTTTTCCTAAAAAACAGCTGCTGGAAAAAAAAAACCCCAAAAAACAAACTTGTATGCATTGTATGTGAGAAATATGGCAAGGACTGTGTCTTTCCAAGCAAAAGCCAAAGTAAAATCTGTACAGGACTCGCAGGAATCAGAAAAGTGAGTACGCTTGGCTCCCTAGCTGCTGCTATTCAGCAACTTGCTAAAGAGAAATGTTTTTGAAAGACAGAATGAAGAAAAGATAAAGGTATGTATTTTATTCTGAGATGTGCTGCATCTGAGAAGATATGGAAAAGCCTACAGATTTGATACCAATGAAAACTGAGGACTAGTTTAATCTTGTTGCTGTAGACAAGTTGTCAAACAGCCATATCGTAGAAATAGGGAGAAAGCTGCAGTATTTTTGGGGCACTTGGAGACTAGCCCACGTGCGACTCCTGGAGTTCCAGTTGGTCTGATGGACATTTCTCTTTAAACTGAAACAGAAGCCCATTTCAGAAACAAAATCACAAGTTCTAAGCACCAGGCGTTGTGCATTCTTTGGATGTAGTCACATATATTTTTGCAGGCACTGTTGGAAGATTTGCAAGAAGTCATGTGTTCAGTCCTCACAGACAAGTCGGACTGGAAGATCTCGTACTCCATTTATGGTCTCTTTCAGTACAGTCACTCTGGGGTTTATTTCTCCCAGCTTCACATTGGTACACAGGGTACCTAGTGATGATGCCCAGCAGAAGGACAGCACACAGGTTGAGAACCTCCAAGCTTTCAGATAAAACACAAACCAGCTCACTTCTAAATAAGAGGAAAAAAAAAAACTCTGTTCCTTAAGTAAGTTTACCATTTTATTTACTTAGGAGGAATAGTCAGTATTTCAAAAGGAAGCAAGCTTATCTCTCCACCATACTTGCTTCCTACATCCCTCACCTTCTTTCATTCTGGGTTATCGTTCCCTTCTCCAGCTTGCCAGCAATAGAACCCAACACCTTGCTTGCATCATTTGCAAAGTCCAAATCGCGAACTTCTGCAGGAGAAACTGGTACTATAGCAAAAGCTTCTTTGTCCTCTTTTACTGGAGAGGTACCAATCTAAAACCCAAGGTAGTTTTAGTATCGCACCAAAAAACAATGGGGCAAAGCAGCAACAAAGTAACTAGCTCAGTAATATTAAGACATGAGAGCATCTGCACTATTACATAATAGCTAATATTAGAAACAGCAGAAAGATTTTTGACAAGACATGCACTTGAAGAACAAAACCCTTCCTTGTAGTTCTTAAATTGTTAAGGCTCAAGCGAGCAGAGATCAGATGAGACTGCACAAATACTGCCACAGACAGACAAAACCTGCTGCTTGCGATTATTACACGGCAGTGAAAATTGAAAGGCCAACAATTTAATGGTCATTGCCTAATTTGTTACAAGACTCAGTGCAGTTAGTCTGCATTAATAAATGCATTGTTTATTATTTGACAGAAGCGCAAGTCCAAGGCCTTGGGGTTTTCCCACCCCCCTACTGCAAAGTTTTTTTTAAAAGAACAAGGGACAGTAAAAAAAAAAAAGTTTGTTCAGTTACAGAACTTACTTTAAGCATCACAGGTTTTTCTTCTTCTTTATCAATGGGAATATTGGTGCTGTGTACCCAGGTGTTAGTACATAGATGTCTAAGCCTGACATAGGAGTTCCTTTTAAAAAAAAAAAAAAATTTTTTTTCTTAAAACATGCAGATTTCCAGTAATCTTCAGCTTGTACAACTTCAAAGATGTTAGTATAATTGATTTATGAAAGCGGAGGGGGGGGGTCTGCTAGAAGCAATGCCTAACAAGAATAAGGCTTTTCAGAGTACAAATCAAGCTTTAAAACAAGATCTTTCTAATATTTTAAGTCAACTGGACTCAAAAAGCCACCTATACATGTTTCTATTACAGCAGTCCAAACTTTTTCCCCCTCTTTCCCAAAGTGATTGAGCAAAGCTATCCATGGGTAAAGATGCTCTTTGAAAATTGCTTTAATAAGGACAGAATCATCATCATCATCATACACAATTTATAAACCTTAGGAAGAAAGTTAAAGTTACTCAAGCCTGTTGTAAACTGGAGTTATTCCCATAATCTTACAGTGAAGTACTAACTGGGAAGCACTACACATGTTCATATTAAGTACAACATTTATGCACGTTATTTTACTACTAAAAAAACAGCAAGGCCTTTAATCTTTCAAGAGCGAGTATCTATTGAGTGAAAAGTTCCTTAATACTCAATAGTCTCAGCCTAATCTACAGCTGATCTCCACAACCACAGCCTGGGGTGAAATAACCATCTGTGAACAGGTTAAAGAACTATTACAGGCAAGATCCAGGTATAACAGTTTTATGTTACAGGTAGGAAGCTTGTATGGCCAGTGCTAGCTTCAGCAAGGCTCTGCTCCTGTTGGTTGCTGTAGACCTGTGCTTCAGGTTTACCTCCCAATGCACAGTGCAAGGAAGCAGCTATGGAGGAACTCCTAAAAGCATCACACATCGGCATCTGTGCAAGTACTAGAAACCACACCACCAACACGCATGGAAAGGAACCCATTTGAGCATGCTGCCCATGTAGTTCCCCTTAGAGAAGTGGCTTTCTAGGAGTGAGGGCATCCCCAACCACTAAAACCATGTGGCACCTGCTGTCCCGAGTCGAGAACCTCAGTTCTTTGCCTCAGTGGTTCTTAACCAGATGCTGCAGCTGCTGCCCAGGCAAATTTCCTTGTGCATCTTTGTAGACAGCTTGACCGAGAAGGGCTGCAGCATGCCTGTGTTCTCTTGCCTTATTATGCCTCTCCAACAAACCTAAAGCAGGCAGGAGCACCAGCCTGTGTTGCAGCCCTCCCCAGTTTGACTGCACAGTTTCCCAGAAACGGAGGCACCCAGAGCAGGTGGAACTGTCCTCTGTTTCTGGGAAGAGCATAGGGGATTGGACCAGAAAGGGATGAGGCACAAGCTGGCTCTCCTGTTTGCTTTAGGAGAACCCTAAAAAGGCAGAAGGATGTGCGAGTGCCACAGCCCTTCACAATCTGATCGTGCACAGGGCACTTTTTACCAGGCCATGGCAGTACCTGCACCATAGCACCTCTGCTGACTTAGAGCCAATTAAACAGGTTTATTAACTCTGCCCATTTTGGAAAGCATTGGATGCCTCTGATTGGTTTCTGTAAGTGAACAGGGTAAATAAAGTGCTTAGTTATAAAATAACACTGTTCGAGAGCAGCGTGCTGGAGATTACGTAGACCTCTCACTACAAGTAACCCGAGGAGCGTGGGGACAAGATCTCTGGACAAAAGTTCCATTCCCGTTGACCCAATGTGTGATGTTGGGCAAACCATATCTGTGCAATTCCACCCCCCCAATCTATAAAATGGGGATAATATTTATATATCCAAGGCAAAACACTTTGTGATCAGCTGCTGAAAAGCACTATATCATTGCTAGATATTAATATTACCTGTAAATCACAAAGAGGAGACCTCAAATCAATGAGGGGAAAACACACACACACAGTGGTAAGCAGTTCATTTATGTTAATAAATGTAGAAATAACCGCCAAGGCAGACACTCGGGACAAGCTGGATGGATACTGCCTTAAGCCCATAAGAATTGAGAATGTCTTGGACATAAGCCTCATACCTTGGGACAAGGCTATCTCCACCTCGCAAAGTGGTGGGGTCCAACTCAAAGATGGAGGAGATATCGTTTCCTTCAGGCACCGACACCAAAGAGTATGCCATCTTCTCCTGAGCATTATGCAACCCTTGTTGGGATCCATCCTGGTCAGGATCCAGCTGTGGAAGAAGCCCCATCAAACCAAGTCAAAAAAAAGTCATCTTCAGCCCTGTCAGTCCAGCATGAAGAGCCACACATTATAAACAAGCTTTTCATAGCTTGGGGACACAATTACAAGCCACTCCAGTACCAATACTGGAAAGAGCTCCAAATCTGCTTTAGGACAAACAAACAAATGTATTCCTTTGCTTTTTTTTTGGTGCTGATAACCCTTAAGCATTTCCAGATTGTAACTCTGCATTCGTCTTTCTGCAGGGAGAGCCAGAAGAGACATGCAAAAAAAGGCACCAAGTAATTCACCCCACAGTTCACCAGAAACAAATGAGATTTGTATTGATCAAGGTCTGCCAAGATCCCCATCCTAGGTACTGCAAAAGGCACCAGAGACTGCTTGACATTTAATCATGCTAACATCAATTTGTAAGCAGCAAAATTACCAGCTACAATTGCCACACACTTTCAGAGTCAGATTATCAGCGTCTATCAGTATTCCAAGAGCAGAAATGGGAATCTTAGCCGTTAGTCATTGATGAAAGCGGTGAAAAGTAATTAAGTTAACTGGCTAGTAGTTTTTGCTTCAGTTTGTGCTGCTTTCATATGTACCTACCAAGACAGTACAAGAGACATGGCTGGCATAGTGCAAGCAATGATTAGATTACTGGCTTCCTTTGCCTACAGAAGCAAGCTTCTATATTTCAGGAGGTAGTCACTAACATTAGATGAATGAACAAAAACTTGGATTATGAGCATCAAAGGCAAAAAGACAGAGAAGCTGAAGGGAAAACAAATACAAAGAGAAGAACTCCAGCTTTCAGATCGTTCCTGAGAGCCGTGGCAGTAATAACCAGTCCAGAAGGTCAAGTCAGTAGATCAGAGGCAAAAATATAGGTGCCCGAGGCCCACAGTCCAACACTTTAATCTGAAGTCTGATTTTCAAAACTGTCATGCAACCAGGAATCGTATTACCTGTAACAATAAATGCTAGAGTCTTAGTATTTGTGAACGTAAGGCCACTTAGATTAAGTTACCATAAAGATTAAGTTAGCAGTCCAAACTTGTAGCACCAACGTTTGAACGTCTTGACATAAAGCACTGGGAAAGGGAGGATTATATTAAAGTTACAGATGCTTAGTACACACACACACACACACACACACACACTCCTCAGGATTCTCTGTGGTCATGTTGGGCAGTAGTAACAACTGGGTCACAGAACAGAGAGCTATAAAAGCTTTTAGTTTACTACCTAGGAATAAGATACTAAATGCGTGGAACAGAAGTGCATAGTCGGGATCTGCCTAAAAGAATATGCAACTCAAAACAATCTGTTTTGGCAGCTTCCATCTACTGCTCACTTGAAATGAAGTCTTAAAGTGTTCAACCATGTCCTCTACCCCAAAACGAGGCAGCTGCTGTATCTTCACAACGCCGAATACCTCTGGCAGTCGAGGCCCTAATTTGCTCAATTCTAGAGCTGATGGTCACCTTGCAGACCAGGGAGCTGGAAATCAACAGGAAGTGGGATAACTCAGATAAGAGCATTACTATATCCGAGCAGAATTAAAGCTTCAGTTACAGAAGCATGATTATAACACGGATACAATGGGTGCCTTGTAATGGCCCAGGGTGCAGCTGGGGACATATTAAACATGCCCTTTCAAATCAAACCCCTGCACTTCTCATGGAGGAATAAGGAAATAACACCAGGGCAAGAAACACGCCGTCTTGGGACCGATTCAGGCTTGAATCAAGTCCCTGTATCCAAATAAGGATAGGCAGCCCACACAATCTCGCTGTTAAAGAGGTTTCAACTAAATTTGTATGTCAGAGACAAATTATGTGCTTGCGACATTTCTGTTTATAGTCTATTTTCGCCACCTGGTGGTAAAGAAGTATAGGCAAATAAAAAGCCTGCGCACACCCACATACACAATGTACATAAAACAGAAGTCACCAAATCCTGAGCTCATCTTTTGAGGTAGAGACTTTAACAGAAGAACAAACAAAGACGAGACAGATATTGATATGAAAGCTTTTTCACCGACTGATTTTCAAAAACTCACTAGAAACCACATAAAAAGGACTACTGTTTATTGGGGGCAGAAATTAAGCAGCAGCTTAAACTGTAACTTCCAGAAAGTTTGCATCTGCAACACAATAATACTGGAAAAGTGAGTTACACCAAGAAATACTCTTAAGTATCGAGTGGGAAGCACTGGCTTTTTACTGATTGCCACTGATCACCTGCATGTAGGCAAACTTAACATGCCAGCTAAATGCTCCTTAGAAAGTAAGTTATAGCTTGCCTCACCTTCACGCATCAAGACAATTTTCCCTCCCACCCCTCTTGAAAAAGGAGATGAACCTTTTTTAACTCCTTTCCAAACAAAGCAATCCTTTCCTTATGCAAGATAATAATCAAAAAGTACGGGTTATTGCGCAAGTCCCCAGCATAATCCAACAGCCAAAACTATATATCCCATAAAAGGAAGTTGCTGTTATAGTTCTGCATGCCATCATCATTAAAACGAGTGATACAGTAGCTGTACAGTAAGACCTGCTTCTCTACTCACGTCAATGGGAAGCTCCTGACAGCATATCCGAAACACTTATTGAAAAGGATAGCAACTTGCTTTTATTGATCATTCAAAATGATGGCATCTAAACTGTTCAAAGGTTGGGTGCACAATCTTGGTCTTTATCATGGAAAGCCATGACGATGTCATGTAGAGGTAAAACTTCTCAAGAATATAACTTGCATATATTTGGAAAAAAGCAAGGGTTTAAGAAACAGGTGAGAATGGTACACCTGCCAGAGGAATGGGAGCCATTTAAGAACCGGGGTTTGTACATACAAGTGTTGCTCTTCTACACTCTCTAAAGCCTATTACAACTTTTAATCTTCACTGCCTCTCAACAGGCAAGAAATGCCTTCAACTTATTCTCAGTTTTGACTGGTTAGCAGCAGCCAGGTCTCAGATCATCTACACCCCTGACAATTTGACACCCGGGCCTGTGTCAAGCCCTCCTCAATCAGGGGCAAGATCATATTCTTGCCTATACTTACTGAGGATTGACACTCCTGGCCATCTTCCTCATAGTCAGGGTTTACCTGATGAAATAGAATCACAGGCAAGTCAAAAAACTCCAATGTACCCAAAAAGGGGAAACAGTTCCTCAGGTCTAAGCTTATTCTGCAGTGGATGCAGCTTGTTCTACTATTACAGCCCTACCAGACATACACAACATATATACTATACAAATAACAGTTAAAATAATAATAATAATGGAGCAAGCTCTCTAACCAGGAGTACAAACCAGTCAACCAAAAAAAAAAAAAAAAAGCCCCCACAAAAAAAAAAAAAATCAAACACACAAACCCTTGTAGGAGACTCGGCTTCCTCAGGATAGCACTGACTGGTCAAAGGGGGAAAAATACTGTGCAAAAAACACAATTTTTAAATGTTGAACTCTCATTCAAATTTAAGTGTCAAAGTACATATCAACCAGCTATAGAAGCAACTGATAACGGGGTGGGGCAGGGGTGGTGGAAATCTTTCTGAATCTGAAAGAGCTCTTGGCCAGAAACTCTTTATCGTAATTATCCACAAACTCTACAGTTACCTCTGCTTTACCTTCTCATGCCGCAGGTATCCGATTTCACAGCTGATTAGCCAACCCATGATTTGCTACGCATGTTCCGACTCCTATATGCTGTTGCTCACTTTTTAAAAGCTCACAAAATTCTAATAAAGTAGATTGCAAAATGCTCAGCAGAAGAGCATAAAACAGGACAGTGAACCCTTTTCAAGTTGAGTCTTCAAAATGATGGTCTAAGTTTGCTATGCATCATACTAAACCTACTCATACGGCTGGACAGTCTTTTTATCTACGAGTTTTCTCGTCTTTGCGTGCACAAGAAGGAGCCAGTTTTAGTAAATATCTACCGATGTTTATAGTTAACCTCCCAAACAGAGCGCACCCATAAAGACTATATCCCTCAGTTTGTCACGGGTTTTTGTTTGTTATTTAAGGACCAGGGGAATGGTCACCCCTAATATATCATGGAAAAGGTCAGCAACTATTGTGTGCGTTTAGGAAACGTAAGCGTTCACAACAATTCCTATATGACTGCTCTAACCCTTGACTTCTCTCTGCTCTCATCACTTCCATGCTCCATTTGGCAATCAAGAGGGATTGGTAAGAACTAATCTTATTTTTTTCAAATATTTCTCACTAGATGTCCACAGTACATGTCATTTCTCCACTAATGAACTTATCTTGATTTTTACGCTTTGCATAAAATATCATTCGTCTGTTCCTTGTCACAGGAGAGGTCGCCATTACTTGTAACCTGATAGAAAATGCAATGGACTGCTATCTACATAACGCACTGGTTTTCAAGCCACTTTCAAGAAAGCATTTTGTTTCATGGGTCCAGGACACTGGTACCACCTACTCTTACACGATTCAATTCCTGGCACTACTGTATCTTGAAACACTTCTCTCCTCCATTCATATTTTTTCACATTTAGGTGGGCAAGCAAAGATACTTGGGAAGATGAGACTTTGAGATGATGGAGCAGACTCTGTAAGCTCTCATCATACTTACCTCTGCTGCTAAGTAGTGTCCTGTAGCAAGATGTTTGAATCGAAAAAGACTATTCCAATAACCGGCACCACCACGACATGGGTCATGTTGCACCACCTAGAAAGTGGAAGGTTAAATTTTAGAACATAAATAGAACAAGAAATGACAACAGCTTTTCCAATCTGAGATTGAGAGTCACCGAGGACTTACAACAGAGTCTCGCACTTCAAATTCTTCTATACACAAACGGTCTGCATTTGCAGCTAGACAATGCACTGACCCCAATTTTGAACTTTAAACTTTGTGGCTCCTGAGAATGAAGACAAGGGCTTATGGCACATATTGGCAGAGCGATAACTCAGAAGTCTTAAAGCTGGTGTTTGGCTTGCTCAGGAAGACTAAACAGCAGGTCTTTGGAAGATTATGCTTTCCCTACCATTCTTTTTGGATCTTTGGAAAGTCCCACTAGACTCAGTTGAAGTGTATCAAACTTTTTACAAAACTGTACAGAACGGTCCTCGAATCCCGTGCTTATTATCCTTCTGTTCAGACAAGAAAGAAACTAGAGCTCTAGCTGATGGGTTCAAGGACTAGGCGAGGGTGATAGAACATCTTTAAAGTTATGCTGCTACACTGATGAAGCAAAAAGTTTGTCATCAAAAAAGGCCATACATACTTAAATTCCATGCCCAAAATAGAAATCTTTGCCAGAAGTCAAGGCAACAGAAATTTGTTTATTTTAATACCAGAGGTTGGTGAGAAAATAAAAAAGCGTTCATTAAGGCTCGTCTCATTCTTTTGTTCCGAGTCGTCACAAACCTGTATTTGAAAGCCCAGGGTTTGCTGCAGGGTTTGAAGTTCGAACGATATTTTCATATTGGAAAAATTCTAGCAATGTTGGTAAACAAGGAAATTTCTAGACTCAGACTTCAAATTCTGGACAAGGATTTTTGCATAAAAAATTCCTATAGATTTAGGTTTAAAATAAAAGCACGTATTGCTACAACAAAAGACCACCTAACTCAGCCTTGGTTGCCCATCCTTACCTCAACTTCCCACAGTGCTTTTGAACTTGTTGCGGAAGTGGCCGACTGTCTCCCGGTGGTTCTCAGGAAGACATGCTGCTTCTTTCTGTGCTCATCACAAGTGAGAAACTTCTCCTGCTCTGCATGAAACAGCCTCACTACATCTCCCTATCGAAAGCAAGACAGCCTGGTCAGCACAGGTAGAATGCACTATTGAAAAGCCAGAAGCAAGAGGAGTTTCCAAACATACCCCTTTTAGGATATCATCTTTGTTATCACTCCATTTCATGAAGAGGACTATTTTCCAGCTTGTAGTGCAATTCACAGAGTTGACCTAAAATGAAAACTGATAGCATTAAGTTACACTAACAGCTGGATGAAGCATAGCAACAAAAGCGCTTTACTGTTCAGAATGCAGAGATTTCAAACAGATTATTATTCCCAGTTTACTACTATTTGGGAGAAAAAAAAAATATCACTCAAAGAAGCCTAAGGCCTACACTCTTCCTTCCAACAAGTCACAATAAATTAGATCCCAAGTTATCCCATGACGAGGTCATATTATGCATCATGGGAAAGGAAAAAACTGTACTATAATGTTTCAGTTGCAGCCAGGTAGTTGGCTAAATTCACTCACTCTTTTCTGGATTTGTTAGTTGCCCAAACTAGTTAGCGCCATCCTCTACCAAACTATTCACCCACCATGAAGGAATAAAGCTGGACAATATTGTTACCTCACTAGAAGGGAGGGAAGGGACATTGTATAGCAAGGCATACATGCCCCCCAAGCAAGCTCCTGAGAATATTGCTTCCATAACACTCAAGAAGC
The DNA here is from genome assembly GCF_030867095.1 of Alligator mississippiensis. Classification (NCBI taxonomy): domain Eukaryota; kingdom Metazoa; phylum Chordata; order Crocodylia; family Alligatoridae; genus Alligator; species Alligator mississippiensis. The sequence goes on along the minus strand of NC_081835.1, from coordinate 11,777,076 downwards.
CAGAGGTCCCTTCCATCTCTATTTTCTAATTTCTGGGCCACCTTTGGGTTGGGTTTCCTCTGTATTTTAAAGCTTACCTCATTACACCCAGGATTATCAACCAGTTGATGGCTACTGGCATGAAGGGGCTGGCCAGCATTAACAGGATTTAGGACCACTTTGTCTCCAATGACAACCTAGAGACAGGTACAACACAATCAAAAAAACCAAACACACAAAACCCCCAAACCAGGGGAGAATTTGGGGTGAAAATCATGACAGTAAGGATTCTGCTGTCATTTAAAGAGCTTTCTGGCTAGAGCAAATAGGAAAAAAAAATATCCCCCCCCCAAAAAACAAACCAACCCCAAAGCAAAAAAAACTCCACATCCTGAGGGTTTCAAAAGGAAGTGGATATTTAAGATGTTCAGAGTCGTTAAGTCATTAAGACACGAGATTATCCACACAACTAGGCTGAGTGGCTTAAAGGAAAGCTACAATTCCCCAACTAAGCAGTGGTCTTCCATACTTTTATACTGTTATTACAGTGGCTGACATCTAACAACTAATTTCTACTGAAAAAACAAAAGGATCTGGGGGTTATGGTGGATCACAAGTTAAGATGAAACCAATAATGGAATGTTATTAGAAAAACAAAAAAAAAACAGCTAATACCATACAGAGAGGAAAGTTGGAATGCCAATTCCATTCAACAATGCCCAGACTTCATGCTGGCTTCCAGTTTTGGGCACTGCATTGCAAGAAATGAAGCCCAGAGGACAAAAAGCTGATTAGATGTCTACAGCCAAACATATGAAGGAAGTCCAGAAGATTATTGGAACCAATTAGTCTGAAGAGGAAGCTGAAGGGGAATTGATTATGTTACAAACAGGGTAAAGGACAGACCACAGGAGACTGAACAAGAAAAAATGGACTTAAGTCGCAACGAGAGATTTAGGCTACGTATTAAGAAGAACATTGGACTAGGAAAAGTAACAAAGCTAATGGATCAGATTGCTCATAGAAGCTGCAGAATCCATCATGAAGTTCTTAAAAGTTTAGACAAACAATTTGCCTGGGATAGTTTAGCTCAAGATGTTTTTGGCCCAAGGTGGAGGTTGGACTCTGTGACTTCAGGTAAAACCAAAGATCATTCAAAAAAATCTCCACCAGAAGGACCTTATGGCTTCTGACCTATACGAATCTCCCTCATTAACAAGGTCAGGTCCCTAAAAATCATGCAGGGACCCGAGATAAAAAGTAAGCACCCTTTATAATGAAGGGTGGAAGCCCTATAGGCAAAACTCCCACATTCATGTATCCAAAACTTTCACGTCTTACTTTAAACCAACGGAGTCCACACCAAATTACTTACATGAGGAAGCCTGACTTTCCCCAAGCACAGAGAAAGAGGAAAGATTAATGGGACATTAATGGACTGTAAACCAACTCAAACCACATTCGTCTTCAAGATATTCTTGTAACGAGAGTAAAGCTGTTCAGCTCAGGTTAAAATAAGCTACACAGTGTTGAGTTCATTCTCTTGCCCCCAAACTGGAATAAGAGCTCTGAAAGCAAGAGCCCCAAATCAAAATAAATAAATAAATAAATAAATAAATAAATAAATAAAATAAGCACTTGTCCATACCTCTCGCACAGAATGCAGCCATTTGGCCTTAGTTATTACCCAATTCCTCACATAGACATTTATGATACAATCTGACTCAGTGCCATGACTGTGAACCAGTATACTGATTACATTTCTCCAAGCTTCCTAAGTGATTTAATGTTTCGCATCATTTGGAAGTTGGTAGGGATTTAGAAGGCTCCTATATTGGATCTCTTATTCCTTCCCATCTTTAACCGGCCCTTGTTTCCAAAACACGAGTTGCCATAGCAATGCCCTCCCCCTCATTTCAGCACAGGGAAAAAGCTGTTGCCGCAACATTACACACACAAAGATATCTATGTTTCTAACTAGTTGCGTGCTAGGGAAGCTACAGAGACAAGCAGTTTGCGTTTTACACAAAATAAGCCCTTCTCTTCCAATCTTCTTCTGCACGTACACTGTCTCCTATGGAACGCAGTTTGTAGAAAGGTTGTATGTAGAACCAGGAACCTTCATTTCCAGCTTCGTCCAGAGTCACTCTCATTGCATTCTTCTCTAGCAGAGCTGGGAGCCTCTTATTTACCGTTAAGTATTTGTTACTTTTTAAATGCAACAGCTAGAAGAGAAATAAAAAAAAATAAAATAAAAAAATTCAGCCTTTTTAGGAATAAATTCCAACAGTGTTGCCCTTTAAACCCAACCCCGATCATGGACTTCACAGTAGATAGACTATCCCAGTCATCATCAGGAATGAGAATTAATAGGATTTTTTTTTTTTTTTTGAGACATTTTGCATCAGGCTTTGGACCGTTTCACGTAACAAAACAATTTCACGTAATGTAAATTACTATTAAATTGCCTTGCTGGCAATGACAGGCCTTTGGCAGCCTGACGTCACAGATTATGAGATGCTGGTGACAAAGCCATTCTCCATAAGAGGGGCATGTGAGGCTGCTCTCAAGAAGCCACATTCATTTTGAGACGGGAGACCATGAAGAAAAGCTACCCTCTGTTAACTTCCTAAAGTGTTGTTCTTACCCTTCAGCTCATCAAAACTGGCAAGAGTTCACTGTAAGACAGTGTTTCTCAACCTTTTAAGTAGCAAGTACCCCCTAGCTTCTGAAAATTTTAATAAGTACCCCAACACTCAATTTTCCAGGGAATTTTATAGTTACAGACTAATGTATGCCATATGTTGGAAGAAGGGCTGTGTATATAAGGCCATGATATGACAGATGCCTGATCTGGTGTGGGTAGGGTTGCCACCTTTTGCATCAGAGATGCACAACTCAAGTAGGTACCTGGGCTAGAGGTGATGTGGCCCAAAGCTAGGAGGGCTGAACCAAATTATTACTGGGGAATTTAACGTGCTACAGAATGCACGGCACGCCAAATTTTTTTGCCATAGTTTTGAGAGGAAAAGAGGGCAAAAGAGAGCGAGTGTTGGGGCAAATGTGTACCGCCTGCCTGCGTCTCACGTACCCCCAGGGGTACGCATGCCACAGGTTGAGAAACTATACTGTAAGGGACTAGATGTGATCACCACTGATGCCTAGGGTACAACAGGCCATCCCTTAGATAGATTTGTCTAGCCATATTTATCAAGGCCAAATTTTAAGCAATTAAGACTAAGGGGATGCTTTTGGCCAAGACAATGCTTCTGTTGACTATTTGGACATGTCTATTAATCCCAGAACATGTCTGCCATACAAAAAGACAGAGGACAACATGCAGGCACCCCTCATAACCGCATGGAGGCCTTGATCGTAACATTTGACATGATGACATTTTTGGACAAAGGCCAGTGGTTTGGATTAATTAAAAAAAAGTCAAGCTGTAGGCTTTATTTTTTATCCGATTAAAAATGTATATCAGAAAGCAGCTAGCACATTGCTGTTCCAGCCCATGACATGATTCACCTGAAAACTAACAAACAAATATCACTCAGAGGATTACAGTGCTACCAGGATGATGCTAGTGTTACACTTGAGCTTGATTAAGAACGAACTACAATAAATCAGACTCTTTGAAGTTGTTCCAAAAGCTGTAACGGCTGTTGAACACAGACGAGTACCTTCTCTTTTGAACAGGGGAGAGGAACTCAGCACTTCGCCATCTACTCTGGCTGCAGATATGTCAGAGAATACAGTTGAAACTATTTGCATATCAAAGTTTTTCAAAACCTAAAAGACTTAGACAACTTCCCTCACACTTTTCATCCCACCAACCAATTATGATCTGGCAAAGCAGGCTCATTGAACCTGCGTGTTAGAAGGGACTGGAACATTTCAGGCTTAACAGCATTTATTAAGAAAAAAGCTTATCATCAATTATCATGGCATTCCCCAGTTATCTTAGTTTTTGGTGTTCACGACTTTCATTGTTATTTTGCATGACTTGGCAAGTGCACTCCTTCAGCAAGGAATTGCTTACCCCATTTCTTTCAAGTCCGCTTTATTATGGTGGAACGCAGGAATCCTGGTGGATCGATTACTCTGGGTCACATTTGTTTTTGGAAGGTTGGGGTACCAAGTTAGGGAGATGCAGGATGTACAGAATGGTATTGCACTATGCATCTGCCACGTACCAGGTTGCCAAGCCAAGGAAATGAACAAGAAAAGGTCTTCTAAATCAGCGTATCCACATAATAACCTCAACATTTATGGCACTGTATCTTGCTTAAAAAAAATAACTAAATAAATCTGACACTCAAGTTGCAGTCATACTTAGCCTCTCTCAATGGAAAACCTGCTCTTTGATACCCAGTCAAGCCATGCAAAACTACACACTGGTATCCACTGCTTTGAAGTGTACTTGTACCTTGCTGTTTTGAGCGAGTCTGTACAGAGCTTACGGATGACTCAGACTATAGACAGGTTGAGTAGAGCCTCAGCATACCTGGATAACATTGCCATATTGGATAACTGTTCCCAGAAGCTTCCTGTTTTCCGTTTCATTCTGTTTCTTTTCCAAATCGGCCGCATGCTGAAATGTAAGGAGGAAATTACAGTGATAGGAATAAAGAACGCTGCCAACTATTTACTTTGAGAGAACATCAAGGCATTTCATAGAGCTGGAAACAGCAGTAACTATTTGAAACTGGTGATCAGATTTCTTCTCTTACAGTTTTCAGGAAGGATTCTGATTGAATCTGTACTATCTAAGCGATACTGTAACAAAGCAGCAGCTTCATGGCACCTACGTTTTGACTTCAAACCATCCAAAGCTTTTTGAATAAAACATGAAAAGAAAATAAACTCTATAAAGAAAAATCAAGCCAGAAGATTAGAACATAAAGGAGGAAACAAGGAAGATGAGTGGGAGAAGAAAAAAAAAAAAAAATCCCTTCCCTACTGACTTAAGAATAAAAAAAAAAAAAGGAGGAAGGGTTTTTTTGGTTTTTTTGTTTTTTTTAAATAAAAAAGTACTGAAGGTTCAATTTATTTCTATACAATGCATATTCCAGAAGGTTACCTATTTCACTTTGCCACAGAGGACCTCTCTCCTCCTGAACAGCTTCATGGCAAACTTAGCCACTGTATTCACGTGCTGAACTTCTTTCCACATTTATAAACAGCACCAGAACGAAAGAACTGATAGGTCTTCACTACCCAAAAGTGGGCAAGGTTCAAAGCACATAACAGCAAGACAGGAGAACCAAGTTCAAGTCAGGCACAGTGGAAGTTCAGATGATTATCTGCTAGGATTACTCAAAACTAAAACTTTACTTACGACCTACCCGTATCAGTTTCTGAACCCCTAATGCAATTGCCATGCCACTGTCTTTTCTTCTAACTTAGTTTCCATTTTGTTTTTCTAGTTTTCCGCAATTTAACCACAGTGTTTTTAAGCCATTTGTTTTGCAACTTGCATCAAGGCTAGCACGTATGAAGAACTTAAGGGAAGAACCCGAACTCCTGCTGGCAGAGATATTTCATTCGTTTTAAAATCTAGGCATCGACTGTTTTTAGTTATGGATCTCAAACCTCCTGCAGCCATCCTAGGAAGTCACTCCTGCTCAGATACCTGGAGGAGATGCTTTGTCACCTACATGCATCAGCCAAGTCTGAAAGCTGCATGACAATGAGGTTCAACCGAAATCACAGATGAAGAGAGAGCAGAGGCTGGTAGAAAATGCTTATATTTCTTCCACTGCTGGATCTTCAATCATTTTTTTGGAAGTTTTGCTGAATCTCCACTGGATTGTCTATTTGCACCTTTCATTACCCCAGAAATCCCCAAACATCTAATGTACAAAAATTTTAAACTCTGATATCACGTTGCTTTGCTCAGTTTCAGATTACGGTACTCTATAACGCAAGGCTTTTTGAAGCAAGTCTAGGCCCAATCTTGCAAGGCACCAGGGTCTCAACAACAAGGCAAGGCAGGGACATTTATCTCCATGGAGGCTTGGATGCTGCATTTACTTCAACAAAGAAAGTTGTGCATTGTGTGTAGGTATGGTTGAATAAAAAAAAAAAGTTAACCCTGGATGGGTTCCAGCATGGATGGAATCAACAGCATTAAATGTGCCCACTTGGAAAGAACCACTTCATTTAATGACCACTAGATGTCAGCTTTTCAAATAGCGTTGATTCTTGATTCCAGTCAAGTGTCCCAGATTTTTAAATCCCTTAAATGGCATTAACTTAAAATAACCTGACCTTCGCACTGGATACTCCACAGTAGTTGATAATAAATTCCACTGGTAGACAAACAGAAGCCATAAAAGGCAAGTGATTGTGGGTAAGTCTTGGATCACTAACATTTCATTAAATATTACTATGAACTGACAAAAAAAAGTGTAGAATAGAAGACAGCTGAACATGGCTATTTGGCCATTTTCCCCTATAACCATAATACTAGGGTTGTTCCTGTATATTCTATACACCCCTTTAATTACTTACTGGTAGTGTGTCAACGTACGTGACTTCCATACAAAACTGGGAGGAAATAAAAGGTGCAAAACGCAAGTGACACGTGTCGGGTCACCTTCTGTCCTACAAAACCATATAGCCTCCCTGAAGGATGACTCAGTGTTGCATATGCCCTGTACGTTTTATCTAGCATGCAAACCAAGACACTAAATCTTTCTTCAGCATAAATGAATAGTAAGGGGATTTGCAATCGATTTGCAATCCTACGGCTTTTGTGGAAACGGCAAAATCTGGGACCATCAATGAAAAATACAAAAAACCCCAACAACCAAAATACCCATTAAAATAAAATGCTGGCTCCCCAATGGGAGCCAGCTGTCCTTACTGCCACTGTGGCCCAGCTTCACAGCCCATACAGAAGTGTGGGGGTGAGGGCAAGGCGCCAGCTGGCAGGGCGGCATGAAAGGGTAGCAGATGAGATGCGGGCCACTCCCTCTTCCCCCTGCCAGGGCCTCTCCACCAATCAGCACTGAGGGGTGGGGCGTCCAGAGCATATCCAGGACATTTTCATGGAATTGGCTATTTATGCCACAACAAACCCACAAAAATTATTTAGTTTCTCTGCGATTTAAGTAGACCCCCTAGTAATAAGTCTTGGTACTTCTGAGCAAGTTTCTCTTTGGCATGATTGATCTTGCACACCTGACAGGAATCGAGACCGAGCACATTGAGACTTTAGCCTGCTTTGAAAATGCAAAAATCCAGCTTCAAAAGGTATATAACCGGAACTATACGATAGAAGAGTCAGTGTTATTCACCATATTTCTAAAGGTATTGTTCCCCCCAAAACCAGCTGACTGAAAGTTGAGTGCACTCTATCTCTTTGCTCACTTGGTAGTGGTTTGTGTTTTCTCTCTTTTTAGGCAAAAAAACCAAAAACAAAAACCAACAAAAAAACCCAGAAACATTTGTCACTTTAACCTCAGAGCTAAAATTTGACTTTTTTTTTTCCGGGGGGAAAAGGGAGGTTGGGGCGTTTGTAGAGTACTGACCTTATACGCATAAAGTTACTACTTAGTCAAGGCTTCGAGGTTATAAAATCACGGGTTAAAAAAGGGAAAAAAAATGGATTCTAATACTCGGTCTCTGTTCACTACTTCCTGCAAAGGCTGACCTTAGAGCCGTCTGTACACAATGCTTTCTTACAAGGTTGGTTTACAGTTATATTTAACACAGGCTTTGATAGGACTAAAATATTTAGCATTGTACTTTCAACATAAAAATACTCCAGCCATAGAGTTTTAAGGTAAACAGTTTATTTAACATGCTGTTTATATAAAATACTCAAGCCATTTCTTCAAAATTGAGAGCTAGAACCCATAGCCTTACCAGGTCTTCAACTGCTCAATATGTATGAAAACTTGTTTTTGACAGGGCAGACGCAAAACCAAAGTTTGCAAGAAAATGAATAGGAGGATTGAGGTCTGGGGTATTGGTATTATTTAACTGGCCAGATTCTCAGATAGCGGAGCTACCTATTCTAATGTATCCCAACTTTAGTGAAGGGATGCAAGTTTACCCCATTTGAAAATGTATCCCTCATGTTAAAGTTTCTGACAGATGGCGACCACTTAAATCGAAATGCCATAGACAGCAATCGTTACCCTCTTATATGAGTATGTCAGAAGTTTATTATTAAGCTCGCATGAACCCATATACCAACATCAGGGCATGCAGACCATGAATAGTCTATCTATACAGATTTTCTCCAACGCATAACCAAATTCAGAGGACTAGAGCCAAGTGGGCCATCTCAAAGGAATCTGTACACTGATTCTCTACTTCAAAAGGTACCTCCTGTTTTAAAAATAGCTCAAAATTAAATGTGTGCAGTTTGTTGCTATCACACAGACAGTACAAGAGACTAAAAGAATGCAAGATTTGTTTTTAGCTTCCGTCCAACCATTGCAAACACTTACATGTAGTTTATTGAGTAATACTGCATCTGTAGTGCTGTTAGCTCCTGGTTTTGCTGCTTTCCAGAACTGTTTCTGAGCAGAGTACCGGTTCATAGGACATAGCTTAAACAGGCAATCTATGAAAAAAAAAAAAGAGAAATATGAAAGCTTCAGCCATTTGCAATTACTCATTTTTACTTATAATATTGTGCAAACATTTCAGCTGCATAGGAAGGTTTATAAAGGAATTCCAGGAAAATTGATATACCAAAGTGCTATTTTTGGGCAACAAGAACGCTGCCCCTCAAATGATTTTTTTTTTAGAACAAGAGAAAAAAAAACAACAACTTGTTGCCAAACTTCTGAAGCAAAAACAGAAAGAGCTGAATCCTTAACCTGTTTGTATTCAACATTTGAAGTGGTAGTAGCTTCAAGTAAGATTCAGAGATGCGTTAAACCCCTCTCATGCCCATAGACAGACAAATTTAACATGAGTTTGAGTCAACATATTTAAATATTATCAAGTGGCGGCTATTTCACTAATATAAAGGCTATTTCACCAATATAAAGGCTTCAGATATCAATATACTTTATAATATACCTTCAAAGATACTTATGTTTTAGTACCGAGGCAGAGAAAGGCTATTGAGACTCTTTTCTTTTTCTTTAAGAGGTGACATGGCAAGACAGAGAGAGCCAGGGAGGCAGGAAAGTGGCAATTGTTCCACTACCTTTACCAAGCAAAGGTAAGCAATGCATCATAGCTCAGAGGTGAACTCAGGTCCTGAGGCATGACCTCATCTTTTACCGACTTCAGACACCATTAACTTAAAATTCTCCCTCGCGAAAATTGAGGATGACAGCTGATTAGCCCTCTTACAAATAAGTTTCTATATGCGAGACAGTAACTTATCAGTAATAGAACTAAATTAGCTGCACTTATTTTTTTCTCTTGTCAGTTGCTAAGCAACTGGCAATGTAAAAATTAAATTAAGCTATTCAAATTTAATGCTTAAAGTAATAGAAGGAAGTTTAACAGCCAGAGTGCCAAGGAACAGGACAAATGTTTTAAGTACTTCTGTGGAAGTGATGCAGAAGTAAGCCTTCAGGTTGCTAATTATATATTGCATTAAAAGGCTACTGTTATATCCGTAGAAAGCATACTGGAATTTGTAAACTAACAAGTTAAGAAAGCAACCACCTGTGGAACTGCCCTCATTATTAATAAGAGGCTCATTTCTTGGTCGACTTACAGGAAAGAGACCCAGCAAAGACAGTGTCGTTTTTTATTGCACTAAAAACCAGTCATCTCCCGAGCTTGACCTAGCAATTCTCTTGAGAGAGCACTACACTAGCCTATCTTGGCTGCGCCTTTTGCCCGGAGAAAACTGACATATCACTAGTTACTTAGGTAAAGCATATTGCTATTTCAAACGAGGGAAGATGAGTGCTGGCAGTGATATTTCACCATGAGCAGCTCGGGAGCCACGTAAGCCGTCAGCGCTAGCTAGCCAAAGAGCCACATCATATGCACCCCTAGGAAAACCATGACTAACACCTGCACTTCAGGAGAGGGACTACAGCATACTAATTATGCCAACAGATAATAATTTGGCATTTACTAGACTAATGCATACACTTTTAAAACACTGTGGGGGAGGAATGAGAGCAGAGAGCATAAATGAAGAGCTACTTGCAGCTTGGGAGCTGTAGCTAGAGTATCCCCATCTTAAAACATGTCTACAGAGTGCCTAGTCCTGCACTGATGAAAGAAGATGAACCTCCACCAGCTCCTGCTTTGTGCACACTAATCCAGGGAACAAGGTGGTAAGGATGTGTGGAGGGTTCAAGGCCTGGGTTTCTGTCATGCTGAAGAGCATGGGGCACCCCAAGGTGTTTTTTCCGTCCCGTTTCCAGGGCTAGTTTCCTTAGCAGCATGACCGGACCCCCTACGACAGCCACACAGGCTTAGAGTGCGTTCTGCAACACAAGCGGTTACACGGATAAGCTGGCAGGCCACATGCTCAAACCCTCTTGAGAAAGACTGCAGCAGTCGGTTGGTTTATCTTCATTTGAGATTCATCATTCCTGTATACACAGATTTGGATGAAATTAGGAAGAGCTCAGAGCGCCCAGCCTTATGCTGTCACTTGTCCAAGTGAGCACAGCTGCTAACATGCCCCATCTTCAGAACCAGACTGAAACCAGGCTCTCTCAGGTTAGCCAAGTTATGTGGGGGCCCATTATAAAATAAAAGGAAGTAGAATTATAAAGCAAGTTAATCTGGTGGCATTCTGCTAGAAAGAGCTCGAGTGCATCACCCATAAAGGTACTTACCACCTTCATTTAGGCTCTACTGATTCATAGCTTTCAAATGCCTAACACAAGTGTTGTGCGCTTTCAAGGTGTGCTCTGGCCCAGACATTTTTAAATTTGCATGAAAAAGATTCATGGAAATGCAAAGCAGTGAACAAGATTCAAAAGTTATTGCAGGCTTGCACTGCAAAGTTCAGAGTATGCACTATAAAACAACATACTAGTTATAAAAATGTCTATTTCTGCTTAAGCCATCAGTTCTCACCATGCCAGCAATTAATGCACAGCACTGCACAGAAGAATTAATCATACGCTAACTTTAGTCACAGGGCAAGTACACTAAGCCAGGAGTGCTATATTGGAGTCGAGCTAAACTTTCAAATGTGTAACTGCAAAAATAAATGCGTCTATAGGCTCATTTCAAAATTTAACCTTATCTACCAAAATGGAAACCAGGACTTGATACAAAGAAAAAAAAAATAGAACATTATGAGGGAGACATTTTATATTTTAAAAGCTACAAATCTAGAACAAACATCAAAACCATTAGATGTTTCTATTTGAGGATTTGTTTTAGTTTAAGTGCTTGATGAGAAGCTCAGCCTTATTTGCCATCTACCTTGATGTGAATCAACACATGTAAGTGTGTCAATTTAACATAGAGTTTGTCTCATCTGGAAACTGTATATTGAATTTCATGGAGTTTATGGCCCCAAACACCTTGATATCTATGAATTTTATGAGCCTACGGAACCTGCTATGTCTCCGTTCATGTACATGCCAATGTATGTCTCTGTTCACAATACAGAAGAGCAATTTAGACTGGGGCTATCATTAACAACACATAATCCATTACAGCAGGGGGTCACGATCTGCAGCCTGTGGAGCCACTGGACTCAGCCCACGGCCACCGGGCTTGGCTGCAGGAGCTATAAGGCAAGTATGCCTCAGTTGCTGGACCTGTAAAATGGCTAAGGACCTTCAGTGTCACGTTGAATCAGTAGCAACTACTGAAACAGAAACTGTAGGAGACGTAGACCTGATTTCCTGTCTTAACAGTAGAAAATGTTTCTTTCCATCAGAAAACTTCCTACATGTGGTTACCTACTATATTGCTCATTTTACAGAGTGCCAAATGTGCAGATGTGCAGGCACCTATAGGTACAGACACAAAAGTCAATAGAAGCTATGCTCCGAGCATAAATGAAACGTGTATTTGTATTTTACAGATCAATTTTAAATGTTCTTCTCAGTCAAAGGATCATGTGCAACTGCCATCCCGTCACACAGATCAGCAGCAGGCTTTGAAAACCTTTGAGCTTCAGTTCCCTAAATTAAACCCTTGCTACGTGAGCAACCAGAAAATACTGCTAGTCCCTGGAAACATGGTTGACAGACACCCTTATGAAACAGGCATCTGGGAGTCCATACCTGAGAGTTTGGTTTATAATGATTAAAGCCAAGTTACTCAGATACTTGAAGGGCCTTGCTACCTGTTCAAATTGAAGTTGGATAGAAACCAGCTATAGGAGTTGTTACATTTTCAGGAACTAACTTTGTAGCTGGTTGCCACTTTTTATAGCTGGATAGTTCTTTTTATAGAGAGAGAATTACTTTGCATGCGGGGCTGGGGTGAATTTATTGTGCAGTTAACCAGTGAATTGTGCAATGTATGTAACGTGTAGCAGGGGCCTAGATACAGTGCCCAAGACCAGCACTAGCCATGATAGAAACCTACTTTCTGCAGCGGCCTTAGATAAGTTTCCTGTTACCTTATTTACGGTTGGGAAAGGGGGAAGAGGGAAGGAGATGAGGAGTGTTCAGAAACTTATCTTACCATCTTTTACATAGAGATCTAACTAGTAAGTGGCATGGACATTTAAAACAGCAGTTAGGGAAGGTCTGAGTTCTTGAACTTTCCCTCAGGGTACAGTAGTGTTTGGTGATAATCAAGTCTCTTCCCTCTCTCTGGCATTCATATTGTAGTAGATCCTTCATCCAAATCGGTACATGATTTCTGTTAGAGTCAAAATACTTCCTAGATAACCTCCATCTGCCTCCCAGCAAAAGAAGCAACGTACCAAAAACACAAGTCAACCATAAACTTGTCGTATATATGGTCGAACGGGGTAAAGTGATATCTAATGCACCATTATCATCGTATGCTCAAAATGTGTAGTCCAGGGTTTGATTTGAGCCATTTCAGGACTTTTTGTAAGAAAAACCTTGAACAAACATCTCATGCTCAGGCTACACCTAAAGGGCAAAATACCCATTTGCTGCAGTGGGGAGCAAAGCCGGGCCTGCGAAAGGAGGGATTTGATAAATCAAAAGCAAGTTAAGATTGTGCATGGTCTCAACCATATGCAGAGAGCCTCAGCAGCACTGACAGCCATGCAAACAGCAACACATGCCATTCTTGCCAGCGGCTCAGTCAATGCAGCCCTTTGGTCAAGGTTTCTTTAGTCACTTGGGGGTTGCTTACTTCCATGCCCACGTGTAGCCCAGTCTCGTGCAACTGTATGCCTAGGAAGGGCCAATATTTAAGCATATGCTATGGATTTGCAATGTTTTTAGTGGTGCTAAGTTCAAAGTTTTCACGCTTCCAGTCTTTGCTTAGCTGCAATTCAGAACTTGACACTACTTATTATTTTGAAGACTACCCCCATAACTTCTTAAATCAGTTCATCTACTTGGGCACTGGTGCTAGCAGGCTCCAGCAGGTGAATTCCAGTCCCCTTCATTTCAGTCCGTCTCCTCTAAATTACTGGAAGCATTTCACATGTATAACCTAGGCCTGTTCCATATTCTATAGCTTTTCAGCCCACCTTGACTACATTAAAGATTTCACCACTTTTTACCTTTATCCTTTTCCTTTCATTAGTTATTGCTATTTTGATGTGCCATTCAGCCAAAACGCCACGAGCACAATAAACTATGTTTAACGAACAACATTTTATGCATGAAGCTGCAGAAGTGATGCAGTTGTAGCTGTGATGTCCATGGGAACATGAGAGAAGTAAGGTTTGAGAGAGGAAGGATATCTTTTATCAACAGACTAATGTTATATCTCGGAGAAATGCACAATGAGCTTTCAGGAACAAAGCTATGCCCCTGTGCCCAAGGAAGCTTGCCTAACAGCTCCCCCAGCTATGAAGAAGTCAGTCCAATAAATGATATTACCTCACCTTCCAAATCTTGCTTCTTACAAGCCAAGGGGTTTAAAAAAAAAAAAAAGACAAACAATTTAATAAAATAAAGCCCACTCCAACTGCAAAATCCCCCGCCCCTCCAAACAGAGTTCAACACACAAAAGAGATCTGAGTAAATCAGTCACAGACTTCAACAAGCATTTGATAGCGCAGCTGTTTCCTCATTACTCGAGGGAAATCAACTGAACTTCTTTTGTGGAGAGTTACTAAAATAAATTTCAAAAAAAATTAGCAGTTCCCTATTGAATTTTAGCTGTTCCCTTTTAGTCCTTTCTACATTTAGATGCCTATAATGTATACATGACAACTCCTGAGGCTAAAGACTGTTCACACTAGCGGTTACTAAAAGAACAACTTTCATTTATTTGTTTGAAGCAACAAGAGCTTAAAAAAAGGAAGAAGAAGAAGAAGAGGTAAAACTCTAGGATGACAGTGACAAAGGAATTGTAAGTATGAGTTCACAAAGCTACATCTATGAACTAAAAATACACACAGACAATTGTAGCATACCAATAGATGAAGGGGCCATTTATGCTCAAAACAGGATGAAGATCTCATTAGTCTGAAATGGAAACTCTCTCAAGCAGTAGACCATTAAGAACTTCAATTAAAACTTATTCATGCTCAGATAAATTTGATCTCCCTGGGACCCCCTGGATGACTACATTGTCTACTTCTATACCTATTCCTACCTAGGCTTGAAATGAATAGGTATCAGTCAAGGAGGTTCAGAGAACGAAGGATAAAAAGGGGCTTAAAGAAAAGTGCCAGCCATTAATCTTCCCTGGGTGTCTAGCAAGAGAAGGAAAAAGACCTGGTCTTTTTTGAAAAGAAGAATTAAGACAAGCTTTGCTAAGAAGTGAACACTTCTGAAGTCTTTTCTTTCCGGGATGCATTACTTTACAGAGACGGACTGCTGAGTATTTAGTTGAGGACCATCAGCAGGCTCAAAGAGAAAGAAAATCAGAATTGTTCCCCCCCCCCGTTATGCATTCCCTTCACATAAGGAGACCCATAGAAACAAGACTCATCTTCCCCTAGCTAGAACGGAAAAGCTAGCCCAGGCAATGACTGACAAATTTAAGATGCAGGGTATTGATATTCCAGCTAATGAAAGCCTACAGCTTAATTCCATGCACCTCTGCACAGTAATACAAACATTTAGGATGCAAGCGCTAAATTAAAAAAAAAAAAGTGACAAATTACTAGTCTATTAGGGAATGATGCTGCCCTGAAAACTGTTATTTAACAATATGAGGCAGACACCTATCACATATGGCTTGATAGCTTGTCTGAGATACAGTTGAAGTCCTTCCAGCCCCAAGAGAAAGCACAAATAGAAAAAACAAGATGTCTCTCTCTCTCTCCTGGATAGGGGAGAGGGAGGGAGAGGGAGAGATGTCAAATGAAGATGCTTCTTTCGGCACCAAGCCACACAAACAGCTGCAATGCAAGTAGGAGGGGGGCGAGCTTTGAATCATTTAACCTTCACAACAGAAGCAGGTATTCCACTTGACAGATGGATGAGAATGAGATTAAAGGATCCAAGGACAATCAGTAGCCCAACTAGCACTCGAGAGGCAGTACTGAAAAAGAAACAACAACCGGAACAGCAAGGTAATCTTGGGCTGGTGACTTCACGGGGTGTAATACAAGCTCCATAACAGAAAACAGAGCACAGCATGTTACCTCTTACAAACCAGTACAAAGCATGCCATTGCAGCGAGCATGCCAAATAACCTTGGGAACGCCAAAGAACAACCAGTATAGGTTATTCACGTAAGATTAAATTACGCTAGTGGAAGCTATTTAAAACTAACTCAAAAAGACTTCAGGGATCTAGAAAGTCAATCCAATTACTGTCAGAGATACTTTTATTGCCAACTGTGAGTGATGAAGAAGAATTCAAAAGGAATGAAAGATTCACCAAAAATTTGGCCCTCTCCCATCCGGTTGCAGATTGCCCAGAAGCAGCCTCTAGTTTTTAGGCATACTTTCATAAATTATTCACTCAAACAGGTCATTAAAAAAAAAAAAGTGGAAAAGAATTCCTGACAGCTCTTCAGACCAAAGTAAGACCCATAATTGAAAGGGAAAACAACTTATCTACAGGTTGCATTTGTGGCAAGACACAAGAAATAGAACAGACGACACTAAGGTAGGAATTCCACAACTTTAATAATGACAAGAGAGACCTCCCTGCCCTGGGACAATGAAGCTCCCAATCTAATGGTCTCCATAAGACATCCTCAAAGGCAATAATACCGGTATTTATTCCTAGCTTCTGAACATCGTTCCCTCATCTCAAAAGACTTTTGCCCAATGCACGACCTAATTTTCGTTAATGGCTTAAACATGCATTTGTCTACTGACACCACTTTCATTGTGTTTTCACTGGTGGTCCCTCCAAGTCAAGGTTCACTTTTCTTTCTTTACTTGTTCTTCATGTTCCCCCTCACATCTGCAATTGCTGAATTCTTTGAGGAGGGTTTTTAACTGCGTCAGAAAAGGGAATGCGTTGTACCATCTATGCAAGTACAGGGAAGACAAGTACCATTTTTAACCAAATCTCAGATGACTGCTCAAGAATCAGATTCTATACATAGAAAGTTTATCAATTTATTATAACATTTCATGTACAGAATTTAAATTACTGGAGGATCATCTTAAATTCATCCCCCGCGCTCCTGCAGGTAGGTGGTGGGTGGAGTGAGTGGTGGTGAGGGGGCAGGAATGGGGCAAATAGTGGGGGAGACACTGGGGGAGGCAGTGGAAGGAGCAATGAGGGACAGGAGGTCGAAGGAGAGGAGGGGGGCAGGCAGCTTGCCTGCTGCTGCCCGTCATCCACCGACCTGCACAATTCACCCCCTCCCTTAGTGCCTGCCCCTTGCAGCCTCAGGCCCCCATTTCCCCCTTCCCATCTCCTCCCCCCCCATCTATGCCACTTTTGCCCCCCATAGTCTCAGATCCCCACCCTCCCACTTCCTCCCATCTCTTCCCTCCACCTCCCTTTTACTTTTTCTCTATCCCAGCAGGCTCAGTCCCTGCTGCAGCCTGGGGGCACCGAGCATGGCTCCAGCCCTGCCTTGTAGCAGCCGCGAGGAGCCGACACCACCGCTCCGGGGCTGGGGCTGTGCCCGAGGCTACAGCAGGGATGGAGCAAAGCTAAGGGGGCACATGGCAGGGGGTACAAGAGGAAGAGGGCAGGCAGCAGCAGCTCCAGCCCCAACCCCAGCAGCTGCCTCGTACTCGACGAGGGCCCTCCCTGCAACCCATGTTAAGTGGTGGGGGGAGGATCTAGTCTTTTCAATCCAGTAAATACGGTAGATCCAAATTTAAAAAAAAAAAATAAAAAATCACAGCCCAAGTGCCACTTTTAAGCACTTCAAAGAGCATGTGCTAGGCAGGCAGAGACCGGGTGACTGAACACAGCTGCTTCTATTTAAAAAGTCTGCTGTTATCTTGCCTCATGGGAAACTAAGGCCACTGCAACTTAGTGCTGTGGAAGACCAAGGGCCAAAATGCCCAGGTACCCAGAACAGAAACTTGATAGTTCTGGCGTTGCTTGATTTTAGCATCCACAAGTTAAAACAGACCCTGTGAATTCAAATGTACATTTCATTTCATCATGATCATGACTTGAAAGAACAGTAAGAATGCAACTGAATTATTTCCCAGTTATTACAACTCCTAGTTTAAATCATGGGGCACAATAAATGCTGCTCAGAGGCACAATAAAAGTACCCTAGATTCTTGGCAAGCCCAGAGCCCTCTCCCCTACATTTGGGGCCTCTTTACCACCTTAAAAGATGCCCATTCATTTCCGCTGTACCATACCAATACCTCTCCTTTCCTTCGCACAGCCCACTAATGGATTTGCACATACTCCAGGCGTTTACTGCAGCATTCATACGGTGCACGTTTCCAACAAGCCGAGAACTGGTTACCAACAGTGGACACCAATGCTAAAACAGGGTTTGGTCCCTTAACTCTGCTGTAGAGATGAGAATTAAATCAACTAGCTAAAAGTGTATAAATTTAGCAGAACTAAACAGTTATACAGGACCACAGAGGTCTACCCATTTGCTGTGGCTTTTCATTCACTTCTTTGATCTGTTCACAGGATTACTGGTGATATATAAGAGACCCTCTTTGAAGTAAAAGCTTCAGCAAGCAGCTTATTCAGCGACCCACTGCAAATTAGGAGATCACACAGGTACAAATGATCTGGATTCCCCCGTGGCACCATTTGAAAGGCCCCAGCAGGATGACGGAGGGGAGTAACTACACAAGGTGAAGGCAAGTCCCAACTTAGTTTCAAAGGACAACAGCTCAGAGCCGAGTGGAGTACAGCAACACTGCTGCACTTTGCTGTGCTTGGCCCTATGCATGGAAGCACAACTTCCGTCTAAAATGGCTTCCCTAAAAGCTAACCAGGAACAACTGATAGAGCGGGGGAAAAAATAGAGTCTGACCATACCCTTCCCTCTCCTTTCCTTGGCTTGAGCCTTTCCCAGCCTCCAATGAGGCCTGGTCTCTCTACTTTATAACAGCCACCCTCGTTTTGGCTATGGACCAGAAGATGCTGCTGCTGGAGTCTGTCAAATGCTCAAATCTGTCCAAGTTAACTTAGCTGGGGTAAGCCACCTCCCGCAAGACACAGAACCCACGGCTCCAGCTGAACTTGGCCAGCACCCAATAATGAGTTTGAGCATTAAATGGTTCATCTGTTTCAAATTTCCAAACCAAGTTTACACTCAAAGGCATATTCTGTAAACACCAGTGCTGCAGTTCGTTGCATCTGCCTCAATAGCATGCTACATAATATTGTCACATTTACAGTTAATATCCTTGCACTAAGCACTCCTATAAGCCACAGTATTCTAGGTTTGCAGCACGGAAGAGTTAAATCGTGGCACTCCTGAAACCTGCTCTAAAGAGATCAAAAACGAAAGTGGAAAATAGTCCCTATGCTAGTTAAACGGCCCCTTCCAGGAACAGCCACGAGCACTGCTTTACCAAATAAGGCAAGCGAAAACTAAGTCAGAATGAAGCAAGCCCATGTTGCATTTTTTCAAAAAGGAATCAGACAGCTGGATAATAGAAATGAATACACCAGTTTCACTAGAGTGGATTGCAAATGTGAAGAACAAATGTTCAGAAACCATGAACGGAAACAAAGTCTGCCAGCGGGAGTTTGAAGGCATTCATCCCAGGCTGCTGGAGCCTACATGTACATTTGTAAAAAATGTACAGTTAAAAGGAAAAAAAAAAAAACACCCACACTAACAAAACAAACAACCAAACTATCAGTGCAATAATAACAAGTGTTGCTTCCGTAAGCTATAGTACAGGATTTGTTCCTGGAAGATGCTCCCATGGGGTCATTTCATTACACTGGCCCAAACCCTGAAAAACCAAATGCACTGCTGCGCATGTCTAGATTAACAGACTGCTCAGTGTAAATCCTTCGGAAAGAAGTAGGTAACGAGGTGCGGGGAGCTGGAGCAGGAGCCCTGCCACCAGAGGGTGCAAGAATGGAGCTGCAGCCACCATCACTGCAGCCTGCCACGGCATAAAACCTTCCAACTACACCTCCGGGATTAAGTGCAGTATTAATGTAGATTTAGCGAACAAAATTTGGGGGGGGGGGGGAAAAAAAAAAAAAAACAAAAACAGACGGACGGACACAGATCCTCCTTATAAAAAAGAGGAGGCTAAACTGTTTTTTCTGGGAAAGAGAAACAAGAAAACATCACTGCAGCCTTGGTCAACTTCAGTCTCTTGTATTCTCTTCTGAAGCTAGAGACAGAAGATAGAAGAATGCATCTTAACCGCAAAAAAAGTGTTGCTTTTAAACACCTCTCAGCCCTGTCCGACATGGGCTTAATTCACATGCTTGGCAGAAAGAAACAGACCAGTTATCGCTGTCGGTGCACTTCCCAATGAGCCGTCCACAGTGCAGCTCCTACGGCCTCCAAGTTTGAGGACAGGTCACCGCATCTTCCAACGTGACAAAGAGTTCAAGACAAATTCAAACTGTTAAGCCACAGCAGAGAAGAAAATGGATCGGTATCAGCAAGTTTTCTTCTTCTCGTGTTTTTATTCAGTTCAGTGGTTCTTTTAAGGCCTACAAAATTATGCAGCTACGCTTGCTTTATTTCTCTGAATCTGAGTCGGAATAGGAAGTACACCAGTGTGCAAAGGAGAAAGCAGCTGGAGTTCATGTAGTTTGCATTACAAACGGCCCATAGCAAGGGAGCTCTCTTCCATGCCATATTCAGGAACTTGCTATCTTGTTGCTACGTCTCTTCTGAGGACTTCCTACAACAGCCACATCAGTCCAAACACCAAGTAAGCCAGCGTCCACGTGGATGTGTATTAGGTTCAGAAGGCTGCTGACTTCCTAAGCCAATTTGCTTTCTTGAGGAACGTAATGTTTGCTAACCTTCAAATTAAAAGCCTATTATTTGCCGTCTTCTCACATAAAACGAGTGAGCAAACAGTTCCATTCATTTCAAACCCCTTTTCTGCCAGCTGCGGAAATACAGTCCAATCTGCACATTAGTATGACATTTCAAACTCACACGTGGGATGCCATTCAACAGTAACATTTAATTAAGGGAGCAAAGAGTCTGTTGCACTGAGATATGCATGTAAAGCTACTATCAGATGTAAAATGCAAAATCACATTTCCATTTACTTAGCGATAAAAAAAGGGAGTGCTGGCTGAGGGAGCAAGTAGGCAACTAACCGTGGTTAAAGACAGAGAAGCAAGGTTTGTTTGAAAAAGATATTTCATTGAACCAGCTATGGATTGGGAGAAGTATTAGACCAGCTTTTGGATACAAACTACCCTTCCAAGGCTTTGGGAATATGCAGATACAGCCAAAACTTTAAAAATACCTTTAACTCCATTATGCAAATAAAAATAGATGCTTTAAAAAAAAAAGTTAAAAATCTGCTTTTACAAGCTTTGATTGACTCGTGCTGCATACTGTTTCTTTAAGGAAGTGTACAGCTCAGAACAGTGCCCAGGCAAATTGAAAACGCAACCCACTTAACTTTGCCATTTGACCTTTTATGCTACAGCATCACTCCAAAACGCAGATGTATATTGAGCATTCAAATACAGTTGTATGCACATAGATTACATCTCCTATAACTTTATACAATTAAGCCTATATGTATTTACTCAAACTATTGTCCCCCAAATTCTCTCCCCCTCTTTCAATTTAATCCATTTTAATCCCAATTTCATAGCCCACATTTACACGGAGAACAAAAATTAGACATTTCCATTATTCAAAAAGGAAACAAATTCAGTGGTCCACTGACTTAATGGCAACATGCCAATTAGCATGCAAGGGCACTAAACTCAGAAGCCATGGCTTATCTGCTAATAGACAGTAAAACAGCATCAGCTGGACAATTATCAGAAAACATCCCCATCAGCACAGTAAAGCTGCATTAATGGGGGTTAGCCTCCTTGGATTGTGGAAACTTCCTAAGGAGCAATAATGCATTAGTAATTTAACAGGTTAGCAGAGTACATTACAATATTTTTCAGCCTCCATTAGCATCTTCCTCATCCCTTTGCATTCACCAACACTCCTGTTTTGTTTGCTTCAACTATAAGACCTTCCCTATTCCTACCCCAACCCTCTTTTTCTCTGGAATAGTAACAGAGAACTAGTCACTGGGTTGCTTTTCCTCCATCTCCTCTCTGCCAAGCCCTAAACTCCAGACCAGGTTTATGCTACACTTCATAGAAATTCCTTGCCCCTGTACAAAACTAATATTCTGGGGGAGAGGGAGGGATAAATAAAAAAGACTATTTAAAATGTAGGATGCTAAATTCACAGGTATTACCCTGTAGAGTACAACAGAGAACCAGTTCAGCAGATACTGCGCCCTCCTGCACTGGAATGTCATGGAAGTCTAAAATAGAAATTAATCACAAAAGATTAGGAGGAGAGAATAACATTCAGGCTCAAACAAAATAAATGATGCCTATGCACAAAGCTACATCACCTCTGGCTTTCCAGGATTACATAAGCAGTTTAAAAAATTATCAAGGTCTGCAGGCTTGCCTGTGAGCCTGCTGGAAGTCCACCAGGACTATAATCAACAGTGACATTTGATATATCATTTCACCTATTACTGTGCCAATTCCTGTTCTCTACCATAAAAAAAATAACACTTGGCATTGACAATTACACTAAATGCCACCATCTGATGCTAGCCCTCCCACAGAGAAGATTTAAAAAAAAATGCTTTGTGTATCTGAAAGGCATCAATTGATGGTAAAGAAGGTCTTTGCCAACCATCTACTGCACCAATGTAGTAACGCCTGCATTATTATTAGATTAGTTATATGATTATAAGATGCAAATTAAAAAGTCACTTCAAGTGTTCTTGTAAAAAAACAGGCCACTTCAAAACGTTAGACAGTCCCTGGGGCAAAATCATAGCTTTGAAATGTTTCTGCTGTCCGAATAGGAGTATACATTACTAATGCTGCCCAGAACCTTGATTAGATACAGCGATCGGCTAACCTGCTCGTATTTAGTTTCTAGAAAAGCAGGCACTGTTACCTGGACTGTGCCACCTGAAACAAAACAGAAAGTGGTATTAAAGGGGTAAACAGCAGCCTAATCCATTTATAAAATTAGAGATGTAGGATGTCTACAAGCAGGTAGGTTGCTTAAGCTTTGAGATTTCTGAAGTTCAAGGCTTTTTCTTGCTATGGGATTATCATCTAGTAAACTTCACTTTGCTGACGTGATGAATGGTCTAGACCTTGTACCCGTTTTCCTCCAAGAAAGCATGACTGCTGTCTTTTAAGATGTAGGAAACCTGGCACTTCTCCATTAGGACCCAAGCAGTACACATTAGCAGCACTGAGTTGGGACAGCTGAGCATGCGTGACTTCATGAAGCTGAACCCTGAACTGCTGTCCCAAAGGAGAAGGGATACTGCCTCTGAGGAGCAAAGTATAGGCCTGTACAACACAGCAAGTCAGTTTTTACTTTCCCCACTTTCTCTCACAGAAAGAAGCCTAGAAGGGATCCCAAGAGGCTATCTGGAGCCTTTCCTCTTCCTCCACGCTGATACAGGGGCAAGTAAAACCTAGAGGATATCCGACAGATGTTTGTTTAAGCCAGAGGTGCTCAATCCCTGGCCTGCGGAGCCATGCCATCTGCTCCATAGGAGGCCCCATGGATCCAAAAATTTGGCAGCAGGGCAGCAACGGTCACTCCCCTGCTGATGAATTTCTGGACCTGTGGAAGCCCCATGGACCAGGGAGCACACTGGACCCATATGCAGAAGTGGCCCACCCAGAGCCTATGGAGGCAGTGCCTATGGAGGCAGTGCAGGCCCCAATCCTGCAGCTCAGGTCCCCTGGAAGTGGTGCAGGACCTGATCCTGGTTCATGGGGACCAAATTAGCCTCTGAATCAGCCCTGAGCCACTCCTGCTGGAGCCTCAGCAATGCCGAGTAGAGCAGAATTGCCACTTATACTGGACTAACAATGTTCCTCTTAGTACAGCCAAGACCAAGACTTGCAGCAACGCCCTATGGTTTATCCTTTCAGAATATGGTCTACTAACAGCCCATATCCTTCACTGTTCTTGTGCTGCCCAGTCAATTTAAAAGCATAGTTATTATGTTCTTAAACAACTGACATTTTATTTCTCATATACAGGTGTGGGACTCTGCTAGTCTTTGCTCAGTTTCATCTGGTTGATTTTAAACCATTTCTCCAGTTTACCACTTTAATTCTAATCTTGACCAAAGTGTTTGCAATCCTGCTCAGCTAAGGAGCAGTCTACAGGTTTAAATAGGCTCTCTATTCCAGCGTCCAACTCTTTAATAACAATACTGACTTCTCACTGGAAGTCTCATTTGTTGTTTCGCTGCAGGTTTTTCTGTCATTGCTCTGTTTTGCATTTAATCTCCCCAAGATATTCTAAATGAAATATTTGGGACTTAGTTCTCATATCAGAAATATCAAATTATCTTATAAAGGAGGAACTGCTTTGGTTAAAAGTTTTTGGGGGAAAAGGAAATAATTTGTGCTAATTTCATTGGGGGTTAGAAACACTAGACATTAACTCACCCAAACTGAAGTTCCCCAAAAGCAAAGGAGGTACCTCACATACATCAAGACAAAGATATCGAAGGAGAGAGACAAGTGCGCAACTTCAGTATTTTAAGAAATTTCTGACATGCAGGATTAAAAAAGTATTACTAATATATCATGCCTGAGCAGGGACAGCGGAGCCAACAGTATGGGGAGAATGTTTCCCTTTTCTAGCTGCACCAATTCTGACCAGGGACTGTGCCTCAAATAACACTAGCAGACAAGCATCATGTTTACATGCAACAAGGGACTGAGACAATTTAAGGTCTAGTTCAAAATGTCACAAGGAACTTAACATTTAAAGAAATAGATGTCAGACTCCAGAATCCCCACACAGTTTTCAGCATTTTACAGCTGCAAATTACTGAACCAGTTTCCCTTATGAGATGGAGAGAATAAATTAGCCTGTTTTACAAATAAGATAACCGACTTGGGAAGTTTGTCAGAGCTGGCCAAAGCAGGCTGCAGATGAAGCCAAGATTTAAAAAGTCCAGTTCTGGTCTTCCAGCACTACACTCACATCACCAGTGCTTGTGGTTATCAGTTACATTCTTCTCTCACAGCACGATTGCAAAAGCAGGCATCATTTAGTAGCAGTGCAGACGATATCCAAAAATCATCATCTTGTTAATATCAAAAAGTGTCCTGTACTTCAGATACCAGTCCCTTCCACACGGATGTCCCCTAGACACAAGGGTCCTCTCCACTTCCATTTCTTGTTACTGCCCCAATGCAAGACTTCTGACCCCTTCCCAGGGCACTGTACCAGAGAACAAAGTCCTCTGCTTGAACCTGCACTCAGTTATTCTCAGTAGGGGTGCACCGATTAAGATTTTTTTGGCTGATTATTAACCAGCTATAAAAATCGGCGGATACCGATCTGATAACTAATATGTAGCCCGGTAGCTTGGAGAGCAGCATCCGGCCGGTACGTCTGTGGGGAGGGAAGGGGTGCGGTGAGGAGGGGAGCAGACCTCGGTCCTCATGGTGAGGGAGGGAGTGGGGCAAGGGCAGGCGCTGCCCAGCCGGGAGAGGGAGGGTGCAGGATAGAGCTGTTGGCAGCTTGTCTGAGGGGTTGCAGTAGAGTGAGTGCAGCCCCCTGCCAATGCACAACCCCCCAAGGGAGGCATGTGCCCCCCTGGATTCATGTACAGGGTGAGCGTGGGCTACCCACTGTGGGCTCAGGGCAGGGGCTGAGCTGGCCTCTTCCCGGAGGGGATGCTGCGCCAGGGCTGCACTCAGGGCAGGTAGTGGCACTTGGGATTTGAGGCGGAAAGGCTACAGCAAATTTTGGGGTAACTGTAGCCCACCCCATAGCCCCCCTCCCAGCACTGCTGCAGCCCACCCTGCCCCCGAGCCCACAGCAGGCAGCCTGCCTTTGGCCTGCATGCAAATCTGTGGGGCACATGCCCCCCCCAGGGGGGTGCATGCAGAGGCAGGGAGCTGCCCCCTTCCTCACCACCACCACCCCCCCCCCGCTCCCCCTGGATGAGCCTCCCACAGCTTCACCTCATGCTTCACCCCAGCTGGGCAGCACCTGCCCTTTCTCCACTCCCCCCCCTCACGGTGGGGGCCTTGATCTTCCCTCCCCCATGGTCCTTCCCCCAACAGACTTACTGGCCGGACGCTGCTCTCCAAGCTGCCAGGCTGCATTCCTGACTGCATGCATGCTGCAGTTGTGCACACGCACGCAGCACCTATTGGTGACAATACTGGCTACATCAACCAAAAAAAGCCGATTGCCGATAATGTCGATTTTCCTTATCAGTGCTGATCTGATACATCAGTGCACCTCTAATTCTGAGATCATTTACACTGCTTAAAAGAAAAAGAAAAAAAAAAAAAAGACTGCATGAAGATAGATCTGTTTCTTTTAATACTGCCAACAGTATTAATCTAGATTCTTAAGACACCCAACATTTCGTCCAAAACTCATGACCAGACTGCTTTGCTGTAATTCGGTTTTGACCAACATCAGGAAGTGTACACATGGCTCCAGTTACACAGTTTTCTCCATGAGAAACACAGACAGCTACCTTAGCCCATAAGAACGAAGAGCACGGGTGACTGAAGGGTAAGAGATCAGAGTGAGCATCTTACCCAGCTAGCGACACGGCAGAAGCCTTCCTTTAAGATTCTTACCTACTTCTTCCTATACCAAGAAGTTTATTCTACTGACTCTCCCCTAAAATCATAAAAGCAGTGTTTAAAGAGTCTAACTTAACTATGCCACACCTGCTCTAGGAACCATATAATTAAAAAAAAAACCCCAATATTTACCGTTTAAACAATATATGCAAGTTTACAACATTACTCGCGACTATAAACAAATGTTCATCAACTCCGTGGGCACATTGGTCCTACAGTCTCCTCCCTCTCAGGCAAAGAAGTCATGCAGGCAGGTACCCGTTTTCTTCAGCAAAGATCCACCCTTGCCCCAATGCTAACAGTCCTTGCAGGCATATAGCACCTGGCACTAGAAAAGTCCCCAAGATCATCTGAACTGCAATCTGGAGCAGCCTCATTTTGTCCCTGCTTCCCATCATCTTCCCCCAGCTGGGCCCTGAAAGCAGCTAGTTCCTCCCTACTTCACTGTGCTCTTGGCAGCTGTGTACCCACCAGGACTGAGAACCCAGCATGAGAGATTGCCTCCTTCTCTTCCCTGCAGCCAAAGAGACCTCTCATGGTCATAAATCACGGCAAGAGAATTTGTGCCTAGTCTCCGAAAGCCAGACGAGCATGTGAGAGTTAAGCTTGGGAGCTGGAATCAGCAAAGGGAATCTAAAAGGAAATTCCAGGCAGCCAGCTGTATTTCAGACTTGTAACCAAGTAAGATACAGGAATTCCCAGTCTCGCTAAGTGAGGCTTGGCTACGAAGACTATCCTAATCCGCAAGTTGCTCGCTGCTTCCTGAAAAATTAGTCCGCAGTGATCGATCCGACAGACCCCATAACTCATGACAGCAAAGCAAGTCGTCTTTCCCAACCCATTGCTCCTAGGTACGCATACTTCGCATCCCTTTCCGTCAGTGTATCCTTTAAGTACTGCTGCAGCTCTGCTACCCTATATTATTTCGCTATAAATGTTTTGTCATTAATAAATCCTATCCTGCCTCATGTCATTTTTAGAGATCTCTCAAAACTCTCTCTGAGGCATCGCGGAGCATTTCATTGTAATCAATTCAATTTACTCTGCACAGTCAGTTCATACTTAATGCTACCTCCTGACGAATGTCATTTCTTGTAGGTCTGCAAGGCATCAACGACTGTACGAGACAAATTATCCTCTATTCTGAATTGCTCAAAATAATGGGAGAAATGAGGGAGGGGCAGGGGAAGAAGTCTCTTCATTTTTTATTCACCCCTTTCATCTCTTCTTATAAGGCCCTTACTGAATCAAACACCCCTCCCCTTCAGGAAGAATACATACATGTGACAGGACTAAGAGGTCGCCATAAACCAGGCAGTCCCTTTGGTCCCACTTGGTGTAGAAAAAAAAGGAGACAGGAAGAAAGAGTAAATGCAGGGGATCTTGCAGGCTAGAACTGTTGATGGAGACACCACATAGACAGATAGATGGGGATGGAGTTGAGCAGGGTCCTCATGACCAAGACAAACCCTGGGGTACGTGCAAACAAGGAGAGCAATGCAGGGGGGAAAAAAAAGCTCTCGGAGGTCTCAACACTAACTATTCACTAACGGAAGAGGTATTCAAAAGTAGCCGAGTCACTGTGGTTTTCAGAAATAACTTCTGACTACAACTTCAGGCACAGAGTGCTGTGTGTTAGATAGCTTTTCATCCTTCAGAGACTTAAAACCTATTTGGGTTTTTAAGTATGAGGCTGCAACTCATTTGAAACTGCCACATTTCAAGTACTTTGATGCCTGGTTCCAAACCTGGCATCCCAAGCAGAGGGTACTTAATTTTAATCTTCTACCAGCAGAAATTAAAATCCTGCACCGATATTGCTTTTCTCGTCCGAGCAGTTCAGTAACGGAGTCTCAAAGGTTCTGCTGTAGTTTTGTACTCAGAAATCCCCTTCGAGTCTACAGCAAACTACTGAAAAATAAAATCAGTCGAGATGTATTTTGGATAAAACTTCAGTTCAGTCGCACACCTCCTCAGGGTCAGCATATTTTGCTTTCATAATAGAAAAACACTCGGAACTAGATTTAATTGTGGCTTTACAGCCTCAGAAGTAGAATTACAATAGTGCCCAGGGAACCAACCAAAGATGAGGATCCCACTGCACTCAATATTTTCCCCTGATGTCTTTCAGTATGTTACATAAAAGTTGAAATAATACTCTATTCCCTCCTGCTTATGTTAATTTTCCAGTTTTGGGAACTACAAAGCAACCATCACCGTATAACTTCCCAGATCCAATATTCTAAATACAGGACTGCATACCATCAATCGTCCAATATCAACATAAAACAGAAAAATGTACTTGCTTTATCTGGGTTCATTTCCAGCATGGTTTTTGTGCTGTGTTAAATTAAGAGCAAGAAGCCTACCTCAGCACAGCAGAAGTATGTGCAAATTCTATCGAGGAGGAGAGCCTTAAAGAAGAGTGGGATGAATGAAAGTGGAAGCCTATTTTTGCAAAAACGTTAAATGCTGGGTTTTTTTCATAGCATCTGAAACCAGATCATTCTAGTTTCCAACCGTCATAATGTTTTATTCCATTAAACTGTTCTCTTATTTTTCCAGCAATGAAAACTACCCCTCAAAATGTTCACGTTTTCAATTTAAAAAATTGGAAAATTTCACAAAAATTAAGGCTGATAACTTAATGAAGAAGTGATGTGCACACACCTTTCTGACGGAAAAAAGTTAACATTCCAGCCAGTTCTACACTGAAGATCTGGTTATTCAGTTCATGTACTTGCCCATCTTGGATAGAGAAATACCAAGCTAACCCCTACATGGTCTAAGTGTTCCTTCAAGGGCCTTGCTTCTCATGCTACAGGGATAGGACAAAAGGGCCCTAGGGCCAATCTGCAGCCCTCCCTCATGCACAACTCAGACTGCAAAGAAGGATGCCCTCTGATATGGTCGCAGGATTTTGTCCCAACTACAAATATGAGACCCTCAGTGGAAATAATGTATAAGTTCTTTATCTTTGCTCCCATCAAGAAATGCTTTACAATGCTCTTGCTCCCATTATGAGGCCTTCAAGACCTCAAATGACTGTTTTAGCTAAGGCACCATAAATTTTGTTTAACCCCAGTGACCAAAGCAGCCTCCACGAGCCAAAGATTTCCACCTCCTGCCTCCCCCCCAAAAAATGTCAGCTTCTACCACCATTAAGTATTAGAAATTACATCAGTCACCCACAATTTCAAGGGTTAGGGAAACCAAAACAGCATTACTAGGCATTCATGTAACTTTTTCAAATTCCACAATGATTAAATCTACTGTATTGTGTGCACACTTGGCCCTTAAAGTTGCACATGACTGACCTGAACGTATAAAGAGAGAGGCAACATTATTCAGGTTCACTTACATAAGCTCTGAACCACAGGATTAATCCTGTCGTTACACAACAACTAGACAGACAGTGATTTTACATTCAGATCCAAATGTCTGTCTGCAGAGAACTTACTGGAATTTAGCAGTTCATTCATCTTTGAACCATCCCTACTTGAAGACGACATATTGCCTTCTTTGCAAGTGATTCAAGTATTCAAGTTACTGTGCCAGACATTATATTTTTGTTGGGATTTAGAAGTAAACTCTTTTAAAAACCAAACTGATGCCATATGGAGAAAAAAAAAAAAAAGTATTTACAATTTAATCGAAGCTAATCTTGTAGGTCATATTTGATACTTCTTCCCATTACTGTCATTCTTTATTACAGAAACCATCTCTTCCTGCTGTTTTCTTCTCCTCTCAAAAAACAAAACAAAACAAAACAAAAACCTAAGCATTATCTTAAATGCCACTGCCTCCAGATTTGACTTTCCATCCTTTAAAGAAGGAACATCAAACATCTGGCCCACAGAGCCCCATCATCCAGCTCCTGATGCTGACACTGGGTTTGAGCTAAGCTACACACAATGGCCCCAGCTTCAGAAGCAGGGCCTGGGGGGCATGCATCACGTGGTGACTGCTCCAGCACAGGTCCTGTACTGGGTAAAAGATGGAGAAACATAAGGCACAGTCCCAAACCAGCTGCAGGGATAGGGTGCAGGGTTGCCCCATGCAGGTCTTACGCTTTCTCTCCTCTCCAGAGTCTATGTTCTTTGCAGCAGGGAATCGCATCCTCTCTTGCATTGCTCAACATTGAGCGCGCACACAACATACAGCCACCATCCACCCTGCAAAGCCAAATGTTTCCTCAGCAATACCAGGTGGGCTATATCAAGCTTTCTTTCCTGAACAAAATTAGTTTTTGAGTGCTCCCTTCAACAGCAGAATTAACAGCAGTAACAATTATATTTCCTTCTAATGCTTCATACTTAAAAACCCGCTTCAGATAGGAGGCAGGTATTTCTGTAGGGCACCAGTCCCGGTCGCTAACTAGGAGGGGACACTGAAATCACTACACTGGGAGTGTCTGCCATGGCAGGGGCAGCCCTGCACTGTGCCGCCCTGGTCGTAGGAGCCAGGCAGGACAACACTGCACCAACCTATGGATCTGCAGGCGGGGGTGGGGGTAAAGACAGGTGAATGGATCAGCATAGTGCTACCCTACCTACCCCCCACCCCTCCGAGGAGTCTTTGCCAGAGCAGGTATAGCCCTGCACCCAATATACATGTACTGGGTGAGTTAGAGTGAAAACAAGCCACTAGAGTCGACTGTGGAGCCCCCAGCCATGGACCTGCTATTGCTGCATCAGTGCCCATAACTGTGCCCTCTTCCCCCTGCCATCCTAGACAGTCCATGAGCCCATTGCGTCTCTGTCCAGTTATACTAGAACAGTGGTTGTCAACTGGGGGTACACGTATGCCTAGGGGTACTTGGAAGGGTCGTAGGGGGTATACAGAACTGTGTGCATATGCGCAGCACATGGGTGGCCAGGAATGCAGCCCAGCCATGAGGAGCGCAGCTGGGTCTGGTTAGTAAGTTTGTTACGGGGGGACGCAGTGGGGCTGGGGAAGGGGCTGCCCTGCCAGGGCAAGGCACAGGACTGAGCCGCATGGGGTGGGGGGTGTGGAACGGGGCGATGACAACACACACACAGCTCCACGAACCCCAGGAGGGCATGGGGGTGCCCCCAGATCTGTGCATGGGGTGGGGGGCTGGGCCAGGCTGCAGTTGGGGCAGCAGCAGCAGCAGCAGCGGGAGGGGGGATGGGAAGGCTACAGTGAATTTTGGTGTGGCTACACCCCTCCCCCTCCATAGCCCTGCTCTTGTAGGCCCCCCAGTAAGGGAGGAAGTGGGGCTGGGGCATGGACAGGTGCTGTCAAGCCAAGGCAGAGCTGCAAGCAGCTCAACAGGGGAGAGTGCAGGTGGTGGCAGCTCCAGCCAGCACACACACCCTGGGAGGGCATGCGGGGGTGCTGTTCATGACCCCAGATCTGAACAAGGGGTGGGGCAGGCCACTGCGGACTGGGGCAGTGTCAGCCTGTTCCTGATGGCAGTGCTGGGTGAGGCTGTGGCAAAGTTTGGAGTGGCTGCAACCCCTTCTGCAGCCGCCTCCCAGCACTGCCACCGCCCAACCCAAGTGCAGCCCTGGCCCCAGCCCACCCTCCCCCTACATGCAGATCCAGGGGCATGCGTCCCCGATGCCTTCCCAGGGTGCATGCAGCAGCAGGAACTGCCACCCTTGGACGAGCCACTTGCGGCTCCAACTTGCTCTCTGCCCCAGCCGGGCAGCGCCTGCCCCAGCCCCAGCCCCTCCCTCGCTGCAGGAGCAGGGCTACAGGGTGGGGGCAGAGGCTGCAGCCACTCCAGAATACACTGTAGTCACCTCAAGCCCCCTCCCAGCACTGCTGCCACCCACCCCAAGCACAGCCCGGGCCAGCCACCCGCCGGGAAGAGCCCAGCGCCCCAGCCCGCAGTTGCAGCCGGCCCTCGTGCAGATCTGGAGGCACGCCCCCCCCATGGCCTCCCGGGGTGCATGCGGCAGTGGGAGCCGCTCCCTACCCCCTGCACCCCCCTGGATGAGCAGCTCACAGCTCCATCCGATGCCCTGCCCCTGCTCCACTCCCACTCTTACCGTGGGGCCTTGATCTGCCCCTCCCTCCCCTTAAAAACAAGAAGAAAAAAAAAAAGCTTTGAGACAGAAGGTGTCCACTTGTTAAAAAGGGTTGAAAAACCCTGCACTGAAAGAATTGTACTAGAGAAATCTCATGCTTCTGGGTTTGAGCTGCTGTCTAGTAGAGCTGCAGAATGTGAGCATTTGATGCAACCGTGCGGGAGTGGTGCTTGGCCATTTATTAGCTGTTTTTGAACACAGGGGTATGCATACATTTAAGGAATACTGAACATGCTCACCCTTTAGGAATTTGCTCCTGCTGGACCGTGCAAAAGTTAGCTATGGATCTACTTCCGAACGGTTGGGTTTTTTTGCACTACACTGCCCCTGCCACCAGTCACTGGACCCACCCACCCACAACAACTTATGTTGCTGTGGCTTTTTGGTTAACACTGGCTGCTGACTTGTTTCCAGAGCCAGTCACAGCTTTGTCTCACTGGTCAGGCCTGCAATGGAACTCAAATACTTCAAATATTTTTGTTCTGGAGAAAGAAAACAGTGCTCTTCCTAATGGCTCTGACAAAGTTACCAAGCCAGCCCATTCTGATCCTGGCTCCTATGATCCCAGTTGGAAGTTTTCCCAAATAGTCAAGTCCTAATAACTCCAAATCAGGAGACATCTAGGGGAAGGACTGAATATACATGCTTTCTTTCCATGTGATGCTGCTAGAACACAGCAAGCATCTTTATCCTCTTTCTTAAAAAAGAAAAAAGCAGCTTTAATGCACATGGATCAGTCATGGGACAGAATCCCGGACAAAAACCAAATTTTGTCCTTGATCCCCTGCCTTCGTCCCAAGAGATAGCCATCGTCACCCTTTAAATCCTGCCTCCCTGCTTGTTTCAAGTCAGTTGGTATTGGCGAGGGTCCATGCACTGCTCTCTAAAAGGAAAAAGATTTTTGTAAATCTAGCCAAGATTTTTTCTTTTCCTGGGCTGCTGCTGCTACTCTCTCAACCAATTTTCTTGCTTCTTCATGCCTATAGCTCTGCTTTCTTGTACGATTTTTAACCTCAACCAATCAAGGGTCTGATATTTGCTAGGTAAAATGTCTAAGTGATAACTTTGGCATGGCAGAGCCTATTATATCCTTGATTAAATCTGAACCAGGGGGTAAATGTCTTCCAGTTCAACCGAGAGAGAATCCCAACTGCAAAAAACAGTGTTTTTGAGAAGCGTCACTGCATTTCATGCAAAGCCAAACACTCCCCTGACCCTGTCAGCAGATCTAGGCGAGTATTTGTTCTATTAAACAGATTAAAGGCTACAGGAAAGCTCTGTTCAACTGAAATAGATGTCATCCTTCTGATGAGGTTATATTTGCATCATCTGAATTGTCCATATTAAGATCTCTGCGTTAATTATTTTCAAATATTAGGTCTGAGCAGTGTGGTACCACTGTCTAGTGCATTTTATTTATTTTTTTTTTAATATCTTGACTACGTAAGTTATGTACATCACAAACAGACTTCTAGAAACACTGCATCCATAGCCACCAAGGTGACTCAACACACTGTAATGGGCACTATTTGAAACATTTACATAACACAAAAGCCTGTTGCTCCTCTAAGCCAAGCAATATGTGCTTTAACTTTTACCATAAGTTATTAAAATTTAATAAGAGCTTTGCTCATTATCCATTTCAGATCTAGACACGTCTAGGAGTAGGCTGCCCGTGCCTAGAACCGGACAGGAACACAGAGAAATAAGTGACTCTGGCACCAGTTAGCAGTCTGGAAGAAAGCCCCAGTTTAAGCTCCCTGAAACTACTTGGAATTTGATGGCTTGTGCATCATCCTTTCCCATGACCACAAGTCTGAACTGAAATGTAAATGGTAGAGAGCCATGCTTCAGAAAGCCTGCTAAATATACACGCAAGTCATGTTAAGAGACGCAGTATTAAAATTTACAAACTAAAAGGATGATTGAACAACATTATCTATTACTCTAATGTGAAACTCTGAATCTGAGACTATTAAAACTGAGATCTGTATTAACAAGAGCTCCCTAAAGAACTCCCAGAATAGTTTCATGGGGTTTGTTTTTGTTTTTTTGAGACAGTCTTGGGAAACTAATTAAAATAGTTGATTTCCTCCTAAAAACACTACCTAGAAGCATGAACCCTTACAGTTAATATAATGAAGAAAGAGGACGCTGTGGCTGCTTCTAGATTGCCAGAACATGATG
Source organism: Alligator mississippiensis (assembly GCF_030867095.1). Classification (NCBI taxonomy): domain Eukaryota; kingdom Metazoa; phylum Chordata; order Crocodylia; family Alligatoridae; genus Alligator; species Alligator mississippiensis. The sequence goes on along the minus strand of NC_081835.1, from coordinate 11,742,584 downwards.
GGATTCCCAGAATCAGAGCTTTCAAGAAAAACCATGTACTCCTTCCCTACCTAGCAAGGGACATGAAAGGTGACAAAAAGGGTTTCTACAAGGATGTCAGCAACAAGAGGAAGGTCAGGGAAAGTGCGAGTCCTTTACTGAATGGGGCAGACAACCTAGTGACAGATGCAGAAGAGACTGCACAGCTCAAATGTTTTTTTCACCTCACTCTTCACAGGCAAGGTCAGCTCCCAGACTACTGCACTGGGCAGCACAGTCGGGGACGAGGTGAGCAGCCAGCAGTAGCAAAAGAACAGGTTAGGGACTATTTAGAAAAGCTGGATGTGTACAGGTCCATGAGGCCAGACAGGATACACCCAGAAGCTGCCGAGATAGTTGGAGTTGGCTGATGCCATTGTAGAGCTGCTGGTCATCTTCTTTAGAAACTCCTGGCAGGAGAGGTCCCGGATGACTGGAAGAGGACATGAATATATAGTGCCCATCTTAAAAGAAAGGGAAGAACTACAGAACTTCAGTCCCTAGAAAAATCGTGGAGCAGCTCCTCAAGGAATCCAATTCTAAGTGTTTGGAGGAGAAGGTGATTAGCAGGAACCTGGTTTTCCCCATGATAAAAAAACAAAACAAAACACAAAAACAAACAAAAAAAAACAGAAACAAAACTAAAAAATACCCACAAGTCCTGATAAAAATCCCAAAATCCGTGGTTAAAATTAAATGCCCCCCACCCACAGCCCCTGCCCCAGCCCTGCTGGAAAGGACCCCAGCTGCCAGGGCACCCAGGTCCACAGCTCCCTGCCCCCAATGGAAAGCAGTGGCTGCTGCAGCAGGAACGCGAGCCGGCTCCCCTTCTGCTGCGGGCTCAGGTACGGCCACCTCCCGGCTGCAGCGTGTACTCCCGGGGGGCAGAGGACCTGCGCCTTGAGATCTGTGGGGGCAGAGTGAGCATGATCCTACAGTGTGCACCCCACCCTGCTGCCCTCCAGAGTACAGTGCGTGCAACCCAACGTGGCAGCGCACAGGGGGCGTGCAGGAAAACTGCCTGCCACTGAGAGCTCCACGCTGCCCTGGCCATGCTTCCCCTGCAGGTAGGGGCAGCAGCGAGGGGCACAACCCTGTGCTGCCCCCATGCTCAGCTGACTCCAAAACCCACCCCCTCACCCCCAGCCTGGCTGAAGTGTGCCCAAGCTGGCTGGGGGCTGAGGGAATGGGGAGGATGCAAACCCTCTTGCCTCCTGGCCCTCCCTGTTCCCTCAGCCCCCACCCAGCTTGGGCACTCCAGCCAGACACAGGGGATGTTCGCAGCCCCCCAGGTACTCTGGCCGGGGGGGGGGGGGGGGGGGGGGAATTAGATGACCTACTGAGGTCCCTTCCAACCTTAAATTTTTTTGTGATTCTGGGCACATCCAAACAAAATGCTTACTGCAGAATAGACTAATTAGCTCCATAGAAAAGTCTGCGTGTCTACACATGCACCCCTAATTAGGTGGAAGTAAATTAAATCAATTCTGCAGCGTGATAGTACTTGTAAGTATAAATACTATCCTGCTACAGTTTTGGGGGAATTTCTCTTGAGTTTTAAAATTAAATAAAATAATAAAAAAATTATGTATGTGCTACTGTGTAAGAGCTGCCTGCCGGTTAGACCTAAACTGGAGCACCGTCTTACCCCAGCCAGCCTCTCGCCAGCACGTTGAGTTGGGTTGCAGTTGCCCTGGGTTGGCAGGCTAACCCCCGGAGCCCCCTGCTAGCCAGGACTCCTCTGATTCAGGTCATAGTGTTGTGGTCCTGGGCACACGTTCAAACTGTGCACTCAGGAGCAATCAACTCAAGAGCAATACGCTCCAGACTATTACTTTGCATTAATTGCACTTGTAGTTGCACCTTCTATGATTCTAATGCTTGGCTTAAGTTCAAGCAATCCATTGTGAAGGAAAAAAAAAGAAGAAGAAAGAAGACTTGCATACAGCTAGGACTCCACCCACACAGATCTAGGGATTAATGTTGGCACCTTGATCTCTAGCCAGGCAAAGCAAAGAATGCCGGTCACCCTGCTCTGCTTTAGACAGCTGCTGAAGGAGGTGGGAGGGGGGGAAAATCACAGCCCTACACGTGTTGACAGACTAAATACCGCTTAGTTCACCTTGAAGGGTTGAAATAGGACTGCCACATTCTCAAATGCAAGAGGACAAAAAGATTGAGGCACTGATAGCCATGTGTCAAATCCTGGAGCACAAGCATCCAGGACAGCTCATCGAAGACAACAGGTAAGGTTTTTACTTAGCTGACAGCATCATTTATGCTACTAGGTGCACATGTAGCATCCTCTGCCTGTGCTCAGACAAACCAAGAGACTCCAAGAAGCATTCCCCCATAAAACCAAGGGAGAAGGCAGGCTACTTTTAAATCAGATCTCCTCTGCCATGGGGGGGGGGGGGGGGGGGGGGGGGGGGGGGGGGGGGGGAGAAAGAAATATAGCGCATATCCCTGCTCTGAGCAGGAAAAGCCTAATCAAAAAAAAAAAAAACACCACCAAAAAAAACCCATGAGTAGTGAGTGCTAGTTACATTTTCCACTACAATCTCCTACATCCAAGCATATACAAAACTTTGGGAAAAAAATCCTTATTATGGGGAGCCTAATTGAAGAATACATAGCACCTGGGGCTCAGCAACTGATATCATGTATGACTGCTGAAGTATGAGAGGCAACAGGATTGCTTAGGGCGATATCTTTTATTGGACCAACTACATTAGTCAGGGTAAACCTAGACAAGCATTCAAATGCAAGACATTCTTCCTTGAGTCTCTGTTCAACTACACATTCACTATTTTAAGTATCTTTTCATAAAGCAACAAGCCCTATAGAACTAGCAGTTATTCAAAAACATCCTTCTATAGAATTACTCCTACTATAGAAAGGTCAAAACCCCTACAAAACTCATTAGGATCCCATGATAAAAATATAATTACTTTTTGAAGTAACTGGATGCCACTACTTGACAGAACCAGATAGGAATTTTCCACTTAAAAAAGCAAAGCAAGGAGTCAGAAGGATTCAAACTTGCCCACATTTTGGACTTTTGAAGCTGGGAGCAAAGGAAAACAAAAAACAGAGGCAATTCTCTGCTATCCCTCTGCCAAAGGAGAGCAATCTGAAGTTCACTGGAGGGGCTTCCTATGTAGATTATAATATTTGGGTCTGCATTTCCACAGGAGTGAACAGGAATTCTCTATCTGAGGCTTAAAAAAAATAAAAATCTACAGACTGATATAAAGATCAGTAGACCTCTTGTTTTAGGCTTACCAATTTGAAAATAAATTGTCTGGCATTTAAAGAGTGTGGCAGACACTCTTTAGATGCTGTGTGCTACCTCTGAAACTGCAAGCTGCATCTAGCAAAAACCCTGCTACAAGCAAGTGGCTTCTTGACAACCAAGTCATGCAAGTGCCAGCGAACATGTAGGTTGCAGAACATTTCTGGAGGCAACAGCTGCTTTCCTCAGCGCAGCATACAGTGTATGGCCTCCCCGATCTACAGACCAGGAAGTGTCAGCTTCAATGTTTGCCAAGTGCCATTCTTCATAGTCAACATTAGCCTTTTAAATCCTCCCCCGGAAGGACAGGCTTGTCCTAATGGGAATGAATGAGCAGAGGACTGCAGCCTCCAGGAGCGATGCCCTCTGACTGATCTAGCAGGAGCCTAGGTCAGATCCAAAACGGAGATGAAGAGAGCTGAGCCTAAGGGCCAGCTAGTGCATTTCTCACTTGGGATAATCCCCACGCTCAAAGCGGCGAGATGCAGTCGACAAGAAGTTAGGATGAGATGTCTGGTAGTTGGGTTCTGCATACAGGACCTGGATCCTCCTTTGCAAAGTGAGCAGACTCATAGCCCCAAGGTGATTTATTCCCAAGTCAGTTTAAAACTACATTCATGAATAGTGCTGGGAAGCTCTGACTGCCTTAAATGGGGAAAACAGACAAATGGAGATTGAATAATGTCAATACAGAGATATGAGCCAGAGAACGGAGCAGAGAAACTGAACCAGGCACAAACACTGCACAGCAGACTCGGTAAGAGCGCTCCCTGCTCCCCTCCCCCTCTGAAAGTTTCAACTTCTGCTTCGAACCATCAAGCTCTAGATCTTATATCTTGTTCTAATGAAAACAGTACGTCTTAAAAATTCAAGGGAAAATAGCCAAAGCAGCTGCTCTCAATTTTGGTCAGTATATGAAGCCTCTTCCTCCTCTCCCAACCTTTACCTCCCACATTGGAATGAATGAATCAAGGTTTTCCTTGGGCTCGAGCAGAATTTGTACAAGACCGGTATGCTGCTAGATTGTTTCTACACTACTGACAGACTAGCCATTCGTCTAAATAACCAGATGACCAAAGTTGCATATAAATCTTATTTCACGGCTGGTCTGCAGTCAGAGTGTAATTTGCTATGATGCAATAAATGCATTCACTTGAGCTACCTACCCCACTGCTATCAAGTACGGCAAGTTGCACATTGCCTCTGGGACTCTGAAATAACAATTTGAAGAAATAAAAATACCCCTAACTAAAACAACAAAACAGTTTGGGTTAACAGACTTCAGCTTTCCCTTCTGTATTTTGGGGGGGGGGGGTTGTTTTGTTTTTTTGTTTGTTTTTTTTTTGGGGGGGGGGGGCATTGTTTCTTTAATTTCTCAGAACTTTGACAAACTGGGTGTGCAATGAAAGGCAACATACTCGACATCTGCTTTAGCTAGGATTAGCCAGATTGGAGGGGGTGCACTGGGGAGAACATAAGAGTAGGTGTCCTAAACCATTATCAGGCCACAAATTACAAAAGCTTTGTCATAACAGAGGACAGGCACCGACCTCACTCCGTCCCTACAACTCATCACGGCACTTCATTCCCTTGGGCTCCTGTAACTAAGTATAATTATTTCATTAAATATCCTGTTCATTCTGGATTACGTACTAGGGAACACACTAATTTTAGAAAACTGATTAGCTAGTTCTGACTGAATGTTATTATGGCTAAGGTCAGATTTTGCACTGAAACTATGGCAACAAAGCCACAGTATTCTGTCTACAAGGTTGGAAGTTCATCGACAGTACAGTTCTCCTTAGTAGCTGAACTATGTGTTTTGGCAATCCCTCCCTCATTCCTACCTGAATGCACCCTGGACTTTCTTTGCCTCTAATAAATATGAACTTTTTTTTTCCTTGCTGAAAGAGAACAAGTGTTGAAACTAGTTCCTGCATCTGTTACTTCATTTTCAGTATGGTCCAGGTATTTACACAGACATTTCCTCACACCCATCTTGAACCACAGCATTAAGTTAGTCTCACAGCCAAGTGCTAAGGAGGGAATTACTACCCAGGTTTTGTTTTTTGTTCTTTTTTTTTTGGGGGGGGGGGGGGGGGGCGGGGTTCTTTAAAACGCATGGAGGAAGAGGCACAGTGACTTGCCCCATGTCACAAATGGAGCCCATGACAAAACAAGGTGCTGACCCACGGTGACTCTAGTCTCTGTCCAACCCCTTAATTACAGAACCTTTCCCTATACATGTCCTCTAATAACTTACCATGTTCATTCTGCATTTCAATAGCTTCACTCATTTACAGAGCTATATCCACTTTCATCTACCGTATCAAAAGCTTGGCTGTATGCTTTTATCAACCATGGTGCCCCCAAGTGTAGAGCTACACATCAATTCAACCTAGCCAAGCCACACATTACATGCATCATACACTAGGAAAACCAGGTTTCTCTCCCCCTCCCTAAACATTCATGTGCAAGGAACCACGCTGAAGTAAGGTCTGTCCATCTTAATTCTGGCCTCTGATGCCATATTGTGGGAAAGGTATATTATACACACACACCCCTACTCCCACATTCATGCACAGAAACAACCACAGGAGAGCCTGCCTTGCTATATAGGCTAGCAGCAGCTATACTTCCATGTCTCCCCACAGAACAGAACTGGAGTAGAAGTGCTTTTTAGATTTCTGTGACTCATACAAAATTCAGTTTGAAATGGAATGGGGGAGGGTTATATTCAGTGTTTTATTAGCCAGTGTGAATAATGCCATAATTAATGTATTGCGAAGGACAAAGTGACATGCTTCAGGGCTCAAGTCTTTAACTATTAGGGATTAGTACAAAACCTTCATAGGAAGATTAGCCCATAGCTAGGGACCTACATAATTCACGATTTCTGCAAAACTGCAAGATTCAGGATTATTCGTGGAAAAAAAATAAATTAATAAAAATAAAATGGTGGCTCCGCTGTGCAAGCCAGTGGCCCCTGCTGCTGGGAGGGGAAGTGCTGGCTGACAGGGTGGCATGAAGAGGAGCAGACCAGATGACAGCCGCCCCCTTAACCCTCCTCCTACCGCCAGGGTCTCTCCACCAAACCAACGTCAACAGACAGAGCTGCATGAAAGGTAGCCCACAAGCGAGGTGGTGGCCGCCCCCTTATACCCCCTTCCTCCAGGGCCTCTCCACCAATCAGACCCAAGGGGTCAAAATGAATTTGAACTTCATGCCATGATCAACCCACAAAAATTGTTAAGTCCCCCCCATGATTTAGGTAGACCCTTATCCATGACTGCCTATTTGGGGTTTTCTTCCGCCTTCCTGTGAAGCACCCGACTTGCGGCAGAGATGACACTGGATTAGGTAGGCCTTCGGTCTACTCCAGTATAACAAATCCTCCGTTCCCATGCCACATTCTGCCTTCAAGTTTACAGGCAAGTCTCACTTGAAGACAATGCTAGTTACCCCTGCATGTCACAGGGCAGAAACTGAGCTCCGTGAAAGTTAATATATACTCTATTACAAGTCTACCATCCTTATAAAGCAGCAGCAAGCACTTTTTTCTTTACTTGTTAAAGCCAAAGATTGATAGCTGTTGCCATTCATTAGGACAGCATTTATCAAGGAACTTACTTTAATCATTGCTAAGGAACACCCTAATTGCTGGAACAGCATGCAACCAAATCATCTAGGATACCTTTCTGGGACAACTGTGGGCAAATGGTGAAGGGCTGTACTACTCCACTTAGCATCCCTCTCCAAAAAGAGCTTCGACTAGTGCATTAATAGGGTGTTTGAGTACCTGGTGTTATTTTCCCCCCCACCTTCTCCCCGCTCTGTTTTATGCAGAAGTTTTAAAGGTATGAAAAGCACTTCTCTTCTACATCTAAAAGTATGCCATATTTTTGGACTTCTGAGTTTTGCACAGCTCTTGCATACTGGTAATGACAAATGTGATAAACTCCAGAATGGCTGGGGGAGTGGCTTGCAAGCTGAGGGTTCAGATTTTCAGGAATGTGGCACACTGGGAAGGTTTGGCCTTGTAAAGGACACCAAAACTTAAACATCTACTAGTACCTGGAAAGGCAGAAGAAAAGTGTTACCCTTCCCAGCTACAGTTTAAAAGGTTATATGATGCATCTTCTAAAATGCTTAAAGATCAAGAATCCTCCACATGCACTCCTTTGGAAAAGGCTCGAGACTCCTGGCTGCACCCACATAAAACTATTTCCCAGATTAGATTCAAGTACAGCATGTTGGAATTAGCCATTATTTAGACGCTTCTTAGTCCCATGCCCAGAACAGCAATTCAAAGGTTTCTCTGGATTTGAGAAGAGATCATGACATTGGAAGAGATGTAACATGTCCATGCTTCAGTGCTTCACAACGCAGGAGGATGAGAAAAAGTCTGAAGTAATAAGCAGATGCTTACTACTTGACCCTACTTAAAGCTTCAGGTATTTGACAAGTGCATTTCAGGCTGACATCTGTATTTCCGCAGTGAAAATAGAGCCAGTCAAAGGCTGCAAACAGCTGACTATAAATGGACCTTATTTATATCAACCTCTGCTTTTAACAATCCCAGCAGCAGGAACCACTTTTTTCCATCCTTATGATGCTGCAAACTGACTAACCGTTATGACAGCAAACATCATCCTTGAATGAACCTTTCTTCCAGTCCCACAGGGTTTATTATAATGAGATTGTACGTAATACACTCTTCTCCAAAACCAGGGTGACCTTGAACTAGGAGACATGCTCTCAAAAATTAGCCTAGTTTAACTTTACATCCAAAGTTTACACCTTGTGCCTGTTTGGATGCATGCGAGATCCCACTTGCTCAGTATTATTTCACAATCAGAGTAGGTTTAAGCCACTAAAAAAAAAAAAGACTACATATTTAAGTAACATTTTTAAACAAACAAACCTAGGTAAGAACTCTAGACAACTTGGAAATTAATGCCACAATATAATCTCCAACAGCATTATCAACTAAACAGTCAAAAAAAAATCTTACAGAATACAACACAGACATTTCAGGCCATAGGTCATATAAAAGCAACCCAAGCTTATTTACATACTCAAATGAGTGGGCTAAGGAAAAGAAAGAGACATGCATAGCTATGTGCATGTAATGAAATATTAGACTCCCCTTTCATGTAAAGCGGATGATATTTAATGGCCTGCATCTTGAAAAACATCTTGTCTTGACAACTTAAGGATAAATGCATGACAACTGAAAGTCTGATTGATTGCAGCTCTTAATTACGGGCTACAAGAGTGTTGACAGATGCAATATTCAGTACTCCATTCCGGGCTGTGTACATACAAAATAATTAGGAAATGTGCAATCGTGGGGCAAGTTATAGAGGTCGATAACCTACTGGATCATAAGGCCTTCTTCACATTAAAGAAAGCATTCGGGTGCACAATTCAGCTTCTATTAGCAAACATGAACAAAACAAGGTAACAGCCCTTAAAATCCTTTCATTATAAAAGAATATTGATCTAACTGGATGTTGAGCATAATCCACCTGCAAGGGAATCTCGTCAAGAGAGTCAGCACGTGTATTAAATCTTCTTGGTACTACTCTGCTTTACATCACTGCTCGTATTAAAATATGCACATCTAGTTCAAAGGCTCAGTTACTCAGCATTGGCCTTAGCAGTGCTAGATAAGCATAATAAAATGCTTTGTGACACTATTACTTGGGAACAGCACAGAATATGGACTTGGATAAAAAAAAAAAAAAAAGAAATAAAACCATTCATCTTCTGCTTCACCACAACAGTATTTTAAGTCTAAGTGATACAGGCTCATTCCTTGAACACTTGGCCAGGTGTTGCCCAGCAACAGCTAACAACGTTTCACGAACCAGGGGGTTGCTGGACAAATTAACTCAATAAGCATTTCGTTCCTCTAGGATACGGCACTGTGAGCACTGCAAACTTGTCAGTCAATTTACAGAGTTGCAGAAGGCTGCCTCCACGGCACTTGAGGAATGGAGAGAGTGTCTTTGGTCGACTGTTGTGGTGCAGGTCTAACGTCTCAACAAACCTATTTATTCCACTGCCAAGTTCTGATGGAGAAAATGCCTATAATGTTGGGGGTGAGGGAAGCATACACGAAGTCTCCTACAAAAATGTGATCTAGTGGTCAAGCCAGAAGAGTGGTAGTCTACAGATCTACAATGTTTTAGCTCTGCTAAGCACTCCCTGCATGACTACCGTCAAGTCATTTAACCACTTTATGACTGTTTTATCACTTGCAAAGCATTAAAAAGTATTTTTACCCCAAATATAATGAGGCTTATACTCCCTAAACTCTACTTATAGTAACTACTACTGTTCATTCATACCTGCTGTGCAAACCCATTATTTTATTGTGTGTATCACACCCATACTCCATATTTGTTTTATGCCTGTAGCTCATAACATTTTGCATGTTTTATAAATATATTAACAGTTACATATATGAGGGTGTCATGGCAGATTCCCTGCTTAGATTTACAAGCATATACAAACCATGCTAGCATGGTTAAAATGCCAGTTCCAGTCTTTTTCCAAAGCACCTCACACAACCTTTCTACCTACTCTATTTTTGAACAGAAATGATAGCATTTAGCTTATATTTTATTCATACAATTGTTATTTCCACAGAAAATATATTCAGAAGTAGCATTCTGCTTCATAAGGACTTCGCTGTTAAAATGATGATAAATACCTTAGAATTTCCTCTATTAGGTCTCAGACTATTTTGCTGGAGGGTTTTTTTTGCTCAGCTGAAACAAAAATGCCCAAGGGCCAAAGCAACGCTGGTTATTAGATGGAAGGAAAAAAAGAAGTCTTCTTTTGTTACTATGAATAAGAGAGCACCAGACATTAAGAAAACTGCTCAAGTCTGCTGCGATTACTATCCAGTACCAGCTCTTAGCTGCATCAAGTGCTTCTGCTACCATTGTAAGTAAAAGTCAGATCTTTATAGTCCTTTGCATCCTTTCTTTAGGATAGTGATATTAGGGTATGCCAAATGTTCAACATGCAAAAAACTTCTAGCGAAGTGACTTATGACCAACATGGCTGAATTACATTTCTTGAAAGCTCCAGGTAGACATGAGCTTCTTGCCTCAGACATTTCTGTGACTTCCAGCCAACTCACCCCTCCTTCATTAATTCACGTGTTTTATTTCAAGTTCTTAACTTCACCTTCCAGGTACAGATGAATACCACATCAGGCTAAACTGAGAATATTGCACCATCCTTCCACAGCTGCAACAGCACCAGATTAACCTTTCAGTCTACCTCCTAAGAAAGCCAGCCTGTGTGTCAAGTTGCCTCCAAAAGCTGAACTCCAACCACAGGAACTCAAAAGTGTAAATCACTTCCTTCTCCCGCTTCCATCATACCCTTCGCAAATGAATTCCTTCTTTACTGATGCGCACCGCTCTTCATTCAAATATGTCTTCAAGATTTGCCTTCCATATCAGTCATACAAAGACATGCCACAAAAATTATTCATCCACCTGAGCAAACAAGTGCATCCCCTTAAAGATCAGTTCCTAAGGGCAGAGACCATACCTTTACAGCAAAGTGTGAGCACTTACTGAGCCAGGAACGGGCAATTATTTGGGCCTGGGGGTCACATAGGGAGTTATGACAAGTTGTCACAGGCCAGGTCAGCATTCCCTTCCTCCCCTTCACAACAACTTACCAAAATGCCCTACGCGGGATTAGGCCGCAGATGGGCAAGGATCGGTGTTCAGGAGTGAGATGGGCGGACGAGGCTGGGATCAGAGAGCTGCTGCTTCCCTGTGGGGTGGTGTGCATGTGTGGGACTGCCTGGGCACTAGGTCCCGGGAGCCAGCGGGTGGCGAAGAGAGGGAGGAGGGGGCAGGAAGCGTGTGCAGCATAACTCACCTGGGAACTGCAAGCCACGGCTGTCCCCACAGTGCTCCACGTGGGGCCAAGTCCTGGCTGCTCCTGCCCAGAGCAGCCTGGCCCCAGCCCCAGCCCACAACTCCAGTGGGGCTGCTCCTGGTGCAGTTGCAGCCACCTGGGTGCTGCTCCACTTCCCTTGCCTCCAGCAGTGGCTCCTTCTCCTGCCGAGATGCTCAGGGCCAGAAGGAAGCTTCAGCCAAGCTGTTCCTGCCCCAGCATGTGGGGTCCAGCTTCAGCTCCCAGCTGCCTCCTCCTACAACTGCCCCATGCCACGCAGGCAGAGTGGCTGGAAGGTAGCCAGGAGCTGGAGCCACAGCTCCATGCTGGGCAGGAGCAACCAAGCTGTGGCTTCCTCCCTGCCCAGAGCAGCGCAGAAAGGGCAGGTGGAAAAGGATCTACCACTGGAGGCGAGGGGAGTAGAGCAGCACCCACGCGGCTACAGCCATGCTGGGAGCAGCCCCATCAGAAGTTAGGTGCACTGGCTGGGGCCAGGCCAGCAGCTGTGGGCTGAAGCACTGCAAAGGCAGCCATGGACCACATCAAATCAATTGGCAGGCACCCCCCCCAGGCTGGATCCAATAAGTTGGCAGGCTGGATCCAGTCAGGCGACCGTATTTTGCCCACCGCTGTACTGAGCGCCCATGCTCACTTGTAAAGTATAACATATCAGAAGACCTCCCAGTGAGTCGGTATTAAAAAAATTAAAAAATAAATAAATAAGAAACCATATATTATACATGATGGAACTGAATCATCATGCATGCTAAGAATCCATAAAGCAAAAATTATGTATCAGTAAGAAAGAAGGAAAAAAAAAAAAAAAATGTAGATAGTGGCTCTTTTTGCCAGCACTATACACAATTGTGTGCAACCTAGGCAACAAGAATATTTAAAATCCTGAAACACTGACAGCTCACTGAAAGCAAGATTGAAATTCTGCCACTGGATGTATGCACATGAATTCTGTATTTAATTCAAAAATCAATTTAAGTCCTGCATACATATACCAACATAAAAATCCAGGTTTAAGGCTTCTCTCCATCACCACCGTTAATACAGTAGCAAAAACGCTTCAGCAGTTTACCTCTGACCACTGAAGTTTAAATTCAAGCAGGTTTCCAAACATTTATCCAGATCAGCCACCTTTATACAGATCAGCCAAAGTGAAATCTTCTTGGATTGGCCATCATTAACTCACATTTCTTCACACTAAGTATTAACTGACCTACATATATGCATCTTAAGGCACAGCCGATTTGAAAGCAGATTTCCCCCCCCCCCCCCCCCCACACACACACAAAGTAGTGTGTGAGCAAATGTTATCAGCTATTCACTGGCATGAATCCTTCGGGGCCAGCTCAATGGAACCTTACAACGTTACTTGTCATTTACCTTCACCCCTGCTCTGTTCAGAGAGATGCACCAGCCTGTGAAATCACTAATATTTAGCCACAAGTATTAAAACATGAGATACTAGACAGTTCATAGGTTGAGGATGTCCATGTTAACCTCCAGTAGTGATGATGCTGTCTCAAGTGACTGTAATATTTTAGCTGGAGGACAGAATTGGAGAATAAAACTTCAGGTGTGGCAAACCAAAACTCTAGGATCATTGGGATCATCAGTTAAAAGTGTTCTTAAAAGCAGAAATGTTAAAAAAGAAAGATCAAATCATTTCCTGTCTAAAAAGCCTGGCTGATCCTGGACCTTGTTCATGGCTTGAGAAGCATTTGTGCTCTTGTCATCATGACAATAGACTGAGATTGAGGGGCCTGGAATAATTCCTGGCTATACAAAAGTTTTCCTGCAAGACCGTGGTAAATTAATTTAACCTACCTCTGCTTCTCCTCTGCAAAATGGGGGTAATGCATTCCTACCTCTACAGAAGGTGGGGAGGTCAGTGCTTCTAAGCACAACAGCTATGGAGAACAGATAGTACATAAACAGAGCTATCATGGATTTCAGGGGGACTCATTAACAAATACTAGTAATGGAAATTGTGGAATTTGCACCAGCCTTTGACTTTAGCTATAAAAAGCAAAAAGTATACAAAAAGCCTTTTGCAGGAGGTATAGTTATGCAAGTTAAACATGTTCAGATTTCTCATGCTGCTTACAAGTTTCCTAGAGAAGTAAATATATATTATTTTTTTTTTTTTTACAAATATCCCTAAACCAAGTATTTTACATTGGACTAAATGCTGTAGCTGCGCATAGCTGAAGCCACCAAGCTACGCAAGTGAAAAATCAGGGATCTGGGTTTTCCGTTTCCCATGGGGGGGAAAAAAAAAAACAAACAAAATACAAAACCCCCCCTACACATTTTTCCCTTTTAACTGAGAAAGACACAGATTTTTCATTTTAATGGAGAAACATGCAGATTTTCCACTTTGCAAACAGCTCTATGGAGGCCGGCAGAGTTCCAGCCTGCAAGAGGCTGGGGGGAGCAGGAGAAGGGTGGTCAGGCAGGGGGACCATGTGCATGTATATGCATGTGGCCACCAGGCAGCCTGGAAAGCAGCTCCTGCAAGTAAGTCTGGTGGGGGAGGGGGATTGAGGCCCCCCATGGGGAGGCAGGGAGGCAAAGAGGGAGTTGGGCAAGGCAGGGGCTGCTGCTCAGCCAGGCAGTGTGTAGGGCTTGGGGCCCCAGGGCCACATGCAGCTGCAGGGCCCCCGAGCAGGGAGCAGGATGGAGCCATGGGTGGCTTGTGCGGGGGGCAGCAGGGATGGGGCTGGCTCACTGCTGCTGCATGCTCAAGCGTGTGCAGGGTGGATGCAGGATGCCCACTGCGGGCTCAGGCTCCCCACCCTGCTGCCCTCCTGCTGAGACCTCCACAGCCCAGCAGGTGGGACCTGGTGGGGAAGCTCCTTGCCACTCCTTGCAGCAGCAGGGGTAGCGGCACAGTTGTGCTCCTCGCTGCTGCTGGGTGGGCAGAAGGATGGGGAACCTGATCCCAGCGGGCAGCCCATGTCTGCCCCACCCTCCCCACAGGCTCCACGCCAACAATGCCACCTGCACGGGACGGGGGAGCTGGGCTCCACGCTCTACTCTGCTGCAGCAGCCACCTCTCGTGGGCAGCAGCCAGGGCTCAGGCGCTGCAGACCCAGGTCCCTGGCCCCATAGCCCTGGCAACTGGGGGCCATGTGTGGGAAGAGTGAGAGGGCACCCGCTGGACTGTGGGTGGGGAGTGAGAGGTCTGGACCTGCATTGCATCCTGGTGAGCTAAAGAGGTAGGGGAAGCTCTGATTTTCCTTGATAAAACCCCAAAAATCAAATACCAAAATTTATAGGGACTTAGATTTTATTTTATTATACTGACTGAGGCACTGGTAGGCTTCAAAATTGCTTTAAAAAATGGTAAATCATCAATAAAACATTGTTATCAATTGATACCCAATTTATATACATGCATTTCATTTTAATCATTGATTTGGGGTTTATTAAATAAAATTAAATTAAAAAAAAAAATCAGGGAATTTGAGTGTGATTTTTAAAATCAGAATCTGCAATTTTTAAACAGAGAAAACCAGGTTCCTTGCTCATAATCAAGTATTTTCCCATTCTTCCTCCTTTTTAAATCAAATGTTTTCCTTCCACACACAGCCACCCTAAAATTAGGATAGACTTTCAAGCAAGTATTTTGGTCGATGAGGTCAGAACAGCGACATTCCATTTCCTTTGGTCAATTTAACATTGATTGCTAAAGGTACTCTGACCCACTTCAATATTGTCAATGTACTACATATTGAAGCACCAATTAGCCATTCAGCACAGACCCTGCAGAAGGACACTCCATTCCCCCTTCGGGTGACAGCACTGCAACAGCTCATTTATCCCCACATCAGTGATTTCAGCATGATCTCACAGAGGTTCTATATTTCGAAACTGCAGTCCCTCATAAAAGCAGGAAAATAGAAGGCAATTTTTTTTTGTATAAAAAAGTTACTAAGTGCATACCTCATCATCTGCAAAAAGAACTGTGGGCATGCTACAATTCTTCAAGAAAAAAAGGAAGGGGGGGAGGGGGAAAACTAAAGTAGCAGGTCCGGATGTGTACCGTCCAGTGGCATGCTGCACTTTATACCCTAGAAGTAGAGCCCAAATATTCTCCCCACCCCTCTTTATCCAGCTTCCATTTTCTATTGTTTTAGTGAGTAAGCAAGCAAGCAAGCAATCCAAGGTAAAAAAATAAAGTGTAATCATTTTAATTGGGGTGTAAGTTGTAGCCATGTTGGTCTAAGGACATAGGCAGACAAGGTTATTTGGGTGAATCTGATATCTTATTAGACCAACTTAAATAGTTGGGAAAAAATTCTTTAGCAAGCTTTCGGGTTTAAAAAACCTTCGTCGGGCTGAGGAAGGGCGTCCGAAAGCTTGCTAAAGAATTTTTTCCCCAACTATTTAAATTGGTCTAATAAGATATCAGATTCACCCAAATAACCTTATCTGCCTATCATTTTAATTGGACCTTTTAATTAAATGCCTTTGAACTACAGGGAATGGAGTACCAAGAAGGCAAGTGAAGAGCTAAAGAACTAGATGTTCCCTTACCGAATCTAGATTAAGTTTCAAAATAACCACCTCTCACTTTAAAACAAAACCAACACCCTCTTCCCCCACATTTTCCCCTGGCTATTCAACAATTGGGAAGAGAAACTGCAAAATGGGTGGAAACAGACATTGCATTTGTGCTGCCACAATTTTTGTCTTTGTTTTTTATGATGGCACAAATACCCAGCAAATAGATGTCCATACCCTTTCCTGTACCATATGAAAAGAAAAAATTCAGCAGCGCAACAAAAGGTAGTAATAGAATCTGCCGCTTTATTGCAGTAGACATCTATTATCCCTGTGGCACTTTCCACACACAGCCACACCTGTGCCCTGGGTCCTGCTGGGTGGGGGAAAACCCTGTTTTCGCCACCCATTCAGACTCAGGGCACAGGTCTGCCTGAGCAGGAAAAGCAGCGCTCACATTATCTTTTGCCCTGCACCAAAGGTGGGACAGAGGCAACATGCATTTCATCTGGTAAAGCAGACCAGCTGTGCCACAATACACTACAGTACAGCTGGCACGCTTCATTCAGCAACATCTATTTCTATACAATGTGACTAACCCATATCACATTCAAAGGTTAATTTTCTGGTGAAGGGACAGCAAGTACAAGGTCAAAACCAGCATTAGTTCTATCAGATAGAAATGTGCTCCTTTTCATTTTTGTTTCTGCCTTAAATAAGCTTAGGATTGGATAAATACAATGTGCATAAAGGAGCCAACTTAAACCTGAAATAAAGGAAACAAAACAAGAACACCCTGTTTGCACAGATAAGAAAGCCAACCCAACTTTAAAAAAAAAAACCTCCAAAAGTATTTTTCTAGCTAGTGAAAGTACGAGACCCAACTATTTGTTAGCAAGGGTTTTCTCTCTTTTTGGGTAGTAAACTCATTTTCTGTACTGGTGTGGCCACAAGAATACTCTAATCTTAGGACAAGTATTTATAAGCCCTTGCTCAGGGAATGGGACAGCAGCACATCTCCATAGGACTGAATTCAAGTAATCCCTAGTAGAAGAGGCAGATCTTGAAGATGCTAATATTGCCCGCCAGAAGACAAGTTGGTTATAATTTTTAGCATGTGTTGTTTGAACCTATCCCACTGGCAAGATCACTTTGAACTATTAGGCGAGTGCATCATCTTATCGACTTACCTCTGAACTTTTTGGGCGGGTTGTTAAGATCACCTGCATCTGGCTGCACAACACATCGATCATCCACAAGGCTGCAAAGAAATGTGCAAATCAAGTAAGACTTTCTTCTGTAGGAGTGCTAATGACCTGAAATAAAAGCGGGCTGTTAACGATACTTAATCTGGCCAGCCACTTCAATGGAGGACAATCCCCAGATGCTAATTTATGCCAAATCTTTCTAAGTAGCATGCAGCCAGTTCTTTAGTTTTACTGCGAACTATGCTCCTGGAAAGGTGGGACAATAAATAAGTCATTCCTCCTGCTCACTGCATCTTCTTTATGTCCCCCTCTTTAAGGTGTGCACAGAACAGCCCATATTCTAGTTACACTACAGAAGGCCTTAGAAGAAGTGTTGCCTCTTGGACAGATACCATTATTTGAAGGAAAAGAAAACAAACAAAACAAAAAAGTCCCCATTAAGGGGCAGCAAGCCAGGGAAATTACAGTAAAGGTATCAGACGAAGTGTTACCCTCCCCTCCAAATTAACCAGCGTCCAAAAAAGCCAGAATCTTTGTTACGTGAAAATAGGGACAATACTCCCAGGAGAGAGAGCACACGGAAGACATAGATGATGCATCCTTGCTTACCATCAAATCAGTTGTGGTTTTACCTTGAAGCCAGATAGCTAACCATGAATAACTGGAAAAAAAATGGTCAGGTCAGCTCAAAACTGTCTTAAGAGGTTAGTTTGTTTTGAGTAGCCAATGAAGATTGGTAGTATCAAGAGATCAATATAACCTCCCCTTTTTTTTTTTTTAAACCAAAAAAAAAAAGGGGGGTGAAATGGGATAACTGCACTTGCACGTTTCATTAGAGAATTCCAACTGAGCACACCACCTCCGAGCGCGTTGGTGCGTCCAATCCACAGGACGAAGGAAACGTTTTAAACGTACCGCAGCATACTTCACCACGTGATGCGTTTAACATTCCGAACAGTAAAAAAAGCTGCATTTTTGCCAAGTGACTTTTTATTCCATGAAGAGTAGAAATGGAAACAAGTCGGCAAATACTGGATGGTATCAAGTTAGAGTGTTATGGTTCAAACACAAAGTTTATTGATCTGTCAAAGAGGCCTTCTACGTATGATAACAAAGCACAGTTCCAAGGTCCTAACGATTTGAGGCACCCAGTCACATGCAGAATTATGTGGGAGAGCTTGAGCTCTAGAATATGAGACTTGTTCCTTGCAGAGGCTGATTACATGCAGGGAGTATCCTTGAGACAATTATGGAAAATAATGAAGTGCACTGAAAGTTACGTGATGCAGAGATTAAGTGGGCTCCACCGTTCTCCACTTCTAAAAAATGTTCATGTACAGACATTGAGGGTCTGTTGCTTTCCCCTCTCCTCCTCAACAGATGTTTCCTATTTAACTCATACAGCTGTGCTCCACTAAAATATTTAACACGGGCACATCACAATAGCTTCAGTTGAATAAAGGGCCTGAAAAATAAATGTCACATTAAGTGACAAATGCAGGTTACCTTAAAAGACCTATATGTTTAATCTCGGGGCTATAAATTCAGCTTATGCCAAGATCAAACTGTGAATATGGGGACTTCCTAACTTACCAGGGTAAGTCACAATTATCAAGACAATTTTATGGTGTATAAAACTCAAAAGATGAAGTTGAATCGTTATAGAAAGTTAATCAATAATTAGAATGATCAGAGCACTAAGTTGTATAAAAAGCAAGAGGGAAGTTCTGATTAAGTAGTGAAGAATCATGTCACAGGAATATTAAAAAGGACAGTCTTCCATGATAGATTTACTTGGGTAGAATTGCATGAGTATTTGTAACATTATTAGTTGCCCCATCCTTCATTAAACATATATACAAGCCATTACACATTGTACCACGTGGAGTTGTGATAGCCTTATGTCATAACAAAGTATAATTACATTGATCCTTTCCTGAGTTGCTTTAAATGTTCTTCAGGTCAAAGACTAAATTAACTATGGGACAAAATTAATTTGATTATAAAAGATATTAAAATGCTAATATATTTCATGTTTCACATAGCAAATGGGATTTCTAGCTCAATTCAGGCTTAGAGCATACAGGGTTGTTTGACAGTATAATTATCTTTAAATGTTACTAATGCAATTGAAGAATGTTTAGGACTGTCGTACAAAGTGTTCTGGGCAAGGATTGAAAAATTATATATCCAGTGTCTACAAGGACCACATCTGATAGCCAGGGTGAAAATATCTACTCAGCAATGCCAAAGCCACAGCCATTGTATACTGTTCATCATGCATTTGTGTATAATTACAACATCACTTTCTACTTAATTTTTAAATATTATTTGCTGTTAAAAACTTACTTTAATAGCAGGAAGAAGAAAAAAAAAAAAAATCAGTCAAATATGTTATGTAATTTTTGCCGGTATTCAGCAAATAGTATTTGGCCAGTTATATAGCTGGTCGAATACTGCAAAGGAGTCATATTTGACGAGTACCTGGAAATTTGTCAAATACATTCGCCAAATACTATTTGACTGACCCTACTTACTACATCCCTCGTTTTAAAATCATACCTTCTTTCCTTTCTGGCAGCATCCCATATTTTCTTCTCTTTCCTATAATAGATCAGGTGCATCTTCAGTGTCTGCTTCCTTTTCCTCCCTCCATTGTGCATTCTCTAATGTGCGTGTGTGTACTTAATTCTCTCTCTTCAAGTCCCTCCCAACCCAAAACTTCCTCTTACATATGTTTTTCTGTCTTTCAATCCATATCTCAGTCAGATTATTTCAGATACCCACCATCCTCAGACCTTTTCACATAGATTTGAAGCTTAGCCATAACCCTAAATCAGGGGACTAAAGCTGACAAGATCATTTGGAGACACTAAACACCACTTGTGACTGGGAAACAGGTTGATGTTAAGAGATTTGCCATACACTATCCCAGTCCCCTGCTCAAGAACTCCATTTTCCATAAGGACTTGCAGAGTATGCAATGAAAAACTAAAACAAAAAAAAACCCCACCCACCAAGACCTATCTGCTCCTGGGAAGGAGCGAGAGGATGCATGCATGCACATACATGTGTGCACACATGCATCCCCTCCTAGAAATCCCACCTAGGCTCCTGGCTGCTACTTTACTGTTCACCCAGCTTCCTGCTTGCCACAGCAGTCTCTCCCTGTTTCTCTCCCTCGGGGTCCTGACTGTTTTAAGGAGAAGAGATGTGTTCTGTTACACCGCACCCAGCCTCCACTGCTGGGTCATCCAAACCAGTGAATGGCTCAGTACCAACCTCTGATGTTCTCAGAAATCTCCCCCAAACAAGCAGCAGTGGACTGGAATGAAACATATTCTTGTCACTTATTAAAAGGTTAGATTCTGCTGAGCAGGATTACACGCACTTGGGAAAGATCCTTTGCCCCAAGTTACTGGCTGCTTAACACCAGCTCTGATGAAGCAGCATGGGTTTTTTCGACTGGTGCCGTCACAACAGAAGGGGACAAAGACACCTACAAACCATAAAAATAAAAGCGCACAAGATAACAAGCGAGTGAAGCCTGGCTGCTGCCTTCGCTCTTGGGGCACCGCCAAGAGTAAAAACCTTGGTTGGAGGAGCGTCATGTTCGTATGAGAAACCTGAAGTACTGCAAGACAAGGCAGAACCAGGCATGGGAGTAAATAGTGGTATAAGCATTTCAGCTCAGTGTTTTCTTCCAAAAATTTCTACCCCCAAGTCATCTATGCCGCTTTCCTTACTCCATCAGCAGGTTATGCCAAGGCAACCGCTCCTTCCCAAGAATAAGCCATATCTCACTCCAAATACCCCTCTTAGCTGAAGTCAGATTCTTTGCCCAATACATATTATAATCACTAATATCAATGCACATCCCCTCCAGCCTCCCAGGAAGTTATCTTTCTCTCTGCTCTACTACTCTGGCCAATGTTAAAAAGATATGGCCAAGTACCTCACCCTATCCCAGTATTTCTGGGTGCAGCAAAATACCCAGAAAAAAAAATCAGACTCAGAGTATCTACTTCAGCAGCAAAATATCCCGAGTCTGATTTTTCTGGCCAACTACTTCAAGCTTTGTCTGGTTTCTGCAGAGTCAAAGACATCGTTTACTGCAAGAGAACAGCCACTCTTACCCCAGGGTGCTGATAAATCCATTTGTTGAGCCCTCTGCATATAGAGAACAAATATCTCCGATATGAAGGAAACTCGACATCTTGTCAGTCATCTCTGGCTTTGAGGCCCTAAGTGGGTGGGAGACAATAAGGAGAGGAAAGAGAACAAAAAGAGTCAGTAATTATCAAGCAAAAAATAAGTTTGAGAAACTATCCAGAAGAACTACTGCCCCATGGACAACTAGACTGAAGTGTAATCCACTATTCAGCCAAATGAAAACTTTTTGACTCTGGAGGTTCATGTATAAAAGTCAGGAAGTTTGAGACAAATTGTCAAGTCTTAAGACTATTTTCCAGCCTACGCTGCATGAAACACTTAGGTAAGGATCTAAGGGCAAAGACAACTTGAGCTCTGTATTACCTCAAAGACTTGGGTGCATTTTACTAGTAATCTGCCACACACGCATTTACTAAAAAAAAAGAGGCATGTGGGCACATGAACTCTAGTCTCCCCCACTGAGAAAGCAAAGAGGGGGAAGTAGCAAACTCTCTGGATTTTAGCACAGTTTAAGTGCAAAAGATTTCTCTGAAGAAGCCAACTGTGGTACTTCCCTGTCAGACTTATTTCCAAGTCAATAGGTGTCACTGCATTTTGCAAGTACTCATACACCTGTGGATGTGCATCAGAACTATGGGAATTTTAATGAAGATGCCTCACATGGTCAGTCTATAGTAGCTTTTGTCAACTCTTTCAGTATTTAGAAGTAACCACCATCTTAGGAGAGATCCAGTATGAAGGAAGACCTTGCAGGAAAAGTTTTTTTTAAATGTTTAGCAGCAGGCTTTCTACGCAACCACCTGAAGGTCACACTGGGTTTTTCCTGAAGTCTGAGTAAATTAAAGTACTTTAAAACATGAAGCTTAAAAAGTCAAATCCTTGCAAGATCAGGCCCCATAAAAAGCCAAAATAAATGTAATGACATTGAAGAGACAGTCACTTAGTGTTTCCAATTCTCCCAAGCCAAATGCTGCTATAAGCTTTTATTTTCTTAGAGCCAGAGCTCTCAGACTCATGTAATTATGTCAGACTCAGCTGTCTTTTCAAAACATGAAAGCAAGTTCCTGACCCCCACGGTCACAGAAAAAGAAGTTTCAAAAGGCGAACCCTTAAAAAAGAAAAAAAAAAAGCAGCTAAATCAACCCCCAAATTCAGTTTTTTAAAGGTCTTTTTCATTTTTAAGCCAGGCTGATGGTTTCGGGTGGTACCCAAGGCAGTTTTACGTGGGGTCATTCCTGAGCCAGCAATCCATGTAGCTGACTTCAGAAGGTAATAACACAGCTTGGATTTATGTGCCCTGGAGGCTGGTGCCTGTGCTCTGTATGCAGGCATGCGAAATGGAGCCTTGCCAGTGTTAGGTTGCTTAGGATTGGGCCCTCGGTTTTAAGGACATGCAATGCAAATGCTTTCAACCTGTCCCCACCTCCAACATCACATAAATGTTACTGTAACGCAGTCCTACATTGGAAGAGAAAATTAAATAGCAAGAAATTATACTTATTACAGCGCACAGCCCTGACATTGTGAGTGGGATAAACATCCCCATTTCATTGAACATTAACTTGTTTACTGCAAGAACAGGGATCAAGCTTGTGCAGCAAGGTTTGGGCTCAGCAAGGACAGAGTTAGGAACATTTTGGAGAGATTTAAGTAACTGCTATTTAAAATATATAGCAGAGATGCTATATCACATTTTTACCCTAAACCTAGCAACACGCTCGGACCTTGAAGTTGCAAGTATTTCCGCAATTTAAATCCAAATCAAGCAGAGCGAATGTTAGAGACCAAGTAGCATAATCAGTTTCAGCGCCTCAGAAACTGACCGGGTTGCGCTCCTCTGTACAACTCGAGCATCTGGCCTCCGATTCTTTCGGCAACACCGATTCACACGCAGCCCGTTCTCTCGAGAAACACGTGGCTTCATGTTTTTAGTCTCTGCATTTTCTGGCAAATGCTTTTACAGAGTCGCTGCATTAGTCTTGGTTGAAATAGCATTCCCATTTCCTGACTGTACACTTTAGCTGTTCAGGAGTTTAGAGAAAACTGAGCTAAATATGGATTTAGACTCCTGACTCAAGCTGGTGAGATTTAAAAACTTCAAGCTTTAGTGTACTGCAGTTGAGATTTCGTCAAGTATAAAAAAAGCCAAGTCTAGCGAGTCCAAATACAGTATAATAAATTAACCAATAGTGTTTATTTTCTAGCTTGGGTATGCATATCCTTTTAGAATTACAGGATGTGAAATATCCTCCAACAGCAGCATACTGGCAACTATCTAGAGGGACGAGGCCTGTGGTATCGTCTGACTTTAAAAAGACGACAGATGCTCACCATTGCTGTACTCTGGAGAATGTGCAGGTCAAAGTTATTGACTTCTTGGCACAGCATCCAGAATATGAAAAAGTAAAATCCCAAAAGCCCTGCTCAAAGCCAGGCTTAATATTAGGACACCAACTTCCAAACCTCTCTGTCCTATTTATTCTAGTCTAGAAACAATTTTCTTGTATTTTACTAGGCACGGGAAGCCTAAGACATGTGCCAATTGGCACGTGTTACAATATTTTAACAGTTAACATAAGCCCTTGCACAGACCCCCAACACAGTTATTATTAAAGATGAAAGGTTCCTTATTTTAAAGGAACCTCTGTCCCTAATAAATTAGGGAAAGGTAGCTAAAACCCCAGAGGCAGTCCCATTTTTATGAACTGGAGCTTTACCATACATCCCCTCAAGGACTTCACAAACTGTGGCTTCAATATAGGATCAAATCCTACTTCTGTTCATTTCAGTGGTGCAGGACAAGGCCACGGTTATCGCTGCGGACAGAAGACCAAATACTTGAAGCAGATGCAACAGAACACTGTCAACCTATATTAAACTTCCTCACTACCGACATCCATCCACATGGATGTTTATTCCTAAACACTTGTTCCACAATTTCTTCGACTGGACACCGGTCATAGCCATGCTCATGCTGGACTGACAGGTGGAGTAATGGACAAAATGACCTTGTAGGCTTTCCCATATCCAAGATTCAGTAACGAGAACAAAAATTCCCCACACCAGATTAGTTTGTTTGCAATGGTTTGGCTTGTCCCCTGAAAAAGCTACTTCCACACACACAAAAAAATTCTACTGATCAATTAGACATTTAAAAATTAAACAAGGTTGGAAGTTATCCGCAGCTGGCAAATGAAGCTTTTTTCACCTTTCATTGAGAGGTACAACTATACCTGAACTCCTTAGATTTTGGACTGGTCAAATGCAAAAAAAACCCGAAACTTCCTATACACTGGTCATTTTGTTTTTGTATTTAAAATTGTGCTTCTACTGGGACAAAAGCAGGAAGGAAAGGTTGCTGCTATGTGCAACCTGGGGGACTCGAGACCCTTTAAACCAAAGACCATTGGTTTTTCAGAAGCCATGAGCAGCTTACTTCTCTCTCCTGCCAGACAGGTAGGACTTTAAGGATCTCAGACGGGGCACCAGGCCACACAGACCAAGAGAAGGCTCAACAGCAAGTCAGCAAGTCCCATGTCCAGGAGCAGTGATAGAGCCCATCTTAGCCATTGGGACAGTCAAGCTGTATATTAGAAGTCATTAAGGCATATTACTAAAACATGTCTGAAGGGACAGGAATATCCTTGCACTTGCAGTGGTAGTCAGTTTTAGCAGTAAAAAGGGTAATCACTTTTTAGCTGAAAAAGCAATTAAGTTGTGGTATGTAAATATAACAATTGTTTAGCAATTTGTTTGTTTTAGATATGCAAGTGCCAAGAGTAATCAATTAATGCCACACAAGAAGGGAAAAAAAAGAATAAGAAACTCAGTAAAATTTTTCCTGCCCTTAAGCTGAATCAGAGTTGCAACAGTGATTTCACAGAGTCACAAGACTCTGGTTAAGATCACAAAGGATATAAATTCTTTCAATAACTCCATGTTACAGCTAAGTCTCCAGGTCTTGGATCACAGGTTCCTATGAGTATTTAACGTGAAGATTAAAATCAAAAAGCTTTTTTCTGGGTGAAATCACTAGTTACCAGTAGAGAAATGCAACCCTGTCATACTAGCAGTCACACAATTGTAATACATGACTGTAAAAAGTGCTAAAAAAGGCGTCAACATGACCAGGAAGGGTGGGAAATCCTACTTCCTCTGAACCCACTTTAGCAGGCTTAACTCAGACAAGGGCAATTTGTGCAGCACTGACTCCAGATGTCTGAAGATCACTTTTCTTTTATTGCTAAGGTTACAAAATTTAAAGCTAGAGCTAAAAACTTATGCTTGTTTTGAAATGAAGGAAAAGATTTTAAACTTACCAAGATCAGGATGCATAGATAATGCAGGAGTATTATATGGAAGTCTTTATACACACACACACACCTCACCCCCATTAAAAATCAAAAACAAGTGTCAAAGATTTTTAAGCAGGTTTATCATCATTTTTATTACTGTTATTAACTAATCAGTTTTACATCTAAACTTTGGAGCTAAAAATCAGGCAATGTCTCTATGGAGGTTTTTATCTGCAATGCTTGAGCTCATTAGGCCAGATCCAAGGGTTTTGGGGGTTCCCCTTCTCTGTGTGAGAAGCTATCCTAAAACAAAACAAATGCAATTACCCGTTTCAACTTCATGAGAACCACAAACCACCAGTTTGCAGGTCATTTTGCAAATCTATAGCATCATTGTTTTAAGGTACTGGACTCGAAAATGCCAGCCCTAACATAATCCCGACAGTGAATTAGTCTGAACAGAACTTTGTTCTCATGGAAGTTCAGCAGCCTGCCCCTCCCCTACCCACTATAGTGAGTAGGTGAGCAAATACCAGTCCATAACACAAGAGAAGCCAAGTGTGAACAGTGTGAACGTTAAGGGACTGATCTTTGGTCTGTCAAAATAAATAAATAAATAAATAAATAAATAAAATAAAATAAAATAAAATAAAATAAATGTACAGGGCTCTTGACAGGAGCAAGAATACTTGCAATTATTTATCTAAACTTTTATGAGCTGAGAGAGATCAAACGCTTTCAAATGATTAAGGAAATGTAAGCTTGCATCATTGTACACAAGGTCTCACTACAGCTGGGCTACATACGCAAAGCTAAGGGAAAGAGCCATGCCTACTGTAAAAAAATTATAATTTTAAAGGGAAGTCCAATAAGTTGGCAAGATTTGAGACATCTACTTTTCCCAATTTTCACTCCGGCTTCTAAGGCCTAATTCTGTGCTGGAAGTTTACTCTCCTTTTAAGAATATACCATATTTGCGGGCAGCTTTGAATTCTCACCTTGCCAGGGAGTTTGCAACGCTGTGGTTTCCCTGTCCTTTTTGCATGGAGTAGCGTGTTGTAATACATCCCCTCATGTTTCCTGTCTTTCACAGTTGCTTTGTCTCATGTTTCCCTAGTGTGGGACTTTAATACTTTAACCTATGACTGCAGAATCCTATTTGTAAAATAAATTAGAGGAAATAAGCGACCTTGGTGATGGTTTGATTTCCAACAATTGGAGAAACGAGCTCTAACCTTTGTCAGAGACAGCTCTAATGATGTTTGTTTAGAGCTAAAAAGCTCCTTGCTATGCCTTGTATTCTCATGATCCATTCACTTCACTATTATGATCCTTTCAATGTGCATTATTGCCCAATTAGCTAGAAAATGGCAATTTTATATTCATCACTGTAGATATTGGGGAAGCACTTCACAGAGCAGTTAACCAATCTAAGTGGCAAAGAAGATGCTCAAGTATATAAAATGCATCCTCACCTGTACTTAACTGCTTAGATATTAAGCCAGCAAAACTAGAACCTGTGGGACCTAGAATTTACACAGAAGAAATGTGGAAAGCAAGAGATAGGGAAGGGGAAACATTTGTAGGAAAAGGAGGAAGACTAAAAAAGGAAATACTCTACAGCATCTCAACATGCTGGAGAGGTTTACGATCTGGTTATAGCATTCAAGTGTTACTTGTTGTATTATCCTTTGCATGGAAATTATTCAGAAGTAAATAAATGCTGAAGTGTTTGCCTTAGTTTCTAAGAGAGGAAAAGCTGCATTTCCTTTAGGAAAACAAAGGCAACATGAAAGACTGCTGTAGCACTAAATCTCAGCCTGCACCTTAAGAGCACCTTGTCAGCCAACAGGTGTACAGTTTTACTGTAGCAATCCTATAGCTCTGACCAAGCAAGCACTCACAGGGGCAGAGTTTCAGAGGTATATAGGTATCTAGCTGACATCGACCTTGATGGATTTGAGACCAGACCTTTACAAGCAGAACGGTAAAAAGGCATTTAGGTGCCTAACTGCCATGGATATCAATGGGAATTTCTCATCTTTATTCTGAGAGGGTGGCTGTCCCAAACACCGAGGGAAAGAGATTAAATACCGAGTGGAATTAGGCTTAGAGGCAGCCAAAAAACGGAGAGGAATTAAATTAAAACTTGACTGGCACATAGGTATTTTGCAGGGAGGTGGGTGAGGGAGGTTTTCTGAACTCAAAACTTCTTCCTTGCAAAAAGCTCCAAACTTAACTTTAGCAAAAATGTATCTGATAATATGTTAAGAAAACACTACTTCCACATGCATGTTCTGAGCAGAAAGGCTAAATGGGCAAAGCTCAGAGTAACACAGTATAAGGAGAGAGCTCTTGACTATCAGGATCACTGTCACAAGCCTAGTCATCCCATCCTTGGTCAACTCCTGTTCTTTGACTCGGAGAACCTGAAGTCCATGATATTATCACATTTTGCATTCAGAGAAGTGCTAGTATGACTATTCTTAGTATGTGGAAAGTCAGACATGCCACCCTAAGGAGTCAGGACCTATACTTTTAATCTTACAAATGCTTTCAAAGAACAGGGGCAGGGACTCGAGAGTTGTCAGCCTGACAGAGCTCTGTGCTGCCAGATCTAGACACACACTGATAGATTTGAATGTTTACAAGTCAAAAAAAAGGTGTATAATCTCTCTCTACAGGGTGTGATTATTATCTACCAAATGATCTTTTCTTCCGCCTACTCTAACCTTCTACATCCCGGAGCCTGCTATCTGGAGATGTACTGCCATTTGGTAAGGCAGAATGTTACAAAGCAGCAGTGCACAAAGTATTCTTAGGGAAAAGTTATTTTCCTTCTTACTATTTGTATTACAGGAGAGTTCGCTAAAAAGGACCTGCAGTCTCAATAGGCAAGAGAAAGGATCTGAAGGGACACAGAAGGCACAGAGCAATCGTGTGACTTGGTCAAGGTCACCCAGTAGGTTAGTGGCAGAGCCAAGACTAGAATCCAGGTGTTCTGATGCCCCATATCCAATACCTCATTTCCACTCCTCTCTACATTAAAAGAAAACTTGTGTGGTTACTCTGTATGAGGGTGGGGGAAAAAACAAACACAGAAAACTGTCATTCAACATCTTGGTTTCACTCTGTTTATGAAAGAGGAACATAAATTCACACGGTGAGATGATAGGCATTTTTCAGGCCCCAAACTGGGGAAATTCAAATATGTTCTATTCAGGGAGCTTGCCACAAAGCAAGTGATCCGATTCTCAGTTTTACTAAGGGCATCACACACATGCTAAAGTGATCAGAAAGTATAATAGATGCCCTTTAAAGAGGAGAGCGATGAAGACTATTAGTGACCTCGCTGACCTGAACCGCAACAACCTGCTAACACTGGTGATGAGCAAACCCTTTCCTTCGACAACAACAAACAAAATCTGCATGCTTTCTTGGTTTGCTCAGCCTGGTTGTAAAAGTAAAGCATTTTCAACAGCAACGTGGATTATTTGATATTATTCTCATAGAAAGCCAAGCTCGCAAGTCATGGCACAGTAACAGCATTAACTTGAAGTTCCATTTTGACAAGGTTATAGCTTGGATATAAATTGTGACTCTAAGAAATGCAACTAGCAGGCCTTAGTAACAGGTGCCATTGATGGAAAGCTGAAGAAAATGAATCTATTAAAAAAGGGACAGCCTTAAGTTAAAATCATTTTTAAAGTTCAGGGCCAAGTATGACTTGACAGCATCTCTAATTCCATTAAAAGTAAGAAGCACTTATTAAAGCTGATAAGTGCTAGCATTTTAACATTGAATGCAGAGAGCAGCTTAGATGCCAGCCTAGAGAAGAGACCACTACAAGTGCAGTATCTTCGGGAGTATTTTAATATGTTAGAGGGAAGGAGAGGGGAGGGAAGTACAGAAGGACATGCCAAGAGAACCAAACGCATGGGCAAAGAGAGCAAACACTTCATAAGAGATCCCAGAGCTTGGCCAAAGGAGAAAGTTGAGCACAAAGTGGGATGGTTTCTAACCTGCCCTTCTCTACATAGCCATACACCTAGGGCAGCAGTTCCCAAACGCTAACAGATTGCGCACCACCAATTTAAAACAATACAACCTTAAGTATCACCAGCAAATTTGTCATATAATTATAATACATCTGTTAACGCATACCACTGACAGGCTGTCTATGTACCAGCGGTGATACCCATACCACCCATTAGGAACCGCTGACCTAGGGCTTCAGAGATCAGGCACTGTCCCACTGCCATTCCTCAAATCCAGAGGCCATTTGCTCCCTTAGGCAGTACAAGTTGTCGAACAAAAGCAATAGCCACTACATTTACAACAACTATTCAAATTAAACCACAGTCTTTCTACTAAAAATAATCGCAGTAACTTGAATCAAGGTGATGGGAAGATATCTGCCCCCACATTGCTTGCTTAATACTTTCACATTTCTCATCTCCTATTCTTCCCGATCCTGCTCCCCATTTCTCCTTTCCCCATTAGAGCACCTCACTGTGGAGTCTCTGGTCTCCATGGCAGAGATCTGGCCTTGCCGGATGGCTCTAGTTGGCATGGGGTCCCCTCCAGTGATGCTCTGGACTCCTTTCTCCTGCTAGCAGCTCTTCGGTCTTCTCTCCTCTTCCAGGTGCAGTAGCCTCTAACAAAGGCTTAACTTACTACTTCTCTGTAGCTGCAACTGCAGGCATCCAGGTTGGGCTGTGGGAAACAGCCGTAGAGGAGGAGCCACTACCATCACCTGTCTGGAACGCGATGAACACCACCGGTGGCCGGCAAACCTACTTCGAGAACAGCCGGTCTAAAAATAGCTATACCAATTGGTCTCATTTACGGATGCTGGTTCCTATTCCCGTTTCGACCCGTACGTGCCGTTCTCCCATTGGACAAAAGTCATTTTCTAGAATGAGATTTTGAGCCTGAGCAAAAGTTCAGAATGCTTCACCAACTTAGCCTGCAAAGAGCATTAGCAACAGTACCTACTTAACCTTTCCTGTCTGAACACTTATTTAAAATCAAAGCAAGTAGGTTGCTATTAACTCTTTAGACCACAAATCACCAGCCTGCTCTAGAGGGTTAGGCCCCAAGCCTTGTGATCAGAGCTACCCAGCTTTGAGTTCAAAGGGAGTTTGAAAAGATTGATCTGAACTGATTTGACTGCAGGGGAGGGGAGGGGGAAACAGGGCTGCTGTCATCAGAAGTGCCCGAAATGCAAGTTTCTGTCAAGCTGTGGATGGGACGTTTCCGGATCCCCAAACCTGCACGCCACACCTGTATTTTACAAGACTCACTGTTACATCCCTTGCAGAAACAGTGACAAATAAAAGATGAGGCATAATCTTGTGCCAATGGCCATTTTTGAGCTCAGAGGCATTCCTCTACAGCAGGGGTTCTCAGACTCAAGGCAACCCCCCCCCACACACGCTTTGTGAATTGAGCAGCACCCCACTTTAAAAACTACAGTTATGACCTCCTAGCAGAGGAGGCTGAAAGTCAGGGTGTGTGGGAAACAGCTAGGCAGGGAGAGCCAAAGCCTGCTCATCTCTTCACCCTTCCTTTGGCCCCTTCAAAGAATCTCACAGCACCCCAAGGTACCTTGCCACCCTGGCTGAGAATCACTTGTCTACCTGAATATATGGGGGGGGATGGGAAGTAAAATCACTTTCTTCTCACTCCCAGCATCTCACAAGTCTAAACAGAAAAAAAGAGGAGAGAGAGAAAGAATTGTTTTGGACTCATCACCTGGATGCAGCACCCAAGGAGACAGTATCGAGTTATTGCAGAAGCAGAAGCACACAATCCTGGCTGCTTCTTCACTTTGGCCCTGTAGCTTCTCAGAGCAGCTTACTCTCCTTTGATGCTTTCTTCCCTAAAAAAATGCTCTGAGAGCTATAAACACTTAACTTCCTGCAATGCTTTTCTCTAATGTGGCTGCGTACTGGGCTGTAGTTGCTGAGAGCTGTACGCCAGATAACTAGAACCACAGTTTCAAGCCCATTTTCTAACATGCACTCTTCTCACACAAGAGAAAGCTTGCTCAGGTTTGCAGACATTGTCTCCATTTAGTGATGCTCTGCAGGGAAATGTAATTCTGCTCCAACTTTTGATGACTTAAACCAAAACCACAGATACGAATATGAAACTTTTGAGTCACAATCCAGAGCTGAATTTTGCAGATTCATTCCAGCTCTAATTACAGCACCTGTATTTGTTTCTGTTGTCTTCCTTTTTTTCTGTGCGTGTTTGGGCTTCCAGTAGCCTGGCAACCTTGGAGAGGCAGCAGAACAAGCACAGCACCAGCAGAAGACACGGGTACACACTTTCCCACACTGTTCTGGGCCCTCATCATCCTCGGTGCCAAGACTACGAACCAGGTGAACGAGGGCCAACCCTTTTGGCAGACACGCCACAAATTGGCACCGCATTCTCCCCACTTTGATCTCTACTTCCTCCGCCATCTACTGCTCTGCTTTCTGCTCCCAGCCCAATCTGTTACTCAGCTTTCTGCTTCCTTCCCTGTACTCCTTGCCCCATCTACCACTCTACTTTCTGCTTCCTACACTGCCTGCCACTGTGTTGCTTGCTCTATCCCTGATCTGCAGCATACTACGCAGACTGCCCATCCCAGTTGTGGCATGCATGCCCTCAGTCACCTAGCTCCCATTATAACTATTGGGAGCACCCACATAAATACATACCCACATACTGTTAACTTACACTACAACACAAGCAGCTTGGAAAGACTGCTTGAAGAACTGGTCCTGCACTCTTTACCTCCACATCATCTGGTCAGTATTACACACCACAACAGACCCAACTTCTGCCTAACAGATCAGTAGAAACAAAGGAGTTTGCCATCTCCTTTCAGCAGCCAGAGAAGCCAGCCTGCTGCTCTCAGGGATGGTCTTTACAACAATGCGCACGTGCAAGTGTGACTCTAATCTGGTTTCCCATTAATCTTCTTTGCAAAATGTTCAGAATTAACAGCACGCCCATTTAAAAGAAAAAAAAAATGATGGGAATGTAGCATTTTATGTAACATTTCATCAGCACCGTTGCTTTCTACTTATAAGCCCTTCTGCTCTCCATAAGCTGCTTTCCCTCACTCTCACCCACATACCCATTACTAAGAAACAGCCACTAGCACATCTAATATACAAGCCCCAGCGTCACTCCATCTCACGTAGGATCTCCAGATCCCTTCTGCCCTCAGAAGCATAACCCCTACCAGGACATACCTGTGAATGCTTTCCACCTCACAGAACTGCAGCATGCTTTGCCAACAAATACATCAACTCTACCTCAAGACATGGGAGAGAATCGTGGGAAAAAAGCAGCATAGACAACTCTGGCAGCACTCTCCACGTTTTTTTGCCCACAGACCATAACTACAATTCATAACACAGCCTATTCTACTTGCTGATCTCAGTGCACCATTGCCATTGAATAGGGTTTGTCCAAGGACAGTACGACCTTGCCAAACAGATGCCTGGCTCCAGCATTAGTTCTTGAAGAAGCAAACTGACAAGGTGTTAATTATTTCTGAACTCTCTTCCCCACCCTCTCCTGACCGTATGTAAAAGTAGCTGGTTACAGAGAAAAAAAAGCCATTTCCCACACTTTGGCTCCTCCCTCATGTTTCAAAGGCAAACTGAAGCTAATCACACTGTTTTGTTGACTTCCTCCCGAGTACCAGCATAAAAGGGGTCCAAACAGCTCCATATTTCAAGAGTTAACGATTGCTGCACTACCAGCAGACGGAAAACACTTTCATGTAAACAGGCCGGGTCTAATGTCAGCGGTGGAATGGCAGATTGAAGAGAAAAAACAAACTGGATTATTCATCCAATAAAGACCATGTCAGAAGGTCAGATTCCCAGGTGGGCCCTATTTGAGGGCTGCTTTGAAAAAACAAGGAAGCAGTTCTCAAACTTCATCCAGCACCCCCCCACCAACTCAGTCTGTCCTTTGCTGCTTGGCATATGCCAAAGTTACCCACATACAGAACCCCTGCCCACACCGCCGCTTTCCACTGACCGACTCGCTCCGCTCACATCTCCTTTGACAACAAGCGAAGCTCGGAGAAATATGCCCTGTGTGTCATATCAGATCTCCTGAAGGCAGCGCTCACAGCTATTGTCAGTATTGGCCAGGCAACTGGTGTGAGGCCACTGGCACTTCACTGTAAGCATGCAGCATTGTTACCCACCGAGCACACAGGAACAGCGTACTTGATGACCATTTACTCTGACCCCCTGAGATGAGTTTCAAGCAAAGCAGTGCTTAAAACAAAACAATGGACAATGCCCATTTCATCATCCACAGAAGTGCATTTCTTTTGTCCTAGGCAGGTTAAGTCTCAAAGGGTGCATCTTGCACCCCTTGCACTCTGGACTTAGCAAGAAAACAAGAAGGGTGCAGAATTAAGGGCTTTGAACCATAGGCTCCTGGGGAAGGCATGCCATGCACACACCTGTTGAGAGAAAATTTATCTGCTGCCTTATCAAAAACAATAAGGGCATGTCTTGACCGCCCCCAGACCATAGTAGTATAGTCCTCCAGCAAGGGGCCAGAAGCATTCAAGTATGCCCAGACACAACAATTACTGCAAAGGCCCAGGACCCCTAATAGTGGCCACAGTGCATCCCCCCTCCCTGGGTAAGACACATGGAGCAGGCAGGTTGTGAGCACAGTCCAGGCACAACAGATATGCCCAGTGTTGGAAGAAGACAGGGGATACCGAACAACCCTGAGCAAAGCCTTCACTTCTCCAAAATTCACATCTCAACATGTCTGCTTTTCATTTGGAAATGGACTCCCTGTGCCCCAGCAGCCAGATTTTAGGAAGTCTGTCACATCTGGAGTCCACAGGCCGTTGTCTTTCTGATTTGCTACTTTGTCCTACAGCACAACCCACTGCACATACCCAGGCTGTGGGACTGGATGGCAAAATTATTTGATGCAGCCATGAGAACGGTGTGTCTGTGTCAGGGGGCCAGGCCTAACCCTGTACTGTTCCACTAAACTGGCTGTTACATACTTAGTACTATACAGGAAAGTCCCCCCCCCCCCCCACTTCCTCCTAGGAGACCACAAGCTGTTGCATTAGACCAGATGTAATATCTCCACATGTTCAGAGGAACGACAGGACGGGACTTAAACAAGCAACCAAATCCAAAAATGTCCAAAGTAGCTAGCAAATAATTAGGCTTTTATCAACAGGATGCAAAACAGCAGAGAGTTGCGAAGCACTGGATTTCTTCCCCGACCCCCTCCCTACCCTCCTTAAGTCTAGTTATTGTAGTCCAGGAAACCACTAAATATTTAGTACTTGTGGGTGGATATTTTGGAGGGTCGTGGTTACAACTGCCCAGCATTTGACCATTTAAAGAATATGATCGTCTATAGCCAAGTTCTCCAATAGCATTCATGTGTGTTTACATAATACAAAACATCCCTATAACTCCGTGTCAAGCATAAAAAAAGCTATAAAAAGTTAGTTCTAACACATTCCCCCTAAACCATCGTGGCAGAGGCGCAGGCCTCACCCAAATCCGAGTCCCTTCAAGCTTAAGATGGTCTGAAAAAAGAAATCTCATGTACTTGGGTTGTTTTCTGAAGGCAGGGCGGGGGAGAAACAGCCGAGCTGAAAACATGCAAGTTACATCCGTCTCATCCAGAACCACTTGACTTCAGGCAGCATTTTTTGTTTCCCCCCACCCAATCAACTAAAACGGTTTTCCAGTATACAAACGCAGTGATTTATTGGGCTGAGAAAGGGACTGCTGGATCTCCCCCAAGCTCGGCTCCTGCCTCCGCCGCGGATCCCGTCTGCCCAGGACACGGCACGTCTCTCGCCCGGGCTCCGGATCCGTGGACGGGGACTCGCAAGAATCCAACATCTCTGCCCGGGAAGCAAGTTCAGCTCACATAAACAAGCGACTTCCTCACACTCCTCCGCTCGCGCCAGCGGCCGCGCGTCCCCGTTACACGCGCCCCGTGTCATCCCACTCCTGCTTTTCCTTCCGTGTCCCCACATCTAGCCCTCGACACCCCTCGCCCTGCCAGGAGGAGCCGGACGCTTCAGCCCACGGCCGCCCGCCCGTCTCCTGCCCTCGGGCCTAGCCCACCTGTGCAGCCCGCACCTGCAGCCCAGCCCAGCCCAGCCCGAGCAGCCAGGGCCCCAGCCCCCACTGCAGCAGGGCAGCTGGACCAGCCCCAGGGACGAAGCGGCAGGAAGGAGAAGGACCAGGGGCAGCGGGCTGTGCCCAAAGCATCCCCCGGGGAGCTCTCCCCGCCACGTGCCCGCCACCGGGAGGATGCCCGTCCTACCTGCTCAGCAGCCACCCGGCGCTGCCATGCTCCCGCCCGCCCCGCGCCGCGCGCCGCCCGCACACATGCTGACTGCGCCCGCCGCCGCGCTCCGCGCCCGCTTATATGTGCGCGCCGGGCGCCTGGGTAATGTAGTCCCGCCGCGCCGCCCCGCCCCGCCCCGCCCCGCCGCACCACGGCACCCCCCACCCCATCACGTACAGCTGGCACCGGCACCAGGAGACCCCCCCCCCCCTCCAGCCGTGTCCCTCTAAGTGTAACCAGAAGTCCTCCCAGGTGTGGCTGCCACTGGCACCAGCAGACCCCCCAGCAGTGCCCCTCCAGGTATAGCTGGCACTGGCACTAGACCCCCCCCAGCAGTGCCCCCCTCCCCAAAAATAGCTGGCATTAGCACCAGAAGACAACCCAGCCATGTCCTCCAAGGTATAGTTGCGTACTGGCACCAGAAGACTCCTCAACAGTGTCCCCCCAGATGTAACCAAAAGACCCTCTCAGCAGTGTCCCCCCAGGTATCACTGGCACTGGCACTAGAAACCCCCCTCAGGAGTGCCCCCCCCCCAAAAAATAGCTGGCATTGGCACCAGAAGACAACCCAGCCATGTCCTCCAAGGTATAGCTGCGCACTGGCACCGGAAGACCCCTCAACAGTGTCCCCCCAGATGTAACCAAAAGACCCCCTCAGCAGTGTCCCCCCAGGTATCACTGGCACTGGCACCAGAAGACCCCCCCAGCAGTGTTTCCCCAAGTGCAACCAAAAGACCCCGCAGCAGTGTCCCCCCAGGTACAACCAGAGGACCCCCCAGCATTGCCCCCTCCCCGGTATAGCTGGCACTGGCACTAGACCCCCCCCCCAGCAGTGCCCCCCTCCCCAAAAATAGCTGGCATTAGCACCAGAAGACAACCCAGCCATGTCCTCCAAGGTATAGCTGCGCACTGGCACCAGAAGACTCCTCAACAGTGTCCCCCCAGATGTAACCAAAAGACCCTCTCAGCAGTGTCCCCCCAGGTATCACTGGCACTGGCACCAGAAGACCCCCCAGCAGTGTCCCCCCAGGTATAGCTGGCACTGGCACTAGAAACCCCCCTCAGGAGTGCCCCCCCCCAAAAAAAAAATAGCTGGCATTGGCACCAGAAGACAACCCAGCCATGTCCTCCAAGGTATAGCTGCACACTGGCACCAGAAGACCCCTCAACAGTGTCCCCCCAGATGTAACCAAAAGACCCCCTCAGCAGTGTCCCCCCAGGTATCGTTGGCACTGGCACCAGAAGACCCCCCCAGCAGTGTTTCCCCAAGTGCAACCAAAAGACCCCGCAGCAGTGTCCCCCCAGGTACAACCAGAGGACCCCCCAGCATTGCCCCCTCCCAGGTATAGCTGGCACTGGCACCAGAAGACCTCCCCCCAGCAGTGCCACCCCAAGTGTAACCAGAAGACCCCCCAGCAGTGCCCCCTCATGTATAGCTGGCACTGGCACTAGAAAATCCCCCCAGCAGTACCCCCCACCCCCAGAAATAGCTAACATTGGCACCACAAGACCCCCCCAGCAGTGTCTCTCCCCAGGAAAACCGGCATTGGCACCAGAAGATCCCCCCAGCTGTGTGCCTCCAGGTGTAACCAAAAGACCCCCCAGCAGTGTCTCGTCCCCCGCCCCCGCCAACCTCACCCCCAGGCGTGGCAGCCGACATTGGTACTAAAAATGTATCTATCCATCTGCGTGTGGTCCTGTGTCATGTGCGTGGGAGGGTCGGAGCGGTGGTGACGAAGCCCACAGCACCGTTGTCTGCCTGGGTGGGTTCCTGGCGTGCAGCTGGAGAGGCATCACAGCTGCCAGAGAGCTGGGCGGCAGAAAGGCGCGGTACCTGCTGGAGATGGGTGCTCTGCCATGGGGCACCATCTTGGGCAATCTTGGTCACCAGAGGATGTCCCCACCACTCCCGCATTGGTAGGAGCCAAAGGGCAATGGCTCAGGAGCAGTGCTGCAGAGGCAGCCTGCAAGGGTAACACCAGGCTTCAGACTAGCGTGGCTCGCTCTGTCTCATATGAGAAGCAGCAGCAGGGCGTTGAGGTTAGTTCCTCGGCAGGACTTCTTCAATTGGCCCAGCTCTAAGAACAAGGTCCTCGTGGTCTTTCAGCTTCCAGGGTCGTCCTTGCATCTGAAAAGCGATCTCTAGTGTTTGTGCCTCACACAGCCTTACCAGTAAATGAAGATTCTGCGGGCCAGATTGGACTGACGGGGACACCGGTATGACCACATCTTTTCCCCCTTACATCACATAGGTGGGAGCAGAATGGCCTTGGAGCTAGAGGTTATACCGTGTCTACTCCAGAAAGTGATGCAACCATCTATCTGACAGCTTACAACAGGTGCTGTGGCCCTGTCACCAGTACTGTGCATCTTTCTGCTGTGTCCTCGTTACATATAGTTTAATTGTGAAAACAATAATGCAGGTCTCACAGTGTCCGGTCCCTTCTCCCATCCCTTTCCAATGCAATGAATTGCCAGTTACTTGTGCAGTGTGGAAGCTGCTTGGGGCCAGCACCCCACAATTTTACTCTGTGTGCATTAACATGCTGTGCGTGCACAAATTTTGCTGGCTGTTGCAAGCAGTCACTGACCAGCTGAAACATTTCTAAGCAGGAGTAGCAAGCATTGTGACTCAGATGTGATCCAACAGTGGTCACATAACTTTTAGATGAGGAATGCCACAATTCTGGAGTTGTGCGCCAAGCTCAGCCCAGCTCTGTAGTTCAGAAACACCACAGTGAGAGCTGCTTGGACTGGAAAAATGGGTGGTGATTGCACTCAGGACCATGTAACCGTGGTCTGCTACTGTTCAGTGAGCAATTACTTCCAGGTTGGAAAGTCCATGCTGGTGGTTTTTAGGTGTGCAAAGCCATCCAGTGTTCCCTGGTGCATAGGGCTGTGACTGGTAACTGTGCAGGAAAAAACAGGGATTTGGAGAACTGGGATGGATACTACATGGGACTAATAGCCTGATTCTCCTGCCCTTCATGAATCTTCCCTCTCTGCACATATTCAGGAAGCTATTCAAGGTTATTCAGGTGCTGTTGGATCATTGGGAAAAGTTACTGACATTAATGCTAGTTCAGGGGTAAGCTACCCCTGACATGCATTCAAAGGCTTTTTGCTTGGCATGCATGCCTGGGGCAGACAGAGGGTGCCACGAGGGGCTGGATCCTTGTTGTGACAACGCAGCCCTGAGGTGCGCGTGCACCCATCGCCAGCAACGAGCCAAGCTGGGGCTCTGCAGACCCCAGTACAGCTGCTAGCAGCCTCCAATCGCTTCCTGCGAGCAGCCTGGGCTCTGCGGTAGGCATCAGTGGTCTGCCCAGAGCCTGGGCTGATTGTGGCAGGCAGCCAGGAGGCTGCAAGCAGCTGCACCAGGGTCCACAGAGCCCTGGTCTAACTCGTTGCCGGCAGTGTGTGCATGCACACCTCGGGGCAAATGATGGGGAAGGGGCTGGGGCTGCGCAGCCACAACAAGGATCAGGCCCCCCTCCTGGCTGCTCTGCCATCTGCCCCCAGCACGCCAACACCTTACAAATTGAGGCTGTGGGTGTTTTTGGCACTTGTCCCAAAAACATTGCCAACCCCTCTGCTAGCTGGTCAGGGAAAGTGCCTTGTGCTCATGCCTTCAGGAGCAGAGGATTTTACCAAACGATGCAAACAAAGCATTCTTCCTTCATAAGCACATTGCTATTGATAGCATTGATACTGGGGGACTTGGCAAAGCTAGTGATTTAAGGAAGGATTCAGCTGCTTTCAAAACAAGTACAGAATGGCTCTTGAATATTCTTCTGGTCTACTGGATGGACACTACCAGTGCCTCATGACTAGGCTGGTCCTCGATGAGTTAAATATTCCTAGCATCACTGTGTGTGCTGAGTACTGCACAGGAGAAGGCCTCACCAGGTAAGTGGTCTCTTGAATCTGAACCACCAAACAATCACCAAGAAAACCAAACCATCTGCATTCCCAAGGGGCAGTGGACCAGAATCCACTGGACTCATTTGGCTGATAGGGGCCTTAAGTCTTGGAGTGCGTATTTCATTTTCCTTGTTTTTTACTATGTGCAGTTTAGAAGAATGATAATGGCATGTAAACAACCACTATACAAACCTTCCATCATACCTTCTCTGTGCGGAAGGGGGCATGGTGCATCATTTCTCAATAAATCAACTGTTAAGAGTAATAAACACCTTAACTCATGCAATTAAAATGAGAAAGAAAATGGAATCATTCAGTGCAAACAAGGGCAGTCACTGCACAATCTGTGTGCTAAGAACATGAAAAAAAACATGCCAAAAGCATCTTGCCAATGCTTTTGCCAGCCGCATTATGAACGCTTTTCAAATTGCACCCTGAAGGAAAGTGCAAGCTGCTTCGGGAGCAGGGAACACTCAGAGGCTTGTGAACATTTAGCCACAGTTTTCCTTGTTCTGTACAAGCTTGGTCTGGAATGGGCAAGGATGCAGATGATGCCTGTGCCTTGCATTGCCAGTGAGTATGTCTCTGCCAACATGGCACTGACCAGGGGACGCAGAGGAGGTGTGGAGGTGGTCCATTGGCACTTTTGTCAGACAAGATCTCAGTTTGTTACTTCAGAGTTGCTTGGTGAGCTCCCTCATACCCCTCTCTGTTCATCTCCTCCTGCGTCTGCTGCTTGTTCACTCCAGAACTTCATGCAGTCTCTCTAGCTCATGGTCTTGCTACTCTCTATTCTCTCTGTCTGCAGCGCCTGTGGGATGGAAGTGTTCAGAGAACATGTCACCCCTGTGTGGGACTCTTATTTCTTCTGCAGCCTCTCAGGAGCTGTGGAGATTGTGCCTCTCAAGGACTCTCCAGCTGAGGACACTAATAAGGGGACAGAGAGAGTGTTATAGTTACAATGGTAGTAAAAAGTGGTAGTGAGAGCTCCCTATAATCTTTTCCTTTAAAAGTCTTACGGACACTATGCAGAGGGCTAGGCTTCTTTCTGGACATGTACTTTAGGACTATTGTACATCTGCACTAACAGCAGAGGTGGGCAATAATTTGGGCTGGAGGGCCACTTCAGGAGTTTTGGTGAGTTACTGGGGGCAATGGGATGCTGACCCAGTTTCGTCCCCTGGCATGGCTGTTTACACTGCCTGGTGCTCACAGATCCAGCACCCATTGCGGGGATGTGTGAGGAACAGATTGCAGCTCTGCCCTTGGTCCCAGCCCTGTGCTGTCACTGCCCCATGATCCCAGTCCCAGTCCCGTCCTGCTCTGAGATGCCGCTCTCTGCCCAAAGCCCAATCCCACCCACCTGGCTAAGCACACCCTTCCTGCAAGGGTCCCAGGCCAGTCTCCATGCAGACTTTGCCCACTGCCTGCTCCATCCAGTGCTCCAGTGGGTGCAGGGTGGACAGGCTGCATTACCTGGGCAGCAGAACTGGTTCCAGCAGCAGAGACACTGACAGTGGCAGCCAGAAGTGTGAAGGCAGAGCGAATGGCTGCCGGGAAGCCGAGTCTGGCTGCTGCGCCACCTTCACCCAGCCCTGTGGGCTATAGCTCTCAGCGTGCCTGTAAGCCATGCAAGGGGATAGGGCGGGCTGTGCTCCATGCCAGGTGGCACCTCTGTGCCTGCAGGTGGTGGGGCCAGCTGCACACACCACAGCCTGGGCTGCTTCCCGCACCTGGGCTAGACAGGGCCAAGGGACCTGCTGCAGACCAAACAGAATCGGTTGGCAGACTGGATCTGGCCCACAGGCCGGATCTTGCCCATCCTGACTTACAGTGTGTTAAATGGTGCTCTTAGATTCCCATAACATGAAAGAGAGGAGAATTGGTGGAGAGGGTCCCAGGTTATGTGTGTAGGAACGATGTACTAAATGTTGATAATATTATTGCATGCAATGGTGGCTATGGATGGGATATTACTCAGGAGCAGTGATTCTCACCCAGGGTACCCCAAGATCCTCTTACGTACGCACGCTTCACAAAATAGGAATCCATAGCGTCAGAAACATTCTGCCCTGCTGTGTGGGCTTTTGGAGTTCTTTGCAACAGAAGCATTGCTCTATTATTTTTCCACAGTCAAAAAATGAGTGAAAGCTAAAAGGTGGTATTTTCCAAGGAGGGTCCTGAATCTAAGAAGGCTAGGAACCACCGCTCTGGAGGATGAACAAGGCCAAGAGAAGATGGCAAGTTTCAGGTAGCTCAGAGTCAGCCTGAGTCAGATGGAACTGGGGGAAACATATAGCAGAGGGCAATATGAATGCATCTTATAGTAGAAGAGATAAAACCCATCCTTCCTAGAAATCTCAAGGAAATGCTTCAAGCCTAACAGATAAAAAATGTTACAGAGATTGTCTACAGGGGATAAAATGGATGTCTGAGTACAGGTGAACCAGATACTTCATAAGGAACTGAAGGGTTAAAAAGACATCTTTTTTTCCTCTTCCTCTTCTTTTACCTCTTTCTGAGCACATCATGGGAGCGATTAATTTGGGAACAGGGAACCATCTTTACATTTTGGCAATGATTTTCCTTGGGGCAGGGAGAGGAAATCTCGCTGGCAAACAGGGGACCTTCAGCTAGAAAGCCCTTCAAATACTGTAAGAATCTACTTATGTTTTCTGATGGTTCTCAGCTACACAGATCAGTCCTTTGCTCGTTCTGCGGTAACATGGCTTTCTAATATGTTACAGTTAGAAGTCTTCCTGTTGCTAATATTAGCTTATTGGATCACTAATAGATGGCTATAAATTAAAATGGCTACACTAAAAGTCTACCTTCAGGGTTTTCTGAAATCAACACACTCACCTTATCCTTCCAGCCATTGCACCATTGCACTCTGGACACTCATCAACTGGCAAGACCAAATACAGCAGATCTAGTGACTATAAAAGTTTCTTAACTGACCATAAATACATTATCCTTCACGAGTATGCCATCTATTCAGTTTGGCAGCCCTTCGAGCTTCCGTGAAAGGCTGGCTGTCCCTGCCCTTACATACTGTTTGAAGTAGCATTGGATTTCTAATTTGTTGCATCTTGAAAACAACGTATGCAGGTGGTTCTCCTTGAGGTCTCAAATCCACATTTAAAACTTGATGCAGTCACTCTGCGAGGCTACTCCATCCACTTCTAATAAAGAGCACTCAGGGTTGGCGTCTCTGAGATGGGGAGCAGGGTTCGCTCTCAATTTAGATCACACATGGCATATAACAAGGACCTAACTTCAACATAGGTGATCCAGAGGTACATGCAATGGAGGGACTGTGGAAGTGCAAGGAACAATCAGGAACTTGCAGAAGAAACATTGTAAATAGCATTACACGGAAGTGCCATTTCAGCCTTGTGCGAGGGGTATGTAGAGTGGCCATCATAGAGGACAGTCCAGCTGCCTTCTATCCTCTATTGATACAAAACCAGATGCCTTTATGTTCTCTACTTTTCTCTTGAAAAATAGAAGACATAAAGGCGTCTGGGTTTTGTATCAAGAGAGGACAGAGGACAGAGTAGCAGAAAACCAGAATGTCCTCTATGATGGCCACGCTAGGGGTATGTGTTACACTCAGTAACCTGTATATGTTGAGGCTTGAAAAAGAGGCCTGGTACAAATAACACTAGAAGTATGACTTTTACCATTACATCACTCTGCTGTCTTATATCTACTTTGAACTTGATTCTAGGCCTTCAATATCATATGGTATGTGAATTCAGGACTCATGAAAGAGGAAGGTTACTTATAATTGAAACCTTGTTTGCTGAGAACAACGCAACTTTCTCTCTGCTACCCTGCCTGCCATTAACTCTGACTTGTAAGCATCATATTAGTCATAAGAAATTAAAAAAGCAACCTCAGTGGCTCAAATACCTTCTGTTTGCTACTTTTGATTAGCTGCATCAGTAGCAGCCACGGGAGAAGTGTTCATGTAAACAGAGTTCCAGGAGGCTGCCAGGACTTTAAAGACCAAAATATCTAATCTTGCTCACTATGGCATGGTGGTCAAAATGCTCCCACCACCAGGCCCTTATCAGTGCCAGCACTCTGGTCAGTATTACCACAGCGGAAGTGAAGCAGTTATAGCCATGGTGGATAGTTGTAGGTAGGCAAGAAGGCTCAACGTCGGCATTTGGGTTCATGCAGCTGAGAGTTGTGCTTCCACTCAGCGTCTCTAGGTTTTCCATGGAAGACCTCCACCAAGACCAGCTTTGACATCCTTGTTTTTTTCCGGAATGAACAAACAGATGGACAAAAAGCTTTTCAGTTTTTAATTTCTATAGCATAAAGAAGCAAAACCAGGCTTTTACCTCTTCTCAAAGTCCCTTTAATCTGTCAAATGCTGGGAGGGCCATACACTATTGTAGGAAGTAGCCCAGTAAAGTCATTGTGACTATTCATTTAGCGAGCTACTACTCACTTTGCGTACAAGGGAGGCACCGTTAAGCTTGCAGTGGAAAAAGTTGGTTGTCTCTGAATCTGTTGAGAGCAGAGTCATTATTAATAAATGAAATCAGCAAAAAAGACCCTGGCAGCCTCAGTGCTTCAAAGCTAAAGCCAGTTTTTTTTTTTCAGAACTGAACTGTATTTTGTCCCTGTTGAATCCAGCCCTTGGAGGGAGCAGTGGCGCTCCAATCTATTCCATGGAGGTG
The DNA here is from genome assembly GCF_030867095.1 of Alligator mississippiensis. Classification (NCBI taxonomy): domain Eukaryota; kingdom Metazoa; phylum Chordata; order Crocodylia; family Alligatoridae; genus Alligator; species Alligator mississippiensis. Next base: position 11,698,150 of record NC_081835.1, on the reverse strand, counting down.
CAGAAAAACTGCATAAAAGCATTTTGAAAACGAAGGAACGAGAACAAAGGAGCAGGATACACCACAGATACGTCCCTATTCTTAGGGTAAGAACTGGTTTGCTGGAACCCCACAATGACACTTAAATAGCGTGGTCTTAAGAAGGGGAAATTACTCAGCTGATTGTTTTAACTTCTATGGTTATCAGAATTCCTCAGTGTGCCATTTTCCTGCAATTTGCATTGGGCTGCTAATAGGGAGGAAGAGAGTGAGTTGGGGGTAATTCCTTTGCATTTTAATGGACGCAATGGGTAACAATCATTCCTGTAAATAATAAGAACGTTTATAGTTTCTGACTCCAAAAGCAGCACGCGCGGCTTTGTTTGATACTTAAATTTGTGTTCATTTGTGTGTTCTTCACTCTGTTCCTTTTTTTAAGTGCATCACAGGGCAAAAGGGACCCATGATAGATAAACTGGAAAGCATGGATATGAAGACTCCCAGCACTGTCATTTTAACGTGGAGGAAATGTTCAGGCTAGGAAATTAAATCTAGTAGGGTTCCAAATGATAAAGGCAATACAAAATTCTTCCTTCTTCTTTCAAACGACTAATGGGTCTAATCTGTTCAGATCAAGATGGTAGTAAATGTTTTCAACTGAACTCGTGAAGATTTGTTCTACTTTCCTAATCCACCCCCCCAAAAAAAAAAATCTCTCCGTGGGTTCATCCATGGATAGACAAGGATGGCTAATCAAGTCCTGAATGGGTTAGATCCTGCCTTGGAGTACCTGCCCTGCTTGCACACTGGTCTGTATGGCAATAAGGATCCAACTCCCTTTGCCTCTGAGTGAGCTAAAAGAAGCTTGGATCAATGCTACAGGAGTAAGCAGGCACCATGCACCTGCTACTCCCCCAGCTCTCTAGCGGGAAGAGAAGAAGTGGGTTGAGTCTTGGCTCTGATCTCAAAGCACTAGCCAGCACAGCTGAGCTGGCATGGAGTGGGATAGCAATTTGCTTGCTCATAGCAGGCAACAAATTACTACCTTTCCCTTACATGAAGAGGGGCAAGGAACTGTGCCTGAGATGGCTTATGAGACAGCATACCAACATGATTCCTCACATAGGGGACCTGCAGCAAGGAGCAGATGCTGTAGAGGAGGAGATAGGGTACATGTAGAGTGAGCCATCCCTGGTTGCAATGGGCAACTTGACTACTTCCTTGGCTCTAAGCCATGACTCTGAAAGGTTTTGGCTTCCTCATCCCCCATGAACAACGATGCTTAGGATCCTGGAGGCCTACATCCCCTCTTTCACCTTGGACCCTGCAACTTTCTTGCTCGACATGGCGATCTAACCCCTTCTCCCACTGAAATCAGTACGTGCTCTGCCATTGATTTCAGCAGAAACGGAGCCAGACCATTCATTGGGACTTACAGCTGTATCTTGGATGAGACTCAGAGGATAGCATTCATTATGTAGCCACTCCTCTTTAGAGCTGCTGTTTCTTAGATTTGCTTTAAAAGAAAAAAAAAAAGGGAGGTGGAAGTCTAGTCAGTCTGAGGCATGTGGTCCCAGAGCCATTCCCAGAACATTTACATTGGCAAAGAAAGCATTTCCCTAATGTAATTAATACATGTAATGATAGTGCTTAGCATTTCACAGTGATTTTTGTCCGTGTCTCTGAAAGCACTTTGCAGAGGAGCATAAGTATCATTGTTTCCAGTTGAGGTGCGGAGATAGATGCAAACTGACTCATTCAAGGCCATGTTGCAAACTAGGACCAAAGGGAGGAAGAGAACTCAGCAATCTGGCTACATGGGAGCATTCAGGAAAGCTAAGGCAAAACAGCTAACGGTGTGATGCTCACGTGGGTTAACCAGTTGCAGAGGCGGCTTTATAGCTATGGCTCCTGGAGCATGTTGTCTTTACTGTTAAAAGGCAAACTCCCCACAACCGTTTGTGCATTTTACACAGTTGCTGCTAGAGGAAAGTAACACTCAATGCATGTCCCCAGGAGATATTTGTATATTTTGCCCCACTGTTTCCAAAAGAGCTGGCAAATGAACCTATTCTCGTGAGTCCTCACATTTTCAGCATAATTACTCCAGCACCATCCTAATTTGGCTCTTCCTGTGGTCTAAACATAGTCTAATAGCGTAATTAGCCAAACATCCAGTGACCCCCAAGGCACAGCATTTGATGTCCACTAGGCCCAGAGCTAGATCACTCCCAGCTACACAGCCTCTGAATTTTCCAGTGTTTTCCCTGAGGAGTGAGAACAGGAAACAAGGAGGTTAAGGTCACAGGATTTTATTTCTGGAGAGGTGACAAAGTAGATACAAAATTTCATAAAGGACAGCTTAGATATGGCTTTCTAATAAATCCAATTAAACTGTACAGTGATGAAACGCACCCAGAGTCCAGAGCATATGGATGATGTCCAGAGGATATGATGTCCCTGCATATGGGCCGGTCCTTCTGTTTTATTTTGGTCTTGTTTATTTCAGCGCAAACAGCTATTTTTAGAAGACTGTACAACAAACCTCCAATGGCAGAGACTCCAGCAAAGAAGCTATTGCCAGATGAAAGCTGCAGCCTCGTCAGGGTGCTCGTGCCTGGCAATGAGCCTTTGCCTTCGCCTTCTCTCCTCCAGCCATTGACGCTCCCTCTGCCCGCTCATTCATCCCAAAAAATGCCCTGCCCGCGGGCCTATCAGAGGTCCAGGAAGGGAAACCAGCACTGTTAACAAGACAAGCCGTCTTGCAACATACAACACGTCTGGCATCAATCCAGATCCTGGGAATTGCACTGTTGTTTTTAATGGGTTTTGGGGTTTAACACACACCCATGCACCTGGTCAGGGACCGCAGCAGGCAGCTCAGCCGGGGCTAATCATCTAGGCCACTGGTTTCCAACCTTTTTTTATTTGCAGACCCCTAAACATTTTTCAAATGGAGGTGCAGAGTGCTGTGAATTGGAACTGTGGCTGTTCACATACTTTTGAATGATCATAGTCATGTTTTGCAGACCTCTCAGACTGCAACTCCAGGGGTCCATGGACCACAACCACTGCTTGGCAGTCACCTCCGTCTTGGGCGTGGGCATGAATGATTGGTGCCTCCTGAGACTGGGGGGGCACCATTTGTAGTCTGTGGTGAGTGGAATCCACCCGCAGACGCTGGCAGCGGTGTCAGTGGCAGGACGAAAGGATGGTGAGCAGCAAGCAGGGACTGCCCATAGATGCTGGCGGCATTGTTGGAGCTGGCAAGTGGCGAGCGGGGACCACCCACAGATGCCAGCAGTAGTGTGGGCGGCAGCGAGTGGGGACCGCCCACGGGCGCTGGCAGCAGTGTTAGCAGTGGAAGTGAGGGCTGGTGACCACTCACAGACATGGGCTGCAACTTTGGTGGCAAGGGGTGACCGCCCGCAGAAGCTGGCGTGGCTTCTGCGGCGGCCAATCTTAGCGGGGACACATCCCCCCCCCATGCATCGCCTATGGGTCTGGGGCTGATGAGCTCTGCCCCAGCTAGATGCCCAGCTGGCTCCTGGCTTCCTGTTTCCTGACCCTGCTGGCTCTGTTCTCCGTGGATCATTCCTTGTACTTGGTAACTTGGCCCCTGCCCCTAGCCTGGGTTGTTGACTCTGCCCCCAGATTTCCCTCTGCAGGGGGGCATCGGGCTGCTGGACTCGGCCTGGTTTCTGTTTGACCAGACCTCCGACGTGTGGTTCCAGGCGCGTCCCTGAGTGCCAGGCAAGCTGTGCTCCGCCGTGGCACGTGGTGGCTGGAAGATCTTGGCCCCCGGTGAGCATGGCCTAGGCTTGTCAACTCCATTTAAATCTATTGCAGGGGGCTTCATCACACGGCAGTGGCGATGCTTAGGGGGCGCACGTGGGTGCATGTGCACCCCCTGCAAAAAGTGCCGCTGACGCTGCCTGTGGGCGGTCACCGCTCGCCGCCCCCTCTCACTGCCGACACCGCCTGCGGGCAGTCCCCGATCGCCACCGCTGCGAATGGTCAGCACCGCCACTCGGCACCTGCCACCTGACACCTCCGCCATATCCCCCCAGCCTCCGGGCCACGCGGCGTTCACATCACACGCCGTAATGACATTCATGACTTTACAACAGCAAGGCAAATGCACGTGATTATTAAATTAGAAAAACCCACCACACCGCTGTATACATTGGGTTTTAATTTCACTGTAATGAATGCCCTACCATTGACCTCCTGGGTGACTCTTCGCCTCTCCTGGAGATTTACAGCCGAGTCCTGGGCAGGGAAACAGAGGCCTTGGGAAGGCGACAGGTGGTAGGGCATAACCCTCACCCCCAGGGCACGGCGGACGGGGAGGCGCACAGCGGGTGCCGGCCCTTTAAGAGCGGCGCCGGGTCAGCTGACTCCTAGTCACGTGGCTTCAACGCCAACATGGCCGCGCCCAGGGCGGCGCGGGGCTCTGTGGCTGCGGCGCTGCTGCTGCTGGGCCTGGCGCTGTGCGTGGCGGCGAGCGAGGCCGGCGGGGCCTGTGGCTGCAGCGCGGACCGGGCGGCGACGGCGACGGCAGCAGCAGCGGCAGTGCGGCGCTACTCCCCGGAGGCCAACGCGCAGCGCCCCGGGCGCGGCCAGGTGCGGATGCCCCGCGGTCTGAGGTGTCCCCCAGCGCCTCGCCTCTCCGGGACGGGAAGGGTCTGGGCGGCCTCAGGACTGGCGGGAGACGGGGACGGGCCTGCTGGTCCGCTCCATCACCGCCTAGAAGGCGGGCGGGAGTGGAGGCCCCTGAGGAAGCAGCAGTAGTTCACGTCTTGGGTCAAAAAAAGGCCGGTGATGGGAGTGATGGTCACGGGTTGGGAGAGGCAGCGGGCCCCAGGAGCCAGTGAGACTCCACCTGCAGATGTGAGTGGCCGCAGGGCTGGGAAACGGCCCTAGGGGTCACTTTGCCCCCAGCCAAAGCCTCCTTCCTGGTTGGACGCGGCGCGGAAAGGCTGAAGGAGCAACCCAGGCGGTGGGCGCGACGTCCGCTGCTGCCTAGAGTGGTAGGGGCGAGCGAAGAGCTCTTGAGCGCAGGTGGCTGCAGGTGTGTGGGGTGTCTTCCTGGCTCTGGTTCTTTATAGCCAGAAAACCGTTTCCAAATGCACCCATCTAACCATGGGATTATTTTTATTTTCTTGACGTGCTTATTGTCTGTGTGCTGTCAAACAACATAATGGTGAGGTTTTGCCTGTGAGGACGTGCGGTTGGGAAGTTTTGTGAGTTGGGTGTGTGTAGGTCAACGAAAATGCATGTTTCTGTGTCAGCAGGCTCTTAGTCATGGTCTTTTTAGGAGTAGGGAAGAGATCAGTAGTTGATGGTAGCATGTAGGCTATGTGCCTTGATTGCAATACCCAGCCACAGGTATTCATTTGGCTCAAATATTAAGGGTTCAAGAGCTCTGTAGTGACCCGATTCCTACTGAAGGTTGAGGATGTATTTCTAGCTGCTAAATGGGATTACGTGTAGTCTGGAGAGAGAGAAATGTGAACCGCTTTGATTAAAGCGGGGAAGGCGTGGCTTGCTGCTGTAATTGGGAAACAAGGGTGTCCACTTCATGAAACAGAAACTGGGTTTTGAAAGGATGACAAACAACTTATTTGCAGAGCTTAAATCTACTCGCGGACTGCACTGTGTTGGGTTGTCATCGGCTCATACAACTTTGAGTTTCCAAAACACTAGGTGTTCACGTGGGTATTTGGTGCCAAATCATCAACTGCAGAAACTTCAGTAACTCAGCTGACTTCACTGGAGCTGAGATAACATAGACTGGATCCCTAACCATTCACTCCCAGTCTCAGAAGCTTGTCTGCATACGGAGGACTGCAAAACCCTCTCTGCAGGACTTCCTTCTGCCAGAAACTCAAATATGCTTATTAGCCATGTGGTTAGATGTGCAGTTCTGTGGTTATGACTAGAGCCAGGAGAGGTATCGCCAACGGTGCCTTCAGAAAGTCCTCCACACCAAATGGGGAAGATCACCACACAAACGCCAGCATCCTTGCCGAAGTCAATGTTACCAGCACAGTGTCGGTGAGTTCAGTGAAGCTGTGATTGAGAATCACCAACACTGTGCTGGTAATGTTGACTTCAGCAAGGATGCTGGCATTTGTGTGGTGATCCTCACAGTGGAGGCACTGTCCCTGTTTGATTCTCCACATCAAATGGGAAGACTTTCTGGAGCCCTCCAGGCTCTACAGATGACCATAGAACTGCACATCTAATCGCGTGGCTAATGAGAATATTTGAGTTTCTGAATCTTGAGATATGGGGCAGGAGGAAGTCCCGTGGAGAGGGTTTCACAGTTCTCTGTGTGCACACAATCTTCTGAGCCTGCGAGTGAATAGTTAGGGACATAGATCTCATATGCAGAGGTAGGAACAGAATTAAAACTGGGGACTAGACCTACTCATAGCTCCTCCTGTATGGCATTTCTGTGGAGGAACTGGGGCTATGTTAAGGGTTGACTGGTATAGAGCTAAATTAACTGACTGGAGAGCTCTGGAGGGTGTCTAAAGTATCACACACACTTCGTGTAGAATTCAGAAAAAAATGTCTGTTTAGACACTTTAATCATTAGGTACTTAATCATTTTGTTTCTTGAGAGTATTTTATTATTGAAAGTGCTTCCATGACTGAATGAATTTGGCTGCTGCTTGTCAGCTGTGTAGAGTAAACTGGGATCTGTGAGATGTGAGTATTGTCATATTGTGGATTCAGATGAACAGTAAGTACCAGGAAGAAGGCATCTCAAGCTACTGCAGTCCTCATGAAAATGAGGCACTTGAATATGCATGTCATCTCTGACAGATTCCCATGTTGATGGATTAGATTGCCATTGGTTGAAAATGTGGCTCTTCAGTATTTTAATACTGACCTCTTTGCTGCTGGAATGTGCAGCTGTTCTGGTGACATCTTCCTGTAGAGCAGGGGTTGGCAAAACAAGGCCTTCCAGATGATTTTTTTTTTGTCCATCTGACCACAGGCAGTGCCTACCAGTTCACTGTATCTGGCTTGGCTCTGGGCTGCCCCTGCTGTGCTCTCATGGGGCTGAGCCCTGCTTACTCCTGCATGGGCAGCGCATGCTGTGCTCCCACTCTTGTCTGTGGGATGGCCCTGACTTGGCCCTGCAGGTAGGGAAGTGGCAGTGGTGGTGGGCAGGTGGAGAGAGGGGAGGGTGTGGGGGCAATGGGCAGGTGGGAAGGCAGGGAAGGGGTGGGGGAAGAGTGGCAGTGGTGGTGGCTGTGGAGAGGCTGGGGGAGTGCATGGCCCGCACCATTGTGCCGGGTGTCTCCCTTAATATACCAAGGGACTTGGGTGGGAGAGGGGACTGCCTAGTGTAAGCCTGTGGTCGTGAAGTTTGGGGTAATAGTGTTGTCAGTACTACAGATGTTTTTCTCCACTCAGTTATTCTAGTTGTCTACCGATTGTAAAGCCACTGTGTGGGGGGGCAAACTGGTGTTACTGGGTTGTCAGCCAATTCTTGTATTTATCTTGCAACATGTCTGTTTAGCCATGCCTTTAGTTTGGCTTTGTATGGACAGCTCATCCTTCTAAACTCTTTTGTTTTTTTTTTCTGTTTAATTTATCTCATTTGAGATACGATGCCCAGGACTGAATGTGTTATTCTAGGGGAGGCTATTTGGAACCAGTTTTCTTTGTCTTCGTTTTATTTATCATTGACAATTTTAATAAGCAACCTATTGATTCATTGTGAAGGCAAAATGAAACGACAGAGCATAAATCTAAATGAACTGCTGTCTGTGGTATAGAAAACCTTGAATACCTCTAATAGAAAGTGGGTATTCCCTAATAGTCCTACAGACTCTCATTATGGGGTAGGAAGAGTATAAAACGCATCAGTTTTTGGTGATCTTTCTTCTTTTTTAACAAAGAACCAGAGAAGATTCATTTGATCTTTAAATTGACCTATTTAGAGCCGTAATATTTGTAACTTGAAAGCTTCATGTTCATCAAAATAAAAGCAAGGTTATTCCTGTGATCATTCTTTAAGCTTTGTGGGGAAAGAGAACCACTGTAGTTATGACTCTTTATTTCTCATCTGCTACTCTGTAGCTTTATCTGTATAATGTAGGGCTGTCAAATATCCAGCCTACGGGGCTGTATGGTCCAGCCCATGCATGGGTTGCTAGACCAATCTTTGCGTGCTGGTCCTGAACCTGGCCCGCCCCAGCCCAGCCCTGCAGCATGTGGGCTGGACCTGGCACTGTGCGCTCTGCAGGCAGTACAGGGGTTAATCTGGCGCACATGCTGCATATGTTACCTGTTGGACTGGCCCTGCATGCAGGCTCTGGTCCCGGTCTGCATTGGTCCATACCAGAACCAATCTGGCAGGGCTCCACATGCAACGCATGTCTGTGCTCCCTAGCCCCGCATGACACACATAGCATCTACCAGCCTCAGGGCTGCACATGACATGGTGTCTCGTCCCAGTCTGGCCTGCAGACTGGCCTGGTGACCCTTGGGGGGTCGGGGGGGGGGGGGGAATGCAAATGAGTTTGACAGCCCTGGTGCAATGAATACTATATAGTCTGATATTTTTCCTATTTCTTTGTGCTTCTGGTAGGATCTTGGTCACTTAAACTGAAGTGAAACTTTCTCTTTGGGATTAAGATCCAGTAGAGAGAATATACATAGAGTGCAAACTGGTCTTCAAAGAGAGTTCCAATACACATTTTACTTTCTGAGCAGTAAAGGAAACTTATGAGACACAAATTTAATCAAAGTGCTCAGAAAACTTAAAAGGACCTCAGTGTTAATGAGATCTATGAAAATAATATTAGGTCAAATCTTCTGGAAAGGCCTGCAGTTATGTTGTTCAAAACAAGCAGGATATTACTGCCATCAGATAAAATTATATCTTGCTACTTTGATTTGCTATTGCATTCATATTCTTCTCTAAATAGGTATTTTTTAGAACCTACTTATTTTTAATTTGGAGGTGAACTGACTGAAACGTATTTTGTTCAAGAGTTGCCATCACAAAATTATTTCAAATGATAGAGTGGAGGATGAGTGAACTGAGTGGGTAGTGCCCAATTTAATGACAGCATCTAAATCCACTGGGGCCAAAGGGGATTGCAGCTGTTGGGAAAGGGAGGTGGGAGGGGAAGTACAAGGCTTTCTTTCTCCATCACTTTGGCATCTTGCAAATTTATAGTCTCTAATTTTGCTCCCTCTTAGATGTTTCCATGGAGGCAGTGAACTATATACTACAGAAAAATGATGTGTGTGTATGTGTGGGGGGAATTCCTCAAGTGCAGCCCACCCCAAGAAGTCCAAAATGGCTTCAGTCACCACCTTGATAATCCATAATATGTTTAAAAATAAGCTTCAGAGTCCTATGTAAAGCTCAAATGTACGTGTTGGGAACCCTGATCAAAATGTAAGGATTATGAATGTATGATCTCAAAAGCATCCAAGGAGGTTATAAAATTCTTTCTTTGACCTTGATATCTGAAGCAGGGCAGTTGTAACTCCAGCTGGGGCATTTACTAACTAACTAACTATATTTATTTATTTATTTATTTATTTATTTATTTATTTTTTAAGGTCATGCCCTTACTCATTGGTGTTTGGCATCCACTTCCTTATTTCTTAGAAGGGGATGCTTTTGGTTCATGGGGGGGGGGGGGGAGGCCTTTTGCCTTTAAAACTGGCTCTTCAAAGACACCTGGCTATTATTTTAATTTGCCCATCTTCCATCTTGCTATTCAGAAATGCTTCGAGTGTCAGCTCTTCCTGGGTTGTCTGTAATAAGGTGCACACAGCCTGCATCTGATGGTATCAGGATGGCATAACCTTTATCACCTGCCAGTGAAAGCAAAAGTTTCTCCCTGAATTCAGTTAGAAGGTTTTTAAACTGGGGAAAAAGAAAGATTTGGGGGCTCTAATTGAAAGGGAAATGACTCCTGCTTCATTGATCTTGGCTCAGCTCTCCCCTAGCTGCAAAGGCAGCCTGTTACAAGGTCCTGGTGGTTTGGGGATCATCCATCTTTTTATTGCTTGTAAACCTCATGCTTCTTGAGGGGCCTTGGGGATGACCCAACTCGTTTAACAGTGAGTGATAGGAACCTGTGTTTTGTTTTCTTTTTTTTTTGTTTTGTTTTTTCTTTCTCTCCAATAATGTAAAAACAAGAAGGGGGGGGGGGGGGGGGGAGACAGAAAGGAAGGGGTAAGGAGAGAGGGAAAAAGTGGGTTTTGTTTCCTTTAGAATTAGGCTGAAGCATTTAAGTCAATAGTCTGACTTAGGGTGAGGAATAACCTTGTCATTTCTCCCTTACTTCCTGAGGGTAAATTGACAGCCACGGGCCAGTCTTGCACAGCATAGAATATTAATTCCTTGCAAGCTTGCGGTTTACCTCCTGAGATGCAGAGATGTGGCACCTGAGTGATTGCAGAGCACCAGAATAACATGCACATCGGTTGGCAAATAAGAACCCACATATTGTCTGTTTGAACAGATATTCTGTGTGTTGCCCATCAAAAATACCCTGCTGCTTCCCAATTCCCAGGCTGCCTGTCTATATGGCAAGACTACTCCACAAAATAGAGATATTGGAGTCTTTCCTTCTGCAATGAGCAAGATGTGTGTGTTTTTTATTTATTTTCTACTACCTAAGGCTTCATGTGAAAGCAGTGCACTGAGATGTGTCTAGACTTCAGTAGGAGATCTGAACTGCCCGTGAGCTTGGAGCAAAGCAATTTGAGAACTGATTTATTTTGGAGCCCCCTCTACTTGCTTTTCAGCCTTTCACACATTTAAAATCTTAATAGCCTTGTATTTTATTGGGTGATGTTACACTGTGAAGGCAGCACTGTGAAAAGCCAGATCAGTCCTTCTTTCACTCTGCTAGGAGGAAAACCATGGCCAGCTCTTAATGTAGAAACAATTCCTGTTGTTTTCAGTCCCATCTGTTTCTATTGCAGATGGTCCCTATTCCAGCTGGAGTGTTCATGATGGGGACTGATGAACCTGAGATACGGCAGGACGGGGAGTGGCCTGCTAGAAGAGTTCGTGTTAACCTGTTCTACATGGATCAGTATGAAGTCAGCAACGCAGAGTTTGAGAAATTTGTGAATTCCACGGGCTATGTTACAGAGGTAAGGGGAAAGCGGTGGTAACTTCTCTTCTAATATAATGGCATTGCTAGGTGTATGTTGGTGAAACTCTTTTTGAAACTTCTTATGGTTTGTTTTCTGGGTTTGCTTGGGGGTTTCTGCATTCCAGATGCATGCTTTGCCTATTTTGGTGGGGAAAGGAAACACTTTTATTGCTTTTAAAGTCCCCTAGGAAGGAAGAGGCTCCACAAGGACCCACTGATTCCTGTGCTTAGAATGGGCCAAAGACAGCATGTACTTGACCATGGTTTAAACTCATGGCTGATACGACGTAATTTACCTCAATAGCATTAGATGAGGTAAGAACGGGTACTGTTGTGATTTGATATCTTGGTGTCTGTATTCATGCAGACTTCTTTGAGTGGGCACAGCAGCTGGAGCTGTGTGGGGGTGGTGTAGTTATAAATGTCTCCCAGTAGGGCTATTCTGTTCCAATACAGATGTGTACTGAGGCAGGCCAGTGCACTGGCCTGGGTTCATACTGGTAGTACACCTCTTGGTAAATCTCCTTGGTATAGTCAGGCTCTGAAAGACTCCTTAGCTGTGTGCTTTTAATACACTGTCTTAATATGTTGGAGGAGTTTTTAGACAGATGTTTAGACAGCTGGAGCGTCTTCAGGCTAGCTCCACGCAGCTGTGTGGTAGCAATCTGGACAATACATGCTTTGCTGCTTGGTATCCATCCCTTTATTAAGCAATAATAGTTGCTCTTAGCTTATTTGCAAGTACATTTAAATTATGGAAGTATGGCCTAAGCCTCTCCTACAAAGAGTAGTATATTGTTTCCAGCCAGTTCAAACAGCTGTAGTCAAGCATGTGCCTGACATTGTATAGACCTCTTAACTAAATGTTGTTCACTGCATCTTCACACCTGAGAGGAGGTAAACTAGCTCGGGATTGGATGTGATAGCCCTTCTGGTTTGAAGCTTAGCTAGAAAGCTGCTCACCTCCCTTCAGAAGAATCAGCTCATTTGTTAAGTTGTTGGTTCAGTAACTGTTAAGTGCCTGACTTCACAACCTAGGTGAATTCAAACAGGGCTTCATTGCAAATGGCTCCAGGGGTGGGTCTTTATACAATGGAGAGTTAAAAGTAGCAATCTCTGGGGTGAAAGCTGTACTTAAGTTTCAGGTGGAATGGCTACATGTGCCACTCTGCCCCCCCCCCCCCCCCCCCCCCCCCCCCCCCCCCCCCCCCCCCCGGCATGAAGCCTCCTTGTACACGGGATTTGGAAATGTGCTTGGAGCTAGGGTTAATAACACTGAATCTGCAGGGCTCTTGGGAAGTAACCGAGCTGGTGTCTGTAACAATGTTTGTCCCCATTACTGATTTATTGTGAGTAAACTGTACTGGCTTAATTGGTTTTCTTTCTTTTGTGAAAGGTAGAGTAGGCTCCAGTGATGTCTAGAAGTGATTATTTTCTGCAGCTTTCCATTTCTGCTCAGGTTGCAATCTGCAGAGGTTTCACACACCCTGTTAAATCCCAGCCACTTGTTTTTTCAACAAAAACTAAGGAACCTGCACTTGGTGAAGACTCTGTCCATATCAAGTTTAAGTTTTTCAGACTCTTTTCTAACTAAGAAACCATACGTGCTTGCTTTTCAAATAGGGAGGAAGGTTTTCCTTTTTTTGCTTGCCAAAATGAAAAGGTTGAAAGACTTCCCCCAAGCATTAAGACTTTGTTTAGTTATGGGCATCTTCAGTCCAAAAATGTCTTTCAGAGTTATGAATGCGTACATTGGAAAACCTTTTTGGAACTGTGATTCTAGTGAGCTATAATAAACTCAAGCAATGAATTGAAAGGCAAAAGTATTGAATCCTAGTAACCTGCTTTTATTTTTCTTATACACAAGCCAGGTAATAAAAAAACCCAACAAAAAAAAACGTTTTTGCCGTATAAGTTAATACTTTATTTCACAGATGCACAGCACAGCTTCTAACTTTTTCTGGAACCAGATTGGCTTTATGGATTAAGATATATTTGCTGAATATCAGGGTTAAATTTTAATAGGGTATTAATATATAGTATTTTCCTATTAAACTTTAATACATGAAGCTAGTGAGTGGTGAAGACAAATGTATCATGGCATTTAGTCCTTTTAGCATCATTTAACATAATGCATCCCTTTTAACCTTTCTTTAATGTTCATATGTACCACTGTGTTGATTGTTAAAAACAATTCGGAACAATTATACTTTCCCAATTGAGAGGAGTATGAGTGTTGGTAGAAGCTCTAAGAGCTGCCACTTCCTTCGCTGAATCAGTCAGTTTGCACTTCACATAAATGAGTGGTACAGAACAATAATATCCTAGGATAATTTGGCCTTTCGTGACCTGTACGTCTGTCATAGTATGCATACTCCAAATGCTTATTAGAAAGTGTATAAAACTGTCTTCACAGTTTCTTCTTTATTTTGGAAATTAAAAAGAAAACAAGACCAAAAACCCAGATGAATTTAGGCTTTTGAACGTTTTTGTTTCCTTCTAGGCAGAGAAATTTGGAGATTCCTTTGTGTTTGAGGGCATGCTGAGTGAACAAGTGAAAGCTGAAATCCAACAAGCAGTGAGTAATGGCTTTTTCCCATCTCCCCTTCCAACTGGTATAGAGCTTGCCTAGTGACCACAGACATGGAAGGAAGCTTTTAATATTTGCAACAATAATATTAAATTGTGCTATGTGCCTTAATTCTTTTACAAGAAAGTTGGGATCAGCAAAGAGGATTTGGGTTTCAGTAAAGCAATGAGAAGGACAATAGGCTTGGTGGTTTAATTGGTGCTGAGTCTTTGTGTACTATCTTTTCACCTCCAATGATCTTGGCTTCTGATGGGGAGTAATTTTTGCACCCATGGGATATCTGTATGCAAGTGCTTAGCACGCTGGAGCAGCCTCTAGTTGCAGTGCATTGGAGCAGACTCAATTAATCAAGTCTGCACTTCTACACCTTTACAAGAGTATTGGATCTGATGGATTAATTGAGTCAGCTGGAGCAAGCATAGTAATTACTGTGATCCAGCAGCCTCCTGCTTCTCATGTATCAGTGTCCCCATGCTTCAAAATGGTGGCTTGGGTGCTTGAACTAAAGTGTGTTCAAATTTTAGTTCAAGCACCGCCATTTTGAAGTGTGGGGACACTGATACACTAGACACTGACGCTTTAATTAGAATGGCTATCGGAGCTACTCTAAAGTACCACGCTTGCCTCCCCCTTTGCCCTGGAGCACATGTAAAAGTGAGCATGAGCACAGCCTTTAAAACTTCCTTGATACCATATGCGGGAAGCCTGGGTTCAGTAGTACTTTGGATGCATTTCACTACTAAAAAAGAGAGAGAGTGCGCTCTGGTCATGAACTGTGATCTTGTGGCATTAAGCACTAGTCATGTTCTTTGTCCCAAAGAACATTTTACATCTAGGTGCACATTGCAGAACCAGCCTGGATTATTCCTTATTCAGTCCCTATTGGGAAGAATTTTTAAGAGGGCTGGATAGAAACTGCAACAGGAGGTGATAAAAATAACTCCCATACATGAAATGGGGGTTTGGTGATCAAGGTGATCTAGAAATGCATACTTGTATGGGACTGGGAATCCTGGTCTCTTAGTCCTAGCTCTGTTCTAAATATAAGCCTGCACTTTTTTGAAGGGGGTCCTTAGTTTGTCCATCTGTAGTGGCTTGTTTAGCTGAACAACTTAGCTGTGGCAGTGCGAAGTGGCGTTCAGTGATCACAGATAACCCTGCACCTTCACAAGTTAAAAAGAGAGCTGGACTATGTCAGTGACACGCAATTATTCCGAAGGGAAACGACCCTTCTCATGGGGCCTTTTTTGCTCCCCTCACATCTGTTCCCAAAAAAGACTGCTGTATACATTGTCCTGCTTTTTTTTTTTTCTATTTAAGGGAGAGCAATTTTTCCTTTTAAACATCTGCAGAGGGTACCACTTGAGGCGGGGTGTGTGTGCATGTGCACATGCACATCAAGCTTTCTTTTAGCAAGCAGAAGAAAGGGCAGGCAACTTAATATTTTAACACCACATCAATTCACTTACACACACATTGTTCATCTTACAAAGTGCATATTGTGCTTTTAAGTAAAGATACTGTCTTACAGCAATTAACCCTGTACCAAGACCCATGGAAATAACTCTGCTGCCAGTGACA
Organism: Alligator mississippiensis; assembly: GCF_030867095.1. Taxonomy (NCBI): domain Eukaryota; kingdom Metazoa; phylum Chordata; order Crocodylia; family Alligatoridae; genus Alligator; species Alligator mississippiensis. Next base: position 11,682,847 of record NC_081835.1, on the reverse strand, counting down.
CCAGGATAAGAAAAATCCAAGAGATAATACCTGTAAATGCTTAAACCACAGCCTGAAAAATCTTTGGTAGGTGGGACTCCTGCAAGGCAGGGGCAGCCAACCTGTGAGATGTGGCAGATCAGGGAAGGGAGGGCAGCGCAGTGGCAGATGAAGTGGAGCAGAAAACAGAGCAGCAGATCAGGAAGGGGATCAGAAATGGTACTGAGGGCTTGGGGCTTAATTTGTAGCATGGCTGCCAAATAGTTTGGCCTGTAATTCTGTAAGGAAAGCACTGTTAGGGATGCATCTTCTAGCTTTTTGGTGTCATGGGATATTGAGAGATTATATTGAACATAAAATAATAAAACATAAAGAAGTACTTGGTATTTAGGTAATGGTGTGTGCAGAGGCTGAAGCTAAGGAAATGCAGGTTTGTATTGTAATTGGAACTATCGCTGTACTTGGAAATTTAAAAATGCAAAAAGTACACTTCCATGAGAAGCGAAATTCTTCTTACTGTCCTCTTGCTGAGCTGCAGAAATCTACGAAGGAAGGTGTCTTAAGAAAAATGCTCCAAAGTTTTTTGGGTGTTTTTTGTTGTTGTTGGTTTTTTTTGGTGTTCCTGTAGACCCAACGTTAGCTGCCTGGATAAACAACTGAGCCATTTCCTTTAGCCTGGTGTCCCAAACTGATGGGTGCTAAATAACAAGAACACAAAAGGAGATGTGTTGAAGAGTTACCCGAGACCCCAAATTAGTTGTCTGTGCTTCTTCCCCACATAAATTTTCCATACTTGCTTAAAGTAGCTCTTACAGGACTGTCCTCTGCTTTGTTTTTCAGTGTTTATTATTAGGATGTCATGTAAGTCACTGGCATGCTGAACATCCTCAGGGTAGGCATGGAAAAATATATTGTGCAGTATGTTGGCAAGCTTCCCAGGGGAGCAATAACTGGCCTTTCTTGTGGTTTAACATCAGGTTAAAAATGCTAACACTGTTGTCAAAAGGATGACCTAAAACACTGAAACACGAAGTAGGAAAGCAGCTTTTTTCTCCTCTGCTAGCTGCATGCTCTGGAATGGGTAACTTACATTTGTATGGAAATCAGGACATATTTCTCACAAGGTGAATGCTGTAGGCATGATAGTTTAGTGTCTCTTTTTGTGGTGGTGTAATATGAGGACAGTCCACCGAACAGTGTCTAGTAATGACAGGTCGAGAGAAACCTCCTTACTCTGAGGCCCTAATATAAAAAAAGGTGAAGGGTTGGAAAGGAGAAAGAGAGGGTAAACATGCAAATCCCAGGATCACTCAGCAGGTTGGTGTTGAATTTTAAGACTAGGATCCAGGTCTCCTGCTTCCCCAACCAGCATAGCCTGCTAGACTGTTCTGCCTCTCAAAACGGCAGACTTTTCATGTATCACTGGGGATGGCATTTAATATTATGCTGGTTTTCATACTGTCACACAAGTCTACGAGGTGGAACAAGCAACATTTTCTTGCAGACTTTCTAAATGGAGTTTAAACTCGCTGAATATAGGTTCGTAGTAAGACTGTTCATCCAGCGTAAATGGAATCAGCCTGTCTAGGATATCATCTGAACGAGACTCTGGCCTTTTAAGTACACGTCCATTAGTGTTTCATTAGCATTGTGCCTGTAGAAAGAACTTGTAAGACATGCATTTACTATATAGATACATGCCTATAGTGGCTATTTCGGAGTATGTTCATTAGATGCTCTGAAACAGCTGAGAGAGAGAGAGCAGCATCAAATGGATCAATTGCTTCAGGGGAGCCACCTCAAGTTTTGGAGAGTCTTGAGTCTGTCATTTCTTGGTGCAGTGGGGAAGCTAACGAAGGTTACAGGACCATGCTGGCTATTGAAGATCAGTCTCTTGCTGAAGAAGAGATGTGATGTACTTGTGATGGAGCTGCTGTTTTCAATGGTCAAAGTGGGTAATGTGTTAGATCATTACCTAGGGTTACTGTATTTCCAGTTCCAAAAAAGAGGACACCTGGTTGGGGGGGGGGGAGTATATGATTGTAGGGAGAGCAGTGATATACTGATGCCCTGCCCCTGCTGTTGCCCTTCACTCCCAAGCTACAGCATACCCAGCCCTGCTGCTGCTGAACCTTGCTCCCAACAAACAGCACCCCCCCAAGCAGCTCCTGGCTAGGGCAAGCTGGGAAGTGCTGGGAAAAACGTTGATGCTGAGCAAAGCAAAATCCTGGGCGGAGATCAGGATATAAATTTCTTTATATTTTAAGAAACTCCCTGGACGGAGATCAGAGGACCCAAAAAAGAGGACATGTCCAGGAAACTCCAGACATATAGTAACCTAGGTTACTTTTGCTGCCAATTTGCTGTGCTCTGCCTCCAATGCCAAAGTGAGCATCTCTTTTCAGTCTGCCATTCACCAGGTTCTCAGAACTGCCCCACTTGTTAACTCTACTCAGGTGCTGCTGTATCTCCTGGAAGCCCATTTATCTGAAAGACTTTGAGTGGTCTCTAGGGAGAATTGGTGCAATAATAAATGCAGTTAAGGTGTGTATTCTTCCCCTCGAGTTGGCCTGCAGAGAACGGTAAATGTGCAGCATTGGAAACTGGACTGGGTGTTCAGAACTGTGATTGGGGGTACGGTAAGCTTCTTAATGGCATGGAGCTAGCTGCAAGCATCATGTGTTTTTTAAGGACAGACTCCAAAACTTTGTGGTCTTCAGGCAGTTACTGAAATAGCGATATGTTACATTTTTGTTTTTGGGCAGGAGGAAGGAGGAGAGAGTATTCATTTCCTGCCCAGTACTAATTTGTTGTTGCTGCTCTCTGGGCAAAGGAGAAATGTAAGCATGGTGCCATTATTCCACTTCCATGATGCTTTACCAGTACACACTTGAACCAAAAAGGAACCCAAGAAACATCTCTGCTAAATGGAAAGGTAGTGAGGAATACTTGTTGGTAAAGGTACTTGAAAGCTGTCTCAAATACCTGCAGAAGCTTTCAGTTGAATGTGCAGCTACCATGAACAAGGTAAACAGGAGAGCACCTTGTCTGCCAGTCATCAGTACACTATAAATCCAAAGGTTCCTAAATGTGTTCACTGGAGGGAAGTGGGAGTTTGTTATTCTTGGCCTGAAGACGATAAACTGTGTAACAATTTAATTTTCTTGTTCTTGCTTTTGTACTGGAAACCTACTTGTAAATCAGTTTTGGAATGAAGGAGCTGAGTTGATTTGTTTGATTTATGTTCCATTTGGGAGGCGTTTTAATCTTTAGCCTGGGAATGTCAGTGGATTCAGATATGCCCCTTGTTTGGAGGAAAATGTTTACTAGAGTGGCGTGGTTGGTGAATTTAAATCTTAGGCCATCAGACTCTCCATTCATTACCCTCCTCTTCTCTTTTCTCTTCTTTTCCCCCCCCCCCCCAATACAAATCCGTTTAATCACCTATATAATCATCATGATAATAATCTAGTTTGTCAAATCCTAGCAGACCCGTGTGGATGGCTTCTTGTGCTAAGGTCCTAGACAGACAGTGAAAAAAACTGTCCCTGGCTTGAGGGAACTAAACCTAGAATGAGAAATTGTTTTACTTGTATAACAAATACGAGTCCCACCACCGAGTTGTTTCTGGGCATTGTAGCAGTGTGTGGAAGACAAGGAAGCTGCCTGTATTTCAGTAGAATAATTTTACTGGTACTTTTTAAGGTCAATTCCTGACCGAATCCTGGAAACCTTGGAGATCAGGGTTGCCTCCAGACGAGCACGGCTGTGCAGTATATGGCACTGCAGACATGTCTGCGGTGCTGCATACTGCACATTCAGCTGTTCTCTGCGCTGCAAGGTAGCAGCGGGGGGGGGTTTGAGCCTGGGAGATCCTGGAGTCAAAAAAAGGGAAGCGGGGCAGTGCATGCGGGGGCAGCATGTACTGCCCAAAACCAGAGCCTGGCTGGCTGGAGCCATACTCCAGCTGGTGGCCAAGCTCCAAGTATGAGGATCACTGCTGCTGCAGCTCCAGAGGCCCCCAGGACCCCCAGGTAAAGCTGCTGGGGTCAGCCCAGCGGTGCCTCCCCTACCTCACCTGGGGTAACCTGCCATGTGCCAGAGGGCACGTGTCACAGGCGTTCCCTAGGGACAAGTAGCACAGCACAGCTTGTCACTGCTCCTTGTCCCTGGGGAAATGAATGTCCATGCTTGTGTGGACAGGGCCCAGGTGTGCAAAATAGTATCTGTGGGAAGTAAACTATTAGACCCAGAAGCAGGGGTGGCTTGAAAGCTGGACTTGCTAAGCTCTGGGGAAGGTAGGTTAGATAGAGACGGTCGATATTCTCTTAGTATGCTGTGCTCCACCTGTTAAGAATAATCCATACTTTGTGTTGAAAAGACTGCATGGCGTTGCTATGTTCATGTTGATCCCGTGTCTGAGAAGAAAAAGTTACTCGGCTGCTAAATCCTAATCTGGCTGCATCTGCTTAGAGCAGTGACAGTGAGTCTTTCAGAGTAGCTCATTGGCTTTGCACATTTTTAAATGTTTTGTGCTTAAGTGTTGCGTGTCCTATTGGATGCAGAGTATTAAAGCCCTGGTAAGCTGTGTATTGATGGTATTTTTTTTTTTTTTAACGGAATAATCTGATTACATTTCTAACGGACTCATGGTGCAATTTTACTATTTCATTGTTTTTGTAGGATTGTGTCCAGTTCAGAGAGTGGAGGTGGGACTGGAGCTATGTAGATTCTGAAAGAGGATGCTAACAGCTGCACTCCTCAAATGCACCTAATAAGCTCAAAGGCAACTTGCAGAGCAGAAATATAAATGGAGTTGGCCTAGACTGAAGGTGGTGCAGACAGCCTCCTCCACCAAGTGACAGGATATAGATGGTTTTGCCCCCCATTGGTAAAAGTGGGATGCTGCTGAGTAGCAAGGAGTTCAGCAAGTTAACTGCTTGCTGTGTAAAAAGTACTTCCTTGTTTGCTCTAAGCCTGCTTTCTTTAATTAAAAAATAAATAAAGGAAAAAAAATCTTCCACTCTGTCCTTCCTGTGGACAGTTTCCAGACTTTGAATGCGTTTTGAATTGTTTAGAATTTTTCAGGTTTTTTGTCTTGGGTTTTAGACCCTTCAGCAGTCACATTTCCCTGACCCGCTCTAACAATAAAGGCTAGAAACCCTCCTTTTGTTTTTCTAATGAAAGCTGAGATTCTCATGTAATTAGAGCTTCCATTCCCGAAGTCCTCTAATTGGAAACAACAAATATTATGAGACTTGTGATAGCATCACAAAGGCGAGCAGTGCCATTTTAATAGAGCTCTCTGCTGGGAGGATGAGATTCCTTAGTGACTTCCCTTTTTCTAAGCCATTAGTTTGAGTGTATTTAATTACACATTTGGTGGAGACAGGCTTAGGAAAGCAACTTTGTTCAGTTCATAGTTCATTTGCAAGAGTGGTGTTCCTTCTCTACTTTGGAAAATAATCTGCAAACACACGCACACAAAGTCTTATAATCACACCTGTAAATTATGGCTCTTCTGGGCAGCTGCCATGACAACCAGCTATATATGTGGCTAGTCAAGGCCTCTCCTTTTGTCTTGAGCCTTGAAGCCACATTTGCTTGCACACTATTTACATTGAATTGTGTCTCGGTGCACGGTTCCAGCTGTTTCAATTTAAACGCAAGACTGTTGCTATGGTGATGGTGCACTGATAGAAATAGGTCATGTTAGTGCCATTTTCAGCGTGTGTTGATAAAAGCATAGTTTGGGAGCGGTTCGGGTGACAATGGGAAGCGTAGCCATCTAAGCACCTTCCCTTGGATTTGGAGAGGGAAGAGGTGGGCATTATAAATATAGTGAATGGGAACAGGGTCATAGCTGCAGCCTGTTGAAATTCTCCTTCCCTTACAGGAAGGGAGTTATTTGCGTGTATGATGGGATCTCTCCCCTCAATGGGATTGACTCTGCCGGGCAGGAAATCTTCTGCAGATGAAATAGGAAGTTCCAGGACTTCATAAAATCATTGCTCTATCATACTTTATAGTTCAACGAAGGACATGAAGCTGGCATCAAAATGAAACTAAGCTTTAGGCTTCACAGAGTCTTAGGGCGGTGATTCACCGAAGGTAGGGCCAACTGGGATTTAGGCTGCAACAAGCATTTGAGTCACTGGGCAAATAGACTGCAAACCAGCTTAAAGAACCACGTCCCGAAGAATGATTGCTCTGTTGCTCATTAGTGTCTAAAGGAGGTTACCAAAATAAACTCCAGTGGAAGCTAAAATCTGGGGGCAAAGGTGAGTTTTCAAAAACACACTCTTGCAAAGCCTAAGACCAACGGGAGTGTTTTCATGATTGATTACATAAACTCCAGATAAATTGGCTGGTTTTTCAGAACAACCTTCTCTTACTAGCAATGCAATACTGAGTCTGACGGTGAAACTGATCTCGTGGATTTATATTTCTTACCCATATACTGCCGAAGGAGTGCTTTACTCGGGTGATGCCGGCACTAAGGGCTAGTGTGGGTCCCTTGCTTTCGCTGCGAAACCTTGATTGAGATGTCCTGTGAGACTGATGGAGCTACTATTGGAGTTCGGGTATTGCAGTCTGTCCTGGAAAAGCAAACTGGATTCTTCTTATTTTAAGCTGAGAGGTGGTGCTAATGTACTAATTAAGTGGAAAACTTGCGGGACAGAATTAGTTCTTAACCATGTTGTGGAGAGTGCTCTTCTCCTGGCCATGCTGTTCCCAAGGAAGTGTTTCATAGCCTGTACTCTGTCTACTTAATTTCTGCCCGGATATTCATCCAAAATGTTTAGCTGATTAGACAGAAGAAAGACCTCTTTTGAGCCACACTCGCTCTTAATTGCTTTCTGCCCCTCAAACCCACATCTCTATATTTACCGTAACAACTGTGATGTTTTCAGAGCAGCTATCCACTTAGCCAGTTTGAGTAAATGTTTCAGTAAGTCATACTTCTGCATTTCTTTTGTCTAAAAGCAAATCTGTGGGTCATACCATGAAGATTAGTTCAAAAATAGTTCATGTCCCTATTTAAAACTCCCTTCCTAGACTTGTATTCATCTGCAGTATATTTTTACAAACTGGATCGATCCTTGGGTCTGTGGAATGCGTGTTTAGATCTGAAGGATCTAACAACATGACAGCAATTAAGCTGCTGAGTGGCAAGGAAAAAGGCTGGCTGTATTGAATGATGAGGTTGTAATATCTCTCGTCTAATTAGCCTTTGCTAATTGGATTTTTAGAGCCATTAAAAGTGTTAAAACTTTCTGAGAAGCTTGAAATGACTTGCTTTTTTTTTTTTTTTTCAACTTTTTTTTTTTTTTAATGTTGGTGATTTATTGATGTTGATTGATTGTCTTGGTCATTTATTGGGGAGAAATCTGAGGTTGTCCGGTTTGAGTGGTTATCCTGGCTGCTGTACTTCCAAATCTACAGCTGTGACTGTGAAGGCTGGCAGCCATATGGATAAACACCAGTCCAGGAAGGGATTTTTTTATTTTTATTTTTTAAATAGGGGTATGAACTATTTCACTTGATTAACTCTTTACAGCATGGCCTATAGACTTACCTTCCTCACTTTGTCTTTCTAAAAAGATTAGCATTGTGAAAAGTATTACTGCAACGTTTACTCAAGTGGGCCGAGTGGACAGTTTGGCCCAGAGAGAAACAGGATACGCATGCAGTGCTCTCGCGCGGGGGAAACCTTTTTTCTTCATTAAAAGAAGCCATTCACCCTGGGCAGCTGCTTTCTTCATAGAAAAGTGCAATCTGTGATTCCACAAACAAATGAGCTCATTTGAGTGAATGAGGATGAGTCCACAATGACCTTAGTAGCTTAGCTTAACATGCCCTGAGCAGCAAAGTGGGTGAAATTTTCCCCGCGAGGGGTAAGGACACAAGCCTTATCACTGAGGTCGCTCTGATTAAAATGTAAAGCAACAAATCTTTCCAAAGCGGTAACCTATTTTACTGCTTCCATTTGTCGGTGTCGGCAGCTAATTCCCCTACTAAAATTTCTGTTTTAGTTATTCTGATGAGTAGGTGTAACAAGAGAGTGCATGCGGCTGATGAATATCATTGTCAATTGCTAAACCCCACGGAGGCAAGTGGTATAACGGATTACGCTTCCCATAGGAAACTTCTGCTGTCTTTCAGCTCCAAACTGGATTTGACCATTAGCCCAGTGTCCTGTCTCTGGGAGAGACCAGGAGCAGATAGGAAGGAGCCCCAAAATAGGCTGTGTTGAGGAAAATCTTGATGCAAGGTACCAGAAGGGCGACTGAGGCACAGGGCAGAGAAGTGTCATGTATTCTAGCTCTGTCTATTGGGACGTGCTGCCCCTCCTACTTTACCCTGGCCTGACCAGTTGATGGCATGCTGACATGCTAAATCTATTGGAGGTCAGCTTATTTTCATTTTGCTTATCGTAGTAAGTTGTGGATACTTTTTATTTGTATCGATATCCTCTTTAAAATCCTGTGTCATTAGGCAGCCTCATGGCAGTGCTGCTGCAGTATTTGCCTTCTGTGAACAAGCGATTCTCTCTTTTTGAACGCTGGTTATTTCAAGAGGCTTTCTTTAAAGGACTGGCTGTATGTGAACCAGTGCATGACAGCTGTCTGGAAGTGGGAGAAACTGCAGAAATTTTTAACATGTGCGTGCGCACACCCTACCTACCCCCAACAGTTGCGAAAACAACATTTTGGGAGGATTTTTGGTTTTTTTTGAGAGAAGTCTCGTGCAACGCTGTAGAGATCAATGATGTATTCGGCAGCGTAACGACATGCTTACAGATAAGTCGGAGAGAAACCGAGACTGTTGTATGGCTTCTCTGTCTCCACCTCCTAGAAGCTAGTAGCAAAACCTTCAGCCTCGCTCTAGTGCATTTTTTTTTTTTTTTTTTTTTTAAAAGGAAAAGAATAGGAAGATGCACGTCTTGTCCTTAAGTCATTGGGGTTTTGTGTAATTGTCTTAAAAATACTGTTTCCAGAGCTGTGAAGAGTTGACAGGTTTAAGAGGCTTTGTTCTTGCTTTTGTGTTTGTTTTTGGGGTTTTGTTTTTTTTTTAATAAACCATTTTTAATCCACCCTGTAGAAACTGGACTAAGTTAGTAAGCAGCTTAAGAATCAGCCTTGCCTGTACTAACCACTGAGCAAGGATTCTTAGAAAGTTCATTTAAAACTGTGATATTCCCCCATACCATTTCTCTTCTTTTCCTGCCCCTCCCCACCCCAAAAAATAAAGGCTGCTGAAGTCATCAATAAGGCAATCTGGGCAAGCTTCACAAGTGGCTTCAGGTCGTAACAATTGCAGCTGGCTTTTATGTGGCCAGTAACATTAGAGGCCAAGCATACTATATCCCTTAGTTGGTTGGAGTTGATCTTTGTCTGTCTGTCTCAGACTTCTGAGCTGTAACTTAAAAATGAGGTGAAGTTTCTTCTTTGTCATGTGGATGTTTCCCAGAATAGTTTCTGATTGGGAATTTAGAAGGCCTTCAATTTTATTTTTTTTCTTCTACTTGGCCTGTTTTCAGGTTGCAGCTGCTCCCTGGTGGATGCCTGTTAAAGGAGCTAATTGGAGGCACCCAGAAGGTCCTGATTCTAATATCTCAAACAGGTGAGCCACAGGTGGCCATTCAGTTTTAACTTCTAAATTTCTGCACAAACATGGCACAGGGCTGGGAAGGGTCATGAGGTTGTAGCTGGGCCTAGCTGCTTGCTACTCTTCTCTTCTTGCTTCCTGTTCTGGCCTTGTATGATCCCTTTCTGCACATCAAATAGATGCAGTTGGGTATGTTTAAGCATGTGATCTAAGTATTAGTCCCCATCATCACAAATTTGCTAGGCACTGTGACTTAAAGTGTGACTAGGTGTGCTAAAGATGATTCAATATTGATTGGTTTAAGGCTTGTGTATTTGAGAGAGCAACTTTATCCTTGTGACAGAGTATGGCTGAGATTTAATGATCTTTTTTTACTGTCTTCCCCTTTATAAAAGAGTTGCCTGGAGTGCATCTTCTTGGATTGGGAATGCAGAGGGTGTTGGGCTGATAGGGGGGAGTTGGTGGGATACAAGTGGCTTAAGAACCAGTAAATAGTGAAATGGGAGCATGTTTTGCTATGAATGACCTTTAGCCAATTCTCCAGGTAGACAAATTCGAGCTACCCAGCAATGGACATTCATGTTTACATGTCTTTTTTTTGGTGCCTAATGATGAAGCATTAACATGACTCTGCACTGACAAATTAGTGTGAAGTTCAGAACTGGCTTCGGGTCACTCCAAAAAAAGACACTCCAGCCTAGATCTGGCTGATGCTGACGTATTTCTCGAGTCCCTTAAGGACAGGGCAGCATCACTGTAACATCATACTGTGGCTGGTTCTCTTAGTAACAAGTCCTTCTTCTACTCTCCAAGGGAGGAGAAAGAGAACTGTTTGAGGCAAAAATAGAGAAGAGTGTGTTGAGACAGGGAGAGAAAGATAAGCTGGAGAGAGAGATTTGGGTCATGGCCAACAGCACTGGAAACCTGCTGTCTGAGCCTTATGTACTTCGTGAGCATGGTACAAACCTGGACTAGAACAGACAGCTGACTAACCTTTCCACTGAACTTCCCATCATGCAGCTCAAAAGGTGGAGAAACAAAGGAGAATTAACGGTGACCAGTTGAGGTGTGAACTGGTGGTGGGAAAGTGAAGGGGAAGATGCTTGCAGTAACTTGTGCAATGAGTGGGTGTTTGCAGAACCCTCGCGTCTTAGGATGGTCCCAGAGTATCTTCTGTAATATTGTGACCAGGAAGAAAGGGGACTTTCCATCTTGGGACCCTAGCATGGTCCTGCTGGGACAGTAAAGGCCAGTAATAAGAGACTGAGCCTGAGGACAAAAGCCAAGAAACCTTTTGTAACAGCCACAGTAGAAACGAGCCAAAAACCCCCCCAAACCTGCCTGTCAAATTGTTGCAGTCCCAGAAAAGGGGCTGGATACTAGTGCAAGGGCTGCCACTATTCTTCCCCTCCATAAAGCAGGAAATATCTCTCAAAGATTTGCGGAGGCTAGAAGAACAGATGAGAGGAGTACTTCAGGGTAGTACAGAGAATCCCCACAGAACCTGAAATTATTTAAAAAAAAAAAAAATAAAAAAAAAAAAATTCAAATCTGAATCTGCAACTGAACCCGCTGGGCAGAGCAGTTGCTTGCTCTCACGCTGAGTTACTTAAGGTGGGGTCTAGTACAAAAACATGTCCTAAAGCTTCAGTCTTAAAGGTCTGAACCTGTGAAGATCTGAGTACCTGCATTCTTTTTTTTTTTTTTTTTTTTTTTTAGGCAAACAGAAAGGATGGGTCACTTAGTTTTTGAGGCCCCCTGAATCCACAGGGTTCTGAGTTTTTAAAGGGAAAATGCAAGTGGAAGCTGGTTAAAATGCACAATTGAACTTACCATGGTTCATATAAACTTCATTTCTTCCTACTCCAGTTCCAGTATTTGCCATTCCCCTCTGTTTTGCATTTGTTCCTCTTGTTGACTGCCTTGCTGCAGCATTTCCTCTGATAAACTTTTCCTTATAAATGCTAACCTGCCACCTAGTTCAGTTTTATGTAGTGCACAAAGGCTATAAACATGCTATATGTGACCTGGTGTGGCCAACTCTATTAATGGCATGGTCTGAGAACTTTATCAGGTGTTTGTGCTATTGCAGTTATAGTTAGGAGGCTTTCTGGCTCTGCTGATGTCCTTGTCCTATTTTTTTTTTCTCTTTGCTCATCAGAATGGATCACCCAGTTCTTCACGTCTCCTGGAACGATGCAGTAGCCTACTGCACGTGGGCAGGAAAACGATTACCCACTGAGGCCGAATGGGAGTATAGCTGCCGAGGGGGGCTTGAAAATAGGTACTTGTCAAGATTTAATGTATATGAGTTTCTGAATTCCATGAATGTATATGAGAATCTGGAACTTGCCATCCTGAGGAGAGCAGAATTTATATTCCCTTTATATTTTTCTTCCCCAATGTGTGCATGTGCAGTGCATGAAATGCATATGAAGCCTGTACAGTCTTCTCTTTTAAAAAAGCTTCAGTTGACTATAACGGTGGTTTTAAGAGATGAAGTATTGTTATTGAATTACAGATGACAAGATCTTGCCCAGGAGGCTGAAGCTCGACCTTCTTTGTTCATCCAAGATTGTCCAAAGGGTCAAAGCAACTGGCCAGGAATGTAGGAAGAGCAAGAGCTCTCTCTCTCTCTCTTATTGTACAACAGCCAGAAAGCTAATGTGTCATAGTCACTTCTGTATACCCTAAATCATCGTCTCCTATAACAGCAGATTATGCTTTGGGCTGCTGCGTGCTCTGGAAGAATCTTTGGCCCTTTTAAGGCTTATTAAATGATATGGGTTTATACACATGGAGTTGGAATGTAGGTTGTATATATTCCATACATCCGGCTCCTCAGATGTAAACTCTTTACAGAGTATTTACTTTTTACAGATTTTTTCTTGTTGAAGCTCTTGCTTGAGAGAGAGAGAGAGAGAGAGATGAAGAGGGGATTTAGGTTTAATTTTCTAGGATCAACTCTTCCTAAAATAGTTACTTTTTTTTAAGCAGTAATGCTGCCCAGTTAGCCAACCATATAAGTACAAAACATGGCCCAAGCACTTGCATGCCTCTTTCTTTCTTTCTTTTTTTTTTTTTATTTTTTGTATGCTTGACATGAACTAGATTGGCAGCTTTTCACTGAGTAATTTATTAAAAATAGCTCTTTAGGACTTTCCTTCCCCTTTGTTCTTTCTGTTATCTCTAATCCAAAACCCAAGCTCTGTTTCTAACAGTTTTTCTCTTGTGGTGTTTTTTTTTTTTTTTTTCCAAACAGACTTTTCCCATGGGGCAACAAGCTTCAGCCGAAAGGTCAGCATTATGCCAATATCTGGCAGGGGGAATTCCCAACAAATAATACTGGAGAGGATGGATACAAAGGAAGTGCACCTGTAAGTATGTCAGTCCCCTGACAGTTCAGACACTAATGCAGACCTATTAATATTGAAAAGTACACTTAATATGTGGGTTTTCCACTTACCTTAGCCTCCCTTTTTTTCACCCTTAGACTTTCAAGCTCCAGTGTCTCATTCCAGGGATGAACCTCTCTGAAAAGGGAGTCCTAAGTGTTGGTGGCTCTGCTGAGCTTTCAAAATTTATAACACCGAAATCTTTCTGAAATGCAAACTTAAAGCAATTTCTTTAGCTGTTCTAGGATTGAACTTATTTTATTTATTTATTTAGAGCTGGGTGCAACATTACTTGATGAGTGTGCCTTTGTTTGTCTTGGCAAATGAACCAAAAGCAAATTAGCAAAACGGCTTTTGAGATTGCAGGGGTTTTGCCTGCCATCTTGGGAGCATGCTTCATAACACATGAAGTTGTTGAAGGGGAATTTATTTCTGTTTTGGAATGACACAGCATTTTTAAAGTTTATAAGGCCATGCAGCTGTAGCCTTTGCCTATTATAATTTAGGGTTTGAATAGAAGCATAATTTAGCACTGCTTATTTAAGAAAAGTGCTGACTAGACAGGAAGTTAGCACAGGCAGGGGTAGGAATGCCTCTCCATTTTCTTGGTGGGGAGTCTGGTACTTAAAGTACAGATGTAAATTGGTGGTTACAGTGATTCATTTGGAGGCTCATTCCAATAAATAATAATAGTAATAAGAAAGTTATAAGCCTCTATGGAGGAAAGATAACAGCAGGGTCAGCAAGGAGGTAAACTGAGGTGCAACAGTAGTACCTGAAGATGTGGTGGAGGGAAGCTTGGGAATATGCTTTCATTCAAAACAGTACTGGATTCATTCTGTAGAGTCCTCCCCCTTTCTTTCTCAAAATGTAGACTTTTTTTTATTTCTGCAGTAGTCAGTCAGTCCTAAAACCCCCTTTTCTTATTTTTGTCCCCGAGTATTATTTCTGAATGACTAACTTGGCTGTCTGATTCAGAGGTCTGAGAGCAGAAACTCCCTTGATTAAACAGGCTCATGGTATTGGTCTGTTTTGTGGTGGAAGTGACCTCTCACTATTGTTTCTTCAGGTTACTGCATTTCCTCCAAACCATTATGGCTTGTATAACATAGTGGGGAATGCCTGGGAATGGACATCTGACTGGTGGGCTGTTCATCATTCCCCACAGGAAACCCACAACCCGGTGAGTATCGTGTCAGTATTGGACATACTGCAAGGTATCGTACTGTGACTCGGTTTGACCTCAAACGCCTATTGCCTAGTGCTAATCTCCACCATGTTTGGAGGGTGAGGGGGGAGGTCACACAGCAGTGAGTCAGGTTGTATTGCCTCTGCAAGTCATGTTCCACAGTGTTGGTGTAGCATTGACTGGGCCTGCATAATTGGCAAGGTCTGCTTCTAACGTAGCTGCTAGCTATGGCAGTGAAGGAAGAATTGCAGCTGCCGTACAGCTAAATCCAAGGACTTCCTCATTACTGCAAGATAGTGCAATGTATAATAGAAGTAAATGGAAAGATGCGTAAAACATGAAAACGGTACGTATTCTGGTAGTAGCACAGCTCTTTTGGGTGAGGTATGGACACTTTTTTGTGTTTTAGTCCCATTCCACGACTAGTTCATTCCATTTGTTGCAGTCAAGTAAAATAGTGAGTTTGCCCAAGTATTTATCTCCAAAGTAGCTCCTTCCCTCTCTAGGATGTTCGTATTCAGAGCAGTTATTCCTTTCTGTGCCTTTATGTCCAGAGTATACATTCTGCTACCCTTTTGGGCCCCTCGATCTGGCTGCTTTTGTATGCCTTCTTCTAATCTTTCAGCAGACTCAAGTTCTTGCATCTTTCTCACCCCCCTTCCCTCCCCTTCTGATATATCCAAGACTGCCAAACCTAGAAAAACAAGTTGCAGCCCTCTTACAGTGCTTGCTTTGATCAGATACTGTTATCTGTAATAAGAGAATCAAGATCCACCCTCTTGGGGCAGAGGCTATCTCAGACTATAGTAGGAGTTGAATGTTCCCACCTTAATCTCCTCCATGCAACATTCAAAACTACAATATATCCTTTTTATGTTAATGTTCCTCCTTGGTTGGTGCCTGACATAACTGCAGCTCTTTATGATAGTGAAGTAATTGCTAGCAACTCTAAAAATTTTTCTGAGGTATCTCACTCCTTTCAAGAGAAGAATTTTATCAGCTAGCATGAGATCTGACTCATTTTAAGTAACTGGGTTTCACTGCTGCTTTCTGTCATATCAGTGAATTTTCTGCATAAGCCAAGAGCGCTAACAAAAAACTGTTTTACTTGTGCGTCTTGTTTGATTTGGATGCAAACAAAAATTTTGTAGGTGCCTTAATCTTTGTGCTTCTGTTTATGATGTTGAACCTACTGAATAACTCAAACCTTTAGGGTTTTTCTTGTTTAAGCAATAAATCTTAAGTAGACTTTTAAAATTATTGCTAGTCAATCTCTTGCTGGCTTGGCAGTGGCCCAGGGGATCTGTGGTTTGCCTCAAGCTGCATCCTGTGCATCGCTCTGAACTAGTCCAGGGAAAGTCTGTATAAATTACTAGAGATTTTTTTTTCCTGACTACATTAACACTGTTAATCTGTAGAGCTAGAGTCTACATGTGCTGTGGTGTCTGAATTTCTGATCTGCTGCATACTTCTGGTTCATGGTTTGCACATGCAGTTGAGTTTTGTGGGGTGTTTTTGTCTTTTTGAGTTCATTATTTATGGGTGTTTAAATTTCTTCTTTTTTTTTCCTTTTCTGTGTAGAATCAGGGTTCGAATGGCACTTCGAATCTTGTGGGGGGGTTGGAAGTGGCGGTGGCAGAGAGAAGCTGCAGGGCAGCTTGGGTTCCCAGTGGCTGCAGCAAAAAGCGCCCCAGCAGTGATGAGGGAGAGAGGCCGCTCTGCCCCGTGCTAAACAGCAGTTTCTGCCTGGCTGCCGGGGGGACTCAGCCCCTCAAGCTCATCTGTCATTTGAACCCTGTGTAGAATCCAAGCATTGTCTCTTTCTCTTCCATTTAGTGCAACTTTTAATGATTACCGCCTGGTTCTTTGTATTGCAGAACAGAAGCATTGTTCTTAAACCTAAAATTGTCACTGCTTAGGGGTAGCAAGAAGAGATTGAATAGAATGAGTTCAGATGAAGAAAAGTAAGGCTAATTGAGGAAGGGTGGTTCAAGTCTGCTTGGTCAGCTGAAAAAGCCAATGGACCGTTTATCTGTGTTGTCCATCGAGCTTTGATTTGCATTCCCTGCCCCCCCCCCACCCCCTGACCTGCATACTGGGTCTCTGGCTTCACATGGCTGCTGGACTCCAGGGGTGTTTGTACACATGCTCGTGGGAGAAGAGCGCTTAATTTTAAGCACCTGAAGAGTCTTGTGTATCAGCATCCCTGCTCTTAAAAATGGTGATGGAGGGTGCTTTTATCTAAAACTTGTTCAATGAGTTTTAATTAAAGCACCCCTGCCACCATTTTTGTGTGGGAATGCTGATAACGAGATGCTAAAGTTTGCTGAAGCATTGCAATTAACATGCTCCAGCTGACTTTATTAATTGCATCTGCTTTGATGTGCTGTAATTACAGCGTGTTGGAACAGCCTCGCTGCTCGTGTAGAGGTGCCCTGAGTGGGTAGATCTTCGAGTTCCTTATTAAGGGATGAGAGAGATTTTTCTCTTTCTTTCACTTAGTGGCCAACAATATTTATCTCTTTGCAAAAGGATGGGAATGAGCACAGGGTTAGCAGTCCTAGTCTTCTTCTTCCTAGTCTCCTTCATCTGCTATATAGCAACAGATACTTTAGAATCTGTAAGTTAACTCACCTTTTTCACAGGAAACTATATCCATAGTTTTACAGGTAAAGTGAGGCACACAGTGTTTTTTTTTAAGTGACTTGTAAGTTTGTTGTGATAATACTAGGTATAATCTCAAGAGACCCACCTCTTAAACCACTGCTCATTGCTAGACCTCTTACCCTTCCACCTGCATTTGCTAGTGTAACTTTCTGGTGCATGTGTGTTGTTGTGTTGGGGTTTTTTTTTAAGCTTTTCTGGTTTTATTCATAAATGCTCACACGTGGTATCTTTTTTTCCTTGTCACTGCTCTGCCTCGCTTTTCTATGCTTTATGCAGGTACTTTTTGAAACTTGGCTTTTTTCCATGCCCACAATTTTTGAGACTTATTGCTCCCAGTATATCCTCTCCATAGGAGTTAATTTTTCAGCCTGAACATGTGGTGTTAGCACTGCAGGTGCCCCCCTCCAACATGTGACTGATGGAACAGCTTGAATCACTTCTTCCTCTGCTGCTTTCTTCAGCCTGCACAATTATTCAAAACAACTTCAACTTAGCATTTTTTTTGTCAGTCACCTGAAAAAGGTAGTGAACCTGCACAAAACACATTAATTGGCATTGAACATGCTCCACTGAATACACCGACAATTGTGCTGTGAAGCTGGAGAACCTCTCCCCTCCCAAAATACTGCAGTCCAGACTTATAGCAAGTTGCACAGATAAAACTCTTCATGCTTTTTCTGTTCTCACTTTTCAGAACAAAAGCAACTGCCTTGCCATACCCAGAATATTCCACTAAGGAAAACTGGGGTGTGCTTTCACAAGGCAAATACATGTTGGGAACTCAAATTGCACACATGCGGGGAGGGAACCAAAAAAAAAAAAACCACTGAAGACTCTTGCCAATTGGTGACTGCATGCAATTGTTTATTGTCAGTATAGGACTTTCTTTTTCCCCTGGGCAGCTAATTAATGTGCATTCATTGCAGTGCTATCTTGGAAGTCTTTTATAAAAATCTGCCCCAAAATGCAAATTGACCCAGTGCTGCCATTCTATATTTCAGAGGGTTTTAAAAATGTTTGTTGTTTACAGCTTTGTACTGAAATAGTCTCTTTCCAATGAGAACAGAATAAGTAAATAATGTAAATGCAGATTACTTTTAACCTCTATCTAGACAACTATGTGTGGAACATAATCTCCTGTCTTCAAAGGTGTTAAAAGAAACTGCTCCAAATATAGCACACTTTGCAACTACTCGGGCTCTTTTGAATGTGAGAGAGGGGCTGATGCCAGTTTCTTTATACAGAAGTTTTATAAGCAGTTATTGTTGCATGAATATGTCTAGAAGACAGTGTATGTTGAGAGTCATGGAGATTCTGGCATCTAAGGATGACTGTCTAAATTTAAATTTAATACATATGCACATATGGTGAGGTCTCTCAAAAGTACTTGGCATTGGCTGATTCTTCTCCCATCTGATACTGGTGATTTTAAAAAAGAAAAGGGTGGTGGGGGGGAAAAAAAACTGCAAGCTTTCTTCTGGGAAGCTATTAAATAATATCCATGGTCACAGAAAGTAGTAAAACATGAAACCACTTCCATTTTCAACATTCACAGTTTGTTCTCAGAAATGGACAAACTTCCTTTCAGCCCTCTAAATTCGAACATGAAGCCTACCCCAGCTGGTACCTTATGAAAGGTTAGGCATTGAGTGTACTGGAGGCCAAATTTGGGAACAGTAGAGCATCAATCATCAGTTGGCCTGCAGTAGTTTCTTAAAGAGCAATAACTGTGCTCTTTGCTTATGAAAAGCACCAAGCAGCTGAATTTATTCCAAGTGGATCAAATTTGGGGGGCGGGGAAATAGTGGGTGCATCTACACAAGATGCTATGGTGACGTAGCATCGGCAGGCATTAACCATGATGCTGCTACTGCACAGTAGAGTAAAAAATTACCCGTGTACCACCAGGACTGGGAGTGCCAGCGGGTACTGAGCGATCATTTGGTACTTGCTAAAGCAAGTACTAAATGACTGCACGCAGTACCAACTGCACAGTCAGGAGCACGTGTAGATGTGCCCAGTGTGTCCTGTAATTGAGGAGAAGGTCACTGATCCATATGCCTAGCAGTCCTGTAACCCCCATTTTGCCCAGGCAGCATGCTTCTGTTATGGGCCCTAAGGATGGCCAGGAGCGTTAAGCATCGATATCAGTTCATACTCCTTTCTTAGTATCTCCGTTCAAGGATCAGGCCTTGAACAGAGATTCTAAGTAGCTAATACCAAGTATCTGAGTAGCTTAAATTACAAAGCTACTGGGAATTAGGAGCAGCTTTGCAATTGGGGCATCTGTCTAGGAAGATCCAGGCAAAGATCTGCTGATCAGGAAGTCCAGTAAGAAACCAGCAAGTAAATAGACTAATGGTTCTGACAGATGTGGGCCAGACCTCAGCCAGGGACCCTAGAGATGGAAAGGACTTCTACCAATTTCCTCCAGGCAGTCCTCTTCAGTACTAAGCATATCCCTTAATTCCTGTAAATACATAGACAATCATATAGCCCATCAATGTATACCTTTGGGTTAGAAGCAGAAAAACAGCGATAACTCCGGGTTTTGAAATGATGCTGAAAAGCACATTTTGTAAAATTATGGCTTTGGGGATTTCCTATTTTTTGGTTTGGTATTTCTAAGTTTTAACGTTTGCAGTTTAGATGATTGATTGGATGAAGTGGGTTGGACCAAAGAGAATATGAAACAGTGTCATATTGCTGGTCCATCTACTTCATGAAGATGAATGGTTTTAAAGCTGCCTGCCTCTAATGTTGTGCCTTCAGCACCTCACTAGAGTTTTTAATTTTAGTCCTATTGTGTTACTTGCTCAGTTACCACCCTTTTTAAAGTAAATCTCTCCCACAACTGTAGTAATTAATGCAAATCTGATGAGAAGGTGTTGCTTATGCTTAGCTGCGCTAAGCCTTTCTGGATATAAATCAAATCTAAGGTGGTGGTGGTTATTAGATGGCTGTCAACACAAGTAAGACCCTAAACTGAAGCCCTAAATCGCTCATTCCTTTCTTTCTGAATTTATGGGCAGGAATTTGTTCCTAAACTGTGGGCATAGCAAATATTCAGCAGAGTTGAGATGCTCAAGAGAACTGCATCCTCCTTAGAAGGATTTGAGAGATGGTGCTATGCTTACACAGCTGCTTGTGTAACATCTGTGCAGTGGTGCTTCAACAGTGAATACAGGTTGTCCTGAGAGCCAGGAGTCATGTACAACTTCAAAATGTTTTGTTGAAATTAAGGATGCTAATAAATACTTAAACTTGAATTCAGGCCAAACACTTCCAATGCATTCAGAATTAAAGGATGCTGGTGAGGAGCTTGCTTCTTTCTCTTTGCACTTTTACTATTCAATTTAGATTTTTTTTTTTTTTTTTAAATGGCGTCAAAAGTGAGTTAATTGTGTTGGGTCTTTTGAGGCCTGGTTTCCAAACATACTTGTTTAACTGGGTTTGGGAGAAGATATAGTGTGCCCTGGAAGGCATTCATTTGACTGAGAACTTTGTTATCGGTTTATATGTGGGTCTTTTTTTTTTCTTTTGCTGCTGCTAGGTACTGTTTTATGAATCTTGGATTAATTAGGGCACCTAAGGCTTATTAAGGATTATTTCATTTGAATAGCAGCTGTATCTAAAAACATTAATGTCTCTAACATTCTCTTTTTTTTTTTTTTTTTTTTCTTCCACCCACTTCAGAAAATAATTATTTTGGGAGACTACTTTAAAGTCCCTTAATCTCCTCTCCAGTAAATAATGTCAGTGAACTGAGGGGAGCTCAGTAAACGGTTCTGAAAATTTTACTGGCTCAGGATATTTTTAGTCTGTCTAATATTTATTTATAAAGCCAAGTTTGTCACAGTGCTCTGAAAAGTAGAGGTACTTGGACAGACAAGAAGTGAATCTATGGTGGGGTGGGAGGGAGGAATAAAAGCCTCTAGATTAGGCAGCATTGCAAATTTATCAAAAGACCATAATTAGTACTGTGCCCTTGAACATGAAAATACAAAATGCCTCGAGCAATGGATCTTATTATTAATATGAATTCTTAATTTAGCTGGATCAAGGAGAAATAATTCTAATGGAATACTTTGAATGTTGTATATAATGAATGTGGGTTTTTTCCAAGATAACAATATTGGTCTAACTAGGAGACCTAATTATATAGGTTCTTATTTAATCTTTGTGTATGTGGACATCAAACTACCAAAGCTAATGTGTGGAAGTTTTTTTTTTTTGGGGGGGGGGGGGAGGGGGGGTTGTCTTTTATGGTACCAAAAAAAAAAAGTGTGTTTTCCCCAGTAAAATAGTTGTGTCCAGGTATGTATTGTCTAGGAATGAACAACATTTACTTTTTGTTTTAATTAAACAGTCTTTATACAAAACATGGAGCAAACTGCTTTTATTTTGAACTCCCATCTAGTTCTATAATGTCCTGTCAATGCCAAAAGGAAGGGGGCTGCAAATTTAGCCATCCATTTCGCAGCATGTAGGATAATTGGAAAGAGCCTACTATAATTCGTAAAAAGCATAGCACCTATTAAAAAGCAACGAGGGAACAAATATTAACTACAGCATGGGACATCAGCTCAGCACTGTGACTGTCAAGAAGATGAAGGCTTCTCATTATAAACTTTGCAATTTGCCATCTCGATTGCACCACATGGGATGTGGAGCAGAGCTTTCACTTCATTTGGGAATGGGTGGGGTTTGTGTTGTTATTGAATTTTTGTTCATTTGATGTAGAAAGTGTTCAAGGCAATAAGCTTTGGTGCCACAAGACAGTGAAGTGGGACTTGCATACATGAGGGATCCAAAGCAGAAGCAGGGCTGGACACAAAATAGTAGACCTGAGATCAGTTTTGGTATGCTGAGCCAAGTCTGTCAACAGTTAGTTGAGAGAGAGTACTCCAAGGGGGCATTTATGTGCAATCAGCAGAAGATGAATGTGAGTGGCAGTTGTGTGCAATAGTAAATGGTTCAAACCTTTCTGGTGTCCATGTTGAAGCTACTCTGCCATTTCTCTTCAGCTAACTTTTCATTGAAAACTTTTAAAATAGCATCTATTTAAAACCCCTCTTAAAACAGATAGTGTATTTAGACTTAATGGGCCAAACTTTGTTCCCCACTGAGTCTTCTCCCTTCACTTCCAAACTTGGTCTATGATGAGTAATAGCGCTGCCTGCATTCCTGTGTGTAAAACATTTATCTAATAGTCAGCATTGGGATATGAAAGGGTTAAGAAAGTGTTGATGACCTTTTTTTAACCCGAGTCTTATAATCTCTTCAAAGATAAGCTGAGAAAATCATGCAACCACCCAGAGATGCCTTCCATCCACTTGGCTGCCCAGTGCCATGAGCAGCCACCTGCAGATTTTTAAAAAAAATATTTTTTTTAAAGAAACTTTTCGTGTTCCCAGCCAAACCAAGTCCAAATCCATGAGTCAGTCCCGAACTATAAGTGGCCCTACAACCGGCAAACATCCTCCACCCCCAACAGGGGCTTCGGATATTTCCAGTATCTTTTGGTAGGCATCCTACATGCAGACCCAAGCCTGGAGACTTGGGGTTCAGGTGCTCCTGAGTTTCACCTGCCCTGCGCCATATGGCCGTAGAAGCAAGCTGGGAAGAAGCCTCTCATTTCCATAAAGGGGGCTTTAAGCCCCAGCACCCTGGTGGGTACTAGGTGGAAGGCTGCTAAGAGCTGGATCTGGAGCCCCACACACTGGGACAGGAGCTGCCCCACTGCAGCTTCCCCCTGCCTGGCTGGGTGTCTGGTCCCCATGGCCGCTGCCCTTCCCCATGCTACCTGCTGCTCGGAGTGGCGCAGCAGGAGGAGGAGGAGTCGCAGAAGGTGCAGGGAGCCAAGCAGTACCTGGGCAGCTGCAACAGTGGTGGAAGCAGCCCCACTGGGAAGCTGTGTGCACTAGCTTGGGCTGCCCCCCGTGGGAGCAGGTGGGGCTCATCCCTATGCAGAGCGCTGAGAGCAGCTACACACTGGATCCAATCAGTTGATGTGCCAGATCTGACCCACAGGCTATATTTTGTCCATCCCTGTCTTAAATAGTAAAATTGAGACTTTGACTTGGTGCACAAACAAATGCACAAGCATAACTGCAGCACTTGCAACCTGACAGAAATAAAAGGGATGTCAGTGCCTGGGGATACTGATCCCTTGAGGTCCTTGAACTTCGAGGGGTTGACTGAGTGCATGCTTCATGGATTTTTTGCTTCTGAACAGGCAGGGTGAAGAAGGGAGGACATGGCAAAACAATTTCAGGGGAAGATTGTTCTTTGCTCCAGCACATCTTGCAATCATTGCTAGTGCGTGAGTGCAGAACCAAGCAAGTTATTGCCTTGTGAAATGGAAATGATTGGCTGCCAAGTGTGTGTGTGTGCACGATTGATAAACTACAATTTGTTCATGGAGACGGCTTTAATTGCAGCAATTTGTCCTGCAGATGTTTGTATACAGTACATAGTTACTGGATGACCTACAATTCTATATTGAGAGCTAATTTAGCACAGCTGGGATTGACAATGCAAGTGTGTGTGTGTGAGAATGAGGGGTAGGGGGGGAGTTTCAATGAAGCATCAAAAAATATTTCTGTTGCCTCTGAGTTAATAAAGACATGTTTGAAGCATTCCTATATTTATATTGTATTATAATTAGCATACCTAGGGTCTTCCAGTATATAATAGTACTCTGTATATGCATGTGTACATATAGACTAAATGAGCAAAATGTGATCTGAAATCAAGCCTTTATAATACCATAAGCCTGCATGATACATTCAAGGAAATACAGTGTTAGTAAACTGTGTTCAGGGTAGTTTAGCAGACTGAATCTTGGATCAGGGTCTTGGCCACCTGAGCAGTTCAGTTTATGGACAGGGCTTGGATTTCCCTGTTGTGCCACTTATTTGCTGCTTATGGGACAACGGTGTAACACCTACCGAAGCTTAATGATGGAACAAAAGAAACGGTACCATAGATGTTTTGCCTGTAGGTAAATGTAACCTGTAGTTATCTTCAGTCTTCCTAGCTACAAAGTTTGTTTTTTTTTTCATGGGAGAGCTCTGTTTGCTCATGTCTGCATCTCGCCTAACAAATATTGGCTTTGTGGGCTTTATTTATGTATGTATGTATTTATTTATTTATTTTTAAATTGAGAAGTGCATACTACATTAGGTGGATCTTCCTAGGTACTTGTGAGACGCACTTTAAACAATATTCGTACAGCCTGTGTTACAGGGTAATAGTTCTAGTTGTGTGCAGCATCCTAATAAAGCCCTTGCCATATGAGATTTGGGTTATTGGACAGCTTTGGTACCCCTGCAGTCTGTTTCAGTAGGATGCTGTGCTTGAGGTCTGCAGTGAAGACAAACCACAAAGTTTCTGTAATGTGTCCTAGAGCATGGTTGTTGTGGGGGTGCATCTAGTCGAGGTACAGTGATGTCTGCAAAACAAGGTGGAAAGCTTCAAGTGTGACTCCAGGAGAGGTGATGGGTCAATTTTAAGGGCTCTTCACAACCTCCATAGCCAGAGAAGTCATCTGTTCGGTATTGATCAGTAGATTCCTGGCAGTGAGGTGAGCACTAAGATTCAGGCTCTTAAAAAGGTCCAATTCCAAGATCTACATAAAGGAATCTGTGGATTAAGCACCAGGATTTCCATGGCTTCAGGAAGATGTTTGTGCAGTACTCTGCTTCATTTTTAATCCTCCTGCTCTGTCTTTTGGTTAGAAGAGCTTTCCATATGTAATGTGTGTAAGGTGCCAGGCTGTTCTCTTGCAAACAAGATCTGTTCCATTTTAGGTGTCCCTATCAAAGTTGTTAGAGTAGTGAATGACTTTTTTTGCAATGTGTTGCAAGAGATCTTGTACATGCTTTTTAACTGTCCCCTGATTCAGGAAGTCTTATGAAACATTTCAGTGTCTGAACAAACAGACGGGTAGACTTCAGCAAGGCAGATGAGTACTAGGGAGAGACAAACATCCATGAATGTCTGTAGCCCAGAACTTGGTGGCCTAACATGCTAAAGCCTTAGTCTTCCATGTAAGAGATGCTCACATTAAATAGTGAAGAGAAATGCATCAAAAAGGTCTTGGAAAAGTGCCTGTGATAAATTAGGAGCTTAAATTCTTAGTCTGTCCATTTTTTGTGCATTTTGCCTAGGGTGGGAACCGAGTTTGGGAACCTACAAGATGGGGAAGTGCAAAGGGGGGGGCGGGGGGGAGCGGGATGTTGAGTTGAAACTACTGGGTAGGAGGGGTGCTGAGACAGCCCTGCTAATGGCCTCAAGTGTGGAGAAAGAGTACAGGAATGCATTTGAGTAGTTTGTGTAAGGCTCCCTGTGGATTATGAAAGAGGAAAGGTCACTTCCATTTGCTCTCTATTCTGTTCTGGACTTGAGGCTTCCCAGCTTGTCAGCTGACTTACTTTAGAGCCTCTGAGCTTAGTGGTAATATACTGGCAGATAACCATAGGGGTTTTTTTCCTCATATAGTTGTATTTGTAGCTCTTCAGAGCCTCCTTGTTAAGGTCCAGAAGCTCTTCGGTTTAGCACTTGAGAAGTGGAATGAAAACGGCAGCTCTCACCCAGAAACTGTATTCAGTATAAGTTTGGCTCCTTACTGGAACTGCTTTACAGCTGGCAAGCTGTAAAAACTGAAATTTGGAAGTAATATCCCTCTGAGCAGGCTGCAATCCCTCTCTTTCACAGTAACAAACATACCTTGCATGACAGCTGTGCACACTTCAGCGTAGCTCTGGGGTCTGAAGTGTTCAGGATGGACATTGCTTGGAGGGAAAAAACCTCTGCCTTAAAAAATATCACGTAGATTTAGTGCTTGGAGGCATAATTTTAACCAAGCGGTTCGGTGACATCTGTCAGGAACAGATCCTGTGGTTAGAAATGTGGACTCTTTCTTTCTATCCTGTTTTAATAGAGGTTTTCATATTTGCCCTCATCCTTGCACTTCCCACACGCAAGGCTCCTAGAAGCCTTCAAGGAGGTATAACTTTATAGAAGACGGACTTAATGATCTGCTCAGGTCTGCTCCAACCCTGCATCTATGAACCCATGAAGACTTGCACCTTACAGACTAACTTCCACTTGACTTCAGATGAGCACAGCTAACGAGGTCTCTCTACTCATGGATAATAACCTTTTAGTCCAGGCCACAGAGGGAGAAGCTGATGTGCAGGTAGGAAATGACTTGCTAAAGCCACAGAATATGTTAGTGGCTGACCTGCAACGAGGCTTTATTTTTGGCTTCGAGCCCCACGTTATATCGGATATCTCCAGTGGCTCGTTTTCATTCCCAGAGTGTTTGTATGTGGATGTTATGGATTGGTCTGCATGCGGAAACGTTGGCACAATGGTAGCTATGTAATCTCCAAGGGGGCATTTTCCTTCTGGAATAAGGAAGCCTTTTCTTCATTGTAGCTTTATTCCACTTTCAAAGCATCCCACACTGCACTGCTAAGGAATTCGGTGATATGTGGAGACTTTTCTAGAGAAGCTGAGCTGCATATTGGATGAAGACATAATCACTGCCTGCTATGTTCAATATTTCCATTCTAATTTTAACTCCACAGTAGCTTACAAGTGAGCCTTTTGAGAGCTTCTCTACACTGAATTTTAACACTCAGCAGGATGAGAACTCCCTCTCTGCTCAGTAGGGTTTTAAAAAATCCCAAGCAGACAGGCAGAGTCCACTATCTTGACGGTGCTTATTCCGAGGTGACCAAGGAGCCGTCGGACCTGTCACTGGCATGTGCAGTTGAATGCAGTTAGTTGAAGGATTAGGCCTTTTCTCTTTTCTGTGTAGTGGTTCTGCTAATTCTGGGCTGCAACGTGGAAAACAACACTAGGAAAATTATTAGCCTTGAGCTAGAGCTGCAAAGGTAGTGCAAGGACAGTAGTCTAAGGAGCCACAAATGTAACTCCCGCTCACTTCTCTAGAGCTCTTCCACTTCGCACAGAACTTTCTCAATTGTTACACGCTAGCCCCTTCACCTTCAGTATTTGAAAGGAGCCTCTCTCAAGCAGATAATGTTTTGTAATGCAGTAGATTAGGGGGAGGAAATCGCCTCCCAAGGCATTGTTACAGCTTGGGTGGCTCAAGGAAGCATTTTTATAGTCCTGACTTAATTTTCAATTGAATTCACTCTTTGTTACCAGAAAACTCTCTTATGCTCAGTCTCATTTGGCAGAAGATTGCTTTGTAACAATCGAGAATGACTTGGACCAAAGAAGATGGCAATTATATCTGTACTTCAGTGACAGGTGTTATCTCTTAGGTTGTTTTTTTTATAATCACTAGAATGTACAAGTCATAAATTAACAATAAACCCACAGTGCAATCCTAGATAAGCATGCTGTGTTGCTTTTTTCATTATTTCTGCCTGAGCTAGTAGCAGGAGGGTTGTCACTGAACTTTGTACGCATTTTAACAAGGGAATCCTGCTTGCTGCTTTTTCTGTTGCATTTCTGGCTGGCTCTCTTTTGCTGGTCCCTTCTGTAACCGAATGGCCTTGCTGTTTATGATGGTTTGTTTCAGTGAGAGGTAGCATATTTGGATTGAAGAGTATAGTATCCGTTTGCCCTGGACGTTGGAAATGGAGAACAGGCAATTCCCATGATGAGCAAGCAGTAGCCATAAAGTATGCACAGAGAGTGTACTGATGCTTTTACATACAAGACAATTGCCTGTTTGGAGCACTCAAGTTACTGTATTGCAATACTGCATGGTGCCATGTCACTAAAATTGTATGAAAGATGTTGTCTTGGGTATCCCTATAGGAAGGGTCATTTCAAGGAACCTAGTAGAAGAATGGAAGAAGCACAGCCATGCCATCCCAGTAAGATCCTGTCACACGTTATCTATTAAACACAGAACCTGTGATCCGTTTTTGATTTGTGCTTCACAGCTTCATCCAATATCCTGCAGTCTCTTCTACCAGTGACAGACTGCAAAGAAACGAACATGGCAACTCATAGCTATTTCACGGTGGAGGTTTTTAACCATCAGAATTAATGATGCACAGTAGCACCTTTGATGTTTACTTATTGACTAACATGTAGTTTATTTTAGGATGTTCCCTGGGCTCTTTCAATATTGAATTTTAGATCAGCGATGCATCTTATCTTTGTGCGGAGGAGCCGGGATCCTTGACAGCTGGGTAGAAGAAGGTGGGAATTTTGCCATCTGCTGGTAGGTTGGGACTCAGAACTGTTCAGCTTCTCCGCTCCCAATGAGAAACAGTGCAAAAGTGAGATGCCAGTACTCTGCGGCTTCTTAACACCCCTTAGGAAAGAATGGGGTCACGTACGTGCTGTTTGTGTATGGATGCAGGAGAAGAGCGATTACAGAGTTATTTTGCCTTTCCAGGATTCCTACCCTTTTAAATGAAAGTTTTAGAATCCAGAGCAAAATTTTACGTGGGGGAGGGACAGATCTTTTCAGATCCAGCCCCAGTAAATAATGTAGATTTGGTTGAATTTCAGTTTGAAATTGTGCTGCAAGGAAGTCAGTTTTGATGTTTTCCTTACTGAAACACTTTTTAGGGAGGGGCAAGGCGAGGAGGAATCTTGCATTTGGAAACCTTCCTTTGCAATGTTGTTAAAATGGAGAAAGTTGCTCGTATGTCTTCTCTTCTAATTTACTCCATTGACAGAATAAGTGACAGTTTATCTATTTCTGGGGTGTTAATGATTTGTTACAACTGTGTGCTCTTCATTCTAGAGAAGGTTACCTCAAGTATTTGCATCTATACTGTTTTTCAGACATAGCATTTTTTAATGCACGGCTCTTCTTTTGTCTTTCTAGAAGTGCAGAATCTTGAGTTTCTTATATATATCCTGCCTACCTTAAAGAAAAATCCTTTGCCACATAAAGAAAATGAGGGGGGCTTTTATTCGTGGCTTGTGTGACAATGCTTAGGAGTCATTTGCAGAATGTATGGCTGTTCAGCAGGTACAAATATTAGACTCCTGCATCTATCATAGTTTCCTCTCCTTCGCTGACTAGGTTGTTTATTAGATTTAGCATTTTTAAGGCCCCGTGTGCTGCTGACACTGTCAATTGCACTGTCAATTATGCAGTAATTTGGGTATTTTTTTTTCTTTTATAGCTTTCGTAAGCAAGGCGTTCTCCTGCATGCAATTCCATTTCGCTGTGGTTCAGCTTCTTTTTGCATGGAGGAAGGGTTTCATAATGCACATCAAGCATTGGTGGCAGTTTTGTAGCACCTGTCTTTGGAGAAGTGTCCTCTTGGGAGCAAACTTACATATATCAGTAGTTCAGAGGAATATATAAATAGCTAGTCTCTAATGTAGTGCTTCTTATCCAGGTTGTCAAAGCACTGCACAAGCATTACTTGGCTAATTTTTGCAAGGCGTAGGTGGGCAGTCTAGTAGCTATGTCCACAGATGAAGGGAACAAGCCCAATGCTAAAAAAAAAAAAAAATTGTTTTAACAAGTATGAAGCAAAGCTAGAAGTAGAACTCGGGATTCCTGACTCTCTGCTTTCTGCTCTGACCTCTAGAGAAAGTGTTGCTACTGCATGTGGGAGGGCTGCATCTTTAAGATGCAAGTGCAAAAGAACCTGCCTTGAAGTGTTAGACGTTTGCACGTGACTTGCAAAAAGCACTGCACTCATTGGCTTTTTCTGTGATGCGTGTGGGCTGGATGGGAGGCAGTGCAATATAGTGTTCCCAGTATTTGCCAGCTTAGGTTTCATATGTAGAGAATTCTTTTAAGCTTCCAACAGGAAAGGAAGCAGGGAGCATACGTTGTAGATCACAGCCACTGATGCCTTGCTGTTAAGGGTAGAACTGCACCTAGAAAGAGATGCTCTCTCAACTGTCTCTGTAATGCTCATCTAGAGGCTTACTAGGCGAGTTGCCTTTTTAGGTTAAGTACAAACAGCCAAAAAGCCTGAGGCTGAATTGATTCCATCTTTGCAGGTTAGTCTAAGCTGTGTAGATTGAACCGATACGCAAGTGAACAGGCATTCACTTTGTGTTCTGGAAATGCAGCCACCTACCTGCCAGCAGGGCTCAGGCCAGATGTCAGGGAGCTTTAGAGCATGCCTCCCTGCTTAGCTGGAGCAGACAGCTTGGGTCAAGGCTAGACCACCCACCCTGCGAGGAGGGGTTTGCAGGGAAGGTTCAAAGCATCCTGGGGGACTGTGAATTGACTTGATTCTGGAGAGGATTTGGGATGGAAGTTCAATAAACTGATTTAACCTAAATCAGTTAAACCTGGATGTAGTATCAGACTTATCTTAAACCAGTTTTGGCCATTTTGAAAGCAGTTTACGCACACTGAACTTCTGCTGTTACAGATTTGAACTGTTTTTCAATCACTTATTACCAGTTTGTGTAATTTCTGTCCCTAGACTTGTAGTAAACCTTGTTCAGGTGGCTGATCACCAGGGATCTAGGTTTTTGGTTCACCATGGAAGAACGGAGCAAAACCTGGATTTTCTCTCTTTAAGGAGAAAAACGTGGGAAAGGGCAGGTTTCCCCTTGCAGGCTGGCAGAGTTCCAGCCTGCTGGGAGAACTGGGAGGAGGGCTGTTGGGCAGGGGGTGTCGTGTGCATGTGTGCACACACACATGCACATGGCAGCCTGGCGAGTGGCTCCCACAGCTCCCCGCAGGTAAATGGGGGGGGGGGGGGGAAGGGGGGGGAATTGAGGCCCCATAGTGAGGGAGGTACTTGGGCATGGCTGGGGATGAGGCTGCTCCCCACTACTGCATGCACTCCTTGTAGGGGACGGTGGAAGGCACGTGCCCCCAGTCCTGCGCGCATGAAGGTTGCCTTGTGGGCTCAGGGCTCCCTGCCCTGCTGCCCCCTTGCCTCCCTGGGGCCTCCATGGCTCAGCAGGTGGGACCCCATGCAGCAGGGCTGGGCAGGGAGGCTCATGCTGCTGCTGGGCAGGCAGGGGGCAGTTTGCCATGGTGTCCCGGGGCTCCTAGTGGCAACACGAACCTCCATGCCCAGCCGTGCTCTGTCTTGTTGTGCCAGGTCCTGCCCGCTGGACTGCGGAGGCCCCGGCGGGAGGGCAGCAGGATGGGGAGTCCTCAGCCTTCAGCCCACATCTGCCCCTGTCCCCCACTGGCTCCTGTCCAGCCATGCCACCGATAGGGGAGAGGGAGCCAGGCTCCAAACTTCACTCCATCGCAGCGGCTGTTGCCTCCCATAGGCAGCAGCCGGGGCTTGGGCATTGCTGGGGGAGCAGGGGGTTGTGGGCCCAGGTCCCTGGCCCCATAGCTCTGGCAGCTGGGGGGAGCTCTTCTCCAGCAAGTCCGGGGGGGGCAGGGGGCTCTGCACAGGGAGTGAGGGGCACCAGTAGAGCCCAGGGGTGGGAAGTGAGGGGCAATGGCATGGGCAGGGCACTGGCATATTGAGGGTGCTCAGCACCACAACGAAGTGGAGCGGGGATACAGCTACAGCTGGACCTGTGTCCTGGTGAGGGACAGGGGCAGAGAGCTCTGATTTTTTTTTTTTTTTTTTTCCCATGATTAATACCCCCCCCCCCCCCCCAAATTACCAAAATTTATAGGTATTCAGAATTTATTATAGTGAGGTGATGCATGGGTAGGCTTCCAAATTTACCTTAAAATTGTAAATGTCAGCAATATGGATTGGGGGGGGGGGGAGTTAATCTGAGAATTTGTGATCTTTTTTTGAAACAGAAAAATCCAGGACCCTTTCTGATCGCTCAGCCTTATAACTGGAGCTGATTAGAGCACCAGGGCATGTTGATGTGACGCTTACCAAGTTGCAAACAGACCAGTCGCAGTTCTCTTGCTAGGAGAATTTCGGATCCTCTTGACAAGTGTGCAAGAGCCGTGGTGTCACTTTTTACTAGTTACAGCATAATTTAAGACAAAATAATGTGCAGCCCTCTAAACAGGTGGAGCAACAACGTGAATTCTAAGTGTCCATTGCAGTGCTGAAGACAAACTTTCTTTTGCACTGCACTACTTTCTCCTGTCTTTCAATTGATTCCAGTGCTGTTTATTTTAAGGTTTTGATATCTGAAATGGGTGCAATTTGCCTGCTTTGAATGCTGCTGGATGATATCTGTTCTCCATCTTCCTGCTCTTTCCTATTTCCTGTAAATGAGTCATTTTTCAGATGAGTAATAACAGATCCTTGTATCCACAGAAGGGACCCTCCTCGGGGACCGACAGAGTGAAGAAAGGTGGATCCTATATGTGCCATAAGGTAAAACTAAAAGCCCATAGTGCAACTTGCTGGCTTAGCTAGTGGGCTGTTAATAATTGCTGTTTTCTATTTTTAATCTACATTTATTTCTGATGATGTAACAAGACTAGGTTACAGTAAATATATTTGGCAGCTACTGTTTGACAGGAGCTAGATGTATGTGTGAATAGCTTTAAAAAAAAAATAAAAAAAATACTGCGTTAATACTGTTAGCCTTTGTGTTGCTCAAACTTACCGTCATAGCTATGCCTATGCAAGCATCTCACTGAAGGAATAAGTACTTAATTTCTGAAATTGCCCATGGTTGAAATGAAAAACTCTTTGCGTCTAAAGCTGTCGCTACAAAAACTGTCCCAGCTCCATAGAGAATAGTAAGTCTACGGTTATTCTGTTGGTTTAGTAGATGTAGTTTCTAGGCAAGTCCAGCATTAGCGTGCAGTATCTTGACTATAGAGGCTCCATATTCAGCATTTGAAACAAACAGCCCCTTAGCAAGTTTTAAGAGATGTTCCCTTGCTATTGTATCACTTAACCTCATTGACAGATGGGAAAAGCAGGAATGCTATCGGCTCCAGGCTAACAAAGGCTTTGCAAGTTCTGAATAGATATCTTGGGATCCAATCATTCAAGCATGGGGTTAGACTAGACAAGCTCCTGAAATCCCTTCCAGCCATGCTTTTCTATGATTATGTATTTGCTTAATTTGGTTCACTGACACTATTTCCCACGTGCAAATTTTATGTTCTCCTGCACCTTTACATTCTGCCATAAATTATTCTGTGTTCAGACCATGATGATTCTTCCCTTGAAGGAAAGAATCTAGTTTCTCTTGAACAGGCCTGTGTCATCTGTAGAAACTTAATTCTTGATTTATTTTTTTTTGTATATGGGGTCGGCCTAGCAGCTTGTGAACCAGTCTTTGTCACCTAAAAAGCACTTTGTCTATTCAGCTTACAAAATGTACTCTTGAAGTTAACACCCGCCCGCCCGTGTTGTTTTGGTTAAGGATGTTTTTGTCGTAGCAAATGTTATCAGATATCTTCGAGTTCCTGTACAAGTTTTTTCCAGCCAAACCTTTTTTTTTTTTTTTTTTTTTTTTTTTCAATGGACCTAAAAACCTTGAAATGCTCAGGAGTCATTAGAATTGATAAAAATGTAGAACCTTTTTTTTCTCAAGCACCTTTTAATGTATAGGAACCTTAGCCTACAGAAACCTTCTCCAGGCTACTTGGATATACTTAAGTGCTGTCAAAGGTTTGTTGGCTGGTTTTGGGTTGTTTTTCTTTTTTGTTCGTTTAAGAGCACACCTCTCAATTCCTTATGCTTTGAGATGACAGTAACTCTTGAGAATACGTTGTTGGATTTTGTTTTGCTTTTGTATTGTTATAAAAAAGGCACATAGGCTAAATTAAGGTATTTCCATATTGCTTCACATTCCCACATAGTAATATAAGCAAATGTAATCTGTTACACCCATATATTGCTCAAACCGGCAAGTTTTCATAGAAATGTACTGAACAGCATTCAGAGTGCAGGATGTTTTGCCTTCCTTGCCCCACAGCCAAGAATTAGATATTGAAGAGGAGAACTAGTGTCCTTTTCCATTCGAGGTGGCGTTCTTTAAATTGTGGAGCGTCGTTAGTGTTTGCAGGCTTTCAGAACAAGCACTTAATTACTAGCTGTCATCCCTGTTCTCTACCATGTAGCTTGTAGTTTTCTTGCATTTTTGGGAGCTGTAACTATAAAATTTACTAGTGAAGCAAGACAAATATATTTTGTTCTAGAGAAAGAAAGAAATTTTAACAGACCTGAAGGGAGGAGAGGGAAAATTCCACAGTCCTAGACTAGGATCAACCTAGTACTGGGCTTTAAACCAGAATTAGTGTAACTTCTAATACATCTTCGATATGATATAGATGGCTTATTGTAAAAGTTGTTCACTTGATACTAAATATTTGGACATTAAGATTGGAAAACTATCTTGGAGGCTAGACACTCGTCTATGAAGTTGGGATATAGGAATTTGTCTTCCTTTTTTCTAGTGAATGTCAGAAAAAATTTAAAGCTGGGAAAACTCCTAGCTTAATATAGCCTGTGGTTTTAGGGCATTCTCCTGAGCAGGACAGGTGTGGTTTCAAATCCTCTCAGGCAGATGAGGGGAAACCAAATCTTCTGTCTTACTCAAAGGCTCAGGACGACGTACTGTAAGATGCCTCCGAAGATAAGAAACAACAGCAAACTCCCCAATATTAAAAGTCTACCTTCGCCCACTCCCTCTTTCTCTCCTGTTCCCTGTTGGAGCAAACTATCTGGACCTTCCCAACGGTGCTGCTCAACCCCTGTTGAGGGGTGTTGACAGCCTAAACGAGAGAGGAAATTGGAAATCTCAATCAAGATTATCCCTTGTACTTTACAAAGAGCATCTCATCCTGAGGTCGCTTCCGGTGAGTTAGCGGTGAGAGGCGTTTAGTTTCATCCTGACTGTGGAGTCTTACTGGCAGTGTAGCACTTTCATCTCCACCTCCCCCAATTCTGCTCTAAACCCCTTCCCCAGTCAGTACTCTGCTGCCTTGTCACTGGTTCAGATCCAATTTCTACTATGGGACTCAAACTTGCCAAGGTTGTAGGAAAGAGTACTGTCAACTGAGCAGTATTAATATGAAGAAAATTTGAGTGTAACCCTGAGCAGGCTACATCTCCAGTAACTGTCTTTGACTGCAAGCGTGCTGGTGGAGCAAACACTTTGGTCAGTATTTGGTATGAGGTATGGGTTCAACAGGTTTCCCCTGTGGTGATTCATAGAGGGGGGGGGGGGGAAGGTCCTTTGGTGGCATAGAACTGGAAGAAGAGCGAAGGAAGCAGATGGCCCCAATGATGACTAAAGCTAATGAAATGTATAATTTTCTTACCAAGAGCAAAACTAGAAAAGCTTTGAGATGGTTGGAAGTAATAATAGAACTGAAAGAGAGACTTGCAGATTTCCTGGGCTTGAAAAGATGGCTAGTCTAAGCAGTAAGCCTTGTAGTCAGCTTTCCTCCCCAAAGACTAACTTGACCCATGTCACATTAATATAATTTGCTGTGAGCACTTTCAGTGCAGTGAATTTTCTGTTTCCAAACTGAACTTAACTTCCGTAAGTAGTCTTTGTGCTAAATAAATATCTTGCCTACATAGAGGGGTTAGTTCTCAGTAGGCTCCGTTGAGCATCTGATGCCACATTAGCGACTCTGTACTCTCTCTCCTTGTGTTCAAGCCCTTAACGTGCTCAGAATACATCTCTGGCCCAACACAGCGCTGTGCACTGAGCTCGTGTGCACTAGCCTCAGAAGCAGGATAGCTCCATTTAGTGCAGTGCTGAATGTGGCTGTGCGTGGCTTTGTTTCCATCCTAGTGAAGGGCTTATCCACTCACTCTGAGCCATCCAGACATACCCTAAGCATCCTCCCACTTTGAAACAACAGTCCCCCCCCCCAAACTTTTTGTAGTGTAATCTTGTCCCCTTGTTTATTGTGCGAGAACTTTCCCACGTGTTCAAGTCCATAACACTGGGTACGGTATTTTCTCGCATATAATATGGAACTTTGTTGAAAGGCAGAATGAAGGAGAAAACATCTTTCCTTGTGGTAGGTAACTGGGGTCCCTGGCACGTCGTCATTTAATTATGGCATGCTAATATCTGATCCCAGCAGTTGCATTTCCTGCCGTGCCATATGTACAGTCCCTCGCATGGACAGTCCCAGCTCCAATCTGGTCTGAGACCTGGGGCTGTCCAGGGACCAGGGCTGACAATCAACTGATTGTTGACCCCAACCCCAGACAGTCCTAGATCTGGTTCACCTGGGGCTGTTTGGGCAGACATCAGCTGGCTGTCAGTCCTGGCCCAGATGGCCCTAGGGCCAGTTTGCGAACTGGGGCTGTCTGGGCTGTATCTGGCAATCAGCTGATTGTCAGCTCTAGTGGATTTGAGGGTTTCCCTAGCTGGGAACTTTAAACCCTGTCCTGGCATCTCTGACACCACTGCTAGGTGTGGGGGAGGTTAGAGGGTCCTGGCAGGGGAAGCTAGTGGCAGAACCTGCTCGTGCCATATTTCTTCAATATCATGTGCACTCTGATTTCTCCAGCAGCTGTTTTTTGGGGGAAAGTGCATCTTGTATGTGAGAAAATACAGTACTTTGAATCTGCACAGCCCTCCCCCCCGAGTTATTTATTGCCATTGTCTAGTGATTCTTTTTTTCTTATTCTACAAACATTTTCTTATTCAGATTGATGCTTCAGCAGAGATCTTCCTCCCCCCTTTTTAATTTTTCAAATAAGTTAAAAACATTAGAACAATATTTATTACTCTGTATGCTCCAAAGTTCTGTCCCAGCTGAATTAAAACCAGTAATTTAAACTTTTTAAGTCTTCCTACGAAGTTGATTGTTTTACAAAAAGCATGTTATTGAAGCAACTCAGATTTCTGAGTTCATGCAGACTTTCAGGAAAACATCTGCCCTGGCCTGTTGAAAATGTCATGCAGGGAAAGCTTATAAATAAAGATATGGGATTAAGATGTCAAACATGCAGAAATTTGGTCACCACCCTGTTTTGTAACAAATGTGTTTGTATTGCATTCATCCTGAATAGCTGCTGAGAGCTATTGGGAGCCATCTGATGTAAATGAAGGCAGCTTGCTTCTGTGTTTTGGAATTGAACCCTTTCCTAGTAGGATGTTTTAAGGTTTTTGATAAACAGCAGAAAAAACATTACTTGAATATATTGTTCAGGTAGAAATGACTACTCTTAACATGCCATCTAATGCAAAAGATAATACTGAGATGGATAGAACTAGCTTCTTGGATGGTCCTTTTAAGAACAGAAGGCAGAGAGACAACTTTCAGTTTGAGGCCAACTCTTGACCTAGAAAGTATAGGGTGATCGGAGGGAGATTTCTGAAAGAAAGCTTTCGACTTGGCTACTGATAAAGAATTGAAATTCCTTGCGGGGAGTCTGACCACTGCTGTCCTACCAGCTGCCCTCCCTGTGCTATTGGTATACTCCCAGAGATGCACGGAGGTGGTGTTGGCAGGTTGTTGGTATGAAGGAAAGCTAAGCTCTGAACTTTGCTTACATTGCCCTGCAAAAATGTGCCCCTGTTGTGGCTCTTTACATGAAAGGAACTGAACAGTATCAGATTTTCCTTTTAAGGCCTGCAGCTGGTAAATCATCCTCATAATTAGATTAAATTTCTCACACTGAGATTGATTTCACCCAAGAAGAAAATCAGTGTAGAGAATGCAATGTCAGATGTTAATTAGCAGTTTTGATTAAATTAACACTGGAATAATTTTTTCTGTACTGATGAATAATGTGACCCATTTTAAAGCCTCCTGAAGTCTACCTTTTTAGGTGATAAAGGTAGGCTGTATATCAAGACCCCAAATTAAATAAATTGGGGATTAGTAGCACAAGGACTTTTTCATTGGATGCCTCTCTTGAAACCCATTTAAATTGATTCTTCTGTGTGCATATGTGCATGCACCATACTGAAAAGTGCTTTATTTTTTTTCCCCTCAAAGCTGTTAGTTTTGTAAAATTTAGTAAGATGCTGATTCCCAGTCAGTGCCATAGCTTGCGCTGAGCCTTCTGCACCAGCATGGCCTTTGCAGTTATAGTACACCGTATCTTTTTTTTTTTTTTCTCGGGGCAAAAGCTGTTCTCGGGCTTCGTAGGTTGTATTTGTGTCCAGGATCTAATGAAGAACCGTTGCTTGAATTTCTCCTTAGATGGAAGCGCTGTAAAGTTAGCAGAAGTAAACGTCCGGGATCTGCTGTCTCCGCACAGCGGGGGGAGGGAGCTGCACTGAAGCTTGGTTACGCAGTGGAACCTGGTACTTCAGTCCGCAAGCCCGGGAAATGCACTCTACAAATGAAATGACTACAGAGGAGTGGAAAGCTGTTTAGAAAGCAAGCTGGCCCCTCTCCTGTGCTTCTTGTGACTCGCCAGTTGGTAGAGAAACCGGATTTCAACTTGAAACTACAAAAATAACATCTGGAAATTGATGGTCAAAGGTGCTAATTCCATGACTGGTACCTGTGGCCTATGGGCCAGTAGAATACAATGAAAGATTAATCCTCTTGCCCCTGTTAGAAAGTGGGGGGCTGTTTTAGGTTTTGTTCTAGCTCGTACATCAGATTGAACTCCAGTTGTGGGACCTTTTTGTTTTCCATTGGTAATGTAGAGCCTGAATACAAAAGTTTTTTTTTTTTTTTATTCCTAGATTCCCAGGCTGAGGCCATAGGGCTACATTGAGTGCACTTTCTCAGATGCCCACATCGCCACCAATTTGGAAGTCTGAGAGTAAAAAAAGGTCCCTGGTGTCATTTTGATACTTTGCCAGACTACTCACAATTTAAGTGCAATATGTATAGTTGTTAAGATCTTGGGCAGGAAAGGGGAAATATGAAATGTCTTAAATATGTTTCAGTTTATAGATGCAGAGTCCTCAACTCTTCAATATTAAGGTGCACTTCATTAATTGAAAATGCTATCACTCGGTATGAGTGATAAAAAGGAGCTGTGGAGAAACTTTGTCCTACTGTTTAAGTGCCTATAAAAGCAGAGCCAGTTATCTCTGCTTTCTGCAGATGGCTTTGGAACAATTCTGTCACTTCAGAGACGCTTTCTAAAATGGAGGAGCCAGTCTGCTTTGTAGGAAGTAGATAAAAACTCTAATTCTTGTACTGACCTACATTTTACAAATAACTCTTTGCTAGTCCCAAGGTTAACATTGTGGCTGTGCAGCTCTAATTATGCCGTTAGTGATTTCATTCTTGGAAAAGGAACAAGATGTAAAGTCCAATAAGTGGATTTGATGCAGAAGCAAAACTAAATCTTTTTCAAGGACCTACATTTTTCTTGTGAAACTGAAGTAAAGCAGATTTCATCTCATTCAGTACTGCTATGCTCAGATTCAGAAAGCTACTGTAATAAAATCCGCATAGTTATTCAAACAGATTGTTATCCTAATTGCTACAAGGTGGGAGTTTTTTTTTTCTTTCCTTTTTACAGAACCAGCAGCAATCTATTTTGCAAATCAGTTGTCTGGAGTGAATGGCTAAATCATGAATTTTGTTATTCTTTTCTGAGTAATCTCTGAGCAGCTTCCCAACCCATTCCATTAAACCAGAGGCCAACGATCCTTGATAAGGG
Source organism: Alligator mississippiensis (assembly GCF_030867095.1). Taxonomy (NCBI): domain Eukaryota; kingdom Metazoa; phylum Chordata; order Crocodylia; family Alligatoridae; genus Alligator; species Alligator mississippiensis. The sequence continues at coordinate 11,643,572 of NC_081835.1, read as the reverse complement.
AGATGAACATGAATCAAATTTGACCTCTTATGTTAGGCTGACTAACAGTGATAAGTGATAAGCTTGCACGTTACTGTGAGTTGGAGTTTGGACAAACCAGTGATTCAGGACTGTTTGTATGGCAGTCTGTCTCTCCTTTGCCAGGCTCGTGTTTAGTGAGCATGGAGTCTGTGCATTAGCCTGGGACATGAGCAATGGAAGGTTTTGAGGCTTCCTCACCGGTGGACCTTGCTCAACACACCGGGCCATGGCTAGGCAGCAAGAGGCAATGGGTGGATAATGCTCCAATGCTTCCCACGTTTGAGGGACAATTTAAATAACCGTTCCTTCTTCCTTCATTTCCAAAAGGGCAACTGCTGTATAATTGCAGTCCACTCTGCAATCAGGCCTGTGAGAGAGAGGAAACTGTCAGTGCAAGATAATGGCTCATCAGGGACATGTGGGGCGGCTGAATCACCTACCAGTGACTCGGTTGCTTTTATAGTTACTAGCACAGACCATATTGGAGCCTGCTTATCTTTAACAAGATAGCTACAGGAAGAGAACAATATTTGCCTTGCCTTCAGTTCAGTTTCTTCTCTTTTATGTAGGACATTTTCAATAGGATTCTTCTAGATATCAGTATCTTTTCTTTCCAAGTCCTTGTTAGGATTTAAAAACACCTTGCCCCAAAATTGGCAAAGTGAGTGTAAAAGAAAAGAAAAAAGCTAAATACTAAACTGTTGTGATGTTTCTAGTAATGTGTAAAAGCTAGATGGGCCTTCTGGAAAACTTTCTAACGAATGGACTTGGTTCATCAGTTTCTTCCCTTTCCTTTTTTCCCCACTTAGCTGGTCCTTTTGGAGTTGTGTTAATGTCTAAGTTACTAAATGCTAAGATAAAATTCAACACGACCCTTTTTAGCCATGTCAATAAGCTGCAAAAAGCAGGGGGGTGAGAATTGTTATTGGTTTGATCTAGAAAAATCTTCACAAGATTAGAGTTTGGATGTTGAGTGACCTCTTATTCCAGTCCACAGACTGAAAGCCCGTTGGGAGTTACGAAGTCTGCAATAGCTTCAGTCTTAAGAGGAGGAAATGTGATGGTCTAATCTTGGAAAATGGGCCACGCTTTTTTTGGTTGTTTTTCTTGTCCTGAATAAATTGGAGTCCAATGCTTCCCATTATAAGAGGCCTGGTAATGTAAGGGTAAAGGACTCCTTGTAACATAAGTGTACAGAACACATCACGACAAATTTGGTTTTGAGATGCAGCATTTCCTTTTTTAGAGTACAATAGTTTATACGCATATGCTATCTGCCATGGGGGGAAAAATCTTAAATCCAGAAATAAGAAATACAACACGGTTGCCTTCTGATATAGACAACAATTCTATATGCAGTTTTTAAGTGTGCAACCAGCATTTACAATCCTTTTTGTTCCACAGGGCGTGTGTAGATGAAATGGGGGGGGGGGGGGGGCCTAAATTGAAGCAGTGGGTTTCTAAAAACACCACTTCAATTTAGGGCCCTTTAAACCCCTGTGTTGTGCGCACACCTGCCACACTTACCTGCCTCTTCGGCAGTGCAGAGGGGAGGGTGAGCTGCTGGTGGGTGGAGCGGTCCCTAGACTGTGTGGCTGGGAGCTGGCACTTCCCTCCACAGCAGCGGGCCCTCCCCCCCACGCGCCCATCTGCAAGCACCCAGCTCGGACGGTCCTGGGAGGCACTGCAGCCGCAGAGGGAAGCACTGAGCCCCAGCACAGCTCAGGCAGGCAAGCTCTGGGGAGAGGGTAGGGGGGGAAAATCAGGTTCGCAGCTTCTCTTGGGTGGAGTCTGCCTTCTTGGGCTGCTGCCAGGGTGCCTGCAGGGCTTCCTACAGAGCCCCCGAGCTGCTTCACTCTGCAGCTGTAGGGGCAGCAAACCGAAAAACTCCTCTGAGGAGTTAGTTTGCACCCCAAGTCACATAAGGCACGTTATCCACCGAATTTGCTACAGTGGCTGCAATTGATGCATTATACGCCGCCAACGTGTGCAAACACCAACACTATTAAAGCAGTGAAAAAACATTTAGCCTGCTTTAAAGTGTCGTGCGCACATGCCCCTCGTTCCGTCTACGCACGACCACAGTTATCGGTAAGCTAGAAACTATGCTACTTATGCAGTCTTCCTCAGTTTTCTTCTAGCACATTTTTCTGCTTTTAATTGGTGCTTATCCCACTCCACCTGTTTTTAATAAAAAATAGATAAAAAAAGGGTGGGAGGGTGGGAAGGGGAACCAACACAACCCCCAAGCCTTAAGTAGAAAAACATGCTCTTTTCCAGTCTTCTGGTTATAATCTCTTACAAGTTGATAGCACTCTTTCATTAAACTCTAATCTGTAGGCAGCATCTACTAAAACACCATGCATTTCTGTGGCAATGAATAGCATCCAAATAGCTTACAGACTTCTTTCATTTTCAGCACATGGGGAAGATAGCATTTTATGAACACAGCTAGTAGTAGCCAGAAACACCTAATTTCAAAACTTGGAGCAGGCCTTCGCCAAATGTAAGAACTTGAGTAAAACGCAAGTGACTGGAGGGAAGGCAGCAGGAGAGAGGAGGACAGATTTAAGGGGTAGAAAAGTGTTCAGAAAGCTACTACAATAGTCTTTCCTTGAGCTTCTCTTCTCTCGAATAGGATTTTCTAACTTGCTGACATCAATATGATATCTGACTGTTATCCAGTAGTACAGATCACAACTTGACCAACAACTGAAGTGATCTAGGGTGATCATGGTCTTAACCAGCTCTTGTTATGGCTTGTATTCCTTGAGTTACTGGGTTAATTTGTTTTCTGTTTTTTCTCCTGTCTTCTAGTCCTATTGCTACAGGTATCGCTGCGCAGCTCGCAGCCAGAACACTCCAGACAGCTCAGCTTCAAACCTGGGATTTCGTTGTGCAGCAGATACCCTGCCAGATAATTTGCAATGACCGAATTTGGAACCATTCAGCTCTGTGGCTACAAAATGTCCCTCCACCAAGAGGACTTCGATGCAGTTCCAGTCTGCTGAGAAGGCTCTTTGGTAATCGGTGACCACCAGGACTGGAGAAGAAATTGGGGTGTGAGAAAAGAAAATTATTGGAAGAACCACTTTCCAGAATGAGTCAAAGCCAGTGGGAGAGATTCATTCCATTTATCTCTGGGGAAGTTGGGGTTGCATTTTCCTCTAAGTCATGTTAATTAAAGTAGGGAGAAAATGCTCTTGATTGAAGTGGGACTGTTGCAGACTTACACCAGCATAAAACTGAACAGAACTTTGCTCAGTGCTTTTTACGAAGGCTAATTTTGTTTCGGATACTATTTTAAATACTTTCTATAGACAAGATCTTTAATACTGAATAAATTGGTTGGTGGACTTTCTTAAATTATCTAATTCTTTTTGACAAGGCCCTAAAATTAGAGGTTAGCATATTCTGGGTAAAAGAAAAGCTAGAATTTAGCCTGTATATGGCATCTCAAGTAAAACGGGAAACACTGTCAATTATATCCAGTGACAAAAGACGGAGCAGTTCTATAGAGCCATTCTATAGCTTGCCCTATTTTGGCAATATGTTGGGGGTTTTTTGTAGATTTTAAGCCGTTTAAATATCCAGTATAAAATGCAACTTTGCCTGTTGTGTCTGAACAGCCTTTCTAGAAAAGGCCTTTCTAGATGTTGATTGTTTCTAGACTACAGGCTGATAATGTATTATGTGCACATGGAAAAAGGATTGAACCTTTATTTGCTTTGGTAGAGCAGGGGTAGGCAACCCCTGGCATGGGTGCCAGACTATGGCGCACAAAGGCATTTTGCTTGGCCATGCACACCTTGGGACAGGCGGTGGAAAAAGGGGCTGAGGCTATGCAGCCACAATAAGGATTGGGCCCCTCATGGCTCCTTGCCATTTGATCCTGGCACACCAACATCTTAAAAATCGAGGTTGCAGGTGTTTCTTGACACTTTTGTCCAACAACGTTGCCGACCCCTGTGCTAGAGAGCTTTCATGATAAAAACACACTGGAGTTGTATTTTTTTTACTTCCTACCATGTATTGCCTACGCTTGTTTTGGAGGGCTCTGATACCGTTAAAATTTTTCTATTGTAACGTCTTAATTATCTATGATAGTGAATGACTGCTTGAGTGACAAATTGTTGGAGGATTCTTGAACTGAAATGGAAAGTTGTTTTTAAAAGCTGCATTTAGAAAGAAACTTCAGAGACTTTCTAATCTGTTCTTTGCTCTTAACTCCCAGGCTACCCAAATTGGTTCCTGTATGATGAATATTGAGAATAAGGCTCTTAACCTGAATCTGACAATCCTTTTAGATCGGGGGGGTTTCCAGCAGGGGTGCTCAGCCACTGGCCTGCAGACCAGATCTATCCCCCAGCACCATGTTATCTGGTCTGCAGAGCCACATGGGTTGTAGCCCCAAGCATTAGATCGAGTGTGCACAGTGGTGCACAGCCTGATCCCAGCTGGGATGGGGCAGTGCGGGCAGGGCCCAATCCCTGTCTGAGGACTAGCCACGTGCAATTCATGTGGCTTGGGGAGTCCTAGGATCTGGTCATTGTAGTAGGGCCTTTGGTGGTAGGTGCCTTCACCCAAGCTGTACTTCATCTGGGGGATGGGGAAAAGAGGCAGTGCCTGGGTCCTAGCCTGCCTTTGACTGAGTTGGGTCATTCCCACTTGCCACTAGAATACATAGCTGAGCCCTAATTTAGACCTTGGAATTCTTGCTTTAATGATGGTGTCTTTAAACAATGCTTGGATACTAGTGGGCAGTGTCAGACTTGCATCTCCATGAGTGGAAACACTAGTTCTGATAGCTTTTGTTATGATTTTAATTGGTTCTACATGGGTCCAGAGTGAGGGGCAGGGGCGGCAGGACACCAACAAGGTTGTGGGGCAGGGGCTGTGGATTGGGAGTGAAGGGGGCTGGGGATTGGGAGTGAAGGGCAGAGGCAGGGCATAAGCATATTACTGCCTTCCCCTCACAGGTGTCCTTTTTAGATACTGAAAATATGGTAACTCTAGGCAGGGGCAGGGCCAGGCACTGCCCAGCCAGGGCAGTAAATGTGTACCTGGGGCTGGAAAAAGGACTGAGCTGGAAGGGGGGGGGGGCAGCTCCTTGCCGTTGTATGCACCCCTGGGGGAGGAATGGGGATCTGTGTGCAGATCTGACCCCGGATCTGCATGCAGGGCAAGGTTGGACTGCCTGCTGCATACTTGGGGGCAGGGACTATGCCAGTCTCTTTCTAGTGATGGGGCTGTGCTGTGCTTGAGGGAAGTGGCAGTGGCACTGGAAGAGGTGGCTATGGGGTGGGCTACAGCCACCCCCAAATACTGCATAGCCACCCCTCCCAGTGCTATTGCTGCCTGCCCCGAATACAGCCCTGGCCTAGCTCTCCCACGGGGAAGAAGCTGATGCAGCCCCTGGCCTCAAGCCCAAAGTGGGCAGCCTGCCCTCACACTGCACACGCATCTGGGGGGTACATGCCCTCCATGCTTCCATTAGGGGTGCACGTAGCAATAGGGAGCCACCCACTTGCCATGCCCCTTGGACAAGCTGCCTGCAGCTCTGTCCTGCTTCTGGTGTCATGGACCCATTTGCTGCCCTGGCTGAGCAGCCTCTGTGTCCCTCCCTCCCTCCCTCTCTCTCTTGGCTTGGATCTGCCCCTCTCCCCATACCCCTTCCCATTTCCCACCCCCCAACCAATTTACCAGCCACATGCTGCTCTCCAAGCTGCTGGGTTGCATTCCTGTAGCTATGCACATGCCACACACTATTTATCAGTGACATTATTGGCTACACCGGCCAAAAAAAGCCAATTGTTGATAATGGTAATTTTCCTTTTATTGGTGCCGATCCAATAAGCGACTGATTATATAGGTGCACCTCTAGTTGTAAATCAATTATTAATGCCCCAATCCAATTCAGCAGTTCCCTCATAACATCAGTGGGGCTTAAACAATGATTCAGTGAAGCATTTAAACTCATGCTTTATTAAGCGCTTGTTTAAGTAGGCATTGGTCTTATAAGGCTAATGGATGCGAGTGCTGTGGGTTTGAAAATGCCTGTACTTTGCGAGCAGCCCAAGTGAAGGCCCACTAAAGTCCACGTGGTTCCCAAAGAAGACAGATGCCCATCTGTTCCATACTCTTGTAGGATTGGACCTTAACTGTTTGACTGTTGAGAGGCTCTACTTTTGAAAGGGAGAAACTTTTTTGTGATGGGACTCAAATCAGAACGCGAGATGGGGGTCAGCTCTTCTTTTCCCCTCCTCTTCTCTCTCTCTCGGCCATAAAAGAACATTCTCCTTGAAGAGCTTGGAAACTGGCTACAGACTTTATCAGTAGTTCTCCATAACCAAAGCTAGACTTCATTTATAAAATAGGGTAAGGCAAAAGGCCATATGCTTGGCTGCTGGAGAGATAGTTGGCAGGAAAAGCATCCAAATTCCCTTTGCCCTTTATCACTATCGAGTCATGTTTCAGTTCTAAATCAAACAAACAGTTGTCCTCATAAATAGAAAAATGACATGCCACATTTGGTTTATGGAAGTTAATTTATCTGTATCTGAGATGAGGCAGCTTGTATGTATGCAGAAAGGTTATGAATAAAGGCTGAGGTCAAATTGAGGAGAGCAAATAAATCAAGGGCTCGTGCAGCTGACAGACTCTAGTTACTGCTGCTTATGTGCCTCAAAACCATTCCTGCACCTTTACTCACTGGAGTTGGGGAAGTAGATTTTAAAGCTTTTGTTCTTGCTCTTGTGTAGTAACTTAACTGGAAACTATCTTAATCATATTGGTCACCTACATGGGTTTTGGAATTGCAGCTTTATACCCCAAACTTTGAACATATGCATAATGAAAAAAATTAGGGTTCGTGCACATGAAGTATTGGTTCAAAGGGCATGCCAGTGACCATTGCCTAGGAAAGCTCGATTCCTTCAAGACCTTCTTTTAAGTGTGAAGTGGTCCCCTCCCAAATAATAGCTACTGGCCAAAGTAATAAGGGGAATGTTTAACTCTGATAGGGGAAAAATAATGGAGACGTGCAAAAAACAAAATGAAACAAAAATACTCTCACATGCATCATAACGGCTAAAATAGTACTCGGGGAAAATTCCAAGGTTGTATTGAAGTAAGATTAGGTAGTGTTTTTCAGCTTTGTTGCTGCTGGGACCCAGAGTCAGCAGCTGCTGATCTAAGAGTCTGTGCGACTCCTGGCCCAGTTAGTGGGCATGGTGCACCCCTGCTGCTGGGAGCCCCTTGGCTGATGAGGGGGTCAGCCACCAGGGAGACCCTGCTACGTGTGCAAATTCAAGCTCAACCGCAACCAGCTACAAAGTTAGTACTTATTTTCAAGGTCTAATTTTATAGCTGGTTGGACCTTTTTATGGTGTGATAGCTACTTTGCAAGTGTAGCTGGTCTAAAGGTAATTGCACAATTAACCAGTTAATTGCATGATACTTGTAACATACAGAGTGGGTGTTGGAGATCCTTTGGCTTAAAAGTACTTGCATTAATCCAGGCCCACCTGATGCATTCAGATAAAAAGCCCACAAGAGCAGGAAGAAAACCACCTGGAAACTTCCTTCCTATGTTCTGCTAAACAGCTACTTTATATTTTTAAGTGAGCGGGCTTTTATTTCTGCTTCAGTTGTGTGTTAGGAATGGGGATATGGAATTGATATATCAAGATACAGGGCTACCAGTGGAGAAATGGAAAAATCTGGAGAAGGAGACCAGTATACTAAGAAATAAAACACTTGGTTGTGCAAAAAAAAAAAAGTGCTAAAATGCTAGTTTAAGAGAATTAACTTATCTCTGCCATCTGTTGAGCACCACAGAAACACTGTTTTTTATACTACAGATATCCATGACCCACTATGATCTGAATCTGTTTCAGAAGTCAGACTTGCAGGTTTATTTGTTCATCCATCCATCCTTTTTTCCACTTTTTAATTCTGAAGTGTCTGACTTTTCTCCTTCTGATATTTTGCCCCATGTTTTTGTCTCTATCTGACATCCTAATTCGTTCTGCTTTTAAATGCCTCTGTATAAACTGAAGTGTACTGTGCTGCTTCAAAGAGCAGTTTGCATTTTCTTCCCACTCGTACAGGCTCTTTTTTTTCCAATGGAAGCTGAAAACACTGAGGTGATGCTCGCTGTTTCGCAGGGATGACTACTTGGAAGTTGATGCTGATACTCCATCAGCTGTGCTTTGAGGTGAAAGAAGAGGAAATATCATGCAGGAAGCCTGGTACATGCAATCTTTGGCATACAGCACAAGGAAAAATACAGTCTGCAGAGAAGTGGTAACGGAACAGAGTTGGATCCCAAGTTTAATTGTAATTAATCAAGCTGCTGAATGGTTAAGGCAATTCAGGAGTCTTTTTTTAATAGCTTTTATTTTTCAAAAATTTGTGCTGAGACCAATTTTGTTAAGAATAAAGCTGACATTGCCTTTTGCAAGTGCCAGCTTTCACTTCTACCCCTCCACTTCCTTTCTAGTTCTAATTTGTAATCATCTGACTTTTTTTATCTATCCTTGTGCATTTCTTTGTGATTAACCTCCTTTGTTTTGGTTTTGGATACCTTCGTGTAAAGTGAAGCAAACCCATACAAACTAAAACAATGAAGTTGAAGGCTAGATGCGAGAACCACTCCCCTGTTGATATGTCTTGCCAGCCTCTCTTATCTACCTTGAAACTGCCAAAGGGCATTCAGGATGCATGAGCTCTAGCATCCTAGTTTTTGCCCAAAGCTAGCTCTACCAGTCAGTACAGAGGTACATTGCAATCTCAACGTCTAAAATTGGCCGGTTTTTCCCTCTTTCATATCATCCGGCACGCTTGCCTGCAGCACTACTACACATCTGCTTAGTTTGTGCAACAGCTGTATAGTAAATCTGTGTCACTTGCATAATATGTAAGCATTAAACCCTTATGGTAGCAAAAAGGTTATGTCAACTGCCTCTTGAAAACACCGTGAGATGTGATGGATGGAAGACGAGTACCTCTTACACTTCAGTATGTGTGAGCAATAGCTTTAAATCCTTTAGTCAGTTCTGATTTTGGTTTTGGCATCAACTTTAAGGAGATATAACTACTTAAGTGGAGTTAATTTTCCATTTCCCCACCTCCCTCCAGTGTCTTGCTAGTGTAGTTCTTCTTGGGTATATGTTAGAGAGGAGGTGAACATTCAACAAAAAGGAATAATCATTAGTAAAAATAGCATCTATTTCAATTAACATTCCATTAGCTGTTTCTAGGGAATCTAGGAATCAAACTCAGAATCTTTAACACAACTTTCTTTACGTGGTGTGGGGTAGAGAGAACTGTCAAAAGGCAAGAAAGAAATGCAGGATTTAGCACCACAGTAACAGGGTTTTTTTACTCCTCTGTCTTCCTTCAAGACTTCTCCATCGCCTTTAGGTCCTGGTAAGTTATGGGATCTTCCAGAATAATCATATGAGAGTTCTTGGCCGGCAAGGATGTCTGTAGCTGCAAAGAGCGCTAATTTAGGCACCATTGAGTCTATTCGAACAGGGACCATAAACAGATTTGGCTCACAAGAGTGGTTCAGGAACCTGCCAACATTACCTATATAGGTAGGATCAATGTACGTCTCCATTATCTGTCCATTGTAAAGGTGCTCCCTTACAGCTATAATATAGTTTGAATCATCTGGTGTCTGTGCCTGTATTCTTCTACATGCCTCCTTGAAACCTAAAACTTCACCAGCATATTCGCACACAAATCTTCCTTTGGGTATGAACTCCAGAGTGCGAAGACCCCACCCCTTCTTATCAGTGTGGAACACCTCCAGCTGGAATTGCAAACCCCTCTGCACAACCCTATTTTGGCAGGACTCGCTACACTGGCACATAGCATTGCACTCAAAAATAGGCCTAGCATAGCCTGTTTCACTTTCTAGGCTGTTGATGCATAAACTGTTGTAATTTTCACCGTGGCGAAGGCATGAACACGTGGTGGCTGTGCAGGAGGCACTGGGACAAATACATCCGGGAAAAACGATCTCAGAGGGGTCGATGTCTTCACCTGCTCCAGTCACGTGTTCTGGGCTATACTGTGAAAAGGAGAAAAATCAAATGGCTATTATGACTGATGCTGCCTTTCACCCTGTGAGGGAAAATAAAACATGAATTAATGTCTCTTAACACCTTTCCTATTGAACACGGGTTGGACATGTAATAACGATGACAACTTCTCAAGTGGCTACAATTTGTCATCATCTGGTAAGCAAATGAGTATCTCTGGAATCAATGCTCCTTTCGCCCCCCAAAGGGGACATTCAAAGCTTGCCCCCCTGCCCCTTTTTTTCCTTAGTTCACAAACCAAAACTTGCTGTAACTAGTTAATGCTTCTTTGTTAATGCTTTTTAGTGCGGCTTTGCTTACAAACTAGAGTTTTTGCAAGACTTGTAATCACAGAAATCTGTCTGCTGTGGCTTCTGTTTTCAAAATCTAGCTATTGCTAACTGTAGCAGGATACTGCTGTATTTTTTTTTTTTTTTTTAAGTTTTTCTTTCCCAAAGAAGTCTCAACTGCTGGAGACTGAAGCCCCACAACACAGGGCAGGTGTGATAACACTGCTACCTTTCCTCCTTCAAATTCACCACAGACTCTCAATCCTGGCCCAGGGAAGCTGCTTCCAGGAATGAGAGGCAGTACCGTCTCTCTCTTCCACGTGCCGGCATTTCTAATGAAGATGACCACAAGGGGGACAACTGTCTCTAAATGCAGTGTCTAGGAAAGTGTCTCTGGACAAAGGTGTGGTGTCTTTCGGTATTTTCCCCCGTCCACCCAAGAAGCCGGCTTGTCTGGGAGAGTTATCTGTAGCAAGGGAAATGGGTAATTATGAACAGTTAAATTTTTCATCTCTATAATTTTAAATAATTATTAAAATAACTTGTTTTGGGTTTAGTTAAAAAATGCAAGTTTTAGTTGCCCGGAACTGGGGGAAAAAAATAGGCAGGCCCTCATACTAATAAGATAATTCCTAAAATAAATAAATTAAAAATAAAAAGCTATTTTTGAGGCAGGTAATAGATTATCTCACTAGCCCACACAAAACAAATGCATCTAATTTTATCTATGATGGCCAGACATGATATAGACTCTTTTCAGTAATAAAAGCACTCCTTCAGATAGAAAAACAAAATATGCTATTTATTTGCATACTAGAACGGAAACAGAAGCAGATGGTGAAGATGGAAATATGTCTATGCATGTAAGTCACTGTAAAATTTCATTACAATAATTTAATGCTATTTTGACTGTTTAAAAGCTGTCCTAGCAAAACTGTTTTTAATTTGTGGATAACCTCAAGCCCCCATTTTTACTTTGAATATTCATTATTCAGAAAAGCTTTATAGTTTGTAGAGGTAGGTATTGGTATTTATTAATACCTCTCCCAGTAATTTAATCTTCCCAAGAGGAAAATGTGTTACACTAGCACACCCATGTGTGCTCAAAAACAAAAGCCGTTCAGATTGCGTTTCAGCCTCCTTTCCTTCAAGGGAGAGATCTGGTTTTAAGCCAGAAACCAACAAGTTTCAATTCAGGCTTTCAGAATTCAACTACTGCCCCCATTAAACGAACGTTCACATCAGCATGAACATTTTTATCATAAATAAAGTCAGTTTCAACTTGTTAGTCAAACATGGGGGGGGGCTGAACTCTTGTGCTTCTGTTCAGAGAGTCTATTTTAATTAGGGACTTTTGTCTATTTGCCAACATACCCACAAATTAACTGAAATAAACCCCCTACTTTCCTATGTGCCTGTAGGGAATTTGGTGCTGGCTATAAAAAATTAGAAATGGCGTTCATGAATTTTGGATCTTTTCCTTCAGACCTAGGGAAAGTGACCACCCTAACAGTGCAACTGCTTCTTCCTATCTGTGAACAGCAGGGACCCTCGACCAGGGTCCCACAGCAGTACTCTGTGATGCCATAAGATCCCTTTTTAAGGGTACAAAAACCTGTGAGATCCACAAGCGATATCAAACATGAATCCACAGCATCCAAAGCATCCTGCCCTCTTGCGTGGTCTGAATTCGTGGCAACAGAAGAATCCATCTGTTCTGTTTTGTTTCTTTTTTGGTGGGGGGGCAAGAAATGAGCAAAAGCAAAGAGCTGGCATTGCCCAAGGGGGTCTTCAATCTGACAAGCTTGAGACCCGCCTCTTGAAAATGCCAGGTTACTACTCTCATTGCCACCTGCAGCCACGCACACTCGTGTGATAAGCCCGCTGTCCAGCAAAGCATTTGCTCTGTCCATTAGGCCACTAGTTCTCAACCTCGTTTAGACTCGGGAGGCCCCCCGACAGACTCGAGGCGGCCTCGGAAAGCAACAGCTCTTTGTTTGCACGGTGTTTTCTGACGACAGCGCCGTAGCGGTGATGGTCCACGGAAGCTCAAACGGATGGGACAAACAGGTGATGTTATGTATGACTCCAGTCACCAGACCCGGCCCCTCATTCAGATTTAAGCTGGGTAGAAACTAGCTGGAGGGAGTTGGTTACTACACTAGGCTGTATAACTGCAGGATATTTATACTATTGAACATAATAAATATCTCCCAAACTGCAGGATAAATACAACCTCCACCCTCAACTCTTTTTTTACAGGTTTTTAGTACCGTGGGGACTCCGCACAGGTCACCGGTCTTAATCTCCTGGTTTGCGCGTGCACTTGCTGTGCATCCGCCTGGCAACAAACCAGCTGACTGCAGCTTTATGGCAAGTGCTAAAGCAGGACCAGGCAGGGATGCGTTTAATGCACGATACACACGGTCTAATCCCGTGTGCTGGATGAGCAGGTACCTGGGAGTGGGCCGGTTGGACTGTGCACGTGTGTCCGGTCCGCAGTTATACCGCGATTGCCCGCAATGAATGTAACGAGACCCGCGGCTCGCTCTCCCCCCCCGCCGGGCCGGGCCGGGCCGGGCCGGGCCGGGCCTACCTGGAAGGCGGCGGGCCCGTGGGGAGGCGGCGCCCGCACCGGCACCGGCAGCGCCTCCAGCCCCCGCGCCACGTCCGCGCCGCGCGCAGCTCGTTCCATGCCGTCCCATTGGCTCCGACGCGGCCGCGCTCGCGCTCTGATTGGCCCCGCGGAATGACGCGTAAGGAGCGGACCCGGAAGTGTTTGTGCGCTCTTAAAGGCACTGCTTGGTCGGGAAAGGCTCGGGCGGGCTGTGCCGGATCAGTCCCGCGTCGCCTTTAAAAGCTGCTCAGTCATGACAGCGCGACCTTGGGGCTCGGAGCCGCACAGACAGTCCCGCCCACAGCGTGACGAGACGGTGACGTGTGTGTGGCGCGTGACGCCACGATGATTGATTTAGTGTCTGAGGAATAACTGAATAAGAGGGACTTGGTGATGGGAATAGCGGATACTGCACAGAGCATCGTTGCGATTAACAGTAACGACCCCAGCCATGGCCGAGTGGCCCCAGCAGATATGATGATGTCATGAATAATGATTAGTAGTCATGGTGATATCGGTAATCACAGAACCACAGCATCGGAGATGGATCGATAGGTCTATATATAGCTATATCTGTATATCTATATTTTGTTATGGCTAATATCCTCCGATGCCATTAATATTAATATATTCATCTGTCAATTGTATGTTAATTATATAATTAATATATACCCATTAATTACACACACACACACTAAATTCATATACATTAATATTCATGCATGCATATATTAATGATATATCACATTAATTATAGTTGATATTAATATTAACTATAACATTAATATTATTAGTTAATATTAATTCATGCATTAATTATATATTAATTATGTAATTAATGTATAATGTGTGTGTGAATATAATATAATATATAACAGGAATAGCAAGATATCAGCCATATTTGTGAAACACTTTTATATATATTATATATATATATTGGCTACTGTTATTCTGTAGTTACCAATATTACCATTAGCATTAATCATTTATATATACACTTAGCACATATATTCTATATATTAATATATATACTTTGCTATATAAATTTATATAACATATACTTTGCACATTTATATTAATTATTAATCATTATATATAATATATGTGCAAAGTATATATTATATATAATGATTAATAATTAATATACGTAACAAGTAATTACTTACATCTATGTATTCCCATTAATATAATACATGATTTTTAACAGGAATAATAGGATATTAGCAATAACAGAATAGGAATAATAATAATAATAGCATGTAGTGATATATTACTGTGCTTATTATTATTGTTATAATAATTACTACTCCTAGTACTCATTTACTGAGGCTTGTACAGGTCAAGCTGCGTGGCCCGGCTGTGGTCGCAGGCCCGTTGGCAGAGGTCTCGTGACAGGTTGGCCGAGGAAGCGTAACGATCCCCTTGCTCCCAGCCGCGCTCCCTCAGGCCAAGGCGGCCGCACTTGGCAGCGCCGTGCGGGGAGGAGTCCGTCCCCAGTCCAGGTAAAGGATTATGTCCCAGAGCTGGCTGCAGGCACCGTTGTCTCACCCACTTAGAGCCAAAGGAAAAGCTAGGAGTAAAATGGGGCTCCTGGGGTTTCAAAAGGCCCAATTCTTTTACAGGCATTAAACTTTATTATTGGTGGGTAACATTTCTTAAAAATGCAAGAAGCAGTTGTACGGGGGGGGGGGGGGAGTTGTTTTTTTGGGGGGGGCGGGGGGGTTGACCCATCAAGAAGCGGTGTTTTCCCCCACCAGAAAGTGTCTATTTTCATTGATACTTTTCTTTAAAAGTGTCCATTTTCATTGATACTTTTCTTTAAAAGCTTTGTGGTGTTGGTAGAACACTTTTTGTTTGATTTTTTCATTTAAAGTTGAACAAATCGAGGTGCTGAAATCTCCAGGATGCCAGGAAAAACCTTGCACAGTACCCAACGCTTCCTTTTTGTTGAAGTATATCCATTTTCTATTTTGAAAAAAGATAAACCATGACCAATTATTCTCTATTCTTTGAAGTGTTCTTTTTTCATCTTTGTTTTTGCTTTGCTGTTTCCTATTTAAATGGGATCTTTTAAGTTTTTTTTTCACTGAGCGGGTTGATTTACATAAGAAATAAATAATGCAGTGACCAAAAAGCTTAATTATCATTTCAAATAGCATTTGCCTGTGAACTATAATCACAGTCCATAGCAACAAAATAGTGTGGTGGTACAGTGAATATGCACCACTACTGTGAGTTTGAATAATGCATCTATTGATGATTCACTTAAAACCCTTGTTATAGTGGTGCCATAGCAATTTTACAAATTAGATATAAAGTAATATTACATTTATCATCCATCTGAGATGTTGTTGTCATATCTTGTTGTCAAATGCCACCTTCATTTGGTTGAATTACGATCTTGATCATAGAATTGTTTGTTTTAGCAGTCTTTTGAAATATGTTACAATATTCCCTCCATTTGCATAAAGATTCTAAGAAGATAGGAAAGGTTTATCACATGAATGATAGGGTGATGTTCTCTTATTTGGGAGAAAAGAGATTTGGCTTTTTTTGTGGAAAGTAATAGCGAAAAAGAGCATGCTCAGAGCTTTTTGCTTCAGTACATAGCCAATGGCAGTGTTGGTTTTACCACATGAGTTATGGCCCTTGGCCAATTTTAACTCAATTTATATTTACCTGACAGGCAGGGAAATCTTTTACAGCTGAATCATTTTAAACTTTCATTTGGCACTGCTGAAAAATTTAAAGCTTCACTATGAAATTAAATCCCTCTTGCTTATTTTGAAGCTATCAGCTTGCTATTGGAGTCTGTCTGTTTAGTCTTCCTATCCCAACATGCATACATTTTTAATTAACCTTTCATAGTTCTGTTTTTAAACTGATTTAACATATGCTTTAAAAATGCCACTTTTGTGGCTAATACTAAAACATTTTAAACTCATTTTTGTAGCTTCTGAATTTTGGGCAGTCAATGAAGAAATATATTGTACTTTATTTGGTATGATAATATCTATGACAACCAGCTTTATAGAACTGTTACTTTTGAGGTCTGTTGGCTCTCTATAGTTACCCCACCTATGGTGGTCAAGTAAGAGATTTAATGCCTGCAAATTGGAAACTGTGCATTGACATAATCTGTTAATTTGAGACAGAATTATTCAGTGAAGAAAGATTTTAAAAATTAATTTCAGCCTGAAGAGTACAGAGTAAGGGCTGAAGCAAATTTGAAGGAAGAAAGCACCGTATGGAACCTCTCTCTGCTGTGTTAAGGAAATTTGGCACAATTCAGCCAATAGAAATCTGCTCTAAAACTGGTTTAACCAGCAGAGACTTACCCTAGTGTAGTGAGGTCCTCTTGTGAAATACAACATTCGAAGTTGGTTCTGCCCCTCCATCGTCGACATTATATATCTAGACTTCCAAAAGGCTTTTGATCTAGTATCCCATGATATCCTTGTGGAAAAATTGGAAGGTTATGGGCTTAACTGCTCAACAGCTCAGTGGGTGGAAAACTGGCCGCATGGTAGGACCCAGAGAGTTCTCGTGAACAAATCCGTGTTGTCCCTGCGAGAAGTGGCCAGTGGTATCTGTCAGGGGTCTGTCCTTGGACTGGAGCTTTTCAACATCTTTATCAATGATTTGGATGTGGGGGTGAAAAGCTTGCTGGCCAAGTTTGCAGATGACACCAAGTTCATAGATTAATAGATTCATAGATTATAGAGTTGGAAGAGACCCAGTGGATCATCATGTCCGACTCCCTGCCCCTGGCAGGAAAGAGGACCGAGGTCAGGCGACCCCAGCCGGGTGATTGTCAAGCCTCCTCTTGAAGACCTCCAAGTTAGGTGACAGCACCACCTCTCTTGGAAGCCCATTCCAGACTCAGGCCACCCTTATTGTAAAAAATTTCTTCCTAATGTCTAACCTAAATCTACTCTCCACTAGTTTGCACCCATTATTTTTAATTACTCCCTGGGGCGCTCTGGTAAACAGTGCATCCCCAATTCCCTGCTGTCTTCCCCTGATAAATTTATAGGCGGCTACAAGGTCACCCCTCAGCCGTCTTTTGTATAGGCTGAAGAGATCCAGATCTCTCAACCTCTCCTCATAGGGTCTTTTACGGAGACCACTAATCATGTGAGTGGCCCTCCTCTGAACCCGCTCCAGATCCTCTGTGTCCCTCTTGAAGTGTGGCACCCAAAACTGGACACAGTACTCTAACTGCGGCCTGACTAGTGCTGCGTAGAGGGGGAGCATCACCTCCCTTGATCTGTTGGTCATGAATCTGCTAATACACGGCAAGGTGCAATTGGCTTTGTTGATGGCCTCATTACACTGCCAGATCATGTTCATCTTGGAGTCAACTATGACTCCAAGATCTTAGCCTCTGAGCTGCTGAGGAGGACATCCCCCAACTTGTAGGTGTGCTGGGGATTCCTCCTTCCTAGGTGGAGTACCTTACATTTATCTTTTTTAAATTGCATCCTATTACTTTCCGCTTATTGATCTAACCTGTCCAGGTTGGCCTGTAACTGCTCCCTGCCCTCTGGTGTATTAACTTTGCCCCATAATTTGGTATCATCTGCGAACTTGGAGAGGGCACCCTCGTCCAAATCACTGACGAAGATATTAAATAATACCGGCCCAAGGACCGAACCCTGTGGGACCCCACTGCCCACCTCCCTCCAGGTTGAAAATGACCTGTCAACCACCACTCTCTGGGTACGGTCCTTAAGCCAGTTGGCCACCCACCTGACTGTGAAGGCATCCACTCCACAGCCTGTTAGCTTCCCTATGAGAATAGGATGTGAAACTGTGTCGAAGGCCTTCCTAAAATCCAGGTAGATGACATCAGCCTCTGCTCCTGTGGCAAGGCAGTGTGTGACCTGGTCATAAAAGGCTGTAAAGTTTGTATAGTATATAAGTTATGGGGGAGCATGGCCATGCTAGAAGATAGGTTGCAAATACAGGCGGACCTAAACAGGCTGGAGAGTTGGGTGGACTGGAACCAGATGAAGTTCAACACTCAGAAGTGTAAGGTGCTCCATCTGGGGGCAAGCAATCTCCAACATATCTACAGGCTTGGTGGTGACAATTTGACTTGCACCATAGCCAAAAGGGACCTAGGGGTAGTGATCGATCATCGCGTGAACATAAGCTGGCAGTGCGATGCTGTGGCCAGCAGGGCAAACAGCACGCTGGCACGCATTAACTGTTGAATCTCATGCAAAACTAAGGCAGTAATTCTCCCAGTGTACTCTGCACTGGTGAGACCGCAGCTGGAGTACTGTGTCTACTTCCGGGCACCGTGCTTCAACAAGGACGTGGAAAAACTTGAGAGGGTCCAGAGATGAGCCACCCACCCGTATGATCAGGGACTTGCAAGACAAGCCAGACAAGGACAGGCTGAGGGACCTGGGCCTCTTCAGCCTACAGAAATGAAGGCTGAGAGGGGACTTGGTAGCAGCTTACTGCTACATCAGGGGAGTACATCTAGGGCTCAGCAAACAGGTGTTCACTAGAGCACCCCCGGGAAAGACCAGGAGCAATGGATACAAACTCCTGGAAGGCCGCTTCAGGCTCAATTCCAGGAAAACTTCTTCACAGTCAGGGTGTCCAGACTATTGAATAAACTCCCTTCAGTGGTGGTGCAGTCACCTACCCTGGAAATCTTTAAAAGGAGACTGGACAGTCACCTCACTGGGGTCACTTGACCCCAGTTGTCTTTTCCTGCCTAGTGCAGGGGGACTAGACCTGATGATCTACAAGGTCCCTTCCAGCCCCTCACAATCTATGAATTTACTTCTGGCCAGCACATGGGAATGGCTCAGAAAATGGGGTTTGGAGCATGATTTCCCTGTGCTCTTGTGAGTCCCCAGCTGTTGTAGTGCCCCAGGGGCAGTCAGTCACAGCACCCTAAATTGCATTGCAGAACTGGTGCAAAAAACTGGACGCCCACCTTGCTGGGGTCATCTGACCCCAGCAGTCTTTCCTGCCAAAGTGCAGCTGGGCTGGACTCGGTGATCTGTAAGGTCCCTTCCAACCCCTCACATCTAAGGAACTATGAAGACTACTCCAACACGGGGGAAGTACAAGGCAATGTAATGACACCGCTGTGTTTCTCCTTCAGAATGGATTAATAGAACCATAAACCAAATTGGTCTGCCTTTGGGGTACAGAAAATTGAATGCAATGGTATATCTTCAAACCATTGGAATAAAATGAAAAAAATACTCTCCAATGGTTTTGATTGCCATCAATTTTCCATACCCTAATGGCAACAGTTTCCTTCTAGTAGAAGGCTTCTAATATTTGGTTGTTCTATAATTGGGTATAATTGTAGTTTTGTTTTCTAAACAGTCAATGAAAAAACAATACTCCTATAGGAAAATACACCAGCAAATTCAAAACAGCATTCTTGGAACAATATAGATATTGGGTAGGAAATTTAGGATGGAAATTGTATACATATATACAGACAAGATTATTTGGGTAAATCTGATATCTTTTATTAGACAAAATCAAATAGTTGGAAAAAAAAATTTCTTTGCAATTTTTCAGGCACAGACACCCTTTGCCAGGCTGAGGAAGCATCTGCAGTTGGTGTGTGCTCTTCCTGGATGGAATGAGTAATAAAGAAGCCGGAGGCTGGTATGTATGTAAGAAAGGCAATCAGTGAAAATGTAAATTGGGGAGTCAATGGGTGAGAGACAGGTTGGGGTAGTGGGGCGGGGAATGAATATAACTGGTAAATAGTGGAGAGGTACCTGGGGAGTCAGATGTTAGGCAGGTTATAATGTGTCACAAATCCAATGTCTATATTTAGTCCATGAGTTTTTGTATCCAGTCGGTATAAATATATATATTTTTTGCCAGATCCCTACATAAAGGTTCTAGCCCTGCTCATTTTATATGTAACTGGACTGGAGATGTAAGAGCTCAGTGGGTAGCGGTGTGCAAAGCAAGCCGTATTCGATCCGGATTTGAATTTGGCCCGATTCGGGGACAGTGATTGGATTTGTTGATTCAGGTCACTGTCCCAATTTGATTCGGGCAGATCTGAAGATTTGATGCTGATTCAGAGAATCAGCAATTCGGCCATAGAATAGCTTTAAAAGTTTTTTTTTTTTCTACTTACCTCGAGATACCAGGCATGGCTTGTGAATGCTGCGATGCTGAGACGGATGGAGTGTTCCACGGGAGTGTGGGGGGCCCCTACACGGGACTGGAAGTACATCTGGTCCACTTCCGGATCCGCCACTGAGTGCATGGGGAAACCCCCTGCACCCTTCCAGCTCGGCAATTGGCTGCAGAGGGACCCTGGGTACCCCCCCAGACCCAGGAAGCACCAATTGCTGAGCTGGGGGATGGGGGTGTCCCCTGCGCGCTCCGCAATGAACCTGGAAGTGGACCGGAAGTGCTTCTGGTCCACTTCCAGGTCTGCTGCCGAGTGTGCGGGGGACTCCCCTGCACTCCCATGGGATGGCCCATCCACCCCACCATCTCAGCGTTCATGAGCCACCTGGTACGTAGAAAAAACTTTTAAAGCTGTGTCTATGTCTGAATCATTGAATCTCTACAAACCGATTCAGAGAGATTAAAGGGTCTCCTAATTCGATTCAGATTCAGAAATTCGACTGCTGAATTGGGCCGACTCTCCACCGAATCGTATCAGCGACCAAAGCTTCGCAGAGCCCTACCAGTCAGGATATTTTTATGGCATTAGTATTACAGCAACTTCAGGAACTTTTCACTGAGTAGGTTAGGATAAAACTATATTACCATCCACAGATTTACTTCAGCCTTTATCAGTAACTGCAGCCAACTTTTGTGGAACATACTGAACATAAATGCACCTGAGAGCGTGGATGCATAACTCATTTATGCTGGTTTAATGTACCTCAGATCGTATGCTGTTGTTGATTAATACTAGCGTGGAAAGAAGACGGCCAAAGTACGGGGACCAAACAGGGGCAATATGTAAGAGGTGCACGTGGGTGCATGTGCACCCTCTGAGCGTGGCGGTGCACCCCCTGCAAAAAGGTACCACTGACACTGTTGGCAGCGCCTGCAGGCAGTCACAGCTCGCCACCCTGCCGCCAATGCTGGTGGTGGTGTCTGCAGGTGGTCCATGATTGCCCCTGGCCGCTGCCAACACTGCCAGCGGTGCCTGCAGGTAGTCGCCAACCCATGGTTGGCACTTGCCACCCCCTGCCCCCCACCAACGACAGTGCTGGCAGCATCTGCAGGATCTCTCTGCTCACTGCTGCCAGGCTCCCACTGCCACTGCCATGCTCCCGCTGCTGCTGGCGCAGCTGTGCCCCCCCCAGCTGCCAGGGGCACGTGCCATTCATGGGACCAAACTAATTGCTGAGCAGGGGTGGGTGAGCACTTCTGCAACATCCAAGCACAAAAATCGTGTTTCTGATACATTTGGAAGAGAAGGAGGCATGAAACTGAACTCCCCAAATCTTGAGTAGTGCCTTTATCTGACTTCTTTTCACAAGTTTTCTCAGAGGCCTGCTATCAACCAAGTCAACCTTTTCCCTTGGGTGTGGCGTGCCAACCACTTCCTCCAGTAAAATTCATGTCACTATCAACCAACCCTCGACTTTGTTTGGGATAGATGGACCTTTTCCTGTTAGCCAATTTCCTATGGCTGTCCTGCCCCCAAATATAGGTGGAGGTCTCAGCATGAACTCTGGAGGCCTGTGCCCCTTCTACATAGCTATTGGGATTGGCCTGCGCTCTGAATTACCCTCTTCTGAACCAAATGTTTCAAAAGTACACGTGATTCATCATTTAAGGAATGATAATGGCAATAAGCCTTAAACATTTGCAGCAGGTTTCTGCAAAGTGTTGCCTTTTTGGATTGATTTATCCAGTTTTCAAGCACTTTCTGTACTGATAGGGAGGAAATTTGGGTGCCGAGTGATTACTGACAGTGAATCTACTTTGTTTTTGTAGATCAAGGACTTCTATTTTTTTTCAGATAGACCTTGGGATCAAGACAAATACGATTTGGCTGCTAATGGATAGCACCAGATGGAGTTCTTTTCCATTTCTTAAATAACTAAAGTGGTGAGTCATTACTTCATCGTGCAAGAAACAGATCTGCTTGCATCTAGGGAAGGGAGAGTTTTAAAAATCAGCAAAAGATCATGGAAAGCCCCCTGTCCTCTCCCCCCTCCTCCCCCCATACCCTTCTGTTGTATGAACCATACAATGGGTTGAAGTCTTGAATTGTTCATAGTAGGTGAAAAGTTGATGAAAGGTCATTTGACTTTACGTCAAATTCTTGAATAATAACAGCAGAAAATGGAGTCAAAGGAATGAAGTGAACTAAGTCTGAACTTTGCACTGATAAACAAAGGCACCTGGGATAGTTGTAGAATTGTTATAGCAACAAGCAGTAATGTTTCTAAGATGAGATAATAGCTGTCCTTTTCCTTTGATCAAATGTACATAGAGAGCTGTGGACATTTTTTTCTATTATAAATAATTACTTCCTGCCCCATTTTTATGGTGGTTCTCTGCAAACTCAGCCAGTCTGTTAATATCCTCCTGATGGAAAGTAAACTGCACCTGGAAAAACAAGTTTACCTTGGAGTCCTTTTTTACCAAACTTCACCAATGAATTTCCACTAATATTTACACTATGACTAGCCACTGGGAGGAGTGCATGCGTCCTATTGCAGCCCTTTAAAACAATGACCGAGCAAGCATGTAAGGTACCAGAAATCAGATACAGGTTTCCCTTGCTTTATGCTGTACATGTGTTCCTGGAAGACGGTGCGTACCTCGAATTCGCATAAAGGGAACCCACTTTACAATGTAACGAATAGGGATATGTTCCAAGACCTCAACTGTACTGACCTCCAGACGCACTTCTACCACTTTTTACAGGACAATTTTGGTATTCACCAACAGCAGATAGTACACACAAGCACTTGGCAGTGGTGGATATTACCATAATGGGGATGACAACTATAGAAACACAGACGACGAGCAAGGAGCACAGATCCACACAGGAGATTATTTTGGTGCACGTCACTCCCACAATGTACCGCACAAAATCAGCTGACTGCGGGCTTCCACCACACCAATCGCGTAAGAGTGAATTTACCTAGCATATAATGAATTTTTGTTATAAAAAGGGTCATCGCATAAGAGTGAATGCGCACATAACAGAACCTGCATAAAGCGAGGGGAAACCTTGCCCAGAGCATCCTCCATTGTGGTACACAGAAGATCTCTGGTGTTTCTCATTAAAATGGGTCACAGCTTATAGAGGAGTAAGGCTGGACGAAACCTCAAGAGATCATCACATCCAGCGGGGAATAGATAGAACCCATGACCTTAGCACCGCGCTCTAACCAACTCTCACCGTACAAACCAGGAAATCATTTGTCCTCTCCTCTCCCATTCGATAGGAGCTAGGAGCATCGTGGGCGGTTAGCACCGAGCACTGTGTTTGATTTCCTCTTGTTTTGGAATTCGTTACAAGTTTTCCTGAGTCACTGAAACACTCGGTGAAGTAAGCTGGCTCTAAGTTTAGAGCTGTATATTGCTATTCCTGGCCACCTGGGCTTTACATTTCCTAACAAACAATAGTCCTCTGCCAGTTCAGTCAGAAAGTTGTAGATGGAGATAGGTCCGTGACCAAGCTTGGCCTCTTGGATTAAGACAAGGGGGGACTGTTCCTTTCTTATCCTAATTTTACTTGGCAAAGGCCCTTCAAAGAGACAGCTGGCTCTTTTGGCCTTGCTTGCTGGGTTCAAACTGGCTGCCCCTGGCCTGTATAGCCACTGGAAGGCCCCGCTGTTCCATCAGCATCTACTGAGTGTCCTCTCTAGGTAGTCGTCCTTAGATGTCTACACTTACTTTTTTCTCAGTCTGACACTTTCTACAGGGTGAGATGAACCATGCTGGCAGGGCAAACACTTTGAGCCCAATCTGATATATTGAAGTTCCTCTGCCCTTCCCCTGGCAAAAATAAGAGGCTTGAATGAGTATTATGGAATAAAGCTTCACAGTTTGTCCGCTCACTTGTACACATCATTCCTTTTTCTCCTCCAGCTAATCTTTGTTTCTCACTGTCATACTTACAGTTCTGCTTTCTTTTCCTCCACCTCGTTTTTTCTTTTTTTTTTCTGTTGCTCTGCCTCCTTTTTCATCCCCCTATTTAATTTTGCTTTGTGATTTAGCCTTGATTTCTGAATAATCATCTCTATTTAGGTACTCTATCCTTCTGCCAGTATATTGTGCATCTATTAGAATATTGATTGCTAGAGAGTAAAGTATAAAAAAATCAATATTCCATTAAAGGGAGTGGAGTGATGGTCAAATTCTCTTGGGGTAGCATCTAAAACTAAAAGTATATTTTTCTGCAGACTGTCTATGCTACATAGATAGAAGAGAGAGAAAGGAGGTGTGTATTTTTTTTGCATTCATGACTAGAAGACCATGGGGAAAAAAGGTGGCACAATGGAAAGATGTGTTTTGATTTATTCTGCCAGCTGCAGTTTAGTGTTATCTATAACACTAAACTGCAAATCAGAATTCAGATTCTATAACAAATGTTATAGAATTTGCAAATAAAATCAAATTCTATAACAGTATAAAAGTAAATGTGTTGTCTGTCATGTACTTAGTAAAAATATTGCAATCTTAGTAATCTGATATTTTACTACAGTGTCTGCTGCTAAATTCTTGCAGAGAAGTGTGGAAAGACCACTGATTTTATCAATATGAAATATATGCAGAGTGCATATATACATAATACGCATGCATTTACCAACCACCTTTGTCTGCCTCACCTGCCCTCTGATCTGTCCATGAGGACTACTTCTAACTCTGAAGTTGGACCACACTAACTCTGAAGTTGCTATCAAAGATCTGTATTTCTGCCCCACTTTCCATCTGTATCACATGACTGCCCCCAAAGGTTCCTCAGCACAGTCCACTCACAAGTTGTTTCATTAGAAGAAGACAACCTGATTCACTCCCTGGTTAGTGATGGACCAGTAAGCAACATCCTGTTCTCTCCTGAGATACTGAGCAGTCTTGCTGGCTCTTTTATTCCCTTCTGCCCTCCTTTATTCTGAACTGTGGAGTCAAGACCAATATATAACAGGAGTTTTCAAACTTTTTAAAGAAGTGTACCCCTTCTGGTGGTGGCGGGCAGATGCAGAGTGGGGTGGGGTGGGGTGGGGTAGGGGGCTCGCATGCGGCGGCTGCTGCCACCCACCACCCCACGCTGCCACTGCTGCTGTGCCTCACTTTCCAATGGCCGGTTGCACATGTGGCTCTGTGGGCTGATGATGGGTCTTGCGCCCAGCCAATCGCACACTGCCCATCAGCAGCCCGTGGAGTCGCACGTGCGACCAGCCGTGGGAAAGCGGGGTGTGGCAGTGGTGCAGGGTGGTGGATAGTGGCAGCGGCCGCTGCATGCGAGCTCCCCTCTTGTACATCCAGACGGCACTTCTGCGGCCTGCAGAGAGGTGTTGCTGCCCTCGCACACTGCTATTAGGAGGCGGCGGTGTGGGGTGGTGGGTGACGGCATTTCGTCCCTTCCCGGCCACGCGTGCCCCCTAGGACCTTTCCAAGTACCCCTAGGGGTATTCATATTCCTGGTTGACAACCCCTGATATATAACATTTGTCGGAGAGCTCCATTTGAGCCTCTACCCGTGGGAAGAGCTCACCAATATTCTCCTGTCTGTTAATTTTACTTTCATGCCGTTCCTCTGCCTTATCCTTTGTCTGAGGGGTCACAACTGTGACCCTCCTCCACTTTCAAAAGTAGAAAGTTGTCTTTTTTCTGAAAAATATATTAATACTTCTCATTAGTTATCAGATAGCTTGTTCCAGGCCATATTCATTTTTTTATGGGCTGAGTGCTTAAAATAATGAGAGAACACTTGATGGACTTGACTCCACTATGAAGGTCTGAAAATGAGTGAGGTTGGCAGTCTGCCTCTCTCTTTCAAGGTCAAACTCATCTCTGTCATACCTGGCCTTTGCTGATTTGAGAAGCAGGAATTTTGAGGTCATTTCTGAGCTGGAGGCTCCTGCATGGTCAACAATACCTTGCTGTGCAGTAGTAAGCTGGCCCAACATACTCTAAGCAAATGAATGCTGGAACTAAAGACCTGCCAATGAAGGAAGAAGATCAGTTTATTCATGTCACCCTCAGCCACATGTCAGAGATTCACCTTGAGGAACACTTGGCGTTTTAGAACATGTTTTTATCTGTAGGTCTTGCACAAAGAGAGAGAAACACTGTCACCCTTAGTCCACATGTACATGGCAAGAGGTGTGATTGTGGGATTGAGCATTAGATCCAATTGCATCTTTTTGCTGATGTAGGGGAAACCCAATCCTGGGATCCCCTGCATTGGCAAGAAGCAGGCTCGCACAGCTGGGAGCCCTCTTTGCTGGTGCGGCTCCTAGCTGAGAGGACCACGTACAGCTGGGACCGAGAATCCTCACACCTGATGGGGCTCTCAGTCCTGGCTGTGCCACATGCATAGCTAGGGCCAAGAGCTGCAGGACTCTCAGCCTCTGCAGTCATGGGGCATTGCTGTGGTCTCCCAGCTGCAGGGGTATGATCTTTCAGCTACTACTTGGAGCACCCCCTCACCATTGCAGCTGGGAAACTGCATTGGCTGTGATCTCCCAGCTCTGGGGGTGCATTGTGTTTACCAGCGACTGGGATATTGCAGGAGTGAGGCCAGCCATTCAGACTTTTCATGTAAATTGTAACCTGATTAGTAGTAGCTCATTTTAGTGATAATTATTCTCAAAATACGTCAGCCAAAAAAATACATACCTAAGCATGGGTCTGAGAGCACAGGTGTACCACTTACAGGGTTTAGATAGATCATTTATTCATTGTTTACTATCATTATAATGTGTTTCGGTGAGTCTGCTCCTTGTATATAATCATATTTCTGTTAATTGAGTATGCTGTTTATCAGCGTTCCAGTTAAAGAGATTTCAGTGCAGCAGTGCTTCTTCTAAAGATGCTCATTACCAGAGATCCAGTCATTTGTCCTGGAAAACCATGGAAACCACAGGTTTTTCCTTGCAGAATGGCAGAGTTCCAGCCTTCAAGGGGTTGCTTGGGCCTAGGGGGACCAGGACGCAGGGGGCAGCAAGTGCATGTGTGCGTGTGCATGCATAGACATGGCCAACACTACAGCCAGGCAGTGGTGGAGAGCAGCTCCACCAGCTGCCTGCAGGTAAGTCTATGAGCAGGGTGGGGAAAAGGCAACATGGGGGGTGGGATTGAAGTGGCCACGGTGAGGGAATTTGGGGTTTTTAAACAGAGAAAACCAGGATCTCTATTAAACAAGGTCAGAACCGCCCGTCTTCAGACTGGAGTAAATGCTTTTCTTTGAAACATAGATCAGATCGCCAGTCCACATTCTGTATTCCTGTTGCATATTTCACATCTGTGACCTCTAGTTTGTCTTGCCCAGATCAAATAAATGCAGGCATCACTCGTGCAAATCCCGCAGTCCTTCATCATTGCTTGACTGCAGGGAGAGTGTTGCCTGAATAAAGGTTCCAAGAATTTGTCCTAATGATTTAAGTCCCAATGTCCTTTTACTTATCGTTGTGTGTTCAGCTGACCTCATGCCACCCCCACTGAAGGAACTTGGTGCAGATAAGGAGAAGCAGAAGATTGGAGTTAAAATCTTCATGTTCTGGCCAGACTTGTGATCTAACGCATGATTGTTTTGATGTAACAATGAGATGCGTTCAGATAAGTAGCTTGACATTTATTTAATTGTGTGAAGAGGTTTGGTAGTCAGTAACCAGTCATTTCAATATTTTAAAACATTTTTATACCACAATCAGAGAATTGGAAGTGAACAATATACAGTATATGGTACACTTAGCTTCTTGTGTCCGTGAATAATTTGTGAACATATTTTGATATTTCCTTGTGTCTGTATTATTATCCAAGACTGTAGCTGTAAATGGAGACTGAATCTGGAACCTCCATAGGTTATAGGTGCTAGTTTGAGCTAACAGCCTTATTTTTCTCTGGCAGCATCTAAAACATGTACAGGAGACCCTCACCATTTGCAGGGGATATGTTCTTGTATCCCCTGTGAATGACAAAATCCGTGAATACGGCACTGAGTTCATGAACGCCATCTGTTCATGAACGCAGTGCCCCCGGTGGCTGGGGGGTGGGCACGGCTGCGCTGGCGACAGCAGGAGCCCGGCAGTGGCGGCGGGAAGCATGGAGCTCCCAAGGAGCTCCTTTGAGTGTATTTAAGATGCAGGGTCAGCATTCATGAATATTTGAAACCACAAATGCTGGACCCATTATAGCGAGGGTTTCCTGTATATCCTTTGTGAATCGGGCATTTAATGCTCGCTGAACAGTTACAGGGGATTAAGGTGAACATTTCTGTTGGTGCGCTGCTTGCAACTCTGTGCATCTACTGTGCCATATATTAATTATTCATAATTTGCTCTCTCTGCATTATTGGTTCCCTAATTTACCTCAAATTGCCCTGTGCCCTGATTGATTGGCCCCAAGCTCATAGAACAACTAAGACAGCTGCTGAATACTTGCACAGTGAACGTATGTGCAAAGATATATTTGCATGGGCATTTGTGAAACTTCTGTATTCCGAGAGCATTCCTAGGGACATAAATGGCTCATAGTAATGTTAACAGGAAGCCAATAAAAGGGATTGTGAATAGCATCCGTGATAAGTTGAAGGGTTTTAGCCAAACACACATTTGTTGTGGATTCTTTATTTAGGAGTCGCACAGGGCTTGTCCTAGAGGAGGCTAGTTAGTACTGAGCTGTGGTGCACTGAAGTTCTGTCTACATCATGCACTTGGCACGTAGCAGCAAGGGGTTCCTGGGTGTGCTGCACCTACCTGCTACTTCTTGCATGGACCAAAGCTGAAAATAAGTAAGCGAAGCCACAGTGGAGGTGTCGTGCTGGCGGTTCTTGAGGTGTTTGTCTCCTACCCCGTGCCCTGTGGAACTCCTGCATGCATGGCACTTTGCGAGATGCATAGTGGAAGCCAGCAGACACAACAGGCATTATGGTGCTAGGGTGAAGCTCATAAACCCCTGTGGACCCATCTGATGATCCACCTCCTCTTAGCTAGTCCACAGCATGTTGAAACAGTCACCAGCCAGCATAGATAGCACAAGGCTGTGTCCCAATCCACAGTAGCTTTTGGAGATGTATTTGACATCATCTTGCTTCCAGGTGGCTTCAACTTTGTAAGTCAGCTGCTGGGCTGCCAACTGGTGTTTGCCGCAGCTTTGGCAGGAGCATCCACAGCATCCCTGCTAGCAGCTGCATCAGCAGCAGGAAGACAAGAACAAGAATGAGGTTTGCCAGCTTTGTCTTGGAGGACTTTTTCTTGTGTCACCTTCGCAGCATGGTTTCTGGGCCCAAACTGGGCTCAGCCCTAACTAGTAGGGAAGGATTGTGCATGACCTGCACAGATGTCATGATGACAAAAGGCACTTTTGTGAGGAAGAGGAAGGGGCAGTTTAGGTAGCCAGAAAGTAACTTTGTAAATGATGGGAGCTTTGGCTTGAAAACTGAGAGGTGGGAGGAAAGACACTCGTACACTAGTGCTGAAGGGCAAGGTGTCCAAGGTGAGATTTTGTTAGTTTTGCACTGTGAAGAGATCCAGATTTATAGGTGAGATGTCCTCCTCATCCATCTCCTTCTCAATCCTGGAGTCTTTGCAGCTGTTGACTGCCTGGGCGCTATCCATAAAAATGTGTGGCTTGATTGCTGCATCTATGCCAAAGTCCTGTCTAAATTGTTATAATATAGAGACATGGAGAGGAGTCCCTTGTAAGCCAATTTCAGCTCCTTGCTCTTAATCCTGAATTGCCAAGTGTGACTTTGTTCAGACATCCCTTTAGCAATGGCTTTGTATATGTCCCCGTTATGGTGGCTCTTTTACAACAGTTTCCTGAATCTTCCACCTCTCCTCCAAGGGTGAGGAGGTCCAGGACTTCTTCCTGAAGCCTAGCACGGTACTAACATGCAGTAAGAGTAGTCATAATGAGATAATTGCTGCCATAAATGTCGAGGATCTGGTTATGTACTATAGCAGTACAAGTTATACCAAACTATGTAGACAAGTTTTTGGCTTCAGTTATTTAGGTCCAATGGAAGGGAGTGAAGGGAGTAACATGTCTTTCTAATCCTTGAAGCACATGGCTCCTTGGCCTACACTATATAATTTGTGGAAATAAATTACTTAAAGATAAATGGGGTCACTGACTCAAGCAACTCTTACCCAATATTTTACAGGCCTTTCAGAATCATGATTCAATACTCTTTATGCTTTCCAGAGGATCATACTTTGTAAATTTTGTGTTTATGCTGTCGGGAAATATATGTCTTCAGTAAAAATATAAAATCCCTTGTCTTCTCTTGTTTCTACATTGCTGTGTTGTAGTTTAATGCAGTCCATAATTTTCCCTTGTTGGTCTGACAACAGAAAACATATAGGTAAAATTATAATAGGAATACGGCAGAACATTGTTAATCGTACATTCTGTGTCAGTAAAATAAATCTCTGGACTTGATGATTCCTGAATACATAACTCAGTATGGCATTCAGTCAAACTGGGAATGCTTTACAAATGGGAGGTGTAATATAAAACAAAAAGTTATGTATTTATTTAACATAATATGACAATGATAGGAAATTCACTTCCCACATAGAAATATAAGAACAAGTTTGTGAGCATGTGCATAGACTATTAGCTGCTATGTTTTGCATCATAGCTTTCAAAGAGCATTTGCTTTTAGCACAAATGTCTTAAGCATCTCTAAATTACATTTCTAAAGCATATCAGAAGTGTCTTAAAGAAGGCAAAAGGTGAGTTTATTTGAAATTTCCCATCTCTCAATCATTTCTAGTGTGAAAAAAAATGGCATAACCTCTTAATTTTTTTTCCCAAACCTTAACAGTCCTCAACATCATTTTTGATGGGTGACATGTCTCACCTGCTGCCACGGGGAGATTTTCACATATCTGAAAAAACACGTGAGAGCATATGATAGTTTCAGGCAAACCACTCGTCACAGAGGACGGATTGCTGTTCTGTTTGGAACAGGGGTGGGACAAAGCCAGGAGTCCTTTTGTGACTGACTGGTAGGGTTGTAGAGCTGTAGCCCCTCCATCACAATTCATGGAATAGGTAACACATTATAGACTGGCATTTCTGACTCACTGACTGGCAATTTCCATTTTCTGGGCTTCGCTTCTCTATATTTTGAATGGAGACTTTACACGCCGAGGGAACGAACATCTGCCAATGGGTTCCTTGTAAGACCACTAAATTATCACAAGTCTCACGTCAGGTTTTTGGAGGGGGGGAGCAGGTACTTTGGAATGAACACTTTTTTTCTTCCAGAGGCCCTTTTTTCATTTCTAAAATCAACTTCTCTTGATCCATGGGATTGAGCAACTCCATAAAATACTAAGATTGGGATGAAGAGGAAAGTTGGGGATGGAAGTTAATGTAGGAACAGAAGCTGGGGAGAATAGGATGAGCAGCATGTTGGGGCTCTTGCAGCATTCCCTTAAGCTGTCTGGATGGAGAGGTGGTTCTGTAGCTACCATATACCGCTACCTGCCCACAGATCCCAGGTGACAACCCTAGGTTCTTTACCACCTCAAAAATGCTCCCAAACTGCCCTTCTTCTGTGCTTTCTGACTCCATTGTTCCCATCTGAACATCCCTCCCACATCTCACCCTCTCCCCTTTCCACTAAAGCAGTAGAGATTTGTTTGCTTATTTTATGGCAGAGGACATGGTCGCTTTCACGTCACCGACACCCTCAGAAGTGAACTAAAAATGGCCACTTCTGAACTGCGTTTTCCAGGTAACGTTGAATGACTTTGAAATGTCATGAATTTCAGACTATGATTGAAGACTATTTTTTTTCTTTTTTACCTGTCTTCAATTCAAAACAGATTTTGTTATTATGATTATTTTATGGAAAATGTCCAAATCTCAATGTTTTGTTTTATTTGGAAATGCAATGACTGAAAAATTCAACCATCTTTAATTCACTAGCTTATATATACTATAGGTGCAGCCCAGATAACAGAATGTGGTTTGAGTCTATTAATGGCAAGAAGTCCTATTTTGCTGTCTTTTTGGCCCCCAAACGCTCTGAAATCAGTGGAAGGTTTTTTGTGTATAAATTTCCACTGGGTGGCAGCATGGCCTAAGGGATAGGATAGGAAGGACTTAGAGACACGATTCTGTTCTCAGCTTTCTCAGCTCTTGGGTTTGGGTGAGTTAGTTCCTCTTTCTACTTCTCTAGTCCCTTCCACATGTATTTTCGAGTTAGGTTGTAAGTTGTTCAGGATGGGGGCCAAGTGTTTATACAACGGGATCATGTTCTCAGCTGAAGTGTATAGGACCTAACGTAATACAAATAACAAAATAGTTGGGACTATATTGTACTTATGCTGATATTGCTACATTTTTGTACAGTGAACAAAGAAAGAAGAGAAAAATTGTGTTTAGTATGTCCTTTGCAACCAAGTCTTCAACAGTGTGCTTCTCCTGCATGATTTGTAATGTAGCATGGCAATTAAAAGGCAGCAAAGATAAGGAATAGAATCACAATATACCATAATAAAATTCTCCTCCTACCCACATCCCTTAGTGAAACAACTCAGAGAACAGATAAATGCAACTCTTAAGATGACAGCAGTGTTTTCCTGTATGAGATGTGCTCTTGGGAATACAAAGCTAAACAACTAGGTGTTCATCTGAGAAGATGCATTGAAATTGTTGCTGTACCATTCTTGCATACTGGCTTCTTTCCTATCCAGGACAGCACAATACAACTGTAGACTCTCCCTCTGCCTTAAGCAGGGTATTTGTACCCAAAAGCTTGCAAAGAACAATTTTTCCAACTATTTAGTTGGTCTAATAAAAGATATCACATTTACCCAAGAAACCTTGTCTTGTTGTACCATTGACTCTTTGGAAATAGTTAGGAAGAAGAACCCATATACTGCTCTGTGTTAAAATGACTTGCCCTTTCAGACTTGTGGTAAGTGGAAACAGCAGCAACTGGTGTGAGGATGCAGGTGGTAAGGTCAGCACTGATGGAATCAGTCGGCCAACTGCAGCACTATATAAGAAATAGACGTTTTATGCCTATTTTTCTAAAAGTCAGCCTGTTGTCCTGCTTATTTATTGTGACACCAACAGCTATAAAGTGTGCCTTCATCTAAAGAAAACTGAACTATAGTAGGTATGTGTATTGAATGAGCCTCAGTTACTCACTGCAGAGTTGTCAAGGAGGAAACCTTTATACACCTAGCAAAGACAAAAGTCTAAACTTTTTGTTTTAAAAAGTGAAGCATAGTGGGGAGATGCAATTGTTTGGGCTATGGAAACAACACTACATATTTCCTTCAGTGGAGGACAGGAGTTCATGTAGTACAACAACCTGTGCACAAGGTACCTAGTTAAGGAAATCAAATTGAGAATAGATGGTAAGATGTAATTCCGCAGGTTAAAGGAAGCAAGCTAAGCCTGTATGGTTATCGAGCAAAATTCTTAGTGTTAACTTAGTAATGAACAAAGATGTAAGGGGATACACATCAGTCTCTTTCCTTGGGGTGTAAAATACAAGTACTGGATACGTCTACCGGAGGCGCTAAGGGTGCAGTAGACTGATTCTACTGTGTATTAGCACAGCTGGCAAAAACCATGGTAATGCGCAAATGCACAGTAGAATTAGTCTGCTGTGCATTAGCATCATGAAAAAAGCATGCAGTGGTGCTACTGTGCAATATCATTGATTACGGTGCATCAAGTTTAGTACCTATACTTACTACAGGTACACCGATACATCGGTCTGATATTGGATTAGCACCGATATAAAGAAAATGGACTGCTTTGGAAATTGGCCTGATGGGGCTGATAATTTGGCTGATAAATGCCCATGCATGTGTGCAGCCATAGCACAGCACATAGGCAGCGAGGACCACAGCCTGGCAGCTTGGAGAGTTGCGTGCAGCTGGTAAGTCTACTGTGTTGGAAGAGGAGAGGGAAGGGAAAGGGTGTAGGGGGAGCAGATCAAGGCCCCCCACGGTGAGGGAGGGAGTAGGGCTGGGGCAGCTGCTGCCCAGCTGGGGCAGGCTGGGGCGTGGGACAGAGCCATGGCTGGTCTGGAGGGTGTGGGGAGGGGAGGTGGCTCCCACCGCTGCACGCACCCTAGGAGGGCACGGGGAGGTGGGGTGTGTGCCTCCGGATTTGTGTGGGGTGCAGGAGGGATGGGCTGTCGCTGCAGGCTGGGGCTGCGGCTGCACCAGACTCTTCCTGTCATCATGGGGGGTGGGAGGGGTTGGGCTGGGGCTATGCTCGGGGCAGGTGGTGGTGGCACTGGGAGAGGAAGGTATGGGGGGGTTACAGCAAATTTTGGGGTGGCTGCAGCCCCCCCCCCCAGGCCTACCTCCCAGTGCACTGTCACTCTCCCCAAGCACAGCCCAGCTCAGCTCCTCCCCTGCCGGGAAGAGTCCGACTCCAGCCCACAGTAGCAGCAACCCCACCCCATGCAGATCTGGGGGTACATAACCCCCCCTCCATGCCCTTCTAGGGTACATGCAGTGGCAGGAGCCACCCCCCCCTCCCCACACCCTCCAGACAATCCATGCCTCCGTCTGGCGCCCCAGCCCCAGCCCTACCCCCACTCCTCCCTCACTGCAGGGGCCTTGATCTGTCCCCCGCCCCCCCCCATGCCCCTTACCTCCTCCCTCCCCTTGCACCACAACAGACTTACCAGCTGGACCCAGTTCTTCAAGCTGCAGGGCTGCATATTGGAAATTGGATCGGTATCTTCCGATATGCCGTCTTAAAAATTGCTTATTGTTATCGGCCCTCAAAATCTCTACCATTGCACCCCTAGTGATTACAAGTACTAAACTTAATGCTCTGTAATTATGACGCCTGAAAGTGTAGACGCACCCATTGTTGAAGGGCCAAAAGACTGTCTCGGTGAAGAATGGTACCAAAGATGGCCATATGCTGTGTTGATCAATCTATATCGGAGCACCTGTACAGATAGATTTATCAGATGCTCATTAGAAAATGCATGCAAGAAACGCTGGACATGATGGGTGTACCATGCCACTGCATTTTGCATTAGCAGATTGTTAATCTCAGAGTATTCCAGATTGGGGGCTTGCAGGTAAGCAGCCTGTCTCATTTACCTTTGTTTTTCTTTTTTCTGAATTATATCAAATATAATTGCTATTTCCCCAATAAACTTCTATCTTCTGTAACTTCTGTCTGCACTGCTAGAGGAAAGTGCTGACAAAAACCTAAACCTTGCCCTAATCCTAACCTGACCTGTAACTGGGTCCTTTCTGGTTGGGATGCTACCAGAGTATTTGTTGTAACATTAACATTTGCCCTTCCAGCAGGTCTAGCTGTAACTATCTCTGCATATGTAACGTTCTTGGTAGACCTAATCCCAGTGCTAGCTTTAGACTATTTCCTAAGTATCAAGGCTAACCCTAGCTTTTAACCTAACCCATTCTACACTGTCGAGGTAGAGATGTCGCTTTATAGACTAAATTATATATATTTATATATATATATAGAGAGAGAGAGTGCACAAACTTTTGTGAACCCAAGGTCATTTTATCAGATGCTGTGAAAGGATGTGCAGAAACCAGAGTACAGCAGGAGAAATTAGACTACAAAAGGCAGGCAACCGCTCTTCTTCAAACAGAATTGCCATCCAAGATTAGACCAAGTCAGACTTGCTTTTTTAGATTAAGAACACTTGTGGGAAGTGAGAGCCCATCTCCTGTGTGACACCTATACTGAGGAAGAGAAAGACCTGACCTGTGGACTGTGCACAGAGGGTGCGAGCACAGGATGTGGCTCAGTTTAAGCCCCCTAAACCTGGATCAGGAAGGCACGTGCAAGCATTCACTGCTTGCTAGCAGGAGGCAAGTAAGACAGGGGCTGGCGGGTCCAGTGAGTAGGGTTGGCAGGTTTGGGGTGGGGATGGTGGGTCTGTGGTGCGGGTTGGCTCCACTGAAGGGAGAGAGGGGAGGCTGCCCTATCCAGGTGTGGGCAGGCTGCCCTGTCCCGGTGTGGGCTGGTTGGAAGGTTATAAATAACAGGGTCAGGGACATAAAACCAGTGCCATTCTGGGGCTGTGGGGAGTGGCTGGGTTTTCCCAGCCTGCAAGCATTCATTAGATCAGATTAGTTTTTGCTAGACCAAGTTAACCCCTTGCGAATCTACCCAGAGATGAGGGACAGCAAACATGTAACCTGCCCCTTAAAATAATTATTCTTTTCCCTTTGTTTTAGTTCATGAAATCCATAAGACAAGAGTCTTAATATTTTTTTTTTCTTCTTGGCTTTGCTTCATCTGATACCGAGACTTCAGGTGAAACCAATCATTTTGTCTTATGCTCTGGCCTGAAGATGAGCCAGATGTTCTGGGCTGGGAATTCATGTACAGATGGGAAAGGTAAAGCCTACTTCACAGGGAGGCAACAGCTGGCAGAATCATTAAGAAAACAAAGCAGTGTGACTGATATCGGCCTCCAGAAGCAGGTCGAGGACTAGGTCAAACACTGTCCCAAATTTGTCTCCCACTTACACCTGTGCTCCAGGGAAGTCAGCTTTCTCTTGATTTAACTTCTCTAACAGATGACATTCCCTTTCAGCTTTAGCATTTCTGAATTGATGTTGCTGTCAAAGCCCTTGCAGAAGTAATTTTTTTCTGAGAAGCACATGAATCCATTGTGCATCTTCCAGGCCCTGATGCATTGTTGAATAACCTAACTTTTTCAAGAGGTCCAGGCAGTGTTGGACATCTTGACAACTATTCAGCTTGCATAAGGGTCTTTATGAGCAAGTTTTTGTTGGAGGAGCACCTGAAAAGTGTACACATTCCCTGCTGACACTGTTCGCATGTCTTTTTCTTTCTGAAAAAAATAAGCTGTTCGTTTTGTATGGATTTCTTTGAACCTGTGGCTGTTAGTTATTGCACAGGGAAATGTTAGTTTTTCAGGCCTAAATGTGTGGTTTTACAGGCCTGGCACTCATCCCGCCAATGGAAAGTCTGATCCTATAAAGTTAGACTGGGATTTTCAAAGGGGATCTTTAGTGTCAAAGGGAGTTTTCCCCAAACCTGCTGAAAGGCAGCATTCCAGTTCCTTAAGTCCCAGCCTTAACTGTTAGCAAAACATTTCAAAGCAGCCTAAAAATAGGAAATCAGATAGTCTGCTGTGCTTCTACCATTAACTTGGACAGGTAGGGTTTCCAGGATCCTAAATTAAAACTGTAAGGGTGAAATCCTCTGCTGAAGCAAATGGCACAACTCCTGGTGATTTCAGAGGGGATGAAGGCTCTCTCTGTAAAGTGGAACTGAGTGATGTATTACTTATTTCCTTTCCCCACTATCTCTTTATTTTTCAGTTCTCTAAATCTGTGCAAACTGCTTCCCTTTCAGGGGCATAGGGCAACAAGGCTGACATGAATGGCTCTGGGCCACCTACCCAATTTATAGGACCTCTCAAACAAATATTCTAATAAAAAAAATGGGAGAGCCCACATTCAACACACAAGCCAGAGAATCAATACTGGGCCTCTAGCATGTAAACAAGGCTTGTATTTGGACATTTTTAAAAGGTCATTCCATTTCTACTAAATCCATGAATATTTTTAAAGTCAATCGGCTTTTATGAGACAAATACATTTTAATGACTTCTTTCTCCCCCGTCAGTCCTACAGCTGCAGTAAACTTTTTCAAAAGATCCCTAGAATAATTTTTTACCATGTTTGCTTTGCAGTCTCGTTACTGCGGCAGCCTTCCAAACCGGAGATTATCAGACGCACCAATTAGGTGAAAATGGCTTATTAGTAAAAATACATAAAAGTGCAGGAACTTAAAAACAACAACAGAGCAATTTGTATAGAATTTCCTCTGAAGTAGGCGAAGGTTGCCCAACACACAGCCACCTGTACAACAACAAACATTACCAGTACTTTCCACACTGCCAGTCTTCTCTAATGCTCTTTTTCTAACCTCAGCTTCATCAGCGTGTAACACCTGAGGAACACAGGTGAAGCCTTCCTACTAATTAGCGTCTCAAGCTGGGTAATGAGGAGAGCAGACAACTTTCCTCTCTTTCAGGAAAGTTGTAAGCCTAGCTGTATTTGAAGAGTTGCAAAGTTTTTCCAGTCTACCTCTAATGAGGGCTTGAGTCTTTTTTTTTCCTTCTGGGAGAGAGCCTTATCTCAGGTAGGTCAGTGTTTGAAGGAATTTTTGAGACCTGCTTGAAAATATAACCCTTTTATTGCTTGCATTCAGAGTCTGGTATTCACTACATTAGGAAACCTCTTCATGT
The DNA here is from genome assembly GCF_030867095.1 of Alligator mississippiensis. Taxonomy (NCBI): domain Eukaryota; kingdom Metazoa; phylum Chordata; order Crocodylia; family Alligatoridae; genus Alligator; species Alligator mississippiensis. Next base: position 11,605,130 of record NC_081835.1, on the reverse strand, counting down.
GTCCTGAAAGCCTATTAAAGAGATGGTATCAGACCTACAAATCAAACCCAAAGTACTATATGATAAAGTTCTGCAGTGTTATGGGGGAGTCTCTCCATGTCATGTACAGGGAGGTTGTTTTTTGTTTTTTTTTGTGGGTGCTGTAGGCTGGCTAAGCACAGACTGTATCTCAGACATAGTTTCCAACCTGAAGTTCAATCTGAATTTGCTGAAGATTATAGCTACTTTCATGCAACCCAGTCCTTCACTTGTAGTCAACGTTGCAGTACCCAGACTGCAGAATAGGCAAAAGGGATGGGTTGAGTTTGTTCTCCTATAATTGAAATGCTGCCCAACTGCTTTGTTCTCCAGGGACAACTTCTCCTCTGAGTTACTAGTGTTAATTGGGGTTCAGATCATTTATTCATTTTGACTCAAATTCTGTTTTCTTTCTTTCTTTTTTTTTTTAAAGGAAATGTGTTTTGAAATTCTGTGTGGTGAACTCTGGGTTTTAATCTTGCCTCTAAAGCCTGTTGGAGAGTGATGGCATTTACAAACCTTGAACTCGAGCTGAAGTGCAGCAGCATTGCACAGGTATGCAGTAAGAATTGCGTGGTGCAGTGCGAATTTTTTGCCTCACGTTTAGCAGTAATCTCTCTCTAGTGTTATACAATGTTCCCAGTCATATGTGAAGGACAAAGAAATTGCCAGCTGTGTGTCTGTGGAGCTTTTGTCTCCCTCAAATGATTTTTGAGTTATTCATTTCCCTGTCTGGTCATGTTTGCTAAGAATACACTTTTATTGATTCATAACAGAAAGAAAGGCAAGAGGAGGAGATATAAAGGTCTTGAGTTATAGTTTATTTTAAATATAATAGCAGAATTAATCTGCAGAAGCTGGGATACTAAGAAAGAATTGGGATGTTTCAAATGTTTCTGGAATACACCCAGAATTCAAAGCATTGAGGTGCCATGGGGGTGTTAAATGGTGGAAGTCTTATTGAACCATGGCATTTACTGTCTAATTTCTATACAAAAGGAATACTTTATTGTACACATTAAGTAATAGTGTACCAGTATTAGTATATGGGACAATAACATTGATCTATATAATCCTGTGAAAATTGGAAATTTGGACTTAAAGTCTAATGAGAGAATGTTAAATGTGGTAGGTGACTTAGAAAAAGTTTCACCATGTGAGGTGCTCTTTTTTTTTTTTTTTTTTTTGTCTGATGTAATACTTATTTATAAAAGTTACTGACAAAATTATAGCTGTACAATTTGGTTCTTTGCCTCAGGCACGTGTATCACACCTGTCTTTAGCCTAACTTGAATTCCGGTTGTTTTTATGCTATTAAATTGTTAGGCTGAAGTTGACACAGAAAAGAGACCATCTATTCTGTGCAGCTGTAAATAGGACACATGAACAAACGTGGAAGCCTAAGGACCTGCTAGGTAAGCAATAGATATCTGTAGAACTGTGCAATGATTTTAACCTTTGTCCTCCCTTTCTCTTTTCTGTTGTCTTTTGTTTTTGTTGCAAGTTTTCCTATTTGCCTGTTCTATCTTGCCTCAGCTCTCTGGGGAAAGAGGTAGCAATTATACTGTGTCTGCGCAGAGCCCTAGCACAGCGGGGGCCCAATCCTGGTCCAGAACTCTACCCGCTATTGCGACACTAATAACTACAATACTGTAACACCAACAATAAGAATTGTTACTTCTCCCAGCAGCGATGTGACATTATTGGTAGCCTTTAGCTAGTTCTGACAGTCCTAATAATAAAATGATCCTTTGCTGGAGGGAGGGACCCAAATGATAAAGGTTTCCTCCTTGGCAAGACTGCAGCCTGATATTGCTCCTTTTGGAGCAGTCACCCATGAATGACTCTCATGAAGTACAGAAAAAGAAATCCAAAGCAATCTCATTTTGAGGTGAGTGTTTAGTGACCTTTAATTTGGGATGAAGGTGCTCTCTGTAAAATGGAATTGAGTGATGTATTACTTATTTCCTTTCCCCACTATATCACTGTATCTGGAAGGTTGTTTTGGCAAAATTAATATTTATTATAAAAAGGTCATGTTTGTAATAACAGTTGCTTAAATATTCACACAGGTTACCTTACTCTTTCAATCACAGATTTCCTTACTCTTTCACAACTGTTCAATTCTTTGCTCCTAAAAATATACCGTTCCAGAAATCAAGATTGGGAGTCCTTTTACAATGAACAAACCATTTACAGGCCAGATTCTCAGCTGGAATATATTGCCTCCTTACACTTCATTAACAGTTAACTGTACCAATGGAGGGTCTGGCTATGTAGGCAGAACTGGAGAAGTTCTCATTTACTGATCCTAGGTTGAGGGATAATTAGATAATGGTTAACTACTGTGTTGGTTTTTTTTCTTCCTATATGTTGTTCATCATGCTCCATCACAACTGTCATTGTGTCTTCTGTTTCATTGATAGATTTGGTTTAATTTGAGGCTACATTGTGGCTTTAAGTCATTTAGTCTAGTATGGAGACAGCATGCTAGTGACAGGCAAGTGGCGAAGCACTTAAAATCTATTGGCTTTCATAGGACAAGGCCTTGTAGTTGTCTAGGTGCCTTGACCTGGGGCAAAATCTATAGCCCTGGGTTAGGCACTTAAATTCCCTTTCCAATGCATGGGGAGAGTTGTGCATCTCCAAAAGAGCCAATATGATGAGCAGGAAACCACTTCAAGTTTACATGCTCAGCTCCCCCTTAAGCAAATGGTGTAGACTATGGTGGGTCTTAAACCCTGCTGCTCTCAGAGGTACCAAGAGAAATCTTTCCTTTCCTTGTGATTCACAGCCCTCTGAAGGGAGGCCTTTTTAAGAAAAGATTGAGCAGGATTTGCACTCTTTTCTTCTCAATCAGTGAGTATTGTGCTTCCATTGAAGTAGGCAATGGAACGTAGCTCCTGGACATAATAGCTTTTAGTGGATAGAGCATTTCTTGAGCAGGTGGCGGTGGTGCTCTCATCTGGCAAGGTGGAGACTTGAGTTATTGTCTCTTCACAATCCTGCGTCCCCCAGAAATAATAGCTTAGTAGCCAGGGCCCACAGGTGAAGCAAGAGGAGGAATGTCTAGTTTGTGATTCCCAGTGGAGCTTGTGTATGGGGCAGGTGCTGAGGTGCGCTGCTCAGCACTGACAAGGTTAAGGAGCTTCTGGGCATGATCAGAAGCAGTTCAGGCACTTGGAGAACTTGGATGTTGAATATCTTCCATATCTAGCTGGCAACTGAGTGAAGAGTTTCAGGATCACAGTTTTGTGCTTTGACACTTACATCCTGCCTAATTCTCAATCTAAGTTATTTAAGTCTTGTTTTGGATCTGGTCCTTTAGCAATTTTGATGCTTCACTTTTCTATTTCTCCGGCTGTGCTGGGAAAAGGAGTACAGCTTACACATAGGAAACAGAGTAGGAGTGAGTATAGAATGGGTCTAAAGCTGTAAAAGGAGCTCCTGGGACAGTGTGAATAGCCCTTCTGTATCGTATCCTCCTGTAAATTGTTTGTGATGGAAGTTATTTTAGCTGATATACCAAACCAAAGACCCTCCAAACCATGAACTTGTGCTAAGGGGTTCAGTCTCTCCAATAATACCCATAGCAGATTTGTGTCCCCTGCGGTTGAAGCGTTTAAGAGGTCCTGTAACACACATTTTTGACCAATGGGTTATATTTGCAATCACATGAGCAGCCATGTTATATTCTTGGAGGCCAGAGACCTTTCAACCAGTGGAGGGAGCGAAGGGAGGTGGTGTTCCACTTTTCCCCCTGAGAGTTTGATGCTGTTGTTACACAACTGGTTACGCCTCATTGTAAGTGGGATGGATAGGTAATTAACACCTTTTAATTTAATTTAATTTAATTTAATTTAATTTAATTTAATATTGTTGTAAGAAATGTACATTTTCTTTAAGGGATGATAGCTGCCTGTATCCAAAATACAGCTCAAGTTACTGCTCAGAAAAGTGTTACCTCTGGGTGGAGGAGTTTTTGTGGTATTGTTCTTGGAAGGTTTGTGTGTCTAAGAAGAAAAAGGTAAGAGGCCAAAAAGGTGGAAGAGGTGAAAAGGCCCCCCAAAATGGAAAAACAAGACTGGGAAGGAAGCACCAGACCCAGCCTGAACAAGCACTGGATGTGTGGATCTTGGAGGAGGCCTGAATAGAGCTTGTGGGGCTGATGGCTGACTGAAAGAAGCTGGGGCCTGTGAGCGAAGATATTGTATCTTGTTAGATTTTTCCACTTTTCTGGGAAATGGGGCTCTCTCTGTTCCTTGTAAATAGGACTGAATCAGAGATACCTGGCTCTAGCACCTTCTAATGAAAACAGTTTGAAGGATCCTAAACTGTTAACTGCCCAGGTCAAGATGATTAACACTAATCAGTGACAAAGTATACAAAGAGAGAACACTTGACACTGGAGAACAGAGCCAGGAAATCATTGTTTCAGATACTCTGTTTATTTTGGTGGGAATTATTAATGCTGATAACATGCAAAAAATGGGCAAACTCAGGCATGGCATCAGCGAATTGAATGTAATCACTGTCAAACTTAGCTAGGAAGCCTGTGTAGCAAGCTGCCTACATTCAGGTTGTGATTAAAACTTTAGAGCTCTAGAAATGCATTGCACATCCATACATTTAAAATAGCTTCACTTCAGTCTTACCACTCTTCATTCAAGATACTTGCAGGCTTCTGCATATGCCATTGTATCCATAGATTAATTTATGACACAGTTATATTCGTGTTCTCTTTGTCTGCTCTGGTCCATCTCTACTGGGGTTGTTTTGATCACAGTTAACCAAGGATGGCCTTTGGCCCAAGTTTACCTCTTCATCCCTATTCTATCCTGGTTCCTGTATCTGTAGTCCTTGAGGATGTTTAAATTGTAGCACAATGCTAACATAGGTCTCGTGCAAGAATTGGAGTTTTGCATTACAGAGCTGTGCTCCTAGCTTCAGGTCTGTAGGGTTTGCTATAATACAAACAATAACATAACAGGATTAACTTGAGCTGATTCAATATTTAGGGTCCAGAATCAAATAATGTCTCAAATGTATTTAAATAGAGTGATGTTAGACATGGGCATGGCCATAACATCGGATTGAAGCCTCCTTGATCCTTGGGGAATTTGGATTCAGGGCAAATACTAAAATTTGGACTCATCTTTATTTGATATATTTGCATTTGTGTAACACAAAAAAAAGTTCTTATCCCTAGACTTTAGTGTTATCTGCACAGCTGCCAAGAGATGGCAGTGAAATGCTGTTTGGTGTACTAGAAAGGAAAGTCTAATGGCCATGACAATCCAGTAACCTTCGGTCATGAATTCTTTTTGGTGTCTGTTCCCAGATTATACAGGGTTTTTAGGAATTTTCCTATATGCTAAAGGTTAGGAAAATAAATGGTGCTGCCTATGTTGTAACACTTTATCCATGTAAGAAAGATAAAAGATCATAATTAATATTGTCTATATGGATCATGTGGTGGGGTTTTTTTTTTGTATATTTGTTGTCTACTTTGCTCATTCTCCTTTTGGTTATCAAGAATACTCATTGTAAGATTTTTTTTTTTTTTAAGATAAGTTGCCATATGTTTAGTGTAGGTTCATTGGCTTTAATGGTGTAACACTGACTTTTGCCCTATTATCACTTAATGTAAAAAAAAAGGGAAAAGATATTTAGTTTTACTAAATATGCATTCAGTTATTCTTGGTCCACCAAGGCTGCAATTGTTAACACTGCTGCCCACATTCTTCTATCGGGCATTTATTGCAAATGGAGATTCATGGGTCTAAGTTGAGAACATTTATGGCTCTCACAAATATCAAACTAAACCAGGAACTTGAGTTATTGATGACTACTTGTTGAGCATGATGATACAACATAGGATCATAGGAAAGTAGGGCTGGAAGGTTATCTAGTCCAGCCATCTGCTTAAGGTAGGATCAACCTTGACTAAACCATCCCAGGCAAGTGTATATCCAACCTGCTTTTGAAAATTTCTGAGATTATATGATTGGATCCCAAATGGTATATAACAATAACTTGCACAGTCATGCCAGTCTGTGTTTGCCTCGCCAGTAAATGCAGTTTGATTATTGTTAGTCCACAAGGGTAGTTGTATACAGTCTATTAGTTGGATAGATTGATTTTTGGATATTGACACTGAAAGGTCTTGAAGGACTGGGTCAGAACGTGGTGTTAATTCTTACAATAAATACATGGACAGTTCCCTCTGTTATGTCCCTTACTATTGGCAACTTAGTGCAGGCTAAAAGTTCTACGAATGTCTGTCTGTCTGTCTGTCGAGATATAAAATGAACACAAGCTTTCATGAACACAAGTTTATTTCCACAATCCCCATGTTACAGAGGAAAGGCTGAAATATAAACAGAAAGTCCATTTCTTGACAGTGCCCTTTAAAACACATCTGTAAAGAGCTTTCCAGGGGTACAGTTTATTGTTGGAAAGTTGAGACCACTTCCATGATATTTATCTTGTGATGACCTTCACAAGACCATGAATCCCTTGAGCTGTTCCCTTTCAAAACGTGCTCTGGGACCTGGGAAGCTCTGAAGAAACATACTGCAGCAAAAATAGAAACAAACTTTGTAAACAGGCAGTACTGGCTCAGCTTGTCTGTTCAAGGGATATGATTCTTTTCTCAAATGCTCCCCCTCTAGTATCTGTAACAGCCTAGGTTTAGAAGTAAAGTCTCTCTAGTTCCTAATGTGTCTGTTTCTAGATGGCAAGCCATACAGGCCAGATTGTACTATCAAGGCACCGACCTGAGCATTAGGTGGTGAAGAGCCTGATGACACCACTACAGGGAGAGCTTCTCAAGGGAAGTATAATGACTTCTGGGGCACGGCTGTGGCATCACTCCTGAAGAATACTGAGTATTGACAGCTTTCCTGTTGAGTTAATTGGTTTGGAAAGAGGGGGTGAGGCCAGGGTCTTGTCCATTTTGGTTGGGTTGTTAACCCTTCCCAGGCAATGTGACATGGATGCCATGACCTGCATGGGATAAAGTAGTGGGGAAGAATGGGGGTTGGGGAAAAAAGCTCCTTTTGTATCAGTCTGGCTCTGATTCAGAGGAGCAGCAGATACAGCTAAGTGTTCTTGTAGATCAGAGCCAATGTGGTAGTACAAGAGCAAAAAGGAAGTCCATTGGAAACACTACGGAGCAGACTGTCTTCTATAATCCAGGCCCATTTGCACTGATCATGTAAAACAAAAGAAAATCCTCCAGCCAGAGGTGTCAGCTGCACTAAAGCTGGTGGCACAGTCTGTTAGACTGGCTATCCCAGCTGTCCCATTAGTGTACAAGACATGACCAGAGAGAGTGTAATAAAGCATGAGCTCACTTCCAGTTCCACTGGGCCAACTGTTCTCTTTTAAGGCCTATATGCAGCTGCTGTAAATTTCCACAGCACCTAAAGGATAGGGACAGAAATTACACATACCACAGTATAAATGATCAGAAACTGGTTCAAATCTGTAACACAACAGGGCTAGGGACAGACATTAAAAAAGCTGGAGCCTGAATTGATTCAATCTTTGCAGGTTAGTTTAACCTGCGTAGATTGAATCAATTTGCAAGTAGACAGACATTCACTTTTGACTCTAGAAATGCAGGCACATGCCTGCAGTGACTCAGGACAGAAGCTGGGGGGGGTGCTACAGTGAGCCCTTGGCTGGAGGGAAACTAAGGGGGGTGGGGGTGGTCAGACCTGGGTAGGCCTGAGTATGACTGGGGAGGGGTTTAAACCCACACCCTGACCTGCAGGGACCCCAGCCAGGTTCTGCCTGGAGAGGAAGGAAGAAAGCTCCTGTCAGGGGAGCTCCCTGTTGCTGCCCTGCCTTGCCACCTCCATTCACTCACTGGCTGGCAGTAGGAGCAGGGATGGGGCCAGACCCCGGTAGCCTGAAGGGAAGTGGGGGTTTAATCCCCCCATTGCAGGGAAGGTGGTGGTGCGGGAACTGATTAGGCTCTGCTCATGCACCTGGGGCCATGGACCCAGGGCAGCAGCGGCCAGACACCAGTAGCGTCTGGAAAGGGGGAATTTAAGCCCTCCATTGCAGGCAGCAGTAGCAGGGGAAGTGGGGGGGGGGCGGGCACCAACACAGGGCCCTGGGCTAAGTCCTTCTGAGGAGCGGCTAGGTGGCCACAGGGAAGGGGCAGGGAGGGGAGAGGTGACCTGGCTGCAGGGGCTGTCATGCCCAGGCTAGTTAATGGAGCCCAACTCACTGCTGCCTCCCACTGTAGCCTGGGCTGCGGTGGCCCCAGGAGGTGGGGGTAAGTGCCCACCACCTCCAGCCCTACGCAGGGGTTGTGGTCTGCAGGCAGTCTGCAGCAGCAACACTGCTCTCTCTCTCTCTCTCTCCCTCTCCCTCCTGGAAGTGGAGCAAAGCATAATGGCAGGCACAGGTGAAGCACCTGCCACCTGCTCATGGTGGTGCTGCATACTTGGGGTGGGATGGTGTGGGCCTCAGTGGGGGGAGGCAATGGATGGCTGCAGTCCGGTCTGGCCCAGCCCCATGGCCCAGGCACCTAGGCAGTGACTGGCCCATCGCAGCCTGCCCCGAGCACCTGGCAGCTCTGCAAGCAGGCAGAGGTAACAGGTGTCTCACCTCCGCCCTCTGTGATGGATCACTCCGCTGCCACCTCTGGGAGAGGGAGAGGTCAATGGCTATGCCCCTGGGCTGTGGGTCTGGATCCGACCAGGCTGCGGCAGTCCATTGCCTCCCCACACCAATGCCCATGCCCCTGGCCTGCAGAAGCCTGCCCTGAGCACCTGGCCCTGTGGCCCAGGATTGCAGCCCCTGAGTCCTTTGCCTGGTGGTGGCAGTTGAGTGAACTGTTGTGATGGGCACAGGTGAAGCACGTGTCATCTGCCATCTGCTCGTAGTGGTGCCGGGGGCTTGGGGTGGGCTGCTGTAGGCCAGTCACTGCCTAGGACCCTGGGCCGCAGGGTGGTCCACTGCCTTCCCACACTGTTGCCCATGCCTTGGCCCTCAGCAGCCCACCCCAAATGTCCAGTGCTGCTGTGAGCAGGCAGCAGGTGACAGGTGGTTCACCTGCATCTGCCACGATACTTTGCTCTGCTGCCACCTCTGGGAGAGGGAGGAGGTGGGGAGCTGGAGGCAGAAGGTGGCAGGTGCTGACCCCCACCCCCTGGGCCCATCCCGGCCTGTGCCGCACTGCCACAGCAGGAGGCAGTGGCGAGTCAGGCTCCATAACTAGCCTCGGCTTTCCCTTCCCTGTGGCCAGCTGGCTGCTCCTCAGAGGGATTTGGCCTAGGGCACCATGTTGGTGCCCACACCACTGCTGTCTGAAATGTGGGGATTAAACCCCTTATTTGCCTCAGGCTACTTGTCTGGCTGCAATGGCCCCAGGTGCACAAGCAGAGCCTGTTGGTGCCTGTGCTGTCCCCCCTGCAATGGGTGGATTAAACCCCCGCTTCCCCTCAGGCTACTGGGGTCTAGCCCTGGCCTTGCTCCTGCCACTGGAGCAGTGATGGGTTGGGGGGCCGGGAATGCCTGGCAAAGGCTTCTGCCCCCTTGCCAGGCAGATCTGGCAGCACCCCAGAGCAGGGTTTCCCATCCCCACCCCTTTCTCAGCTAGCTGGAGCAGTGACAGTGCTCTGGCTAGGGAGGATAGGGGTGGGGCCAGCCCTGCTTGGCTGGAATAGACAGCCCAGCCCAGCCCAGCCCAGCCCAGGGCTGCACAATGCTGGAATGCTGAAGAACTCCGATTTAACTGGAACCTGGAAGGGGTCTGGGACCGAAGTTGCATAAACCAGTTTTACCCAAATCAGTTAAGTCTGATACTACATCAAATCAAGTCTATCGTAAACCAGTTTCAGCCATTTTGAAACTGATTTATGTGTACTGAACTTATAGATTCATTATGTTCCGTTACAGGTTTAAACCAGTTTCTGATCACTTGAACTGGTTTATGTGTGACTTCTGTCCCTAGCCCAGAAGTTCAGTGCACATAAACTGCTTTCAAAATAGCTGAAACTGGTTTAAGATAAACCTGGATGGATGTAGCATCAAACTTAACTGATTTCGGTTAAATCGGTTTATTGAACTTCTGTCCCAGACCCCCTCCAGATTCAAGACAACTCACAGTCCCCCAGCATCCCAGGATGCTTTGTGCCTCCCCCACAACCCCTCTCTCACAGGATGGTCAGGCTAGTCTTGGCCGAAGCTGTTTGCTCTAGCCAAGCAGGGAGGTGTGCTTTAGTGCCCCTCAGCTGCTGGCTTGGGCCACTGCGGGCATGTGGCTGCAGTTCTGAAATCAAAGTGAATGTCTCTTCACTTGCCTATTGGTGCAATCTACACATCTTAGACTAACCTGTGAAGATTGACTTGATTCAGCCTTGAGCTTTTTGACTGTCTGTACTTAGCCAAAATGATCTAGCAGATCCCCAAACCATAGATGAATCCTGAGGAAGGAACATTTCCTAGGAGATCATCTTACCCAATATGTCACATATGAATAGCTTGAAACCTACTATTATTGTGCTATGGGGAGAGACATTAATAATAAACTTGGCCTTTCAGTAGCAGCCTGCACAGGTGGGTTTGTGATACGTAGGGCATGTGCAGACATTTCTGGGATGTGATCTACAATCATACATTAAGCCTTGTGCTTGTAGATCTGGTTCTGCTTGTGCAAACATTCACTGGTGCCAGGAGCAGCACTGGGAGCACCATTGAAGTATGTTGGGGTGGGGAGAGGGGCAGACATGACTGAAGGAGGCTAGAAGGTCTGGGAAGAGGGTTGGTGGGATTGCGGGGTGGGAGAGAGGGAGTAGAAGGTTGTCTGTCCAGGGATTGGGGGTGTTGGAGGGCAAAAAATAGGCCCGAGTGAGTGTGAGGAGTTGGGGGAGGAAATGCACAGCCTTGTGCATGGAATGTATATAAGCAATTGGTTAGATTGGCCCAGAATTAGTCTGAACTACTTAGCACACCTACTAATTAGATTAATTTAAGTGTAATATCTACATGTACCCTAACCCGTTTTGGGTCTGTGTCTGGGTTTGGCCATAGTTTGTAACTCTTTTTTTCTAAGCTTCTGAGATTTCAGCTTGTAAGTATATAGTGCTGCTGACTATAGTAACTTTATGATGAGTTTTAAGATATTTGCTGGCGTGTGTATGTGTTTTATAAAGGTCTTGGATCCTGGAGCCATGTGATTATGTAAGAATCTCATTTGCAGCTTACAAATTATAGCCCTCTGGTTTACTGGGGAAAACTTAGAAGTGTGATCCAGAGGCAGATTAAAGGACCTAAAAGTTAGAAGATAAATAAGAATCCACCATTGGGGTGTGTGTATGTATATACGTGTTTCAGCTCCATGATTTTTAAGTCAGGATAGTTTGGAACTAATACATAATTTTGTATTATTTGGAGTTTATAACGGTGAGCCTATCAGCTGCCATAGGTTAAACTAGGGTCAGAGTCTTTTCTGAGAGTCTCTCGCCCATATTGGTATCTTTCCGTATTTTACATTTAACTAGATTCACTACAGAATAGCTCTAACTGAGATGAGGCTCCCTCCACTTCAGTTAACATATTACTCCTCCAACTAGTGGATCTTACTATCAGGACAATTTCCTGATACTCGGCCTAAATTTTTTCTTTCTTAATACAATTCATTATTCCCCGCTAATGGCTCCCATTAGTCTTCTAAATATTTTATATTCTTATTCCAGTTTCATAGCTTGTATCATTTGTATCTTTCAGTGCATATGATGATCTTCAGGCAGTCTATCTTTTGTGTGCAATTTTTTTTTCCAAGTAGAAGTTTTGTCATGCCTTTGGTCAACAAATTCTTATGATCTGCTTATAGGAAGGAGCACTCTTTTTTTTTCACTTGAAGGAAACCAAGCAAAAATGAGTAAGTTTGCAAAGGATGAGAAAAAGTGAAACTATTTTAAAAAAATAACCTGGACAAAGCCGACCCAAACTCGGCTGTCCTCCATGCTGCTGATATTGGCATTACTATTGCTATAAAGCTGTGATTGCAATCATGATCTCAGTGGGTGTTTCAGTTCCACTTATATTGCAGATGGTTGACATGTAGGCCAAAAGAAAATGTGCTTGATCAACAGGATATAAAATAGAGAAGCAGAATCTAAACACACTCTGGGGGGGATCTAGACCCATAGCCTATGCCAAAATTGATTCAGTTTTGCTAATGTCAGCGTAGAACAGTAGAGCATCGAGATAAGGTACTAGATTTCTATTTCATTCGTGGATCTGAAGCACTTTACAAGTTAGGCCAGTTTAATTTTACAGATTAGAAAACTGAGTCACAGAGAGGTCATCCAGCAGGTCACTGGACGAGGTGATAAGGTCCACATCCACTAAGCCACTTTGTCTTGCCTGTGCAGTGAAAGGTTAGTGGTGACATAGTTCTCCCTGTGGTTGTGCTCTGACATGGTTGTGCTATGTGTGATGATGTGGTTGTTTCCTCTTGGTTTGAGCCTTTCCACTAACTCAGTGGAGGCCCTTTAGGGTGGCCTCTGGATTGACCATCAGCAAATAGTGCAGCACTCTTGTGCTCTGGATGTTCTGGGGAGAATAGAAACATGGAAGTTGCTTTTGGTTGGGAGATGAAAGCCCTTGGCTATAAAAATCCCACCCTCAGTAGAAATTCAGGGTTGTTTTTTTTTTTCCTCTTGCTTGCTTTCTCTCTCTCTTCTTTAGAGCCCTGCTCTAGACAATTGGTAGGGCATGTAGTTTTGTAGCTCTTTGAAAAATGTGTAGGTCTTTTTTGAACTTTTTATTTTCTTAAAATATCCACAAATGTGATCATTACTAATATTACAAACAAACTTTTGGTACTTCATACACCTTCCAGAGTTACCAAAAACCAATTGTCACTCTTCTTGGAAAACGGCTGAACACAATTATATACAAATCCTTTTTCTAGCCTTTTGAGTCTTGCTGGATGACAGATTTCTTTCAGGGCACAGATACTCCTGTAGTGACTATGTCCATGACATTAGCAATAGTTCTTGAAATGCTGATGTGAAGGTGATGATGGCTGAGTGTAGCCAGATGGCCAAAGCATAGGTGTGGACCTTTGGAAATTTATGTATTGTTCCCAGCCCTGGTATTGACTTACTTCAACTGCATCTATATTGCATCTCCAGCACTACTGGGGAATCTAATCAACTTGGAAATGTGGTGGTGAAATGGCTTCGGGGTGTTTGCCCGTGTGCACTCAGGCATACTGAAGATGGAGATTCTGAGAGCAGCTACAGTAGGTATGAGTTGGCTTCATCGTTGCGTTTCCAGGTTTGGCATGTGTGAATGGCAGCCCAGGTGCCCTGATTCAGACCTACCCTTTGTTACCTTCACCAGTGTTTTTCCACTGTGTGTGTGGGGCAAGGAGGTGGCGGGAGCAGGGGTGATACTTTTATTTATCTGTCTTGAAACAAGTATTTCTTGAGCCAGATCCTGCTTTCGTTGAAGGGAACCATTTCATTTGACTTCAGTGGAAGTCTGATTGCCTTTTGTGGGTGGGATTTTAAAAAAGCTGTTTGTGTTGCACTAGGCTCCCATTAAAGTTTTGGCATCAGACTGAAGTCAGTGCCGAGAGCTTCTGAAAAGTCTCTTCTGTAGTCTGTTAAGTATTGTGAAATTTGTGGGTGACCTTTCTATTCATGTTCTTTGTGCATTTTAACTGAAGGCTGCTAAAGGTTTTGTCTGGATTGCAGAGCAGTACTCCAAAGGGATCCACGTAACCCTGAAACGCACAAAGTTGAACCTCTTTTCCAGAGCCGTGGCCACCCCACAATTAGGCTAAACTCCGATCCCCAAGTGAGCATGATTAACCTGCTCCTTTCCCCCATCAAAAAAACCCCAACACAACAAAACCCCACACCCTCTCCATTCCTATTGCTGCTGAACAGAGGAAAGAGAAAAGGCAATTGAAAGAGAAAAGGAGAAGAGGAAAGAGAAAAGACCTGGATGTCTTATTTTAGTGTGCCTCTTGCTGGTAAAACCTGGTTAGAGGACTGACAGTGACAGTAAGTGGAGGATTTGACCCAAGGCAGCAGCTAAATAAGGAGATTACAGAGAAAGGCAGTAAAAAGACCATGTAATCAAGCAGGGGTCAGCAGAACGAAGGCTGAAATCACCAAAGCACCCTCCTACAGAGCAGTGGAGATTTCGGTGACCATTATGCGTGGAGTACAATGAACAGAAGCAATAGTTCTTCATTAAAGCTGCTTTAGTCTCTATATAGCTGATTCTTCATATATGGTATTAACTTATATCCAACAAACAGTTATTCCAGCCTGTTATAGGTAAGAAAGGTTCTATTTGCCCAAATTCTTTGCTACCAGCTGTGATTCCTTTATATTGGGTGGCCCCATCTCTGTATTGTAGCTACACTTGCTGTCTGTGTGTGTTTTTCAGTACAGTGCTGACTTCTATGCCCCTTTCTGTAATTAATTATTTTCCACATGGGATTCAGAATATTTCCTCTGAGTTCTTGGGCACGAGGGTCTGAAATAGAAGGGTATAGGCAGTACTCCAAGGGTTAAAAATATTTACTTGACCTAGTTAGAAAAATGTGAACTGAGCAGTCCACACTGGCTGTGATTCTCTTTGCTGGAATTATATATTTTGAGTCTTGATTGGCTTTGTCTTTCCATCTGTTCACCTCATCTGCAGCACTTCTATTGTCTTGCGCTGAGGTCTGCTCGGAGAGCTGGTAATTACTGGTACATTTTATAGTCTGCCAGACTGTTTTGGGACTGGTTGCTGACTTGTTATTTCTGCTGTAGTCATTTGCTTTTGTTCCTGCGGCTCGGATAAGATCCTTTCTTTCTTCTTTTTCTTTCTCTTTGTTCTGCTGAAGTCGCTTTTCCTTTCCCTGAAAAAGCCTGTGACATGATTTTATGGAAAATAATTCTTAGTCAAACCTGAGTCCTGTTTCCTTGCGTGGAAGGTTCTTTACCTGACTGATGGGAGACAACTGTCACAGTCTATCTTTCTCATGTCATGTCAAACTTCCCTCTGATTCCTATTGCTTTGGACTGTAATCTCATTTTGGTGTGCCATTTGTATTTGCTGGTATAGTGGGAATGAGTGGGCTTCCTTATTCTTATGTACTACCCTGTCTAAGAATTGGTTGAATGTTCTTTTCTCCAGTACATATTTTATTATTCCTTTCTTGCTCTCCTGGCTGTGGGCCAGAACCTTATCTGATTATACATTCTCACAAAAATATAAATTCTCTGTATATAACTAGAGAGAGTAGTATGACTTCTGGTGAACTCTGGGTTCACCTCGGTGTAAATTGGCATCAGAATTTCTCTCTTATTCATCATATAATAAATTAATTCACTAGCTTCAAATATAGAAGACTGATAGCTGCAAGTAGAGCCAGACACTCTGTTGGCAGATGCCATCCAACCCTCCTTCAGTTTTAGTCCTGGCCTTCATGTAACAGTCCTGATAGTCCAGTCTTGGGACTCCCTTGAGGGGATGCTGATAACCAGGCCATATGGTTGGCTGCCCTCCCGATGTGAACAGGCAGACAGTCCTATGACCATGAAACACATCCGAGCTTGTACCTAAAGCTTGGATTTTAAGTATGGTCACCTGAGATGAATAGTTAGTATACTTAAAAATAGTCGATAGTTAAATGCCTAACATAGATCCTGGGAAAGGCTGGGGAAAAGCTTGAAAAACATAATATGCAAAGAAATGTTTCCATGTGGACAGGAAGAGTCCCCATTCCCCTCGCCTGTGGTTGTGATGTGCTACACAATTTGATCTGGTATAGGTTCTTCTATTGGGCTGTTGCTCTCTAATGTCTGATTACCCCATCAAAACACCCAAGCTGTTTTCATTCATGCATGAGAACCAAATAGCAAAGCTGATTAGATGCCAAAAGAAAAAAAATGACTCGTTTTGTTTTACTGATGAGCAAGTGTGTATTTTTTCATTTCAAATACAACAGTGGTTAAAAATATATATTATTGCATCAGTTCTAAGAAGCTGAGTCACTATTAACCACTGGGGGTGATGGGAGGCATGTTTGGAAGTTTGACATCCCAGCTTTAAAACTCATCTGGCCCCTTGGGGGCTGGATGACTGATGCAGGATCAGTCCATGGGCTGGATGAATGGCATGCGACTGTCCTCACAGGTCAGATCAGGCCCACAGACCTCTCCTGTCTCCATCTCTGTCAGATCCAGTGCGCGTGACATGGTCTGTGCCTGGTTCGTGGCCCATGCTGCATGCTGTGCAGCCCTGGAGCAGCCAGGGCTGGCACTGTGCATGGTGCAGGTCCCAGGCCATGTGTCGGGGGTTGGTCTTGTGTGCACTATATGTGGCATGTGGGTCAACCTAGGACCGAGGGGCAGCACTGAGGACCTGATGATAGGGCTCCATAGGCTGTATCTTTGAGACCCCTGTTCAGAGACTTGTAGAATTCACAGCCCTCAACCCGAGTCCATTAAAAGACTTGGATAGACCTGTTGTTTAGGCCACTCTGCTCTACCCCACTGTCCCTTGCTTGAAAACAAGGTGCAAAGGTTGAATGGCTGACTGCCCATTTTAATGCATGGAAGGCAAGGTTTAGATTGGAACAAGTTCTTGTGGCTCTTAGCCCGTGTTCGCTTCTGCAGCAGTAAGTCCGTGGCTTTTCATCTTATGCTGCCATCACCCTATCAGTCATTGGTACCTACTGATGTCCTTTGATGTCTCCAGGTCAGGATGTCATGCCTTTTCAGAAGAAGTAACTAAGTGGTAGGCATGGTATTGGGATCACTACAGATGCAAGTGGGGAAAAATGTAGTGTGCTGATTTACGGGAGGTCGGAATAGATGGTCTCATCGTTAACCATGGTTCACCAGTGGTGCTTAACCTCTGGCCTGCAGGCCAAATGTGGCTCATGGAGCTGTGTCATCCAGCCTTTGAGGATCCACATGGGTCCAGAAAATTGAGAGGCGGTGAGTGCTGGCACAGCTCAAGGAGCTGTGGCTGTTAACGTTGCTACCACTCCTACACTGCCAAATTTCTGGGCCCTGTAGGCTGTGGGAAGCCTTGTAGGCTGACTGACATGGCACCATGTGCTAGATCATGCTGGTGTGCAGGGTTGCTCTGTAGCTGAATCTAGCACATGGAGTTATGTCAGCGTGCTGGATCACACCTGCAAACCAACCCCGTGTGCTGACTTCACACTGGATCTGGCCTGTGGACTGACCTCACCCATGGGATCTGGCTTGTGGACTAGCTCTGTACCACTTATCTGGGCTGTGGGGCCAGAATATTAAACACCACTGTTGTGCACAATATGTAGTACTAGTGTATCGTGGCCTACTTCTTTAATACACTTGTAATCTCTGAGTGTACAACTTCAGAAGTCTTTAAAGAAAACTGATTTTTTTTTTTTTCAGATGATGTTTAATTCTTCCTGAAGGTTTGGCTACTATAAAGTTGGAAATCTAAACTCACTAGTAACTTTATAAAACTTGATCTACACATTGAACATAAAATATTGGAAAATGTATGCATTTGTGTTTATAGGAATTTGATGGCCACTAGGTGTTACCAAATACATCTGGAGGACTAGTTAAAAGCAACTATTTTGTTGACAAATGGATCTGAGCTTTGCACATTGGCATAGCTCCATTGACTGCACTAGTAAAGGATTACCTCCCCCGTCTCAGTGCATCACCTTGTTCATTATTTTAATATCTGAAATGTGTAAGTCTTTAAAGTTTACCGAGTGGTAAATGAATGATCTTCCAAAACTTTTTAGTGTTTTTTTCCACTTCATTATTTTCTTTTCACAAAAAAAATACATGCTACGTAGATGACAAACTACACTTCCCAAATAATTAATACTTGAAGCAAATGGTTTGTGAAGCACAGTCAGTAAAAAAATAATTTATTGAAATTCTTTAGCTAATAGTTAGGACTGAAGGATTAATTAATCGGAGAAGAGAATTAATTGTTTTGATCTGATCATTAATCAAAATCCCTCAATTTTTGATGAATATTGTTTGTAATGAAAGTTTTCTGAAAGTGATGTTTGTGAGGGGAGGGGAAGCCTTCAATATTTAAAAAGCACTTTACATATTTAAATCAGTCTTCAGACAAAATTGTGGAACATACTGAGCTATGCTGTACCCTGGAGACACCTAGCAAGTATGTTTTCTCATGCAATTAACTTTGCAATGGTGATTGGTCCTGCTAGACTAGAGAAGCTAGATTTAAAAAATATGTTTTGTGGTGCACCTAGATTTAGGGAGTTCTGCTGCTCCTGAAATATGTCTGACCTAAAAACTGATGAGCTTAGACAGTCCTTAACAAGCTGTTGTTTGAGTAAAATAAATGATTCATTTCTAAATAAAAATGGGTGGGCACAGGTGTGTGTGGCAAGATTGCTGTTACATAACTCTGCCCCTCTTACAACTAAGTGGGTTACGAGAAAATCACAAAATACCGAATCCTGGTGTATTTACATAAACACCCCTCTTTGCAGAGCCTAGTGCTTCAAGACTCAATTAATACAGCTGATATCAGGAGCAGGATTTTCTTCGTCCTTGTCTTGAGCTCCATAAGCCTACTTACTCCGAGGGCTGAGAAGGTGAGCTCTTCTCCTACTTCCTCATGCTTCCTTTCAGTATCTCTGCTGCCGTGGGCTCCTTGTTGCCTCTTGCTCCTGGTATAGTGTTGCACCTGTGCATTCTTTCATAACCTCTTACTATTTTCTACCACCTTTATTTTCCCAAACCTACACATTCAAACGTCACTCTCAGAAAAATAAAATGGGAGAGGGAGCCTGAGGGCAAAGTTATTTTGGAGATCCAATGAAAGATATTTTAAAACAAAATACATTTGGAATGATAACTTCTCTGGTTTTCCTTAGCATCTGCCAAGGAATCGAGGTAGATGACATGGTATTTCCAAGGGGATGGGGGAAGGTGCGTGTCTGGGGGAGGGACAGGAATTTGAAAAGTCAGGCCTACAGAGGGGAAGCTAGCTTTACCTCTAATTGAGTAGCTACTGCATCTGCTTCATTTCTCCACCAGCCAGGAGCAGACCCAGTTTAGACATCCCAAACTCTTTCTATTGTTTGGAAATGATAAATCAGAACCTATATTAGTACTTACTGGTTTATATCAGTTGGGCTTTCATATAAACCGAAGGGACTTGATTTGCTTCCGTGCAAGGGTTCCCTCCCCCCCCTTCTATAATTGCATATAGTCTGTAAATGACTTATTAATAAGAGGTGATTTTACAGGCTACTGATTCAAAATGTAATGTGAATAAGTGCCTTTGAGTATCTATGCTAAGAAGAAATTGAAATGCTAAGACATAAACCTCTAAAAAAGCAGTTGCTGTGCAGGTGAGGGAACTACTCTTCCATAAAGAATTTCTGCATTCATGCTTACTCTGCATGTTCAGTAGAGCAAGATGATTCTAAGCATATTATTTTTGAAATATGCCAACTCCCATTGACATACTAGAATATAACGGCGGCTACTATGGCATAATCTGCAGATTGGAACTCCTCAAGTGAACATTGCTACAGCTTTAGAGAAGCTGCTATAGTTTTGTGTTTCATTGATCCTCAGAACAAGGATTCGTGTCGTACACAAGGCCATTTTTCATCTATTGTGTCAATGATTACCAGAAAGGATGTATAGACCCCCCCCTCCCCTAGGTAACATTAACAAGGTGAACATCAATTGAGTAGTGCTGTTGTTGGAAACTAACTGAGCTTTCTAGGAAAGGACAGATATTTGTATTGCATATCCTCGTGTCCCCAACACCCCAAATATCTAGTACTTTTGTAGATATTTGGTCATGTGCTGCTGTAATCCAGCTTGTGTTCTGTGAGAGGCTGGGATACATTTCACAAGGTAGTTTAAAATCTGTTGACATGTGGTTTAAATAGTAGAGCATTTGTGGCTCTTAATAGTCTATTAAGACTTTTGATATTGGAAGTACCAGCTGAAGTGGTTCACAAAGATGGTCCTGGTGTTGATCCTATTCCTCTGGCTGTGTAATAAATCATAATGGCGTTGGTGACTGTAACAGGGGGCCTGCTCAGGGCCGATCTCTGTGGCCCGCCTACCTGTTCTTGGGCCAACCACCCGCCTTCTCGCTTGCCATGCCTTATTGTTAATTGATTCGTTAATTGATGTCAATTAAGTGGGAGGCTACCCATTTTGGTGCCCTGATGCCAGGGGGTGCTCTCTGTAGTTCCTTTCCTCCCCTATACCGCAGCCCAAGCCTCGCAGATGGCATCTTGATGTTCACATCCTCACTGGCCCCCATGCTGGGCCCCAGAATCATCCTAACAGGACCCCTCCATGATCCCTCCACTCAGACGGCCTTTCCGCCTTCATTCAGGCTACCTAGCCCGCCCCAAAACTATTTTCCCCTCTCGGGTGTGGTCCCCCCAGGACCTCTGGCTACCAGCCCTGGCCCACCTCCAGGCCAGTCGGGACCCCAGGCCCCCGGCTCTTGGGTGTCCCTCGCGGTGGGCCCCTGGCCCTCTTGACCATCCTGGTCCTGGCCCCAGCATGGGCCCGTCAAGGGTACTCTCTCATTCGGGTCAGGTCTCTAGCCCCTCACTCTCTCCCAGGGTCTGTCCTCTGGGCCCTTCACACAAATGGGGTTACCCACCCGGTGGTGGGGGCTAGGGGTTAAGGCGCCCCGACCCTCCTTTCACTGGGGTGGTAATTGACCTGGCATTTCCTGGGGGCTCCCGTGCCACTGAGAGCCCCACCAGGCCACCCACTCCTGGCAGGGTGCAGTTTTAGGTCATACCCAGGACCAGAAGCCTCCTTACCATCCCCTACAGCTCCTCCCTTATCTCCAGATGATCCCAGCCGCCCTCTGACCAGGCGATGCTGTTGCCTGGCCTCCAGCAGCCAAACTGCCCTGTTTATATAGACAGCCCTTGACTCCAAAATGGCTGCCATCATCAGGCACCTGGTGGCTGCCAGCTCCAGGCCCTTAAAGTGGCAGACACACACAGTGCCCTGCCACAGTGACATTATACAAAAATGAGTGGATGAGTAGTTTATGGGATGTTGCACATTTTGGTATCGTTATTTCAGTCTCTGAAAGCAAAACCAGTTCTACTGAGAGTTCCACCATTGTCTTCAACCAGAACTGTATCGGGCCGATTGCCTTATGATACAATATTCTGCTCACTCTTCATGTTGTAAAAGGAAATGAACTCTGTGTCTGATAGCCTTTCAGTGCATGAACACGAATACTTCCAAGCCTATTATAACCTCTTCTTTTTGATAGTTCATCTCCTTCTCTCTGAGAGCAGAGGAAGTCACAAGCTGTTATGTTCAGTAGGTTTTTCATCCTTTTAATTTGCGACTCCAGTGGTACTAAGAAGAAGGGGGGAAATGCAGAATGCTATGACCTTTTCCTGAGATTTAAGGGCTCTCTTTGGTTTGTTTACTTGCTGCTATACCATAGATATTATTGAGGATGTCAATGCTAATGTGCATAGTTGTGGAAAGTTATTACAGCAAACAAAAATGTTAAATGCTTTTATAGAGTGAGAAACAGGCATGAAAGCATAAATGAGGAACCCCTCTCCTAGGTTGTACAAAATAATTCAGATTGAAAAAATATATATGTACAACATCAATAGAACTTTAAAGGGTAAATTGTACAAATAAAGAATAGAATGTGGGTTTACCTGAGATGATATCATTTTTAGTTGGCCTGGTTATTACAACAACAATGTAAAAAAAACAAAACAAAAACAAAACAAAACCCCAAAAACCAAAAAAAAAAAAAAAAAAAAAGCACTGAATATTAGAAAAATATGAGACTTGCATACCAGCGTATGATATGTTTCAGGTCAAAAATACACCAGTATAAAATCTGTACAGAAATCTCTCCTTATAAGCAGTTACAGTCAAGAGAGAGCTCTTCATCCCTAGGCATTAGTTGTAGAGCATCCTTATTTAGTTTGCTCCCTCGAGAAGGTAAAAAGACTTCTTGAATCATAAAAAGTGAGGGTTGGAAGGGACCTCAGGAGGTTACCTCTAGTCCAGCCCCTGCTCAAAGCAGGATCATCCCCAACTAGATCATCCCAGCCAAGGCTTTGTGTAGCCGGGTCTTAAAAACCTCTAAAGATGGAGCTTCCACCATCTTTCTAGGTAACCTGTTCTGGTGCTTCACCACCCTCCTAGTTAGAAAGTTTTTTCCTAATATCCAACTTAAACCCCTTTTGCTGCAACTTGAAATCATTGCTCCATGTTCTGTCATCTGCCACTATTTTTTCATAGTTGCCGTGTTTTACCTCTGACTAAAAATGTGTCAAGGTGAAAATCATTTTTATGCATAATTTACCCTGAGAGAGGGTCAATAGCCAATCCTGGGTAAAAGTTAATTATCATCTGGTTGACAATACCATAAAAATAACATGCCCAGAGGGGTGAAAAGTGGCCCATGATCTGCTGTGAGAAGTAAAAATGATAGTGTTCTTGAGTGACAAGTGTATCTGAAGAAGAAAATAACACCACATGCATAAAATAGGAAAATACTATTCCAGATAAGGGATTAGATTTCATATACTGTGTGTCAGAAGATTTTAATGAGCTTATTCTAGATCTGCTATTAGTGCCTATCAAATTTTGCTTCAATTTAAATGATCCCCATGAGGTTCGTACGCTGGGTTTGTTTGCTTTGGAGTGCCTCTCATGTACATCCATCATGAAACAATATATGGATAAAAGGTGTGGTCAGACGGCCCTGATCTTGGATCCAGCTAAAATTCTAATAAGCGTATTGGAGATCGCTATTAGAATAGAAAATAATGACAGTGTCATATATAGAATCTGCCCCAAAATTCATGACCAGCATGAACTAAATGGTCTTAAAAATGCATCCCTTACAGCTCTATCATTTAACTGATGACAAGGAATATCTTGCAGATTGAAGATGCAATGTTCTGATTTTTCTCCCCAATTAGCTGTTCCAAATCAGATTTCTCTATAATTGCATTGAATCTGTCGTTTTTGTCCCTGACAGCTAAGTTTTAGAAGACACGGTGATCAGTTCTCTTCTTGTGGGATCTTGCATGTCACTGCTGCCTTACTCTAATTCTTCAGATCATTGTAATATTAACCTACCTGTGTGGGCAGAGAAATACCCATGTGGAAGTGGCCCGCAGACCTGAGCATGCACTGCTGTAGAAAGGGTAAAATGGTGGGAAAGCACTTCTCAAGGAAACCTGCTCCTGTAGTTAATTTGGTATCCCTGAGCTAGTTTTAAACGAGCCACCTGATGTCCTGTCAGCAATGTGACCATTGTAACCCAGGTTTCAGTACAGGATAATTGTCCAAGTGTTGATCTGGCTGCTTTGGTGGGTTTTACAGGCTCTGTGCTATCACAGCTGTACTGCTAACAGCACTGGAGCTAGCTGGTTTAAAGATAGCACAGTTACATCTACATGAGTTGCAGTTGCTAAAGTGACTGCAATGCAGATGCATTTTTTAGTGAATGTAAGGGTTCATTTTAACTGCAAGGTTTCTCTGGAGAGATTTACTTTGCTGATTGTGTTCCAGAGGTTTCACTTCCTTCATAGTTATCCGTTGTTGAGTCTTGGGCAGCTTGTCAGAGTTGTGAAGGTGAAAGTGCTGTGAGTGCATTGGCAGCGGTGTTAAGATGGGGGAGAATATATATGCAATTATGGGACATGGATGACATGAGCCACCAACACGCGCCTGTGACTTGCTCTTCCCTTTCTAATGAGTCGAACAGAGAAGACGACCAATGAACACAGTTTGTGTTAGCTAGTGACGGATGCAAGACGCTTGGCACGTGGGCTAGTGCCTGTGGGACAGCAGCAGTAGCAAGGTGTTACCAGGGCATTGCCGAGAAGAGGTGAGGGTCCTCTCGCTGAGATACTTTGGTGAAAGCTGCTTTCTAATGTGTTTTGGCCGCAGTTTTGATTTAATTGCTTCAGAAAGGTGCCTGGCTGGCATTTGGTGTAGGGAACAATAACCCCCTTCTGATGTACGGGCTGTGTTTTAATAAGCCTGGCCCTACGAGAATGCAGGTTTCATAGTACAGTAAAGGTCAGACAAGTGTATTGTGGGTAATAATTTATACTCTGTAAGAATGAGGTTTCTGAAATCTTCTCCATCTGGCTTAATTTTGTTTGGAGTGAAAGTTAGGAATTTTACATGTTGGAATTTTAATTCTGTCCCTAAACGAAAAACATTAGACACGTGACGAGACTTAAAAGTAGTCAAGGATGGGGAGTGTCACGGCGGAGTCCTCTAGGAGGGCCGTGATCTCCTTGAGGTCCCTCGCTCCGTGTCAGGCCGGCCCAAGGCACCCTCTAATTCTCGCCCGCCACGTCTTGTTGGAACATATGATTGGGAGGCTGCCTACGACTCCCTGGGCACGGCTACTCAGGACCTCTGTCCCTGTGTGTTCTGGGACCCCTGGGGTTTCCCGATACGGTGGGTGTTCCTCAGACACCCTGGCCTCATGGGCTATGCGTGGCTCCTACCAGCCCCTAATACCATGCCCCAAGCCTCGCAGATGTAATAGACGTTGGTATGTCTGCACGCCCGCTTCCCGGGCCTCCTCTATGATCTAGCCCACTCTGGGCTTTCTCTAGTACTCAGTGCTCTCACTGGGCCTCCCCTGATGGTGCGGTCCCGCTCAGGGACTCCCTAGCGGGCCTCGGCCCTTCCCTGGCCAACCGCACGGATACCCTCTCTGACCCCGGCTCACCGCGCTGCTACTCCCTGTCTTCGCGGGGGCAACCGCAGTGCCCTGCCTTGGCCTGAGGGGTGTTGCCGCACTAGCCTGTGGCCGGGCTCGCTATGCCCGTCTCGGGCTCCTCAATATGGCCCCGCTCTAGGGCACCTCAGTATGGCGCTCCCCCTCTTTGGGGCTCGCCATGCCCCCACGGGGCTTCTCAAGAATACAATGTGGCGCTCCCCCTCTTTGGGGCTCGCCATGCCCCCACGGGGCTTCTCAAGAATACAATGTGGCGCTCCCCCTCTTTGGGGCTCGCCGTGCCCCCACGGGGCTTCTCAAGAATACAATGTGGCGCTCCCCCTCTTTGGGGCTCGCCGTGCCCCCACGGGGCTTCTCAAGAATACAACGTGGCGCTCCCCCTCTTTGGGGCTCGCCGTGCCCATCCTGGGCTTCTCAATAAAATTGCCCCTCGCTCTGGGGCTGGGGTCTATGTACCCCGCACGCGATCCGGGGTCTATGTCCCCCCGTCTGCAACCTACTGGTTGCACCCACGACCCACTGGCTGCGCTCCTCGCCGCCAGTTGCTCCCGCACTGGCGTGCAAGCTGCGCCTTCACTGGTGCTGTGAAATTAATGCGCCCTCTTGGCACTAGGGCTCCCCACACTCTCTGGGGTCCCTATGAGGACACTGCGCCCTCTTATGAGGCCTCCTCCAACCCCTACAGCCTCACCCAAGCCTCCGGGTGTAATAACAAAGTCAAACAAACTCAAGCCTCCTGGCTGTAACACAAACCTAAAGCCCCCTGGCTAAACCCTAGTGCCCATCCTCTCAGGGCTATCATGAGCTGTACTTGCAAGTCATGCTCCTTTCCACATCCTCACTCCCAGAGCTCCTGCCTCCCAGGCTGCTGGCAGAGAGCTGATAGCCCGGCTTCAGCCCTGGGCTTCACAAGGGCCAGGCCCTGCCCCCTACAGGCAGCTGGCTCCCCTTAGTTGCTCCGGCAACTCGCAGCTGTGCTCAATTGGCTCTGCCAGGGCGCTCTCCCTGGCAGTTTCTCCTCTCTAGGAGCAGGCACTAAGGTGCCCTGCGACAGGGAGATGTACACTGATTGATGGGGCTTCCTTCATGGTTATCCATTGTTGAGTCTTTTAAGTGTTAACGTGAACAAGAATATTAGGATCGAGCCTTTAATCAACCGCTCCCTTGCCAGCATGTGGATTATTCAGCTGCAGCTAGCATCAAGTTAGGGTTCTTTGGCAACTTAGTTAAAGAGTTAGATAGCTCATTAGTGTCCTTCTTCACTCCAGATAAGCGGAACCAATTTGCAAAGACCCACTGAAGTTTTTGAAGAGCTTAATGACTGCAGGATAACACTACAGTTGTCGTTGAGTCCACTACCTAGATGAAGCAAAAAGTACAGAGAAACAAGGGAAAGCTTGAAGCAGGCTGTGCAGACTCTTCTGCTTCCCGGTATGGAGACAGAGCCCTGTTTGAGCGTAAAGCAACGATGTGAGACAAAGGCCCTAAGCATGTCTGAGCTCTAGTGGCTGGTCCACGGAAGGGACCGATGAATCATTACGGATATGCCTGCTGATAGCTCAAGTGAATTTGGTGGCATTACATGTGGAACTTGTGGAAACAGCCAGTCAGGAAATGGCTAGGAAATGACTAATGTGCTAACAAATGATCTGTGCTTCGCTTTTCCCGGGTATCTCAAGGAATTATAGCAGAACGCTCATTTAAACACTACATAAGCATTTACATTTAAGAAGTTTTCAAGGCATTAAACTCAAATGACTTGGACTTCTAAGCTCAGATGACTTGTAAATTGAAGTTTGTGATTTGCGATGTAGGTTTATGGTGGCAGAATTAAGGCATATGAGAGAAGGAAGAGATCCTTAATATAGGGCACCTCTGCTAAAAAGATCTTTATACAGCAAGGCACAAATGGAGCTGAGACAATGGGTGCATTAAGAAGTATATCTGAAATGTTTTAGCCATTAACAAAGCAGCCTCTCTTTCCTTCTTTCTATGTGATGCGAGTGAATTTGCCAAAGGAACTGAGTCTTAGTCACAGGAGACTAATTAAACTTCTCTGTATGAACTATAATATCCAGCACAGGCTGGTAAATGGGAATATGATGGTATTAAATGCACTTACCAAACCTAGCTTTGCCTTTTTGTGACTAGAGAGATAAAAATATTTGAAAGTGAATGCAGGGTAATTTAAGGAGTAATGCTTAGACAGACAGACAGACGGGATCGATTTTTTAGCAAGAGGATGAAGAACGGAGTTAAGAAAAAAAATAGTTGCATTTCTGTTCTCTTTTGGTCTTTGCTTACTACACATGTTAATATTGTCTCAGCCCCCTGCGCTAGCGCTATTGCAACCATAGCTGAGTTCAAAAAGCCTTGGATGGAGTTGTTATTTAGGATTGGTGTTGCAGCCGGTTTCTCCCTTGCCGTAATCTCACATCCACATTCCAAATGCGTGAAAAAATGTAAAAGCTGATAGTTACGTTTATGGACTTTTTGCCAACATCTATAATACTATCGTGGTGTCACTAGTAATTCCTGTTCTGCAAATCCCTGCAATTTTCCTGGAATATTTGGCAGAGTGAAGTGATGGAAAATTGCCATGTTAGAGTCACCCAAAACCTGATGGCAAAGCACTTTGATATCATAGTTTCAAAGTAGCTAGGGTCAGGAGGGACCTGAACAGATCATCTAGCCTGACCCCCTGCCACAGGCAGGAATGAATGCTGGGTTTGCAAGACCCCAGACAGGTGGTCATCCAACCTCCTCTTGAATTTGCCCAAGGTAGGGGTGAGGACCACTTCCCCAGGAAGCTGGTTCCAGATTTTGGCCACCCTAACTGTAAAATATTGCCTTCTGGTCTCTAACCTAAACCTATTCTCCATCAGCTTATGACCATTGTTCCTTGTCACCCCAGGTTGTGCTGGGGAGAAAAGGGCTCTGCCTATTTGCTGATGATCTCCCCTGATGAGCTTGTAGACAGCCACCAGGTCCCCCCTCAGCCTCCTCTTGTGAGGCTGAACAGGTTCAGGTCCCTCAGTCTCTCCTCGTAGGGCCTGTCCTGCTGCCCTGTCACCAAGCGGGTGGCCCTCCTCTGAACCCTCTCCAGGCTGGCCACATCCCTTTTGAAGTGCGGTGCCCAGTACCGGACACAGTACTCCAACTGCGGCCTGACCAAAGTCACATAGAGGGGGAGTATCACTTCTCTGGACCAGCTTGAGATGCACCTTTGGATGCATGGCAAGGTATGGCTGGCCTTGCTGGCTGCGGTCTGGCATTGGCGGCTCATGTTCATCTTGGAGTCAATAATGACTCCAAAATCCCTTTCCGCCTCTGTGCTTTCAAGAAGGGAACTCCCCACATGTATGTATGCTGTGGATTTCTTCTCCCAAGGTGCAGCACCCTGCATTTGTCTACGTTGAACCCCATCCTATTCTCGTCTGCCCACTTTTGTAGTCTGTCTAAATCTAGTTGCAGCCTCTTTCTCCCTTCAAGTGTGTCCACCTTGCCCCACATCTTAGTGTCATCAGCAAACTTGGACAGCGTACTTTCCACCCCCTCGTTCAAGTCGCTGATGAAGATGTTAAACAGTGCGGGCCTGAGGACCAAGCCCTGGAGGACCCCACTGCTCACATCTTGCCAGGTTGAGTATGACCCATCCACCACTTCTCCCTGGGTGCGCCCCATCAGCCAATTCTTTACCTATCGAACTGTGCAGGCATCAATGCTGCAGTCGCTTAATTTATTGATGAGGATGGGGTGAGAGACGGTGTCAAAGGCCTTCTTAAAGTCTAGAAAGACTATGTCCACGGCAACACCATCATCCAAGGATTTAGTTACTTGGTCATAAAAGGCAATCAGGTTGGTCTGGCAGGACCTGCCTTTGATGACCCCACGCTGATTGCCCCTGAGCATGATCTCCCCTGCAGGCCCCCACAGATGTGCTCCTTGATGATTCTCTCCAAGATCTTCCTGAGCACCGAGGTGAGGCTTGCAGGCCTATAGTTGCTTGGGTCCTCCTTCCTCCCCTTCTTGAAAATTGGGACCACATTAGCCAGTTTCCAATCCCCTGGCACCTGGCCAGATGACCACGAATGCTCATACAGCCGGGCCAAGGGCTCCGCGATGACCCCTGCCAGCTCCCTCAACATCCATGGGTGTGAACATGCTGAATATGAACATGCTGCAGGTAGAAGTCCTTTGTGGCTGTGTCCGCATGAGCATGAATGTTGGGTTCCCAAGGGACAACTAGCAGTGGGACACTTTTGTGCCGCTGCTAGCTATCCCCAGGGATCATTTGTGCCACGTGCCCTCTGGCATGCAGCAGGATAACTTGGCTGCAGTCGGGGAGACTGTGCTGGCCCCAGCAGTTTTACCTGGGGTCCTGGGGACTTCCTGGTGCTGCAGAAGGGGCAGTCCTACCACCTGGAGCCTGGCTGGCAGTTGGAATATGACGCCAGCGGGCCAGGCTCTGGTTCTCGGTGGTGCACCCTGTCTCCACATGTGCCACCCCACTCCCTTTTTTTTTTTTGACCCCTGGATATCCAGGGGTCACCCCCCCCCACCCCATGCTGCTACCTTGCAGTGCAGAGAACAGCTGAATGTGCAGTGTGTGGCAGCACAGGCATGTCTGTGGCATGACATACTGCATGGCCGTGCTCGTCTGGATGTGGCCTGTGAGTCTGTCTGTTGCAGTAGTTAGATGGCACCTCTCAGTTTTTTACAATAGAAATACTGATGCTTAGACCTCTTCCTACTTGCTTTGTAGGAGAAATAGGATCAGGTGATGGACAACATGGCTCAACATTTTCGTTATGGTTCTCTTGTAGGTGGGACTGACGGGGTCCTCTCTGGCCCCCAAGAAGTCTTGTGCTTATTGATGACACCCTGGAACCTCAATGCTATCATTTAATACTTTGGTAAATGTTCAGTGTTTTTATTTGTAAGGCTCCTCAATTGTTTAGGCTCTGAACATATTCTGGTGTTTGCCTATGAGCTGTGATTTCAGTCCAGCATGACCGGATGTAATGGATTATGGTGTTATTTGCAGGTCAGTTGGTCTGTAAGAATGCCAGTCAGAGACTGGTATCCTATTGTACTGGGCATTGTAGAAAAGAAGGCTCTTTCATGTGTTAAAATTGCAAGGTAATTTTTATTTTCTGGGCAGAATGATCCGTAGATAGCAGCATAGCTTTGGATGATGAAGTCCTGCTACATACACCATGTAGGGAATTGAGCGAATCTCGCACTTCTCCTCGTCTCCACTCCTCTTCCATGTGATGATAATAAGCCGTTGAGAATTTGCATGTTGAAGCTCAAGTGCTTTATCTTCCTGCTGCTGCTTACAGAGAAGTGACAAGATGGGTTATCTCGGGAAGATGAGACAACTGAAGTTATTACAGGCGTTGGCAGAGCATGACTGAGAAAGCAGTGAAAATTCACATTAATCTCTACACAATAGGAGGAGATTATAGAAGAGGAGGGGGACCCCTTATATCTTTGAAAAGAATGCTTTTAGATCAGCCAAAAGAACTGTTTTCAGCTCATGGATCCATAATACCTTAAGTAGGCATCAGATGGTCTTTCTCCATAAACATGTAATTGGAGGTGTTAAATATGCGCTATGCTCTTCAAGGGAAGCATACTGTTTAGTATACAACACCCCTTTGCAGCAAATGCTTTTTTTTCCTAAAGCAGAAGAATCCGTGTGTTTGAAGGCTTCACGTATAGCTCATCCGATGTCTTCTTTATGTGACAATTATTTGTGTGCATCAGTGCGTGGGCTTTTTGTGCGACACGTTTTCCTGCGAGTTTGTGCTCCTTTGACGGGTAATGCTGCCGATCTTCTGTCAGTCTGCAGCAGCGCAGATCCTGAATTGTGGCTCTGACATGCATGAAACGCAGTGCTAACTCTGAGGAAACTACTGTCATGCAAGGATGACCTTGGCTACAGACAGACTTTCCCTGCTTTTGATACACTTTGAAACAAGGTGATGTGTCTCGAGGGCCCTGTTAGAAATAAACCATTAGAAAATGCGATGGGAACAGTGTGGCCCCAGTGTCTTTATTCCTGAAAACGTCGTCTTTGTCCTCTGAATGGGTTGTTTTGAAGCCCTCCTATGGGCTTTGTTCAAGCAGAATATCGCCACCCGTGAAATTCTCTGACTTGGCCCCCCACAATCCTGCCCCATTACCTTAACCGGAAGGCTCTTCTGCTGGTAATAGGTTTTTGTCCTTGTCCTACTAACATCAAGAAGGGCACTCGTGAATGTTTCTCTGCAAACCCCATGACACACTATAAATGGAGGAGGTGGCACTGACTCTGAAGATGACTTTTTCTTGCCAGCTACTTCCCACTTGACAAGAAAACGATAGCATTCCCTTTGAAATTAAGATTGCAGGAAAAAAAAACGTTCTGTTTAATACTTTGAGGCAGGTGTCTTGACAACTACAGCCAAGGTCTCTCTCTGGGAATGGTAGTAACTTTATTTTTTGGAAGAACCTTTGTCCCTCGGGTTCTCAAGCAGTTGAGCTTCTGGACTTTCTCTCTGTGGACAGGGAAACTTCATTACTGCCTCCTCTACCTTCCTGCCAGGGAGCGACAGCCTTCTTATACGCTTGCAGAGATGTATAATTTACGATTTACCTCCATCGTCTCTCTAACATAGTTCATAGTTGGTAGGGTCGGAAGGGACCTGAGCAGATTATCAAGTCCAACCCCCTGCCATGGCAGGAAAAACTGCTGGGGTCAAACGACCCCAGCAAGGTGTTCGTCTAACCTCCTCTTAAAGACCCCCAGGGTAGGAGCCAGCACCACTTTGCTTGGAAGTTGGTTCCAGGTCCTAGCCACCCTGTCTGTGAAGTAGCGCCTCCTAACATTTTTCTTCTACTAGTTTTGTCATGGGTAGGAGAGGGTTGGCACTATTTGCCCCTTTAGGACCTAACCATCCTATCACTTTGAGCAAACCAAGGTGCAGACCCATGGGGATACCCAGAATTTAAAGCTTGGGTAATAAATCCCTTTCCCTTGCTTTTAAGCAATGAGGAAAACGTCCTCCCCATGAAGGAGGAAACACTCAGACCCTGCATCCACAAATACACATTACAAATTATACATCCATGAGTCGCACACACATCCCCAACCCACCTTTGGCTCAAGGGTTTGCTGTGCAAAGTCTTGTTCCTTGAAGTTTGGGAGAGCCAGGATAATTGGGAGATGATACTAGTTTTGGTAGGCTTTGAAGAGGTCACAGCATTTTTCCATTTACTAAATGAGGATGCTCACCTCCCTTTACAGGTTGCTACAACAGGCATGCTTAGAAGAGCGGTATACAGTTGCAAAGCAATAGTCTTGATGATTAAGGAACCTGCCTTATTCTTTTTATGTGTGACAATTTTGGGGGAAAAAATAGACTTAGAAATATCACTGAGAACATGCCTGCAGTTTGTATACCCTGAGAACAGGATTTTTTGCTTTGTCTAGTGCCTCCATTATTTCTTTAAGCCCATTTCTCTGTACCCAGCAAAGATTATGCCCCCAGAGCAGATGTAGAGTTTGGAGTCCTGCTGAGGTGCATCATCTCTTCAGCGCTTCAAATTGCTGGCAACAAAAAGAGGGAAACAGCTGGAGAAAGCTGAGGGAGGCTTTTGGGGGTAGGTTTCCTATAGATTATTTTCCTAATTGCTACAGCTGAGCACACAAGAAGAAAGGCAAATCCAGGAGGGAGGTATATTTATTAAAAATATGTTCTTTTTGTTAGCTGGCTGTTGGCATCCTAACTATTATGCAGTTACAGTGGTTTTGCTTCTTACTTTGTTTTTTCCCCCGCTTGCGTGGATAGTAACAGAAAAACTAAAAAAAACCCAAACAATTCTATGGAAGAAGGGTCTAAAGTTTTCCACTTTCACTTATTTTAGTTGGATTTTGCTGCATTTTTCCATTAAATATATCAAAACATATGAATGCTAGAAATTCTCCTATTTAAAGAAAAGGCTTTTAAACTGATGTTGGCATGTTGCATACCCTCCAAAAACAGGACAAACTAGCAAATGGGTTTTGCTGTCATGGAGCACTTAAGCAATAGTTACAAGTTGACGTGTATTTATCTCTAACTTTTAATGGGGCTAAGGGTAGGAAATACTGTAACTGTGATCCTTTGTGTTACCATAGTGCTAATGGCAATCTTGCCTGCTTGCTGGCTCTTTAGAGCTGGAGATCTTGTCTAAGGATTAGTGATCTCTTGGTTTTTTCAAGAAGGATTGTATGTTTGGTGTGTTTTTGGTCCTTTTTAAATAACGTATCTCAACACTTCCATTTCAATATTTCAGAATGCTGGCAGTGGCTATAAATATATGGATATAGTTCAACCATACAATTTTTTTTTTTTTTTTAATCAAATTTATCTCTCTTCCTCATCATTCCTCTCCCCTTTCAGAATATGGACACGGCCAACAACCTAGTTTTATTTTATAATCTTTATTATGGGCAAACACGACTGAGTATAGCTATTGAACTTCTGTGCAGTTGCAGGTCCTTGCTACTCTTGAAAATCAAGCCATTGAATGACAGCCTTTGGGTTGCTGCCTAAGCCTGTGGTTTCATTTTCAGCTTTAGGAAGCTGGGACAAGAGAAAAGATTAGGCAGCTGTCTCATTAAGTTGTTTGCTCTCATATTGATGAATTGGCTAAATGTTATTTATTTGTTGTTATGGGTATTAATAAATGGTAACAGAATAAGAATAGACCCTTGGGGAACTCCACTTGATACTTCCTTCCAGTTATATGTCAAGCCCTTGGTGACTGTCTTTGAGCACTATGATCCAACTGGTTATGCATCCACCTTACAGGAGTTTCATCTAGACAGTGTTTCTTTAGAGGACTTCTAAGAATGTCATAGGAGACGGTGTCAAAAGCCTTGCTAGAAGGCAGGCTATATCACATCCACTTCACTCCTTCCAGCTGCAAAACCTGTCACTTTTGTCATAGAACAAAATTAGGTTGGTTAGGCGTGACTTGCTCTTGACAAATGCATGTTGGCTGTTTCTTAACATGCCTAGGAACAGATTCCTTAAAGAAACCTTGATATAACTCCTATCTGGGATTGAACTCAACTAAATTAAGGTATAATACCCTCATGAAAGCTGCGTGTTTGTGTGCATGGGTGCACATGCACACACATTCACTTGACTCTTTTTATTATACACATCGATATACTAACCTAGATGTGATCAGCTTGCTCAAAATTAAGACGCCTCCAATGGCAAATTCTCAAGAGATGTGAGAGACAATATAAAACTTTATTGTATCTGTTTTCTCCAGTAAATGTCAGCCTATTGGTAACTTTGGTGGGCACGTGGATATATTGCTACCAGCAACGTGTTGTTCTTATTTCCCCTGTGCTTTCTTACTGTTTTCATTAGCTATGTAATGCGGTTTTCTTCAGTTAGATGATTAGTGTCTACCTGTTTGTTTGTTAATGCTTGAGTTTAATTCACTTAAAAAAACTACCTGATAAGGAATCGTATTTCATTTTTCTTTAAGTTGTGCAGATCTTCAAGGGACCTTTTGTGTTAATAACGGATTTAACAGTGCTGCCTGGCTGCAGAAATTTTTCAACAACCAAGACCTTTCCAAATATTGATCTACTGCATATACCAAAGTTAAATGGCATTTAGTTCCATGTCGGGCAAGCCCAACTGTATTAAGTATAGGTGAGGGAGGGTAACGAGCTTTTTATTTGCAGTAGCCCATTATAGATTTAGCAAAAGAGCTCTCTATCCAGAGCTGTGATATCAGCCAGGTTAGTCTACTGAGTCAGACGGCAGGTCCCTCTAGCCCAGTATTCTCTCTCTCAGTGGCATACAGTGCAAGTTAAATGGGTAGAGGATTATTACTGTGCTGACTGATCTGTCGCCTCTTCCCATACAGCCTTCGTTTAGAGAACTGGAAAGAAACTCATTCAGAAGCCTGCTCTCCTACCCACTGATGGGCCTATAGGGAACATTGAAAGCTGCTTAGCTGGCACCAGAAATGAAAAGATAAGCTCAAGAGTAGCTGAAGAGGATTGCAGGTAAATCTGTGCAGAAAGGCTTTGTGCATTCATGGAGAAACTGGTGAAAAAATGGCTCTTGGCAGCTTTAGTGGTGGAGAAATGAAGGACTCTGAGTTGGTCATCTTCTTGTAGCACTAGAATAAGGTATTAAAAAAAACACAAAAAAAACGTAACCAGGGCTTATTGTTTTAAGTCCCCAGGTTCCTGGTGGTTGTCGGTTGTTCTGTAGTATGTCTATTATCTGGTGTCTCTGTGAGATAATGTTATAAGTGTCTTTAACCACAAGTG
Organism: Alligator mississippiensis; assembly: GCF_030867095.1. Taxonomy (NCBI): domain Eukaryota; kingdom Metazoa; phylum Chordata; order Crocodylia; family Alligatoridae; genus Alligator; species Alligator mississippiensis. Next base: position 11,570,002 of record NC_081835.1, on the reverse strand, counting down.
TTTTGAAAGTGTATTAGAAGTAGCTGCTATTATTGGTAACCTCTGAGGGTCATATCACTTATTTGTAGCCAGCAGCTCAGTAGCTACCAGATGGGTTATCACGCATACAAGTGGGGAAGGAATAAAAGGAGGAGCACATTTCACAATGCAGTGCTGTGCAGAGGTACCCAGGCTAGCCCGTTCAAGATAGTCTTGCTATTAGCGTAGCACTGTATCTGGGTTAGTTTAGCCCGGGTGAGGGTTAATTTGAACAGTCAGAGCTGGGGTACCTCTGCACATGACTGTCTTGTGCAGTGTAGGCACATCCTTAGAAACTGACTCTGCTTCCCTTACTTCTGGTGAGCAATTTCCTTACTTTCCAGACTTCATTGGTACAACTTGTACAGCAAGATACTGGTTGTTGTAAGGCCAGTAATCAGGCTCTTAATTTAGAGGACCCTGTCTTAATGCCAGAATACACCTGCAGATATCTCCACTCAACCAGCTGGACTCTTTGGGAATAGATAGGCTCTATAGGACCCTTTGCTGTTCTTTTCCTTGATGGAGCTGCTTAGGATCCATTGGTCCCAGCCTGGAAGAGAAGGTCAGGATCATGCAGGAACATTTTGGTGAATAGAACAACTCACTGATATGAATTCACCTTTTTCTTAATAAATCAGCATCTGCTTTCCAAGGAAATATAGAGCCCTTGTCCCTTGATCTTTTGTGTACTAGACTGGCTATTTTCTGGACTGGTTGGTCAGTGTAAGAACACTTTCTCAACACTTGCACACCCTCTTCTGGGACCCCAACACTTGCACACCCTCTTTTGGGATGTGTTCTGGCCTTTAAATATGACCTGAACTGCATCTGCATTTTGTCCGCTTCCTCACATTGATGCATCCAAAAGAGAGCGCACAATAAGAACTGGCTCTATTTTTTCTATCCCCATATGTATCACCTTGTCATTCTCTTCAGTTTTGGGAATGGCACCTAAGTTCCCTTTGCTCCATAATTACAGCAATTAAAGGTGCTGGGAAATTGAACTTTTTGTTTTGAGTCCAGTAAAATATTTCCAAAATTTCAGTTTCAGGTTGGTTCAAACTTTTCCTTTTTAACTTAAGAACTGTCAGCAAACCAGAAAGTCAGTTGTTCACACTGCTATATCTATTATCACTGCCTACAGCTGGCAACAGGGAAGGGCTAAAATAACAATAATATTTTATACCGAGTCCTCCTTAAAAGAGCCTATAAGTATTCAGAGTTCATCTGAAACCCTAAATCTGCCTCTCATTTAGCTCTAGCCCCCACTGGGGGAATTGAGACCATTTTATCATCAGTTTATATAAGCTTTTGTCACTGGAAAGTTAGATTTATTTGATGTAGTTAAGTCAGATTTACGGGATGCCGTTAACTCTGAGAGAATAACCCAGGGGAAGTAAAAACAGAAGTAAAATCTTGAGCATAGGACATATTTTATTTTAGTAGCTAGAGGAGTTTTCCTCCAGACTGGCACTTACACCCATAGTTTGAGAGTGACAACAGTATATTTGTGGCTCAAAAGTTAATGAAGTTGGGCAAGTATTTTTCATTTTAACTTGCTTATTCATGCGGGGGGGAGCTCTGCATAACTTGATCCTCTCCCTCTTGCTTGGGCCCCTAGGATACTCCATATGAATCCTTGCAGACTGGAGAGTGAGTGGTCTCCTGTTTCCCACCCATTGGTTGCAGAGCCCTCCTGACCTGGCACAACACGGATGTGTGTGGTGCCCGCTGTTTTTTTTTTTCCTGGGTTTTTCTGTATTTTCTTGTAACTGCATTCGTTATTTCCTCTTCCTGTTACTTCTGAATCCGCACTCCTCTGTACTGCTTGGTAGACTTGGAGGAGCTTTCATACCTTTCTGCACCAAGCACCTCATCAGATCCTGGTGTGGGTATTTATAAGAACCTGAATGAGACTTGAATCCTTTTCTAGGACTACTTCCAATGACTTCCTCATGACTTCTTATTTCTCAGGTCTGAGATGCTATTGTCCAGGTACAGACATTACACCTTTACCAGTATAAATGATCTGAAACTGGTCTATACCCATAATAGAACAGAAGTTTGGCATATAAAACTGGTCTATACCTATAACAGAACAGATGGACTGGATTCTGCCATTTTTTAAACCAGTCTCAGATTTGCCAACCCCAACAAAGGGCGAATGTGTGTTGTGTTTGATACTCATCTAAAACTATGCCACTTACAGAAAACTGCGTAGCTTAGACTGATTCCACCTTGGGCTTTTTGAATGTCTGTACCTAATCATTGTGTGCATTAAATGCTTGAGTTAAATTATCCCTTTATCAACAAGTTGTCACTCCTGCATAAATATCTTGTATGTCCTGTAAAATGACGTGTATTATAATGATGATGATAATACTGGAAATAACTGCTGCTGGGCAACACGATGTTAATTTTGAAGTGTGGCTTTCATCGTATTTGTTGGCCACCTAAGACTTTGCAAATTTGTCTTTGTGTTTTGTGCTTTGTCTGTCTTTGGATACAAGGAAAGTGAAGTGCTGCATTGCATTTTTGGAGTGGAAATATCTTTGAATTCCTTTTGCCACTTCTGTCCCAGTGTCATCAATCACAGAATTTGTACTATAAGCCAGGAACTGCCAAGGGTTTATATGGGACTCATTTGTTCATGGATGCTTTTCCAGCAAGATTTTCTTATGTTGGGCATGGGGGTGACTTCTGTAGCCACAATGCTTGATTTTCATTCTGCTATAGAAACCACAAAATAACTTGTTTTATGGCAGGAAATTTCTTGCACTCTGCGTTTGTAAAAGGTGTCAGTTTCTCATTGTTCATTATTGCTTTCTCCTTCAGCTTGATATGATGCATGCTGTGTATTGTGCAAGGGGCTCAATACCCAACTCAATGCCACACTTCAAGCTGTCAGTCAAGTACCTTGTGATTTTGACAGTGTTTAATGGCTTCTTTGTCAAGCTATATACAGGAAAAAAGTAGCAGTACAACATCGATGAATAATATACACCGTTTATCTCTTAAAGATGACATATTATGTATTTATTGCCATCAACAGTATGGGGAAAATAGCCGTGAGCTGATTGCAGCTCAGAGATGTGGCCAATTGGCTTATTTTTCTGTTCTGCTCTTAAAATAAGCTTTCATTGAGAGATGCAGTTTTACTCTTTTTATTTCATAACATAGCTTTGCCATGGATAAGCTTAAAAATATTGTATACATCAGTAATAAAATTACAGTAATGTGAAACAATTTTGGAACGCTTGATACAGTCCATCACACTGTTGTTATATTGTGTTGCTAATAATTAGGTCATTTAGCTTTGGCAAACTCAATATTGCGTCACATTGTTCCAATAATAAAAAGGTAAGGGTCTTTGCAACATAGACAATGGTGTGGACAAGTGGGATAGAAATTGTGATATGGGGTTCAAAAGGGGAGAGAATGGCTGTTATGACTGCAAAATCTAACAAGGAAATTTTCCTTTATCTCACAGAATGGATAGACAGTATTTCAACAATATCCATGTAAATCTCATCAGTTCATTGTTATCCAACAATAACACTGCTTCTGGCTTTTAATGCATTTCATATGGGGAAAGATATGTTTATTTGTTCTCCCAGTATAGCTCTTGTATCATTGCTAGAGAAAGAACTCCATACCTGAAAACCTCTTAAATAGCCTCGAGGCCTCACTCGGTCCTCATCATAATGTGTTAAGTCAGCACAAAATGTTGAAGTGTCGAGACTAATGTTGAGAGGAGAGAAGAGGCAATGGGGCAGGATTCTGGTAGAGAAATAGTTGTGCTGCTAAGCAACAATTATGTGGCCATGATTTATTCTCATGACAAAACTCCATACAAAGAAATTAAGTAGTGTCAGTGATATGCACTGTACACCTAAGGGGGTTGTAATTATTGATTTATTTTGTAGTTGGCAGAACAAAGTGTACAGTAGGGGCAAAACAGCATCAAAAGTGTTGCAGGGAGTTCTTGGGCAACTTGTCAAATGGGTCCAAGCATTATCTTGAATACTTAATAATAATTATCCTTCAAGAGAGAACCTGCTTTTATACAAAAGAAACATTTTTGGGTGGTTGTGCTTCAGCTTCAAACCTGCTACATAAGCCTGCATAGCTGCAAAAATTCATGGGCATCATTTAGGTGTTAACTAGTATCACTCCTAATGTCCATTTCCACTTACATTGCCTAAAACTCATTTGAAAGGAAATGCATGATATTCCTTTCTTATCGCAACCAGATTTTTCATATGGAAGGGGTGGGTTGGGGTGATGAGCAATCATTGGCAGTTAAGGATTGGTGAAGGGACAGCGTTTGAAACAAGAAGCCACCTATACCTTCCCCTCTATTTGGCACTGGTGAAGCCACATCTCGAGTACTATGTCCAGTTTTGGGCCCCGTGCTACAGAAAGGATGTGGACAGATTGGAGATAGTCCAGCAGGGTGCAACAGAAATGGTTCAGGGGCTGGGGCGCATGACTTTTATGAGGAGAGGCTGAGTTACCTAAGCTTATTTAGTCAGGGGAAGAGAAGACTGTGAGGGGAGATTTGATAGCAGCCTTTAATTACCTGAAAGGGGTGGGGGGCACAAAGAGGATAGAGCTGGACTGTTCACAGTGGTGGCAGATGACAGAACCAAGGAGTAATGGTCTCAAGTTGCAGCAAGGGAAGTTTAGGTTGGATATTAGGAAAAACTTTTCTCATTAGGATGGTGGTGAAGCCCTGGAATAGGTTACCCAGAGAGGTGGTGTAAACTCCATCCTTGGAAGTTTTTAAGACCCAGCTTGACAAAGCCTTGGCTGGGATGATCTAGTTGGGGATGGGCCTGCTCTGAGCAGGGGGTTGGACTAGATGTGACTTCCTGAGGTCCCTTCCAACCCTCATTTCTATGACTCTATGATCTTTCAAACTACACCTGAACTTTGTACACAGCCTGAAAAAGCTGGGTTTATTTCTGTTTCAGAACTCCTCCCTCCTTTTCTCTCTCCCACCCCTCCAACTTTTCATTCCAGTTAATGTAACTGTCTAGTAGTATTACCCATAAAAAATGTGTTCCCATGAGTTTCCCAGAACAACTGTGTGGGTTAAAGAATGCCTGTTACTCTGGATAATCAAATGCATTTTGGCATGTTCCTGAAACTGCTGTATGTCATACTTCAAAATGCATTCTACCACAGTTTGACCCATACCAACTTTATTGACATCTGCTGAATTTTATGCATGTCAAACTGAATTGAACTTTCTTAGGCTACAAATAGACATCACATTTGTCTTTGGATAAATCCTAAAATGGTTCATGGAATAAGAAGTACTAATAATTTATCTCAGAACATCACAAACTGTGTCTGAACAGTTATCTCAGGATTGCGTTGTTAAATCAATGGCAGAAAGCAGCACTACATTCAGCTGCCATTTTAAACAGTGACTAGAAAGGTGATGTGTGTGTACACACCAATCCTGGGACATTTCTGTTCTGGGACAGACATGGGCACAGCTTGTCCAGGGACAAATTTAACGTCTGTTTCTAGGTTGATAGAGCCAAAATGCTGAAACTGGGTATGTTCCAAAATAGGTATTCATGCAAATTGATATGGTGATCACATGCAGAAATCTGGCAGCTTTTGAGCAGCCCATCAGTATTAGGAATGATTATTCAATTTGCACTTCCTATTACTCAGCTTTGCATATATATATGCTCTTGTCTAGGTGGGGATGTCTAGAAATTACAAGACTTTAAGTTTCTAAATCTGCCTGGAAATATGGTCCCTAGTTAACAGTGGCAGTTCTGAAGATCACTCGAGATGAGAGTTAATTATATTTTGTACAAGAGGTCAACCTGTTCAAACGATCAGTCTCATTGTCTTTGGTCAAATGCTAAAATTGAAGATCTCTCTATCTACACATCCTTGGGTGGAAAAGACAAGGGTTTGTTATATCTGGCTGTTGTGAAGTGGGAGCTCCCCAGCCAGCCACAGTGCTGGTCTCCCATTGCCTCTGTGCATGCCACCTGCCTATCTTGCTTGCCATGCCTTGCTGTTAAGTAATTAATTATCTTAATTAGGTGAGAGGCTGCCCTTTCTGGGCCCTGATGTCTAGGGCCTTGAGTACATGCTCCTACCTCTCCTTACATGTCCCATGCCTCACAGATGTTTCTAACAACAGTGTAAAGCTCCGGCCTGAGGCTGGGTCCAACTCATTACAGTATTAGGCCTCTCCACAACCTGCCCTGTTGCGGGCCGTGCTCAAATTGCCTCCCTCTCGCACTCCACCATCTCTCACAGTCTTTCTCATACTGCCTTTGCTGGGCCTCACTCGTACCACCCCTCCTTTTCCCCAGGGCCACACTCACCCTGCCCTATCCCAGAGGGTCCTCGGGTTTGATTCCCTCCACTCCCTGGCCAGCAAGCATGTGGCCTTTTGGGCATCTCCTGCTGCCCTCATCCGAACGAGCGCTGGGCGGTTCGCAAAATACTGTGCAGATTCTGCCCTGTCTTGTAGCTGAGTAACTCCCCTGAGCTGCTCTCCATACAAGGCTGCTGACTCACCGCCTTATTTCTTTGCAGCTTCTCCTCTGCCGCCCTCCAATTGGCCTCAGGCCGATCTGTGGCCTCAGGCACCTGAAAGTTTATCTGGACCTAATTTGGTCCCTCCAAGTTAACAGGACCTCAACTCCAAGCCCACTCATGGGGCCCCTACTCACGGGGCCTCCACTGTTTTATTACACTGATGCAACCCTTCAGTTGCAGGATTTGGAGATTCAGCTGCTGAATTGGGCCGATGCTGCACTGAATTGAATCAGCGACTGAAGCTTCACACCGCCCCGCCACCTCCCCCTTTAAAATGGTTCTGGGCGTGGGGTGGGGGCTTCCCTGCTGCTCAGCCACCAAGCTCCCCCAGAGCTTGCAACATCCCTAAGTGGCGAGCACCCCGCTAGTGTTTCGCCACACTAGCCAAGTACAAAGCTGTCAGTTATTCAGTGTATATAATGCATGCGAGCACTTTTCTCCTCCATGCACAATTTTGGCAGCTCTCACACCTGCCTGGATCACAGCTGCAATCTTATATGCTCCTTGCTTGTAGGCACCATTTGTAATTTCTCCCCTGGTCACTGTGGAAGGCTATGCGTCTGTATTTAATGGAAACAAATGGCCCCTGTGACTATCCTGCTTGCTCCATGGAAGTGGAGGCTGGGCACTATAGGAGTTGGCAGCTGCTGTGTGCTGAAGGCAGAGAAGTGAGGAGACTGGGGAAGTTTAGTTGTTAAAACCAAATGCAGCGTGAATAATACATCCCAGCCTGAATGTGTTAGAGCTCCAAGTCTCTGCCATGCACTAATCACAGAGGGTCACTAGATTAATAAATTATTATAAATCAACTTTAGGGCAAAATTCTGACATCAATAAAAAAACCTCTATACCTGTAGGCAGAATAAACTCCCAGGATCAAGACTTGCTGAGAAGATGTGAGAGAACAGCTTTTGCATTAGTGATCAAACAATTTATCAGATTAAAAATGAGTTCCTTGCAGCCAAGTTCTGCTCCTGGAAGGACATGGATTGGTGATCTGGAGTTTGGCTCTTAAATATATTATCCTTTTGGGGCATTTTTAAAACCTAAGTTTTTAACCTTTCAAGCCAAGTTTCCTATGAGTACAAATGAGAGTAACGTTCATTGACTTCATATTTGATTTCAGTGGGAGTGAAATGCAAGTTGAAAGGGAGAATTTTGACTTGGATTTTTGCTCAATGCATATACGGCTAAATTCTGCTTTTTTTAAAATACAATTCCCATTGTAGCTAGTGCAACTGAAGAGTATAATGGCAAAACAGAACATATTCTTCATTTTACTGGCTGGCTGACCCTCTTTTTTGTGCCCTGAAGTTACTGAAATGTAAAACTCTAGAACTCTTGGTTCAGAGATGATACCTTTTATTAGACTGACTAAGAAATCGCAAAAAAAACCTTATCTTTTTCTGCAAGCTTTGGGCACATGCACCCTTCCTCAGGCTCAGGGAAAATTAAAGGCGATTCAAAGTCCCCATAGGTAGACAATAAACTTCATTTTTGCACAGAGGAAGCTGAAGGTGGAAGTCTGTTCCTCTGGGTCCATAAGAGTGTCTTTGTGAGTTGCTCTTTGATGTGCAGATCTTTAATTTTCCCTGAGCCTGAGCAAGGGCGCGTGTGCCCGAAAGCTGGCAGAAAAAGATATTTTTTTGCCATTTCTTAGTCGGTCTAATCAAAGGTATCGTCTCTGAACCAAGAGTTCTAGAGTTTTGCATTTCTTTTTGTCTCGGAGCAACATGGCTACCAAATACATCCCTGAAATTACTGAAGCCTTTATCTCATATGAGTTTAGGACAATGCAAAACAAATGAACAGTTACTGAAGTGGCAACATTTTCAAATCTGTAATGGTGTTGAGATATTTTTTTCTGTGCAACTCTGATGTGATGAGAGGTGATGTGATGCCACCTGGAATGCATGTATGTGGTACAAGCATGCCTAAAGTGGGGCCCTTCTTGGAATAGCAATGTTGTGTTTAAAAACATGACCAGGGCTGGTTGAAAGTCCTCCATTGAAACTGTTCTTCAGAACACTGTTTTTTGACTTCCTAAACTTTCTACAGAAAGAAAACTTCTCTTTAAAAATGTCTAATTTTAGTCAAATTAGTTTTTGGTTTCTGATGAAAACTATGTTTGTTTTTTGTCAAAAATCAACATAGGGCTGGTGGGGAGGGAGAAGATTTCTGGGATCATCTGGAATTTCTTCCTGACCAGCTCTAGTAACAAATCTCTAGCCTCCATTTCTATGTTATGGTTGTGACTTTTGTACAACTGTATTAATGTGTTTTTGTGTTAATTTTTGTTTTAATTGTACATAGAAATCACTTCCATTTCCAAAGATTTTATTCTTATTTCATGGGCGTGTGTTTTTTTCCATAATGAAAATGTAAAGAATTCAAGAGTAAGCAGAATGGTGATGGGAATGCTTTTCTCTTTAATTCTGTAATTTAATTTTTCAAGCTCTTTAATTCTGCATCCAATTATATCATCCTGCAATAGTTTTAGACTAATAACAATTATATTCTGCAAAAAGAAAGCTGTTATTCCCCACTATGAACTTCTGTATGATCCCCTGCCAAAGCGATCTTATATTACAAAGGTAAATAAAGCTGTGTATTTATGTTTGAATTGCCAAAGCTAAGAAAGACCAGCTTTATTCCGATTGGCTGTCTGTTACTCTTAACAAAGTCTAATTACTTCCTTAAGATGTGGCTTCTCCTTTGTGAAAACTAGTGAATAATGTGGTTTCTGGAGAGATGATGAACATTACTCAGTGATATAAAAGTAACCTCACATTCTGATATTCTGAAACTCGTATTAAATGATGGATCTAACAGAATGATACATGATGACACTTTGGAGGATTTTTCAAATCAACTGACCCACTTTATTATTTTTATCAGGACAAAAAAATCTGGTGTTTAATTATGCAGTAATTTTTGATTAATAGACATCTGTTCTGAGGTGGCGTAGTGTGTACATTCATACAATTAAACTTGGAAATGGGCAAACTTGGTCTCAAGTGACAGAAACTTAAATATTTTAAAAAGCAAATCAAGTGTTCTCCCAAGTGGGAGATGCTGAATGTAATTATAGATTTTTTTTTTTTTCCAAGCTAACACATTTTGTAGTCTGTAGTTTCTTTTTAAAAGCAACTTACTTGCTTACCTAAGGCTAAGTATTAGTATTACTATTTCATGTTAACATATTTCACATTAAATCATAAAAAAGCTCAAAGAGAAGCTGAGAGCTGAGGCTACATGCTAAAAAGCTAATATTAAACTGTATGATTAAATTTAGCTTTAAAATAGTGGTTTTTTTGAGGTGCCACAGGAAGCATATATTTTACCTGACTTGAGTTTCCTTTGCACAAAGCTGGATGAGATATTCTAGCACAGTGTGGAACCGCTTATTTAAGGTGGAAAAAGTCATTAGCCATCTCCTGCTGAGACATTATATTCAAGATGCTGAATGGTAAGCCATTGAAGTTAAGCATGAGGAAAGAGTAAATTATTGCTTATTATTTGATTGCTACCTTCCCAGCATTTTTGGGACTCGCAAGATGAGATCATTAGGTGGCTGTTTTTGAGATGTGGAGGATGTATGTTGGTGGGGGTGTGGGGGGAATTGAGCTGGAAGATGAAGCTTTTGATGAACCCTTAAAGATCAAAACTAGTTCTGCATTGCATGAATTCGCAGAAAATCTAGATAATATTTTAAACCAATTATCTCTCTCAGTATCTTGGAAATGCATAAGAGGCACTCCAGGATTTCAAGGTTAAATACAGGCATTCAGGAAGCCTGTGGTGGAAGCGCTATAACTTTCGAGCTTTACTCTAAGTGCCCCTGTTTAGGTCAGGAGGAAGCAGAACACATTAGCCCGGGGTGTGGGGACGGGATGGGATGGGAAGGAGGGGGGTCGGAGCCTGCCTTCATGGCCCAGATGCAGCAGGTAGCAAGGGGCTCTTGTACATCTCCCAGCGTGCCCTGTGTGTACCCAGGGCTTCTGAAGACTCCACAGAGGAGCCAAACAGCTGAGCCACCCTTAATTTGTCTGGTGGGGACATCATGGCCACCCATTTAGACTGGATGTGGCAGTGGCTCTTTGTGTCATGCACCCTCGTGGCATATGCCCTCATGACCACAAGCTACCTGCATGCCCACTCAGCATACCCTGCGCCTGCCAAGTGTGTGTGTGCATGTGACCTGATGTGTAGGTCACACACACACATGTATGCACTTAGGCGTCTGGGGCACGACTGGGGCCACTGACTTTCACATGCCCAATGAGGATGATGCCTGCATCTTGTTCAACTCCCCATTCCCTGGGGTGATAGAGAGTGGGTGCTATGCTCCCCAGGTCCCTGATTTTTATCATCAGCGAAGTCATCACCCCCCAGTCCTTGCAAGGGGCTTGGTCTCCCTCCTGCATTGGCTCATGAGGACCAATGGGGGGCAGCTGGACCACGGGGAGGGGCACTTCAACTATGCACCAGGCCTGGCACAGCGAGCATATGCAGTGTGGGTATGTGGGGAGTGGGTGAGGCTTCCACTGATGTGAGTGGCTTTGGTCCTGTGCCATGACAAGCAGCCCAGGTCTGTGGAGTCCTGGTTGACGGCCTCTTCACCCATGTGGACTGGGAGCCCTCCCCAGGACAGTAGGGCCTGAGGGCTTCAAGTGCCTGTACCCTGGCACCAGGACATGGGTCTCTGGCCATGGGCTCTTCTGATCTTGCATTATGGGCAGCGCTACCCACAATCCACATGGTCCCCTTTCCCCTCTCACTCTCCAACTCCCCCCAGGGGCACACCCCAGAGCCTAAGGGAATGTGGTCTAAGGAAGAGATGTCTCATGTTAATCAAATGTTGAAGCTGTCAGCCTATTTGTGTTTATTAAACAAAAACTGTGCAACGTTGCCCACTCTGGAACTTGGAAACTTCTTCTCTGTTAACCTTGAGAACATGGGGAAAGACCCTGCCTGCACTGGGCAGTTATGCCATTGAGGGGAGGAGGGGCTGGGGAGCCAATGGGGGGCTCAACTTAACAAACACAAAACCTTGTGGTGGCAGGGGGAATGCTGCACATGAAACTGCCTTGCCCCGGTTTATTTAAATGTTGCAGATGACAAAATTTTGCATGCATAATAGAGAGAAACTGTGGATCGTTGCTGTTTCTGGATCTTGGACCAGAGCCTAGAGGGCTGCCTATCCTCGCAGAGGCTGCCCTGCTCTCCCACAGTGGGACCTGGGTCTGCAGTGGCCTTGCCTAGTGGGCTGGTGGGTTGCCCTTGCTCTCTTCTCTTTGGGGTCCTGTGCCTGTGTCAGTGATCACCAGTGGCCAGGGGCAGCAAGTTGACCTGGAGGGCAGGATGAGTCAGTATTGGCCCTGGGATCAGGTCTTGGGCGACCTTGTCCCACACTTCCACACAGCTTCTCCCTGGAGTTGGGACCTGCTGAGCACCTTCCTGGCTCCTTAGATAACTCTGGCCGCCCTCCACGATCCCCTCCATGGGCTCTTGGGCATGGTACCCTAGGGGGCAGTGCCTGGAGCAGGGCTCTCCCTGGTGGGTGGCAGCCTCCCCCACTCTTCTGGTCCAGGAGAGCAACAGTCTGCCCATAGGAGGTGGTGGGGAGCTGATGTCATTTAGGGGTGTCATAGGTGGATTCCAAGGGTCTTTGAACCTGTGCATGAACTTGTTATCCTGGCACCTTGACTCTCAGCTCTGTAGTGGCATGTGCAACCTCCCTCAGAGAATGGCTGGCCATCCATACACCTCATTCTTGGAACTTTGCAGCATGTTCATGGTCCTGGATGGCTCATTCAAGTGCCGTGGCATCGTGGGTGCAAGCAGTCTCCAACCTGTCCATCTCTACCCTGCACATCAATGGTCCCCTTTGGTCCTTATGTCATCAGCACCATTTACACACCAGTCTCCAGTGCTCTGTAGGTGGCTGGCCAATAGGGCTGTGCGAAGCTTCAGTTCCTGATTTGATTAGGTGGAGATTCGACCCAATTCGGCAGCCGAATCTCTGAATACGAATGAAATCAGAGGACCCTTTATTTGATTTGGAGATCCGGACATAGAGACAGCTTTAAATGTTTTTTTTACCTCCCTCTAAGTAGCAGGGGCTTGTGGGTACTGTGGTGCTGAGGTGCATGGAGTGTCCCACAGGAGCGCAGGGGGCTTCCCAGTGCACTCGGCTGCACACACAGAAGTGGACCAGAAGCACTTCCGGCCCACTGGAGAGCATGTTGGGGGCACCTCCCCTTCTCCCACACCCCTCCAACTTGGTGACTAGTGCCTCCTGGGTCTGGGGGGGCCACCCAGGATCCCCTTGTGGCCAGTTGCCAAGCCAGCCCCCCCCCCCCCCCAGCACGCTCCCCGGTGGATCAGAAGTATGTCTAGTCTACTTCTGGGTTTGCCACTGAGCACATGGAGGGCCTCCTGTGCTCCTGTGGGACGCTCCATGTGCTCCACCATCAAAGCGTTCACAAGCTGCACCTGGTACCTCGAGGTATGTAGAAAAAACATTTTTAAAGCTGTGTCTATGTCTGAATTGCTGATTCTCCAAATCAGCATTGAATCTTCGGATTCAGACGAATTGAATCGGGGACAGTGATCCGAATCAATTAATCGAATCACTGTCCCTGATTCGGGCCGAATCTAAATTGAATAAGGACCGCTTTGCACACCCCTGCTGGCCAAGTCTCCTGGATCCAGCATTTCCCACTTCATGGTCCTCCCGCACACATGTGGAGTCTGCAGGCAGGGGAGGTACTGAGGAACCTTTGGTGAGTCCCTTGTCTGGACCCTTTCCCTCACCTGGGGCCAGAAGCCACAAAGCTGCTCACAACCTGGCGCTGACTGTGGCACAAAATGCTCATGTTCTGCCTCCCAGCTGGGAAAGCCTGGGTGCCTGGGTTCAATCGCCCTGCCGTGGGAGCTGGGAGGGCTGGGAAACCCAGGCATCAGGACCCGGAGGCACGAGACTTCTCTGGGAGGAAAGGGAGTGGGGGGGTTTCTGCTAGGGAGAATTCCCATTTCCTGGTGTGCCTTTCCTTTAGTGGTGCTCATTTGTAGCTGCTCTACCAAATGGTGTCTGGAGGATCGCCAGCAAGGATGCGCAGATTTGCCTGTTGGTTATACCTTGGCTGTGGGGCTTGAAAAAAGTTTTCAGTGTTGGGGTCAATTTGGGTTAGGGTTTGTGTCAGGTGGATCCAGATAAACACAGTAGCCTCTCTCAGGAAAGCAACATAACCTTGATGGATGGAGAGGTCTGTTGACAATCATCCAGATTTATGGCCCCGCTCGGTGTAACAGACTGATAAGTCCCCAAACAACAGTAGGGGAGACTGAGCCTGCACAACTTACATGCACAAAGATGTATTCCTAGCGCTCTAGGGCATTAGACCAAATGACATAAAAACACAGACCCTAACCGCTCCACTGATGCCAGGTTTCTGGGCTCATGTAGAGCCTGGTATGCCAGATACTGTGGCCTTGTGTGTTGCACTGAATTTAGATAAGGGGTGGAGTGAATGGAAATGAAATGAGGGTTCAGAGAAATCCAGTCTGCAATCTATTCCTACAGTGTTTTTACCAACACCAAATGAGTCCCCCATTAGGCACGACCTTGACAGAGAAGCATGGGTCAAGCTGAACAGACCGAGATCTGGATACAGCTGCCTCAAAACAACACTGTACAAGATGAACATCTTGGACAGCCTCCTTGCGTGAATGCGGTGTCCAGTGGACAGCACAGCACTTAATTGAAAGCCACAATCTTTACAAATGCTCAGATGGGGTAGGAGCAATCCTCATACTGAGCGATAATGCCAGACAGTGGCTCATAGCTGGCTGGGGGAAACAAGCGGGGTTGGAAACAGGGTTTTGCTGCCTCTTGTCAGTGATAGCCTTGGTGGTGGTGCCGGCCCAGCACTCGGGCAGATCACATGAGCTCTGGCTGGGCCTAGAGCTCTGCCCTGGGGAGTTGAGGGGTTGGGAGGGGAGGTGATCAGGGTGCTGCAAAGCCCCATGGGTTGCCGGTGGAATGCGACCTACCGTTAGTCATGATGGGATGTGATACAGATGTTCATTATGGTGCTCTAACTCACAGTGCTGAAGTGTGATACCACATCCATCCAGGGTTATCCTAGAGTGCAATCCACCACTTTTACAGCCCTCTATGACCATCTGTTTAGTTATGGCCGTAGAGTGCTGTCTGAGCGCCTACCGCGCAATAAGTATAACTTTTCTACCTGGCCCAAGCTATCATATCCACTTGGTGCCACTGTTGGTTACACTGGTTTAAATGTGCAGCACTTGTAGCAGGAAGAGAAAGGAAAGCCTTGGCTTCTAATACTTTAAAAAGCTTCCCGACTATGTTCGAGCAGCTGAACATCTTCAGGTGAAATGTGTTTCTCGGCAGTGCTAGGCTGAGAATTACAGAATGGAAAGTATTTTAAGGGCCCCGTAAGGTCATGCACCTGTCTGATGGAATAAATGAAGCCTTAAGAGACATAAAAATTGAACAATAGAAGCATTCTTTGGGCTCCCTCCCTTACCCTCTGGTTAAATCAGCAGTGTTCTTCATTCTTGAGTGATAATGCTCTGCTACAATTAATGGGTGGTTGCTTCTCACTTAGTCCTGGGTACTTAAATATCCATATTGCATTACTTTTGAGACTGTTCATAATGAGTGATTTGCACAAATTATTTGTCAAGGCTAGCATGAAAATGGCACAAATTAGGCATTTTTCCTACGTTAGCTAAGTCCATGGCGTGTGGTCCTAGAGCCTTAAAAAAAAATTGTGATCCTAAAAGGGTGATTTTCATTTTATCATGAACTCAGCATTAAATGGCAGCTTTGAAAGTCTTCATTGTTCTTCCTGTCTCAGGGGATTGCCGTGAAGAAAAATGTGTAATGGGGGCTGGGCTCTCATGTTGTCTCGTGTCTCTCTTGAGGAGGAAAAGACATTTGAATGTTGGCATTTCACATGCTCTGCCCATCCTGATAAGCCCCTTGCTTACATCTGAACTAACCTTTGGCCTGCAGAAAGGTATAGAATGATACAGCTCCTTTAAAAAAAAAAAAAAAAAAGATTGGAAAGTTCATAGCATTCCCACTGGAGTCTCTGCTAGGAAGCATTATGCATAGCAATGCGACACTCTCCCACAGTCACCCAGCGAACGCTGTGACAAAGTACAAAACAAGCCAAACTGAAAATGATCTTCTGGGTATCTTAACCTACTCTTATAATAGAGGGCATAAATTTAACCTCATTATGTATCTTTAATGCATGACAGTGAAAAATAAAAAAGCAGATGGGGATCTACTCAGGAGGAACCTCGCTCTCATCTGGTAGAAGTGTGGTAGCAAACCTATTAAGTTTGAAAAACCATTTTTTTTTTTTTCCTAATGATATTTGACTGGCCTCAATTACTTACAGGTCACTAAATCTTGATGGCTCGAAGTGTGAATGTTACGTACTTCCCTGTAAAGTTCTGAGTTTCAGACATAACTTACATTCATTTTTCACAGTAACTTGTAACTTAAAAATGTTACAGCATAATACATTAGGGACTTAACAGTTCCTTGACTGCTTAAAACAGGGAAGCAATTGTCAAGGTTGGCCTTCACTGGATAAAACAGGAGATGTGCTTGAATACAGATATTATGCATCTGTCTAATGAGCGCAGCGTACTGAGCCTAAAAGCCATCATCCTGTGTCCCGTTGCAATGAAAGGACAGTCTCCTTTGGGTTAGATGATAGGGGCTTGGAGTTTAGGAGTAAAAAAATCCTTAGTTCACTCTTTGCTGGTGATGCTTAATTTCATGAAGGGAAGGCTTATGATCATAGAGTGCGATGCAGTCAGTAATTATGTAGATATAAAATGACTTAGCTTTGCAACAGAGGGTTGTAACCTCTTTTTCTTCTATTAGAATTCTACATTGCTTTTTCTCCCAAATGAACCACATTCATTGTCATGGAGCTTCAAAGGAAATGCTGGGTTGTGAGGGTTGTTTTAACAAGCTGCTGTGAGTATTTAGTGAGTTGGGTAGGAGCTATTGTTGGAGGATGACTGGAACATTTTGCAAGGAGAAAGGTATTTGGGAATGCTGCATAAGCCACAGAGCTGTGTGATCTGGACCTCGGGGCTCTCCAAATGTCTGAAAATTTGGCAGTGGGAGTGGTGGCAATTAACGCTGACACATGTCCTTCACCACCATATTTCCAAGCAGTGGTCATGCGTAGGGGGTGCATCCCCTGATCGGCTGTGCTCTCCGCTTAGGCGATGGGCAGGGGGGTCAAGCGCGAGCAGCGGTGCTGCAGCCACTTCTGGGAGTGCTGCGGCCACTCACTAGTCAGTAAGTTTTGCCACAGGGGGACCCCGCCTCCCTCCCCTCAGTCGGCAAGATTGGCCGGGGGGGGGGGGGGGACAGGGACGACACACTCCCTCTGGTTGCTGACTGGTCGCTGGGGGGGCATGTGCCCCCCCCCAATAAGGTGGTACCACTCACTCATGTTTCCAAGCCCTGAGGAGCAGATGACAAGGCTCTGGACTCCAGATCCCACCTGCAGCATAGGGGTAGGCAACGGGTCTCCCTCAGGCATGCAGGGGCCTGGGTGATGCGGCCCAATTCTGTGGCTATGCGGAAGTATCATAGAATCATAGAAATTAAGGTCTGGAAGGGACCTCAAAGGATCATTGAGTCTAACCCCCCTGCTCTGGGCAGGAACACTGCTGGGATCAGATGATCCCAGCAAGGTGTCTGTCCAGTCTCCTCTTGAAGATTTCCAAGGTTGGGGACTGCACCACCTCCTTAGGAAGTCTATTCAAGATTCTGGGCACCCTTACTGTAACAAAATTGTTCTTTGCATCCAACCTGAAACCATCTAACAGTTCATGGCCATTGCTCCTTGTCCTCCCCTGGGGCGCCCTAGTGAACAGTTCTTCTCCCAGCTCCCGATATTCACCCCTTACATACTTATAGATGACCACCAAGTCCCCACTCAGTCTTCTCTTCCTTAGGCTGAGCAGTCCCAGATCCCTTAGTGTTTCCTCATAAGGTTTGTCCTCCAGGCTCTTAATCATTCTTGTGGCCCTTTCCTGGACCCTTTCACGATTCTCCACATCTTTTTTTGAAGTCTGGTGCCAGGAAATGGACGCAATACTTCAGCTGGGGGTCTCACCAGGGCCGAGTAGAGAGGAAGTATCACTTTCTTAGCCTTGCTAGCGGCACATTGGCTAATGCATCCCAGTATGCTATTAGCTCTGTTGACTACAACGTCGCACTGGCAGCTCACGTTCATCCCATTTCCTAACCTATATTCATGTTGCTGTTTACTTCTCCCTAGATGAAGCACTCGGCATTTATCCATATTGAACTGCATCCGGTTCTGCTCTGCCCACCTTTCCAGCTTGTCCAGGTCTACTTGCACCCACATCTTATCCCCTAGCATGACCTATTTTCCCCATAACTTAGTATCGTCTGCAAACTTGGCCAGCTTTCCACATCCTCATCTAAATAGTTGATAAAGATGTTGAACAGTGTGGAGCCAAGAACTGAACCCTGTGGGACCAGTGGCCACCTCCCACCAAGATGATACATACCTGTGCATGAACACTCTCTGGGTTTGACCACTTAGCTGGTTCCCAATACACTTGACCATGGACTCTGCCATCCCACGATCCCCCTGTTTATTTATAAGAGTGTTATGGGACACTATATCAAAGGCCTTTTTAAAACCCAAGTATATGACAGTAACCGTGTAGGAGGAAGTGGGGCCTGATCCTTCACTGGGGGCAGGAAGCTAGGCTGCATTTTGTATACACCAGGTCAGGGGTGGGTGATGGGCCCCAAGCTGGAGCATGCAGGGCACCTTGTCTTGATGTGGGGCACAAGGGGGTGGGGAGGGCAGGGCCCAATCTGGAATACATGGGGCCAAGGGTGGGGCAGGGGTTCTGCAGGGCCATGACCGTGGCCTTCACCATACGGTGAGGAGGACAGGGGCCCTGTCCAGAATGTGTCTAGTTTGGGGTCAGCCCCATGCACCGTAGATCAGGCCCACAGAGTGGATCCAGGCTGCGGACCTGCTCTTCGCCAGTCACCCAGCCCATGGGACAAAAGTTTTGGACACCACTGGTATAAACAATTAACAAGAGAATATTTGCACTCCCCCTTCCTGCAGACAACTGTTGGACTCCCAGGCAGAACTATAGGTTGATTCACAAACGTATATTCAACTCCTATATTTGGTCCTTCCTACCTTTAAACATTTTATCTATCGCTGCCAGGACAGTAGGACAAAAGGGATGCTGTTGGCGATTGCAGCATTTTATCTCCATTACACATGGAGATAAAATGAAGTATTGTTAAGTCTGGTGCCATGAGAATTAAACAGAGTGCAGTTGTATATTGAATGACAACTTTTGGTTTAGATAGATAATGCATTTGTTCCAGCCTATATTCCAGAGGTTCTTGCCAAGGATTTAAGTGTCTAGCACATCAATAAAAAAGTGGAATAAGTAAATTGCAATACATAATAAAGTATGTTCTTCATAAGTGAAAGGCCTGACTTATTTAAATGAAAGTCTAATGAGTACAATGCATTACCACTGTGCATTATAATAATTTCTTATCAAGAAAAGATTTTTCGGGCAGTGACTAAAAAGCAATAATATATATATGAGGGCATTAGAACTCAAACCATAGTAAAAGCATCATTAAGATGAAAGTTCTTAGGTACAGTATTTTAAATTTCCTTCGTTACATGCACAATTAGGGAATAAACAGTAAAAAGCTTGCTTTTCTGCAATATTTTACCTTGGCTACCTATCGCTTAATTAACGTAAAAAAAGTCAACAGGAAAAGCTGAAGTTTGTACAAACAGTATCGTCAGTTAGCATGATAAATTTTGCTTATGGTTATGTCGGTTGTTATTTGCTGTGGCAGTAAAAATGCATTGATGTATTCAGGTGCTGCATGCAATCTCTCTGTCCCTTGGAAGGAGGATGAAATGTGTTTCCAATTAGGGTTTGACCCTCTGCTGTTGAAATAAATGGCAGCATTCTTTTTCACTTTGAAGCACAAAGAAGAGTAAATTTGGGATTCTTTGTTTTACTAAAGAAAGTTATTCATTAAGATAGCAGTCAGCAGAGGCCTGCTGTGGTTTTACCTATACTTGCATCACTTTGGTACTCCTGGAAATTGGCAGTACCATTTTTAAACCTCCAAGAAATAAAATAGCCTGGTGCCATCCCCTAAACATGTGAATATAACGGTGGGGAAGGAGGGGTTAAAGCACAGACCGAAGTAAATACTCATCAAAGGAAAGGGTTGAGTACTTTATTGCTTCTAATCTAGTAAGAAAGGATGCAAGCTCAGGGACTAACTGTAAATTAGTTTAGCTTGCTGATGCCTGAAAACTGGGGATTAGTGAATTTAATTATAGGGGAAAATGCATTGAGATAACACTGGGCCTAAACTAAAATCCACAAAGCAAAGAGACTGCCTGGCCCTCTGTCCTTTGCATGCTCTCCCATGCCCGTCTTGCCTAAACAGGCCCCTTTTGAGCATTCTCTACCCAAGCTTCAGCGTATGCTTTCCTTCCCTTTCCTCTCCTTTGGTGAGTAAATGAGTTTTTTGATCACTGTTCCTGATGCTTGCTGCAGGCTATTATGTCATGAATGGTTCGTTCTACTGACGTAGTTAAGTATATACGCTAAGCATCGTATATTTTGCATTGCTGGCATAGTTCATCTGACTGAAATCAAATCAGCTCATCCTCTGCAGCTGACTTTTTCTGCCAGAATGTGTTGTTTCTTTCTTGTGATGATCCTGCACAGTGCTGTTTTTGAGCTTGGTTATATAGGCCCCAACAAGTTGCCTTGTGGGCTGTTGGTTAAGATGGATTTCCATTCATACCAGCCTGGTGTGGTGGGAAGGGCAGAACTGGATTAATCCCACCTTTTTCTTTTTGACCTCTTGCTCACCTATGCTTACCTTTATTCCTTTTTCTTGCTTTCTTCCCCTCCCTTCACCTTCTCATGGTCTTATCCTTTCAGTTCATTTCTTATATCTGATTTGCCCCACCCCGTCCCCCCTTTGCTTTTTTTTTGCTTTAGGGCTCAAATACAAGCTGTTGTGAAACTGCCTTTTCAGAGGGTCCAAAGACCTTTCTTCCAGTGCTGCGTCATATTGACCCTTCTCTTCCCTGCATCAGATGAAGTCTTTGCCATGTTTTTGCCCTGATATGCCGATATGGAAGTTCTGTCTTACCAAGCCTGTCTTTAAAATTAAACCATGTACTTGTTTCAAATACCTTGAAGTAAAATCAATGTACTTATCCCAAGTATGTCATTCTCCCCTAGTCTTTCATCATCATCCATTACCTACTATGATATTTTCCACATTTACTGTATGCCTTTTGTGTTAAAATCATAGTGGCTTAAAGAACAGTCCCAGAATAGGAGTATGGTAGGATGTGGTGTTGCCACATTTCAGGAGCTTTTGAAAAATAAAATTCTGTAAGTCCACAGCTCTGAAAAATAATGTGGGCAAGTTCTGATAAATCTGTGGCAGAGAATAATAAGGAGCGACTGGTGGAAGCGTATCCATCCTGCCTGTTTTGAGACCAAGGCTGAAGGGTCCATACGTGTAAGCATGGCTCAGGTTTTTGAGTTTTCTGGGATACGGGGGACATTTAACAAATGATGATTTAAGAATCTATATTGCTGGTTTGAAAATTGTGTAGCTGACATGGGAGGGGATTTAATTAGGATAAACCCTTTTGACTGAGTCCAGGCAGCACTAGCTTACTAAGTTTTATACCCTGTTCTTTTACCTTGGGTGGTATTCCTTGAATTGGAGCACTTGGTATAATTAAACTAATCAACAGTTTATTGACTCACTGTGAAGCACTGAAGTATATTTTCAATAGTTCTTTGATGAAGCTGAGATGAAGCAAATGTTTTAAGCTGGTAGGGAATGCCAAGTACATGTGCAGTTGTACAAGGATTTAAGAGCCCGCTATTGAGGCCCAGCAGCCATACGAAGAAACAGAGCCTTATTTATTGTTGCATTGACTTTTACCGTCATCTAAAGTTATAAGTGCCTCTAATAAAAATATTAGAATTCCAGTAATTCTAGTAATGTTACTGCTTCTTCTCAATCCTTCAACCTAGGGCAGCATAGATCCTGTCTGTAACCTTGCTCTCCTTTTGCAGCTTCACTGGAAGGTTTAGCATATATATATATATATGCACAGTAGCCTCCAGTTTATGTATACCACTTATTTCACGGTTCACTGGAAGAGAATCCTCTTATTTTCTATTGGACTTGGCAATTGAGCATTCAGGTTTCAGTTCTCTTCTTTTTCTTATTGTGTCCAGTAACTACATTGGTTCACAACACATTTCTGATGCTTAGCTTGAAGTCTAACATGTGCAAAAGTGCTCTTAATAATCAACAATTGTTCTTGCCCAATATTGCTGAATCTTGGTACCGTCAGGATGTGGCAAAACTTAATTCAGCGGCACCTACCCACCACCAAGCTCATGAGCGAGCACTGACCTGCAACTGCTGCCCCCTCTCTGAGTGCCACCGGGACTCCTGTTGCTGGCACCTCCTTTTCACTCGATACCCAGGGTTTGCATGCCAAACACACCAGCTGCCTTTGCCACCTTGTCACATGTGTCTTGGGTTGGCCACCACTGTGGCAGTGTTTTTTATTAGCTAGACCAAGACTAAGTTTTATTCTCAAGTGAGTGATGGTAATCTTTTTGGCCTAAGGATCTAACAATATCAGGAAGACTCCTTATAAAGCATTAGAGTTATCCATTTCTGAAGAATATGGATTTCAGACGGTTTCTGAGTGTATAGACAGACCTAACAACACTATATCAAAGGATACAGAGATAAACTGTAAGGGTGCAATGTCACATCTACTTGATGTTATGTCTATAGTGATACAAGCATAGCAAAACCCTGACAGCTTTAACCTTATTTCATTCAGGGGCAAAGTTGGGGTGATTTAGCTACCACGTATCGCTGCACAGCGGAGCGGATGTAACGGACCATAACAGCTGATGCACGCTTCTGAGGAGCAGTTCCCCATCCCCCTTTGAAGTATCTGGAAAGTACATTTGTTCATACAAATTGTCCTGCGCCTTTATAGTTAAGTTGTCCCCTAATCTGCGATGTTGCTTCTCGCTCCTTTAGGAAGAGCGAACATCTGAAATGGATAGAAACGCTAGCATCTTGATTGTTACAGGGAGGGACAAGATTGATCGATTGATTTCCTGATCACATAAGCAGAAAGAGGTTTACAGTTCTTCCGTCGTATGACAAAAACGGTGTCCATATCTTTATCTTTGTGCGCTTTGGCATTTTTGTCGATTCAGGAGCTCTTGGCCGTCAGAGAAGTTACCAGGGATCACTAGGTGGAAGTGGCTCTTGTCGATCCCCAGGTTTACTGTAATTTCCATCTATAATAAAGTATGCTCAAAATCAGTGCATCTTGTATATCCTCACTGGATTGTAGTGAAGTTAGTGGTTGAAGTACAGACCGTGGCCTGCCAGAGGCGAGACTCTAAGTGGCCTAATGCCACCACCTGGTGCAGTGGGAAATGTGTTCCCTTGACACTCGGCTTCTGAGCTGTGACAGTGTGTATATTTGTATGGATGTGACCTGACCATCAACAGTGATGTCATTTTGCTGTTGTTTTCCAATTTTTTTTTTCTATGTCTGCTCTTTGCTCCTGTTTGCTTCCTTTCTTTTTCATTCCTATTGTTCTATTTTTCCTATTTCCAGGTGCTTTCTTTTCCATATCCATCCATTTTTACCTGTTGTTTTTTTTTTTTTTTAATTACCTTGTTCTGAATTAAACACGTTTACTCCCTTTTGATTGTTCACTCTTGAAGGCCTCATGGTTACAACATCATATCTACCTTCATTTTCTATTTTCACTGTATGTTTCAAGGTAACTCCTTATTTTGTTCAAGATAATTAAAAAGCCTGGAATAGCTCTATAGTTAAAGTTGTTGTGAGAAAAACACTAGGGTCATTCAAAAACTAATTAGACAGCATTGCAGGGAGTATGAAATAGTAAAAAAGAATTGTTCCATGCTGAGCCAAATGGCATTTGTTCTTCCCACGAGCACTCCTGATTTTCATTCTGTGTGTTAACCACTGCAGCAGAGTTTGAGGGTTCATGTTTTATAGACTTCAGAAATGCTTAGGGCTCCTCCAGTTTGATCACCGGTACCTTTCTGTAGACAGCCAGCTGCTTCTACACAAAATGATACTGGAAAGTGCCAATATTTTAAAAGATAACCGTATTATAATAAGGTGCATGCATGTGATTTCTTTCCCCTTGAAAGCATTTCACCTTTTAGTTAATTCACAAACTTGATGGAAACATTCTCTATTACAGAGCATATATATTGCACCACATTGTATCCTAAGTCAAATGTTCTAGCAATATGCATAGTGCTTGTAGAAAGGGCTTTGACATACAAGCTGTTTAGCAGATGTTTGGTTTCAGTCAGTACCCTATTCCACGTGACAAGTGGCTTTCTACCTGATATATTCACATCCTGCAGCTTATGCTCTGCTTGATCCCACTGGGATCTCTTTGCTTTTTGAGTACTGCAGTTTTCTTCTATGCATGGTTGGGCTGGACTGTTCTTGTTGTTCACGGCATATATCTTGTTGCCAGTCATATTACTTTATGGTAGTGTCGCATCCCTGAATTTTTATTCTGTGTGGCTTGGAAAGCTGAGAGTTAAATCTCCTCCTAAGAAAGATTTGTTGTATAGTGCTACACAATTGTGAAGCACTTGAATAATTTTAAGATGGTTGTTAGCCAACATTTTTTACAATTTCTTCAAAATGAGTCCTGGTTACTTTTTCAATAAGCTGACATATATTTCTTGTAAGTATAACTCGGATGGGCTTCCTGTACTGCACATGAGCATGCATTGTGCATACTCATCAATCACATTCCCCTTTCCTCTGCCCAGATATTTATCATGTCATTTTTGGGAGGCGACATATGGTACAAGAGACTCTTTCTCCTCAGATACACCTGAGCGTCAGGGTGGTTTGACCACAGTTCTGGGGCAAGAATGAAGTCTGACAATAATTACCTGGTGCCACTGGGCAAGTCAATTAATACATTCTTTGTGCATCTCGGTATAGATGGGGTAATTATTTATTTTTCTAAATTTTTTAAAAATCTTTAAATAATAGCTCCTCATGCTTTATAGTAACCTCTGTATAGCAGATGTGGAGATAACATTTTGTTAGCTAAGGGAATTGAAAAGATAGGCTCTTTATTGCCTGGCATCGCTTGGGACTCATCCATACACTTGGATACAATCAGACTGAGACTAGGTTCTATGCCTGGTTCTGCCACCGACTCGCCGTGCCACCTTAGGCAGGTCATGCCGCTTCTCATCGACTCACTTTTCTTATCTGCAGAATGGAGAAGATATCTATCCTGCTTGGTAAATTGTAAAAGTATATGCTTCACTGATGCTGTTTGTTTATAGCTAAGGCTGGACTAGATTTCTATCTAAAAATATAGCTCGTGTTTCTTACATGGAGCCAATACCAGTAATAATTCTGCAAATACTTGTTTAAAAATATTGGTCTTTTTAGCTGGAGAAGATATTGTCATTTCTTTTCCATTAAGCAAATTGGGCAAAATAATAATTTAGTTTTTGTGGTGCATATGTTTTTGCAGAGCACTATGACAATCTCATTTTAATGATACTTAATCCAAAAAAAGAATAACACGGTTTGCCTGAAGCTGTACTGAAGAGAGGACAACTCCGTCAGCTTTCAAGGAGCAGTGCCTAGCTACCCATCTATTCAAGTGGCACTTCATCATTAACTTTCCTAGAATTTACTGAGCCAAATAGTTGACTGAAAGATAAAGTTTAAATTGAAATCAGAGCCTAAAATAATGTGGAAGATCACAGAGCAGTATTAAATGCAGGCTGAAATCAATGTTTCATCTGAATGGCACACCAGTAATTCTTCTCTTTTTACTCTTTTCTCTAGGATCTCTGTAGCTCTCTAAGTGCTTTGTTCTGTAGGTCTCATGCTGAGAGAGACCCAATAAAAGAAATGTATCCTATATTTTTTAATGTTATAGGTATCAAGATATGGTAAGATTGTCATTTGTTTCTAAATCTTGAGTACTAGTTTGTTTCTCCCTGGGTGCATCTAAATGTGTGCTTTACTGCGGAGTTGACTAATTAGCTCTGCAGTAGTGTTACCATCTACAAGTGTGCCAGTATTGGGATGCAGAAAACTAATTAACTGTCAGGGACAGTACTGTTCTACAGCAAATACTTTACTGCACTAAAACGCATGTGTAGACAGTGACTGGGAGCATAAATTTCGTCCTGGGGGCTTGTTCTATCCTGGCTCAAATTGCTGCTTTTCTGGGCACGTGTTGAGATGTTGCGTCCAGGAACAGTTTGCTCTGGATCCAAGTGTGCTGGAGCTTATTGTGCCACATTAATTCTATGTATAGATGCACCTTTTCTGTGTGTTGAAGTTTTTGGTGGCAAGTAAGTCCATATAGTTAATTGTAGAAGAGATCTTTCTGCATATGGCAGAAAGCTGTTCTGGGAGTGGACAAATTCATAAAGTAAAAGATCAATTTGGCCAATAAGCATTTTTAATTCCTAAAAAATTATCACTATTCTCTTAATGGGACTGTATCAAGGGCAGGTTTCTGGTTTCTGTTTTGTTTTGTTTGTAAATACCAATCATTATACACAAAAAAAAAATACTATTTATAAATCATGTTTTTGTGGGTTTTTTAAATTAAATCTTACCCAGAAGTACTTGGAAATCAAAGCAAGTATCACTGTGCAGGTAAATTAGCATGCTAGAATGACAATGTTTAATCCAGATCTGCAGTCCAAATTGACTGAACACCAATAAGATGGGTAACAGTGATCACAAATGTCTGTCACTAGCATTGTGTTAGGCTAGGGACAGAAATTACACATCAGCTGGTTTAAGTGATTGGAAACTGGTTTAAACCTGTAACACAACAGAAGTTCAGTGCACATAAACTGCTTTCGAAGTGGCCAAACCTGGTTTAAGATAAACCTGGTTGGATGTAGTATCAGATTTAACTGATTTAGGGTAAACCAGTTCATGGAACTTCTGTCCCAGATCCCCTCTCAACTCAAAGGTAATTCACAGTCCCCCAGCATCCCAGAATGCTTTTCAGCGCTGAGCTGTGCTGTCTGCTCCAGTGGAACAGGGCTGTCCCTGCCCCAGCTGTCAGTCTCTGGCAGGCACCACCGCCTCTATTCTGTAGCCTGCTTCCTGCCTGCGCCTGCCCGCCTGGTGGGAAGGGGGCCAGGGGAATGGACCTCAGGCTTAGATGCAGATGGCTCAGGACCCAGCCCAGCTCTGAGCTATCGGTGGGGGACGAAAGCCCCCCCCCCCACCATGGTGGTTTTCCCCTTTGTGCTGGGCAGACCCTGGCTGGGGAGGTCAGTGCTGGGTAGGCAGTGTATTTCCTTTCCCCTTCTCCCCACTTCCCAGAGGTGGGGGCTATGGAGAGATTTTCTGCTGGCTCTCCCCTCCCTGTAGCTGACAGCAGGTGGGGGCTTGTGTCCAGCAGCAAATCAGGCCTGGGCTGCCACTGAGCTGGTTTCAGTAGCCTTAGGCAGTGTGGCCATGCGGGTGGTGCACATGAGCACTTCCAGCCTTCTGCCTGTCTTGGCCACCCGAACACTGAACATCAGCTCGGTTTGTTATTGGTTCAAACTATGCAGCTTAGAAAAACCTGCAAAGGTTGAATTGATTTTTGCCTCAGGCTTTTCGAACCTCTGTTCTTAGCCTTATTGTACAGAATAGTTGAACTGTTTTCCATGCCTCAGATGCGGTCTTTAACTCAGTGAGCTTACAGTTTAAAGTGATTTATGGGGGATGGGGAAAAGGATGCAAAGCATGGGCACTCTTAGTGGAGTGGCAGAAAGGACACAATGGATCACTCCTGAGTTTGCTTAGGGTGCGTGTTTAAGCACGTTAAAGTGTTCCTTCCTCACTCCCTTCTTCACCAGTCACTCGTCCTTTCCCAACCCTTTCCCACGTGGTGCTCAGGTGCTGTTGCTCTCCCACGGCTCATCTTCTAGTCCCAGAAAACCGGCCTCCCTGATTTAAACTAAGTCCAAGTCTGAGACTTTCATCTCTTTGTGAACTACACTGTACCCCAGGCAATTCTTTCTGAAATACAGCTGATGTATTTAGGAAGGTCCAATTAGTGTGCTCTAAACACGGGTGCAGGCTGAGAGAGCGTGGACGCGATCAGATTAATCATGGCAGTAAACTGTGTGTTGTGTGAGCACTAGAGTCTGCCTAGCTATGGATTTTTCTGTTCAACCACTCTAGCCACTGCCCAGTGGCTGTTGTCAACCTGATGGATAGCCTGAGCTAAAGGTTTAGATACAAAGACAACCAGAGGCACAGGAAGGTGACACCTTTGAATGGTGACTTGTTAATCTCCAAAAACAGAAAGTAAAACTTGTGTCAAGAGGAGGAGGAGAACAAGAAGGATAACCTGGATGTTACCAATCAATGATTTGTTCATTTTCTCATCGCCTTCATGCTGATAAGATGAGTTTCCCACCTCCTTTCTACTCCGTTCTTGGTTGGGATCATTGATCTAATGACTACAAGAGCTTTATGAGGTCTTGCTTTTCAGATAACCTGGGGACAAGTCTTTTCACTATCATGGTTATAAATTGACTGCAAATAGCAACTTGCAATGGAAGGTGACGTATTGAATGCTGTGTCCTGAGGAGAGAGCCATGAACAACTGCTGTACAGTGTAATAAATGGCGTATATATTTGGCTCTACATAGACTGCATCTTGCAGAACTCTAAAAATAACGGCATAAAAATCCAATAAAATCCAAACTGGGATAAAGCAATCCACTATACAGTCAATTTAAATGATATGAGGAAAAATATTGAGTCAAATGGTGAAGCTATATTTTTGTTCTGGAGGCAGTTTCACACAGGTTCGCAGATGCAGTCTGCTGCAATGAGCCACGATTATGCAAAAGATGCAATATAAAAGGTGATTTGGCAGCCACTTTGCAAAAGACTATGGCAACTTTGCTCGCTGGTACGCGTAAGATGTAATATAGTTTGTTTGCAGGCATTTGGATTAAATTTGGTTTATTTATGAAACTATTTGCAAATTCCGAATGTTTTGTGGATTTCAGCCTGACACACAGTTGTGCCAAAAATGTGCACTAGATACTTAGGTATAGCTGGTTATTTTGCTTTGGTCAATCAGCCAGTCGTCTTTTTAATTTTATTTTATTTTAAGTTTAATTAAATGAAGAGCTAGAAACAATGTGATGTCACCAGTTTGTGAAACTCTGGCTGTGGTAAATACTTTCTCCGGATGCATCTTTCTGTTCAGTTACATAGTGTTTACCTATTAGAGATGACAGTTCGTCTTAATGATACAGGGAATAATATAATTGCAAGCTGGCTATTTTTGGGGTGGGGTGGTGAGGAATAGGAAGTGAATTTGGGTTTTCCTGAAACAACCTGAGAATTCAAGCTGCATTTGGCTGGAACAAAAATGTTGATGGTCTCACTGTGGCTCCTCTCCTGCTGCATCCAATAGTTTGGTATTAGGGCACTCACTCCAGGTGTGTGAGACCTGGGTTTAATTCCCTTCTGTGACAAAGAGGAGAATGCACATGTCTCAGAGGAGTGACCTACACCATCAGGCTAGGGGGCTAAAGTAATTAGGTGACTTACCTGCCTTCTCTGGCTCTGTGAACACTTATTAGGTGCTTCATACAGATCAGAACGCCTTGCAAAGCAGAAGCTCCCAATACTGGGAAAAACTTTGGGGTCAAGAGCTTAGTGCTCGGAGGGGGAAGATGTTCTGTGGAAGAGGAGGGAATTAAACCTAGGAGTCCCTCAGGTGGAAGAAATTCCTTAACCACTAGTGTCTTAGTTAAAGGGACTCGGCATAGACACCAATACAAGTGTTGTAAACCAGCAATGGTTAGCATTAGGTCTGTGTGAAATGGCAGCGTTCTGTTTCGACCAGTGTTTCAACGTTTCAACAGAACAGTGTTTCATTTTGACTTGTTTCGAGTCGAAATGGTTTGCTGTTTCGACCCTGTTTTGCCGTTTCGCCCATAGGAAATAATGGGGAAGGTTGAAACAGGCTATAACTTATTCATTTCTCGCCAGATTTGGATGAAACTTGCAGGAACAGTAGCCCTTTCTGAGGGCATGAAGCCTGCCAAGTTCCGACAATAGGTGCAGGGAGTTCAGAGAAACTGCACCCCGAAGTCTTGAGAGCCAAACTTGTGTCATGTGTATGTGTTAAGTCACAGCAGGGTGAAAACTGCAGGGATGGTAGCCCCTGATGAGGCCACAAAGCCTGCCACATTTCAAGGAGAAAGGTGCAGGGGTTTGGGGGACAAGAAAAACCCGTGACATGGATGACACTGTGACACAGCGTTGAAACAAAACTGGTGGCAAAATTTTGCACAGCCCTAGTTAGTATCTGATTTCTTGCACCAGGTTTACAGTATAGCTCTTTTCTAATATGTTCTTATCTGGGTTACATCTTGCATTGTTTTCACCTATCTTCTACGGTTTTAAAAGTGAGTACCCACTACTGTTTTTCCCTAAGGACTAAGGCTCACTAGACACCAGTGAGTCTTAACCAGGGTGTCATGGCACCCTGAGGTGCTTTGAGATCCTTTCAAGGATGCTGCCAGGTGCCATACAATGTTAGCTCTGTTAGTTATGCAAACAACACGGTTCACATCATAAACCCAGAGATTTCAAATATGAATCCTTAGTATTCTGCCCAATTGTGGTTTCTGAGTACTTTGCAACAGAAAAATTGTTCAACTATTTTCTTTCAGTCAAAAAATGTGGGAAAACTAAAAGTTGGCATTTTCTTAGAGGTGTTTTGAGTCTGTACAGAGGCGCCTCAAATTTGAAAAGGTTGAGAGTTACTGCTATAGACAATATATACTGGTCTGGATCAATTCATCTCCTCCCCTCTAAATGTCCTTCAAAGATTACCTGATGTACTTACAAAGTTTTGTGTCTTGTTTTGATGTAGAATAAGAGACCACTCCATTTTCATAGCCCATCTACTTCTATTCCAGTTCCATAAACATTGAAGAAATGAATTCACAGGAACATTTATCCACTATGAAAATATTTTGGAGGAAGCACATCATACTGTATGAATAAGATGATGAGGTCAGTGCAAATGGCAATGGTGTGTTCTCTTGCAATACACTTTTTGTTCTGCTGCTGCATGCACATCCAACAGAATAATCCTAACTAGCTGGAACAAATGCAGATGGTGAAGTCATTTAAAACAGAAGTCAACTGCACTTCTCAAAGGAAACAAACCAAACATTGGCATGTTTGCTCCAAAAGCATGTACCAAATCTACTAGGATTTATACAATCTAAGTATTCAGTAGGCCCAAAGCTAGCTTAGCCTAGTGATAATATTTTTGTCAAGTTGGGTGATGCCAGGAAATAAGGTATGTGGAGTAACTGGGTTTTTTTCTGTTGTGATAAATTAGATTGTTTACAAAAATCATTTGGTGCAATTTCAGTGACAAGCTGGCTCTTCCTTCCTTTTCCCTGACTCCACCCTACATGTTTTTTGCCATATCAAGTCAAGTTTATTAATAATAAGAATAGAATAATAAAAAATGAGGGTGGGAAGGGACCTCAGTAGATCACATCTAGTTCAACCTCCTGCTCAAAGCAGGACCATCTCCAACTAGATCATTCCAGCGAAGGCTTGTCTAGCTGGGTCTTAAAAACCTCCAAGGATGGAGAGGCCACCACCTCTCTGGGTAACCTATTCCAGTACTTTACTACCATCCCTGTGAGAAAATTCTTCCCAATATCTAACCTAAACTTTCTTTGCTGCAACTTGAGAGCATTGCTCCTTTATCCACCACCTGCCACCACTGAGAAGAGTTTTGCTCCATCCTCTTTGATATCACTCTTCAGGTAGTTGAAGGCTGGTATTAAATCCCTTCTCAGTCTTCTCTTCTCTAGACCTAAGTAAGCCCAGTTCCCTCAGCCTCTCTTCGTAAGTCATGGGCACCAGCCTCCTCACCATTTTCATTGCCCTGCACTGGACTCTCTCCAACTTGTCCACATCCTTTCTGTTGGGGCCTAAAACTGAACACAGGACTCCAGATGTGGCCTCACCAGTGCTGTATAGAGGGGAATAATCACTCTTCTTGGCCTGCTGGCAACACATGTACTAATGCAGCCCAGTATGCAGTTAGCCTTCTTTGTAACAAGGGCACACTGCTGGCTCATATTCAGCTTCTTCTCCACTATAACCCCCGGTCATTTTCTGCAGAGCTGCTGCCCAGCCAGTCCGCCCCCAGCCTGTACTGGGGCATGGGATTGTTCCGTCCTCAGTGCAGGACTTTGCATTTGTCCTTGTTGAACTGCATGAAATTCCTTTTGGCCTAATCCTCCAATTTATCTAGGTCACTCTAAATCCTAGCCTGAACCTCCAGCATAACTACTACTCCCTCCAGCTTGGTGTCATCTGCAAACTTGCTGAGGGTGCACTCCATCCCATCTTCCAGGTTGTTGATGAAGACATTGAACAAAACCAGCCCCAGGAACAACCCCCAGGGCACTGCACTTGATACCGGCTGCCTACTAGGCATCAAGCCATTTATTTATTACCCTTTGAGCCTGATGCTCCAGCCAGTTTTCTGTCCACCTCACAGTCCATTCATCCAGCCTGTACTTCCTTAGCTTGCCTGGGAGAATGTTATGGGAGACTGTATCAATAGCCTTGCTGAAATCAAGGTAAAAAGGTAAAATCAAGGTAAAATATCTATATAGTAGAGATCAGATTGGGTGAACACTGTTGCAAGTATCAACAACTTGCAATGTGAATAAATTTGTAAATTTGAGATGATAGAAAGCAGTGGAGTCATGTATACCAATTATGCTTTAAGATGTTAGGGTAGGCACTGTCATCTGGGGAAAACTGTTTTCATGGCCTTGCAAGGAAGTTTGTACATGACTACATACTTTCATTGCTATTGGTGTGAATGCATCATCATCAAAAGTGGCTGCTGAAATTATATCAAGTGACCATTGTGACCACTCATGCAATTTAGGTGATGTTTGAGCTGATAAATAAGTATCTGTAAAATGCTCTTAATTTGTTTGGGGGATTTAATGATTCAAACAATGGTTAAAAAACAAAATGCTTTACTGTTCTGAGTATGGATGGCCACATTTCCTCCAATACGATGTATTAATCTTGTGAAAGTTAATCTCTCTCAGTTGGTAATAATCTCTCTTCTTTTATGGCAGGTAGTAAAATAATGTCATTGCTTGAGTGTCATAATGGGAATACCTATATAGTGCTCTTTATCCATACATTGTGAAGTCCTTCATAAAAGAGGCCAGCAACATTATTCCTGAATTGCTGGTGAGGAAAATTAAGTATTGAATGACTTGATCATGGCCCACCAGGACAGCGCTGTATTCAGAAATAGGTATCCCAAGTCCCGCTCTAGCATCCTAACTGTTAGTTGACTTTCACTTGCACCCAATGAAAACCTAATTCACTGGATTAATATCTTTCTTCCCCTGTGGTGATACACATCTGGTGCATATCCCAACTGCTTTGTGTCTCAGGTATGCAAATGCTGCTCCACCCTTGTGTCCTTTTGCGGTATTTTTGGTTACCGGCAGTACCTTTATGAAGCTCTTTTACTTTAATTTAAGATGGTCAGCAATACATTGATCTGCTCCTGGCAGTTGGTAAAACACCAACTTTTTCATATTAGCTGCTGGCCTAGTCTCATTTTGACTTTATAAAATTTTAGTGCCTCTCCAGTGGTGAAAACACATAAATGTTTCTCCTTGAATGGCTCCGAACAAGGCTTTTGATGTTTTCTGCCTGAATGCTTAAATCTTCTGAGGTGTAGATTTCAAAAACGGGATGTTAAGGATTCTATCATCTGTTTCATTTTCCAATCTTTTAAAAGAAAACATTTTGAAGTTACCAGCCTTTCTGTAACAGCATAGGGGGGTTCTGGCATTTGGTGGCACTTACAATCCACGCAGGTATAAAGGATTATTTAGTAGGAAGATTTTTATTATTGCAACCACACACATTTTTAAGCAAACTTAACACAAGCCATCTCCCTGACAATTAGGAATACCAGGGTTTGGTCACACATTTCCAAACACTATCTGGTCTATCATATAGCAGACATGTATAGAGGATGTGGCTTATTGGCTTTTCCCCCAAAGGAGGTTGCTAACCTTGGCTCCAACAGGGTCAGTCCAAACAGCTGAATGCGAGTGCGCTGCAGGTTCCACTCTACTGTACAGAGGCAGCTGTGATAACGGCATACTAATGGTTTGTGAATTGACTTTTAATGTGTAATATTGTTCTTACCTCCTGGGGGTGTGCAAGTAGTAATAAGTTAATATTTGCAAAGTGCTTTGATGAAACGTGCTAAGCATTATTATTTCTATTCACATGGCATCTTTCATCAGAATCATTCGGCTTGGGCTGGCTTCTTGGCTGATTTCTCAACACTCGTGTGTGTGTGTGTGTGTGTGTGTGTATGTGTGTGTGTGTTTGGTCCATTCTTGGGTGTCTCCTATTGTGATGATGCAGCAGCCTCCTTGACTTCTTGTCACTTGGTCCAACCTTCCTATATTGCCTTTCCCAGCGTTTAATCTAATCACTGTAGTTTGGAGGTTAAGAATGTTACTGGCATTTTTTATCGTCTCCTCGTTCTCCTGGTCATAACCCTCCTACCAGAACTGCCTGAAGTTATTCAAAATGTTTAACAATTCTTTCAGTCATTCTGCTCTCTCTGTTGCAGGCTCTTAATGTTTCCTCCAGCTTTCTCTAGACTCAGCCAGCTCAGTTCTTTTGTTTAAATGAGTAAATATGTATAGGTTTTATGGCCAGAAGGAGCCATTATAATCATGTAGTTTGACCTCCTGTGTAACACAGGCCATTAACTTTCACTAAGCGAAATTCTTAATTGCTGCTCTTGCTTCAAGGCCATGAGTTACTGCATTAACATAGCACATGAAATAATGGCCACGTCTAAACGTGTATACGAAAAGTGTAAAATGAAAGGAAAACAATTCCTTAAGGGCTTCAGCTATTCAGCATTTGGAATGGTGTAATATTGCAGGTAAAAAACCTAAGGAGTAATGAACCTCGTTATTTAAGGAATCAGAACGGAGAGATGGCCTTATGTATTGAATTTATGCACATTTTGGATGGAGATGATAGGTAACTTTGTGGTGCTTCAAAATTTGCAGTGACACGGTTTACAAAATAGGAAGCTGCCTGCCTGCTTGGGACTTGAGAAGTGCCTGAAGATCTATTGCAACACCCAGCACTGAAGGGTTTTTGATGGGGCCTGATGATCTGCAGCAGTGAATGGAATGAGTCCATCTATTCAACCCCTTCATTTGTAGTAGATATACTATTGATTATTTTAATTCTAGTAAGCTCTCTAACTAGTCACTGCAAGTGGCTTCTATGAACAAAAATCCCTGATTTTAACTCCTATTTATGAGAGATCACAAGTGAATTAAAACTCTGAGCCAGGCTTGATGTTTTGTGATGTTTAGATTTTTTTCTTTTGGTGAAGTTTAATTTAATTTCTCATTCAAATCGGATTACTGAAGAATACCACAGCTTCAGTGGCAGGTAATAGTCCAGGAAGCAGATTGAAATATGGTTTTTTTTCTTAGAGATGTATCCCGCATGCCTGGAAAAATGTGTTACCTAGTTCTGTGTACAAGTACTTGCATCAGTCCTATTAGACTGGGAAGATAAATGCTGTGTATTGTTCTGTAACAAAATATAACTGGATAGCTAGCCACAACCTGCCAGGAAGAAATGCTAGCCTGTATAATATGCCTGTGCACTTGTATTCCTTGCTGATGAGTTAATCCAGATGTTGACTGGCTGTGTATAGATGTAAAATGAATGTGTATTTAATTTTGCAAGCACTATTAGTTGAAAATTTTCATGATACATTTGGAAGCTTGAGTTGACAGTCATATATAACTGATCCCTTTTGGAGACTGATTCTGGGAATATGCGTTATAGTACTCTGTTGGACTTTCATGATACATCTTTCATTTCACTTACTTTTTTGCAGCAATGCATTCATTTAATTGCTTTTCCTCTATGAATGCTATTCCCTTTAATCCTATACCCTGTTGCTACAAGTGTACAGGTTTGATTCTGCCAGCAGTAGGCAGAAAAACCATCCCACTGGCTGAGGGCTGCACAACCCGGCCTGTGGTTTCACCAGCTTTACTTATTGTTCTGCCAGCATAAATATTAAGTAAAAATATTATGGTCACTTCAAAAGAATCATGAGCTTGAATCGCCAGCAAGAGGAAAGAAAAACAGTCCAGTTTAGCATATTGCAAACAGCAGAAGGTGAGAGCTGGGGAGAGAAGTCATGGATACAGAACAAAACCAAAATTAAGCTTCTATTAAGGATATTGTTTGATATTGTATTTAATTACTTAACAGCGATATTCACCTGATGTTACCCAATTAGGCTAAGCAACCCATTGAATTATGGCCCACTGGAACTGGCTTTAGCAGTTATCACAGGGGAATTAATAACGCTTGACATAATACAGGAACATAACACAGTTGTGAGTGAGGAAGAAAATATTTTTTCAAGCAGCCAGGATTACCTGAATTCACAGAGATATCCTGCAGGGGTTTTTGTGTCGGGTTATCACCTGAGGAGCTTGAAAGCAGTCTAGGTACCATCAGACCACCTTCTGACAGGGTTTCCATAATCAGCAGCTTGAATAACCCCTGTCACTAGCACTAACCTGTTCCTCGGAGACACCTTAGGAAGCAGCAGGTGGTTCGATGGTACCCCATCCTACTAGGTGGACAAGAAATGGCCAGGATGCAAGGGTTGAAGTTTCTCTCCAAAGCAGCCTTCCACAATGGGGCTCCTATGAAACTTCAGCTCTTGATAAATCTGTCGCCTTTTGGCAGAAACAAGAGCTGTGATAAAAGAATCCCCTGCCGGCCTCCCTTCTGTGGTACATTTGCCCATTGCGCTCAACCTCCTCGGCAGGTCAGCGGAGTTTCAACTTCACCCTTCTGTAGGAGAAAAGGCAGATCAAGACCAAGGGCTTGATAAATTACCCAAGTTGCTTGCAGCTTGACAAAATGAGAAATAGAGCAATCATCCAGCTTTCTTAAAGGAGGAGGGGAAAAAAAACATTCAGCATGTTTGGTGCCGTTATACAGTCTGTCCAGCCAAATCAGTACTGCTGGTGAAAGTATTATTGAGAGGTTTCTCACGACAAACTTTTTTGAGGTACAGTGTCATGACTCCAAGTATTTTATGCTTTAACTTGCCTAACTCCTGCCCCAACCAAACTTCTTTTATGGAAATGTTAAATTAAGGCACCCTTCCATTACTCCATGGCTAGGGACAGAAGTTATACATAAATTGGTTTAACTCATCAGAAACTGATTTAAACCTGCAACAGAACAGAAGTTCAGTGCGCATAAACCAGTTTCAAAATGGCTGAAAGTGGTTCAACATAAATGTGGTTGAATGCAGTATCAGATTTAACTGATTTGGGTCAAACCGGCTTATGAAACTTCTGTCCCAGACCCCTTCCTGATTTAAGTTAAATCAGAGTCCCACAGCATCCCAGCATGCTTTCCAGCCCTGGGCTGGGCTGTGTCATCTGCTCCAGCAGAGAAGGGATGGTGGGGGACAAGGCAGGGACTGCTCCCCTCCCCCAGGCAAACCCCAGCTGGGGTCTGGGGCCAGGGAGGGGGGTTAAACCCCACTTCCCCTTAGTACAGAGCTGCCCTGCCCTGCTAAACTTACTGCTGGCTGCAACTGTGGACTACAAATCCCAGAGGCACCTGGAGGCAGGCAAGGAAGTGATGAGCAACCCTCAAGTGTCCTGCTGTTGTGAATCTGGACTGCAAATCCCAGAGACCTCAGGGGCAGCAGGAAGAGGAAGAGAAAAAGCAGCCCATGCTGGCTACGTGCCAGAGAGCCAGGGTCTAGCACCCCCTGGTTTCTGGCCTGAGTCACTGCAGGCATGTGGCTGCAAAAGGTAAATGTCTGTTCACTTGCTAGTCAGTTTAATCTCCACAGCTTAGACTAACCTGCAAAGACTGAATTGATTCAGCCTCAGGCTTTTTGACTGTCTGTACTTAGCCCATAGGCATAACAGCCACATCCCTTCGCATGCTATATATCAGCTGTAGGCCCATGAGGAATTCCTCCTAAGTTAGAGAATTCACAGTTGGTTTCTGCACTGACACAAGGGTACTGAAGGGCAGTAGTTAAACCAGGTTATCTGTTTTATATGTGTAACGTAGTGCTGCTTATACTGTAGAGTACAGGAATTAATAAAAAAAAATCCTTTAAAGTGGCATGAGCCCTGTAGCAGTACTCGCTGTGTTCTTTGTATTTACAAAGTAGTCGGAACAGTAGGGCGCGGATAGATGCGCCCAGGTTTTGTGTGGTTAGTAGCTATGGTTATTTGGAGCCCCACTGTGCCATGCAGTTTCCACACTGAGAGTTGGGAAGAGATCGGAAGACAAATATAAACAAAGTTCAGTTATTTTGTATCCCTCCTGGTGCACTTTGGGTAGCTTCAATAGACATGAAAATTAACTCCTGATGATGGAATGTTTATTACTCTCCCTCTTCAAACCACAGGGTAGCTTTTTGCAATTAAAAATGTAGGCACAGTTATTAAAGGCATAATTTGAGTGTGTTCCTTTCTCGGCTGAAGGAGAAACCTCATTTGCCAAAGCTGCGGTTGGGGTTTGCTCAGATCAGAGTTGACCAAGTGGGGAAAAAAACAGGTGTTTTTAAATTTTTTTTTTTTTTTTTTTTTTTGTCTGCCTTTATTTGTGCACTGAGAAATGGAGTTAATAGTCGAGCATCCTCTGGGATTATCCTGGACAGCATTTTAAGAAGATAAAGACAGGCTGGTCCAACTTTTCCCTGAGAATTAGGGGGACAGATTCATCCCATCTGTAGCTCTAGCTCCACTGCTTTCTGTGAAGTCCATATAATACATTGACTTCAGAGGAAGGGAGCTGCTGTGTTTTGAGGCTTCCTGCCAAAAGCAGGTCAGGATTCAAGAGTCTGCTCAACCTTCTTTGCTCTGCACGGCGACTGAACTATTACAGACCTAATCAAGCTCTCCTTCTGAGTATTATAGTTATATGGGTTATTATTTATGTTTAATACCTGCCTACGGCCAGTCCGTACTGATTGCATGCAATCTCGGAAGCTAAGCAGGCCCAGGCTGGGTTTTAGGGCGGCTAGGATCTGGAACCAACTTCCAAGGGAAGTGGTGCTGGCTCCTACCCTGGGGGTCTTTAAGAGGAGGCTTGATGCCTACTTGGCTGGGGTCATTTGAGCCCAGTTTTCCTCCTGCCCAGGGAGGGGGTCGGACTTGAAGATCTACAAGGTCCCTTCCGACCCGACTTCTATGATTCTATGAATACACGTGCCCTTCATGTCCCTCCTCTCCCAACCTGTGACAGCCACTCTGTCATTGTTGGGTTATTGCAGGACTACTAACTCAGCGCTGAGAAGAGACCTAACTATAGCTTTATGGACAGTTGTATGAAACTTGAAAACTGTGGCTTCTGTAATGAATTTATAGTATCATCCAATACCACATCCAAGGCCCTTGCTTTTTGAAGAGGTCAGCGACCTTTCTGACAGGTCTCCCTGGTACTTGAAGAATACCCACCTATTTGTACAAGTGCCAGTGGGATACAGTTGAAGAAATGTGGGTGATGGGAGAGCTCAGTTTATTCAGAACCAGCCAATTCTGCATTTCATTGATGAAATAAAAATCCGTGCAGAACAAGACTCAATATTCATAGAAATGAAGCCTTATATTTATTTTTCTTCTTAAGCCATGTGTTCTGCTGGCTAAAAATAATAATGCAGTATCAAACCCCATATTAGTGAAAAATGGAAACAAATGAAACAAAGCTGAGCAGCAGTCATTTTCACTCCACACTATCCGTTCCCACGGCAGGTCTCTATTAGTCACAAGCACTTGCAATGTAGGAGGATTGCCTTGTGGGCAAACATTTGTATCATAAATCACCGATTCCAAGAAATTATAATAGAACCGAGAAGACGCTTGTTTCTAAATCTATTTGCTTACTATCAACTTACAGAATCTGATGGAATTAGAAGGTAAAACGCAGATTTTCCGAAGTGTCAGATTTTCAAATCTCCAGCACATCACTAATGTTAGCATTTTATAGAAGGGGTGGGGGGAGCCCAGGCGACCTCTAAATACATCTGACAGCTTTTCATTTTACTAAATTATCTTTCTAGTCAGTAGTGTGTATGCATCCATTGAACACGACTCCCACTTTTGCTCTCAGTGATATTGCAGATCAGATGCAGAAAAAGTGACAGAGTAATTCTTGATATAAATAGACAATTTGCTCCCACTCAAAAAAATAAGTAAATAAAAAAAAAATAAAAAAAGCAACCCAATTTTCTCTACCTTGAGGCTATTGGAGGATGTTCTGTAGGTGGCACCGTAAATATAGCAATCCTTTGAAACATTTAGACTTCCTGCTACACTGTTTACTCAATACGCACAATGTTCTGACAAAGGTTATTGCAATAAAAAGAACATCACTCTAAAGAAATGGTAGGGTCTGAAAGTATAAGATATCTGCAGAACTATCTGAATATGCTGGTGGCTTTGACAGCTCTAACCTGTGGTGAATCGAGTACCTGCCATCTGAGCCAGGTCAGACAGGGACCAGGGATGTATTAAAGGCAGTAAGGGATTCAGTCGCGAGGAACCAGCAGTCTCTGGCAGAAGGACCCCAGGTCATGAAAGGAAATTCCTGGAGCAGGATATGATTTTGGGGCAAGAAGCCTGTACAGGAAAAATAGAGGTAGGGGATAATTAGGGAGGACCTCAGGAGGAAGGGAAGGGTTATGTGCTGTACTAGTTTTATGCAGGAAAAAAAATAAAGCTGAAGCCATTAGGAAGGGTCTAAACCAGACTGTAGATGTAATGGAGCTCCTTCCTGGGCAGTGGAAACAGGCTAGTAGCCTTTAAGGAGTCATGGGCTTTTATAAGAAGGCCAGACTTTGTAGCTGGTAATGTTAGAAAGATCGGCAATTACACTTATTCAATGAAAGCTAATATCTTCTACAGGAGTTTAGGGGAAAGTCTTGGCTATACAAAACTGCAGAGGAGTTAGTGCGGTGTTGCTAATAATGGAGTTCAAGTACAGTGGTGCTACTGAAATTCTTGGTTTCCTGAGCTAGGGCAGTTCAATGAGGCAATAAGACTTTTCTCACTCTTTTATTCATAAACAAGCAAGTAGAATATGTTTAGTATTAATTTCCTACTTTCTTGAGCCATCACCGCAATATTGTGGGAAATTCTTTCCAGGCTCCTGAACAGAATGGTAATAAAGTATTCAGGGGAAGCTGATGCATCCAAAAAAGCTAGCCCAGGCCATCAAATGAGCTCCTGGGAGAACATGTGTTTAGTCGGTGCTGTGCAAATGCTCATGCAGTGCAGACATGCTCAATAAAACTCCTACTTTATGTACCTTCCTATTGTAGTTCAGAGTCTTCATTTGAGAACTTCCCTAGTAAGTAGGGGCATTGCTCCCAGACAGAGATTTCTGATACCAGGTCTGTTCAGAATATTGATGTGTAAGTTATATCCTATAACTTGTATTATTCTGGTGTTAGAGAAATGTGCAGTTTCACTTGTAACTCCATCTAATGGATGCGTCTCATCATGAAAGCTAGAAAAAACTAATACCACTGAGTAGTTGCATGGATATGTGCTCCCCGGTGTTGTTGTTCCATCTGAATGCTCTTCAAATCTCTTAGCCTCTCGCAAGAGACTGGTTATGTATTTGTAGCTGTGATCCAACTACAAATGTTGGTGGATCTCCAATAACACATGGAAGAGCATGAAGTGGTCAAGCTAGGGACCAACAGTCAAGTTCAAAAAAGAGCTAAGATGCATGAAACAGGAGTTGAGATTTGAAGTCTGAAATTGTGATCCACAGAAAATCTGACTCAGTGGCTGCCTAAAACTGCAGTGCCTAAAACTCACCAGGCACATCCATGTTTGATCTGAGAGGTCTCTTGATGCTGGCAGTTTAGCACGTCCTAAACTGCCCCTACCTAAGCAGCGAGGCGTCTCTCTTGGCTGAGACCCATTCAAATCCAAAGAGATCTGCCGTGGTTGGTGTGCTGCAAACATGCCTAGTTCATGCTTCTTAAAAAGTGCCATCAGAGGCGCCTTCTTTTTTAGACGAAGTAGCGATGTCCATCCATTTTATACTGCCTAGTGGTTAGAGCCGTGTATAGGAGCTGGCAAACCCCGGTTTAATGCCCTTCTCAGTCTGAGTGGGGTTCAAACTCGCCCATCTTGCCTCCCAAGAGAGGGTCCTAACCACCAGGTTCACTAAGCTGTGTGGGAATCCTAAGTCTCCTGAATGACATTAAGTCACTGTGCAGAACATGAGGGTCACGGTCGTAGAGTAACCCAAAGGCAACCTGACTCTCTAGCACAGTGGACGGGACACTTGCTGCTGAGTGTGAGTCTGGGGTTCAAGTCCTTCCTTTGAGGTCACCCTGCATTTTCTGTCAGACAGTAATTGCAGAAAAATACCGAAGACCTTAAAAGGTCTTTCCTGGGGAAAAGAGTGTAGTATAGCTACTAATACTGACTTTGGGATCTGCTAGTTGCCTAGAGACTTTTATTATTTGTATTTATTGATTTATTTGGAAAAGCAGGTGACTTAGGCTTCTGAGGCTGTATTCAGGCCTACTCTAACATTAGGTTCTAGTGATTGAAAAACCTTGGCTTTCAGCTCTTTCAGTTGTTAGAAGTGTTAAGGTCTGTGATGCACAGTTGGGTGGCTATTGATTCTGTTCCTTTAGCTTCCTAGATTGCTGCGTTGTAAACCTGCTCCTTCTTGGCAGTGATGCCACTGCTTAAACCTGACCTTGTAGTAACCGTGGTCCTGACCTGACCTTCCTGATGCTCAATAACACGTTTGTTGCTGACTCTAGGCAGCAGCCGAGACGGTAGCTGCTGCTATTGCTGTTCACATGAAAGGAAAAGTAGGCTCAGGGGACTGCTAATGGTGTGGACTTTTCCCTCTCTAGGTCACTGTCTCAATCTGCTCCTGGCTGGTAGTGCTTGAAAGAAGTTAACATTGCAATGACTCTCACTAGTCTGTGGTACCTCCCCTTGCCCTGAGTCGCTGTTTAGATTACCAGAATT
The DNA here is from genome assembly GCF_030867095.1 of Alligator mississippiensis. Lineage (NCBI taxonomy): Eukaryota > Metazoa > Chordata > Crocodylia > Alligatoridae > Alligator > Alligator mississippiensis. The sequence continues at coordinate 11,526,996 of NC_081835.1, read as the reverse complement.
AATGTTTATTTTTTATATGTCTTATTATACGTGTATAATAGAATATATAATATATCATCTAACGTTTGTTTGATATTATACAATGACAACATTATATTTCACCCTCCCCTTCTCCCACTATCCAACTCCCTGTAAGTTCATCTAGTGGCTTTTGAGGGACAACAACAACTAAAGCAAAATCCTGATGGGGTCAAGCCATTCAGTAGGCCTTTGCCTCTAACACAGGAACTACCAGTATCATAACTGGACTTAACTGGTACCCTTAGTGATGCTCTGAGCAGAACAAAGATCAAATAGGTAAAAATGGAACTGGTAAAGACAGCCTGTCTGAGTCAGAGTCCAGGGGTGTTGATGGATAATATTGTCAAGGCTTTATTGTAGCAAACCCCCCCAGGTTTTTTTTGTTTTTTTTTAAAGGCATTCCCTCCCTTCCCCAACTACTTCTGACTTTTTCTTTCCCTCTCTATTCCCTATAGATAAGTATGAGTATATTAAGACATAGGATAAGCTTTAGCATTTTTGTAGCAAGTTTTTTTTCTCTCTCTCCTTCTTTGATCCATTGTCTTATATTGTATTATTATTATGTTTATACTGTTTTACTGTTTTTTACTGGTTTTTCTATTGATACTATATGATTTAGGCCTATATGTGTAAGTTAGCATAAGTAATGTCAAGTTATGTCAAGTTTCCATTTTGTTTGTCAAGCCTCCATCTTGTGTCTTCTGCCCGGGTGTAACCTATGACTCATGTCATAGGTGCGTGTTTGTGTATGTGTATTGGGTGTGTGGGTATTGACAACTGATTTTTGTCTAATTTTTGGTGCATATAGTGTGTATGTGCTTGGATTGGTGATAGGTGCACATGTGCTTAGACTGGTATGCGTATGTGCCTGAGTTGGTATGTGCCTAGTGTGTGTGTGCATGCACCTAATTGATTTGTGTGTGTGTATATGTACAATTGTGTTACACACTCCCGTCCAACAGTGCAATTTTGAGATCCTGAGAGTTGGCCTGGCCCCACAGGACAACGTTACTACCCTTGGCCATGCTGTTTGTGTCTGGGGTGGCAGGGAGTCCTGCTTATTTTGTGAAGGTGGGTTCCACATGCTCTTCTGGGCAATGTAATCTAGAGACCAGGCTGAGGCTGCTTCTGGAACTTGCACGTAATCCAACCTACAGTTAGATAACGTGAGATCTGTTTCTAAAGGAATATGGCATGAGCCGCTCAACTTTTTCTGGGTCACAGAAAGCACTATGCCCCTTGATGCATTACCATATGGGTATTTAACACACACAACCTAAGCAAGCAAAATTTGGATAGGAGGATTTCATACTTTATGAGCATTTTCATTCCCACCCCCCTCCAAAATGATGTTCAATTTAATCTGGGTCAAGTACTGTCTGCTACAGAATTTCTCAAGCTGCAGTTGTATTTGCTCTTGGGTAATTATTAATACTGTAGGGCACAAAATGATTGAGATGGCATACAATGATGACGTTTAGAGGTAATGAAATAGTTAAAAGTCAATAATACACAGGTTTCTCTAAAGCTTGTGCATCTGTTACAAACATATTCTTCATTAAAATATTTTTCTGTGACCACCGGATAGGAAGTCTTGGTACACTGGATCTTATCAAAGAACAATGGATCACTTTTTACTTTTTAGAATCCAATTGAAAAAAACTTCACATGGTAAAGAGACAGCTCAACCATCTGTTTTCTTCAGTTTGGAAAAAAGGGGAGAGATTTCTGTGGCAAAATCAATGGATTAGCCTCATTAAAAACCAACATGTATTGCTTTACAATGCAACCCTTCAGTTCTCCTACAAAACCTCCCAAGACCATAGCGAAGATGTCCAGCACTGCCATTTTAATTTATGTCCTTTCAAATTATATTGGATTTTCTGGCATCTGTTGCCTGAGTATTCAAAATCAATGAATCATCTAGTGTTGAGCATGCAGTGCATACATGCACATTTATTACTCTTCTTTATGCATAGGAGGAACAGGGAAGCTGGGCTAAGAATGTAGGACTAGTAGGAAGAAATTAGGAAAGTTGATTAAGATTTTTTTTTTTTTTTTGACCAACTCTTTTGGTTGTACCATGCTAGTTCCTTAAAACCAAAACTCATAAGGGGAAAGGGTCTGTTTCAGTGGAATCTCCCATCTTAAAAGGAAAGAAAATCAAGTCAACAATTGTGAAAATGTCCCATTTCAACATTTTAACACACATTTCATTTTTCTAGTTTGAAAATGATGTGGTTGATTCAAACTTTAAGCTAGCTTTAGTACAGCAGTTTTGAAGTGATGTGGTTGAATTACAAATGAAACCATTTCTTATTTTATGATTTTAAATACAGAGAAATAATATGGTTCATTAAAATTTTTGAGATTTGCAAATATTTTGTCTTGATTTGGGCTGGGGAATATTGCAGAAGTCTCGAGGTTTGTGGGACAGGAAAAAAACTGTGGGACATGAATCACTAACCTCAGTGAGCCAATTCCAATACAGTCAAACCTTTATCTCTCTTTGTATCACCCTGCTTACTATCACAACATTAATCAGCAGCCGATTTCCATAGATGATAATGAAAAAAATCTCCATTTATTGTCACTTTGGATATTGTCACAAACTGCTTAATGTGAACAACTTCAGCAATCTCTGGGTAAATTTACTGCTTAATGCCACAGTTATTGAATGATGTTCTGAGATTGAACCGCTTAGCAGAAAATCATTGGCAAAGTCATTTCCCTCATTGAAGAAATATATGAAATGAAGATAAACAACAGCAATTTCTTTGAAATAATTTGTGAGAAGGGCTTGTCAGGTACTTGCTCACCACCTGGGGACATAAGGTTCCTCGAGAGGGACTTAGTACCACATAGACAATTTGTCTCCTGGTTCAGTTGTGATGAGTGCAGGAGTCGTTGCAGTATAACATGCTCTCTGTGCTCTCAGTATAACATGCTAGGACTGTGCTCGTGAAACTTTTGAAAGAAGACCACAAATGAAGAAAAGGGTCAGAGGGCAGGCAAAGCCCGGATGCAGTACTGTTGAGGAGGAGGGAAGGGAGAGGGGCCTAACCCCTTCCCACCTCTCTTGGGTAGTGATACGACCTTTTGGTTAATTAGTGTAGTAATTCTTAACCTACCATAACGGTTATGGTTTTTACTTCCTTCCTTAGGTTGATATAGAACATTGCAGCCACCCATGAAAATAGGACAAAGGGGTATAAGAGGGGTATAAATTCTAGGATCTCCAAAATTTAAGGCTATGGCTCTGCCCTTCGTAAAGTGATGGAACATGTATAAGCACCACCAGGTGTGCAATGCTGGTTATTGTTAGCGCTGCTTCGTAGCACAGGCTTGTGTCTGTCCATCCTGTTTGGCACTGACCAGGCTTGACTTCGCTCAAGCATTCCCAGTAGGACTTTTCCTCTTCTCTGTCTTCCCTTTCTCCCCCACTCTTTCTTGTACATTAAAAACAAATAGAAGCCCCACTACCTAAACCCTTAAGTTTACCTCTGGTTTGCATTATTACATTTTTATTTAACTTTAGGCATCCAAGTGTCATGATAAGGAGGGCAACAACATGAGAGCATCCAGCTAGCTAAAGTATTCCTGCATATTTCTGTGTGTGTGTGTGTGTGTGTGTGTGTGTGTGTGTGTGTGTGTGTGTAAGCTGAAAAAGAATTAGGGAATTTTTAGCCACCACTACTTACACTGACAGAGGTGTCGCTAAGCCTTCCCTGTTTCTTGAAAACTATGTATCAGCAAGGTCAGTAAAGCCTTATTTCTGCTCCACACAAATATTTGGAGTTTTATAAACCTGGCCCTTGCTCACTAATTTCCATTACATATGGAAATTATTTTATTTTTATTTTTCCTTTTAAAAAAAAAAAATGTTTTCCTTTAAATAAAAGAAAAAGTAATTGCCAGTAACAGCTGATTGTCTGGGAATTGTCACTAGAGGATAAAATGCAGCTTGGCTGTTTCATAGATTCCTAGATTGTAAGGCTGGAAGGGACCTCAGAAGATCATCGGGTCCAGCCCCCTGCACCAAGCAGGAAAGACAGCTGGGGTCAAGTGACCCCAGCAAGGTGCCTGTCCAGTCCCCTCTTGAAGGTTTCCAGGGTAGGTGATTGCACCACCTCTGGAGGGAGCGTATTCCACAGTCTAGACAACCTGACTGTGAAAAAGTTTTTCCTAATGTTGAGCCTGAATCGATCTTCCAGGAGTTTGTGGCCATTACTCCTGGTTTTCCCTTTGGATGCCCTGGTGAACAGTTGCTCACCGAGCCCTTGATGTACTCCCCTAGTGTAGCGGTAGTCTGCTACCAGGTCCTCTCTCAGCCTTCTTTTCTTTGGGCTGAAGAGTCCCAGATCCCTCAGCCTTTCCCCGTGTCTGATCATACGGGGGGCTCTTCTCTGGACTCTCTCAAGCTTGTCCATGTCCTTGTTAAAGTGTGGTGCCCAGAATTGGATGCAGTACTCCAGCTGTGGTCTCACCAGTGCTGTTCATTGATGGCATTTCATTTCTTCCACTAAAGACTTTGACTTTCTAATTTCAGAGTGCTAGGTGTTTGCTAGATAAGTGTTAAATTTGTGCTAATGTAATAGTTCATTTGTACTGACTTTCTTTTTGGGCCTTTTTCCCTATTGTTTCTTGAGATCAAATAAACTGAGGCCTGAATCACAAAAAAATTGCAGTCACACACTGGCTACATGCAAATGCCAGACAGACTTAGCATCAAAAACTGTAAAAGCAGATAGGAGTATTTTATACCAGATGCCCTTTTATTAGACTGTTATGAACCTATCTCACATACAAGCCTTCCTTCCACAAACTACTATATCCCATAATTTTCAGCCATTGCCCCATCCCTATCTAAGCCAAGGCTCTTTTTCTATGTTGTTTGTTGTCTTTCACCATCACTGCATCCTATTTCCTTTCAAACTTGCTCTGATATGCTGAAACCTCCCTTTCTATATTGGGTGGTTTGCTAAAAATCCTCCCCTGCTGTTACTGTTGAACACCTGCTTTGCAAAAGGATAACAATGCTATTCCTAGGGTGACTATAAAAATCTGTGTTAAGCCTTTTTGAGCATTCCTAAAGTATTGAGTGTATGACATTAACAGAAATTGCTTTCTTCTTCCAGCAGTCTTCCAGAGTTATGGATACTTTCAACTTAACACCACATTCCCCTGAAGAATAAGAAATCTCATTTTGCTGCTCTCATAAGCTCCTTATTCTTCCCAGATGGACCAGTTCACCTACATGGTGGTAGATTTCTTTAATAAAGTTTCCTCCCATTTTCCTCTCTTTTGCTCTGATGAGAGAGAGAGAGAGAGGTCTCCTGCCTTGGCTTATGAGTAGGAGGGCATTGAGTGGTCTTTATCCTCCCTCCTAGGTTCTAGGCAATTTTGATAATGCCAACACATGAGAAATACGACTATGACTTGCATTCCTCTCTGGGATCCTAGAAGTGATGTGTGGAGCCTTCCAAATGTGAATCGTCTGGGTTTGGGTCAGGGAGGGGCCAGCTCCAGGGATCAGAGCAAGTGAAGGCAGAAGGAGCAGAGACAACATCAGCCTTGGCAGGTATTACATTGAGGATCAGTGGATGAGGAGGCATTGGACTGCTTGAGTTTTTAGTGGCCATTCTTTTCTATTAGCTACTAGTTTCTGCCACCTTCTGCTATTTTCCTCAGCTTTCCTTCACCGCAGTCTTGCTCCACCTTCACATGTCTTTCAGTGCCCCGTCCCTTTAATCCCCTTCATTTCTGACATCATGTTGTTCACTTTGCTTCTGCTACCCTGTGTCTGTCTTGCCTGTGTTAGCTTTTGGGTCAAGGGTAGTGTTTATACAGAGCCTAGCACAACGGTCAAGGTACCAGTCCGGATCTGTCCCTAGATCTGTCCGTAATAAGCAATAACTCCCAGTCCGGATCTGTCCCTAGATCTGTCCGTAATAAGCAATAACTCCCAGTCCGGATCTGTCCCTAGATCTGTCCGTAATAAGCAATAACTCCCAGTCCGGATCTGTCCCTAGATCTGTCCGTAATAAGCAATAACTCCCAGTCCGGATCTGTCCCTAGATCTGTCCGTAATAAGCAATAAGTCTGCACCGTTGGATCGGCTCTGCTGGACTTGCCAGGGTCTGATTGCATGAGTGAAGCTGGACATGTGGTTGCACTGTTTTCTGGTCTGTGCCACACTGAGGAGGCAGCTGAGGTGTAAGGGTTGGATCTATGATTGCCTTGCTGAATACATCCCTTAACATTTCAGCTGCTCTTTTGCTTAAAAAAAAAAAGCAGGCAAAAATTAATAGAGAGAGGCAAACCAGGCAGGGTTTTCTGTGCCTTTGGGTATTTAATGGCTCTGAACTTTCTAGGGTCACTTCATTTTCCAAAATTCCTGCTGAGACATCACATCTTTCTGGGAAGTCGTCGTCTTCTTCCCCCATAAATAAGCTAATGAAAGAAGTGAACTCTTCTCAGAGAAATAAAGTCTCCTCATTGCAAACTCTCATATGCATGTAATCCTGTGATAATGGCAAGGAACTGCTCACTTCCTTCTAATGCTTATGGCCCCTCTTTGAGGTGAGGCTTTTACTACTGGACCGTGGTACTACCAAATGTTGGGAGCGGCTTCTTGACTCCCCTTGTGCCAGTTGGGTCCTAAGTATTTTTCCTTCGCTCTTGAGCCTCCAGTGAAAGTGCCTCCTTTGTCCCCTGAGTCATGCTACGCAATGAAATGTTGTGTAAGACCTGGTACAAAGAACTAAGGGTAGATTTGCCCCTTATAGACTAACTAAATTGTTACAAAGTAAGGAGAACTGTTATTCCTAGTTTCCTTGCTCTACCTAGAAGCATTCCCCATCTCCTCTCGGATGTCTTGCTGCTGACTTTTATAACCATTCACCGGTATTAGGGTGCTGGATTTCCTGTTTAGTTTGGATCGACATAATCAGTGCCCTGTTGCTTTTGTTTTCTAAATCAAGGAGGCTTTTGAATTTCCATATTGAATCTGCTTTGCTAGTATGTGGGTCCATGCATCTAGGAGAAGGGAAATTACTGTATCTTCATGCAAAAATTGTGCATATAGTGAATTCCTTGTAGCAGATTCTCGTGTCTATCTCAAGCCCAGTGAAATCAGTCTGACTATGTGCAGAGGCGGGTTCTGTTTACGTGGACCTCACTGTGGATCCCAGCCACGCTTGGGCTCAGGGTTGGTGTTCTCATTAAGTTTGGCCGTCTGTGCTGACTTCCCGAGCTGCTTGTAATCAGACCACTTGGGGTGGAAGCATCATGTAAGCAGGCTTTCTCTGGATCTCTGTGTTATTAAAATTGTTGGTCAGAAACTTAACATGAAAAAAAACCCCCTCATTTCAACAACTGCAGTTAAAATTCTAAAATGGGTAAAAAAGAAAACCCTCGGGTCTTTTTCTTGGGGCTGTTTGAAATCGTGGGGAGAGCTATGAAGAGGCTGCGTTCAGTTTAGTCAAAGTGTCTTTTGAAGGTGCTTAGTCCCAATATGGATTGAGCACTAAAGATCAACCCATTTCTTTTCCCAATCCTCCAGTTTTCTTTTTTTTTGGTAAACTTACTTTTGTTCAAAGACTTAAGATCCAAATCAAATAGCCTTTGTGGCAAAACATCAGAGATGAGACACAAAAAAATGAAGGAACACGGATTTTTCTGTATCTTATTCCCATGCCAGTTCTTAACATCCACATGATATGAAGCGAACTATAGTACTCCCAGATTCCCACTGCTCTGGTAATGCATCCTGATAAACCTTAAATAGGGCATTTCACACTAGGAACTGAACTGTGACGATCAAGATTTTTTTTTTTTGTTCAATTGTTGAACTTTTGCAAGCTTTTAGATCCCAATGTTTTTCAGTAATATGTGCCTTGGCAGAAGAACAAGGTATTAGCTCAAATGCCATCGATAAAAGGTGTATAGATTCTCTTTAATGTTCCCATTTTGTCTCAGTTAAGGTGAGTTAAAAGTAACAATGTTTCCGAAGTAATAACCAAACTCCTCTTACATCAGGTTGGTGCATCTCAGCACAGTCATCTGTCTGCAGGTAAGAGACTTGATCCAAAGCCTATGGGAGTTGATCAAAAGAATGAGGTTAGCAGCCTGTGGATGAGGTTTCTTTACTCCCACTTCTGTACTTTCCTATATTTGGGGTCTTTATGGACTGTCTGCCTATGTCACCTAGGGCTTACTGCTTCGGAGAATCACCTGGATTCAAGGGTGCTCTGGTTATGCCCGCTTCCTTTGGATTACTTTCTACTGCAGCTGCAGGAAGAGAAGATGTTGCTTTTGTGCCATTCAAGGTTTCCTCTACACTGCTAGAATTTTGTAGTGCCCAGTTAAGGCTTTGTTAGGGTGCTATATGTACTGTTCATGCTATACTACCCAAATGTATTCATAGTACCCTTTAAGTATTTGAATTTGTACTAGTAACATAACTGGAATTTAATATTAACTTTTAATGATAGAAACATTCATGTAAAGGTCAGTAATTATACCTTATCATCTCCTTTTGTACACTTAATGGTCTTTCCTGGTCAGGTTCAAACTGGATGGACAAGTTAATGGCAAAAAGTAGCATCTAGAATAAATGTTCAGCTACAGCTGGGTGATGCGTCTGTATCTGTGTATCTGTATCTGTCTATTTGGCAAATAATTTATTAGCTGAAGTTGTCTGTGAATGCAGGTCTAATTAGTCTGAAATTTTAGTGGGAAGAAAGCAATATGGAGGCAAGCCTTGGGGAAAGCACCCCAGATGTAGGAGACCTGTGTTCAAATCCCTTCTCTGCCTGAGTCAGAGGAGGGACGTGAACTTTGAGTCTTTCACTGACCAAGAGAGCATTTCAGAATGGGGTTATGAGGTTAAATGTGTCTAAAACCAAAATTAAACCTTTTTTTTTTTTCTTTTAAGGTCAAACAAATATTTCATTTGGCTGGAAACAACTTGATTTTGCATTCATCAAAATCCCTTCAGTTTCTGTTTCTGAATCAAGTTTTGTTTTGGCCTCCAAACCGATAAAATGGCCCATTTGCATAGCTCTGGCATAAATGTGTGAACCTTGCTGACATTGGTTGTCATGGTGAAATCAGCGGGACAGATTCTGAATGTTCCTGTGTTAGTGCAAATCAAAAATAAACCCTCTGAAGCAAGCATTGTTGTGTTGCTCTGAGTCTGGCGCGTGAAGAAGCTTGAGCTCCTGGAGCTATTTGGCTCGGTAATGATTGGGAATGTAGATGGAAATGGGTTTCATCTGAAATCTCAGATTAATTTAAAAATCAAAACATTTGATGTGCTCTTTATCCAATAGAGTATGCCTGCCAGTAATGGTCAGAATGTGTTGTTTCGTATTCTGCTTAGGTCCTTCAGCCACTCCTATGCTCCTTTCCACCTGTTGGAAAGCTCCACTTTTGATTGTGTAGTCTTAAAGGTTTAAAGTCTATATTGAAA